>NW_028262369.1:19553125-20831250 GCF_047370975.1 Nipponia nippon | reverse complement strand
CTTGAAAATCACTGTCCTTAGGCAGCTTTGCTCAGCCACGTGAACCTCGAGGAACCCAATACCCTTGGGAGGCATCAGAAAATGCAGCCCTGAGTCACTACACAGCTCTTGCCTCTCCCGGAGCCTGGTATGCCTTGTGAAAACTTCCACCTGCTGAACAAAACTGAGCGGGCAAAAGGCTGAGGACCTGGAGCAGTGTCCCAATTACTCTTGGAGGACCAGGGCAAGCTCAGGTTAGATAGGTGCAGATCCCCCCTGTTTTAATGATTCCACTATGCACGAAAGCAGGAAAGGGAATATGTAAAAACTGTCTGAGTTCTTCAGCAGGGCAAGGGAAAAAAGTATTAAAGGCACACTTGGAAACAGCCCCTGTTATGGTGTGCTACATGCCATCCTGAGCCCAGAATGAATTAAATGGAATTTGTGGTCAAACAGTGAGAAATTATATTGTCAAGGTAGCAAATGCCTCAGTGGGATTTTCAATTTTACCTGATGAAATTGCATACATTGCTGGGAGAGAACAAATGCCTCTAGGAGAGAGGCTGGTTGAACTGAAGCATGCAAGTGCCCACATTCAAGAGAAATTCTTCGGCTTTGTCCTGGTCTTTGCTCTGAGTGTATAGCCAATAAAACCTTAATGAGTGTTTCTGAGTTTGGGCTTGACCTTTCCAAATTAGTTGGTCAAGGATATGACTATTACTGAAGTCTCAACGACAGCAAAAGGAGTAAGCATTAATAACAGAAATACCCCAAAGCGATGACTGAGTGCTGCTCCCTGCATAGGTTAAACCAGACTGTTAATGGTGTGAGTGGTGAGCGAAGTCTGCAACACAGCGAAAGCCATCAAGGAGACTATTAAGGGGATTGGGGACTTTCTTTTTCTTTTTTTTTTTTCCAAGTGCACTAGAAAGGTGCCTCAGCCCAGCCATACCCACACTGAATCACTTTCATTGAAATCTCAGCATCCATTTGGCAGAACTATGACCTCTACCTGACAGCAGTGACAGGAAGAAAAGGACCTTTATATTTGCTCTTTTATGTTGCAAATGCCTTGACCTTTATAATTAGTTTGATCACATGACAAAGTTCGGCTGAAAGTTTGAACACTGAATCAAAGAGGTGCATAAATACCTGCTAAAAAAGCAGCTACACATCAGAAGACAAATAGGACTGGCTTAACAACAGTACCACATTGCTGCTATCTGCCTCATCAAAGTCACGGCAGATGTGTCCACAGTGGTTCTGGGAAGAGAGGCTGGAGTTTCCTACAAAGTATCACTAAATAAACAAGCCAATCACATTGCAGAAAATTTTGTGGCTTAAATGGCTGTTTCTGATTTCAACTCTGTTTGTTTGTTACACCCACATTTTCCCTACTCTTTAAACTATCATTGTTCTCTGAAACGCTTTGAATCAATTCCTAGTCTCAAAACCGCAGAAGAGTTTTTGGGACCTCACCACGTTTGGAATGATTTATATTGAAGTTATTGTGCTAGACGGGGGGGGCAAGCAGGCAGCAGGCAGGAAGCAATGAAGAACAAGGGCTGGACAGTGTTTTGGGCCAGAGCTATGAACAGCAAGAGCCTTCGTGTCGGCTCTTGAGCTGGGGAAGCTGGTCTTTCTGCTCCCCAGACCCAGAAAATAAACATCAATCACTTTCAGGCTTGACAGTGCCTTCTAGGAACTTGTAAATAACTGAAATGAAAATAAAGCAATCTGATTAAGATTTAAAAAAAAAAAAAAATCAAACTAATTTGTGCCATGGCAGAGGAGCCGCCTGACTGCTTTGTGCTCCTTATTTCTCTTCTTTGCTTTCTTTGTGTCATGACATTGAGCTTCACCCATCAACTCAGAGATACCTCTTCCTCAGGTCCTTTGGAGTGGGTCCCTCGGCCAGGAACTGGGTGCCGTTGCCTGGCACAGGGGCCAAGAGCCTTCCTGCCCCTCCTCCTCCTCCTCCTCCAGAACAAACAGTAGTTAGAACACTTTTTTTCTCCAAACCCTGTAGCAACAGGAACACTTTTTACTGGCTTGAGAAAACTTAGCAACAGGTCTGGGAGAAAGAGCAGGAAGGGATGATTTGGATTTGGGATGCGGAGACCTCCATCCCCCTGCATGAGGAATTGGTCGTACACAAGCTGACAGCTGTGCTACGGCTCCCTATGTCATGAGGCTGATGCTCTGCAGCTATCAATCATTTCCTTGTTACAACCTTTTCTGGATGCCAACACAAAAATGCACCTGAAGTAGCAGACCTGCTGTGGAGTGTGGGTAAAAACAAAGGCTACAGCATTCAGAGGAAGGGGGGGAGTGAGGCAGGATTGATCCTATTACCGATCCCATCCTGGCTCCCGTGAACAGGGCTGCTGAGCCTGCCTTTTGGGGAGCGCACGTTCCCGTCCATGCAGGGATGAGGAAGGGCGTCTGGCTGCAGCAAGACCTGACCACAAATCGGTCTTGTTTTTCCTCTGCTTATGCCATGTATAACAAGATAAGTGTTATAAATCTTGAAAGAAACTGTTAAAACTAATTTTTATTATGCTATATAACTTAGAAAGCTATGCAAACACATTTTAAGGAGGTTATAAAGTGGGAGAAGTAGCCTAGAGGCAGAAAAGTAATCTAATCAAGGTACACAATAGAAAAGTTAATTAAGGAGCCTTGGAGAGGAAGATAAAGGAAATGGCTTAATCTGCAGCATCGCCACGTGCTTCCCTCAGCCCCCGGCCACCCGCCGGCTGAGGGGGCAGCCGTGCCCTCCTGGGTGGTTGCTGCCGCAGCGGGGTGGGCCCCAGCCCTGCTGGGCAGGCTGCGGTGCTGGGTGGCTGCTGGCAGCAGCTCAGGGGTGGCCGGAGGTGCCTCAGAAATGCCAAAGTAACGAGGGAGGGTCCTTATGGTTTAATATTTCCTAATAGCACATTCTGTTGCTGTTTAACGTTGCTCCATTACTGACCCCTCAATGCATGAGGATTGCGTTTCCTCCACTGTAATCCATGAAGGGCTTCCTCTCTGCTCTCCCAGCTTGGGCTGCTCTTAATTCAGCTAAGCCAAAACTGGCAAAAAAATGGTGCAACACTAGAAATTGGTTTCTCATTGATTTGATTTGGACAATTTATTCTTCTGCTGTTTTTTGGTTGGTTTTTTTTTGGGGGGGGGGTTGTCTTTTTTTTTAACAGACCCCCTTGACACTAGCCTCACCATAGCAACCCACTTCATTAAAGCAGGTTGTAAATCAACCTAATCTGGCAAAAGTGAATACATAGTGCTGGTCCTTAAACTTGTAACAGGGATTCCCTCAAGTTCGTCTTCCAAAACCACAGTGAAATCATCAGGATTTTAGAGAGGCTCATTGAGTGAACACGGTGAGGGAAGAATGCAGATGCTGCTGCTGTCTGGATGCTTGTTCAGGCTGTGCAGCATAAGGAGAGGAGGTGAGGGGTCAGGCCACTGGTGTGGCTGGCCCCTGTCCCCTGTCCACCTGTCCTTTCCTCCCTCATCCACCAGAGCCAGCCATCTCTTGCCCCACAGGTAAAGTTTTGGTGTTCCCATTGGACCAGGCACATGTGAAACCCACTGAACTCCTGCTCTGGTCCCATGGCCAGAGCAGCTCATACCGGATGACACTCCCTTCTCCCTTTGGGTTTTCATCCAGAACTAAAGCCTGCAATTGTGTGCTCAGAGGATGTGAGCTTCCATAAGAACCTGAAAAACTATGTTTTCTGCATTATTTCAGATTCATCCTGGGTAATTAGATGTTTGCCTACAAGAGCCTCTTATAAGTAACAACATACTTTCCCGCATTTGAATTTGACATTTTCAGGCATTCTTTGTGAATTTTTCAGAAAACAGAAGTGGTCAGATGCCATAAAAGTCATAGGGCCATGCATGAGGAGGAAAAGACTCATCTCTTTCTAAGTCAAACAGTTCAGAATACAGGAGATGCAAGAGAGGAGTCAAATCACAGTTACGTATGGTATCTAGTCATCTGGTCAAACAGCAATTAAAGCTGTAAAACATTTCAGCGAAACAGAGTGCTTCTACCTCCAGATCTGTAGACACAGTTGCTTCAGACGGTACCTGGCTGCAACTCCGACTGACCTGGCAGCTGGCTCTGCCTCTGCCACTTTGGATTAGTACCCTCAATGTTCAGTCTCTGATGGTTTTTAAATTTCGATTTCCAAACACAGCTCCAAATTCACTCCTAAGCCCATGTAATGAAGGTAGCACATATTAACACAAACATAAAGATTATTTTATTTTCTCAGTGAATTTCCTCTAATATGTTCTGGTATTTCCCTGGTCATTTTATGGGCATTTTCACAGTTCATTTATGTTTTTTCTTCACAAGTCTTTCTCTACTTTGAAGAACAAATAAAACATTTTTTTTTCAATTCATATGAATCCAATCTCCCAATCTGAATGCAAAACCAAGAATTGCATACTGCTTGACATCTCTCTGTCTTTTTCCCCTCATATCCTTTTTTGTGCATGTGACAACGCCACACAATACTCAGCTGCAGAGAGTTGCACTGTCCTTTGCTATTAGTTGGTAAAACAGACCGGACAATAAATATGCTGCATGAACCTAAGCACAGCAAATAACGATCGTACCACATTATAACTCAGGGTAATTAATGAGAGTTGGTTTGTGGAAAAGGTCATGAGGAGAAGAGACATTTCACATAAAGAACATACATTATGATCACCTTCAGTATTATGAAAGTGACTGCTTCGGGAATAAAATTAAGACATTAGCGTTTGCTGCTGTCACCTGTAAATGTGAGCGCTAAGGGGAGGTTGGTCACAGCAGCACAAGAGGCATCAGCCACTTCTCAGCTGGAACTAGGACATGAATAGCCAAGCTCGATCCCTCCCACCCTTGCTGCCAGAGCTGTTATTGGCAAACCCTCCCATTGCACAGCTGCTGGTGGGCACAGCCTTCATTCAGCTGGTCCTCTGCCATGTGGCCTCTGGCCCAGGGCGGGTGTTCTTAAAGTTTGATCTGTGCAGAAATGCAGAAAAATTACTTCAGATTATCTCTTAACCCAAACTAGCTGTCATTTACATTCTGTGTTGATTCTTGTTCAGCACGCAAGTGGTTGTTGTCTAGTTTAGCTTAATTTTATTCCATAGTAAATTATATTTTATAGTACCACTTGAAGAAGCTGACTAGCTTTAGGATTTATACTTGAAGGGCTGGAAATTACATTTTGCTGCTTTGGCCTTTTCTTCTGTCTTTCTGGAAAAAAGAGTTTACATGATTAATCTTTACCTGAAAATGGAACTTTTACTTCAGAAATACTCAAAGTGTTAAATCAACATATTTTAGATTTCCAAGGGAATATCTATCCATGGAAGTGTTCAGTGAAAAAATAAGAATGGAAAATCTGAGGCATCTCTAATTTGCAGGTACTTAAGAAGCGGGTAAGTCAGATTACTTACTACTGGGCAGTGCCCAAAGCTGAATTTCCACCTGGCGTTTTGCTAAAACTAGATTTTTTGGGACCGCATGCTATCATATTTTGTAACTGAGACTTGAAGGAATTTTCCACATTTGTGTTCCAGGCTCAGGGGTATTTTTAGAGGATTTTCTGAACTTTATTTTTCTCCTAAATTATTCTTGAAATTTTTGCATATCATACCAGGGCATCTCCTTCAAAAGATGTTCTGCCCCAAAATAATTGAAGCATTTAAAAAAAGTTCTGTTGTCATAGGGATGAATGCTCTAAACAGGGACACCTCAAAAACAGTTGGATCAAATTGTTATGTTAATAGGATTTTTAAAGTAATTAGATCACAAAGATGCTTTTGTCTTTTCTCATTCAGAGCATAGTGTGACACTGCTAAACAAATCATTGTGAAAATAATAACTTGTTTATTTTAATCAGATATTGTCATTGGAATACTTTATCAGTTATCTTACAATTTTCAGTCGTGTTCACGCTGCAGAATTGTCTCACTTGATTCTTATCAACTCTGATTAATCTAATTTTCTGGGCATTTTACTTGAAGCTTCTTTCTTGCCTTCTGATCAGCTGAAATTGTGAGTTTGCTTTGATAATGTAGCTCAAGAGAAAGGCAGGCTTTGAAGGGGATCCTCTATTGGATTAAAATGCAGATTTCTGACAAAGTCCCATCTGAACTTGCTAAAAAGAAACCCAACTTCTTTTCGACAGTTGCCTTTTCTTCTCATGTCTTTTTTATGTATCCAAAAGACTTTCTGTTGCTTTGAAGATTTCTGGTGCTTCCACTGGTAAAGTGCTCATGCATCTTCCAAGTCTCCTGTCTGAGCTGTTGGTCTGCTTGCATGGTCAGGTCACCCCCAGATTCTCCGTGGCTGGGTTGCCTGAGGAGTCTCTGGCTGGGAAAACATGCCAAATGATGAGTGTGGGATTGCTACCTGAATGAAGAAAAGAAGTCACTTATTTGTGAACTAGTGTAAACGTTTCTTGGAGAAGTAAGCTTCTGTCTCCATATTTCCTTTAGGATGGTTGGGTTGCCTGGGAGATATGTAGGGTGCTACAGAGACAGTCTTCAACAGAGGTGAAAAACAGAAATAGATTTAAAATAATTTTGAGCAAACAGTAGTTTTTTCAGCTCTGCAGCCAAACAAGAAAACCTGGTTTAGGTTGAAGTGAAATAGGTCTGGTTAACTTTGAATGAATTCAGAAGACTTCATACCATTTACTGTTTCATTAAATCATTATGCCTTGCTTTAACTCACAGCAAAAAGTCAGCAAAAACTTTCTCAGGTGAAAAAGAAAGAATGACCTGTAACATAAAACCTGATAGATTACCTGATGACAGGCATCTCCCATGCTGCTGCATTCAACAGCTCCTTGCATGGGCGGTGGGTTTGAACCATCATAGCTTCCATCATGCTCATCCCTGCCCAGAGTAACTAGGTTGTGCCCCACGACTTTGCACTCCCTGGGGGTTCACTGGAGCAGAAGTCCTGGAAAAGTAGCCAAATTCTGCCTCTGTTAGCATTTGTAGAGTTTTGGGTTTTTCCCTAACGCTGCCACAGCATTCCCAGTTTCAATCAGTGCAGCCCTGGAGAATTTCCCTGAGATCACAGAAATCCATGCAAGAAGAAAAAAATGTGTGTCTTTCCCCCTCCTCCATTTATTTAGGTAACTTAATTAGTTTACAGGCAGAAAATAATGCCAACATTTAGCACTTTTGTCTTTTCTTATCGTTGTGGTGTGGATGACACAGCATGTCTCTACCTGCCCCAAGTGTCAGGGTCTCCTCCCCTGTCCCCGCTTTGCCTGTTTTCACTGGGACTCCGGTCTCCTGATTGCCCTACAAAGCACTGGATCCTGTTTTGCTATTTTTGGCGCCAGTTTGCAGGCTCTAGAGGGGATTTTGACAGATGACTTTTTTTCAGGGTGAAAAATGGACCTGCTACTGCCCTGCTGGCTTTGAACAAGGAACTTGGCCAAAAGACTACCCCTTTCCCAAGCAGGACCACGCGCTGCGGGAGCTGTGAAACAAGGGGCTCCCCGACGAGGACACAAACTGCCATTTGAGACATTGCATGTGGTATTTGGAAATACTTTTTAAGGTTTCAAACTTTTTCCATCCTCCCTTTACTCTCCCAGCTCACAACATGCTGTCTGAAAAGTTTGCATAAATCCTTAATTTTGAAAAAATCAGACCTAGTCCAGTTAACCAGACTCGTCTGTTAGGAGAGTGGCTGGGATGCAGACAGTGCTTATCTCACCTTCATGGTGCCATGCAGCTTTTTGTTAATATAATTTACCATTTGCTTTTTCAAGAGGGAAGACAACAGGTTAAAAATGGAAGATTAAAAAAAGGTTGAAGTAAACTAAATTATTCCAGCTGATTGCATTCACAATTGCCTTTAGTCTTATGCCATTTGGAATGAGTTAGGCAATTAAAGTCATATATTACTTTTAGAAATCAGTTAAGGGAAACACATCATAGCATACAGCCCCTTCTAAAACCTGACAGAAACCATCGGGGGAAAAACACAAAGTGGGATGCCTTAAAGACACAAATTTCAGAGTGAAAAAGTAAACACGTGTAAAGAAACAAAGACATGCAAGACAGCAGGTGCCTTTGAACATTGAAATCTTCATACATCCTTGGTGTGGAGAGGCAGGTATCAGTATATGATTGGATGTGTTCCAAGTCCTCTACGTTATTTCTCTGTGTACAACTCACGCTAGCAGAGTGTGAGGCTTTGAAGCTGGGGAAAGCCACTGCTGCCTGGGACCTGGAGGCACCTATATCCTTTCTCTCCTTCCCTGACGGGTATCGTAACCACCAACTGACAGCCGCTCTCCCTTTTGCTTCTTCCCTTGCTGGCCCCACCAATTTTGTTTCCAAGCCTCAACAAGAAAAGAGTTTGTGATTTCCTCCGTTCCCCATCCAGTGCTTAGCGTGGCAGGTGACCTCGGTATTGTGCACAGAAATGGAAGATGCGGGTCAAGCTTCAGACTGATGAAGATCAAACTGAGAGATCCCTCTTCCAGACTGTGTCTTCTAATCATTGGGCTGAAGTGTGAAGGAAGGTGGCAGCACAGCGCTAGGACCATGGCAGAGGTGCCGGCTTTAGAGGAGTGGTTCATGCTCTGCCTGAATCTCTTCTCTGCACCCCAAAGCAATGACAGCACCTTAGTTCAGGAAACAAGAGGAGTAAATCTTTTAATTCAACGTTTCATTTGGCAACCTTACTGCATTTTTAACATTTTTTTTTCATATTCAAAGCTTCTGTATTTATTCATTTATTTATTTTGCTATATGTGCAGAAATTCATGTGCTCTGCTTACTTACTCTTGTTTATCCAAAGATGTAATTGCTTTCACACTGGTTATAGCTTTATAAAGCTGCTACACTAAGGATTTTCAGCACAAAGGAATTTTGTACTACAAGGTATTGAGAGACTGGACTTACATCACCATTTAAAAATAGGAAAATAAGATTTACTTTGGACTTAACAAGAAAAACATCAACATTGAAGCTGAAAATGTGCCTTTGAAGGGCTGTCAGCCACACTGTGCTTGGAGAGCATCCCAAAGAGCACGGGACCACGGTGCTAGCCTCACAGTCCTGGGGCTAGTCAGTCAAAATCCAGATGCTCTCTGGCCTGGGTGGAGGTGTTGTAGAAACTCTCTGTCCATCCTGGGGCTGGTGGGACTCGCCATGGTGGGAGACAGAGGGCAGTGCCTGGTGCCTGTGGGGCACAGTGCCAGGGATAAGCACCTTTTATTCATGAGTAACACAACTGAAGGGGCTGGCGCATGAATAAATCACTAAGTGGCCACCCGTGGGGTACAGCAAGTAAAACATGTTTCCTTTGTGAGATAAAAGACAAGTTAGCAAACTCTTCGAGGCTGTTTTTAAAGATATAAATCAGGTGTCTGGATGGGAGTGCTTGGTGCCACGCAGTGTCAAGGCAAGCTGCAGCCTCGTACCCAGCTGTCATGAGAGACCGCTTGTCCACTGCTTTATGGAGATGTCTGCTGCTTACTTCCATCACTGCCACGGGAGCTACAAGCAAAGCCACGACAAGCCGCTGAACGTACAGGAAAGCAATTGCTCTCAACATTTGGAGCTGGAGATAACAATAATTTTGTGGGGTTTTTCCTCCAAGAACCTGTAACTCTCCCTTAAATGCACAGGGGCTGCAGGTGCTTGGTGTGTGTAGGGGTTGGACTCAGATAGGACCTGCACATCCTTGGCCAGCCCCAGCACCAATAACATGAGTCTGGATGAGAGGGGACCTGTAGCAAGCTCTGTTATTGTTATTACAATTTGAAGACTCCTGATGTGCCGGGCAATGGTGCAGTTAGTGTTTGGGTAACTTGTCAGCATGATGCACTTCTTACAGCAGTTACACATCAAAACACGTAGATCAGCTAATAAATGAGGAGGAGGAGGAGAAGGATGGTCTTTCCATGTCCCATGTGTGATGACAGGTAGTCTGAACACAGGTCCTTGGTATTTCAGGTGCACAGCAATACATGGATAATAGAAAAGCCCTTACCAATTCAGAGGCAGTCTTGGAATTGTATGTCTGTGGTAAATTTTCAGTTGCATTTTATTAGCCATGCAAGATTTATGGAAAGCCTGAAAACACCATTATTGTCTGTGATGTTCTGGTGGCAGCATTAAGACAATATTGTAAAAACTGCTATACAGTATAAACTGTAGATTGTTATCACACCATCACCATAAATCTGCTCATTTTGCAAACTGGTTTAAGGAGCAGGTGATTTCCTGTTCCACTGGAGAAAACCTGTTTTCTGTCGGAGTATCTCCATGGCAAATCTGACTCACTGCTGTCTGTTCAACATCTTTTAAGTACAAACAGCTCCATAAATCCACTTGGTGTGGGGATTTTTTGTTTGTTTTTGCTTTTATATGCTTTTTGAAAGTAAAGGTTTATGGGGTGAAATGGACTGGCTGCTGGCTGAGTGAGCAGAACGCCAGGCTGGGGCTTGTGCCTCCCAGAGGTCAGTGCTGTCCTCCTGGCCACACTGATCTGCTCTTGAATGGCAGCCAGTGCAATTAGCACATGTTGCCGAAAATGAGCGCACAGAGCAAGATGGCTAATGTGCAGAGAAGCTGTCTACAGAGCAGGAGGAAAAAGGACAGGGACAGATGTAGCCTGACCTTCAGCCTTTAGTCAAAAAACACACGTGCCACTGCATGCTGTGTTCCAGTTTGCTCTGAGCAATCACTTTTCTGGAGCATTTTGGAGATGCTGCTAGCGCTGGTGGGGAGAAAGCTGCTGAGCAATGGTCATCTCAGGGAGGCTGAAGGAGGAGAGATGAGAGTGCCATGGTCTGCGCTGCCTGGGGGGGACAGCCAAGCCCCTGTGCTGGTGCCCTTCTCCCAGGCCAATCAGGACATGGCCGTGCCAGGGCTTGGTGCGCCTGTGCTGGGAGAGCAACCGCCTGCCAAGCAGCCCACTGCAGCACGAGAGCTTAAATTAATGCTAACAAGAGCTGGGAAATTACTACTTTTTAAATGACAAGACCCATACTTTATGTCATTTTCATTTGGCTGCAGAAGAAAGACAGATGGTCACATTGTCTGTCTTATCAATAGCAAGACGCCTGTTTATGCAAACCTTTTAAGATTTAGCAATCTGTAAATCCCATGGCTGGGGTGGCATGAATCCGCATTTGTGCAAAAGGCTCTGTGAAATGAAACAAAATAGTACAAGCTGTGTGCATTAACTGTCAACATTTAAACAAACCCCCAACCCTTGGCACATATGCTGGGTATTTTCGAGGACAGGGTGAGTGAGATTCTAAGGAAAAAAACGCAGCCACCCAAAGATCCCCCAGCCTGTACAATTAATATTCTTTCTCATTAAAACTGCCATTATCCTGGTTGTTAAATTACCATGTTTATTAATAAAAACACTAAAACACACACATACCCTGTAATGACAGTGCATCAAATGAGAAAAAAAATAAATGTTAATTTCAAGTGAAAGTGATAAGAGGTCAACAGTATTTTATCCTGTTATTACTGCCTCTTCCATATGGTTATATTTTCCATTTTGTTTTTTCTGTGACAAGAGGTGGAGACCCAGGAATGCATGAACATGCTTAATTATTTGTGGAAAAAAACTTCTCAAACTTTTAAATTTTAAATGGGAAGGCAAAAAAAACACCCTGTTTCAGAAGCCATGGAGACTGTGTAGGGAAACTAAAGAGGTAAAAATGCTTATGGTGTGTTTTATTCTTACCTATATTCCAGTCTCTTCCCTTAGTGGCAATACAGAGAAAAGGCTGAGAAAAAGTTATACCACTGAGACAGAGCTTAACATGTTTGGTCTCCAAAAAAGAAAACATTCAGATTGCCCAATCTCTCCAATTTGCAAGTGCAGAAGATGCTAGTTGAATTACATCCTCCTGTTGCGTGCGTATGTACCTGCTCTGAGTATTTGCATTTATGCTACTTTTCTCCAGCTGCATTTAACTATTTATAGGTGTTATTTCGGGTACAACTAGAATCTACTTTTATTTGTTAAGACTTTTCCCATTCTACAGCCCAAATCCCAGAGATGTATTTTTCATTTCACCACCCAAGCTGCAAATTCCAACTCTGTGGGGAAAATGTTCTTTCCCAAAAGCTATAAAACAGTCCATTTACGGTGTGTCCCTGGCCGAGCCCTTCAGCTGCAGGCCTCAGAGGCGCCGTTTGTGGCAGTTGGAGCACATGCGGGTGTGCACGTGGCTCAGGGGCAATAATGGTGAAGACAGAACACAAGTGCATCTGCTACCGACATGGAAGATATTAATATTTTAATTAGATCTATAATTAACTAATTTGCTGTCATCAGCTCCTTTGGCAGCTAGGAAAGGCTAGTGCCATGATTGCAAGGTATTAATCACGAAGATTGGTGACGATGTCCCTGAATATGGACATGAACTTTGCTGAATGTGAGTAGAATACATTAGTAAATGAAAACAATACTTTTTTCTGAAGGATTGTCCTTCCTTAATGCTGCACAGTGTAGGGCACTGAGGCAATGTCATCCTGTCTGGCTGCAAGAAATGGGCTGAGACTTTCAAGATAGGAGAAACACCAACTGAAAAGCCACCAAGGGGAATGACTATGCAAAAGAGACAGAGGAGCATTCCATCAGTTTTCGCCTGGTTAGAAAGACTCGGAAGGACTTTCATTCCCTGCCCAGGCTCACACCTTCCCAGCGGTGCTGGATGATGCTTGTCCCTATAGGGGACACGCAGGTGGCTGGCCATCTTCTGGTGCTCCACTGCTGCTCAGATGCCTGATTATCTCTGGTCACAGCTGGACGTGGCAGCATCTTGAGGGGATGTCTGTGGTGAGCCCCATCAGTGACGATGGCTGGTTGGTGCCAGGACCCGCACCAGGACCCCATGGGCCTCTGGCACAGCTCAGGACCGTTTCTTTACCTTGAGACATGAGGAATGGTGTAAATCCCACTTATCACACCTCTGGTTACTGTCCTCCTACAGCCTGATGAATGCCAAGTGCACGTCACAGTAAGAATGTCCTCTATCCTGAGAAATTTGGTCTTGGTTTTATCATTAGTCTATAATTACTATCAACTGCAGTAGATTTATTTCAATAGTAAATATATCCACTCGCACCAGAGGATTCCTTAGTGTACTTTGGTTTAGTTTGCATAATTTTTCAGCAAGACACCTAAAAAGGTTGTCACAAAGAGTTGGAAAATAACAATAAAAAATCTTTTATTCTTTTTAGCATTATATAGCATATATAATGCAGCACAGGTTTATATGTAGCAACTTAGCAGTTCTTTTCTGAAAGATAGAATTTTCATCCACATCATAATTTAAACATGCTGTATTTCCTGTAAGAATCCAATTCTATTCACCTCAGTAAAACTTTCTGACACATTTTAATGTTATTTAATAATAATACTGAGAATAAAAATCTGGTTAGATGTGCTGAGTGGTACACTAACAGAGATGTAGAAAACCTTTAGGGAATGCAACCTAGAAAGTGGAGCCTTGCTGGGAAGACTGTCAACAGAAAAAGAAATACCAGTGTGTTTGTGTAAAAAAGTTAATTTGCTCTATAAATGAGGCAAAATAAACACATACAGTAAATGCTATTATTTCCATCAACAATGAGGTTAAATAAGTACTTGATGGGTAGTTCTCAAAGGCATTTGTGTACAGGAGAGATACTTATCACAGTGCATGATGGTTATGTATGGTAATAGAATTAAAATAAATTAAAACTCAGCTGTTATCTGTATGCAGGGGGAAAAAGCCCAAGATATTAAAGGAAAGAGGATCAATTTATGCCTTGCTAATTGGAAATTCTTAGTATGAGTGAAATTATGCAAAATTCACTATCCTTTAATTTTCTTTGGTTTTCAGTACTGAGGAGATCCAAGAACCTCAAGTCAAATGTAATTTCAACTGCCAGAGTTAGCCAGGAAAATTACTACTGAGTGAAAAAAGAAGAAAAAAAACCCAAACCCAAGCCTATCTCTAGGTGATCATTTGCAATCACTGTTCAAGGTTGCAGGCAAACAAATTCTCATGCTTCATGAGTAATTACCAGCAAAGGTCAGAAGGGAGCTCTTTCCTCTCCCCTCCTCTAGGTTCTTGTTTCTACAGCTGACAAGAAAGGGAAGGCACCGTGATTAATCCCCAAATCCTTCCCTCATTAGAGAGAAAAAGAGATGACCCCAAAAACTCCTTGCAGTCAACACAAGCATTTCTGTCCACCCTGAGGAACTCTGGATCCAGATTTCAGCCTAGACTTGACGTGAAAGGAGAAGCACTAGCTATCCTCTCAACCTAGAGAAAATCCAGTCACCTCATTGAGGCAGATGATGTGTGAATCAGACCTGCGTGTGCTTTGGAGAAAAATCTTCTTAGGTTCTTCGAAGATTTGTCTGTTGTGTAATATATTTGCGTAATGCTGAAAACTCACGAGGTTATTGTATTCCTGTCCCCCTACGGGCACAGAACTCCACTTCATGTTGGCTGAGCAAAGGAAGGAGGAACAATCCCTAGGCAAGGTAAGTTGGATTTCGAAGTGTTATACTCTGAGTTATGACTGAGAAGATGTATGCACCATTCAGTTGGGTCATGTCAAAGCAACCCAGGAATAATGTATTTTTAAACGGTTCTTTTTATATCCTGCTATATATGTCACTGATTAAAAACCACACGTACCTTCCCAGTTTTTCTTCCTTGAAGTAGGGATAATAATCTACCTATCAAACAAAATATTGACATACTTACTTGTAAGAAGAAGTTCCTTATTCCACCCCAAGTCTAATTGTAAGGTTGATTCCTTTTGCAGTCAGTGAGTACTATTAGGCTGTGAGGTTACTATAGTAATTATGCTTGTTCTTAAATAGCAGAAGAAAAGCTAGAGCCAGAGACTATTTAAAGTGAAAATTAGATCCACCCCCTGCCTAGCAGAGCTGGATTAAGAAGTTTTTATCCTGTTTTTTTCATACTTTTTTAACATACTTTCCTCCTTTTTATCATACTTTCTCTTTTTCCCAGAGTTTTAATTTTCCCTCAAATATGTAATTTATTTATTCTGAGGGGGCTGGACACAACATTTTTAGCTGGGCAGAGGATCAGCGGCCATTCATGACCATTGTGGGTAGACAAGGAGTCTGGTATTGTCGGGAAAGTGCACCAGGGCTTTCTCAAAGTTCTGAAAATAAAGTAGAAATATGTCAAGAAACATACACTGTTATGGGTTAGTTTCGCATTTAATTAAGTACACCAGCTGATTTTTCAAAAATGAGCTGACAGACATCTCATGCAGCTGGACTGCAGTTAACAGCTTATATTAATGCTTATGAATATTTGGGTTAGCGCTGAAACCACCCCCAGCTGTATTCCTGCACATGCACTGCAGCCATGACCAGCTGTGGGGATGTGGTGGGTGCACTGCTCAGTCGACACCTCATGCGACTGGGTGTCTCGCATCCTTTTGGCGACTTGGGCTTGGGCCACGTTTTGCTTTTGCAGGAAAGCAATTGGAGAACATAATACTATGGGTGGATTTGTTCCCCAGTAAGAAGTATAATTTACTGTTCAGCTAGATTTTGCCACTAGAGATAAACATATACCTGTGCACATATGTGTGTAGGGAGATATAAAGAGAGAGTCTGCGCCAGAGTAAGTACAGTGATCTTAACCTTATGAGAAAAACACAGGACAAATATATCAATGACGAGCGTATTAATGTCATGGGGAGACACTCTGGGTTGTTTGTGGTCATTCTTAATCTAATAAAATCGTCTGGGGGTTTATCTATTAATTTAGAATATGACAAAAAAAAACGAGTTCAGGAAATGAAGATGAGAAGATTCTTTTTTTAGACCCTCTCAGAGCTGCATATCATATTGTTTGGAGTGGAAATCACAAGATGGTGACTTCTGCCAGTCTTGCAGATTCAGGTCAAGCTGTGAAAGACCAAGCTATCTTTTTACTTGCTATATGGTGAAAGGTAAGATAAAAGTATAGCAGGGACAGAGGTGAAACCTGCCCTCTGTGTGTGTCAGGACATCGCTCTGCTGCATCCTCATTCGAGTGCTGTGCTACTGCAGGGAGTGATGGTGGCTGGGCCTGTGTGCTGGCCCAAACCCCTCCCTCCTTGGAGGGGTGGGTCGCTGCTGGCTTTCACCCGCTTTAGCCAGAATTGTGCCTTAGATGTGAGAAGCTTTTCTATTTTCCAAATAACCCTAGCTCTTGAACTGGTCCCATATCTGTCTGGATCAGTATCCTGTCTTTGGTATTGGATGCTCTCAATGTTTTCTGATAGCAATGAGCAGCACAACTTGCAAAGTAACATTTTCTTTTAGAATTTTAATTTACTGTCTCTCACCCTCACTGAATCTATATTTATCCCTGTACGTGAGAAAAAGGAAACAGCAAGATTTCTTATGCTGTTGTTTATGTCGTTCCAGATACTTAGGAGGAGGTTTCTGATTGCGATATATGCAATACCAAAGGACTTGTTCCAAAGGCAGATGGAGCCTTTTCGATGACCCTCACTGAAAATGACTGGAAACACAAGATTAACAGGTCTGGCATCTTCTGCTTCTCTCCTCGGCTGTTAGTTCAAAACTCAGACCAGCCTCACGGACCTAATTGCAGCTCCTCCTCTGCAGGCTCTCCCAGTTCAGACACACTACCCGTCCGAAAACCACTCCTCCACGTGTACCTCCTAGCATAGAGAGCATGTTTTGATCTCTGTCTTCCATGGCATGCAAATACTTGATTTTTTAATTAACGTTTTTTCTTTACAAAAGGGTAAAACCAAAGGCATTACTTTTTACATTGTATTTCTCTTTTTGACACTTGTATCAGAAGAAAAGCAATGAGAAATTGGCATTCTCTAAAAGGACTAGGAATTGGGATTCAGTCTCCAGCAGCAACATGGATTCAGGCTGACTGAAACAGCCTGTGAAATAGTACCATCTTCTCAACTGCTCCAGAAATCTGAAATTCAATGAAGCTTCACACCTTTTTAATTTTTTTAATTAAAATAAAATATCAAAAGAAGAATCAATGTCTTTTGTTTCCTTTCTGTCTATAGGATATAATATGTAAAACTAGAAACACAATACAAATCAGAATCAGTTAGTTACAAATTTGCAGTTGCCCACTAGAGCTTTACCCTACACTGCTAGTCAAGCCAATCATTGCTAATGAAGCCGTATGTTGCAAACAATGTGTCTGCAGCCTGTCCTCTTGAAACTACAGAAATCTATTCCCACTAGAGCTCTGCATCCCTTATCCTGCAGAAGCAGCAAGCTCCTGCAGCCTAGGGCCAGTGCAAGGCGTGGGCATAGCTGGTCCTCGAGGGTGATGAGAGTGTCACACAGGGCTGGCGTGCTCCCATCCTTCTCCACCTGCTGCTTGCAGCTCTGGTGCCTGCAGTCAGACCCCAGGTACATGTTCCTGCATTTCGTACTATTAAGCTTCATCCCAATTATGTTACTCCAGTGCTTAAGGTCATCTTGTTAATTCCATGCAATAGTCCAGCCCCTCCTGTATTGGCAATATCTCTCAACTTTACATTGTCAGCGAATTTCCTCAGTGTACTCCCTCTTTCTATGCCAAAGTCATTAATCAAAATTTTAAAGAAGTCTCATTAAAGAGCCCTGAGGAAGGTCCCTGGTAGCTTTCCATAGCCTGGCACATGTCCTCTCAAAACTGCTGATACCCCTCATTAAAAGCAATGCTTTTCACGTTCCTGGACCCGTCCTCTCCAGCCTTACCAGTGATTTCCCTTGCAGCAGTGTATCCACTCCCATGGCCACATGCAGGTGAATGTGACCTCTGCACTCCTTATAGGCACTAAAATAACATAAATTGTGGAGAAGATAGTCACAAAATCACAGAGTAGTGGTTTTATTCTCTTTGCCCCTCCTCCCTCCTGTTGCCCTGCAGTGGGGGAAACCTGATGTAAATTTAAATTAGTTTTCTGCCTGGTGTGAGGTGAACCATGGGGCAAATGCATAAGGATATTGCTACACCTGTGTGGCTAGGGCACAGGTGAGGTCCCAGCCCCACCAGGCCGGACTTGTCCTGGCAGGGCTGGCAGCAGGGCAAGAGGCGCAGCGCCCTGATCCCCATTCCTTCTGTAGCTCAGAGACTCTGACACAGCCAGGTCTATGAGGCCACAGCTGCTCATTCAGCGCAGGCAGACATTGCCTTCCTCTGGCCTGGAAGCAGAGAGGCCTGACCCACAGCCAGGGATGGATGGACGGATGGCCTGCATGGGCAGGGTAGGCCATCCAGCCGCCCCAGGGCATGCACGAGGGAAATGGAGGCGCCTGTCCCACCGGCTGCCCCTCCCCTCACAGGCTGGGTGCCCCAGGGCCCACCTCACCCTACCTGAAGTGAGGCAAATGCTCATTTATTAAACCCAGAAACTACAAAATTTAAATAAAATAACCTCCAGAGCTAGGACCTTAATGATATTTAAACTAAGTAATGCTACCTTGAAATAATTTATTAAACTTCCTGTGTTAAACTCATTTTATTACTGTAAAGGAGCTCAAGTATTTTTAATTTTTAGAAACTCATGTATGATACTATTTGATTTTTATGGTTAAAAAAGGTAGAAACTTGTGTCAGTCACCTACTTTGCATGAGTGAAAACAGCACAATTGTGCATATTATACCAATGAAATAAAACCATACTCTCCCATGATTTGCTGTATTATTAATAGTGCTGCCAAGCTCATTATAATCTAATTTAAAGAGAGATCTAGCACAGAGACGTATGAAGGATGATGTGAGTTCAGGCCCTACAGCAAATTGCTTGAATCTTGATCTAATTACCCCAGAACAGCTAGTGTTACCAGCGGTTCATATTTGGCAGGGAACTTTTGAAAATTAGCCTGATCAGTGTCAGAAAATTTTGGAGGGGGGACATTTTCGGTGTTTGCACTTAAATGTGCAGACACAACTGTCCATGAATGGTGGATAAATGAATGGTGAGCGGCTCAGGATCCCTTGAAGTGCCTCAGTTGTTCATTCCTGGCCCAGCTTTTTGGCAACTGGGTGCCGGGATGTGGCCATGGGGCAAGGTTTCCCTGTGCCGGCCGACAGCAATTAGAGCTGCTGTGACGACTACCGTGCGCTGCAGCGGCATCCAAGGGCTGGTGAGCTGAGCTGCAGATCAATGATTATTCATGCCTACAGTTCAACTACATTTTAAAGCAGCAATTGAACTGTTTGACCTCCACCAAATGCTTTGCCTGGCTGAAAACTGCAAGCCAGAAGATAAATCCACACATTTTAGTAGGCATTTGAGTCATAATCACTCTAGGACCCAATACATAACCGAATATTGCTCTTAATTAATGAGACAATTAGACTTTGATTATGGCACTACAGTACCCATTATCATTTTTATCTATCATGACCCTCTCGTACAAAGCATTCACGTTTCCTTATATGCTGCTGTATTTCTGCCTGGGATAATATTGGAAAATAATTTATATAATGGCATGGACTGGACAAGCATTCAAATCGTCTGTGTTATGATCTGATTGGCCGGGATAATGAGCAGCCGAAACGGCCCAGAACTGAGTTACAGGCTCACCGATCACAAGGGAGCGATGCCCAGCTGGGGCACAAAGGTCTATTTAGCATTTCCAGTGCTTTACATTGCGCCGAGGAGGTCACTGTTCCTGCACCATGGCTCCCTACCATCCCGGGTCCCTGGAGCACTCGGGATCTCCACACCCTAACGCACACTCTGCACACACCTTTTTGTTTTCCTCGTTCATGTACATTTTCTGTAAAGCCATCTCAACTCCATTTCATCTTGACCTTGGCCAACCCCCCCACTGCCACCCCACAGTTTGGTGGTGGATCTCTCAGATGCCCAGGTGAGCAGTGGTTGCAGTGGGGAGTCCCCCCCCTGCTCCAGGAGCCAGCAGTGCCCTCCAGGACCCCCACTGCAACTCCTCCAGAGCCGTCCCTTTGCTTTTTTACCTAAGTCATAATCGAGACTTTATATAAAGGCTCTTATGAAACTTAGCACCAAGGGAAATATGTATAAATAAATTACAATAGATATTGCCTAATGCCACATCCTTCTGAATGACTTCAATGGGTGTCATCTACTGATGTGTAAAACATATGAAATGCTCTGCCTAGAGCTTTGGGGAAGAAAGGGAGGTTTCATCTAGCGTGTAGATTTATTATTCCTCAGTGAACTCAAACATTTGCTATTTAAATTTTTTGCCTCTGCATCCAGAGAAAACAAAACAGACAATTCAAAGTGCTTCTATATTAATATTTCTTGGGTTTCCAAATGCTTATATGAGATCAAATCCACTAACATTGTACCAGCTTTCCTTTCATATGAGGTTTTCCATCAAGGCAAATTTTTGTTCAAGTCAAGGAAAGCGCACTCAGTGGCATGCCCAGAGACACCGGAATAAATCAGTGGGAATGGGAAGGTAAAAACCCAGCTGTTCAGAGCATCCATCCTCCACTTGTCACTCCAGACATGCAGGTATTATCTATAAAGCTATCTCTGATGGTTCATATTATCTAAAATATTACACATCCTGCCAAAAATATTCATTGTGTTTTACATACTGCTGTGCCATTTTACAACTCTGGAAACAGCTACCTGATCCTGTTTAATAGGAAAGCCCGTCAGATATTCAATCAGCTCTAGAAAAAAACTCTCTGATTGTCGCAGAGGCACTGCTTTAGAGTTGCTGTTTAACAAAAACCAGATAATCGTAGACCATTATACTTCAACTAGCAGCTAGTGTTGCACAAAAAAGCCAACCCACCCTCCACTGACAACTGTATTTGATAACCATATCATGAGTACTGCAGTTTTCAACAGTGGCATGGCAGCTTTTCAGAGAGAAATATTCAAATTTTTCACAAAGTTTATTTAAGGCGGGGAATTATTTCAGTCCTGACTTTTCGTGACTTTAGAGAGCTATTCCCATAAACACATAAAAGTAACCTAGTACGAATAAAATCCTTTCAGATGTTATGAAAATCTCTAGAGAAGAACTCCAGGATGAGCTATTCGCTGCAACAGACAAATTATGAGCAACATCTTTGATGGGCAGCTGTCAATCAGCCCTTTCTGCCAGTTCTGTGAACACTTACGTTGATGGGTGTAAGTATGGAAAACTGCACAGTAGCAGGCCATTAGATTTGGATTGCAGATATGGAATGCAAATAATCTACAACAATTTAGCAACAAGTAATTGATGGACAGTTGAACAATATTAATTACCAAGCGATAGAGGCTGGATACAACAGTGATTGCGGACAGTTGCCCTTTGTCTCTGAAGAGGTGGGTTCAGGTCTTGATCTCGACTGCAAATGAAAATTCATTTGGTGGCCTTATCCTCCCCCACTTTGCTCAGATTAAACACAGATCCACCAGCAGCATATGGCACTACAAGCCCAATTGCCAGCCCCTGTACCAGACAGCAATGGAAGCTGAATCTCAGGCCTGAGGTGGCTCCGTCACACAGAAGAGCGTGGGAAGCCTTCCTGGACCCTGCCCATCATGTCCCAAGCGCAAGCAGAGCTTGGGGGTCTCCGCTGCTAGCACTAAATTCACCCACAGCATAAATCCGCAGAAGCTGAAAGAGTTGCCAGGAAAATGAACTTTTAAAGCAAATGAAATTCAAGGGAAAGAAAATAAGAAGTACAATGCATCACAGCATGTGTCAAAGGTCCCACATGCAGCCTTATGGACAGGCATAGTGCATGAGCTGGTGGTGGGTGTATGAAAACTGTGAGGACACCAATCTGTGGTGCCGAGAAAGGTATGACAGCTTGAGGACATCTTGTGGCACTGTGTGGGCCTTGTTAGCTGGAGAGGAAATCTGCATTCACACAAAACCCTGCCCAGAGAAAGATTTTGAAATGAGAGAGCGGCTGGCAGCCGTGGAGAGGTGGAAGGAGGATCCCTTCCCTGCCCTGTACCGCTGCGGGGACAGGGATGAGACAGGGAGGTATCACCCACTGCACCCAGCAGGGACAGCAGGAACGAGCAACAACCCAGGGCTAAGCCTGACCTATGAAAGTCAAGATCAGCTGGGCGAGTGTGGCAGGGGATGGTGTGGGTGAGGCAGCCGAGAGGATGCACAGTGGGAGGGTGGCTCTACTGGGGGGAAAGAGCGAGCCTCTCCCCTTCTCCAGCAAGGGAACACAGGCAGAAATCTGACTTTAGCAGCTTCCAGTTTAGATAGCATCTAATACAACCTGTTTTACCACCTCTGCTCCACTTTACTTTTTTCTTTTACTTTATTTTTAGTGTGCTGTCTGTACAATTGTCTGTGCAGCTCTGTCCAAATATTGAACAGTGCCATTTAACTGTTATTCTTTGATTAGGCTGCAGGCATTGAAACCCAGATGCACTATATCCTGGAGACACTTTGTATGTTGCAAAAACTGGTCAGCTGCTCTATGGTCAATAGGAGTGCCTTGAGATCTAGACCGGTGTAAACAAACCACCCTGCCTGGAGAAGGTCAAAAGGAAAAGGTGGATAATAATATTCTGAGAGCTGCATTATTTCCACAGTGATGAATATTCCATAAAACAATTTGGGAAACAGTTTATTGGGGCATTAGTAGCAGCACTTTATAGCTCTGTGCACTGCACTGTCTTTCAGTAAGTGTTATTAGAGCTGTACCTGAAAATTGCAGTGTTAATATGCTCCTCATAGTGCTGGGATTTGATCTACTAATAATGATCGTTTGGGACTTGCAGGTTCTGTGTGTGGCAGGGCTGTCTTCTGCTAGAAATAATAATAACCAAGCAAAATACATGCACACTCACATTCCCAGTGTAACTAACAAAATTGTGCTAAGCAATTTGTAGATATGAGCTACAAAGCAATAGGCAAATTGCACTCCTCAAATTTTCTCATTTCCTTTCTTTTACATTTCATTATGATCTGGGCTAAAAAGTGTTTGGATAGAGACCGTGGCAGCAGTTTCCCATGGCACTTTATGAGTTTAGGCATACAAATACTTTCAAAATTCTTATTCAAGCCACCTTTCAAAATGCCCTCTTGTATCTTTTTACACCTTAGGGAGCTATCACATCTGTGATCCCATGCAAACAAGAAGAATCTCATATCTGGGCCTGCAGATTTGAGAGGTTTTGATGGAATAAATGTCTGCGGGGGCAGGCGCTGGGAGGGTGCACTTCAGGAGCTAGCTCCACTGCAGTGCATACCCTAGACCACAGTTCACAGGAGCCCTGCCTCCAAGACTCATACGAACTGCAGACAGACCATTCCCCTGTGTATGTGTTCAGAGCCAGATTTTAGGACAATTGCCAAGATCTGACAAGCTTGCTTTGTTTCTGACATGGGTCCTTCTCATATTTGTGTTAGTTAAGTCAAAATATGCAGTTGTTGACAATGAGATATTGCCTATATGGTGGGCTACATTCCTGTCAGCAAAAGCATGTCCCCCCGGACACCCACAGAGCTATTGCTGCGTGAACAATTGTGCACATAGTCTTTATGATTTCATAGTCTGAACCCATGCACACATTTCAAGCCTGTGAAATAACATCCTATGTAGGGCCAGATGTCACATTTTGTCTGTATTTCCTCATAAGGTCTGGAAGGGAGAGCAGGAGCATCACACCTCTTGTCCTGTTCAGCAGCTGTTGGAGTTACAGGAGACCAAGCTTCTGACTTCCCACCCCATGTCCTTAGATAATAAGGGCATAACCTATCTTTCTTTTTGTCCTTTTTCCCACCTAGCCTGTAACTAGGGCAGGGCCCAGTGGCAGTAAGATAAACAGAGATGTACAGAGCCCAGGGATGGGGAGCATTTGGTACCATTTGAATCAAGCTGCAAGGAGAGTCCCAGGTCAGCCGCTGCCCAGACCCCCGTGACTCAGCCTCAGGCAGCCACGCAGCCTGTCTTCCCCGGTGGTGGCCCTGCCAGGCTGTAATGATGGGCCTTTTACTTCTGACTTTGGATTTTTGGCCTTGCCCAGGTTTTTGTGGTCAAGGTGTGCTCTGCCTTTGGTCCGTGACAAAAGCATCAGAATTCCTCCCCATTGCCTTGCTCTGCTGCTGAAGACATCTCTGCCTGCGGCTCATCCTTCCCCAGGAGCAGCACACATCAAGTCTTCACAAAAATCACCTCTGTATTGACACGTTTTCTTCACTGAGAAGGAGAAAAGTGTATGTAAATATATTCAAACTATCAATTGCTGGTGACCTTGCAGTTGTGAGAAGCAATGCTATTTTTCATTTGTCAGGCATTTCAGCTATACTAACTGCTGTGGTGAGATATAGTTGAAATCTCTGCTTAAAAGTTCCCCAATTATAGTCCATATGTCCAACCATTTGCAGTGAAAATGGGATCGTCATTTCATCCATCATAGCATAAATATTATCCTTCCTGTGCTCTGCTTTTTTATCTGTTTCCTTCTTGCTCTTTTTTTTTTTTTTTTGATATCAAATTTGCTTTGAAATTTGCAAGCTTTTGCAGTATTGTAAAAGATTAGTGATCAGTGAGTGAAGTAATGTCAGCAGAGGAGTGGCGACGAGTGATTTTTGATCATTAATCATCAGAGTGTGCCCCAGTGCTGTGCCAGTGCTGTCAGCAGCGTAGCCCACAGTGACGGGGAGGGGCAGTGGCCAGCCAGATTTCCACCAGGGAAGAGATGCTCACTCCTGCCATCCATCCCCATCCCTCATTGCCAAAGTGGGGATGTCTGACTTAAGTGGTAACTTGAGCTTTGCAATTCCTATTGGCACCCAAACCTGACCTATGAAGTTCTTATCCCTTTTGGATAATGCATGTACACAATGTCTGACTTATTCTCCGAGAGCTTAACTTTTACTCTGAAAAATCCCACTGGTATTCAGTGTAGACTTAAAGTCACTGCAGGATTCTGTCATTGTTACAGGTTTTGTCCAGAAAGTGAGTGAGCAAATTCAAGGAAGAAAATTACACCAGGAAGAGTAGAAATACTGAGAAGGACAGATCTTTCTCCTGAGTTGCAGCCATGGGCTGAGCAGGGCTCTGGTCCTGAGCGGCAGCCACAGACGCGCTCTGTGCTGACCTTGCACTCCTCTGCTGGGACAAAACCCCACCAGCATCTGGAGAAAGAGCGATGCTTCTTGCATGGAAATGGCATATAACAGTCCCAAATGTTCAGATTTTCAAGAGTCTTCATTGATATCCTACCTCTGCCCCCATGGTCAATGTGAATGTTTTTCCCCAGTGAGAGCAGAGCTGGGCTAATTCTTAATGATATGGAAGATCCCAACTTTTCACTGTGATCACTGATTGATTTCAAGAGAGAGGCAAGTGTTAGAACATCTCAGAGCCTGCCAACAGTTCTAAAGCAAACATAAATTTAAAAATGTATCAGTGACAATTTATTTCTATGACATTTTTAACACTTCTGTCAAGCACACATTTAAATTAAAAATGAACAAGAAACTGAAACAAGAGACTGGGGTGAACTGGAATGGATCAAAGAAAAATGCTCAGTCCTTAAGCCACTTGTCCATCTCTAATTCCCTGTCCTGTAACAAACACTCTAGTGCTGAGTAAAAGCCTTTGAGATCTCTTGATATTTCCAAGAAGAACAAGTTACTGATCTTGGATGGAGAATTTCTTTGCTATTTGCAGTTTTGGTAAAAAATTTTATAGCTTTTTAGGGTAGTTCTGTGATATTCATGAAAGGAAAAGGATAATCATCATTATACAATGGGATTCTAGGATTTATTTGCTGTTGATGGAGTAACTTTGTTGTAAGAAGCAATAACACAGTAATGAAGGTGCTGCCCATTGTCTTTAAGCACATCTTAAGTATAATCATTACATATTGAATGTATATAACTCCATCTTTATGACTGACTTTTTCATTTTTCCTCTCCCTCACTTTACAAGAGTGTTACTGAGCTAAATTAGCCCTTCCTGAAAGTGAAAGGCATGAGAGTAGGAAAAAAATTAGAGAGAACATGAGGAGAGGATGGGAATCAGGAAAATGAGAGATGTTAAAACACAAGAACATGTCCTTGACTGAACTACATTTTCCCTGTTTGATTTACGCCAAGAGCTGCATAACGTATATGCACAGGATGGAGCAGAGAGTCTAAATTTAAAAAATAGTATAGTGAAATTTCTCTTAGAATAGTATGGCGTTGTATAGGTTATTTATTGGTATAAACCTGGCAAAGACACCTCGTGAAACAGCATTGTAATGACTGCAAAATCTTTTTAAGCTCAGAATTTTTGCTTCACTTTTATAAAGCTGGACTGCAACGCTGCTGGGTGGGATTTTCCCAGCCACTGGAGCCCCATCCTGGGTACCTTCTGAGGGGCTCGGGGCCTGCAGATCTCCCCGGCCACTCTGGAAGCCTCACCCAAACCAGATCCTCAAAAGCAGAAATATCTACCCAATTTTAGGCCAGCTGGGTGCTCTGGGGCTTTGCTCCATGTGTGCAGAGTCTAGGCTTATAATGCAACCCCAAGGCACGGGCAGTCAGACACCTTGCCACGTCTGAACCATGGCTCTCTGGAAGTCAAGCTGGGGGCTTACAGAAAATAATCCCATCACTTTCAATGAAAGGAGAATTGAAGTTCATTTCCTCTGTAAGTTCTGGTAAGTTTAACTGAGAGGGAGGATAGACCCTTGGTTCATCGGTGTGCTTGCTGTGGTTTAATAGTTAAAGGCATATCAGCCCCCTTCAGTGAAGCTGGAGTGAAATTTAAACTACATTCTTCAGTCCCATACTGCAGATGTGGTGTTGTCCACATAGAAATTTTTTATTATGATTCCTAAATATTGATACATTATGTATTGTTACATCAGACCAGTACAGAATAGCGCATTCTACCTGTTCTGTAAACATTAGCCAGTCCCCTTTAATAACTTCCCCATGATTTCATATCTAATAGTTTCTTGCAGTTAAAGAACAATTTTTGAGTTTATTCAGCATAGTAAATATGTGTGTATGTGTGTACACAGAGTCAAAACTCACAGTTGCATGGAAGAAAATAAGTATATTTCAGTTGATCTTCACTGTGCAACTCTGATTCTTATTCTTTCAGCATTTTCTATCTGGAAGTAAAACCCATTTGCTCTGTTCAACATTGGTTTGCTTCTGAGCAGGAAGCGATGGCTGGTTGGATTCCCCCTGGTCAGGCTCCGTGGCTGATGGTGCGTGTTGTCTCTCCACGTTTTTAATGTTAAACTGCTACAGGTTTAGGAAAGCAAGTCATTTGTTAAAATTGATTTCTGTGTTTTCAACGTGTAATGCCATGGTAAGTTGATGGTACGCATGCTGTTAGATTTCAGCTCAGCTGGGATTTCACCCTTCTGCTTCAAATTACATATATTAATTAAAACAACAGCATTTTCAAAATAAAAGCTTGTGACGTTTTGTGGTGGCATGTTCTAGGGATCTCAAAGGACAAGGACAAGTGCTCATGGTGATTTCTGTCTCATGAGCATGCCCATGTGAGGGGCTGGCCATGGTAACTCTGGTGAACTGGCAATGGCACTAAGAATGATTGTTCCTACCTGATAGCTGTGGGAGGGTTTTGTGCTCATTCAAAAGGTCCCACATAAACACAACCACATAAACACCCTACCCGTAGGTCTCCTTGTTGAAAACAGAAAGCAATTTCTTCTCAGTATTCTGGCATAGCAATATGTATTGCACGTATCAAAAATTAAGATGCATTTTGGTTGTTTAAATAAAATATGAGGACATTCCAGGTGCCAAATTACATTTCAGTTCCTAAAGAGACTCCTTGGGATGCTGGAACACTCTATGGAAAATTGGGGCTATCTAAAACAAGCCAAGAATAAAGTACAACTTTAACATGAGATCCCTCAATTCATGTATATTGAAAGAACAGCACATGCCAAACTGCCTCCTTGATTCACAGCTTCAGAACTGGGTCAATACCAGAACCACATTCGGTTATTTGCCTTAGGTTATTAGGCTGTTTCCCCTCAACAGCCAGAAAGACCATGGGTAAGAGAAGTCTATTACAGTCTTTAAAATCGCCAGCACCATTTGTACTTGCACACATGCGCTGCAGTGCAGAAAAATATTTCTTCTTTTAATTGGGTGCTGTTCTAAGATGTTGGTTTATATCGTAAGAAAAATAAAGCTGCTCACTTAGTTAAACTCAAAGTAGCAAATTACAGCTGAAAAAGGAGGATAAACACACATTTAGCACATTGCATCATTTAGCCTCAGACAGAGTCCAACCCATAATGGTATAAATGACCCTCTTTAGCCAAGACATAAAACAGTTGCTTGGATGAGTTGCAGTACTTAAGGATCACACCACACCTTCCCTGAAGTAAGGACAGAGGTTAATCTCACTGTCCTGGCCAGATTCACGCTTGAATAATTAACCTTTGGCTCTGTCTACATTTCTCCTGTATTCTTAGCTTTCTCCTGAAAAACTTGCAGTAAATAATATTTTCAGAGCAGAGTGGAGGACATATTCTGTTTCAAAGGCGAGGTGACTAATCCTTTCCACAGTGTTAAGCAGTTTGAGATCATCTGATATAAAAATCACTACAAACATTTAATATTCTTACAGAAGTAGTGTCAGTGCTGGCTGCCTGGGAACCTGTCCCAGGAGAAAAGGGCAGAGATCAAGGAAAGTATTCAAAAGGATAATTAAATATTTAATAAAAGCCGTTAAATATTGTGGGCAAGAATTACAGCTGACATAAATCAAGATGACTCTATTGGTGTATCTGTGCTGCTTTATACCATGCAAAAGAAGCTGCTTTGGGGTGGTTTTCTAAAAGCCATTTATATCTGCTTGTGTTATTAAGATGGTTTTTATAGCTGGGACAATGTCAGAGTTACTGGATTTCAGAAGACCTAATAAGGAAATCAGTGTAAAAAAATATTATTGAAAGTAAAATATTTTTATGAAGAAAATCTGTTTAAAAATTGTTTCATGGACTGTATGCTATGCATCTGGTGCTACTAAAAGACACTGTGTTTAATCACTGGTTTTTGGTAGATGAAGAGATTGAAAATCTTCTGCTGCCATGTAATGTGAAATACATTAAAGCAGCACGGCCCCAGAGACCTCATAAAAGTGTGGCGCAGGGTTTTTGTACCAGTTTGAACAAGAACACTGGGTATATGCCTGCCCAGTGCAGATCTGGTCCTAGAACCAACGGAAGACATGAGGCTTGGCAGATGTTTACCACTGTGATGAATGTTCCGACTTTGTCTCTAACACCGCATTTGAGTTTGCGGCAGTTGCTTCCCTCATTTAAAGTCAGAGCAGCACGCCTGGGCTCTGTAACTTGGCAGAGACAACAGTGCTTAACTATAGAGAGAGTTTTTCCAGATTCCCCATATCTGGCCCTTTTCCTCCAAACACCCTCCACCAGGCCATATGTCATCTTTAATCCATCAGCGCACACAGAGAATAATTGGAATTATTCTTTATAATATATCAGCTTGCATTGTAAAACAAAGAGCCAAATGCAGAGGTGAAGTGTAACAGGAATAAGTGGGTTTAATTGAGGTCAAATTGACGTTACATGTCTAGGAGCTAAATGAAGCTGTAAGTTAAAGCAGGAGATGGCTTAGGTTACTCACACACCCCTTGAAGTTGTTTTTCATACTGCTTCTCTTCTTTTCGGTCCCTTAATTTTATCAAATTGGTCCGTTTTAGATTCAGCAGGTTAAATTTAAGACTAATATATAGGGAGTGAATATATGCCTTGGAAAATGAGTTTGTGACAAAATGCTGCTGCTTGCAATGTGAACATATGACCAGAACACACACCACACAAAAACTGAGGTTCTCATATGCCTATTGCTGAGCATTTTTTCTCCCTATTGCTAAGCAGCCCATTTTTTTTCATGTAAAAGGTAAAAATTGTGAAAATTTGGGGGTTTAGGCTGTCATGTTTTGACACTGAAATAGCAAATAAATGTAATGTCTTTATTTAATATCCTTCTGCATCAACCTGTATCAGTGGGGAAGAGGAAAGAACTAAAGATGGCATGAAAAAATAGTCTGCGTATGACACAGCTCGGTGGGTGGATATTCATCCCACAGAAAGCAGGGTCACTGCTCTGTACATCCATACCATAGCAGCACCCTAAGAGGGCAATCACGTCCCTGTCCAAGTCATCAGTTGATCCCGTTGTATTTCCCATACATCAATTGCCATGTGTCTTTGAAGACTGTGATTTAACGTAAGCCCTGGGCAAGGCAGGAGCATTACCCTATTTGTGTAAGGGCTTTGCACATGAAATATTAAAGGCCAAAGGCAAAGGTTGTGATGATGCACTACCAGCAGGCTCTGGAGAGGCCACTACAAATAGCTGTTTAGCACCAAGTGTCCTGTAAGGCGCTCAGTTTGGTCACAAATCTGTCGGTCACCTGGAGTTTGTATCAGGCAGCAGCTTCTGTTGCACTGGTAATTCTCAAAGTAGCCCACCCTGGCCAGAGTCACAGTTTCTAACTAATATTAAGTCCCGCTGTGTAGAAGAGTAAGCCGACAGCAATCCCGAGGCCACTCCACTGGCCGTGCAGTCCTTGGGCAGCACAGAGTGCAGGTGACGGCAGCACGCCCAGACCTCCAGGAGCTCCAGGAGCAGGACACGGGCAGGGACCTGTCCAGCAAACTGCAAATGGGTGATCAGGGAGGAAAAAAATGCTACGAGTGAGAAGTTCCTTCCTTGAGAGGATCTAAAGAGGTTTAGAGTAAAACAGCTTATACTGATGGATTGAAAATGGCTTGATTGCCATGAGCAGTATTCAACATAGCTGGTGAGACAGGAGAGGGACGATGCCTAGGCTCAAAGCTTCAGCCGGGGCAGGAGAACAAAATCTGGTACCTCAACAGCAGTCAGCCACCACCAGCATTGGTGTCTGTTTTCCTGGCACATAGATATAATTATTAATGTTACAATTATGCCTTTGTCAGCTTGCTGATTTCTTGTGTTGCAGTGAAATGTTGGATAATGACGGACAGCATACACCAGAAATGTACCTGCAGGAAGACTGAGATTTCATCAGAGGTCTTGGCCAAAGGCAAGAGAGGTGCCCTGAGTGTCATACTGTGGCTGTGTTTTCAAGAAATCTTGACACTGCAAACTAACCAAGATTGTTTTGATCTTCGTGATCAAATGTAAGTTCATCTCAGGAAAAAGCTCACCACCTGGGATAGCTTCTGTTGTGTTTCACCATCGCTGTCTTGAGGTCACAAAGAGCACAAGAGCTTGTGTTCTCCAGCTATGGCCATTTATCCTGAATATCCATGGGTTGTTCACAATACCTCAACCACAATCACTAATCTGGGGAGCAACTGTAATTTCTGGGAGTAGAGTGCAGCCACACAGACTACCAGTCTCATCAGCTTTTGTTGCACGGGTGCGAGGGAGAGGGAGCAAACGGGATGTAAGGTAAATCAATTTTGTGTGGCCCAGGAACAGCAGCCTGTGCAGACAAGCCAGCATCGCCAAAGGATATTTATGGCATCCTCCCTATAAATATGCACGTGGGATATAGGCAAGAATATCACTCTTCATATTCTTAACACAAGTGCTTGTGCCATTAATCTTTCGCAGTCATTCCTTTAGGTGCAATTTCAAGTTAGATGTTGTAAAGATATATGAATTTGCAACTATATTTCAATGCTATCATGTGAATATGTAAAAAATGAAAATAGTAAAAAATTGTTTGTGTGTTAGCTGTTGAAGCGTATACATTCAACATATGTGATTTCAGAAAATGTGAAATTTATGTAGTTGAAATTATACATTTCAGAAATACTGAAATTTTATAAAATTTTATTTATCCTTATATTGAGAAATCACATTTCTGTCACGTACCACAAATTCAGCTTTCAGCTTTTTTGCTGCTTCCTGGCTGTACATTTAATTTTTATTGACAGTTCTTTGTTCTGCAAAACTGGTTGACTGTCTCACAAAATTAGCCTCGTGACCTGATCTCTCAGACTCCTTTTTACTTTTCTCTGTCCTTCTTTTTCCAAATGGACCAAAAAACCCCACCCCTATAAAACAACCTGAAAAAGAAAGTTTTGTTTTCATGACATCCATAGATTTGCACTGATTCTTCCATAACTGAGGGGTTCATGCAAGTGACTCTCAGTAGTCCTCCTTTGACTGACTAGGGTTTCACTTCAGTCTATGACTTAAAAGCATTAATAATTTAAGGTAATGCTTAGTGTCCACTGAAGTCAATGAGACTTAAGTATATGAAAAATAAGACTGCTAAATTAGGGTGAAAATAGAATTATGTTGGTCAGCCCTGAAGCCACAAGTGAACTAGTTGATAGGGAATAAGTTCATTTAATGTGTACAGGAAATAATATTTGACCTTGAAATCACTGATTTTTGGAGAAAAAAAAAGTGTAAAGCTCTTAAAAATTGAGCCTTTGAATGTTAGAAAGGTATGACATCTATTTATAGCAATGCATATAATTTTTGTAAAATGTTCATAGTTATTTAAAAGTCAATGAAAACGTGTCTGCTTTTCTGATGGAGCATAGTTTCTTGGAGGTGAGGTCAATCATACTGATCGGAAAAATATTAAGTAATCCCTTGTAGTTAGCAGAAACTCGTTGCGTAATTGCTAATTCTCCACAAGCAGAGCACTTTGTGTTTTTCTAATTCTGGTCTTCTTCCTGTCTTCCTTCTTTTCAATTTAGCAGCAGTTATATTTCAAGAAGCCTGGCTATTAGCCCCTCACTTTTAACATGTCCAGTGGAGGTATAAAACCCAGATAAGCCAACATCAGCAGAAGCAGCAGGCTCGGTGCTGTTGTTATAGTGTAAAATGATACCACATTTTGGTAACTCTGGTTCTGAAACTGTTTAAAATGAAAACACTTTTCTTCAAATCATACTGTGCTTTCATGTGTGAAGATGGTGCTGGGAGGCGGGCTGGCTCTAAATATAGCACTGCAGCTTCTTTTAAGCCTTTTTATGAGAAGCAGAGGACAGAGGTCCACTCTAAATAACAGGCGAGGGGAAGCCTGCCTGGGTAGAATATAATAATGCTCTGTAATAGGAGATTGATAGATCACTAAACATCGCGCTGTGATGTCAGGAAGAAATGAATAGCGTGTTATTTGGGAATTCCTCCTGCCTCCTCCAGCACATTGGGAAGCCGACAGGCAGTAAAATGTTCGACCGAGCCTGGAAATATGACCACTCTATACCAACAGTTTCATCACAAGACGTTTATTGGGGTCACACATGAGCCTTGCCCACTTTGGCCTTTCTCTGGAGTTGTTATCACCGTCTCTGGGATGTGTAGGATTTACCATTTGTCTCAAAATCAGATTTTATCTGGTGTAGGCAACTGACATCAGCTGGCCACTTTATTTGTCCAGGAATAAAAAGCGCTGCTAAGCCAGACATCACAAAAATCTCTCCTTTCACACGCAAGCACCTCCTTCCCTACTCTTTTTATTTGTTTGTTTTCTAAATATAGGTTCCCCATCTGTTCATTTTTTATATGCCAATCTGCCTTGTTTCCATTTTATTCTTTACAGCATAGTCATAGTTGACACTAACAGAAATGCACTTACATGGGAAGAAGAGGTTTGAAAGGCAAGTCTAGACCCTGCAAAACAGGGCGCACCAGGAGGGTCTCGGCACAGACCTGGGTGTCCTTGTCCCGTCTGCTAGGCAAGAGGACCTTCAGCGAGGAGTGCTGGGGACCTCACTCCCACTTCCGGTACTGTCTGCATCAGGTGCAATGAGGTTGCCAATCAGTTTCGAATTCCCAGAACATGTTTTATCTCAACTTGTTTTCATGTTAAAGCCATTACTGATTAAGTCGAACACCATTTTTGGTTGCAGCCATTTTCTGCCCTGCTGCCTTGATAGAGGACAGAGGGGTGGTGGGTGGATGTGCGCTAGAGCTGACCACATCACTGACACTTTAAGGGATTCAAAAATTTGTTGTCATTTCTTTCTTTAATTACTTTCAATATTTCACATAGAAGCCCTTACACATTTTTCTTCTTAAAAAGTCATTTGTTCAAGTTATTTCTCGTTATCTATTTGCCTGGTAAGAGTCTCCATGACCTCCCCTTCTGCAAGTGAGTGGAAGAATCCATGGTTCATCCTGGTTCAGCCTCACTCACCATCCTGCCCCATGTACTTGTAGCTGGAAATGGGCAAATTTGGAGTTTAGACAGAGAAAGAAGTATCGGTGACAATGAAATGGTCATAAACTTGCTCCAGCTTTTCTGAATTTTTACATTAGGAAAATATGAAGTTAGACCAGAATTTCAAAACTTAACTTTCAGAGTCACTAATGAAATGTGTGTGTTTTCTGACTTTAAGGAATTTCAGCTTATATTTTCATTATTGTGATTAAGAAATGTCTTTCAATATGTCTTTTAGTTTCAGAGGCAAATGCTTAAGGAATGCTTAAAAAGGCAACAAAATGTATAAAAGAGTATCAAAGGGTTAAATGAACCATTTTGTTTGACCTGAAATGACTTCTGGATTTCTTGGAACTGCCAGAACATTGAAAAGTCATTTATTTGCACAGCTTTAATTAAGAAACTGCCTCTAGTTATGATTTATGCTGTCATTCAGAAAAGTAGACCTTCACGCTGTGCTTAATTTTTGCCGCAGTCCTTAAGGACAACATTTATGGAGATAAGATGTGGTTTGGGGTATTCCAGCTTTTAGATGCCTAGCTTGAAATGACTTCAGATTTCCAGAAATGCCTCTGCAAATCACCCGCTGTAAAGGAGATTTGAGTTGGACACTCAAATGCCGAGTAGAATTACTACTCATCTCTTAGAAATCCTGGGCTGATGATTTTTATTGCAGCAAAATACTGAAATACTGTAAATTGTATTTTGGTGAAAAATAGCAAGTATTTAATGCCTTTTACAGCAATATACATTCCAGCTTCATAACCACCTTTCGTAGCACCACATTAAGTGACAGTACTTTTATTTTATTGCAGAGTCTCATCTGCTGTAGTTGTAATGAAGAATCCCTACATATTCAGAAGACTTCCCATATATCCTTGTCTATTTGCTACATTGCATTAGCCAGAGACAAAAGAGTTCTGCTGTGAACTTTGCTATTTGTGTATTTCTCTTGAAGTCTGACATGAGTATTTATGTTCAAGGCTATATGTGTATTTATATATATATGTGTGTGTGTGTGTGTGTATATAAAAGCCTTCAGAAATGGAGAAACAGAAGGCTGGGGTATGTCTAATGGATTGCCATAATAACAGATTCAGATTCATACTCATCATCTGAAAACATCCAGCCAGAAGATGAAATGACTTCACATCAATCAAATTCTAAATGAATATGCTATTAAGGATATTGTACAATATCAAAATAACTGTGTAAGAGCTGTCTGCATTCAATACCTTTCATGGTTAGTGTAATGTTGTACGATAAGGGTCACTGCCTAAAACAAGACAAAACAAAACAAATAGAGAAAAATTAGCCACACCATCATTTCTCACACATTCCTCTCTGTTATATTCTTTTTATATTCTGTGCTAGTTTTTTCTATCAAGGAAAAGAATACAGCTCCCCCTTTTACCTGCATTTCTCAATAACCAGCAGAGCCTGAGCTCTGTTCGTCACTAATTTCTATCTCACACTTCTAAAGCAAGTTGAAGGCTATAATCATTGCAACAACCAGTCTATCATTTGTGATTTTTTCAGGCATGTGTTCTGGTGGCCAGCAGTGATCCCATAGTTATGATATAGGAAGCTACCAATACCAAACCTATAGGACTGGTAACTAAACCAATACTAACACTCGTACGCTAATGATCCTCTTACTGATGTCCCCATGAAGGGTGCTGCAGGCTGGCAAGAGGAGAAAGGATTTCTTGGCTCCTGACCAAGACAGCAAATCAGAAACGTCTGTGTGAGGACTGAGATGCTGAACGCTGAGATGCTGAAGACTCCAGACTGGCAGAAGTTCAGAGAAAAATGGTGAGTACAGGTGTCAAGATAGGTGGTAAACCATCAAGATCAAACAGAACATGGAGAAATCATGCTGGAGGCATATCAGAAGAATAGTCCTAGAGTGCAGTGCTTGCATCCTCTGTCCTGATCTACTTGCCTCCTTCCAGGATCTCGTTTCTACTTCCACAACACCATCCGATGGTACACTTTGCATGACTGTGACTTAAAATGATATGCAGAGCAAAGACTGGAAGAATAAAAAAGTGGATCCTCTGCTGTTAAAATCAACAGTTAATATACACCAAAAAAATCTCACTGGACTCAGGATAATGCAGTTTAAACAACAGAAAGCAGACAATACACACTTCTTTGAAAAAAAAAAGAAAGAGAAAGAAAAAGCTCTATACAATAATGACATCTGGGATAGAAAAAGCACAGCCCTTTGTAAATAATTTCTCCAACCATCTGAAGTCTAAAAACATTTTCCAAATACTGTGATACAGAGATCAGAAGGCCAGGAAGGACCATATGAAGCAGCTAATGTGACCTCTTTTACCGACCAAGCCATAGATTCTGGAATTAGAGCACCTCATTTGGAAAGCACACAATTACGCGTCGAGAACTGCCAGTTAGCTAGTTGTTAATGCACTGCATGTTTATTATGTGCACTTTATATTATTCTGGTTTCTTAATTAAAATGTTATGTGGTACCAATTCAAATGCTGAACAGACATCGTTTACAACAACACTATTACCTTTATCAACCAAGCTCATAATCTCATTAAAAGAAGACGTCAATTTGGTTTGACAGGATCTATTACCAGTACACCCTCCTTGATTGGCATTATTTATATTATCCTTCCTCAATTTATTAATTGAGTCCCTTATCGGCTGTCCCATTATTTTTCTGAGCACCGCTGGCAGTCTGGCAGCCCTGTGCTGCCTGAGCCGTGACAGTCCTGAGGGAGCAGCAAGGGTCCAGAGAGCCTTGTGGCTGAATCTTTTAAAATGTTTTGATTTATTTAGAGGTTTTGGCTTTTAAAGATCAGGCTTAGTAGTATCTTTCTAATGTACATCGTCATACTGGAAAGAGAAGTGCTTTGTCTTCCTATGGTATGGCTGTGCTGTCTGGCTTTCTTCCAGGTGTAGACCTGACACAGTTACTGGGTTCTCCTGCCTTTTTTACTTGGAAATGTTTCCATTTCCATCTCAAAATACACTAATCCCATAACTGGAATTATTTTTATTCATAATATTAATTAGAAAAGCTAATGACTCCTGCTAAATACTGATTTTTTTTTCTGTCCTTTACTTCCCTTAATATTATTCTCAATTTCTACCCCCCATGCATATTTGTTACCATTCACTTTCCCTTTATTCCATTTGATTTTCATACAAATGTTTGCAGTTTTTCTGTAAGTCAGTTGAAATTTCTTTGGCTCAGGTATTTTTTTAGGCAATATAACCTTCTTTCTTGATCATACCATATAGTGATCTTTTGAAGGACTTCAGGATGTTTTTATTAAGTGGAACATAACTGTTTTCAGAATTTTAATGATTTGTTTACATTATGAAGGCTGGACTTCATTTTAATAACATTTCTTATTGCAAGCAGGCTGCAATCACTTGAATCCAAGCTGGCACCAATTTCTGATGTTGTTTTAAATTTCTCCTTAATTGCTAAATGAGGCCTGATACAAAGTTTTCCTGTATTACTTGGAAAACTCCAAATTCTGCTCAGGGGTATTAGAATTGCCCAGAGTTGTACCAACATCAGGAGATTTCTAAATTATGTCCCTTAGACTGAAGTTCCTCATGCTTATGCATTGTCCTTGGCAGAAGGCACTTGTGATTTGGTATCTGTGATCTCTCAGACCATAATTTTTTTCAGAGCCATTAGTGACTTCAGAAAATAACAATTCCAGACTCTTCTTTCTGTCTTCTGCTTCTATTGAGACATCTCAGAGACTCCTGATTCCACTGCCGCCTTCTGTATTTCCACTGTCTCTGAATCATCCCTTACCAGCAAACAGACCAAATACACCTGTAGATCATAGAGTACTTATTTTTTAAAACTTACCTCATTTTAGGGGGACATTTTGTGTCATTGTCTTGATGAAGTCTACATACTTTTGAAACCATTCTTCTCCTTCTCAGTTATTGTAAAATCCCTATCAGGGACTATGTGAACCCTGCTGGGTTTTCTGTTGTTCCCCCAGCAGCTCCACAGCTGTCTAGCTTTAAACTTAGGCCTCTACCAGGATGAGAGCAGTTTGCATCCTCTTGCACAGATGGACTTGAAATAGCAGAAAAGCAGGAATTGGAAGGAAAATAAATGCTATATTTTTATTAGAAAAAAATACGCTTGTATGTTAATTTCTAAGAGTTTGTACTGGATCACATTTAATTGCATTTTTGGTTTCCTGTTAATGTAGAGTTTAACATGCCAAATTCTAAGTAGTAATAACAATATGTTAACTAGGAAATAAATATAATAAATAAAACATTGCCACTCTAATTATCTTTTAGGCACTACCAGAAGTAATAAAGCACTTGACAAAAAATTTGAAGGTGACTTTTCTCCTTCCCCTCCAAAGGATCTGGACAGTTTCACCTTGGATGTTTGACCTTGTTTCTTGGTTTTAAAGAGTGACATTTCATTAAAACTGCCCTTGCTGGAGTAATTGTTGTTGGGCTAAAGACGACTGCAAACTCTGAAGTAGTGAATTGGTAAAAGCAATACAAATTCTTTAGTGTCAGTATATATCATGTTTAAATGTGATATGCAATCTAATTTTGCATCATTTAGGAATATGTAAGGGGGTTTTGCTGGTTGAATTAACACACAAGATGGTAGAAGAAGCATTTCAATTAAACTCATAGTCAAATAATATCAAGAAAATTCTACCTTTATTTGAAATGCTGTGCATAAAATTATTCAGGCATCACATTGAAGAAGGAGAATTCAGCAAGTATGAAATCAGGCCAAAGTTTCCTCCATGAATTGATGTCTCTTCCTTTTCATAGTATGCAGTTGTTTAACAGTGACATTTAATAATGTTTGTGAATAATTGCTTGAGTTTACTGCTCATTACTTCTTTAAAAATCCAGGAAAATAGTAAAAGCTCTTTGATTTTTTTTTAATAAGAAAATAATTTTCACTATAAAGGTTGAAACAAAATAAGTGTTCTTTACTTATAATTTGATAATGCCATTGCTGTTTCTCTGCTGTATTTAAATTCTTAAAATTATCATTTCAATTGCATTTGTGTAGACTCTAAAAAGAGGACTTAAAAGGCAAGTTATTAATTTTTCTAAGCAAAGTGTTTTAAAAGAATTCCTTACAATCCATACTGCAGTAGCTGCAGATCTACTAAGACAAAGAGAGTGTACTCTGCACATCAGCCACATCAGGTGGGAAGAGTTTTTAAGGGTCTCCTACAGGAGTCAAGACCCAGTCAGGTGTTTGCTGAGAGCACGGTGCCAGGGCTCAGTGCCCAATACTGGCGAGACGGGGCTGAGGCAGAGCCGAGCCTGGGGCTCTGGCCACGGTGCCAGCTTAGGTTTAACAGGGCAGCATGGTCTTCAGGAGTTGCTGACGGTGCGGAGAAATGCCTTTCTGTCTGCAGCAGTTTTGCAAAAAGCATGCAGCAGGAATAGGAAGAGTCAAGGCTCACACATCCTCAAACATCCAGAGAGGACCACAGGGAGAATTGCTGCAACAGATACACATCTTCTAAAGGCAAGCCAGGAGAAGGATGCACTAGCTCAGTCCTGCTGGACATCTGATATATTACTGTTCGCTCATCTCTGCAGAGCCAAAAAGGTTCAGGTCGTTTGACTCAAGACTGTGAAGAAATATTCTACATTGTATTCTGCCGTGTACAACTTTGATTACAGCAGAGCAGACATTTTACAGACTCTAGTATCCATGGTAAAGTGACCCACACAAAATTTCTGAACTCTTAACACCTTGCAGGCAGCCATGTGCCTAGAACAAAACTGAACCAACTTAATTTAAGTTCAACTGAGAGCTGCGAGCATCATGGCAGTCCAGGCACAATGCAAGCTGGTCACAAGTGTGTTTATCCTGATCCATGCCTTGGCTTTGCAGCCTGGGGTAAGTTCCACACTGCCACATTTTCCCACTGCTGACTATTTCTTGCTGGAGTGTTCAGAATTAGCTAAGTAAATTTATATGAGCAGCAATCACTTCTTTCACTACCATGTGGGTATCTTCAGGCTCTGAAGATAAATAGACTTCCAGAGAAGAATGCCAAATGTAGGCATTAATAATAATGTTGTAATTGATGGATTCTCCTCAATTGCAGGTAAGCAAAATATGGCAGAGAAACAACTGATTCTGTATTTGTTTTGGTGTTCCAGAGAAAACTAGAGAGCTAGTTTTGGGTCAGAACTAAGATTTTATGTCATAACATATTTTAATTGGAATTATCCAAATAATTGGCTATTATTTGATTTTTAATGAGCTTCTGCATTTATTACCTTGCTCTATAAGTGGATTTAAATGAAAAGGTTTTGTTGTTGTATTGTTATTATTTTTTTATTGTTTGGAAATGTATTTTTAAATTTTTCTGTATGTTACTCTGGACTGGGATTAACTACTAATTTGACTGGGAAACTGTGTTCTAGTTCTTGGCACACTTATCTTTTTTTTGTCTGAGCTGAGTTTTGGGGACCACCCGGTCACAACTGCCAGGCTCCTTGGGCTGGACAAGAGATTTCAGGATGCTGATTCCACACTACTGGAGGTGGATATCTATGTTGTTTATTCATATGGTGCATCTACTTTGCTGTCTGTGGTGGGCAGCAGAGGCTCTACTCTTTCCTTTTTGGAAAGACGATTCAAGCACAGACCCATGATTTATTTTTGAATCAGCCTCTTGCAAATCCTACCTTGAGTAATGAGACACTATGAAGAGCTGTGTAGACTCCTTTTCCAAAAGGTTGCCTAAGAAGATACACACAAATATGTCGACAGCTCTCATGAGGACTCTCACTCTTAGCATTACAAATAATCATTTTTAATTATTTCTATTTTGAGGGGTACTTGTGCTAAAAAGCAACAAGCAGTAGAATTGCATTGGCTTTGGACACACAGACTATACAGACTTCTGCTCTACCCTCTTTGAAATGCATAGCCATAAAGCAGCTAAGCTCAAGGTCCTGAATTGTGAACTCTACAGGATTACAAAGATTTTTCACCAAATTAAGGACAAAGCACAAATATCCATCTTATTAAAAGCAATCTCTAGTCTACATCATCCATTGGAAACCAAGGCAATAATGCAGCACTTCTCCAGAAGAAAGTCCTCCCCTGAAAGCCTTTCCTTTACTGACACTGTAATCACTAATAAAAAAATATTAAAAATATCAAATTCATATACATGCAATGTACTGCCTTGTCACCTGAAGTAAATTGGTGTAGTTCTCTGTAGAAAAGTACAGCTTTGCTGACTTTTTACCCTCTGGACAGCAGGTTATTGTGGTTATCTAATGTTAATTAGTTTTAAAATAGCAAGTAGCCCTCTCTGCAACATGCAGAGGTGCTTCCTCATCTTTTCAAATAGGCTTATGATAATTTAACTTTCATATTATCTGGAGAAACAGAAAAGACTACAGGATCTTGTTCCAAAATCACCATTCTTTTTAAATACATACTTTAAAAGAGAGCTCACTGCACAGAAGACGTATAGATGCACATGTACTATTAGTTTACACGAGATGAAAACATAGGATGGATCTACAAGATTGTCGTATGGTGTCAAAAATATGCATCCAGTGGATCCCTCATACTCCCTATAACATATATCAAAACACAGAATCTGCACTAATTAAAGTACAGTAAAAGGAGGCACCCCGGGAACGTGTTTCCATGCTAGCCAGCTGGAGATGCCTGGTCACCCTTTCAACATTGACTGGTGACTGTTTGAGAATGTGATGAACACAAAAAGAAGCAAATAACACAGTTATGAAAGAAAACTATTGAACAAGCAGTTCTCTAACTCATTTTTCTTAGTCACTGTTTGATTCTGCCTTCTTGCATGAGGAGGACCCCCAGAAGGCCATCACCTGCTTGGGATGAGCATCCCTCCAGAAGGTGAGAAAGCCATAGCAGCGCAGAGCCTGTCTTACATCTCATACCAGGGCTTTATTAGGAAATTAAATAGGCTCCTGTATAAAGTACAAGGATTAAGATACTGATAAGAAGTTAAATCAACACATTTCCACAGCTATTACTTGATAGACAGTATTTCTTAGTAGGAAAGTTACTTTGCACTAGAGGGGAATGCTTCTCCCTGTGTGCCCAGTAGAAACAGGGAGCCAGTGCTCTTCTCTTACAAGGTAGATGTCCATCCTCCGCCCCCAAGTCACAGCTCTCATATCCACCTTTCTCCCCAGAGATGGCACCTCCACGAGGCCTTTCTCCTGTAATGCTTTTTTTTTTTTTTAATTTGCTTCCCACTGAAGTAATTTCAAATAGGAAGATGTTGTATGGTGGGTCTGCAAAAAGAAGAATCCTAATGGGCAGATTGATGGAAAACACTGTGCTTAGTCCTTGAGAGCAGATCCTTACTTTTATTTCTTGAAAAGCAATCACAGAGGAGACAGTGCTCTGGCTGTGCATAAGAGCAGGTTTGTCTTTCATACATCTATTCACTCGTGTGCGGGAAAGAGTCTCTCAACACAAATATTCACTTCTAACTTCGTTTTAAGCTTAAAGTTGTTCAGTAATGAAAGGAGAGAGCAATCTAATCAAAGCAATACTTGCTATGTTGTTAAGTGAGAACAGTCTCACAATTCGCAGGCTCAATCATTTTCCAAACACAATTAACATCATGTTAGCTAAAGAATCACAAGTGAAAAATAAAGGGATGGGCACTCTAAGCAACAGAAATATGGTGAAGGCTCAAATACTGCTCATTTCCAAAGCCTCCTGAGCTCAGATTACTATGTAATCAAAATCCTTCTCTTCGAAAAGTGAAGAAATAAGCTAGATACCCTTAAAATCTGCAGGCTTTTCCTAACTAGAAGTAGAGAACAGAAGCTTGCTGTAACAGAGCAAAACCAAGCAATACTTAAATCTAGGGAAATTTTTTTCGTGGTTGTACCAAACTTTCAAATAAAAAAAAAAAATAAACGCTTTGCATAGTAGTACTGTCTGAGAAAGGTGACTTTCACAGGGGTTGTTGCCATCACAGCCTTGTGGACATACCCCTAGAGTTAGAGGTCTTTCCTGACCCTGGCAGGTGGCTGCAGGCAGGGAGGGGACAGGCAGGACCTTTGGAAAATGGAAGCCAGGCTGTGTGCTATTCTGGCGAGACCATCCTGCTGTCCTCCACTGACACAGCCTCTCCCTTACCTTCAGCCTCACTGGGGATAGAGGCGTTTTGCTAGGACCAGAGCTGACTGCTGAAGCAGTGCTTGCTGATTTCCAGAAGCATCCCTGGACATCTGAATGAGACATCGTAAAAAGCTACTTTATTAAACTTTGAAAAATACAGAATTTATGGTGAGGTTGACTAGCCTGGTACACTTTTATCCTTCTGATAATTCATACTGCACCATATTCTGGATGTATTTGACAACACAGGGAATCCGGATGTCATGTGCAATCATGCTTACCCATTTTCTCAGAGATTAAATCAAGCCAGTGAATTATAGTTTGCAAACAGCAGTGTCAGCTGGTGACCCTCTGTATTTGTTGCTCTGCAGAAAGAAAACATTGGGAGTACCACTTCCCCAGGAAGTTTAAAGATCTAAACTGAAACATGACTCCAAAAGTGTATGTGACATTAGAAGGAAGAAAGGCAAAGAGTTAGTTAACGGGAAACAAACGTGAAGCGATGTGGTCGTATTTGTCAGCTGCTGTTATAACCCTATCACTCATGGTTTTCCCATATAAAATCATTTCAAATTGAAATTAATCCTTCCAAGCCCTCCAGTTATCCCAACTGACAGCCTGCAGCAATCGCTGGTTGGCTCATATTGTCATTTCATCAGCAGCTGTCACTTTTTGTAGGTAGAAGGATTTAAAGGATAAGGGAAGAATTATCTCCTGACATAAGTCTCAGGTGTTTGAAGGAAACAAGCAGTTTATAGATCCATCAGGGCATGGAGGACCACTTGTACCTTAACCTGAGCCTTTGAGATCATGAACCCTGCACACCTGCCTTGTGCTCTGTCCCAGCAGAAAGGGCACCACCTGAAATGGCTAGAAAGGATCTCCTGAATAATGTAAAAAGACAAAATATTATCAGAAAAAATAAAGCCAAGCCTACCAATGGACAGAAATTTACATCAGAGATCTGCTGGTATAAGAAATGCAGAGTTTGACCAAATTATTTTTTTTATTAACTACTAGTTATATTGAAAACAAAATAATTGCTTGACAGTCTCATTATTTGTCAAGGAAAAGCATATAGACTAGGAGGTGCTATGAACAGCTCTGAACCAAGCCATCCAACAGTGACAGCACCATGTTTACATGTCAAATAAGCCTTGAATATGTCTATTACTAAAGATGAGTGTCAGCCCAGTCGGGGCTCACCCAGTCAGGGAATGGTCACCCCGATCCTCTCACCACCAGGACCCTGAAATCTGCTGTTGGGGTGCTCATACCCCCAGAAGCAGCAGAGTCTGTGGGAGACAGATGTGCTGATCTGCATCACCCTGGGTAGGGAGCTGCAGACAGCCCCGGCTGAAAACCTCTGTCCCCCTGTGCCCACCTGCCGCCCAGCCCTGGGACAGGAACTGCTCGCTGTCGGCAGTGGGACATGATGCCCATCTCCCTGCAGCTGCAGGGTCCTGCATCACCAACCAGGGTCATAAGGGGCAAAGGAAATCCTAAATCCAGCATCCGTGTGAACGGTATCTTGTCAAAACTTGGGAAACTACTCAATGGAACAAACTCTTTTAGTCCTCAAACCCAGAAATAATTCACTCTAAATTAAAAACTATAAATGGACCTTCCTTGAGAAATATGTCTATCTCAATTCCTCTAGCTGAATAAGAAAGGTTAAATGTCCTATCAAAAGAGAATGAACTGAAATCCATAAGGCAGAGTTAAAGAATGTGCATATTAAGTCCATTTAGGGAATTAAATGGGATGTGTATTGCCTCTCTCTAGAAGCACGTGTCTGTAGAAGGGGTCTGCTGAAGCTGTACAAGAAGAAAATAAAAATGAAGAATTCAAGCAACCAACTTACAGTTTTAAAGTGTCACAAGAAGGAAGGAGGTCTTGACTTAATAGTCAAAGTCTTAGGAAGAAAGTCATCCCTGAGAAAACAAGCCTGTGAAGCATCAATATCTTCTGTCAAAGACTATGACTATCTAGACTGTCAAAGGCAGAGGAAGTGAGATCTGTCAGCCAGAACTGGCAGACGTCCCCCGCAGCAGACAGGCACCTTTGGACAAGCTCTCCAGCAGTGTATGGAGGCAGGGAGGGGAAGGCCTGTGTGGGACACGCTCTCTGGAGCATGGTCAAATACCTTGGATCTCAAAGTGCTTCTGATGCCTGGAGAAGGCTTGAGCACAGGAAGAAACCTCTGCCTTTCATTTCAGAAAGTATTTTTCCTTCTGCTGTTCAAAATACCCAACTGCAAGTTGCTTAGGGCAGCTGCCTTCTTTCTGACAAGATGTAATTAGTGCTCTGGATTTGCACTAATTGCAACATTTCTCTTATATCAACCCAGGTTCAAATCCAAAACTTAACTGTCATAAAAGAAAGTAAATTTATACAATTATTTTCACTTTTTTAGCAAATGGGAAACAAAACCATATTCCCAAGAACATACTAAGATAAATAACTTGTTACTCTTTGCTCAGTTACTGGAAGGATGATAAATTTACTGTAGTTATTAAAAAAAAAAAGGTAAGTCCTTATAAATTAATGCAATGTGGACTTTTGGAGGAAAAAAAAACCAACCAAAACCCCAAACCAAAAACCCCACCCCTGTGTTATTGCTTCCCCTGAGTATATTTTAGGACAATTGCTTACAGACTTGCAGTGCTGGGCTCCCCAGTACAAGAGAAACATGGACATACTGCAGAGAGTCCAGTGAATGACCACCAAGATGATGAAGGGTCTGGAGCATCTCTGCTATGAGGAGAGGCTGGGAGAGCTGGGACTGCTCAGCCTGGAGCAGAGCAGGCTCGGGGGATCTCATCCACGTGTATAAACACCTGCAGGGAGGGTGCAGAGAGGGCGGAGCCAGGCTCTTCCCAGTGGTGCCCAGTGCCAAGACCAGAGGCCATGGGCACACACTGACACACAGGAGGGTCCCTCTGGACACCAGAAAACACTTTCTCACTGTGAGGGTGACTGAGTACTACCAGGGAGGTGGTGGAGTCTCCATCCTTGGAGATACTCAGAACCCATCTGGACATTGTCCTGGGCAACTGGTTCTGAGTGGCCCTGCTTGAGCAAGGGGGCTGGACCAGATGACCTCTAGAGGTCCCCTCCAACCTCAACCAGTCTGTGATTCAGTGATTGCGTGATTTTTGGTTATAGACCTTGCCAAAATTAAAAATGAAATTTATCTTTTGTCAATAGGCTGTTGACTAAAGGGCTTTTTGTTCTTGGTGAATTAGTAATATTGGTGATTGATTAAGAAAACCAGCTCAAGAAACAGAAATCAAAAGTGAGCAAAAGTTGATCTGCAAATATAATGCTGTAATGGTCACAACAACATGCTATAAATTAAGCACCACAGAAATTTCATATGATCAGTCCTCTTTCCTGCTTATGCAAGGCAGCAGTGTCTGGGACAGTAATGTCCTAAGGGGAAAATGCAGACAGAGCACTGAAAGCCAGTAAATAATAATGCTAATAATAAAGCCAAGAAGCACTATACAAGACATTTAAGATACTATTTTTCTTGGCAGCTTCCCAGTAAAAACAAACTACAAGGTAAAGACTGGCAGCAGCAAGCTGGCAGAGCTGGTGGCTGAGGAGCAGAAGCCGTGGTTCTGCCTTTGGCTGAAGTCAGAACATCCCACCTAAAGTCAGAGCATCCCAAGCATCCCACTTGAAGTCAGAGCATCACCCCCAGGGTGACACCTCCTGCCTGGGACCAGTCACTGCACACTGCCGTGCTCTCCGGAGAGATGGAAATGGGTGTACAACAGGCTGGGTGAACTGAAGTACTGCAAGGCTGAGACAGGCTGTGGCATGAGGCTACAGACACAGCACAACCAGCCTTTGAAGTGTCACGCTCTGCCAGGACTGCCAGGAGGCTCAGCTGTCCCCCATGGTGCTGGCGGAGCGCACATGGAGCCTGCCTTCCCCTTGCCTGTCAGCATGGTGGCCTCTCCAGTTGTTTCACAGCTAGCTGCCAGTGTGTATGCAAAGGGCACGCTGGGGTGCCTAGGTGCTTTCCCCCCAAATGCTAACCCTCCGATTGCTCACGGCATCTATCACCTCTTTTTCCCCAGCTGAAGCCTGTGTTGGTGGGGAGCTGTGGGGTGGGGTCTGGTGCTGCCCCGTGGCCGGAGCCAGAAGACCCAGACATGACTCGTGCAGTAGTACAGTGGTCTTCACAAACCTGCCCTCGGAGGAAGTGTGCCTTGTTTGGTACTGGAGTTTTGCAAAAAAAAACCAGGAAATCAAACAGGATCCTCAGAGCCTTCCCAGAGATGAGCTTTCGTTTTATCAGCAATGGAGACAGCCTTTCTTCTGTGGCTCTGAATAATCGCCTTTCTTTCCTCTGCCAATATTCTTTTTACTTGAAACATTAATAATTTGGTATGCTGCCATCAGTCACTGAAAATGTAACTCAGTTGTTATGTAGCATGTATTCAGTTTTTCATGTTACCTGTTAATTTTGCCATTTGCTTTAAAAGAGTGTATTGTTTTCTCAGTTTTAATGTTGAAGCTCTAATTCTTTCCTACTTTCTGACTCTACATCAGGTGAACACAAGCTTGCTCACGTGCAAGTGCAAAGAAAGCTGAGCCCTGGTACGTGGCCACACCCATGCCCTCCATGTTTGCTCTCTGCAGCTCTCAGAGTTGCCCTGGTGCCACTGCCTGTCTCTGTTTCCTTCTGCCTCCTCGGTGGATGTACATAGCCTGAGGAGGTGTATGAGAGCTCTCTCAAGTCTGAGTAAATATTTGACAAACAGGAGGAAATTCCTGCCAACGCTGGGCGCAGGTGCGCCGTGGGCTGGGGCTGCCCCACGCTGCTGCTGTGGGCAGGGGAGGGGAGAAGGCTGAAGGAAGGGCTGGGGGTGCAGGTGGTGGTGGGAGCTGGGGGCTGCCTCTTCCAGCCCCCCTAGACAGCACCTGCTGCTCTGCTTGCTGGCTGCCGGTCTGCGTCCGCATTAGCAGCAACTGCTCCCATCAGCATTATCCTATGCACAGGTATAAATACAGTATAAAAAGTTTCTTTATATTGGAACAGAAACTGGTGCTCTTTTTCTCTTTGCAGGTACCATGCTCTGGGGTGAGGGACTGGCAGGTCAGAGCCCCTGTCTTTAAGGGAAGATGCGATGGGGACCACACCTGCTGGAGACATCAGTAGCCTTAGCCACAAAAACACTTGTTAGAGGAGGAGAAAATGGATTTCTCAGGGTGCTTTATAGGGGAAGCAGTAATATATTTTCTCATAGCAGCGCAATTTTACAAAAAGGCACATTTTTTTTTTTCTCACTGTGCTGGCCATACCACATTTTAAATGCACATCTTACTGCCTGTCATTTATACTTCATCACCTCCTTTAAAGCATACTGGTCTGAGAACTCATCCTCCTGTGCAGAAGACACCAGGACATTCACCCCGTCTCTCGCCCTTCACCGGGCGCGTGGGGCTGCAGGAGACCGTGTTTGTGTCATTTAAACTCCCCTCTTCCATCATGATGTCTGTGTGCAGTAATTAGCACACGTTTCAGTTTACTTCATAATAGGAGTCTGTGTTCTCACTCATTATTCATTTCTTACTTAACCATGAAAACCTGGAAGTAGCATCAACTTGAAAAATATGTTTAAGGGGCATAACAGCATATAAATATATTGGAAGGGCATAAACATGAAGGATATGAGAGATTTGTTTACATTGGTAAAAGAGAGAAATTACTAGGAGTAACAGGGTGAAATTAATAGAGAATGCATTTTCAGGCCAGTTGTCAGCCTAAAGTGCCTCCAGCAAAAGGAAGGAGGGAAACCCTGGCATTAGAGACCTCTAAAACAGACTGAGAAAGCTGTGTTGTGGACAGCTGGACTTTAGACATTATCACCTCCAGTGTGATCTTGTCTTCCATTGCAGGATCCATGGTGGTTCATCGGTCACAATAGTTGGCTTATACGTATGACATATCCGAGTAGTCACCCATTCCAGACAAGGAAAGGTTTGGATCTGGGAGAGAAAAATGTGACACTGCTGGTGAGAGAGGACAGCAGAAGGGAGCTGTTATGAGAGGGACTGGAGGTCAGCAGTAGAGGGTGATGGAGACGTGGTCCAGGGACACTGGCAACATGCTGCAGGAAAAGACTGAAGGTCTGGATCATTCAAAAAACTCCCCTGGCTTATTAGGCTCCAGCCAAACATCACAAATGGAGTCTATGAGATTATACTAAAAACACAGGACATTAAATGTAGCAACAAATTCCATTATTTTCCCCTATGCTTATGTAGAAAAAATAAACAGTCAATAGGAAACACCACACAGCGAAATCTCCACATCACTCAGGTGCTAAAGAGACCACATCAGACCATGTCCCCTCCTGAACACCAAATCAAACTGAATTACCTGGGAGCAGGAGAATGCGTGGGTACCAAAGTCGTGGTGATGAATGCACAACTCCTGGAGGAAGCCTCTGTCCCTGCAGCATTGCCTTGTGCTGCTGGCTGCCCTAATGTGGCCGCACATGCCCCACACCCCACTGCAGAGGATGCTGCTCTGGTCCAGCCTAGTCACTCAGGTCTCATGAGGACCAGAGCATTTTTTCTTGCACCTGCCACTGTCCCCGGGAGATGGATGTGTGGCCTTCTCTTGGTCAGCCTGATGCTCATGGTGACATAATAATTAACATGTCCTTATCTAACTGATCATTCCAGCTGATGTCATTAATATACATGAATTTCCTCATAAAATTACTGTCAAAGATTTTTGAAGTAGGGCAATCATTGCATTTTTTTTACAGAATAGCTGTAATTAGGTGACAAAAATACGATTACTTGAAGACTCCGTTAGATAATTTACTTTTCCTTTATTCCTTTGAAGCCGCAGTGATTTTTGCAGATGTGGTGACAGTTTGTACATAGTAGGTCTGGATCGTGGATCGGTTAATTCCAGGGCAGGGCAGAGACTGCCTTCCTCAGCCTGATGCCGGGGGCCGGCACCCAGATGAATGCCTGCTGGCTCTCTTGCCTCTGAGCCAGGAGCAGGAGCATGCTGGGGGATGCAGCGACAGACAGTGGTCCTTTCCTACCCTCAGTTTCCAGTCAGTTGGCTGCATCTTGGAAAAAAATGCACAGCAAACAGTGATGTCTCCTACAGCTGTTTGCACAGGTCTCTGCCTCTTTTCTCATAACTTTGACTTGTTCTACAGTCTTTACCAGCATTTATGGGACTAGCATAATCTCAAGGCCTCTGAGGTGCCTCATATATACTGGGATAAGTAAGAACAGACCATACATCTTTATTTCAGGCTTTCTGAAAACCCAGACAGACATCATTTTCTGAAGTATTTTCAGGGCTTTTTTTTCCTTTGTGTGTTTTAGATAATTTTTATTATTTTCAAAACAGCTGGGCCTGAAAAAAACTAAAGCAAGCTGCTGTTGGCAAGGAGTCTTGTCCGCCAACATCTCTCAAGCCCCGCTGGCTGCAGGAGACACGGACCTGTCCAAACAGAGTAGGTGTGTGAGAAAGGTCAGACTCCACTTCTGCTAGCCAAATCTCTGCTGTGTTCCACCTCCTTAGCCCAGGATTTCCAATCCCTGCTCCTGTTTTGTGCATGTGCAAATCTTCCTTCTGTAGATATAACAACCAGTTATACAGATGTGTTACTGTTTGTACTGGGCACATGAGGATGCACATTAAAATATGGAACTATAGGGTTTGAAGTTGCAAGTTCTAGTACTTTGGAGACTATTGCCTTTCCTTGATTATAATAGAATGACATATATCCATGCAGAGGAGGGTTTTCATGTGCACACAGTGTTCCTAAAATGTATTTAACAGGAACACAGCATACATTTTAAAAGACTACATTCCCCTTGCGGGGAAAGTGTGACTCTGGAAAAAAAAAAATCATTATCAACATTTCCAATAGAAAAAATGACAGAAAAAAAAAAATCCTGGTGAAAATGTTGACTTTCTTTTCAAATAAAAAATATTTTAAAAGCATTTCAGATTAATAAATACTGTCTACTATTTCATTTAGAAGAGTCAGTCCCTTCGTAAACAAACTCTTGATAGAAATTTTACAACCCATCTTTATCAATAAAACTTATATACCACCTGAACAGCAAAAGTCACAGGCCAAACCCTGAAAAAAGCTTGCTTATACTGGTAACCTCTATTTAAAGATATCATATGCAAAATTTTAAAATAATTCTTTATTAAAGTGGCTGCAAGATTTTGAAGATCAAATTAAGATGACATTGTGTTTACTGGATTGCTGGAATTAATTCACTTACTGTGAATATCTTACCATGCCAGGATGACTTGTGCACGGTGCTGGCATCACTTTGCTGCCAGATGTGCTCTCCTGAGGTGTACACAAGACTTTTTCTTAAAATACTGGGCTTAGTGAGAGACCCCTCATCTGAGCAGACCTGGGAACAGCTGTTGGGCAGGCTGAGCATCTCCACCTCCAGCTCTGCCCAGCGTTCGCCTGCAAAATGGAGCAGATTTATGGCAGATTGGTTTAGTAAAGACCCAAAGCAATGCTTAATTGATTTCAGACACTGCCAACGTAATCACATTAGCCGGAGGAACATCCCTTCCTGGTATGAAATTTCTTCGAAATACTTGTTTAAATTAAGTTCACAGACTGCAGTGCAGAGGGATTTGCACTGGGAGCTGGTCACTGAGTTCCCTTTCTTCAGCACACCAGGGAGTTGGGAGGCCATGGTGCAGGCAGGGTGCAAGCAACAGGCAGGAGGGTTTGGCTTTTGGATCAATGCATACAGATCGAAAAAAGGACTTAATTCGTCCTGGACTGCTTCACTATCCTTTTTAATTCCAGGAGCAAGCAGATATGAGGGTTTATTATTCCAGCTCCCTAATTTTATACAGCTATACATTATGCCACCCTCATGGCATGGTGTCCTTGCCTGTGCATCCTGCAAGGGAGCAGACCATCTCTACCCCTCTGCTGCAAAGTTTGACTTTCTGCAGGTTTCTCTTTGGTGAACAGCAAGCAATTCAAAACTGAAAACAGGCAAGGCCGTAACAGGAATGGGCTTTCCTATACGGATATATTCAAAGCTAGAGAACATAGTTTCCCTGTTCCCACGTGCATGCCCACTGGATTTCCATTTATCATCAGCGTAATGATTTTTGTAATATTGTAATTTAAAGTAAATTATTTGAGCATAGTTTGTTTTGAATTACCCATGTTTTACTCTAATTAAGGCTAATGTTTTGAATCATCACTGACTTTAAAGCAAAATTTGGTTTGGACTTAATAAATGATAATTCATATAATATCTGTCCAGGATCTATGTTTTCTGTTTCAATGAATTAATTTCCATCTTCAAATTTGAATTAAAAGAAATTGAAATTTCTAACACATTTTAAAGTCATTTTGAATTAACAAAAATATTTTGCTTTAATGAAATTGAAATGTCATGATGTTAATCTTCAAAAGTCTTAATTTTTTTAAGTGTAAGCACTAATGACTTCACTTGGACAAGCTCTTTGGAAACAGAAGATCAAAACCATTCCATTAATACTGTTGAAATGAAATATGTCAACTCTACTGAAATACTTGATTTCAGTGTTTTAAAAACAAAATTTTATTGAACTTTATTTGATGTTTTAAAATGAACCCGATTTAAATGACAATAGAATTTTTCACTGAAAAATCATTTAACTTTGAAATGTAACTAACATACAGAAAATAATCAACTGAAAGCTTTGAAGTATCCGAATCCTCTGAATTAGCTATAGCTGAGGCATAAACAGAGCCTTGTGTCTGTCAGCACTTCAGAGGACTTATAGGCTGCATAGAGAAAAATAAGTGACATCTATCTAAGGAACTGGGCTTTTCCTAACAGCCAAAAGCAATGAGAGAGAATTACCATGCTAATTAAACTCCCATCCTTGCCATTAGTGCAGAAACTTAAACAATCCTCTTTGGAAGGGCTACGTGCCCACCACACCAGGATTTTCCATCTTCCCAGCTCCGGTGCAAGGGAGTCCTGGAGAAGAGTTGCCCTTGAATAATATGGGTATCTGCAAAAGAGAAGAAAATTCTCCATAAAATCGTGTGCATACTTAAAGTTGGTCTTGTAAAGTATTTGAATACTTTTTTATATCCAAAATCTCTTAATTAGTCCCATTATATAGTAACAGCATTCTTGGGAAAGAATTCAGTCATCCCTAAAATTATTTGCTAAAATAAATGAGAATGAGAAATGACATATTATTTTTTAGAATTCAATCTAAAATTGTGCTTTAACATAAGGAGAACAGAGATACTCTTTTTCTAACATCAACAGCTCCTAGCATATAAATTGCAGCTGTGTGTGTGAACAACAAAACCTTCCAGACAACATATGTGTGTATGTGTATTAAACGTTTGTACTTCTGTCTCTTTAAAAAAAAATACAAGGTTATTTGTTGAAGACAGTCCATATACTATCTTTTCCACGTGGGATGCCTCAATTTCATTCAGTTTTGCACTCCCAAATGTTCTCTAACAGGTGGCGTGTGTAAAAATAATCTCTGTGTTTTTCAAATGCAATCTTACTGCATTGCCAAGTGTTTAAAGTTCATATGACAGGTATAATGAAAGGGTTTGTAAGAAAGCCATCATGCAGTACTGAAGAGTTCAACATAATTATTGGATGCAGTACTTAAAGCACACTACATATTTGCTTAACAAAAAGTAATTGAGAAATAACATTAGTGCGGTGCCAGGGACGAGGAGGCTTTGTTCAGCATTTCTCTGTGGGCATAATGGGAGTATTAACTAAAGTACCCCATTTATCTCGCCACAAAACCCACAAGTTATAATGACAGTTCACTTGATGAGAGGCAGAGAGAGGAAAAAAGACATTATTTAAATGCCCGTATGGCCATTGTCTGCAGGTGAGCACAAGCTGGGATGCGCACCTGGAGGCACAGGGTTCACACTCTGCCAGTGCCACCAGCAACATGGCACGCCGCTGGCACAGCCCGGCATCCATGGAAGCTCCACAAAGACAATATTGCAGATATTTCAATCCACCTGCAGGCATGTGGTGGGCCTGGTTTTGCCTATAGACCTTCAGGTGAGGTTCTCCTTGCCTGGAGGAGCAGCGTCCCTGTGATGGAGGCTGTCCTGCAGCCCCAGGGGTCTGACTCACTGCCACCTGGCCCAGGACAGGGTCTCCCCCGGGGCTGGGACGGGGCTGGGATGTGGCTGGGTGGGAAGTCCATCCCCGGAGCCAAAACTTCAGCATGTCTGGGAGGAAGTTCACGCTTCGGGAGTATCCCCTCAGGGAGCAAATCCCTTCCCTGCAAGGGAGCATCCTCTCTCTCTGATCCTCATGTAAGGTTAATCCATGCAAAGGTTGTTTCAGTGCCATACCCTTCTTCTTGCTGGCAGTAGTATGTTTTCTGCAGCCGCATCATCTGTTTGCAAAGTCACATAACCTTGACAAAAAGTAAAGAAGAAATTTATTTATTATATTTTGCTTTTAGACAGCTCTGTCCAGGCACAGTGGCACCAATCTTAATTGATTATACTGCAATTTTCCTGAACTTCTCCAGCAAATATGATGCAGTGTCCCACCTCAATCACCTTAACAGGAACCCGCTCCAAAGACCTTATCATTCCAATTTTTCACACATTCTGTGTTTGTGTGTGCGTGTTTGGTATTTCACTCTTATCTCATCTCCCAGCCCCCTGCAATAAACCAGTATTTCTTAACAAGAGCCATTGTCAGCCTCAGACCTAATAAAAAAGAAAAGTCTGTATCACAAAAGCAGGCTGTTGGCCCTTCCTTTTTTATGATTAAAGTTTTTTATTGTTTTACAGATAAAGTAGACAGAAAGAAAGTATTTTTGCCCATACTTTAGTCACAGACAGACTGTCACTAATGAGAGGCTTGTGCCAGCACACACAAGCAGTACATCAAAACATAAACAAGGAAAACAATTCTTTTTCTCTCATTCGAAAGTCTACTTGCCCGAACGCAGGATCCCATAGATGCACATCATTAACTCAACAACCAGTATACAATCCAGCCTCAAAGCCTCATTTGACCACTCCTGCGGCTGGGAAGGAGCATCTGGTTCCACTTCTCTAAAGCATGACATTATTTTATAGGAAATCAGGAGAAGTCTACATTCTATGTTGCAATGTGCCATCTCCGCTGTTACTCACTGGCATGCCACAAAAATCAATACCAAGCTCAGTGTTGATAACTAGTTAAAAATTACTATGACTTTGGCATTATTCCTTTCCTCTTTCCTTCTAGTCTTAAGCAAACTAAGGATTACTGATGACCCTACTTTGTTCTAATCCCAACAGCAACATTGTCACTTGCTTCAAAGCAAGCCCTGTGTTGCATTCCCAGTGGGACTGAAGACCTTCTGCCACGTGGCAGACAAACATACCAGCACTCAGCCCAGAGGATATAGGGCCGTGCCAACACTCCAGCCAGCTCACCACAGCATGCTTTGCAGTGCAGTCCCTCTTCAGAGATCACTGCTACCTAAAAATTACAGTTTAAAACACCGCAGCGTGCAAGCCTCAGCAACTTATCATCACCTAGATCCTTGCTGGTTCAGCAGTGCTCCCAACACAGCATTCAGGTCATATATTGGTTTCCAAGAAGACACTTCTAGTTCTTGGATGTCTTCTTGGACCTACTGACCCTTGAACCAGGAAGAGCTGCCCATACTTCAATTTTGTTATCTTTGTGGTATCAAATATTTTCAGCTGAACTCCCAGCAGCATCTAAGATGCACTTGCTCCTTTGTTGACAACCCATACAGAGATATACTGGTGGAAAAGTGATTACAAAAAAAAAAAAAAAAAAAGAAAAAAAAGAGGGGGAGATAAATACTTATAAGTTCTTTAAAGAAACATGTAGGGAGAGAAAAAAAAGGCTAAAATAGGCAACAATATTAATAGTGTTCATATATGGACTATTCAGTGCTGCTATCATAGAAAACACAGTTGACATTTATTTTTGTTATGATGGTCAGGATTAAAGTTCAATATCAGAAGAAACTGCTGCAGAGTTAGATTTTCTCTTGATGCATTTATTGGCCTATTTTATCTAAAGCTCTCAAGTTTCCATCTTATTCCTTTATCTTGTCTTGGCAATAGCACTGAATATTGATAAGCAACTCAATGTAGACAGTTTCCCAGGTAACTTCTCCTCATACTGAAAACCCAAATTTGCACTTTTTTGGGTGCCATATGGGTCCAATTACCCATTAACTTACAAGGAAAGTGGTTGGATCCAATATTGCATTAAGGTGTACAATATGTGAGCTAAGATTTTTTTCCTACTGGCATTTGCTTGCTGGCATTTAAATTTCCTGTCAATCACAAGACAAGCAAGTTATTTTCACTGTGCCATTGAGACCAAACTGTCATGAAGAAAACATCACAAAAGGCACAAAAACTGTACCTTTTTGATGGTACAACATGATTATCCTGATCTCATATTTTGTTGTGGTTTCTATTGATTATTTTTCTGCCTTTTTTTTTTTCAGAACAAAGTTCTTGCTTTGATGCTTTTCTTTGATAAAGTTATAAAGCTGTGCCAAAGATTTGAAATCTGTCATGGGACTTCTCTCTTCACAAGAACAAGTTGCAAATGATGTCCCCCATATTTTTTAAAAAAAGCTGCATGCCTCTCTATCAGCAAATATTATTCCATGATACTGTGAATCTGTCATTTTCTCATCTCTGCTTTTGTCTGAATCTCACTGAAATATTAACTGGGTTCCTTACAGATGACTTAAGATCCAGTGTCTGCTCAGCACATTGCTGTTAATATTTATTCCAAGGGGACTTCAGCAGAACAACCACTGCCCACCCCAGGCTTCCGCGCTCGCCCTGGGAGGACACCCACTTGCGCCCACCTGCATGAAGCCTTCCCAAGCACTGGAAGGTTTTCTGAAACAGCCGTCCCAGCCTCACCCAGCTCTAATTATCGTTGCACTGGGAGGAAATATCACAGAGGTTTCACTCTCATGAATCAAGAGATTCATGCTGTTCTACTACATATATAAAAATTACTCAAATAGGGAACTGTACCATGACCAACCCTGAGCCTTTGCTTTGAGGCTATTTCCCACTGATTCTCTTTTCATCAGTTTTTTTCACCAGTTTGTGCGATCTACTTTACCTCTGCCCAAGGGGAGAGCTCCCGACATGTGCAATCCCCCCACCAGGACTCTGTATAGTGAAGCAAATCAAGCTATGTCCTCCTTGTTCAGTGGTCCATCTCTTTTCAGTACCACAGCCATCCAGCTTTACATAATGATGTTTTGCAAAGGTTTTGTTCAAAAGTATTTCTTTGAAACATTCTCAAAGAGGCAAACGCCTATAACCATCTCTTAAGAACCATCTCTGCCTGCTTTTGTGTTGTAACGAAGCTGAAGATGAAGACTAAGTCTTAAATGTAGTTGAAAAAAAACCTGAATTAAATCAGAACAGATTTAAAAATATATTTCTGCTTCATTGAATATCAACAAGAGGGAGGGCAATGTGATCAGAGGCAAACAGTAGAACTCAAAGCCACAGAGCATGGAGGATGCCAACAGGATGTGGGATCTCCAAACACAATTAAACCATTCAGAGAAAAGAAATTAGATGCATTTGACAAGAAGACACAAGCCTTAGGTTTAGAGGGCCTCAAAGCTACAGGCTCCTGATGTGTGGGGAGTTTATGTCAAGGCAGCATGACTAGCTCTACTCTTATGTTTGTCTGCAGGCCCCAAGCCAGAGGGCCTTGGTGGGAACCAGTATGGATATTCCTGTGCTTATGATTTGCATCTCCTTTGCATCTGCTTTTATCTTCATAACATCACGGAGGATGACACACTTCCTCACTTAAAAAATCTTTGAAAAAGAAAAGGACCTCATGAAGAGCTATGAAAATCTGAGACTCCCGTTTTTCACCTGGTATCCCACATCTGAGTGATGAGATAAGTGAGTTAACAGGCTGTGAAATGTTTCACAGACCACTAAATAGTGAGCCCTTTCAGGCCAAAGCTGAGAGCCCTGCCCGTGGTTCCACTGGGAATAAAAATTGATAGTGACATCAGGTATTTTTTAATGCAGTTTTTGTTTCCATGAACAGAGGAGAAACCAAATAATGGGAGAACATTTATTTGCTTTCAGTTTCAGCCCTCTTTCTCAGCCAGCACTCAACTCGGAAAGCACAGAGACCTCCGAGTCTTTCATAAAGGCCGCACTTCCAAGGTTTGTTCATTTTGTATGCTTTTCTATTTTTCCGTCTTATGCTCAACGTGTCTTGTCTTTTCCCGGTTTCCTTCCAATACCCAGAATTTATTTCACTTACTCAGTAATGACTTGGCTTCCATTTAAGCTTGCCTTGGGTGCTGCTGTGTTTTTCCAGCTCTATACTCACAATTTCTGTAAGCCTACTGAAGAAATTGGGAGATAAAAAGTCTCTTGCGTACTAAAGGCCAAATATCTTGTTCAGAGGAGAAAATTCCCCCAGCAGTGAGAGATGCTTCTCTGTGTCGGGACTGAGTGCATCTTCCACCCCAGGGGGACATCAGGGTGGCATGGTGCAGGACACCACAGCACTGGGGCTGGAGGTTTCTTCTCCCGCATGCCTCCCCACTGCCCGTGCTCAAGGCTCAGCATCAAAGCTGAAATAGCTGTGAAAGAGACCTCAACTGCAGTTTGTATTAATGCAGCGCAGAGTATGACCCAGGGGTGAGAGCAAGTAAGAGAATTGCTACATTCCCCTGCTAATCAAGAACTGTGTGCCAGGGTCAGCAGCCTCATTAAACCCTAAATGATTTCCTCACAAACACAAGGAGGAAAGTTTTTGTTGTTGTTAGAAAATAAAGTACCCACAATGTAAGTCCTGTGAAACTCACTCCTCTTCTGCATTCCGCTGAACCATGCTGCTTGTGTGCGGAGGGCACTTGCAGGTGGGATTGTCGCTGATGAGAACCCAGCCCCTCTGAATTTCTCATTGTCTCAAGTGCCGCAAAGAGCAGCTTGTGCCACAACTTTATCCCCACAGTGCCAAAAACTGTAACACGATTCTCATCTGGTCTCCTCCTGAAACAGGGCTACATGGTGTCTGTGCAGTCATCAGCGAGGTGCAAGTGAAATAACAGCTTTGGAGCAAACTCCTCTGAAAAGAAGAAGGAAAAAAAACCCTCACTTGGACTTCAATCTTCTGCCCAAATATTGAAGGCAAAAGCAATTCTACTTGTCTACCAGAAGCTATGTATGCTGCATGAGTATTTATGCTGCATATATCAATCTTTCTTACAGGGAAGTATTATTAATGTTGCAAGTGTTTTTAACCATATGCATGTCCCTCTTAAAAAAAAGCGAACCTTGAAGTTGCTAGATGAAGACTGCATTTATCATCTTCAGCACAAGTGCCGTTAAAATACACAAATTCTTAAGCTCTCTCATCTGTCATACGTGGGATTCAGAGAGAGCAGCCAGCTCGATGTTACATGATTTACATAAAACCCATCACCCATCCAGCTAAACTTTCACATTTTAATGTAAGACTGCAAAAACCATTACTGTACTGACCACGCATTATTTTCCAGAGCATTAAATCCCCCAGGAACACCCTCTTGGCGGGCGCTGGATCACAAGCGGTAAACCCTGGACACTGTCACAGCACTGCTCTGTCAGAGCAGGAGGGGCTCCCACTGGTGGGACCCCCCTGTTTCACTGCCCTGAGTCTGTCCTGGAGGCCGATGCACCACCTGCCCCAGCTCCCAGGCAGGGTCTGCACAAATTACTCAGCACGCTTTCCGCTGGTGAAGCTGACAGTTCTTCTTTATGTCTTAAGTGCTCTTTCTGACTTTTAGCTGAAGTCAGAAAAAGAAAGTCAGCTTAAAATTCAACACGTTTTTGTAGACACACGACCTCTGCTGAGGGCTTTCTGCCCTTTGCAGTTGCTTATCCCCCCAGGGCAGTAACCCCCCGTGTTGTCTCTGCAGAGCATCCTGCTTCCTTGCTGCAGCAGCCCCTGGCTCTTCTCGCTGCCCCAGCTCGCCCCAGGTCGCCCCAGCTCCTGGGGCCAGCTCTGCCAGAGGCTGCCCTAGGCATCAATATTAATAGGAGAGCATGCTTAGGATTATGTTGCCTTCTTCACAGAAGGCAGATGTTTCAGAGATGAAACCAAAGAAATGAGACAGCTTTATGAAGTCTGTTCTCGGTACTGCCATCAGATCCAAGCAGGTTTCATAAAATGCAGCTTTTGGCTGATGTGTCAGAGCGGCACAGGCAGAAGCAGAGTATCTCTGCTGAGATGCGGTGGAGCAGCTGGCCAGCTGCCTTGCCCATCCCAGTGAATGCTGTAATTGCGTCTGCTCCAGCATGGGACCAACAGAGAGAGGGTGGCAGAGACTGGCTGTAAGAAGTCCCCTAATCCTGTGCGGGGCCAATACAACATGAGGGATTACAGCTCCTTCCCTACTGAGGTTTATTTAGTGTGGAAAGCATCGTATTTGCTGAGGGATCTTGCAGTTTGGTAAATTCAGCTGTTCCCCCTTGGCTTCTGTTGGGTTTGCGGTGTGTTTCCCAGCTGCTTCCTTGGATGGAGGAGGGAGGGTGCACTCTGAACAGGGCAGACACAGGTCCCTGCAGGCACAGACGCTCTTTGCCCCAGGCGCGTGAAGGAGGAGTGCCCAAGTGGCCATGGTGCCCCTGTGCCAGTGCTGGGGTCTGCACAGAGTGGGGGCAGTGGGGGGCAGCCAGGCCTTGGTATGGTGCCCCCCAGTGCAAATTTTATTTTCTTTTCTGGCTCCGTGTTTCCACTGTGATTATACCACTTTTACCTACACAAGTGATGCACACAAATTAACAATGCTCAACATTTTAAACTCAGTTTCTCACTTCTCCGTGAATTCTGTGAAATTTCTGTGCTTCCTTACTGACAGGTACTTGCAATGAGCATGTGTGAAATAACTGCGGAGGCAGCAGAGAAGCAAAACATGGACTTGTAGTAATTTAGTTGTAAACGTCTGTACTGTGCATGCAGGCACTAGACCCTTTCCTAAAAATAATTCAGATACATCACTGTAGCCCTGCAAATCCAGCATCTGCCTAGGAAACAGGGAAATGAATACTGTAGTGCTGCCAAAGTCAGGTGATTAATAATTAGCCTATTAAACTTTCTCATAATTTTTCCATCTACTGACAATGGCTTATGCATATTATAATCATGTCTCACTCAAATGCATTACAGCTTTTTTTTTTTTTTTACTAAGGTCTTAAAAATAGGCTTTTGTTAAGCTTCAGCTCAAAAATAATTTTTACAATCTTGTAACTTAATCAATTTTCCAAATCTGCACAATCAAATCTACTGACAAAAAAATAGCACAAAGCAATCATCACTTCTGTTTTCAAGAGTAAAAATTAGTATGGCTGTCTACAGGGCTTCAGAGATGTACACAATACATGTCCCACTTAACTTGAGCAAACAATAAAATAGCAATAATTGCACCATCCCATATGTTTCCATTCAGATATTGATAAGAATGTTATCACACCTTGGAGACACTGATTCATTGCATTGTAGATATGAAAAAAATATATTCTTGATGGAAGCTCTTAATATGAATTCCCTCCATGTTACGCGTATTAAAAGAATTTCAACCCATCAGGAACTAATCACATTTCATTTTCTTTTATTTTTTTTTCTCATGGTCAACACATAGCAGCACAGCTGAGGTGTGTGATAATCAAAGCCTTCTTCATGGCTGAATAAATTTAATACTCTTGCTTCATCAGTGCAGCGTATTAAAAAGTCCCTTGACATATTTAGCTTGATTGTTTAAGGCATTACACTAGAGCCATGGTATTACAGATTTCACATACAATACGGGGGGCCTTTGCTTTCATTTATCTGTAACATGACATAAGAAATTGGATTGAAATAAGTTTCTTTGAAAAAAAAAAAGCCAATTGATAAAGTCATAATACAATCTCCACAACATAAGTGGAGAAATAAATGAACATTAATTCAGTATTTGTAATAGCAGCTAGCACAAATAACACAGGTATTTTGAGATGTAAATAAATAATTCAACAATGTAATGTAATATGAAATAGATATTTGTTTTCTAAACAAACAAGTTAAAAACAGTTCCACTATGTTTAAAATGTTAACTTGCTTTTCTACGGCATAATTTAATATATGTATTAAAAATGCACAGTCAGATCCTATAATTCCACATGTGCTTTCAGTTTGAATCATGCCTTTCTCCTCTAATTTCTTAGGACAGCGAACATTTCTGTTGACTTGCTGCAGAGGAGCCCAGGATTCGGGCTGAGTGGAAGCTGATGCCGATGCGTGCTGAGGATTCATCCCGGCTCCCAGAGCCAGGTACTGCCGGCCAGAGGGAGGGGTGCTCCTGCTCTAGCTTTTGGCACAGTTAATAAACATATATGTGGAAAGTGGTTTCAGATGCTGACCTGGACATAGTTGTACAGAGGCATTAACATGTCTTTACTACTGTTTTCTCTGATGTTTTTCTCAAACAAAATGGTCTGAGAGCTTGCCGTGAGACTGCAGGTGACAGCGATAGATTTCCTCTGAGCTTGACCTGTTTCTTCTCAGACCTGCTTGAATGCCCCTCCTGAAAACTCAGAAATTTAGAAGTGAGAAGTGTGCTCAGCATCCAGCAGTCGCTCAGGATGAGGGTTTGGTGTGCTGGAGACTTGCCATCTAAATCACTCAAAATCTATATCAGTGCTTGGGCACAGGCAACGTGCCATGAAAATGGACAGGACTCGTTTGTTCTCCACTGTCACCTCATTCCTCCCCAGCAGGAACCCTGCAGGACACCTCCCCAAGGGAAGGATCTTGGGATGCTGCAGGAAGGTCTGGCCCTCAGTCCCCGAGGCAGCACGACTTGTGGACAGGCACCAGGACATCACTTCTGCTTAATGTTGAACTGCCAATTTAACCAACTTAGCTGCTAGACAATTTGAACAACTTCAGGCAAAAAATGTCAGACATTTGGTCCCTGCTGGGCATGGTTGCATCTAAATTAGAAAACACCAAAGCAAAAACATGCTGATTTTCTAGTTAAGGTTTCTGCATTTGATGCCAGAATGCAATTGGGGTAAAATATCTTCAACAGCATTGGCAACTAAATCGGTGAGCCTAAAGCAAATGCCTGGGTCTGTGATAAATTAAAATGAAGCCTCTCTGTTAAAGGCCAGGTTGCAACTTATATGAAATTCAATTAAAGTTAAAATATCTGTTTTCCAGGTCTTGCTAATAGAGATGATGGTAATGACCCTGCCTCAATAACTTCAAACTTGCTTTGGGATATATTCAAGGGTGCAGATTTTCCTGTCATTAATAAATCATTTTGTATTCCACTGCACCACCAGAATTGTCTCGGTACACCTGTGACTGGAAATGTAGTGCTGAAATGTCTCTTAATAATGTTTTTCCAAGAGCAGATTCCCTCTGAGATTGGGACAAAGGTTTTAAATCCAGTGATTTGCTCTTCATCAATGCTCTCAGCAGGGGGACAGTGTCCCATTCCCCTGGACACATGTTGGGAGCCCTGTTGATAGACCAGCAGTAGAGGTTTTTACCACATTAAACACTTCAAAATAGCAGAAGGGAGAGAAATTAATTTCTTGTCAAATAGCCAGTGGAAATAAAATAGACCTAACTCTCTTCCCCTGACTTCAGCAATATTTCTGTCATTCTCCCTCTCCTTTTAAATGCAGGAGTGCAAAGCTGTGGGTGAGTTTTGGGGCTCCAGTAAGATCTGGTGTCTAGATCTCTTGAAAACAGCATCAATTGGAAAAAGAAGTCTCTGTAGCAGTCCGTCCTGTGCTCTATGGGTTTTGTTGGGAAGATGAGAAGTGTATGTACTGGCCTTGAACGGCTCACAATCTAACCAAAACCGTCCATCAATATCCTGTCTATGAAGTCTGTATTTTTAGCTACACTGTTGGGGACAAAGGCCCCCTTTCACTTCATGAGGTCACCTGGAGAAGGGGCCAGCCAGCTCCCACCCCAGGGAAAACCAAGCCCGGTGCAAAAAGCGCAGGAAAAAAGTCTGCTTCATGCCCTGTTATTTTCAGGCTGCTCAGGCAGTGGTGAGGTTCAATGTCATTACAGAAGAGCTTTCTCATAGACAGGCTTGAAAATTTGGGCTCTGCCAACCAGCTCCATAGCTGTGTGGCGCCCGAAGCTGGCACAGTGTGTGCATTTTAGCACAGCTTTTGATTTCATTGCATAGACTGTGTTTGAGGCAGCACCTTTCCTAAGATGATTTTTCTGAAAGGCTTATGCCATCCCTATGTATAAATGCAGTTGTGCTACGAGCAAGTAGTCATTTAAAAAAAAAAAAACAACCAACCAAAAGCCTGGTCTTGGGAGCTTGTTCACATAAGCCTCAGATAGCCCGGCAGGGGAAAAGATGCTGTGCCTCCCTCTAGAAGTGACCCTTGAGTTATGAACTGTTTTGAGGAATCGCTGTACTCACAACATGAGTGCTGCACCCTCCAGATCTTGATATGCATCCTTTCAAGTAGGAAAAAACTTCCAGGGTAGGTGAGGAGAAGCACCGAAGCAATGAACTGCACCATCTCATCCACAGGAGTCATGACTAATCTGTTTCAACCCCTTCAGATGAAGGAGCGTCTTCCTACTGCGGTGAAATTTCACAGCACCGCTCTGGCCAGCAGGGACCGAGAGTTTCAGGATAGATCAGCTGCAAATGCCATTGCCAAGGGATGATTAATCAGCGATGCTCTGGGTTTTCAAGGGAGATCTAATATCTACATTTATGAAGATATTTATTTGCTAGGTCTTATTCCTGGAGATACTGAAGCAAAGGCTGGACAGGATTTCTCCCTACCAGTACGTGCATGCCTGAGCAGGTCCTCGCTCCCCAAGCTGACAGCAGGACAGGGGATGTGACACCGGGAAGGCAGCCCCCACCAACCTGTCCTCAGTCTGCTTTACCTCCCTGTTCTCCCAGGGCTTGAGCAGACACCCCTGGCAAAATGCTCGTAGCACAGAAACAGCCAAAAAAACACGCTGCATGGCCTGACACTGATGCACAACGCTGTGAGCACCATGCTTGCAAAATAAAAGATTTGTTCCCGAGATGGTGTGCTAGGCAGCTCCCCATGAGAGGCAGTGCAAGTGTGCTTCAGCTGAGGATGACACAAACCTTTGCCTTCAAGTTAAAAGGGCTATTAAGTAAAACACTGAGCTTATAAAAAGATATTTATTGTTAGTATGGAGTCTATTACTATGTCATTAGTAATAATAACACACAGATAATGAATTGCACTGTTCTCCTAATGACTTGGGGTGTGGAATCATTCTTTCTAACTTCTGTTCTTCAGAAGACCACACGCCAGGCAATTAATATTGTCACTTGCATACCAAAGATCCTAACCCCACTGTGATTAGGGCAAATGAATTATTTGCCATTCAGCTATACTGAGAATAAAACTAGGATATGACTGAGAACAAAATTCTTGAGTTGCAAGCTGTAATAATTAACATCCAGCAGAGAAGCCAGGGAACGGTTTAGAAAGGCCTGATCTAAAGTCTTCTCAATGGGTTAGGAAGCCTTTCCTCTCTTTTTTTTTTTTTTTCTTTGTCTGTGGATCAGACCCACCCTGTAAAAAAGTCATGATCATCATCCTGCATTTTGAAAGGCAGAACAATAAAATCTCTCTGCAAATTATTGTGGCCTCCACCACCATCAGCAATAATTTGGGAATCACCCAAAACACGATGAGGGTGCATCTGCCCAACTAGAAGTTGCATATAAAGCGAGTCAAGGAAGAGGAGGACAGAGAAGGGGAACTGTCCAGCATCACCAGTGCCAGGGTACGGCCATGGTGCTGTCAGCTCACGCTTCCCATGCTCCTTGGTGTCACTGGGACAACAATCCTTGTCTTCTTGAGACAGCACTAGACCATAACATGTAAAAGAGCTTTTGTTGATAATTAAAGGTAAGAGTTAGCACTACAACCCAGATGACCCCTTCCAAACTGGATTCCTAAACCTGAGGCCCTATAGCCACATCCTTCAGAGGTGACGAGTACTGCCTGCTACTGCTACACTTATTGGGAATTTTACTTTAAAATTAAGTGAGTTGTGAAGAGCTTGGACCAATCTCCCATGATTAGCTAGCAGAAGGTCAGGGAGATGGTTCTCCCTGCAGGGCAGCCAGCCCACCTTGTGCCAAGGGGCCATGTGGGGCTGTGAGCCCCAGCCTGCAGCCCTGCCTGGACAGAGCACCCAGCTCCATGGACCGCCTGGCTCGCTTCTCCCAAATATCATCCCTCCCTGTGGGTACCTGTGTCTTTTCTTCTTCTCCTCCAGTTGCTTAAAGCTACTTGAACTGATAGTGTGTTTCCAGGGGAGCTGAATGGTGGCTGATGACATGGGAGTTTTAAAGTTAAAAGCATTAAAAAGCAACCAGAAATACCTTATTTGAAAAGGGAGAGAAAAAAAAAATCACATAACATTTATCATGGGGAAAAAACTATTAAAAATTATTATGACAGGAAATGAAGGATGAGTCATTTAGTGCAAGGATGTTTTTAAAATAACAGTACTTGTTTAATGTTAGCCCCAAGTCTGGAAAATGCGATTGAAAATGCATCGAGGAGCACCTGGAACAGCAGAGGATCTATAAGAAATAAATGAATGAAATACCCTCAATAGCACAACAACGCATAATACGTCCTGCCGTCACACAGAGAGTGAAGTAGCAGGTTGTGTTACCTATGACGGGGAGAGGGATGCTCAGCTCATATATTTTATTTGTTTTCTTTTTTCTGTACCTGCACATGCATGCGTGCAGGAACAGAGAGCAACTCACTTAGGCATAGGTACCAAAGACAACATAATGGGGATGTCTGGTGCCCCAGTGCCATCAGCTGGATGTTTCTGTCTTGCCCAGCCAGCAAGGAGGGGAGCAGAGCCGTGGGCAGTGGCCAGGGGGTCAGCCCAGGCTGAGGGATGGGCACAGCCAGCACTCTGCTCTGCTGATCCACACCTGTGCCTTGGCTTGGCATTTCCCCATCGCTGTAATGACGATGTGGCGATGTTGTTTAACATGATACATTTGCTTTTTTTCTGTCTGGATCTAATTAGAGATTTAGTTAGCTTTGTGTTTGGGTGTAAACTGCTCTGTTTTGTATCCTCAAGACTGCATTTCAGAAACACCCATGCCATTACCCCCACAGACTGGGTGTGACTCGCCAGGAGGGCTCCTCGCTGCAGCCTGGGAGAGATCAGGGATGTGCATTTTCTGAACATTAGTTTCCAAATGAACCCTGAAGTGTAGGTTATGTCCCATAAAACCCTAAATAGACCAAAGAGATTTAGGTGAAGAGTGTGTCCCTGCTCAGCCCCGCAGGGCGGGCATGAAGGGCTCCTCCTACACAGCTTTGGGGAGAGAGGCATCAGTAGGCGATGAGCCGAGTTCCTCTTTCAGTCAGTATTTTAATGCTTTAGGGATTTTATGGTACTTATTAATACTGTGTTGGAGAACCTATAGCCACTGGTGAGTGTATTTAATACAAAAGCACCTAGACTGCTCTAATGTGGGCTGGAATAACAAGGATTAGCATTACTGCACTTACCAGTATGGCTGGGAATATTATTCCTAAAACATCTCACACCATTTACGCTGAGGTGCTGCTTGCACCAGCCTCTTTCCCCTGGTGCTGCATTATTTTTCATCCCGAGCAGGCAGGATGTGTGTGTCCCATCCAGAATAATTTTCACATGAGTGAAGGCAAGCACAGGCTGTTTCAGATCTGATTTTGGCTTTCTCTAATCACCTCGTTGGAGTTTTACTTGTTTAAAGCCATGACCAAGAGTACTTCAGATCCAATTTTCATGACATCCAAACTGGCAAGGGGATTAGATGCTTGAGTACAATTTTTGCCTATTGCTAACAATGATGCAGAACATTGTTTAGCCGTACTCTGAAGTATAATTGCTGCTCTTTATTTCCACAGGTGTGCTGACCCAGAATTACCCCTTGTTACCCATTCCCACTTGAGGAGAGCGGGAGCCGCCTCTTCTCCACAGCTCCAGCTCTCAGACAATGCAGCAGTGAACCAGAGACTGCTTCCAACCCCTTGGCTCAACAGCGAGTTTAACTCTCCACAGGGTGCACGTGCAAGTATTTTATCTTTACTGCTCCTTTTCTGTATAATTTTAAATTCCAAATCTCTATAAAACTACTTTATTCCCATTTCCCAACACAATTTCCCCTTGCTTTTGTTTCAGGAAATCCCTTTCTCTGCCATCTGAGAAAATGATAAAACAAAATGATAAATCAAAAATCCTGACATCTGGCTCAAACTTCCCAGGTTTTGCATTGCCATCACCACCAACGGCCCGCAGGGCTCCTTGTCACAGGGTCAGATAAGCATGGCTTTGGAAAGCTGAGATGCTTTCAGGAGGTCTTCTGGTGATTTTAATCCTAGAGTTTGCAAAAACATTCTCTAAGCACAAAGAGCAGATTAGCCAAATGATGTTACTGTCGCCCTTCTCTTGGTCTGCACTTGGATCCTGCGCTGGGCGTGCACAGGCAGGTTTGCTTCCAGAGGTGGGAGCAGAGAGACATCTTGTGTTGCTGGGCTTTTTTGTTGTTTTGTTTGTTTGGTTGGGTTTTTTTTGTTAAGAGGCTGCTGCATATGGCACTTGGTCAGAAGCGTGAACAGAGCTATGCTTAATGCCAGTTTGCTGGGTAGTTGGGCCAAATTTGGGGCTTTATGTTCCATCCATTTTACTCAGACCTCACTGATGACAGTAGGAGCTGTGCATGCAAATGGTGACAAGATATGACCTCCATCAAGAACGACTGCTAGCTATAACTGCCTAAGCAAAAATATAAGCAGCCAAGCTTAAAGTGCTCTGAAAAAGTGCTGGGTCTGTCACAGCCCGGCAGTGCAATTCCATTAGGTTGTAATAAAACCACATGGCTGGGACATCTTCTTTTAACTTCTCTGTAATGCTGTTTCTTTCTCCAAGGACGCAAAAGAAAAGCACTTTTATTGCCAGATAGGATTCCTGCAAGTTAATTCTTCCTGCCTCAGGTGGGAAGAAATCCCATTTTCAATTGAAGCTTATTTATGTTAATTCTGGGGTTTGGATTTTTTAAAACAGCAATTCCTTGTAGCCATCGGCTAGCATTTGCAAATTAAGGTGCCTCAAGTCAGGTACCTCAGATCTATGTGTATCATATACTGACTTATCTTTTCAAGGCAAAATAAATAGTTACCAAAGTACTTCTTTGTGACACTGGAAATGCATGAAATGGTGTTTCTGCAGTTACAATCAGTCCAGCAAATTTTACAAGCGAATTTGTCTAAATACCATTTGGTTTCTCAAATGTTTTAAATGGAAAATGAAGAGCTGCTGAATATTGATAAAGAAAAAATGAAAGCAAACCAAGAAAGGTGTTAAACTGAAGAGTCCTGCGTGCACAGGGCTTGGCCACCTTCTCCAGAGAAGGACCCACCTTCAGCTCTACTGTACGATGTGGAGCAAGTGGGCTCTATTGCCTGCGCCAGCCGTGCCCCAAGCAGGAATGGCTCAGAAAGCAAAAGCTCATGCTTTGTTAGCAGTAAAAATTTTACATTTTACATTTTACAACCATTCAGATTTGTTCTTTTCCCCCCTAAAACTAGATTTTTTAAAAATTTATTTTCTGGTTTTTATTATCTTTTTTTAATTTTCACTTCTATGGCTGAAAACAGGGAAAGGACAAGCTGTTAAACTCGTCTGCCTCTGTTCGTTAGGAAAGAGAGATTCCCAGGACAGCATAACACATGGAGAAAAGGAAATACAGAATAATATGGAATTTGCACATTTGCCATGTTTGTGTGGTCATTTAACAGCATAATTTGCTCAAATATAATTTGATTGTGAGGAAATGTCTTTGACTAGTACACACGCAACTTCATTTGGCTAAAGGTTTTGTGCCGTCTGCAGGAATGGTTCTTAACTTTGCAGCAAGGACAGATTCATTCTACACCATGCCCCCGTCCCTTCCTGGAAATGGATTCATGTTGTGACATTTTCTCTTGTTACTACAATTTTTGTCACTGCAATGAGGTATCTGGGATTGTATTGTCTCATTTTCACATTGCCATGCCATACTCTGTTGACCTTTTTAATATTCAGTATTTTGAATGGTTGACCATTGCACTCCTCCTCTTCCTATTAAAAGGGGAGCCTAACCTGTTGCAAAGGACTGGGGTGACCAGCCAATTGAAGTGAAAAATTCTGAAAAGGTCAGATTAGTGCAGTACTCCATATATTTCACAAAATATATTAGATATTGAAATTCGTATGCCTCCTCTCCATGGCAAAGGCTGTTCCAGCAGCAAAAATAAAAATAGGTACAACATCAATCTAGTGTTATGCTAACAGCAGTGCTAGAAAAATTGTGGGACTGTATAATTTATCCCATTGTTATTATGGTTTTTAGCTTCTGCTCCTCTCTGGATGGATTATTACAGAAATGTAGCAGAAAGCTTAATTTACATTTGATTCAGAAATCTATTTATGGTGGTGTTCAGGCTCCTGGCATTTTTGAGAGACTCCTCAGCTATATGCCGTCTCTAGATAAAAAGGTAAAACTCATTCAAATAAGAAACATACGGGGTTTTTTTGCTTCTTCAGCAACTTTAGAAACATTTTCAATACCGTGTCTGCATCAACATTACCATTATCAATGGGCATCTGCTACTCATTGTCCCACGCATAAACAGCACATTTAAGCCCAGGTTAGCATATTCAGTGCTGCTGCTGCTGTGCAGGAGAGTGAAGGCAGATAGCAACGAGCACACAGTTTGAATCACACCTAACCTGATGCTATTTCGGAGCGCAGGGCTGGGGCAGGGCTGGGGAGAGCGCCGAGTCAGCACACTGTGCGGGGGTGAGTGTGCAGCTTCTGCAAACTCCAGACCCATCCACCTTGGCACGGGTGACTTTGAATCAAACCAAGGCGTGAGACTTCGTGCAGACCCGGCTTGTGTACGCGCCTCTTAGCAAGGTGAACGGCCTGGCTGAATCACTCAATTACTTCAGCACGTAATCAGAAGGGAGGATTTGTCCTTCATGGACATTCCCAATATTTCCAAGCTTGCTTTAAGGGTTCCAGGAAAAACAGAAATTCTAAAAATGTTACTTGGAATTTATTTTTTAAGATATACTTAGCACTTTTCCTCTATGATCAAACATTAGTCTCCATCTTTTATCTGGGTTTTGGTTTTGATTTTTTTATTTATCATTATTTAATGATATACCAGGATTATTACTATTCCGATCTTAGTGATTTAAAAGTAAATTATGAATCAAAAGATAATTGCAAGTATGCTGTCACATGTTCCCTAGTATGGTCTGCTAGCCACAGTGAGTTTCTGCTAGTTGGTTGAACTAGATCACATAATTTTTCCAGATCTGTTTGAAAAAGATCAGCGAGATTTGCTTGTTTCTTTAACTTTTCCAAGGCAGCAGTTACAACGCTAATTACGGTCCAAGTGGTTTATTGTTCTCTGTAGAAATGATCCCAGCCAAAGACAAGTCAGGGTTAAAGCCCTGGTGTGGTAGGTGGTTTAGAAATAAGAACACAATGAACAAATATTATTAGCATTTAAATTTGTCAGTTTATCAATACTATTACCTGTCACTCATAACAAATGGCAGCCAGGTCACATTTCTTTTTTTTTCTTCTTCACATAACTAATTTACATATTGATTTACACATTGCCTTTGGAGGTTATGCACTGAAGGCAAAGTTGCCTGTAAGGCATCAGTTTTTCCAGCCTCTTAAACAGGAGTAACAGGCCCGAGTCAATTTGCAACCTAACTATTTAAGAAAAAGTGAAAGAATTATTCTTTGATAAGAGTTTCTTTTGGTATTATAACATGTGTTTTCTTGTCAAAATTGCCTGTTTGACACAAGGGAACAACATGCCCCCTGTGCAGAGTTCCCTGGTGTTCCCTCCAGGCCGATGGATGCAGGCTGTGTCACTGCCTCTGTCATACGGAGTCCCCACTGTCCCACCACAACTCGTCCTCACCAGCTCTGCAAGCACCAGGCTGCAATTGCTCCGAGAGCTGGTTACTCTGGCTGGGCTGGTGTTCACTGTCACCAGCTTCAGCCTATTCCACACTTCCCCTCACCCCTTTTACTTCATTAAGGCTGTAATGAAGCTGATTTTATTGGCTAAATCCTTTTACATACATTGAGCTCTTATTTATTACTCTGCTACCTCCGTCATTCAAAGACTTTGCTCATCAAAAAGTCCAATGTTCCCCAAAGCCAATGAACATCATCCAAATCTTCCTTTTTATAGGACGCATAGTCGGCTTCTCTCCAAATAGCAAATATTACAGACAGATTTTCAAAACTCTTTATTCCTCTCCTCCCTCTTTCTCCCAAGACTTTTGCTGGACAGGAAGAGGAATTATTCACTGTGAGCAGACAGAATAAAACCAAGTCTCTGACTGAAATTATTTCTAAAAATATTTCTGAAATTAATGTAATAAGGAACTAATATATCGGATGTTTAAACAGATGCAGCTATCCAATATAACTGGATTGCAGTGCCATTAGCTCCCTAAAGGGCAGTTTTAAGGTTGTGTCATTTCCCTGTGCAGGTCTTGCTATATTGAGTACATAGTATGCATATTTTCCAAGATACAGTTAATTTTTACAGACATAAAAAATAAATTACACTCATCATTTCAATGACTGCAAATGACTAGAGTGAAGATCCCTGCAAGTCAAAGCTGCTGTCAGCACAGTGACCACAGTGTCCTTCATCTCTCACTTAGATCCACATGGTAAAGGTTTATCTTATTTCCATTTGTGTTTTCTTAATGAAACAAATCTCAGCCTCATCTGGATGTCCCAGTGGAAACAGACTTCAATAAAATCTTTAAAGCCCAGAGTGCAGTACTGCATTGGCAGACAGCTCTGCCAGGCACAGACAGGGATGGTCCCCACAGGGGCTGTGCTGGGGGATACTGGGTGCCCGCAGGGAGCCGTGCCCCATGCTGGAGCAGGGACAGCCCAGCCACAGGCAATTACAGTGCGGTCAGCACCTACAATGTGTGTAGGAGAGCATCCAAACCACTCATCAGAACCATCAAATGCACCAGGCTGCAGGAGGGACAATGTGAAGCACAGCTGAAACACATCATGTAATTACTCCTCTGCTTTGGAGCATCTGTGGTACCAGGCAACAAAGTTTAGGAGTTTGTAACAGGTTCTGAAAAAGTTGCCCTCGTTTTCAAAGGTCTTATTGCTCTAACACCAGACAGATCTGACTGCTTGTTTTGGATTAAAATATGTAACGTTCAAGGGAATATGAAACTCAGGAAAGCTCCTATAAAATAGGGAGTTCCTATAAAAGTTCCTATGCAATAGTTACCATACAAATATAGAGATGGCCACAGGTCCATTTAACGTTATGCCTGCACTTGAGAGGAAATATACTTATGAAATATTTTATTTTTATGCCAAGGCCTCACTTTTCTTTTTCAGAATTACATTGGTTTATGACCATCAGTAAGAAGCTTCAATCAGCTTCTCCAAAGCTTCTCCAAAGCGTGAACATTCAGACTTTTGATGGGTTATGTGGACGGTGCTGAAGGTAACAGTGGGCATGACAGTAGCCAATCACCCTCCTTTTTTGTGGACTACCAACACAATTTCCAAACCTACTGGGAAGGAGGCACTTGAGTTTGTGTCTAGAGGAACTGCTGCTGTCAACAGGTGTCAATTAAGCCCTATTTCAATTGCTTTGCAATTTTTCTACTCTAGCCCAGCACCTTCTGTAATAGTATTGTCTGTAAAAACTTGCATATTTATTACCTCTTTTCTGACAAGATCACAGAACTGGCCTGAGCTAAAGAACAACAGGTTTAAAAAAAAAATCACTGGAGCATGTTAATCAGTTAAAATGCTTTTGTGCTGCAAGAAGCAATATACACTGCATGCACCCGAGTGATTCAGTACACAATTCTCCAAGACACACATTTTAACCTTCATTTTCATTTTATTATTTGCCTTCAGCATTTCCATTTAATCACCCTTTACCATGTCTCCTTGTTACAAGAAAATGATTTTTCTCTTATCCTTCCAAACAAATAGATGCAGGGTCTCTTTCTTCAGTGGAGGTGATCTTGGAAGTCAGTTTTATCTGCATCTCCCAGGGTCTAAGTTGAAGAGGAGCTTTGCCAGCTGGTGCAGGGACCACAAGGTCTGCCTGTTATGGGCAACAAACACCCTGGCTAATTTCTGCAACACAACATCAGTTAACATGATGATTTCTGAAGCTACCTGCATCCTCAGTTTCTGTATATCTGTACCAAATGATGTGTATCCCTACCAAATGAAAATGATGATGTATTATTCCCTGGTCACAGTGACACACTGACGATCACACTGCCATGTCCCACGCTGCCCTGGGCTCCCTGACCCTGGAAAGGGCTGCACGTGGCACACAGTGGTGCTCGTTAGTGGTTATTTCTGCAGGCAAGAGACACAGCAGCTTGCAACAGTTAATTCGCTTTCCATAATCATACTTCACATCACACAAGCCTGATTAGCATAAGGAAATGCAGAAGAAACCAAAATGCGGAGAAGAATTTTCTAAGAAACAGATTTTCTCTTCCCTTAGGAATTAAAGAAGAATAAAAAAAACCCACGAGAACAATTCTGCAATCACCCCTACATACAGTTTATTGTTCAGTAATAGCGCTCACAAGAGTCGGCGATACATTTCATCTTTTTCTCTGGCATGGGTAAATTTCTTAATAGGATGTATGCTCAAGTCCCAGTAACAGATAAAACAGACTAACCATTTTTTTTTTCTTTGACACCCTTTCCAATTATATTTTAAAATCTTCTTTGGATTCATTATATTCTGTAATCCTGCCAATTTGCATCATTTACTGTGATGCCTTCCCTTTGGAAGCAGCAATCCCTTACACATTCACCACCCTGTCAAAATTCAACACGGAAACGTTCAGATAATCTGTCTGAAATGGTTTCCTAGGCATTTGGTAGCCCATTTTATTTTTCTTGTACTCTATGGAGAGTGATCAGGAAGAAACATCAATAAAACGTCATTGCACAAAAGCATCTGAAAGAGGTTGTAATTATTTACTATCTGGGCTTCATTGTACTCGCATCCTACCCCTGTTATGGGAAATTACCTCTGCTTTGATGTACACACTTCTATAAATGAAGTGCAGTAAATCAGAGACCTGAGAATGACACTGGCTACGCTTTGCACGGTGCGGGACTGTTAATAAAGATCACTCAGTTCTAATTGCAGATGACTTCATGCAGCTTCATAGCCCATTCCTCCAGACATGCTACTTGGGAGATGTTAAAATCAGAATTTTATTTTATTGAGCTACTGTTGCAATTCAGCCATAGCAATTAATGACTTGAAAAACAGCAATATTAATTTAGTGTTGATGGCTACTACCAACCCTAACTGTTTAAGGTTAAAATGAAACTAAACACCTTAATAGATTGGAAAGAAAAATTTAAAATGCTATTGACAACCTGCAAGTTCCCTAATGCCAAACACAAATTATGGGCACGACCTCTTTCTCTTTTTATTAATTCAATACTGAGCTTAAAACACAATACTGGTAAATGTTTCAAAAGTCACTTCAACACAAATACCAAGTGGGCTGTCTAGAGGTAAGAGTCAAGAAAGCAAATGACCACTGCACCTTTCAAGCTTGATGTGGTTTATGCCAGTTTCACGTATTTTAATTGTACCTAGGTCACATTTCATACATTTTATTAATGTACCTGTTAAACTACTCGAGCGTGGCAGGCAATCACAAACTAGATGAAATATTTACCATTTGCGTTAGAGATTGGAGATGGGGAAAAAACCCCACTTTATTCCACTCATGCAGTTCATGCCGACAATTTCCACCCTCGGATGCCATGGTACGCGTGGAACAGAGCAAAACACCATAATCGCAATGTATTTCTGGATGGTCCTTCAAGCAAAGGATGAATTACTACCCTGTGTGCAAGGCATCACCACTTCTGTCTCCAGGGCTGGCCATGCCTCTGGGTTTTGAGGAACAGCTTTCAAGCAGATAAGATTTTTTTTCCCCAATAACTTTCTAGGACAAGGGTTTTGTAGAAGCAAGGCATTAGATGAAGTTGTTCCAAGTGTCATTAAAAAATTGCAATGCATCCTTTTGCTTGTAGTCTTCACTTTTTGATTGCTTTCTGCCTTTTAAGACAACAGAGGAATCTTGACATTTTTAAAAGACTATTCATAACTAAGAGTTAAGATGATGAATCACGACATCACAAAAGCTGAATTTTATACTTGTAAAACACCTGTACAATGACAGTAGTTACCTATAAACGTCGAAAGAACACTTAGCCTTTTAGAAGCCATGTATGAACATTAGCCAGCTAATCCTGAACATTTAATTTTGCTCTTTACTATTATCTATGCAGGATTAGGATGATCAGAAACACTCAGAAACTAGAAAGCCCCGTTATTCTGTGTGACTGCACCTAGGATGGTGCACAGGATGGGAGGTCATCAGTACACCCTTAATGTTCCAGAGAGAAAATACTTGAGTTTCCTGAAGAAAACGGTAGGTCAGAGATGACTGAAGGCAAAGAGACAAATAACAAGGAGAGAAGGGGAGAACTTTTTTCTCTAAAATGAATGTGAGCATCAAAAAATGCCCTTACGTAACTAAGACCAGCAATGCTAAAAACGGTATCTGCTGTTTGTAACCAATGCCAATACTTTTTTCAAAGGGTGCTGCTGTAACCCATGCCTGACTCTGGCACCAGGGATCCCTCGCTCCTGGCTTTGCCCTCTCACATGAAGACAGGCATGGCAGCTGCCAGGGAACAGCTCCCAGCCCAGCTGCGTCCATCCCTCCCATGACCTAAAAGCCCAGCTACTCTTATTTTTAGAAAAGAAATGTCCCTAAAGAAAAAATATGTTTCTGCTTAAAACCATGAGAGCCAAAGTGGTTATTCCTTTCACAAAATGAAAAGAGAACCAGAGTTTCTTTTCCTTCCTTCATGGCAGTGGAGGTCTAAAGGCTACACAGGCTGGTGAGTCACAGTCAACACAGAGGACCTTGGTCTATGCAGGGTCAAATGGTGGTCCTGATAATACCCATTGTGCTCCTGAACAGTGAGCCTCATGAGAGCACAGACACGCAGCTGTCAGCAGGCATCGCTGTTTCGTTTATGCAATGAGAGTTTATCACAGACTATTTAGGAAAAAGGCAGATTAAGACATACTGTATTTCATAAGGACATAGCTTACACATGTGTGTAGGTGAATAAGGCTACTGTTACTCTGCTAACCATCCAGGTGCATTCATTACTACCTAATCGCTTGTCTGTAAGCATCCCTTATGACACCACTGTTTTCCCAATCCTCTCCAGACCATCATTCATCCTGCGCCCATCCCCAGGGTCCCATCCACGTCCAGGACCCCACTGTGCTGTGTACTCTACGCTGTGATGAAAAGATAGACAATAAACTCCCCAGGACAGGGTCAGAGCACAAATTGAGATACAGCAGATGGGCACGACCAACAGGCAACAAAACAGATTATCACAATTAGTGTAGCCAGCAGCAGCCAGTCATGAAACACTACCCAAACACTTCAAACTGAGAAAATAGCCACAGCAATACGGCCTTGGAGACACTTGATTTTGGAGTCAACCAAGCCCCTTCTCCTTTCTATCTCTTTTCCCCAGCCATATACAATTCTAGAAATCAGGTACTTCTCCTCACGTTTTGGGAAGCTATTGTTTTCAGTGAGCACCCAGCCCTTTCCCTTCATCATCCCCAAGTAGGTAACTGGAAATGTAGATAATTATAGGAAAAGGTTTTCAAACACACACATTTCCTAACTGACACATGCTCAGCTCTTGATGTGTTCTGTGCCTGTTCTCATTAAATTTTATACACAGCAAACCTGAACAAAAACCTTGTGCAGTGTTAGGGAACAATGATTCCTTTTTGCAAGTAAAGAGGAGATTTATGGAGAAAATCACTTGAATCTGACAGTCACTGACATCAGTTCTTAGTTCATGAAAAGTGAGTGGGACCTGATAGATCCGCTTCTTTTCATCAGAAAACTGCTGTTTTTCTTGTCTTCGCTTAGAGTGGGAAGTGAATAATGAGTATGTTGATGATTAAAAAAATCTTACCTTTTACTTTAGCCAAAATTCTTTGCACTTATGACATGAATCATTAAAAAAAATTCTGATTACATACCCCAAAGCATTTCATTAAAGAATATTTTTTCAAGCACCTTTTCTGACAAAAAAATCTATTCTGCAAGAGCTGCAGCCACAGCAGGGGAACACAAAAGAGTCTGATTTTGAAAAGGTGACCTCCTCCTGTGCCCAAGCGAGGTGAAGCATCCACACCTGTGCATCTGCTGCCATGCAGCATCACCACTGGCACGCAGATGGGAGCGACACTTACAACTAGCACTAGAGTGTTTGTCTAAAGAGCTGCTCGCTTACGTTTAACGCCTGCTTGATGCATGATCTTCTCTCCTTCCATTAACAATATATCTCTCTCTCAGCTCACTGCAAAGGAAGCTTGCAGGACAGGGCTATGAGTGAGGAAATTGTCTCTAACAAATCTTCTCCTTCAAAACAGAGTACTTGAAGATTACACTTCCAAAAGCCACTTCGGTGAGCAGTGCTGCTCAATTTTCTAGGTGCAAGTGAGCTTTATTTCACCCTATTCTGAAGCACCAGTTAGAGCCCTCACAGGAGCAGGCAACAGTTTTGGTAGACTATATCTGTACCCTATGGACAATCCTCTCCTCGCAAATAGATGGTGGAATAGACACAGGAACCTAATGCTTTTTAGTGATCGTTCTAGTCTTGTCCCAATTAAATAAAGGTCAGCTCCAGAGGCCAGACAGGTAGAGGTTGAATGGGAAGACAAATCAAAGCACACTATTTTCAGCATGCTGATTCCTCCCCATTTATTTCTGTCTGGTTTCCATGCAATTTACTCAGAGCATGGACAGAAAGACAACCACGTCAAAAAGGAGTTGTTAGAACAGTATCAGGAAAGGCTGATGTTGCTGGGTTATGTTTTCTGATTTCATTCCTATAAACGGCTTTTTGCAGGGCAAGGGTCATTTTTTTCCCCTATTATATGGACAAAATGTGCATGTATGATTTAGATTTTTGTTAAATGACGTTGTAGCAAAAATATATTTCTCCAGCGTATTCCTGGGTAGATTTGACTGGAGCCCAAAACACTACCCCAGTTTTTTAGGTGAAAACCCACCTAAAACTCTGATTTTGAAAGAGGGTGTTTGGGGAGGAGAGTCCAAGCTGGGCACTCCAGATCACCAGGACCACATGGAGTGTGAGCATTAGCTTGAAAAGCCAAAGCAACCTCCACCCATAGAAAAAAGAGCAAGGAGGAAGGAAGGAAAGTGTCACTTATGGTCTCAAACCCATTTTCTTTCTTGAACTCTCTTTATAGCCAGGAATTACTTTTTAAAGTTTCTAGTCACCACTCACATATTGGAATCAGGATTTCACCTCTTTTCTACCCCAGTCACTACCAGATCCCACACATACCACCACAACAGCAGCCATAGTCTCTTGGACCAGCTTCTGTAATGTTTGGGGACTTCTCCGGTGCTAAAGAGATCTTGGGATGTCCCTGAGAAAACTCTTTGACCTTGACAGGAAACATATATCAGACTAACTAAAGACTGCAGTCCCCAAGAGCACCAGCTGATCCCAGATCCAGGGAATAGGTTGGCATGGAGGGGCCTGCCACAGTCCAGCTGGCCTTGGACATCCAGCAATGTGCCAACAGGATCCGCAGGGAGGAAAGCACACTGGCAGGTTTATGCATTTCTTTACATTTGAGGTAGCTGTAAGTTTATACAGCAGGAAAAGAAATCAAAAGAACTGACATTGTAGAAGGTGATTTTAACTTCTCTGGTTTGACATCTCGGTTTCAGAGTCACTGGAATTATTTAAAACTCAAATAGAAGGAATCAGTCCTTTTGATCACAGTATATTCAAATCATATTGTCTTTAAATCACACCTCCTTGTGGAAAATACACCTTTTGTCAGTTTGCAGTATGCAAAGAGTATATTAGATATATACACACACACATACACTTTTTTATGTCCATGTGCTACGTGCAGCAATCCTTCTGCAGAGAGAGCTTTAATTTGCCAGTAATCTGTGAATGAATGCTGTGTATTGGAAACAGAAGAGATTTTGGGTACATTAACAGCCTTCTGCACTTAAGCAGCCCTTGCAGACGCTCCCATGTGGTACATCCATGGGACCTCTGCTTGGACGAGACCATGCCGCCACCCCAGAACCCAGCAGGAGGACATGGCTGCCCCCATGCTTGTGCGTGGCTGTGCCTGAGGGGATGGACGTCACAGACCTGCACCTACAGCATCCACTGAGATGTGGAAGAACTCCTCCTGTCCCTCTCAATTGCCTCATGACAGGCCTCATCTGCCAAGAAATAATTAGCCTCTGTCCTGTTACCTTGAGAGTGAAACACTCACAACCAGCCCCGCTTCACCTGGAGCCAGAGACTGGGTGGTTAATTGGCATTTTCTTTTGGTTTTACATGAGAAGCTTTTCAATAATTTTGTGAAATATTTTAACTCAACCAGGAGAGAGAATGTATAATTTATTTTGTTACTTGATAGAATTAGTTGTTCTTAGCTTGCTGTGGCAGTATAAACTGTGAATGCAATATTTTCTAAAGTGTCCTTTTTCCATGAGATTAGTAAATTTAATTTGAAATTCTGTATTCACAAGTAGTGCACTGGCTGAAGGCAAGCTGTAGAACAGATGATAAAGGTTATTACATTTTTTAAATTATATTTTAAAGATGTTTAATAGCTGTAGAGAAAAGACTTTTATGAAAATGGAAATTGGCAGATTAAAGAATGAGTTACACAAAGTTATTTTAAAAACACAAAGTTACTTTTCCTATCACCCCTTAAAGGGCCAAGGTCTTGTTCTCAGGAACAAAACTAATTTGGACCAGGATTTAGCTGACTCCACAATTATATTCTATAAATTGATCCTAAATGCAGATACAAAACACACAATGGTTATTGATGGTCAGCAGTTTTCAAACACAGTTGTAAGACTTTTTTCCTCTTCACCAACATTAAAATTCAAATTGAGTTCAAAACATGGGTGATGTTTTTCTGACTCATATTCAAACCAAAAGTTAAGCTTCTCAGAGCTAAATTCTGCCTTGATCTTGAGGCAGCAATGTAAACAGGAGCAAAAGTCAACTCCACACTGGGAATTTACAACCTGATCATGAAATTTTCAAATAAGTGGAAGTTTTCTGTGAGTAGGACTGAGCCTGTGGGGGTTTCTGTGCATAAAATAGAGCCCACCCACTCCTCCATAGGCTTCTGCTGCTCCTGAAAAGAATAAATCCAAGTAAAAGCTCATGTTTTCTGCTGAAGTCAGCAGGTGCAACTAAAAACACAAAGGAAGAGAACGTGCTTCAGAAGGCGACTTGCTGGTTTTCACCTTATTTTCAAAACACTTCCCTCTTGCATTTGAGAATAAATGATAACAGGGAATAAACAACAAGAGAAACTCTTAGCTTCCCACACAGAGGTAATCTAATAAAGCACATGTTGCTGGCGCTCACCTCATCACCAGTGCGTGGGTGCTCAGATCGCACACCCACCACCAACATCGAAACAAGCAGCACCTGTGCCAGCCTGGACCCACCAGCCCTTCCCATCAGGTCTGAGCCCACCACAAACCTCCCCATTACCAGTGCCCCATTACCACATTCTTTGTCACTGTCAGTCTGCCCCCTGAAATCATATATGACATCAACTTTTAGCCTACAAGAGAAGAAATGTGCATTTTTTTCAAGAAATCTTGGCCCAGAACATATTCAGTACCCTGTCTATTAGAAACTCCTATGTTTTCTAATAAGGTTCCTAGTGTTTAATGATGCAAGTGACTCAAATTATGTGCTTTGTAGCATATCAGTATCTGCTCAACACCACCAGCCCCCAAAACCAAGATGACTGTGAGGAAAGGCAAGATGAAGTGGGGATCTGCAAGACCTCTGTAGAGTGTATATACCCCATCTGTCTTCCTGGTCACTACGTGAGCCACAAAGCACTCCACTGAGTGTGTTCTCCTCTTCTTGGGATAAATAGTGGGAGATATGGGGAGTTTCAATCAAGTCACAGGCAACTGTTTTTACCCTCCTAAAATATAAAAGCTGTTTTTAAGAGGGTGGTCTCCAAAGGAAAGCACCTGCTCAGTCTGGAAAATCAACCTAACTAGTTGAACCTAAAGAACTAGTCACAAACATGTGCATCCCACATATTCTGTAACCTTATAAATTGTACTTTGGAATTTGCATAAATTTCCATTTTCTTGGTCAACTTTATAGTACATGTTAGGCTTAAATTATAGTTTCTACTTCTAGCATTGTCTAAGCCAAATGCTGTTATCAATAGATTCATATAATTACCACTTTCTTCTCTAATTATTTGTGGGAGTAAGGTACAGCAAGTAGGATACTTTTAAGTGATAATACAAAACATTTTCTACTTGTCTTCACCAAACTCATAAAAAGGTCATATGAAGGTTTTACAACTATTCTCAATTAAGGAATAAAATTCACACAAATAGCTCCTCTAAGCAAATCCACTGATGTGATAATTCTAACATCTAGAAATTGGCTTGCACCAAGGGAGGAGACAGCTCTGCTGTTTTTGGGTGAAGGAGAGGATGTCCCCTTGTTCTCAATCTTGCAACAGCCAAGACTGCAGCCTTGCCTTCCTCATGGGGACCACTCTGCCACATGTGCAGGAAGGCACTGGAGTGGTCCCATCACCCTGCCCACCACGGAAACTGAGCTTAAAGGAAGAGACACCAAGCTGGTGTGAAATCCAACCCCCTTTCCAGCCTGGTACCTCAGCTTGCCACAAGCTGCTTCTCCCCTCTGCAAGCATTTCTAACAATGTCAGAAGCATAATCGCCCAAAGTTAAGGAAAATCATGAGCTATACTGATGAGAACAGATATGAGAAGCAAATTACTTTAAAATTAGTTTGTTAAAGGCCCAAAAATCCATAATCAAGAAAGAAAAATTCCAGCTAGAAGGAATACAAGAAAATACTACCTTGTAATACTGATTATTTTCCAATTTCTAATTGGTAAGAAAAACTTCAGACATCACCACAAAGTCCCTGGCAGGAAAGACTTTGAAGGAGGAACAGGTCCAAATAGCTTGAATTTCAAACCTCTAAAGACTTGGTGAGAAAAGCCATAAAAAGATTTTTTATATGCTTTAAAATACCAGGCAGGTTTCAATGGTGCAATAGCACCAGAATCATACCAGCATTTCAAATGGTCCAGCCAAATGACCCAAATCAGTTGGCATCAAATTTGGACAGTGTGTGCAATGCTACTACACAATTAAATTCAAAGTACTAAAAAGGTAAAAATATACTTAATGCTGATCAACACAGGTTAAACAGCCCTGATTACATTTGTTATTCTATGTCTGGATGAAAAAAAAAACTGAAGAATTGGCATATACTTCATTTTATTATGAAATTTCTTTGGATGAGGAGCTTTATAAATGAGATCCAAAAAAATTTTCAGCTGTGGATATGATTGAGGGAGGGGAAGGTTATTACCGAGGCTCCCTGGTGACCCAGGTTTGATGCTATTCAAAGTTTCCATTAACAGCCTGAGAGTGGAAATGGGCGCTGGCAGGACTCCCTCAGAACAGGCACACACTGAGGGGACAGAGTCGTGCACTGCAGTCTGCAGCACCCACCAGGACCCCGTGGCTTTGTGCCATGGTGACAGCCATGCTTCATTAGGTGTGCTAGCCTCAATGAGCCTTGCCTCATGGCTCTGGCTGGCCCCAAATGCCATGAGCCTTCTCATCAGGAATGCAAAGACAAAGTGTAGAAGACAACCACAGGAACAACTTGAGAATTGGAGAAAACACACAGCACAGCGACGGACTTGAACTCAGTAGGCTCTGGTGGTTATCTCCAATTAGAGAGGAGACTGAACTACAACATCTGAATGCTTTCAAGAGAAAATATCGGGTACTACAGTGTGTTTTAGCCTACCTGTGAAAAATGTGGCAAAAGAAATTGCTAGAAATGAAGGCCAGACAAATTAATCCCTGGAAAAAACAGCAGTTGTTCCCTATCTAGCAGTGGGAGATGATTCACCACTCGAGCAGTCTGAGGAAGCACTGGGTCCCTTCAGCCTCCTGAGATCAACATGAAGTGGTAGGTGAGGACAAGCTGTGGTGGTGGTGGTACAGGAGGAAGAGGCTGGGTGAAGCTTAAGGATCCTGGCTGTATCAGATATCTGAGAAGAGGATTTCGTCTCTTCTGGCCTTGCAGAGACTAGCTCTGAAATTCAGACAACATGTCCTGGTCCCAGTTGGAAAAAAAGGAAGTTCAACATCTTGCTTGATATGCTGAGAATTCAACACAGTGCAGCGAAGGCAGCTGTTGTCTGCAACACCTCCCCTCCAGGAGGAAGCTCTCTGTGTCTGGTTTCAGATTAGGACCTCAGCATAAGGGTTAAAAACCAGTCCGAACTGAAAACAGCCAAGTCTAATACTGGCAGAGGACATAGCTCTATTGGGAATCAAGTATTCCTCTAAAAGAGATCAAGCCAACCCAAGGCTTCATCCCTTTTTCCTAAGCATTATTTCCTTCTCCCTGAATACTGGTAGTTATCCTCATTGAGGACCATCTTTATGATCAGCATTAGTCACAACCACTTTCACCATAGCCTTTTCCCAAAAACATGTTCTTTGTTGTGATAACAGTATCCCCCTGCCCCGAGTCTCAGAACACACAATTATTGAAAACTTGCCAGTAAAATGGAAAAAAACAAACAAACAAAAACAAGACCATTGACTGCAGACAGATCCAGCACAGAAGATTTCAGTCCAAGAGGGGAATGTTCTCACAGGTCATGAGAGCATGAAACCATCCTCACATGATGCTAAACTCACATCACTGTTGGTATTTGGGCTGTCTTGCCTTGCATCTCCCTGGGGATGAGATACGTACTCCATTCTCCAGGTCTGCAGACTATCATGCAGAGTTTCACAACAGCACTACTTGCAGGCCATTTTTTGTTTACTTTACATTAACAGCTCAGAATTGGGCATGCCTGTTTTCCCCTGACAACAGTTGTTACTTGATTCCTGACAGGCTTGCTTTTTGCATTAGCCAAGAAATGATAGACATTGTGGAGATAGAAAAGTATTATCTTTTCCTAGAATATACTTGGACCACCTTCAAAAGTTGAAGTAAAAATAACCCCACAACCTTGGATTCAAATTATTCATCTCATTGATTTTTTTTTATATGAATGTTTTTATCTGGTATATTATAAAAAGCCTTCTTGCAGATATCTTCTTTTGCAGTACCCTAAAAAGCTTATGTGTCCTGAACAGAAGTTCTGACTTGCTTTAATTCTTCAAAATAAAACAGAATTTAGAGATAGTCTCAAATGCTTAGCCAAGTTTACTGTCCAGGATGGCACTTTAAGATTCTATAAGCTCTTATGAGAGAATTGACACAGAAATGGTAAAGTTTGTTAGAATGCTGGCTTTCTCTTAAGTGTACCAATGGACTCATGAGTTAGCCAGTAAGAAGATATATCCAATATTGCATGTCATCTTTAGTCTGTCTACTAATAAAGAGGTTTTTTTAGTCAAGTACCCAGTACTTCTTAACAGTGACAAGTTATTTCCATCAGTCCTTGTGCTTCTTGGCTCCTGTAAAGCCAGAAAATGCAGATACTTGACAAACATTTCCAAAACACTAAATTCTGAAAAACTTTGATGTTTCTATGTGAACATTTGGCTTACATTTCACCTCCACATGTATCCTGGAGCAGGCTGGTTATTAACAACTGTGGATCACAGGTCTGTAGCCCTCAGCAGACTGATCAGATAGTCACCTCCATCTGTTGTTAACTTCATGGAGGTCAAACACACACAAACCTCCTAATATCCTCCTGAATACCTGGGCTGACTATTCTTGATCACCCCCTGCCTACCTCATCTTCTATTAATCATCAGGAGGAGAAGGTGGTCACAGTCTGACTACACTTGTTCTGTGCAGTGTTTCTCAAGTGATAAACTATTGCTGAGCAAATACTCAAGGCATCCAGGTTTCAAAATGTAGATTCAGACATCATATCTCTATTAATGTAGAAGTTTGTTCAACAGAGAACTTATAATACGGAGTTTCTCATGGCAATATTTTACCAGGTATCATTCTTTTCATTTCCTCCAGAAAGCACTCCTGGCCAGTATTACCCAGTCTCAGGAAAACAAGAAGTGTGCAATTAAATTCTCATTCATGGCCTTGCTCCAACTCTTCTCTCTAATTTATTACCACCCTGGAGTCCTGTGCAGACTTTGCTCTCTGGATGCCCACCTTCTGTTTGTCCCTCCGGTTTACAGGGGAGCAGCAGCTGCCCAAAGCCTCTCCTATTGCTCTGCCATCTGGTCAGAACGATTTTGTCTACAAACATGGGAATACTACTCCATACCTTTGTTTCAAGTTGTAGGAAAACAATTGGCTTCTTTTGAAGCCTAATAAATGGATTTGGTTTTAGGTCTGCCAAAGATACAAGGTTAGCCAACTCTCATGGAGGAGGACTGAAGCTGCTCTATTCCACTACAGAAAGATTTTTCCCTCCAGACTCCCCTGATGCAAAGCACCTGACCACATCTCATGGCAATGGAGACAGGATGAGACCCTGGTACTATGTCCCAGAATGGGATGACCAAGAGCATGGTCAAGCACCCTGTAGGAAATACAGAAACCATTTAGGGAAGAGTAATCCCAGTCTCATTTGAAAGCAATCCCCAAAAGAGGGCTCTCAAAGGACTCAGACCATGAAACCACAAGACCACAGCAATGGATTTTAGCACCTGTGACTAGAATGAGCAAAATGGATACAGTTAGAGCCTGTACTCACAGTAGTTTTATAGAAATTCAGCAAGACACTTAGAAATCTTGAGATGGTATCCACAGAGCAGCATTGCAGACACAGCAACTGTGCATGTGGTTCTGGTCTCTGTAGCTGCCCTGGAGGTTTGTGCCCCAGGACAACAGGTAATCTGCTTGCTGCAAGGTCAGGTCACCCCAGGGAACACAGGACAACCTGGGTCTTGGAAGGAAGGGTTTATATGATGTACTCCAGCCATATCCTAAATAAACGAGCCAATTGAAATTTTAGCTTAATTGGACATGTCATAGTATATCAGATCAGGAAATAATAAATCTTAGTTTTAAACTTTTCCAAACAAAGTCAAAGGATACCAACTTCGGAATCTGGCTACAGTTTCCATCCTCCCCACCATTTCCATTGTTATAGGCGGCATTAAGCTGCTTTTGTATTTGCCTGTCTTGAGCAAGCACAGCAGAAGCAGCTCCACTAGTGGACACCTCCACATCCCCATCCCATCAGCTCTGGTTCAGAGATGAACAGGGAGTTCAACATATACCCAAGTTGGTTCAAACCCTGACTACACACCAAAGTCATACAAGCTGCAATGCTGGAAGTCCAAATCATTGCTAGCAAAATGCTATCAGGCTTTTTGCATGCTAGTTTACAGGACTAACTCCTGTTCAAACCTAAACAGCCTTGGTATTAATAACCTAAAACCCACCCAACTCCTCCAGTATCATATTAATCATAAATCAATTCTGCATCTCAGATTGTCCTGGATGCATAGAAACATTTTTTATCATCCCATTTTGCTGGCCTACCCCATTATTCCTGTAATACTTGGCACCAAGTACACTCTCCTCCCAGCATTATACATGTGAATGCTCAGTGCATGCCATGAAATATTAAAGGAGAATACCAAGATGATTTCAGGGATCTAGAAAGCCCCATAAGTAATGAGGCTGCCACATCAGAGCTGCTTTCTCAGCCCAAGACTTGCAGAGCTCCATCTTGGCTCTTACAGAGAAGTCTTAAAGAACAAGTCAGCTTTTCCTGGTAATTACTGAGAGGTTTTGTGTTCCTGTAAGCAAAGCCGATCTTTGCAGAAATACACATGCTTTAATGCTGAAATACATTTGGAAACCATTATTATTGTTCCACCAAACAATAGATCCCTTGAGAAGCAAAACAACATTTTTCTATTTACACATCTGTACAAACTGCTGTTTAGAGAGGGAAAGGCTGATTTGCTTGATACACAGGAGAATCAGATAGTGCTCTTACTAACCCAAACTGTACATCATTATGGATTCATTTGTGTTACAAGGAAAAAAGCAGCATTTGGCCCTTTGTCAGAGTAAGAGCTAGAGCCATCTTTATTCTTGATAGAAGACTCCTTCAGCAGCCCCATCAACCCTCTCCAGACCTTTGTGCTCTTATGTTGTATCACAGCCTCTTGAAAGCACAGAAGCTGCACACTCCATAAAACAAAGCTGGGAAGGGACAAGTCCAACAGCTGAGGGAAGAGGGCTGCAACAGAGCTGTGTGGATCCCACCAATGGGGACACTGCTGTAAGACCCACTCACTGCCAGCAAGGGAGAAGGCTGCATAGGGCACCACTGCAAAGAAGAAAGGGACAACACTTCCACTAAAGGCCATGCACATGTCCTGACAGGCCAGGCCAGCCTTGTTGATAAAGCCATTCCTGTGCCACTGCAGACCAGGCAGGTAATTGATATGCTGCAGTTCATGATAATCCAGTGCTCCCTGCAGGGACCTGCTCTTTCTCCTTCTCCACTGGGAGCACCTCCAGCTCTACCATTAGAGAGCTTTCTGGAAGCAAGGCCTACTGAAGCTCTAGCAGATAGCTTTTCTAGTACCACACAGGTCATGTGTGCAAGACTCAACACACAATAGATCTGCCTGGGACAAGCAGCAGCAAGAGTGCAAGAAGAAATACAGCAAGAACCTTACAGGGTGAATTTAAAACACGTTCACACTGTCTCAAACACATTTTTAAGGCTGAATAAAGAATGGCTTTAACTCAAGCTTGAACTAAGGCCAGGCACCTACCTGATTTTAGCTTAATAACAAAGAAGAGGTCTACAGAGAGACATACAGCATAGCTGGAAAGGTCCTGGTGAAAAACACGAGATGAGTCCTCACACCCTGCTATAGCCCATCCTTATCTCCCACTGCCTTCAGCACCTGTCTAGCAGTCTGTAGCACATCCCTGTGTGCCACCTGTGTTGATGTTAACCATGCAAAGCAACCACATACTAACCACTCTACCAGCTCCCACAGCACACACTCCCTAACAACTCCTGCCCACACTCCTTTTATAGCCTCCTGGAAGAATGCAGTTAATTCTCCACAGCTGGCCCAAGCCAGGCTTCTTTACAGATTTTTGCACTCAGGAGAAGCTCCTTCTGCTAGGAGCTCGTTGCCTTCCTCTGTAGCAGGCTGCAGTATTTCTCCCTTCCCTCACTAGAAGAGATAAGTTACATTTACCTGCGTCACGTGCAGTTTTTCAGGCATATTGCTCCTTAGCCACCTACGGGTAAGTACAGTGTCTGTGTCTTCATAGTGCAGGTAGGTTTTCTGTTTGGAGAAGGCATCCTTTGCTTGAAGGGCTTGCCTATCTGCTGCAGATAAAAAGCTTGTAGTCAAAGCATTCTGCTTCCATGTCGTATTTTAATTCCATTTTAATGCAGTTTTTATAAAGGCACTATTTAAACATGGAGTTGCATTACTTATTTTTGAGATGTTAGCAAGTCATATTTCTGGAGTGCTTTCTTCAGCTCTTTCTCCAAAGGCAACTTGTATAAACTTTTAGATTTCTGTATTGCTGTACAACTGGAAGAGACAGTGCCTCTTTTGAGGGGTGCTTCTCTGACAGTTCTGAGTTATTGCTGTCTCATTCACATTCTTCTCTAGCTGCGTTGTTCATAACAGTGCAGATATGATATTATTTCACAGAAATTCATTGGGTAACTGAAGAGTATCAGAGCATTGTAAATAAAGGTATGTATTTGACTTTCAAAACAAGTTTCAAATGCACTGTATTCCTATATATCCTATCTTTCTTTTTCATATTTATGTCTTTTCCTTTGCATTTTCTGTTTGAATTATTATTGTATCTGAGACATGATTTACATTTAGTATAGCTCAGAACAACAAAATGTAACATCACATTATACAAGGCTAATCTTTCCTTATACAAATCTAATTCCAAGGAGTAGTGGGTATTCACTGATCTAATATGATCTAGGAAGGCAGATTGTTATATTTAAACAAGTTCCAGATAGGAATTTGTTATAGGTGACAATCCCTAAGTTGTTACACATACACTTGAAACACATTCCTAATGATAGCATTATGATCATGAAATGATGGTTAAAGAGTAGATGACATTCTGTTGACTGTGCTTTATGTTCTCTGAAATAGCAGGACTTTAATGATAGGAAAAAACCAAAGAATTTCACCTACTCATCTGTCTCTTGTGCTACCACATGCTGAAAAAATAGATACATAAAAAGATTATAACTAAAACCACCCTCCTCTAACCAAAATATAGTTTTTGAAATATGTAAGGGAAATCCTATTGATTTGAGAATATTATATAAATGAAGTTAAATTGGGGAAAGGCAGAAACGATACGGCAGGGTAATAGGATCATACTGAAATGCACTTCTGAGAAGGATGCCAAGAGTAAATCAGGGAGATGGGAAGGTGGCTCCAGCAAAAGATTCTTAGCATGTTCATTTCTTGTACAAGGAGGGCAGTGAGACTCATTACTCCCATCCAGGGTCTTTGCAAGGCTTCCACCGTAATCATGGTTGCAGTGACTAGTTAGGTCAGGTTTTGACCCTGGAGGGTAATTTCTGTCTCAAACCCCACAGATGCTTCTGGACCCTTTGCACACAAAATCACATGCAGAGGAGCTGTGCAGTTTGTCAGTGTAAATCCTCTCACTGCTTGTGAGCAAACCTGTCATGGAGGTTGTCACCAGGGCCCAGCTTGGAGGGTCAGCCAGACTCCTCTGAAGTCCTAGTGCACAGGAAGACCAGAGCCGGTGACTGCAGCAACCTCGGCTGCTCTGTGCCCAAGCACTGCTCTGCAGCTGCTTTTTCTGGAGTTATATGGTATGGCATATTTTGCAACTAAACAAGAATTGGGTCTTCTTGTAGGAAAGCTGGAGAACCAAAAAAAGGGAAACTTATGCCAGGTTTCTTTACTCAGATATTTTATTTTTTCTCCTCAGCCATTTGGCTGGGAATGGGAAGTGGAAGGAACTTGCATTCATTTCCAGCAAGACCCAGTTCCACAGTCTAGTGGGTTTCTCTGCATTATCCAGGATGTTGGGGCTTCAGCCAGCGGCAGGATCAAGCTTGTTGACGCTTTGGCCTTTCTTTAAATACACTGTAACAGAAACGGACAGTTTTCTTTTCCTAGAGGAACTCTAAGCTGAATTGGCAAATAAGCTGAAGTAAGGATGGATGTGTGTTTTAAAAAATATCTTTCTTTGAAATTAGCTGCATGCACCAGAATATCTTTTGATATTGCTGCCCTGCCATAGCGCATGTGGGCAGGGGAGCAAAGAAGGGACACCCTGGACCTTCACTTCGAACCCTGGGAGCTTTGTGTCATCGAAATCCCAGGATCTGGCATCGATATGACTTTCCCATCATATATTCTGAAATTGCAGTGTCGGGATGACAAAGCACTGACAATCTTAAAGTCGGGCCGTGGCTAGCCTACCCTTCAACATTAAAATGGATGAAATGGAAGTCAATTTTTCAGCTTCCAAAGAGTCTGTGGTAGGGGAAAAACGTCTCCACTCTACTTGACTCTTCTTATCTCCTTTTTCATTCCCAGCATGGCTGGAGGATTTAAAATGTTTTTTGCTATCGCTGAGTGCTCTGCAGGAAAGCAGCCGGCATTGCAGCACAGGCAGTGTGCATGGCATGGCATGTGCCATGGCAGGGAGCATCCACCACCCCCAGGACCTGTGCCCTGTGCTGCTCCAACTATGTTGTTTCTCTCCCCATGATGAGGAAAGGTGGCAGATACTTGCTAATTCTGACTACATCTCCCTAAATGCCACGTGTGCCATGGTCACTGCACGGTGGCCAGGGCTCCCCATGGCCGTTGCACAGTGGATTTTCTGTTGGTGATGTTATCCATTTGCATTGGAGAGGCAGCAGCGGCTACCGGGGAGGTCAGGGCAGTGCTGCACAAATATTTGGCAAGATGCAACCTCTGTCTTGAGGGATTAATAGTCTAAAAAGCAACACTAACCAAAACCTGAAGAATGGCAAGGCATTGCAACTGCATCTTTTTTTTTTTTTTTTCAGGGAAATAACCAAGAGCGCTACACAGGACAGTTGCGTGCTTTGGGTTGTGGGGCACTGGCAAACTGTAGCAGAAATGAGTCCAGACAGCCCAAATTCCAGATTGTGCCTTTACCACGGCACCACTTGCTGGGGGTAAAACCTGGGGTAAAATAATTACCTTTCATTCTTGCACAAACCACTGTATGGTAATATTGATACTTGCTTTTCTTTTCTTCCATTGAAAGTGGAGTGATAACAAGGAAAATGAGGCCAAACTTGTCCAAATGTTTGTGTCATGTCCCATTTTTTATTAATTCTTTCATTAAGAAAATGCACAGTGTCTTAAACCCAGAGTCCTTCATTTGTTTCTGGCTACAGCAAAAATATATGGTTTTAAGGATTTTACTTTTGTTAGACTGGACAGCATCTGATTTAAATGACCAGAAAGATATTTTTCCATTAATTAAGTTAAAACTACATAGACAAATATCTGGTTTCCTTTACTAGCCACTCCTACACCTGCACTCATCTGTAGGGGCAGGAGCTATTCACAACTCCTTTGTAGCAGTTAATGCCTCACCAGAAAATACCCGCATTGGAAGTAACCAAGTCCTGGGATAAGTGCCTGCAGGTTACCGCTAGCTCCGTCACTAGCTTTTTGTTTAGAGATATGGGGAATGTGAGACAAAGCAAGCAACATGTCTAAAAATCCAAACTTAATATGTGCCTATGGAAGATGGTAAAGGAATAAGATAAAAGTGAGAAATAATTTGGAGTTGGGATGTGACAGACAGAGGGGCAACAAACCCTGTTTCTTCTGCTGCAGCGGGCAGTGTTTCCACCCTGCCTGGCATGGAGGATGACCTCTGAGTAACTCTGGGCATCTCTCCAGATGGAGGTGAACGGTTTGTGATAGATTTTTTTTGAAACAATTATGGTTGGCTGCGAAAATATTCAAAAAAAGGAAGAACTTCATGCCTGAAGGCACTTTCAGCAATGTATATAAAAAAATATATATATATTTTAAAGCATGAGGAAAAAAACAAAAATGCAGTTACATGCAGAAGCAGGGCACATGTTTTCTAGCGATCCTTTATATCTTGGCCCACAAGAAACCTGCTATTATTACTAACACAACTATTTGAAAATCCATATTGTTTCTGCAAGTAAAATGAAAAATAATGCACCTAAAGTTAGGGCCGCAAAATGGACTGACAAAGGTGTTGGACCATCACGTCTCCTTTGCTGCCAAAGACCTTCCTAATCTGCAGAAGTTAACAGAAATTTACCTTCTCTGGAAAAGCATTTTTCTCACTGAGGAGCCTTGGGCCCTAAATCCCTAATACACGCAGGCTCTTCTGCTGTCCCAAGGAACAGCCAGAATTCAGACTTTGGACACACCTCTAAATGCTGAAGAATTCACTGTACTAGGGCAGAGTGGACAGACACCAAACTGGCACAGCTGAGGGCAGGGAAACTTTGAAAATGGAGAACTGAAATGGTGATGGAAGAGGAAACTTTTGGTAAACCACATAAGGCGGGTGCCTGACCGATAGCCTGCTGTACCAATGTCCTGGCTCCATCGCACACATCCCTGTAGATCACTAGCCCTGAAATATTAGGGGAAATGTAACAGGGGACCTGAAAACCCTTTGAAATATGGTAAAAGTAAAGTATCTAAAATACTTGCCTGGTGATTATGCGTCCACCTCATACCTTTGCATGGTACCCACTTTCTGTGGAAACCAGGAAACTCAGCTGTGGGCTTCCCTGGCAGATGCATCACACTTAGTTGACCTGAATTTAACCTGGAACTGTTGCATTTGATTTGCATGATCTTGTAGATGTGTGCTGTATATATCAATGACACAGAAAATGTGGGACAAATTACATCTCTTGTTAAAAAGAGATGGGAGACTTGTGCTCCTGCTCGTGGGCAGCTGGGAGCTGCCCATTGATGAGTGTTGTCTGTCACAACAAAAGCACTGATAATGAGATGCACCGATGGTGTGGCATTAGTGTACAACAGCTGTACATGTCAGCATTGTACTATAAACCAGGAGATGGCACCTTCATTGTCTCTTTTTCCTTTGTTACTGGAGTCATCCCTTTGTTTTTGTTCCATTCTCAGACTTTTGCTCGTTTTGGTTAATGATACCATGCTATGACACTATAAAGCTGGAAATGTTTTAGTATCAACCAATCATTTTTCAAGGGCTTACTTTTACTGAAAATTAGCTCATTAGATTTGTAGAACAGCCCAGTAAATGCATTTTACATTACGTTTCTGCATGTGCAGTCTTGAAGGGGCAGCTCCCCCAGCGAGGGGTTCGCAAAAGAAAGACTGTCAGAGTTAAGGGCAAAAATCCAGGTTGCTTCCCCTGGAACGGGAGTGGGAGTCATGACAGACAGCACCAACTACAGGTCTGCCTCAGTTGTGATTCCTTTGAAAGGTATGACCAGAATGTAATGATGCTCAAAGGCAATAGTTGTGTTCCATGGGTAGTTTTAATTCAGTTGTATTTTCTAAATTTCTGTTATTGCTACTAGATTTCAAATGAACATTTATAAATAAGCAGCGAAAACCTAAAATGTTTTCCACTGCAGAGTTACTGGGGTTTTTTTATTGAAGATATTTTTTGCTTGTGCAGTTAATAAAATTTTGTGGCAAATTGATACATTTTAGGAAAACCAAATATTTCGGACAATACATTTTTGTTCATGTCAAAAGCCCTTTGTTCATTGAAATAGCACTTAATGGAAATATTTTAATCAGAGCTTTAAAATATCAGATGTCTTCAATGAAAGGTCAGGCCTCCAGAGTGGAACAGGGAGCAAATAGCTCAGGAGGGTTAATTAGCAACAAAAGACTAAACAAAAGCTGGGAGTTTGAAAGAGGGTCTCTGAAGGAGAAAAGGTACTTAAGATACATTAATGGGTTTTGAAAAACAGGATGGACTTTTTCCATAATAAAATCCCTGATGCACCAAGATGAAGTTCCAGCTCATGCTACACTGCACATTATTTAATGTAAATATGGGTTTGTGCATATTAGGCTACTTATTTTGCTATGTTTTTTAACAGGCTCCTTGGAGAGCCACCTGAACTATCCCAGGAAAGCTTGGCAAGGTGACCACTCCTCCCTCTGTCCTGTCAGGGGATGGGAAATGATGCTGGGCAGTGGCATGCGGTGCCGGGTGGTGGGATGTGGTGCTAGGTGGTTGGAAGGAGTGCCGGGCGATACGGTGGCAGGGGGGCAAGGAGCATCTCACAGCCATGGGACAGGTGCTGCCCCACTGTGGAGCACTGCCGCAGCCATGGGGGCTCCCTGTTCCAGGAGTCCCAGAGGAGGAGGTAATCCTGGGAAGCTGCCATCGCTGCACAACACAAGTCACTCTGCAGAGGGGTGTGCTCTGTCCCCCCATCAAGGCACGAGTATCAGACCATGTAGGGAGAACCGCAGCTGGGAAGGGATGCCATCACCCACTGAGGTACAGCTGACACCTCTAACTCATAGCTCATCAGACCCCTTCAAAAATGCTCTTGTAGAGGTCTTGTAGGGAAATAAATAAAGATGAGAATTTCTTCAGATCCCCACACTCTGTAGAAATCAGTAGGTCATAAGAGGGCTGAATCTATTAAATATTTTGTCTGTGAACTTTTTCAAAGATCCTAAGTAATGTGAAGAATATGCTTACCCGGCAGTGTCCATAATAACAGGCACAAAATCTGCCAGCAGCTTCTGGGCAGTGTGCATGGGAACTGGGATGTAATATCAAGTAAGAACAAACCTGCCATAGATATGTCTTACATTTCTGATCCTTTCATACTGTACATCCAATTAACCTTTATTTACTGAGGAGTGATGACGCTCTAATTTGACTGGCAGCGCTGGTCTTGGCGCCAGTGGCTGGAGTTCAGAAACTCTGCTGGAAAATCATGCTTTATTAATACATCATTAAGCACTTTAAATGGATTCCAATGGTGTATGTCTAAGGAAGGAGATAATTCAGCATGTTAGTTACTGACAGAATACAGAATTGGAATTTATAGTGCAAGTCTTAATGTCAAAAAACCTAATGTGCCAGCAATTGAATTACGGTATCATTTTGTAGCCTGCACGTCAACTGCTCCTTTAGCAGGAGGAACGGTGAATGCTAACAACGATGCTCCTCTACTCAGATGTAAGAATACCATAATACAGTTACATCACTGAGACAAATCTGAATACAGACAGAGCAGCAATTTGATGTGTTTGTGATGTGTGTATGACGAGCATTTAGTCTGCGCCAGCGTTAACTGAATGTCATCCTTAAGAGGAAAAGCATATCGTTAGCATTAGGTTTTTTTTGATGAGTGTTCAGGTTTTTCCAGCCTGAATCAGCATCTCCAATTTACAGTGAATTTTATCTATATATCTATATCTGTACATAATGTAAGCAGCAAAAGGATGGGTGTACTCCACATGATGCAACTTATGCTTACAGCATATCAATGACTAGAAGATACAGCACAGCTTCCTGACCAGAGATGCTCTACATCTTCATTTTTTCTTTTTTATGAACTCTGCAGAGACTTCTCTTCCCACTTCTCTTCTCCTCTTTAATCTCCATCCAGAAAGCATACATGGCAAATAAAATGAGATTATTCTGCTTTAACATAGAGACCACTATATTGACTATTTGCTTGTGAAACAGGAAATAAAAAGAAACTTCGGTCTAAAACTGGTGGGCACAGCTATGATTGACATGCCATTCATGAATAAATGAATTCAGTGCTCCGATACATGAAATTGTGTAGAATTTCTTCCAAGAACACATTTCATGGGAATTAATGCGATTATTTGTGGAATGCTGTGGAAGTGCACCAAGGTACCGAACAGGCAGAAGATGATGGAGAGGTTGCTGCCCCACTCAGCCTCCACTCCAACAGCACAATAGCTGCAGCACGATGCAAATGCAGCAGAGCTGGAGACCCCATCGTCCCTGAGATTACTGCTTTGAAAGCAGAAATTACAGGCACAAGGGGTTCAGACAGTAAAGAGGTAGAAAGGGTAAAGGTGTTGCATTAGACAAGTGGAAGAAACCCAAAGGAAAGAAAGAAATGACAGACACAAAGGCAGAGAATAAAAGGATGAAATGAAGAAGAAAGCCAGCTTGATTGTACAAAAGAAATTGCAATCATGCAAAAATGGAAACTGAACAGCAGGTTGTTATGTGGGGGCAATGAGCTGACCACCAGGGAGTAGAAAACTCATGTGACAAATTATTCCATCTTTTTTTAAATTAAACATTTCTGCTACAGCTTCTAAAACAATCCGTCCTCCCTCCTGACGCCACCTGAATCTCTGGATGCTGGCAGGCTACCCGGTCAGGTACGCTTGGGTGCTTGGCATACTCAGGTAATACTCAGGCCTCACCAAGGTCCCCGCTCAAAGCACTGTAAACTTGCCCCGAGTAAGTCTTACAAAAAGATTTCTTATGGTTTATGGCAGAAACATTAACTCTGAGCTGGGCACAGCTTTGTACTGGTTAATACATTCACCAGAGATGAGGTCTAATATGAGTCTTATCAGGAGACATAATTAGTATGGATACCCCAAATTGCCTGATGAATTTACGTGTTTTCCAAATTTTCATGCTGAATTGAGACTATCCTCCACCCCCAAGTCAACGACATTGCAGATGCTGCACTGCCCATCCTCCTGGAAGAGCTTTGTGTTTGGGGAATCTAATCCCTATCCTGCTGTTTGGAGAATTAAAGCAGAGCCTCAGTGAGCAGAATTATCTCAATGGGTTCAAAGTCCACAAGTAGTTTGTGGAAAATCAAAAGTTCCTTTCTTCCCTCCCTTGTAGAGAGGACTTCACTGGATTATTGGAAGAATGAGCAAAACAAACTTGAATAACAGAATGAGGAGGAGGAGTGTGAAATGAGCAGTAGGAAACCCATCAGATAGCTGAGGGAAGAAAACGAATGTGGGAGATAAAGGGGAAAGCACCGATTTAGGTGGGTACAATTATTTCCTCTCTTCAGGAACAGGGCCTGGTCTATTTATCTGCAAAGGCAATTCACAGAAACATTGTTATTGCAACTCTTTTCATAAAAAAGCAAATAATTGGAGGAGATTATAATTTTTTACCCTGAGAGGAAAGAGGTACCGGAGGGCCCACGCAGCAGTGTTTAGCAAACACACTTGGCTGGTGTGTTTGAATGCAAAGGGCTGGAAGGCGGCAGGGAAAAGCCCTAACAGCAGTCGGTGTTCACAGGCAAGAAACACTGATAATGCCACAGGTCGGTGTCCCACCACGTCAGCTGGGCTTCGGGTGGGAGGCTGGGAGGTTATGGGGTAATGTATGAAGGGAGTTGTTTGTTACATGTGCAGCCCAAACATTGTTGGAGAGATCATGTGGATTAAGGCAAATGATAGAATCAGTAGGGAAATAAGTGATGAACCACAGTGGGAACAACGGGAAAAAAGGCAGATTCAAAATGCATATGGGGATAAGCAGAACCTATGGCAGGGCTGCTGCTTTAATGAGGCAAGACTTTAATGACCCATGCTTTTTCCAGGCTGGTGCTGGAGAGCCAGGGAGCAGCATGTGAACAGAAGTCCCCAAGTAATTAGGAATAAGAACAAAAGCTGACACTGCAAGGGAATCGAGTGCGATGTTCGAATGATCCTGTGACTGATCTCTCATTTACAAAGACAAAACAGCCCAGGCAGCATGCTCAGGGTGAAACCCCTTTGGCTGGATGGGACGGGGCAAGGTGCAGGAGCCTGGTGCAGCTGCCGGAGCCACCCCACACTGCACAGGACACTGGAGCTGTGGAAGCAGCAGGCAGGCTGCAAATCTCCCAGCATCCCTGTCCACACCAGCATCCCTGCTCACACCAGCATCCCCATCCACACCAGCATTCCCGCTCCACCACCATCCCCACTTACACCAGCATCCCTGCCTACACCAGCATCCCCACCCACACCAGCATCCCTGTCCACACGAGCATCCCTGCTCACACCTGGAGCTCAGGTGCAGGAGGATTGTGCCAACAGCTGGTCTCTGGCTGGTGAGGAGCCGGAGTAGGGCTGTGAAAGGGATCATACTCCCAGAGGTGTGGCGGGAAATCCTGTCTCTGGCGAATGGTGACAGCTTCTGTGGGTGTCCAGATTTTCTCTCCCTTCCCACACACTGATCCTGCAGAAAGCCTCCCCACTGGGCTGGAGTATCACTTTCCTTTTTCTCATCGTGCAGATACACTCCAGCATGCAGAAGGATAGGGCAGCATGTGTGCGTTTCTCTGCCTGTGGCTGTGTTGCTTCCTGGCTTTGGCAGAAGCAGTGCATGGCGTGCTTCTGCATCTACAGAAGAGCTGCCCCTGCCATGCTCACCACCGCTCCCATGGGTGCACACCGTCCTGAAGTCCATTGTCCCTGTTTGGATCCTGGACCAGGGGCTTTTCCCTGCTCCTGGCGCCACAGCAGCATGACCGGGGGGGAGCCGGCCCCCACCTCATGGCATCGGCAGATGGCCTCTGCCGGGTGCCCCCATGCTGGCTGATCTCCACCTCACTGCAAAGCCAGGGTCATCCCCTCTGGCTAGATCTCACCACAGACTTTGGGATTTTCCAGAACAGTCTCATTTCATCTCAAATAGCATCACTCCATTGCCCTGTCATTACTGCCTGTGAAAATTGGATCTGGATGAGCTCAGGGTGACAGTGAAGACCTGACTTGGCGCAGTCAGATGCAGAGATAATATACTGCCACGGGTCCTTCAAAGGAGCAGCATTCCAAAGGAGATTTCTTTTCTCCAGCAAAAAATCGACACTGCTCCATTGAAATGCAGCTACGAGCTAGTGGCACGTTTTTCTACATAATGTGTCCTCAAAATTAGCTGCAAAAGGACAGGGCTGAGCATGTGTTTTGCTTCTAAATAGTTGAATAGTTACAGTCGTGCATGTAGCAGCAATTACAGTTTTCTGTATCTCTGTCATAAGTCCCTCTCTTCCCCTTCTTAATTTATTACTCAAGTCTTGGGTAGTTCATCTAGGCTCTTCATTTTTCCCACAGGTTTGAACTCTTTAGGGAGTGCTGGGTGTATCAGATGCTCTGATCGCTGGTGCTTCTCAAGGGGAAGGTGATGCAGAACTGCAGGCACAGATAATGCCAGCTTCACGCAAGGAAGACGCTCACTGGCATACAGAGAGCAACTGGTAAAGTTTGATGAATGTGAGAGTCAGGTGATGTCAAATTCTGCACTCACCCCGTCTGAAAGGACATTCACAACCACATCAATGGAGTGGTGCCTGGGAACATTGCTTGTCTGTACCCCAACCTGGAGAGCATTGGCCAGCTGGGACTGCAGAGCTGCTGCCCTGGACAGGAGCCTGGGTGCAGAGTTTCAAAGGTATTTCGATGTGCAAAGATGCATACACTAGTCAGTGGGATATTCAGAAATGCAATTCAAGCAGAATGTCAGTTATTTCAGTGGGCATTAGCTGGTCTTTTTTGTTTGTTGGTTTGCTTTTAATCTCCCTGAGTGATTTGCTATACTCTTTTGCTGGTAAGCATTATAGGAAGCATGTCCCTAATTGACCAGGGTAATATTTTAAAGGGTGGCTAAGTGCCTTAGGAACCAAAGTCTCATTTTCAAGACATTCAGTCAATTAGCAGTTTAACCCTCCCTGAACAGCAGCAGACTGTACCAATTTAGGCATCTGAGTCCCACTGATTTTCAGAGGTATTGGCTGTGTTTACTCTGCTGTGCACACTTTTCCCCAGGGTTGTATGTCAGTGTTGTGTATATTTGCAGTCCTGAAGCCAAATTAGCTGTCTGCTCAAGAGTGAGCATGGGACAAGAGTGGAGCAGCACTGCTCCTGTTCCCAGCCTGGTACCGGGGCTTTGCTCCTTCCCCACCTCTCTGCAGGGTGAGCACCACTGCCCATTGCCCCTGTGGCACAGCAGGTCCTCTGTAGACTGCCAGAACCCCTGTAGACTGCCATTGACCTATGCTTCTTTGTACAATGGGGCTTGTGCTACTGCTCACTTACCTACTTCTGGCTTTTTAAAAGCATCTGCATACCCCGAGGCAGACATCTAAGGGGTCTTTCAGTGGCAGCCACCTGCAGCTCTGCTCACCTGGGTGGCACTTGGCCTTGTAAGGAGACAGATGGTATGTACCTGCTCCTTCATCTCTCTTGTCTTTGGAAACTTTCAAAACAACAACAACAGAACATCAAAGAGCTTCAAAAAGGCAAAAGTGCCAGTCAACAGGTACAGAGGACCTGTCACCTTCCCTCCCACTTACTGACCTGGCACAGTCACTTTGCTCCCCACGTTCATCTGTTTGAAATGGTAACTCCATGCGAGCATCTTATCAGTTACATGCGCTTCTTAAACCAATGAAGTCTGAATCTGAAAGCAATGGAGACAGTAGTGTGGTAACCCTGGCAAGCGATAGGGCTTTTAAACTGCCATGGACTCTGGAGTCAGTGAGTCATTTGACAAGGACTGATACAGCCTGGTACGGAGTGCAGTATAGAAACCACGGTATCAGGAAGAGCAGACATTAATCAGGGACAGCACCATGGGTCCTGCCATCCCTTCATCCTGGTGGGCATTTTCCCCTTTTCATCTAGTCCAACTCATACTGGTAAATCTCTCTGGGATGGGCACAAGCCCGTGGTGGGGGCTGAGGAAAAGTGGGTCTGGGTGCATAGAGGGCTGGCACAAGAGAAACCTGCAGCAGCAGCACGGCACTGACACAGGCAACGCCTGTTCCACTGTGGTATGGTCCGTGCACAGACACAGCAGGTGAGACAAAATTGGCCGTGTTCGTCTCAGACGGGCTGCCTTCCTCCTCCTTGTCCCTATAGGTGAGTGTGATGTGTGTGCTGTTTGTGCATTAAGGAGAAGGATGCTGGTATCAATATTCATGTTCTGTTTTAATTTTAAACCCCAGGAAGGGTACAGAAAGTGTTGGTAATGTAATTCTAGGTAGGAAATGGGTATGAGTAAGAACACACACTCCCTTGGGACTTTTCTAATCTTCTCAAGCAAATAAACAAATGAACTCCACATGCAAAAAAAAAAAAATCCTGCATTAAAAATAAAAACCTTGAGGTGTAGCTGGAAAAGCTGTATTTGTGCAGGGGAAATATCCTGCAGTGGTGGTAACGGGGACTCTTCCCTTGTGAAGGGGTACAAATCAGAAAGGCAGTGGAAGGTCTCCCTGGTCCCACGTGCCAGGGAGGTGGTGTGGGTCATCCCTCCTGCAAGGTGCCCTGGGAATCTCTTGTACTACTGGTACCATCACTGTGCCTGGCCTGGCACCTTCAATGTTTTGCACATTGCTTTTGACATGCCCCTGTACCAGCCCCTCTGGCCCCTGGGGTACCTCATCACGGTACCCGTCTCTGGCAAGCCCTGATGCAGAGGGCTTGTGCTGAGCATCCCCAGGCAGCAGCAGTCCTGGCAATGCTGTGACTGTCTGGATGGCCGGCAAAATGGAGCATTTCACTGCTGTCAAAATGAAGCTAGAAAACATCCCAATTACCCAGCTGCCCTTTCAACAGGGGGATCAGAAACAGAGGCACTGCCGATGGTTGCAGCCTGCACTGTCGTAGAAGCGTGCTGTCACGAGCGACTCTGTCATTTGTGGGGTCCCTGACGTATAACGCAGAAGCGGCACATGCAATTAGATGCTCTGAGCCTTACAGCAAGCTTGCGGATCAACGTGACACGTGCCACTGCTTGGAAGAGGACAGCTTGGGTCAGTGCACGGGCTCCAAAGGGGACACAGCAACGTCGAAAGGCAGACCTTTCCTTTTATCTGGCTGCTCCTAACTAGTTTTTCTCTTCACAGTCTCTCTCATTACGGCACTGATGAAACTGAGAACATTAGGCTGAGCGCTGACGAGCACACAGCAATCTCATGGCTTAGGATAATTATAACAATGAGCCATTTTTTTCTCCTCCGGTGCTGGAAGGCATCCTATGTCTGTCTTTGCCCGGTAATGAATTAAGGTACCAAACTGGGCTTCCTTCCCCCAAGCAATGACCAAGAAACTTCCCTCCTGTCTGTACTTCTTCCTCCTTCACATTTGTGCACAAATACTTGTTATAACAGTGGCAACTCAAATGTACCAAAACCTGTCCTTTGTCTTCCAGTTCCTCATCATTCATTAGCGATGTGTGCAGATTTGTCTTTGGAGTCCTCTACTCTTCTTTTATTCTTCATATTTAATGAGGCGCAAAGAACTGTGCAATAAAGGTTCATCAAAGCTGTCATTTATCTAAGTTTAACTGTCTTTGTTATATATTAGTAATAAATGTCCTAAAGCTTTCTGTATATGGATACATTTCTCCTCATTATTTCATGTTGTTTTCTCCAGAAATTCATTCACATACTCTTTTTTTCCTGTCTTCCTTCTCTGGTCTTTGACTAAGAGAGCTGCTGTGTGAGCTGTGCAGCTGTCATGAGCTGGGACCCACAGTTTCATCTAACCCATCCTTGAGAGTTTAGCATGGAATGGAAGCTGCAATTTGCCAATGCCCCAGTCTTTATGCAAACCTTACATCAGGATGAAAGGACGGGGCCTGATGAGCTCAAGCTCCACTTCTTTCCAACCAGCCTTGCCTGAGGAGTGGATTATAGCATCAGTTCAGATGCCCCAGCCAGACGCCATCCTGGGGGGTTTCACAGGCAGCAGGGGCTCTGAGCACTCCTCCGTGCGATACCCCTGCTCCTGTGCTCAGATACCACAGTGATAAGTGCCGCGGGAACAGCATCACCAGGGATGTAGATAAGGAAAAAAGCCCGATATAGCCAGTTTTTCTTCGTTTATTTCCTTTATCAAGGCAATGGCCAGCTTTCTGGCATGAAGGGAGGAAAAAAGCCATTACAATGTGCATGGGACAGAAAATGACAGTGAGACTTTTCTGTAGGACTGGAAGGGAGCAGCACGCTCAGTAAGGAAATGTCTCCTGCCCTGGATGGGGAAGGTGCCCAGTGGAAGAGCTGTGGGGTCAGCTTGTCCCTTGAGACAAGAGAACCAGTAAAGCCCATGGCCATTATGGGATACTATGAATCACCAGTACCTCTGGATCTGTGCTGCCAGGGATGACTCGTGGCTGTTTCTGCTTCCACAGCTGACACCAAGGAGGACAATGTGTTTTGGCCTAGTTCTCCTTCTGTCATACCATCTCTTACCGTTGCTTTGCAAGGCCGTCTATCCTTGCCAGCAGGGAGGGAGCAGCAGCCCGGGGCTCGCAGGAGATGGGAAATGAGAGTCTTCATTACCCCAAGCAAAGGTCGTGAATTAGTTTCACACTGCCCCAGGTTCTCACCACTTTTCCTGCATTAATTGTAATTATATCAATTAGTTATATTTACTCATTAATTAAAACAGCTATTCAGTGTTTATTTTTAGCACAGACAAATGAGGAGCCATGTAATTTCATACAGCTATCTCAATAATGACAGACTCTAAGCGGGGCTGATCCTTCCCATGAAACCAGCACAAAGCCTCACTGAAGGAGCAGGCACCACGGGCAGGACCGTGATGCTGCAGGGGCAAGTGCCGTGGCCACAGCCGTAGCTGTGGCCATGCTGGGTCTCCCATGGCAGGACAGGACTCTGTCCCTGAAAGAGAGAGCGCGACTGCCCCGAGCCCTCCCAGCCAGACACCTCCAGACAGAAACACTGGCACTTTTGAAGAGTTTCTCTTCAAGTTTAGGAGAATAATAAAAATGCATAAGTAAGCAGGAAACATAAACAGAGCAAATAATTAGCTAATTACAACCTGCTTTAGCAGAACATTTTTAATTATTAAAATAATTAGTGAGATTAAATTCAAAACAAAAACTCCATAAACTCAACCTGAACTTGTCCTTGAAGCTTTCAAGTGTCTCAGCTGAATGCATTTACCTGGTGATACTTCCATTAGCACAATAGAATCCATAAACACTTTTTTTTTTACCTTCCAGTTTATTTCATTTGACATTCCTGAACATTTTTAGCATTTCTGTTTTAGACTGGGTATTTAAGAATACCTCTGTGGGTTTCTGAACTAAAAAAATGTTTTCATTCCCTTTTTTTCTGGTAACCTCTTCTATTTGTTTACTGTATTTTGCATAGAAATCATTTCTGCCTGAGCACTCGATTTATCTCAAGTTTCCCAAATTCTAGGACACTGTGTTTCTTCAGTAGGGTTTTTAAAATTTATTTCATCAGTATGGGTCATTCATCTTGATGAGCATTACAATCTCTGTTAGTGTTTCAAATCCCTCAGAAATTCCTATTCTCCGCTACCATGCTGGGGATGTCTTTTTGACATTAAAATATAGGACACTGTAAATAATCTAATCCTCTGCTTTCCAAGCACTTATTGCTTTTGCAGGACCTGGCTGCTACATTAATTTCTTGTAGATGTAATATGCATATATACACATGCACCTGCATGTGAGAAGAGCCATCATGGAAAAAAAGTGGTGCAGGTAGGTGGAGATGAGAGGAAGCAGCAGTGCAGTGCTCAGCTGTATGCTGCACATACTGGTTGTAGTTATGTGGACATACCCAACGTCTGCAACACAAAGTGAAATTTCGCTGTATTTAGCTGTTTGTCAGTGCTGATTGACTTGTTGCTTTTTTTTCACCAGAGAATGAAATTTCAAATAAAATTCCCTGTAAGCTCTCCAGCATTGGAGCTGGAGCTCTCCCCCAGGACCATGCTGTAGGATCAGGTCCTTGCTAATTTCCTTCTCTCTCATTAATCTTTAGAAGCTTTCCCTCTAAAGAAAGTTCCTAGCATCGCCCCCCATTTTCTTATTTTCTTTTATTTGAACCTCTGTGGTACTTTCCGAGTTTCTAACCATCCATGCTCTCAGAAATGTGCTGGCAGAAATAAACCCTACTGAGGGAGCAGAAATGTCTGTTGAAAATAATGAGAAGGATTTGTTTCATGCCTCAGAAAAAATGCAAATCTCGAGTCAGAAAAATGGCAGGATTCGCAGGTAAGTGGAGGGCGCTGACATGCATATTCATTCATCCCCCCGCTGCCAGTCCCACTCGCAGGCAGGAATGCCAGCCCTGTCCTGCCCGCACCTTCCTCCTCTGTTGGGCTGGGCTGTGCTGCCCCATGGATGATGCCTTGCCTGCTCCCTCATCCTGTCCAGTCTGGATGAGTATAGTGCCCTGCTTGTGCAGGCTTGCCGGGGATGACAATAAGTAAGGTACAATTTGTTTAAAACTCCATTACTGGGGCAGGATACGATACCAAACAATAAATAAAAATGTGATCATATCTCACCAATTCTGGTACCTTCATTTATCACCTTGTGAGACAGAGGGCTGATAATACCAGTATATTTGATATTCAACAATCAGTCACTTCTTTGTATGCCCTAATACATCTCAGATTAATTGATAAGATATTTATCACTTGGAGTTTTATGAATAAATATAATCCCCAAATACTGAGACTTATTCCAGAGTATTCCTTTTTGATTCAGAGCTAATTAAAGTTAGAAGAAAAATTCAGAACGACTTCAGAAAGTCGAAGATCAGGCCAGTACAGAGCGTGTTCCCTTTTTTTCCCCTCAGGAGTTTCAAATCTATTTGTTTATAAACTGCCTTTGCAGTTACATAACTTTGTTGCTTCCTGAATTCTCAGAGCTTGTTAGGAATGGTTATAAAATTGAATGGAAAAATGAGGATGATCATAAAAGACTCATCCCTCTTTGGTGTCGGCATTAACCCATGGCACTGAAGCCCATGTTTGGGATTATTCTAATGGTGAAAACCTGCTTCCTGTTCTATTCCTGGTTTGCAAATGACCTTGGTGCAATTCTTTTCTTAAAATTAATCCTATCAAAATGTTACTGCCAAAATTAACCTTTAGAGTGACCGTGTAGGACCACCATTACATTTCTGTGCTGCTATTTTGAAATCAAAACGGCAAATCCATAGTAGGCGGACAAGACACCTAAGCTTTGGATCTGCTGTGTTGGAAATGAGCTGCACAGAAGAATTCTGTAATTGTTGTTTCTTGGTAACATATTTTATCAGCAAAGTCTCAGTAAAGACAGACCGACGGGGCAGAGGAATATGTGAAATACATGTCTGATAGGAGAAAGTGTAAGCATTCAGGAAGCAAAAAAGAAACTTAAATAGATGGTTAGTCTTCTGGCTGTGCAACAATCAACCTTCTTCCTTTTCACCCTTCTTGCTCTAGATGTCTTTGTCCATTAACCTCTCCATACATTGTGTTAGAATGAATTATAGTTAAATTAATCCTGTGCAAAAGGATATACATTTAAAACTCTGATAAAGGTTAATCTCATGATCAGATGACAGGTGAAGATAAGTCTGGAGTAAGCCTTTCCCAAGTGGATATGGGAAAGCCCTAGTGAGCTGCAGTGCGAGCAGTTGTTTGGCTAGGCTGCCATTGCCCACTGCCTTCAGGTGGCTGGGAGCTGCCGGGCAGCTGCGGCCGAACTGCCAGTGCCCATCCCCAGGGGTGAGTGCTGCTGGCTCCTACCTCCTCCCTCTGTGCTGCATGGACTCCTAGAGCTGGATCTGGTTAATTGGGTACATAATGAGTCTGATCTTGTTCTTAGTGGAGTCAATAGTAGGTCTGGGACCAACATGTCATGCTTCTTTTCCTGTTTTAATTTACATTGATACTTCGCTTCATTTAAAGGCGGCTCCTTACTTCAAATGACTCTTGATCAAAGGGTGAGTCATCTGTGCTGGTTTAGCTGCATACATAAACAGGCACATATTTCTTCATTATCTACTTTGGGAAGCTCCTTGCATCTCTTTGTCGGTTAACTGTACTGAGCTTTTCTCATCACTTCCCAAAGAATTTCATCTCGGCAAGACAGAGACCCATAGCTGCCTATTGCAGGAAAAGAAGTTACAATATTAAAAAATGTCACTACTGTAAATTTAGCAAAGATGAATAAGAAGTTGCAATATTAAAAAGTGTCACTGCTGTAAATATAGCAAAGATGAATAATTGAAACGATTTATAGTCCCATTACAGAAACTATACATTACACACACATATGCAGCTAATGGTCACATTAACCATAAATAACTTCAGTGCGTTGCCTTATCTGGGGTGTCTGTGAAGATGGGAGAGAAAATATGAGATGATAAATGTGTCCGTAATGCTGTTACAGTCTTAACAGTTTAAAGAACCTTGAGATGGAAAGTTCCCAATTACAGGTCAGACCCTGAAAGGTGATGGCTCTTTATTAGGGGCAGATGGAAGCTGAATGTGCCTCAGAATCACCATTTTCTGTTCAAACTCTCTTTGCATGTCTATGGAGGTTTTTTTCTTCCTTTTGCATCAACAATCATTTCATATCTCAAAAGGAGAACATAGGTATGCTGAAAAAATCAGCATAGCGTATTTTGAAGCCAATGATTAAATCACATTAGTACCTGCACAGGTGTGTGCATGCGTGTGCAAAGCAAAGAGAGGGACTGAAAAAAGACAGGCAAAGGCAAAGAGCAAAACCTGTGAAAATTAGGTGAGAGCTTGGATTTCAAATGAATCTCATGGAAGAGTTCATAACATCCTCGGGAAGTTAAGAGTGAGTCTCCATCTCTGGTGTCTGCATCTGAATCAGCCTTGCACTGGGAGAAAGACAGCATAGCTGCGTTGTATGAAAAACATTTTTTTTCAGACAGGTAGAAAATGGAGGCAAAAAAAACCAAACTAAAAACAGGAAAAGAAAGAAAAGCTCAGGATACTAGAGCTATCTTTTAAAAATGCTGATTATCTGTCACGGTTCTCTCACTTCTGCATGAAAAGCTTCACATGGCACCATCTAGTGCATCGTCCAGCGTGAAGCTTGGGCAGGGTGATCCTGTGCGAACCTTCAATGTGCATTATACACCGTCCCCACAAATGGATGTGTTTTCTGAACCATAAGGAAATGTTTGCCTGCTGGAGCAAGCTGAAAGAGGGCTGCCAGACTGGCTGAAACAGTCGTAAAAAGGCCTGGAGAAGTTAAATGAGGAGCAGAGACCTGAAGTCACTGATACAATTGACGAGATTCCACGTGAGGGATGAATAAACTGAGCTCAGGCTTTAGTTGCTTCGATTTTGCGAAGATCCACCCCATGGGGCAGGGTGACTCACAGCTGCAAATATTGCTTGCCCCCAAGGACAAGTAACACAAAGTGCTTTGGGGCAAATGGCTCAGCACAGCGGGCATCCCTCCACGCGCGGTGCAGGATCCCCGCCAGCGTGGGCTTCCTGCAATCCTCATACATCTTCTAAAGCAAGAAAAGGATGAGTCAGAAATCATTTCAGAGCAGTTTATTACCCAAGAAATTAAATCTGTTGACTCACACAACTAAACCCTCAATTTAACAAACATGATTTCCATATTACCAGATAAGTTGTGCCACATCCTAAATCATTAGATAATAGCGTAACTGGAGTGTACAGATGCTCCTCAGAGTTCTTTCAAAGCTTTTAGTGCAAAAATAACCAACCAAACAAACAAAACCCAACATAACTGGTGTTATAGTGGCAGAGACAGGATGTCAGGAGAAAAGAAAGATCTTTGGTCTGCAACTGAATAGGTGGTGAGCTGACTCTAGATGAGATGAGAGTTGTCTGCTTTTTAAAAGTATAAATTCTGGATGCACACTCCTATTTTTCACTGTGTTGCATAAAATGAACCTTCACCCTATGCAGATAGCCAACTTTTCAAAGATAAACTTCTTCCTGTCAGAAAAGCAAAGCCCATGACAGTACCTGAACAGATGTGTTATGGTCTTTCCCAGCACAAGCTAATTTCTGAAGAGATATGCCTGAATGCATTTTGTAAAATGCCCATATCTGCTAGTTGCAAGCTTTTGACTCTTACATGTTGGGGATGGGGGAAGGCTATCTATAAATTAAACACTAATACCCAAATGCAGTCCCACCACTCCAGCTGTGGGGTGCTCTTGGCTCTGCACCAGGTGGGAAGTGCCTGGGGGGACACCACACAATAGACACTGAGCAGCAGTGGGCACAGATCCTCAGGTGTCCGCAACTACAACTGGACCCAGGATTAAGGTGGATTGCACAAGCAGACACAGGAGGGAAAAGGTCCTCCAGCCTTTCTGCCAAACCTGACTCTAGAGTGTGCAGGAGGCTGTTTTGGGGCACTCCACAGGTTTGTGGGCACAGAGACCTGCTGGCTGCAGGATCAGCCAGTGCCCAGGCAGAGTGAGCTGACGTGCCTCCCCCGCGGGGAACCCTGCAGAGGGCCAAACGCTGCACAGAGAGGAATGGGACAGCCATGGTCTGGAGGAGCCAAAAAGGAAAGAAATGTGTTACCTTTTGCAACGAACTCTGCTGCTGCTGGACTTTGCACTTGATTCGTGATGCACTTGGAAAAGGTTTCCTGGAAAACCCTTTTTCAGCCCCATTCAGAAGGACTATGGAGGGAGATTCCTTTTTTTTTTCTCCCATTCATTTATCACAAAATGGGTTAGTGAGAAGCTTAATGCTCAGTAATGCAAATCCCTTTCCATGCAAGGCTCCCTTCCTGACATGTGTATGAAATAAAGAAGAAAAGACATGAACAGGGGGTTACAGCACTGAGTGTTTACCCAGAAGGCAAATGGAAAGCCACAGCCCAGTCCATGTATGAGACCAAGTGACTGGATTGTCATATGCTAATGCAAATATCCCACAGAAAAATAAAAATACAGTGTACTGTTATGACGGTGCTTGTCATACTCACCCAGGAACAGATCTAGGCTCTTGTGCATGTTGAGTCGCAGCGTAGGTAATGTGGGCAACAAAGGCACCATCTGAACTTTTCCATCAGAGCCTTGTTATTCCCCATGAGAAATGGACATACGCTCTCAAAATGTAATTTATAGCCAATGCTCCCTGCCTGTCTCAGCATGGGAGGAAAGAAAGAGGGCTGCCACAGCCAGGGACCCCCGAGGAGCAGTGTGCTAGAGCAGCCGCTTGGGAGGAATGGTAAGAAACTGTTTTATTAGTGTAAGCTCTTTGCTGAGAGCTAGGTTGGAAATTATCTCCTTAGGTGAATCTGTTGTCACTCCCAACACAGGCAGTCTTCTATATAATATTCTAGAGATGCATATATAGTGTTCTTAGCTGGCTTTGTGTGTTAATATTGCTTTAATCCAAAAAGGGACACATTTCTCACCGGTGATCAGCACTGGCTTTAATGAAATCATGCAGATGGTTTTACCCCTGGCAGAGACTAACACTTGTGTTGTGGTGATGAGGTTTATAGCTGCCATCCAGGCTGGAGTCACATACGAGGGAAATTGTCCTCAGCACCAGAACATGCCATCTAGCACAGAGTCAAGGGTCAGGAGAAGTCTGAAAGCTGCAGGCCTCCAGATAATCATTTGAGACAAGTCTTTGACTGCAATATTGGATGGAGATATTTAAACTAGTTTGAAATGAACTCTCCTGGACTGAAGCTAGGAGCACAGCATGCAGAGGAGCTCCTTTGATCCTACCTAAGCGTTGGTGTGTCCACTGCCTCCCAGCCCCAACAAACAGGCCGCTTGCAGGACATGGGGCAGCCACGCCAAAATCCTCCCCTGTAGACCACAAAGCACATCCACGTGCTAAGTCGTACCTGTGGGGTGAAAGCCGGTGCCAAGGCAGTCAACGAAAAATGTCATGAGGCTTCTTATGGGACTTGAGACCCACAAATGCCCTGGGAACACTGTCTACGCTGACATAAATGGCAGCCTTGAGCCGTTGTGTGTGGAGGAAGAAACCATCTCCATCACTGGTAGATACTGTTGGGGTCTCGCTTCATGGACGCAGTGTTTTCCTGATCTAGTCTGCCTCTGAAGGTACATTTTTTGTGTGTAGTCGACAGCAGCCTTGAAAAATGTTTGTCTTCAGCGTGTATTCTGCTGCCTGGCATAAAAGAGTCAAAGATTAAGATCAAGAGAATATCATATCATGAATAATTTAGTCACTAAATTTAGCATCTTACTCTGCGGAGGCTATTTGGAAGGAAATATGAGTTCCCTGGTATTTATCCCATGCACAAATGTATTTGAAAAATCTTCTCAAAATATTCAGTCATCGGCTTGATCATGAATAGTCAAAATTAATACTGGTCAAATAGCTCATTCATTTTTTCTTCCCTCTCTGAATGAGGTATGAAGGCATTTCTCATACACACACTTTGGAAAGAATATTTAGGGATTGACTGTCATTAGGTTTAGCCTTAATACGGGGTGACACACAAATTAGCTGGCTTTGGAGCAGCTGGGTGAGGAAAACTTGAATTTGTAATTCTTCCACCTACATTGCTTTATTTATACCTGTGAGTGCATTGCTAAAGTAGAGCATGGGAGCGGGTGCATTTATTTCCCCATCTAGGTTCATGTGAGGGTATGAGGAACATGAAAGCATCTGATATATTTCAGTTCAAAGGGAATAACAATTAACAGGGAAGGTGATAAACAAAGCAGAGACACAAACCGATAAGCATTTGATAATGAAGGCAACAAAGAAGCCCAAAACTCTTCTTGTGTGAGACTAGTTGGGGAGTGTGTGTTTGTGTGTGGATGTGCATGTGTGCATATACATGTGCAATGTGGGTGTGTATGTGTGTGTGTGCATGCACTTGCTTGTGTGCGTGTGCATGCGTTTGTGTGTACCTGTGCATGTGTAAATGTGTGTGCATGTATACATGTGTGCATGTGTGCAAGTGAGCTGTGTGTGCCTGGGGCAAGTGGTGGCCAGTGCCCAGGGCTGAGAGGTAACACCGGGTGTCGGGCAACGGGGCAGGAGCCACCCCTCCCAAGAAGGGAATGGCTCTGCCAGTGGGAACAACAGGCATATTTCTCCATGTGACTGTAAAGTACAAGTTTATAATCTAATACTAAACATTCAGTTTTTCTAAAGGCCTATAAACAGGTCTTAAAAACATATTTGTCTGAACTTTGTTCAGATAAACCTAATTTTAGAAGATGGAATGAACACGGATTATGAACAGTTCATAAAGCAAATTAATTAAAAAAATCCCAATGCCTGTTGCAGGCATTTTTATTTTATCTTGTTTGAGTTATTGGATAAGCTCTTCCAGAGATTACGCACTCATTATGAATGCCTGCTGTTTCTCAGGCACTTACTGCTCCCATGTCCGGGGCATAAATCAGCTTTCTGCGTGCACCTCTGGTTGTACTGTATGCTCTTGTTTTCATCTTTGGCATGGCATAATAAATTGGAAGACAGGGATTTAATTGAGTCTTTTTGTTCCTTGCAAGCTTTGCCTTTTCTATAAATCTGTTAAGTTTTGCACAGGCCAATGGGGAATAAAGGTCTGAGGAGTCCAGAGCACTGGATGCCTCTGCCTGCAAGTTCTGCCTTATCTCCATAAAAATCCTGTTGCGGTAGCTTACATTCATGTCTTAGCGCCTCAAAAGATTTGAAATCCTCCCTTGCAAATAGCAGATGAGCTGGTATTGAATAAGAAAGCTATCTTGCTCAATTCTTTGTTACCAAGAACAACCCGGGATAAGCTCACGCCTCCTGGTAATCTTGGATGCGGCAGGGCTGAGAGCCGCCCAGCAAAGCTGCCAGCCCTTCCCGTGCCACTGGAGTCTGCGGTGCTGAGCGGGGGCCCAGCTTCCAGCACAGCTCCTGGGTTTGGCAGGCAAAACACTGGCAGTGCACCGAGCACTCACACAGCCCTGGCGTGGGTCAAATACCCCTGCGTCCTCCCTGCTGCACCCACCGACAGCCGCGCACAGCAACACCAGACCTGAGCACGTGGTGCTGCCAGGACACTTGCCTGCCCTACTAGCAATAATTTTGAATGTAGCAAATATGCAGAATCTCCTCCAAGGGAAATATTGGGAAATTCAGAAATCTGTACTTTTTCTCAAGGACAGACTACCTGGGAGAACTTGGAATAAAACCCCCACCTAGGCAACCTGGGGGATTTTTATTTTTGTTGTTGCAACAGAAATCTTATTTTCATCTTCTGTGGAAGGATTAAGAACAGCTTTTAGCCATATCTTTGGCTTCCAATTAGTCTTTTAGAGAAGCACCAATAGTTGGTTAGCTTTCATAGGCATGTGCTGAGATGCTCGAGGTTTCTGTCCTCAGAAGTTGGGCACGATGCTTCTATAAGCTGTGCTCTCTACATTCGATGAGCTGCCCAGCCGGGCCGTACGCAGGGGCTGGTGCTCGCGGTGCTGCGGGATCCCTGTGACATCGCTCCCAGCGCCAGCCTGCGGCTCCGCACCAGCAGGAAGATGGCAAACACACAGCCCCACGCCAATTAAGAAGCACCAAAATCCTCTGTGCTTAGTGCTTAATTTGGGGAGCATCTGCTCCTGGAGCACTGGCACACGGTGGTGGCACAGCAGCTTTCCCTGCTGCCACTGGTCTGTGGTTGACTGTGCTTACCCTCTTGGCTGTGGAAAGCATGAAGGAAAGGAAGTGAAAATGCTTTACACAAACATACTTTCCATCCTATTTACAGCATATACTTCATATACTTTTCTTTTTTTTTTTTTTTTTTAGCATATATTTTCTGTGGATGTAGGACCAAGTCATGAGTTTTACCATGATCCCCATTGCAGAGGATGCTAGGAAAGGACTCACCACAACATTCAACCAAGATCTAAAAAAGAAGAAACACCTGCTGGAGTGTGAAGTTGTTTATTTTATAACGACTTCACAGTCTCAGAGGCCACTTGTGAATTAACTGAAGAGGAACAGAAACTCATCTGTCTACAGAGGATGAAGACATGATACCAACCTACAGCAACACATATCCGGACCCCAGTAATGCCTGCTCAGCCCCCAGTATCGCCTGCTAGCCCCCAGTAACACATGCTCAGCTCCCAGTAATGTGTACTCAGACCCCAGTAACACATGCGCAGACCCCATTAACATGTGCTTAGACCCCAGTAACACGTGCCCAGACTCCAGTTGGAGGACAACAGCAGCATTCCTGGGGACAGGAGCATGGGGTAGGGACTGTTCAACACATTTTCAGTGTGTTCTGGTTTGTGACCAGGCTGCCCCGTGGCTGTGCTAGTAACATATAGACACAAGGATAAAACACTGATATGAACGCATAAGGGCTTTTACACCAAAGCAGCATATCAGGTGTCCATTTCTGCAATGAACTCAGCCAGCTGTCCCTCCTGAGGCATAACTGGGCTTTTCTTACTTTCTGCTGCATTTACAATAATCTTTTGAAATTGCAATCTGCTTATTTGTTTAAAAACAGCAATACACTATCAAAGTTTCACAAATTCATCATGAAATTGATTAAAGAGTGTAAGTAACATGGTGTTTTAGAATATTAGAAAAATATTAGAAAGAAAATTAAAGCATTACAGGATTAGGACTTATTTGTTTGACTTGAAGTTTGCTATAATTCAATTAAAATTAACAGTTTCACACTGATTAGTGACAGCGTTATTCATCTTTCCATGCTTTTGTTTTTCTAAGTGGAGTGGCATACTGTCCGTAATGAGGTTAAGCTTTTTGATGGGGATGCTGACAAAGGTTTCAGCTTTATATGTCAGGAGGGCACCCTCCATTTGCAAGGGTCCCTCTTCTTCATCCTCATCCAACATGTTTCTGAGCAGCTTTTCTCCCACGATCTTAATTTTTGTCACTCATTGAATTCCCTACCATCATTTTTTTTTTTCTTACATGAAGCACAGGAGTCTTTGTTTCATTTTATTGATGATGAAGTGTTCCCTCTTCGTTTTTATTATTGTTATGTATTGATATTTTTTTTCACAGAAAATCCAATCCATGGTGGTAAAATTATATTAGGGATATAAAGAATATTGAATTACAATGTTGAGCGCAAGGGGGGCGGCAGCCTTGGGTTTCTTATTTTAAGGACAGATTGGTCTGTATTTGCATGACTAACAGTTTGTACGTACACACCCTGTTTGTGTACAGAGAGCCTTAAACATCCCTTTTAATAAAGGTGAATGATGCCTTTGATTGTCGAGCAGAAAGGCAGAGGGTCTGTTTGCAGGGACAGGCACAATGGTCTGCTCCCTCTCGTGCCTGTTCCCCGCATTTAGTTCCAGTTAGTGTCTGCACTGGCAATGCTTGTCAAGATTTTATCAATGCCCTGCGAGGCTGGGGACTGTCCCAGTGGGGGGGATCAGGGGAGGAGTGAAAGCGGCTGCTGAAAATAAACTAAAATAAAAACAGATAAGCATATTAATGATGGTGTATTAATGATGGCATTTAGCAGCACTCCAGAAGCCGGTAAATCAAACCCAGACACCATGGGAACCAGCTTCTGTAGCTGTTACACAGCATTCAGCATCAATGGACCACTGGGAATTCATGGGAAAAATAAATGTAATAAATTTTCAGGGCTATCTGAGTCAGACTATTACCTGACTTAAGTAGATACTAGCAAGTCTTAATACTTACAACAATATACTTCTGCAAAAGGAAAAAAATATAGCTGATATTTCCATCACTTGCTCATTCATTTGAATCCATATTCTCACCTATTTTTCACAGTGTGTAGTAATAAATCTGAAAAGGTTAATCTTGAAAGGTGACAGAAGCTCTGCATTTTCTGGTAAAAATCCCAGGGGACGGCAGCAGCGGGGCAGGTGGGCGGCATGCACAGGTCTGCCGAGCGGGCAGGCACAGTGCTCTACTTCACATCCCACCCCGGCTGCCCCGCGACGCAGCCCTGCACAGTGACCTGCAGCCCCGACCGCTCCACACATAGCACCTGAACTCCTTTTTTCCACTTATAGCACAGAAGTCACTTTTGCTCACACCAGTATTTTCCAGCAACAGCAAAAATCAGGGGTTACATATATACATATATACATATATACATATATACATATATACATATATACATATATACATATATACATATATATAAACCTTTATTTCTGTTTTGTTGTTCCATAAAGATGGGGCATATTGCACCTTGTTTTAACATGAGAAATTATGCTTTGACACAAATGACAGTAATTCTGTCTTTCATAAAATTATTTCAAAGAGAGAGACAGCAGTTGTGATAAAATAACACTTTGTGAATGAATTTCATTGTTCTTACTTCTTTTTTTTCTTAGCGAAAGGTCTGAGCCACACTATTTATCACTTTTTAAGCAAAAACACTACCAAAGCTGAAAGAAAGAGGCTGGGGCTTGTGTTTGTGCTCTGGTTCCTGCTCATCCCTGATAATGGAGCCCAAAAGGCACCAAGGGAGCACGCCGAGCTTGCCTGGGAAAGGGCAGGAGTGGTGGCACCCCACAGCATGCCACTCGCACGCGCAGAGCCGTGCCCACACCGGACGGATATTGTCCATCCCGTTGCCAACATGAGACAAGTTGTCCAGCACCTCAGGTTGGGGGGTATCGTGAAGCCTGTAAAAATGCCTTTTCCTTTTTCTAATTTATGTATTCAGCTTAGAATCCAATATCAAAAGGCTACAGGAAGCCAACCGTGACATTTAATTAATATGTTCCATCTGCTTTTTAGCACCATTTTAATTATAAATGGTTAATTTAGTCATGGGGTAAGTTGATCATAGACAGAGAAGCCGGCCAGAGCTCTGTACATCCTAAAAGCAATGCAGGGGTCTCTTCCTGCAATGATGCTTCTCTGCCTGTGAGATCTCGCCTACGCTTAGCGTAGCAGTGCTTTGTAACAGGGATTTGGGGCAGGATGTGATACATGGAAACCTGGAAAAGCAATGAAGCCACCTTGGGGTGGAGGCCATCTGAGATAAAATAAGCTTCCCCAAGCCCTTGGGAAGACCTCTGGGAAATCCAAGCAGAGTTTCCATAACTCTTGCTAAAAGCTCATGCCCTCTGAAAGCTGCTATGCCTCACAGTGCCAACAATGCGGGTGATGCTCCGGGCTGAGCTGTCTCCAGCTTGCCGGCAGGCAAATCGGCTGTAAAAAGTGACTTAAGCTAAACTTAAATTCAAAAGCTGTTTACAGCTTCAGCACCCTTATTTTTTGCTTCCTTCCTGCTCCCTCTGAAATATTTCCTTTTGATATTTTAATTTCTCTTGGGCTGACTTTAAGCAAAAAAGTTAGGTTGAAACAGATGGTTGTCAGCAAACCAATGCCTGCGAAGCACAATTGAGAATTAGCGTACAAAAACCTAAAACTTGGCACCGTCTGAATCCTCTTGATATAATTGTCAAAAGAAATCTGGCTTGGAAATTTTTTTGGAATAATATTTTCAAAATTTAAATGACTGAAACTTTAAACAAACAAAATACACTTTATTTGAGTGTATGCAAATGGTAATGAAAACCTCTAAAGGTAATTCCTGAAAGTCTGTTCGTGTGACCTACAAAACTACTATTCAAGACTCTTTTTCATGAGCACTCTGGGGTAGCTGGGTCAGCCACTGAATAGCAGGATGCGTCATCCAAGGCTCTGGATTCAACATGAGAATATTAAACGAGTAACCTACATCTTCCAATTTTTTAATTGCTGTGGTCCACCCACGCCACTGGCACCAGAACCAGCAGCAGCACAGCACTGCCACCCGAGATCTGACTAAGCCCTGCAGACACAAAACCAGTCAGGGTAATGCAATCTGAAGCAAACCACATCTATCTTCCAATAGAAAAATGTTCATTGCTAGGCTTCTATTAAAAGTTTCTTTTCTGTTTTCTTTTTACAGAGAGAATTTGATTACTTTGGCACAAATTTCCTATGTGGCCCTATTAGACATTTTTGTTGAGAAGACAAAAAAGTCTGTAAATTGTTGCTTACTCTGGTAAGGAGAGCTCTGGGTTTTCTCACAGCAGAAGTGTGTCCCAGGTTGAACCTTTTGCTCTTTTGATCTTCAGCCATTATTGCTTTCTTTATGGATGAGGAGTTGCTTTCTGATGAATCCAGTGTGAATTTATTCCAGGCTGTGAAAATAATGACAGATGAAAAGCATGAGCACAGAAAAGAAAAAAAAAAAAAAGTTTATCTTCTCATTTCAGTTTTCCATTTAAATATTATTTTTATTTTTTTTTTAAAAAGAAAAGAAACTAAAAAAATTTCAGACAACAAAACTAGCAGCCCCAGAAGAGAGCTGGGAGTGCCTCTCTACAGCCTTGGGTCATCCCTGGCTGTGTCTGGGGCTGCAGTGCTGCTCCATGCAGCAGCCCTGGGCCAGGCAGTGGGTGTCCCCATGAGGCCACTGCCACAGGGAAGGACACCCAGGGAGAAGTCCCTACACTGTCCGCAAGAAACCTCAGCTTTTCTGGTCTAGGTCTGGAAATGGTTTATAGCAATCTGTTTTACAACAATTCTCAAATAAGCAAATGCCCCGTGGCTTTCTGAAAAGAGAACTGATGCACAAAGAGGTCATGCCTGGTTCCTGTGAGTAATCCCAGAGAAAACACTGGCATTCACCTTTCAAGAAGAGTAAAACTAGAGTCAGGTCAGTGAAATGTGGTTGCTGGGATGTTTGGTGAAGAGGAAGATGCAGTTGAATGTGGCAATTTAGAATCAATCAGCACTGGAGGACATCCTTAGAAAAATAACCTGCACTGCATCCTTCAAGGATGCAGATCCTTCAAGCCAGACCCTGGCTGGGTGGTGTCCTCCAATGCCTCCCCTGTGCTCCCAGGCACCAAGAGCAAGCCCAGCCCCAGTGGTGCCCAGCCTCTCATGCCCTGCGCAGGGTGAGATCCAGGTGAGAAGCATTTCTGGCAGCTCCACCAGCCAGGACTGGCACAGCACTGCAAACAGAGCTGAGCTCTCACCGAACACGGGTGGCTACATCCAATCCTCACACACACAAACAGGATGGACTCCACCTGGGTGCTGAAGAAGGGAAACCAAATGCCAAGCTCTCCCACCCGGCAGCATCAGCAATGCCAGCCAAGAGTGCTGATGTGAGCTCAGCAAGTTTATTTTTTTTATTAGAGCTTTCACTTACATTATGGTGTATTTAATTCCATTGCATTGAAGTGATTATAAGCACTCGTCTGCCTTTGCAGATAGGCCTGTTTTTTTTTCAAAGATCGTTTTCCCAGAATAGTGTAAGAGGGAAAAAGTTTTTGGTCAGGAAGCTGGATGAGACTATAATGATTTTTAACAATGACTCTTTATTGTTGTGTTTTTCTGTCAAGCCCAGGACTAGCGGGTCCGTGTGAACGCTGTGCCCGGGACGGCACCCACTCTCTCAAACATCCTTTTTGTGCAACCAGCACATGTGTGACAAACTCACACATCAAATGCAATAGATGGGACCAGTCTCTCTTCTCTCACTCCGCTGAGAAATGGGCACAACATCATTAACGCACATTACAAAAGCTGGTGTGAAAGGACATCAGGTCCATACCTTGTAGGAGAGGGGAGACACTGGGAGCACAGAACAAGGGCACAGTTCCCCCTCCCTTGGTCCTGCAGCAGCACTGCACACCGTTGTCAGAGGGGATGCTGAGTGACTGATAACGAACTACACTCAGCAGACGAGATGTAGATGACTTCTTGAAAGATTCATAGAATTTATCTGTGATGCCTCCATTAACATTATTGTCAGGTAAATAACTCAAAAGGCACCATCTAATTGTTATACATGTCATTTTGTTTGACAGCTTTCCTAATTTCATACTCACGAGAAAACTAATACCCTGTATTGTCCCCTTTGCCTAATTAGCAGACAAAAGGCCATTCATCACATGGTGACAGGCAGTGTGTGATGAGGTCGAGATAATCCATCACTGCTTGCGCTCCTCAGCGGGGACTTCCACCACCACAGACAGACTCGCTGGGCGGCTCATGTGGGCTGCAGCAGCAGAGGTGAAGTTCCCAGGACGGTGCTGGCTGTTGGTGCCCATGGGGGTGGTGAAGACCAGCTTAGGCTTGCAAAAGCACAGTGGGCACAGGCCAGGGCTCCTCTGCTCTTGGCTATGCCGTAGTAGCGAGGCAGCTGGACCGCTCCCCGTGGGGCACCTCCAGCTGTGGCTCTCACCATGGTGGCCAGTGCATCCCCAAGCCGCTGTGTGATCGCCTGCCCTTGCCAGCCTGCCATTTATGGACACATCTGCAATACATGGCCAGTGCTCACTGCTTTTTAGCTTTTTCTCTTCAATCTTGTGTAAAGCACACTGTTAATTTCAGTATATTTTCCCAGATTGCATTATCTAACCATTGTCTATATAACCATAAAATTAAATCTAACCTTCAGGGTAACGTTTACCATTTCCATTAGTAATAATCATTAATCCATAGGTTTAGGATTAGACACTTTTAATCATCAGAGGAAAGATAAATTTTATTGCAATAGGAACCAACCTGTAAATATAAAAACAATATGACAGCCAAAATATAAAAGGATAATTTAGTGACAGCAATAGAAACTCATATGTGGGGCCAGATCCCAGTTCAGTGTAAATAATAACCATTGTGATAGTGCCTAGGTGCTGGTTTTGGTCAGGACTCAAGGTCCTAAGCGATGTATTAATGTACAGCACACGGGGTATGAGAAGGACCCTGTCCCAGAGCCCCTGCGATGTGCTTGGTGTGGCTGGAGAGCAGCCCTTACGCGAGGGCAGCTGCCTCCACCTCCGTCACATTCACCCGCCTCACATGGGGGAATTGTTCTTTTCTTTTGAAATCTCAGAAATTTGAGAGAGAAGAAATGCTGCTCTTCACTCAGCTGTAGCCATGGGATGAGCAAAATGAGGACCTCTGTCTAGAGCTGAAGTTAGCTAAACTCTGCTGCTGTCCTCTAGCAAAGATCTGGCTTGTGGCTAAATCTGCAAGTGAGATGCTGTGCTAACTGCAAAAGACGGTGAAAAATTAATCAAATGAGATGAATCTGTTATTTTTAATAAAGGAATAAAAAACACATATTCTTTCATTAAATTTGTACCCAGAAGGGACCATTAGGATAATCTAATGTGATCTCCTGCACTTCATCTACTAATTTCCTCACAACATATGACTGCTTGTTCCAGCTTCAGCACTGCTTCCAAATAATCCTCCAGTTTTCATTTGGAGGATCTTTATGGTGTTCTGTCCCTGGATCCCTGGGTTAGTTCTTCTGGCCATTAATTGCTTTTGGTAATCAGAATATTCTTGTTCCTGGTATGAGTTTGCTGCTTTTGATTTTTAGCCATTGCAACTGACTGTGCCCATGCCCTGAGGCTCCACACGCCCAGTCTCCATGGGGCACCTGCGGACAGCGGCAGTGCTGCCCCACTGCCTGTCTGACATCCCTGGAAGACCTCCCTCGGGGGTTTCATAATGGGAGGACGTTACAGGTCCCACCTCATCTGGTACCTGTCTCCAGTTTGGCAACAACGTGCCCCGTGGAGGAGGCCAGCAGCGTTCCCTCTTTCGCCATGGGGATGGGCAGCGCTGCCTCACAGTTCCTGCCTGATACCATCCTGCCTGTATTCCCACAGGTCTTGTTCACCCCCTCAGCTACTTCAGCAATCAGTGTTCATACCAGAAAAACTACATCCATCGCCTGCCTTTCATCCATGAGGCAGGTAACCTTGTCATAGAAGGATATCAAATTACTTAGACAGGACTTTCACTTTGTGAACCCATGTTGATTGTGCCTGATGATTGCATTGTCCCTTAAATGCCTCTCAGTAGCACCCGGTAGGATCTTCTCCATATTTTTTCCAGGTACTGAGGTTAGACTAATAGGTCTGTAGTTTCCTGGGTCTTCCTCATGCCCTTCTTGTAAATTCTCACTGCTGCTGCATTCCTGGACATTGCCTCCTTCCTATCAGAACATTCCTCATCTTTTCCACACTTACACCCCAGACTGGGATCCCGAGTGGGATGTCCACATGAGCCATCCCCACCGCAGCTAATCCACATGGCTGAGCTACTGCCACCCAGACTATTAGCACTCACTGATGTATGTTCTCTGCAACGCAGTATTGTGTTAAGGAGAGATCCCTATGGCAACTTGCTAGAAACACACCAAAGAATGATGGCTTCCTGGTTTTGATTACATTTTTTGATCATTTAACTGTTTTTAATCCATTTAATTTCTGAGGCATTACTGGGTATAAGGCAATTTTTCAAAGTGCCTGGGGCAGTAAATCAAATTATTTTAGGAAACCTGTTTTGTGACAGTTACCTTCAGTCAGCAAAGTTATCATCTCCCAAGGCAATTTTCTTTAAGACTTATGTTTCATAGAACCACTTTGCTTGTCATTAATTGCACTATAGAACTGAAGAATTCGTTAGTGATGATATCTCACGTGACATTTTCCATTATTATTATTATTTCTGGGCCTGACAACTGGTCATTGGTTACCAGAACTTTTATATTTACCCTTTTTAAGCACAGATACTAATATAATTTCTCCTCCTTAGGAATCGACCCATTGTTTCAAGGTTTGTTAAAAATTATTATTAATGGCTGAGAGTATTCAACTAAGTTAATTTAATTCTCCTATGTACAAGCTATCCGATCATGTCAATGCGAGTGTTTATAAGCGTTACTGTCCCTAAGTAGGTAAGAAAGGATTTTGATTGTTACTGAGACATGTAGATAATTTCTTTCCCTTGTTCTTAACTTTACCAACCAGCACCTTCAGCATCTTTAGCTCTCACACCCTTCTCCATTCCCTAAGGACCCATTCGCTTTCATTGCTGTCCGTACCCCCACTGCTGTTTCTGTTGTGCACCAGGGCAGCATTTGAAGCGCTTTCCTCCTCATTTCTCATGGCTGCTAGGCACGTGGTGCCAAGTGCCCCTCCTGTCTTGCACTCTGTTGCTGCTCTCTTGTCTTTTTCCCAAACCTTTCCCAGTTTTAATAAGAAAGAAGCTACATTTTTTTTTCAGTGTGATTGCTAAAGCTTTCTTGTTATTTTCCAAGAGCATAGCATTGTCGTCTGTGTACTGAGGATATTTCTCTTCTTATGTGTCTTGAAGCCTTAATTCTCTGTGTTCAGCTGTGTTGTGTCTCAGCCATGTCTGAGCATATGCACTGTGTTTACCCCCTTCTCATCTTTGCTTTTCCCTGCAGGAGATAGGATGGAACAGCACCACGATGCACCTCGTTGTCAATATGTTTTGCTAGAAGGGTGATTAAGTATATCTGTAGGTAATATCTCAGAAAGCAAACAGAAAGTCAGAAGAAAGAAAAACAATTTTCTCTGGAAAACAATATGAATTTCTCATTAAAAGCTGCACTCAGGCTGCCTGCTGAGTGCTACAAAGTTATCCCAGCTGGAAAACGTCCAGTTGCTGCCTGCGAACCTCTTCTGTCTCCTTTGACGTCTTAAACTTAAAATCTTCTTTATTCTTTTCCAGCAGTTTTTCTTCAGCATCACCTTTTCTGGCAGCCAGACCAGAGACCAGGTAACAAGTTGGAAACTTTCCAGATGCAAGTCCCATTGATCCCACTTTACCAGACTCTCAGGTGGACACTGCAGCATAACCCAGACCAAGATCCTGGGTGATCCCACGCCCCACCACGATGCTCTCCATGGGGGCTTACATGGTCTGAGTTAGGCCTTACTTACCAGTCATTGCAAAGTGACTTATCAATTGATTAGGATGGCAAAATGGAAGAGGAAAAAGAGAGGTCACAGCACTGACTTGTCACCACCCACGGCAGACGTTTTTGCTCCAGCCAAACAGCACTACAGCTCCCTTTGCAGAGAAGGGAGGAACAGAGAGGAAAATCATATGGGATTTATGTGCCCAGCAGTGCACAACCTAGCAACGAATGCCCTATACTATAAATATAACATTAGGGGCTATATTGCATACTTATAATCAGGAAATTCAGAAATTCCCATGGCTATTTTGGCTTGATTTTCTAGGTATCAGCTGATCTCCAGAGAAGTATTTGCATGCTTAGTACAAACATACTCTGTGACTAAACTGTCCTTCCAGCAGTATATTAGCAACAGTATCATGCAAATGTCCTTTATCTTTTGCTATAAATTCATAATTCTTTAAATTATTCATTAAGATCCATAAAATCTCTAGAAAAACTAGATGTTATTTTTGAAAGAAATCAATGTGATTTTGTGAAGAAAACGTGAAAAGGGAAGCCTGAGAGACAGTTGATGACAGAGGTGTCTAAACTAACTAATCTTGATTACATTTGGCCTTGAGATAGTGAATGAGTTCAGCCCTGAATCTCACAGCAGCACTCGGAGGGTGCAGGCTGAGGTGGATCAAAAGCCAGAGCAAATCTTGTCACAAGCCCCTGTGAAGTGAAACCAATGAGTTTTACACAGTTCTACTTAAGGGCTTTTATGTGTATAAAATCTCAGCCATAACATGGCACTGATGTCTTTTTCTTCTTCATTTAGTTTTCATGGTTCTCTTCTAAAAATATACATTGAAATAAAAGCAAAAACATGCACAAGCAATGGTAAAATACGGAATAGGATGCCAGAAATCATACACATATAAATAACGAGTCAGTATTTCCTTCTGCACCAGTGGAGGACCCAAAGAAAATGTTTCTGCTGGTCCCTCCCTGCTTCCCAGAAGGGTCTCTGGCTCTGCCTTTCCCTGGTGTTGGGCTGACAAATTAGGAGAACGAGGCAGGACTCTGACAGATTTTCAAGCTTTAAGATTAAATGCTTTAAAATACAGCAAATAAAATATATTTGAAGAAATACAGAAAATAAAATAAACTTGAAGGAGAATTATCATTTCCACATGCATTAATATTAATACTGGAGTACAGAAACTTCAAATGAAAGATCCTCCTCAAGACTTAAAGCACAAAGCTGTTACAGCTCCACAGCTGCTCAAGAGAGGCTAAAGTTCATGTAAACAGCCCCACTGTAAAGAGCAACCATCTCTGCTGGCAAAGCCAGTTTGCATGCTATATAAAGCCTTTTTTTTTCTTGACTTTGTTTTAAACTATATCTTATTCTACAAGGAGCACCTGAAAGCAGTTATAGTAATTTACTCACAGCTAAGAAACTGTATATGTATTTTAAGAGTGTTCAACACTCCCCTGTTTGAAGTTCAATGGCCAACAGAGTGGGTCTGTGTAGGTACAGTGAGATGGTGGAAACAAGAAACGGAGCTGATCTGTTCAAGTCCCATTGCCTCTACCAAAGGCTTTTATGGTTTGTTGCAGTCCAGCTACCTCTTTATTCTATACCATACATATTTTAGCTCTGGGTGGCAAAAAGGCAGCTGAAGTGGTGTTTTGATTGAAAAGTTTCTCATTAACCACTGTGGTGGTAATGAATGCAAATTTCTGTGCTGCCAAAGCATTATACCTGACATTGCAGACTGTGTGGTTCTGTAGTGTGTCATCAACAGCGGACAAGGCACTCATTTGGTCAATCTTTTAATTTCGCTATTAATTTAATTTAACTTAATAGTTTACTTTCCAAAAGATAGCTTTTGGTTAGGGCGTTTGTTACATGCAAGATGCTCTGGTTTTTTTCCCCTGAACCGAAAATAAAGCAGTGACTAAGTTACAGCTGCCAGAAAGCAGGGATGTATAGAGCTCAGTGCTTGACAGAAAATGGGAGGACAGAGTTCAGAAGGAGAAGACCGATTCTCCAGCCCTTGGTCCCTGCAGGCAGCATGGGTGGGTATCGGTCAGTCTGGCTGCCTTCGCCTGAAAGTCCTGTAAGTGCTGCTCGGAGCAAGGCTTTCAGGCTTATCCTTCTTGCAGTTGTCCCTCCCCCTTCCAAAATTAGTGACAGATTGCAAACGCTTTGGTTTAATCTGCTCTAAATGCAGTGTTATAAACTGAAAGATAATGGCAAAAGCACAGATTTCATTAGCTTTCACGCAGACTTTGCAAAGGGAGAGGGCACCACTTGTAAAACTCATTCCCTGCTGTCTGTATGTCTCTTCTCCCTCTCCCAGGCAGGGACACCACTGTGCCCTGCTGATGTTGGTCTTCATCTCACCTGAAGGCAGGAGCAGCCCTGGACCCTCCAGGGGAAGGCAGAGCCCCGTGGCCGTGCCCAGCTTAGCAGTGAGTGCGGGGACCCAGAGCAAGGCACTGACGTCCCTGCAGCAGGCACCCCACCAGGGGAAGGTGCCTGATGGAATGTGCTCACTTCAGCCCAAAACACTCAGGAACACCAGGACTGAGGTGCAGGTGAGGTGGGAAATCACTCAGGGGTTCTGAGACCGAAGGAGTTTCGGCAGGAGGTACCCAAGAGGCACAGGTACATCCGATTCACTGCCCCGATGGCCAGCACGGTGGTTTTACCTCTGCAGCTCCCCAAACCCCCGTCCACAGTCACAGAACTTTTGCTAAAACATCAATATCAGTCTGCTAGCATGCATCAAATAAATATTCAGATATGTTTGTACCATCAGATGGATAAGTCGGTGATGTTTGCGTTCGGCTTTAAAAGCCAAATTACACACTCCGCATTCCCTTGGCAACTGAGGAACAGGCAGAGAAACTCCTTTTGAATTTAACAACTTTAAATGTGTTGACATACATCAAATCCAGATCTGGGGTAGGTTTAAGTGACACATGTCATCTGACTGGAGGGTTTATGTGTTTGCCAGTGTGAACACAAAAAGGCTCAGTGTGTCTGGGGAGAAACAGAAATAAGATCTGCGACAACAAAATTTGCTTGCAGATAATTAATCACATTTGTAAATAAGTAAGGCCACATTTGCATCCCTTTTGTTTCTTCTTCTTATGATCCACAGGTCAACTCTTGCTGTGAAAATATTAACAGCAAGCAGATTTCCCAGTCACACACCCAAGTACTCACTGAAGATGTATTTTCAGTTCTTAGACAGACGTGTTTATACTAGAAGGGTTCCCAAGCCCATGCAGTGAGGGCTCCCGTTGAGCAAAGTGGGGGACAGGGTTCACCCACGAGGGTCAAGCTGCAGAGTCAGAGCCATAAATAACCAGAGCAAGCTGCTCTCTGCTCTGGAGAAGGAACCAAACTCTTTGAGTAAATAATTAGGAGTTGAATGAAACCTTCATATCTACCTAAATGTTTGTCTATGTTTTTCCAACTAGGACATTACATTTTCCTGGCAATGCTTACCTTACTTGCTGTACCCAGAACATCATCACTATGACTATTGCCAAAGTACAGGGCAGCAAACACTGATCTGAAAGAAACATGTGCACCAGAAGTGTCCTGGGAATAAATGTGCCCAGCATCCCGAGCACCACTTACTGCCAACAGTATGAGGAGGATGCTATAGCTCTAGTGTATCTGGTTTGAGTTGTAAAATACATCCATGCATGTGAGGAAACCCATCACTAAATTCTTGAAAGAAATTCTGAATCAGAGAGAGATAGGATTCTGCATCGTCTCTATGTAGGTTCTTTACACCAAGGATATAAACTCTTTCTTGGGTTCAGCTAATGAACGCTGGACTCAAAAGCCAATATATATTTTCCACCTCACTATTGATTGCCATTCTAGTGTAATTCTTCCATATAGCTTTTTGTAAAAAAAAAAAAAAAGGTATTTAAGTGCCTATCATATTGAAAAATGAAATTTTAGTTAAGTGTCTTCAAGACTTTTAAATGTGTTGCCATTATTAGAGAGAGGAAAGAATTACAGAACAGGTAAGAACACTTAGATCTAGTCATCTTCTACACAATACACAATGGTATTTTTTTTTTCTCACTTACAAAACATCCAGAAGACGTTGGGATTCAATTGCTCAGGAATGTCTGGATGCAGACACACAAATACACCCAGTTAACCTCATTCCCAGCACATCTAATTGAGTTTCAAGAGGGAACAGCAAACTGCCTCCATGCACAAATGAGGGACAAAGAGAAATAAACATTAAGAGAATCTGTAGGATCAAGCATCAGTTATTTGCTCGTGCTATACAGAAGATCACAGTCCATTTATTGCCCATACTAATGTAGATAATCACATGTATGGGTATATGCAAATTGATGCGTGCATAGTTTTTAACATTCATAACACTGCAACATTTTTTATAAACCTGTTGAGAGCACACTGAAGTTTCATTCTCTCCTTAATTGTTTGGAAACAGATTTGATACTTATTACACATTTTTCTGCACTTCTAATTGCGTAGAAGGCAATCTGAAGCAATGGGTTTTGCATATATTTCACTGCATCTTCTGCCATGAATGTTTATGCAATTGATTAATGACATGAATTTTCTTATGTGTGATGCTTTTACGAGCATTTGCACATGGCTGCGTAATCCTCTCATTTGTAAAGCTGCTGCAAGTGGAAGGCGGGAGCTGAGGAGGAAAAAGGTGGCTGTGGGGGCCTTTGGAGGAGAGGAGCTGATCCCAAGAAGCTCTCCAGAGCAAGCTGCCAGTCCAGCAGGTCTCAGAGAAACAAGTTCCTACAGCAGATTTGGAGATACTGAGGCCACCCAAGCAACTGCGTACTGTTTTATGGTGTTTTAGTGCTGTATGGACAAGCCACTTGCATGCCGCTCAGACCCACCACCTTGCTTCACCCCACAGAGCCTTGGGGTCCAGCAGATTCCTGCCACCATCTGCCTTCAGCAGATCTGGGAACAGCATCTCACTTGGATTCTGAGGCTTGCTGCATGGACAAAGCTGTGTCAAACATCATGATAGGCATGGATGCGTCTTTTGGCAGATCACAGGCAGCAGACTGGGAGGGGTAATGCCAGGCACTGCCGAACTGCTCTGATGGGAGCGGGGCTCCCAGGGGAAGGGCTGTGCTGGCTGCCATTGTGGCTCTCCTACAGTGCAGCACTACAAGCCCCAACGCCCGCTCTAACTGGGGTGTTGCTGTCAAGGAGACACTGGGCTTCCAGCACTCCAACTGTTGCAGCCTCGTGCTCAAGCCTCCCCATTTCCCACCTCCTCAAAGTGTCCAATGCCACTGCTGTTCTCTGGCTTCATGTTCATAACGGGCACAACAGGCACAAAGCAGCATGGGAACCCCCAGGGAAACCGCAGACAGCTCTCCTGCTCATCTGGGACAGATTGCCAGTGTTTACTGCAGGAGCAAAAACCATTCTTAAATTCTACTATTTAGGTTTATTCAAATTGAAAGCAAGTTGGAAATTAAAAAACAATCTGAATTTGATCCTGGAGTTTCCAAGATTTGCATTAAAATTCTCCCCCACCCCACCCTTGAAACTGGATTCCCAGGCTGCTCAGAGCACATAACTGTAATTTAGCATGGCAGCAGATTTTTCAACTCATTTTTGTGTTGCTTGCTTTGCAGAAATGTGTTTCTGCTGAATTCAGTTCACAAGCCAAACTTTGGCGAGACCATTCTTACATTTCTTTCACACCTCCACTTATCTGAAGTAAATAATTCTGACTTCTTTAATTCTTCATCTAGTGTTTTATAAGAGAACCCATTTGACCTCACCAAATTTTGAGTCTAAGAATGGCTGGAAAGCTTAAAGTTACTGCAAATTTTCCTTCTGACTCTATGTGACTATTGGTCAGTAAGAACAGTAAGTTAGTAAGATGTTAAGACATCCTGATTCATGCTGAGATTTAATTCCCTTCTTGTACTTTCCATGGGAATGAAGTCTTACGCAGACACAAAGGGTCAACAGAAGAGCCATAACCCGCAGAAACTTAACTCGTTTCCAGAAAAATACTGAAATAAACAACTGAACCAACTGTAAGTTCTTGCAAGGAAACAAAGGGAAAATAAAAAGTCAACATCGATTTGTCAAGAGCACCTCATGTCAGTTCACACTAATATTTTTCTGAGGCACAGTTGTGGTCCTCATGGTGAGGAAGGAGTAGTTATGCCTTGAGCAAAGTGCTCTAACTGAGCAAGGCAAACACCACCCAGATGAAGCCATTGCACCGAAGATGGGAAAGACCTTGGAAACCTGTCTTGGAGAATAATAATCATTACCCAAAAAGAAGAATGGGTGGGGCAGAGCTTTGCAGCTGTGCATCCTACATCAGTTTCATTAATGTTTTTGTTTAAAATCTGCAAACTACAGGCTAGCAGATTGCGGGAATTGCAAAGCTAGTATGCTAGGAGCTATTAACAGAGGCCAAGTGACCCACGCAAATTTCAGAAATGGACGAAAATACATTTCACTAGGAACAAACTATAACATGAAACACTCAGAGGGCAAAGAAAACAGCATAGCCTGAAAGACAGTGGAGCACCCACTTACTGTAGGCTTTTGGAGCACTCGAACCATTTCTGGGCACTGAACGTTGAATGGTGAGATCTAGGAGAAATAGATTGTCTACTAATATTCAACAGGAATGTTTAACTGAAAGAAGAGAAGGGGCACAGTCGTCTTGAAATACAGACAAGGTTTCTGTAACAAAGATGGGATAATCTGCTCAAACCCATTGAGACCCATGGAGAAGAGTTCAAACTCCAATTTAGATGCAATCCTCAGCCTAGACATTAGGAGGAAAAAACTAATGACCACGTGCACAATGGAAATATATATTTTGGAAGTTTGTCAGCAGGAACCCCTATGAATCTGCTAGATAAGTGCATGCATGGGCAGGAAGACAGGCTTCGGGGTTTTGCAGTCACTTGCAGTCATGAATTTTTATGATCCCAGAAGGAAGCCAGCTACTGCAGCATGATGTGATCAGGGTGAACCTGTGGGCCAGCAGCTGCTGGGCCAAGCCAGATCTTGTTCAAGGTCAGAAGAGCTTCTAATTTAGTCTCAAATTCTTTCTTTTAGAAAGAAAATTCTGCAGCTCGGTCATTGTAATCTATCACAATTGCTTGCAGAACAAAACACGTGCACTGAAGGCAGGGTCCATGCTGCTTAAGTCCACATGATGGATGTGCTGCAGGGCAGGTCATTGCTGAAGACAGGATGCATCAGGACTTTCACCCTGTGTCCCATTGGAAGGAGGCAAGCTGCCACGCAGCTCTAGCAGCAAGTTTCCAGCTAGTGTGCTGCGATTGCCACGCTGTGTTCATGGTTCCTGGCAGAGAATGGCCAAACTCCAGGTGAAGGTGGACAAGAGTTCACAGCTGGAAAAAAAAAAAAGGCAAAAAGCTTTCTCAGGCAGTGCCCTGAGAGTATCTCATAAATATGTACATCCTATTATAAATCATTTATAATGGCAAGAGTTGTTAAGCATGAAATTGTGTATACTTTTGGAGAGTGCAAAGAGCATTGAGAGTAAAAAGGAGGAAGGTGGAGCTGGTGGAAGTGATCCAGAATCACCCATGTAGATGATATAAGGAAGTTAGGGGAAAATATTGGACACAGCAGCACACAGCAGTCAGAGAAACTCATCTGCAAAATTATCCATGTGCCTCTGCACTCCATTCCCATTCCTTCAATGAATACACTGTGCAACTGTTCACATCTAGATGAGGCACAAATATTTAATGAAACCTATAAACAGTCCTCAGGATGTTTGTTTTAAATAATGAATAAATCATGAACAGAGGTTTCCCATCACTTAGCTTCTAGACTTTTCTCCCACTATAAATTTATTTGAAAGGTCCTACTGACGTTTGGATAACACCAGGGAAGATGTTCCTGCTGTCCTGAAAGACAGGGGAAGAGCACCGAGACCTTAGTACTTTTGTTCTAGAGGTTACATGAGATGACATGTTTTTGAAAAGCACCTCACCCTACTACAGGTGGTGCTTTTATGGGAAGCATTACCCTGCATGGAGATGCCTAGAGCTGATTAATCTTTACTGGAATATAAGCAACGGGTACCTGCATGAAGGGGACAGTAAAGGTCTCTTTATCAAATTAAAGGAATCGGATTTATCTTTTTAAATTGCTTGTAAGCTTTAAAGACTTTTGTTCCAGTAAAAGTATTGATCAGTAGGAGGTTTGCATACTCCTCTTTCATTGTATGGGGCATTTATGCCACCAACAGCTGTTGCGATGTTGATTAAGTAAAACAGGGGAGAAGGTTAAAAGCTACATTTGAACCACAAACATTTTTTTCACACTACCAAAAAAAAGATTTTTTTTTTGTAGAATAATGTTAAAACTATTTAATGTATGCTTTATTTTTCAATTGATTCAACTAGCAATAGATACTGGCTTTGCTACAACATCCTGTTACCTTTAATGGCTTGCCAGATTTTCAGCACCAACATGAGAAAGAAAATAATGGAACAGCTTCAGTCTGACTTTTAGACCCTTTTAAGTATTTCTCAGTTGCAAGAGCTCTAGCAGGACTGCCATTTTTAATTAGCAGAGTTGTGCTGTATATGCGTCTTAAATCACAGTCCTCTACTTGGAAGTGGGAGAGAAGGTTTCTGAATGTCACAGGCAGAAATTAGAGTCAATATTTAGACATTTCAGATGGCTTTTATTTTTTAATTCCAATAACTAAAAATGGCCTCCCATTGATAATTACCTTTTGCAGCGAGCTAAGGTATAATATGTTCTCAGGCATCACTAATTAAAAATAAATGCAGAGAGGTTTACATTTGGAAGTTGTGAGTCGTGCACAGGCAGTGCTTTCTGGGAAGCACCTCCCCAGGAGCAGCCCCACCTCCAGCAGGAGCCAAGACTGGTGGGGAGTGTGGGGACCGGTGAGATGCTCCCATGGGAGCCCTGACCCAATGCTGCTTCCCCCAGCTTGCTGCACCCTCCTGACCCTTCCCTACAAGCGGCTGCCCCCCAGCCCAGTCTCAGCCATGGTGCTCCCTGCCCGGGTCCTGCCTGAACCCGGCTGCGTGCTTCCAAATTACTACTTCAACAGCACGTGAAATTGAGCACTGTGTGTCTGACAGGGGATGCTCGCCCCCACCCCAAATAGCAATACCCTGTGAGCCTCAACCTGGAGGGGAAAGGCGATGCACACCTGCCAAGGGCAATCACAGCATCATTCTTCACCCCAACACACACCCCACCCCCAGTTCAGCAAAGAAACAGACCCAGCAACTATTTGCTGATTTCTGCAGCGTTTCTGCCACATTATGCCCCAAGCTGTGGGAGCCCCTGGGGATGCTGGCAGGGCTGGGCTGGTCCCACAGTGTGGAGGGCATCAGGGGTGACGTGCACAGCTGAGGAATTCCCCTCCCTGCCCCCCTGTACGCTTATCTCTGACCTATAGACAGCCACGGTCTGTAGGGGCAGCACCCAATGGGCCATGGGGTGCGCACAGAAAGGGGTAAAGGTGGCAATGCAGGTGCAGGTTCATGTCCCATCCCTGGTCACATGCAGTTCTTCTGGCTGATTATTTGTGTTTGTATTTTCCACTGTAAGATGTCAAGCCATGCTGCCCTGTCCCATGATTGGGTAAAGAACACTTCAGAAAGGCATTGCTTTTTCCAGGGCACAGAGACACTAATTTTAAAAAAAAAGAAAATGTCCAAAACACACCCCGCCTCAGCACTGGGTACATTAGAGCTGGCATTTCTTTTTTAGGCAAGATCTAAGAAGAAAAACTGTGAGATTAAAGTCAGACACCAAGTGCCTGGAATCAAAACCGTATAAGCGATGGGCATTTACCCTTTTTCCCAGGTTTTACATGCGCATGCAGGAAGAACTGCAAGTGCTTTTATACTGCCGTAGCAGGCAACGGAGGTGGCACAATCCCAGGCCCCCTGAATAGTGATGCGAGAGCGATGTCTGGGCACCCAGGGAGCTGGCAGCGTGACTGCCGATGGAGAACAAAGAGGCAGCAAATCCTCTCATGCCCAGAGATCAAGCAGAAGAAGTTCACAACAGGATTCTGGGCATGTAGAGTGATGCTTACAGTCATAATAACACCGTTAGTAAAATTTGATGTGGCAGATGGGACATCTTTTGCCAGGAAATAGAATCTGATCTTTAGAAGACGAGTTCCTGGTACGAGTCCTCAGGAGCATCCCAGGGATGAGACCGCTGCAGCTCCACACCAAATCACTGTGCTCTGGAGGAATCATTCTGAAAACACTTAAATCGAGAACGGTTTCTTTTTTTGTCTGCACAAGCTTTCCAGCAGGACCAGTTCTGTATTTATTTCTGTAAGGAAGAAGTCGACAAGCAGAATCTTCTTCCTTTACAGTTACATTACACAGGATTTCTCAGCCAGGGATCTGGGAACCATGGTAATTTCAGGTACTTGTCCAGGAACCTCAGGGGCCATTTTTCTTTGTGGTCTTCCCTTCTCCCCAAACATCCTCTCCATTGGCCTGCGGTCCCAGAAAACATCCTTACAAGGGGATACAAGCTACACCATCCCCAGAATGATTTACCTTAAAGTGAACTTCTGGTTTTGCTCATCTTTAAAAACCTTTCCTTATGTGTTAGACACTTCAGAAACAATCTGCTCCAGCACTGAAGTTTCAGGTTCAGCTCAGTAAAATTCAGTTTTGTTAAAGATTTGTTGACTTGCTGCTGTTTACGTTTTTGTGAAGCTGAGATAACACCCCATGTTTGCAGCAGGCTTATGATATACAAATAAGAACACGGCTTTGCTATATGGCTACACGCCAAAGCTGAAGCTGAACTTCAAACCAATTGTCATGTTTAACCGCAGTTGGCAACCAAGCACCACACAACTGCTTGCTCCTCCTCCCCCTCCCGGTGGGATGGGGGAGAGAATTGGAAGAGCAAAACTAAGAAAACTCATGGGTTGAGATAAGAACAGTTTAATAATTTAAATATAATAATAATAATAATAATAATAATAATAATAATAATAATAATAATAATAATAATAATAAAATTGTAATGAAAAGGAAAAAAACAAGAGAGAGAGAGAGAGAAACAAAAGCTAGGAAAAACAAGTGATGCAACTGCTCACCACCTGCTGACCGATGCTCAGCCAGTCCACAAGCAGCAATCACCTCCCCCAGCCAGCTTCCCCCAGTTTATATACTGAGCATGACATCATATGGTATGGAATAGCCCTGGGGCCAGTCTGGATCAGCTGTCCTGGCTGTGCCCCCTCCCAGTTTCTTGTGCACCTGGCAGAGCACGGGAAGCTGAAAAGTCCTTGACTGGTGTAAACACTACTTAGCAACAACTAAAACATCAGGGTGTTATCAACAGTATTCTCATACTAAATCCAAAACACAGCACTAGGCCAGCTACTAGGAAGAAAATTAACTCTATCCCAGCTGAAACCAGGACACCAATTCATGTGAAATGTCTGTATGAGAGGCATGTTACGATGTTATAGCTGCCTGTACATTACAAAGGCCCAAGCAAATTTTTCAGTGGTGGGTCTGGACAAAGAGGACAGGACCTAGCAGCAAGAACCTTAAGAAACACTCAGAGCTGACATGCCAGGTGCCAGGCATGGGGTGGCACCAAGGAGACATCTCTGGGTTGGGCTGCTGGCCCACCAGCCCCACTGCATCTCTGGGGCACAGTGGCGTCAGCACCCTGTCCTTGCCCCAGGAGGCTGAAAGCAGGACCATGGGAATTCAGAGTGCTCCCATAGCCACCAGGGCCAGGAGCAGCAGAGATGCTGGCAGAGACCACCCCAGGTCTGCAATCCTGGAGAGAGGTGAGAGCATCACCTTCAGAAGCTCCTCCTCACTGGTGCAGCCTCCAGAGTCTCTCCACTCCAATTTCTTCCCTAATTATTGCCGCTCTCCACCACTACCCCCCCCCAAAAAAAAAAAAAGTATAGCCAGGTTTTTAACATTATTATGCAAAGTCACTTTGAATTTGTTTATAATGGAGACAAGATCAGAGGTTTCCCTTAGTCACAAGATGAAAAACTAAAGACAAAATAGGCTCTGGACAGACCATGTGGTGCTTGCAGCTGCTGTGAGCTGACAGAAAGATGCATTAATAATTTTCTTGTGCTAAAAGTTCCTAAAGTGTGTATGTTTGAACAGTTAGTTGAAGTAAACCAGTGGGTTGTATAGGAGGTACATGATCAGAGAAGGACAAGCTCTGACCAAATCAGCTGTGTAAACAGACTTGTGCATATGTATCTACATACCTGGTTATCTAGGCAACAGTCTACATCCCTCTGGGATGAAGGCAGGCTACTCACTAGCCCTGTAGTCAGAGAGGAGGTCAGGAGCTTCAGCTGCTTTAAAGAATATGCCGGTAACAGACAAAAAATAAAACTGAAAAGCTTTTAGACCCGTCCACTGGGCTCCTCATCCTAAATAGACATTTGTTTCCTTTTTTTTGAAGGTAGTCTACAAAACTTCCCTACTTGATTTGACCCGAAAACTTGTTATAAGCTGGACAAATGCAGAGACAGCTGGGACTGCCGCGGAGGGCACACTGAAATGGGGAGGTGGATTTACCACGGGAGAAACGCCAAAGAAGGGTCAACATGGGCAATGTTGACTTACCACATACAAGCACAGGAGTATGAAGCCTATGCACACAATAGATATCAATCACAGTCAGCAAACACCATGCACCCTTACAGACCGTTTCCCACGAGTGCTTTCCTTGCCCTGGGTAACTGCGGTTCCTGCCCTGGGACAAGCAGCTACTGGCTCCTGCACTTCAAAATGTAAGAACATACTAAAGACTTGATGATATAATTGTTATATCTGTTGCTTACTTTCTCTCTCTACACAGAAATATGATGAAGATTAACTGTGCTAATGAATTTGACAACTTACAGGGGTTTATCAGCTTTAGGGGACTTTCCCTGCACTTCAGCAAAGTCACCGGGAGGGTGAAGACACAAGCACGTGGGTTACTTTTCCTGCTCCATCTTTAAGAACTTTTAAAGAAAACAATAAAATAAGCTTAAAAATTTGAAATGTGGTTTAGTAATTGATCATTTTAAAACAGTAGACTGCAAAGGACAAGTTTTCTTCTGGCATGTTTTTTAAATTCCATTTGCTGTTGTAAATAATAGACCTCCCACAATCTGTGAGCATGTGAAATTACAGGCATACTTCTTAAAAGCTGAATACTTCATAACAGAAAATGCTTTCATGTATATATTTTATCATTCTTGATATTTTTTTGTTTTGAACATGAATAGTTCATAAGTACATATTAAAACCACAATGTATCTCTTAATATATTTTCACCTCCTCATCAGTAACTGAGTCTTACTGAGCACATGATTTTTTTTGTCAGGTAACTATGGTGATATGCAAGGTTGGGATTTTTTGTGGGTTTTGTTGGGTTTTGGTTTTTTTGTTTTGTTTTGTTTTTAGGATGGGCACTGTCATTTTTTATCTGTGTTGGAGTCCTGGTAAATAAAAAAATGTTTTTGCTGAGATAATAAAAAGGTAAGAATAGCAGTTGATAAACACTGTGTATCCAAAGCTAAAGCAGACTACCAAACAGTTGCAACACTTTATATTTTTCTCTATATATATGCATTTGTCTTTATGTAGTATTTATGCACAAGACATTGCCACCAAGGTCAAAATTTGGAACCAAAAAATAATATATATGAATATAGAATAGAATGAGGTCAGAGTGGATTTGCCAAACGAGGTCTTGAACATGCTTATTTAAGCTATTCATATTTAAGCTACACCACTTAAAGTAAGGTGTTCCCCTGCTGCTCTCCTGTATTTTGCAGTTCAGCTTTTTACAAGAACACAAATTTCAGATAAATGTTCTCTAACACACATATCTCACCATCCTGTGTGGCTCATTTCTTTGGGGATTGTACAGGCTGAACTGCTAAAAATGAGATATCCCTCTGATAATAGTGATCATCATCATAAATTATGAATACTGCAGCTAGCTACATCAGCTGTGAGAGCATCCCAAGCATAAGACTTCTGTTTGCTTTCTGTGGAAGAGTGAAACATCAACACATTCCCGTAAAATGATTTCCTGAATGTAGGTGCGATGTGGTTTAACTTTATTATCAGATGGATCAGGGAAAAGAGGTCATTTCAACAGGCTGAGCCACTTTATTGAACACGTCTATCATGGTCAAGAACCTACTCCAAGGATCTTGGCACCCTTCCCTCTTTAACCCACACACCCGTTCTCGCAGGCAGAATGAGTGAGCGCCCAGACATCCAGGTGGTTGAACAGAGACAGTTAATGTGCAATCAGCAAAATAAAAAGCAATAATGAAGCTGCTGTAAGGGTTTTGTAATGCAATGACTACTAACACATAATATCTATTTACCGAGTACAAATACGTGGTGCCTTGAAGATGAATATCTTTGCTGATACCACACTTAGCTTTTTATTTCCTTCCCTCTAACATTCAATATCCCATCTCTCTCCACAGTCCAACACCTGCTTGAGGACACTGTGGACTTTTCTCAGATGAAGGCACTTGTACTGTTTCAGAACACTGCTCATCCAGATGCACACAGAAATAGCAACTTACATATAGATTAAAACAGCAGTTTAGCAAAGCAGAAAGGTCAAGCTAGCACTAAGTAAAAGTGGTTTTTTTCTCTTTTAAATTTACTGTGTATCAGACAAGTTTTTAAAAGTCTTACAGATTTTCCTTTCTCCATAGTGCATTGCCACTAATATAAAAAACTTCTGTTTATTCCTTCCTACTCCAGTAACACCCACCATTGAGTTGATGGCAACTGAGCTAGGGAGGGAGGATGTGTCACTTACCTTTAATCTCCAGCTAGGACTGTTCCACCTCTAGGTGACATCAAGGGAAAGAGAACTGGTGAAGAAAACTTTTATAGCCCCTATATAGCCGAGAAGGCTCTCTCAGCTGGAGGTAGGGAAGCACAGAATGACCTGCCCTGGTCTGGACTTAGCGCACTCCAACTGGACCAGATTCAGGCTGGGCTTATCTAGTGGAAATGACAGGCTTCTGCCTGCTTCAGAACAAGGTCAGTGCTGAGCAGAGCTGCTCCTCAGGAGACCGGCAGCTCCACCACTATCTCCAGAGCATGTTGATGTAACACTGGTGCTACTGTCGAGGGACCTGCAATGGCGTGAGCTGGCCAGGGCTGGGAATGCTCCAGGTAGCAACAACTCTGCCTCCTTGAGGGTCTGCAGACATTGCAAACATGGAAGAAAAGAAAGGCTTATAGTCATAGAAATAATTGCTGAGGAATATCAGAAGGGGTTTGTTTGCAGAGTGTTCTCTGAATCTCACAATAAAAGGACATAAAAAGAACAGTAATTGGCCACTTGGGATAAAGTTAATGGTAAATACTCTAATAAAAAAAACCCAGACTGCACTTCAAGTAGATCACTTATCATAGTATTTCTCCAATATAAAGACTTTCCCCCACACCTCTTCACTTTTATGCCTAATTTGCCAGTGACTTCTACAATTATAACATCTAAACAAACCAGAAAAGAACCTTTTGTTGCTCTGAATTAGAAAATGTGTCTGTCTAGGTGGAGGACTGTTACCATTTTAAATTGCCTTCTCTGGAGCTTGGCGTTCTGGGGTTTGGGGCTGGGGACACCTTTGGCTTGGATTTCTATTTTATTTTTTGACTCAGCTGAACACAGAAACGTGTACTTGGGAACTATGAGGTCTAAGAACACCAGTCTTCATCATGATTTTATTAAAATGCGGTAATACAGTTATGGGAATTTAAGGAAAAAAAAAAAAAAGTATGTTCTTTACCACAGAGGATACTTGCATTTATAAGAAAAACAATAATAAAATAGGAATTGCATGACATTTATAATAGAAAACAAACCAAGCCAGCCGCAGGCTGACCACGCCTCTGGTTTCGCTGCAGAGCTTTGCTCTGATCATCAGGTCTCCCTACACGCAGGGCCTCTTCAGGAAGCAAAACGCACCAGTGCAGAGCTGAGCAGGGATGGTTATCCTTGCACACAGCGGCATGCAGACTGCAGCGGAGCACTGGCATGCAGGAAGGCTGAATTCGGCTCTAGTTGGAAATGCACACAGTATCATGGTGAAACCTGTGTGTCTGTACCCTTAAACACCAAGTTATTTTGGTTCCAGGCATTTAATACTTGAGACAACCAAAAAGAGTGTGCTAAAGGACTTTCCCTGCTCTTGTTGTTTCTGCTGAAATCAGAGGGAATCTTGTCAAGGGTTTTAATGGAAAGAAGACTCTGTTGTGGTCTTACAGGCAATAAAGCAATATTGCTCTCAGTGAGCTTTTAAAGGTTCAAGGGATATTTTAAAATATATTATAATATTAACTTAAATTATTTCCTGAGTTTGAGGTAATTTTTTTGTATGCTAGGCAAGAGAATGAACTATTTCAGGCACACCAAAACAGCACAGCTTGTTTTCCAGTTGCTGCCGCTTTTGAAGCAGCAAGAATATGATGCAGAAAAACAAGTCATATCCCAAATCACTGTTGGGCACACTTGAAATTTCACTATTGAGTACAGGACCTAAGTAAATTTACATTGCTATATTTGGTTGTTTCAAGCAAAGCTTCAAAAAATTGCCAGCGGAGATCTATGCTATTGCTTTCCCTTTTTGACATTTTTGGAGTAACTACATGTTCAACAGCAAATGTGTATGAGAAATCCATGCAGAAAAAAAAATCAGCACAAGGCCATTAATCTAATAAGGGCTAGCACTGAAAATAACCCTGTTGATTATACACCTTGAGAAATTTGCAGTACTTTATCAAATCTCCAGTGTTCAGCATCAGATAACATGTAAAATGTTATGCATCAAATCTGTGTACAGAAAAAGTTTCCTAGGTGAAACTCCATGGTCCATGATAAAGAAAAGCAGACTGCAAAACTGTTATCATCCTTTACAAGTCTTAAATTGAATGAAAGCTGTTATTTTTATTAGCACAGTATATGTGTGGATAATTCACAGTGAATAATATAATCAATGACTTTCACCTCTTTTTGCTTTATATATTGTCTAGGGTCACTTCTCTTGAATGCAACTATCCTTTTGAAATTATTCTCTGAATTATTTGGTTGATTTGTTCACAAAAATGGCATCGTATCTTCATGCCATTTGACTGGAATGGAAAGAGCTCTTCTAGCTAGATTTCTGGTGCGAATACAACTTAGATGTTAGATGTGTTGACTATCTATCATTTTTCATCTCAAAAGATCCTACTGTATCTTCAATAAGATCTACCATCTATTTACTTTCCAGATACAGGATCATAAATCCAGATTAACTCCAGTGAAAATAACGGAGCTTTGGACATGTGAGATCAGACACCAGATTTAAGCAATAAAGATCCATGCAATGGACAGCAAATTTGACAGAAGAGATGAAAAATGGTAAGTGTTAATTGCTGCAAATCTCAATACAGCATGATTAGGATACCCACTTGCTTACTTCCCTTTGTTAGAGAGTGGATAAGGTTGTTGTGGTTTTTTTTTTTATTGTGGTGGTTTTCTTTTCCGTATTCATATTATTATGTGTGACCTATTTTCAAAATTATTACCCTTTATGTGTCATGGAAACTAAAATTGCTGTACAGGATCATGGTTTTGTACTGATCAAATAAGCCAAGAATATGCTTCTTATTTAAAAAGCTATGGTCTATTATCACTTTTGTTCGTCCTCTTGAAGGAAAATCAGCAAAAGCTCCTTGGTGCTTTAATAATCCCTGCCAAAAAAAAGAAAATCTCATACAATATTTACTTCAGTGTTTTATCACCAATACATCATTATGCAGGAAAATGCCAAAAGTAATCGCTGCCTGTTGCTGTTGCAGTGTTAGAAGGAACACTAAAATGACACTGTGCTTCCGCTCCATTTTCCGATCAGATTTGCACAGGTTCTTGAACCATGCACTTTTAAGGTTCGTTTCTTCCTGCCAGGACTCCCACTTACGGCTATTGACATTTATTTCCCTATTTTTGTCTAAATAAATGTAATTTATTGGAAACAGCTACACTATCAAATCAATAAGACATATGGTACCCGTCTAAATACAAATGAAGTTGTTTATGTAATAATTCCTCTAGCGTTCTAGAGCTGCATCTTTTGAAATGGTAGCTGCAAAGAAGACGTAGTGGTCAGAGTGCTGTAATAAAACAGAAAACTGGGTATATCACCCCAAACTGACATTGGTCAGTCGCGTCCACTGGCATTTATGGATTATTCTTTCTTTCTTTGATATTAGCAGCCTTTTCTGGGCTTGAGAAGTCCATTCTATCAGGGAACCCTAACTTGTCCTTGACCAACAATGCGTCCACTGCCCATGGCCCTGGAGCTGGATGCCAGGCAGGTGACACAGAATCACAGCAGAGCCCACGTGGGACAGGGTGTGCAGAGGTCCCCAGCCCAACCTCCACTCAAGTGGGTCCAGCTAGACCTGGGCACTGGGGGCTGCCTCTGTCGAGGTCTGAGCATCTGCGAGGACAGCGCTCCCGCAGCCCCGCTGGACAACCTGGTTCGGTATTTTTCATTAGAGAGCAGGTCTCAGCCTAGAACGGAGGAAAAAGGTATTCTTGCTAAGTCAAAATAATGCATTCAAATAGCACCAGGAAAGGACAAAAATGGTTGAAGTGACAGCAACGTGTAACTGAAGAGGACATCTTCCACCATGGCTTGCCCTGGTGAAGAGCCAGGTGGCATTACCTGTGACCCATTGGACATGCCCTGCAGAAGGACCTCTCGAGGTGCTAGGTCTGCAGGCATGTGATTGCACAGGGGGAAGGAGCAGGGAGGTGAAATACCTGTTCTCACTCTCTTAGAAGGAAACAACAAGTTTTCTTATATTTTTAATTCTCAGAGAGAGGAAAGAAAAATGCTTTTTAACACTGCTTTGATCTGGAGTTGTGGCCATTTACACTCTCATAGATAATGCCAAGTTTAAGAAAAATTATCTGGAGACCCAAGGACCGTAACACTGACCTCACTCATGCAGATCTTACATTAGTGATCCTTCATAATTAAAACATCAACGAGTATGAAGCAAAAGGACATGGTGTTATGTCCTAATTGTACATTCAGCGTTAGGGTAAGGCAGTACTGGGTGCTTCTCATGGACTTGTAATCTGGGTTTCAAAACCCCCCTATTTGTTAAGACATATAGCACTGTATTATAAGTGTCTAGCGAATACAAAAAGCAATGTGAACTGAATGATAGGGAAAGTTTTAATCCCTTAGTATTTGCTGACATAAAAGAAAGAAAAATCAGATGATTGCAATAAAACAAATAAATACTAAAGCTCCCTGTACAAAACTGAAGAAGAATTTTGACATTGAAAATGTGTGAGAAATTTGACCTTTTATCCTCACCTATCCTTTTCCTTCAACCTAACCCCACAATACTCAAACCCCAGAGGAGCTGCTCTAGCCACCATTTTTAATACAACTGTCAAAGAATTATTTCTTCCTAACATCATTGAAAACACAGCCTAGCCTCCAAAATACATTGCCTATTTGGCAAGAAAATAATAATGTTCCTTGATATTTTCTGATTCAGAAGGGTAAGAAAAAACTCAATAACCAGGCAAGTAAATATGGCTTCAAACCTATAAACACCTACTGCTTTATTCTGTGTCCTGCAAGGTGATGAAACACCAGCACTAAGGCAGCAACAGCCCTGAACAGGGACAGTCATTCTGGGTAATGTGTAGATGTTTTCATGTCCTTGTCTGCCTCCCCAAGAAGCCACCCTGACGCGGTGCCCAGCACTGCCTGGGAGCCCCAGTGTCCCCCCGATGAGGCGGCACAGGGAGCGGGGTGCGCTACGGGTGGCAGGTACCCAGCTGCACCCCTCAGCCCCCCAGGAGAGCTGCCCTGGCTCTGCTGGGGTGGGAAACCCCAGCACAAAGCGGATTGGCCCAACAGTTCACAGGGGCGTGGGCAGGAGGAAAGGAAAATGCTCTTCTTCTAAGAAAGCTTTCTTGTGTATTCCAAATACGGGGGGTTGCTACTAAATGCATGAAAGAAATACCCTACTACTCTCATTTCTTTATACCATTTACACTTCTATATTATTTATGTTTACATTATTTGTGTTATTTATACAATTTATATTCTTACACTGTATTAATTACATTATTACTATTATTTATATCATTATATTATTCATTACATTTAACTCAGCTTTTGTTAGCCCATATATATTGTAGATATTAACTATTTTCATCTCCTAGTACTTTGGAAATTGAAGTTCAATAGGTTAAGATCTCTTCTTACTTCTGCTTGTTTCGTATACGCACATATATTTTTATATATCTGAAATTATATACATGTAGATAATAAAAAGCTTTTTTTAATCCTTATTAATTAAAATGTCTTTAGAATTAAATTAAGAGTAAATAGGAAAATCCATTTTCCAAATGTATGCAATAGGATTCAGCCGTGATATTTTTCTATTTCTGCCTTAAGGACCAAGGGCGAAGGGTACTTTTAGGCTACAGTAGAAGGAAATCAAAGAGACATCTGGGCTGGTAAATGCCACCCAGCTACTTATACAATTAACACTAAGCATGTGCATAGGATCTGTGCTTATTCTGGACACTTGTGAAATCTGTAGTTTGTTTGAAGATATCTCTTGAACCAAAAGAAGGTAAAGTAATCGAGGCAGAAACTCACTGCAAATTACTCACTCAGCTCACCTACCTGATGGGACGCTTTCCATTTAGCTGTCTAATAGTCATAGGCTAAAAGGTTGCATAGAAAAATAAATTCCTTTGGTTGTTAGATAATCCTCGCATGAATACCAAAGTGTATTAAATCCATGCCTTCGTTAAAATTAAGTAAAAACAAGCCATTTACAACTGCACACCAGTAACTTCCTAATTTAGTGTGTAATGTGAGGAAAAAAAGGTTTGGAAACCTCTTCTGGAAACACTGTTGGACATGAATTCTGCATCACACATGCACGGGATAGCTGAAACTAAATAACAGTCATATTTGAATGTTTGGAAAGTACTGCCTAAAAGATCATATTTGTTTAATTGAAGAGTGTTTGAAATTAGAAAAGATATTTGTAACATTCAGGGAATTAAAAATGTAATTGAGCTTAACTGACGTCATATCTATAACCTTTTTATCTCTCATCAGAAAAATCATACCACTTGTTTATCATGCAAAAGAACTAATTTCAGAAATGGTGAGAGGATATGTTTGTATACATGCGGGTTTACATGACTTTGACCACCTGCTCTGCTGGTGGTCACAGTCACACCTTTACAGCAAGACAGTAAGAACCCATGTCAGAATAGGGAGATAAATGATCAATAAATATTTAAATTAAATGAGATGTTAATCAAAGGCAGGAAGGCTTGTGACATTTACCCAAGCAAACCTGGGGAACTCAGGGAAGTAATCACTTATGTTCATGATTATCTTCAAGAGCTCATGGGTGTCCCAGAGGACTGGGAAAGGAACAAGAGTATTTATTTTTAAAAAGAGGGACCAAGGGAATTACAAACCAGTCAATCCACTTTCAGTGCCTACAAAGACAGTGAATCAAAGCATCAAGCAGGTGATTTGTGAACAGCTGGCAGTAATAAATAGAGTGATGCAGTGATTTTCAGTTTCACACAGATTTTCGGGCTTTACTGCTGGTGTCAGTCTAAAATGATAGGTAGGCTTATCCAGAAGAATAAGAAAGAGATAGAGCAATATCATAAATATTGGCAACTGCCTGTTTGCTGCAGCCAGTGCACTTACAAGAGCTGACTGAAGCAGTTATTGCAGTCAGATCTTTCTTTCATTTCTTTGGGACTTTCATAAGTTTCGCACATTCGGGTAATTTTTACAATCTTCTGTATTTGTTCATCATGGCATGAATGTATTTTATAAGTGCATTTGGGATAATAGGCTCTTTATAGGCATTTTGCATTAAGTACCCCAAGAATAAATGGAATTTTTAATAAGATTTCCATGCTGGTCACCCATATTTATCCTGGCTCACTCATCTTTTAGCCCAAGGTTAATTTGAGACCTTTCTCAAGTTTTAAGAAGCCATGAAGCTATTAGAGTTGGGTCACTTGTTCATGCCCAAGCACAGCACTGCTCTGACACTCCTTCCCCTCCTGCTGAACCCTGTCTCAGACCCTGGCTGTTGGGAAGCAGGGTGCTCTCCGGATGGGGTTTTGGAAAGAGGGGCTGTGTTGGGTAGCTGAGGCAACACCAAGCACACACAGCGTGCTGTGCATCCTCCAGCCCTGCCGACACATTGCTGACACCTCTGTGCTGCATCATTTTGTCTTCATCTTTGCCTGGGAAAAAGAATATGGCAGGGCAGACATCCATTAGACAGTAACATCAGGTGGAAAGGCCACAGGGTGAAAATAGGCTTTTAGCAAGAAAAATGGGGTTATGTGAGTCTGGAGGACTTTGATACACTTTGAACCACAATGTGGTTCCTCCAGCTTGTGAGAATTTTCCATCTCAGACCAGGGCTTTATAGGACCGGTGTCTGGAGGAGGGTGCAGGGTCTGTCTAAACCAGTCTCCAAGCTTTCACCATGCCGTCGGTGGCCATTCTGTATCTTAGATTAAATGCAGTTTGCTTTTCTAGTAAGCTGCCTACATCATGCCATGCACATCAGATACTCAAGAAGAACATTCAGTTAATTTCTCTGATGTACTGTCTTCAGACAAAGTCTTTTACCATTATAACTTCATATGTATATAAAGACGTACACATTCCTTTTGGCATGGAAAGGAAGGAGTGAGCTGACTTTGGTTTTGACTCTTTAAACACCAAAATTCATTTTCCTCATAATGCTGCACTCAGAGTGGTGCCTGTTGTCTCTTGTGCCACTCTTTGGAGTTGGCAGTGAAAATAAAATATCTTAGTATGGTGTAGCCACAATTGTTAAAAAGTCATATTTGAAATTTTCTTGGTCTGAAAACATCAATATATCAGTAATTGACTGAAAGATTCTGGAAACTTAAATAGACTATAAAAATAACCTCTTCTACATACTTCAAATTCCTCAAACAGAGGCTTGTGTTTTCTCAAACCTGAATTTTTCTTCTCCCCTCTCTCTTGCACCACTCTCTCTCTTCACTATAGACTTCCAGACTTTCATTTTTTCATAGTTAAATTATTCAGTGAGAGCTTAAGATCTACTGCTGTCATGTAATTTTACTCTTTGGCATGTCACAACTAGTGCACCAAGCATCACGCTAGAGGAGCTGTAAGTAGGTCGCAGCAGAACCTACCCAGAGTCACTTTGTGCATTTCTCCAGTGGCACCACTCTGCACTTCTCACTCCTCTCCTGCTGGAGCACAGGTTTTCTCCCATAAGATACCTAGATCTCAGCTTGCAAATTTTGTTATAGATTGTCCCAATAGAAGTATTTTTGAAGGCTTTGATCAGCTTGAAACTCCTAAGCCAGATGAACTCAGATAATACTGCACTGGCATTTTACTCCAGCTTCATATTGTTACTCTTCTACACATCACCTTCAGGCAAGAGAAGAAGCATGGTACAAGAGGAGGCAAGGAAGAAAAAGTAAAAATATTAGCAAAGCAAAAAATTGTTTTGAAGCTTCTTATATAGAAAAAAATACTGAGTGATAGATAAATTGCATTTATAAACTTTTAATTATCAGTTTAGATTCACAGGTGACATAAAGGAGGACACTGGGAATGCATCCCTTTGAAGCGTGTCTACTTCACACAGAATTAGTCTCCTCACGGTCCTGAGGCAGCTCAGTACTTAATGCAAATATACAGCCCCTTCATATCTTGCTGAAACAGAATGTTGCTTACTTCTTACTAAAGTGCAATTAATTTTTGTTTCTTCATTCTAAATTATTTTCTGCTGTCTCTCTGAAGGGCTAAATTTTGCTGTGTTCCTAACCAGGATTTCCCTGAATAAAACTGGAGGAAATAAGAATTTGCATTTAATTAAACAAGATCTAGTTTTAGCATGCTGAAGTTACTGCACTTGAAAGGTGCACACATATAACCTTAAATGTTTAGAGTTGTACTTTGGTCCTGTAAAAGCCCATTAATTACAAAAGCTAAGTAGGCTCATCTGTGACAGCTCCTCAAAGATTTCGGGCAGAAAGAGTTTCTGCAGGAGTCTGGCAGGTCCCCGGTGCATGGGGAGTCCCGCAGAGTCAGAGCAGGGGACACCCTTATCGCCCCTCCCCACAGTTGGGACCCCTTCTCGCCCTGTGGGGCACGTGTCCCCATCCCCAACAATGGAGCAGACCCTGCCCTGGCATTGCTCCAGCCCAGCTTCTGCCCTTCTTCTTTCCTGGTATTTAAGTAATCACTGGTAGTCCATTCCACTAATTATCCAAGATTTGTAACATTCCAGAAGCAATATTTTAAGAATCAACAGGTTTCATTTTCCATTCTGCTTGCATACAAAGTCTGTATAAAACAGCTACTAAAAATTAGCTAAAAAGTTAACAGTATGTTCTAAAAATCTCTTCCTATGGAAGATGTTTTGCCATGTAATTCCAAATATTGTTTAATAAGCAAGGATCTCAACCAGAAAGCAGACATTTTTGCAACATTGATACGAAGTGACTTTGCATAATAAGAATGTGAATTAATTTTGCAAAGCAACACACTTTGGGAGAAGAAAATGGCTGGTGTATTTGCATTATGAGATTATCTATATGTGAACAGTTGTGGCTGCTCATTATTTTGACTGCAGAAGGTTCTGTTACTGTGGGTGGATGGGCCTTGGTATAATAAAAATTATTGATGAGCACTGTATGAGTACTGAGCACCGTATGAGCACTGTAAGGGTACTGAGCACAGAATGATAGCACATCGTTTCTCTGATGGTGTGTAGTATACAATCACAACATCTGTCACTGCACGAAATGTTTTCCTAGGTATCAATTTTTGCCCAATAAATGGGACGGTACACTACCTCCACTGACTTTATCAGAATTTTAATAAAAAAGCACACACTTTCACAGTACACATGGAAGGGTGGGACAGCTGATTGCAATAAAAATGCCTTTGATATCACCATGCATGGGGTAAGAACAACATTCTGACGAGTTGTGTTGTTGGACATAACTAAATACTCCCTTTAACTCACGCTGCGATTTGAGCCCAGGGGGCACAGGGTGGGCAGTGGTGGGCTGTGGGCTTCACCCTCACTGTTTCCCGGGAGGCAAAAGGACTGCAAACAGTCCAGAAACCCCAGGGACTCTGGTGTAGTACAGCAGAGCTATGGACAGTAGGAGTTAAAAATAGCCCTGAATCCTCCTGCTGGTGTATATTTAATGCTGTCCCTTCACATGATTTTAATATATATTTTATATATGGTTATCCAAAAGTACAGCCACGTACTACCACCCTGAAAGCTCTTTATTTTAAGCAATCACATAAGTACTGGATGTTTTCAAATTGCACTGCTCTCCTCTAATCTTGTTTTCATAATGAAATTTATTTAAGTCTAATATAGGCATAATGTAGAGTAATGTGTCTTCTGCACCTCAGAATGAATGTTAAAAGTGTAAATTCATTACTTCTCCTTCAGTAGATCTCCTTTTTATCTCTGTTCTGTAGACATTAGAGTAATATTTTTCTCCTGAATACACTGATGAGGATCCAAAACTAATTTTCACAAAAATAAGAACTCCTTAAAAACATGCTCTTATCATGTCGTGCAGGCTCTTTCAGCTGTACCAGTGCTCTTCACTTTAATCTCAGCTTTAATTTTTAAGTGGGTCTTTTTTTTTTTTTAACGTTTCTCTCCATCTGCAGCACCAAGGGCCAGGTCTTCTCCCTTCCCCATGCACAACCCCTTCAGAAAGGTGAATTCCTTTTATTAGTGTAGGGGATTTCATTTGCAGCAGTCCATCCTGGGGCAAAGGGAAGGGGACAAGTGCATTATCCCAGGAAAAATCTGGGAACTCAGCAGTTTGCCCTGACTCAAAGACCCTCCCTGCTTCTGATCCTGCTTTGAGACAAAGTGAAATCAAATGTTTAAGGGAAATTTGTATTGCTTGGGCAGGCAGATATGTCATTCACTATTCACTCATACACACTCATTCATCACTTCAGTCATTCACCAGAGTTTATAAATCCTTTGATGTAAAGTCTGCAGTTAGTAATTGAGCTTAATCACTTTCAAAGCAACCTTTTCAGTTTTCAGAAAGTTTGTATCCTTAAAGAGAAGTACCAAAACCTCCAAAACCCTGGTCCTAAAATAATTACAATTTAAAAATAAATCAGTGTAATTTTATTCTTTCCATACCTGCATCTTTTTGCATTGCTGTATACAATAATAAAGGAAGATGAATTCCAATAAAGCAGTTATCCTGAAAGCTATTATCACAAGATTGATTAACTTATACTACTTTGTTTGAACAATAGGTTCTGGAGAGAGAAAAAATACATTTTCCCTCAGTTTTAATCCATGAAAAGTTATTACACATTTATTTCTCAATTGGCATGGTAAAAATCAATATATGTTTTGCAAAGATGTGTGCAATTTGCTTTAAGTATTTGTACTTGCATGATCTTCAAGTACTATGAGTTGGTTGGTAATTATTTGTTTCTAAGGTTTTATAGATTCTCCTTTCTTGTCCATGATTTTACATTGCTATAACTTTTGCTGACTTACTGAAGTGATTCCTGATTTTCAACAATGGATGGTTAAAGGAAAATTAAGATGCCACTCTATTCATCATTTGGGTTTGACTTTAATAGAAAGACAAATGATGCATGCATACTAATGACTCCAACTTAGATCCGTATCCAGCTATGTAGGTGGCAAGCCTAGGCACATGTCAGGCTTTAGCATAATATGTTGCATCCTTCTTGCAAATGATATGCCTGGGTCCCTACACCTCTACGCAGCCTTTTGCTGTTGTTCTTGTTGGTGTATGCATTTAAAGAGGGCAGTAGTTTGCAGCTGCTGCCTGACTCCATCCTCACACTGAAGCCTTCAGGATATGGGCATTTGGTTGTCAATCCTTTGCAGCAAGAAATATCTTTCCTTGAACATCAGTAGAACAATTAGTAAGGTAAACTAAACAAGTAAGCAACTTAGGGGCACAGAAGTTGCATGGGAGTATAGGGCAGACTGAGTGAAATAAAAGATCTTTCCTTATACATCCTTTCCCTATATAAATACCCTTAGGGTTGTTCTGAGAATTTTCTTTTTTTGCACTTCTTTCCTAGTTTCTTCTAGGAAGTTCAACAGTGCCATGAGACCACCTGCTATATCACATCCATAACCAATTTGATATCATGAATCATTGAATCACGTAATATAATGTAATAATAAGCAGGTTGGAGTGCAGTGTTTATTAGCTGATGTTCTCTTAAGTAAGTTCATGCTGAAACAGAATCCTTCAGCCAATTTTTTCCATTTACCCTGCTGTTCAGGGGCAAACTAGGAAAACAAAAGAAAAAATCAGAGCTGAGACAGGCACTGCTACATGTCTGAAACCTGCTCGGCCATATGAAGAGATATTAAAAGAATACAGATATCTGAGCACATTTTGCTAAAGAAGGCAGCCTTAATTTTAGCTGGCTGGCATATGGGGTTTCTCATTAGCCTGTCTTTTCATCTTATTTCATGCAATTAAGTAGGCTCGAGAGGGACCCTACGGGACTGGCCATCTTCCAAAGCCTTGCACAGCCCAGGCTGCACAGTTCCTCACTCTGGAGCTGATCGCCCTTTCATGTAGAGTTGCTTTTCTTGACATACAGAGCTGGATGAAGGGCCTTTCTGCACAGGTCAGGTTTGCAGGACTGCAGTGCTGGTCTGCTGCACAGACCAGCCAGCCCGCTCTGTGATGGCAGGCCAGACTCTGCACTGTCCCTTGGACAGGAGCAACAGCAGCATTAGATGTGTTAGATGGACAGCATGCATGGCCGGGATGGTGGTGGAGATTTGAGAGGAGTTGAATGTGTTACACCCTTTTTCAGGACTTTCTGGAGCATCAGAGTCCCTGCTAAGATGAGAGCAGACCTCTGCCAAGTGCTTCCCCAGAGGGGCAGGAACAGCGTGATCCAATAGTAAAATCTCACTAGATCTGTATTTCCTCTACGTACCTGCAGCTTATAAATTATATGTTCAACATCCTGGGAAAGACCACTCTGACTTTGCTGTTATAGCACAGGGAGATGCTCTAATGGTGTCCCTGTGCTGGGCAGTGACACCCTGGCCCTCCACGGCACTCACCCTGCTGAGCCCAGGGCTCAGCCCTGGGATGAGAGAGGGGATGGGAACAATCCGTCCTGGGGTGGACCTGTGGTGGAAACCCCTCAGCTCCCAGTGCACCCCCAGGAGAGAGAAGCATGAGGCAACAGCATGCCCCAGGGAGGCAGTGGGGCAGTGGACAGCAGGTTGGCAGCACTCCCTGGGTACCAGCATCCCTCCCTGTTCCTTTATCCGCCTCGGTCCCACACCCCTCTTGGCATCTCCTCCATCTCCTGTGCCTGAACTTCTCAGAAACTTCACCTCTCCGTCAGGCAAAGCCATGGTGTCATTCTCTCATGTCGGGGCCAGTCCTGAAAGCTCTTATCTATGGGAGTAATTTCAGTGTTCAAAGGGACTATTGGTATGAATAAAACCTGCTCCTTGGGATTTATAGGACGGGCCCCATATTTTGCAGTCCATTGATTCAGTATTATTCCTTTGTTCCCATAGAAACATGGGGATTTTAAGGAGTAGTTTGAAGCTAAGACAATGAAAATAAACCAAAACAAAACCCTATCAAACCTTTGTATATACATGCATTAGGGGAAGAAAATAAAATCCTTGACTCCTTTCTGTATCCTGTAAAGCAGAGTAATTTAGTTGGGGGAAAAAAAACCAAACCCTCTCATAGATGTGATTCTTTTGAATTGTTTGCTTTTTTTCTGAGGCAATTTCAGCAAAATGCTTAGCAACACATATAGAAGGAAGCTGCTAAATCTTTGTATTAATTCTAAAAACCTCCATTTCTTATTAAGTCACAAGAGATAGCTCTTACTTTGTTTCCAGCAAAAGGTAATTTGGGTTTTATTTTATTTAGAATGTTGCCCACCGTGCTGGAGAGACGAGATTTCTTAATTGCTTTGTTGCAAAAACAATTTATGTGGGTTTTTTTAATGAGTTTAATTTTCTTTAAAGTTTTCCATGTATAAATGTGGCAGCATTTTGAAATCAAATAAATTATCCACATAGCTGTCTCAGTGCTCCCATCATTAAACTAAACACTTGAAGATGCTACCTCCACAAGGTTTACTGTATAGAAAATATGTGTACAGAGAGGGAGTTTGAGTTGGTGTTTAAAAAAAAAAAAAACTAATAAGCAAGAGAGAAAACGAGGGAGATTATTACCTGTATCCTAGAAGCTGTCCTCCTACTGAAGAGCTGGGAGCTGAAGCCAAACATCGTGAGTTGCAACACAGAGATGAGGTTTTGAGAAGATGGCAAAATGTCTGATCATGCAAAAAAAAATCACACTGTGTTTTTCTTCAGATCCACCTTTAAAGCAACTAATGTATCTGATGCTAGACTGGGATGGTGCACACATAAAATGAATCTTGGTGACCTGTATCTGTGTTTTCTTCCATTGCCATGAACAAGAACAATGGCAGTCGGTGAGAATCACACCAGATTATGGCAGTAAAATAAATAAACCAGCAGCATCAGACTCAGTTTACAACACAAAGGTTAACAGCTGCAAAAAAGAAGGCAAGCTGCAGCCTTTGGGCTGACAAAATACGGAAATACTGTGCCCAGTTTGTATTTGACTATATGTACGAATACCAGCTTTTCTAGTAATTAAGTAAATATTTGTGGTTAGCATATTTAAAGATGGTGACTCGTCTGCAGTTTTCCCTGTCGTCAGCACTCCGCTCTGGTAAATACGTGCTCCATAAATACAGTGCCGGTGGTGACAGAACAGTTTGTTGCTTGTGAGAAGGAACACTTTGCCTGCAGGCGGAGCCGGGGAGCAGGGGGTACCGGCAATTACGGGGCAGTAAAAAGGCGGGAGGCTCTCCGAGAGGGATGTGGGCAATGTTCTCTTGTGCCCAGTCTGGCTGAGCAAGACCTTCTGGATTGTTCTAGCTTCTTCATTACCTCAGTGGAAGAAGGAGATGAGAAATTGCTACCACTGAAGTCAGGTTTGGGTGGAAGAGAACCTCTCTGTTTCACCAGGTACTCTGATGAAAAGAGAGAAGGGGCTCATCACAAAAAGAGGAAAGACGAGCCCCAAAGTGGCTGAGGATATTATAAAAGGAACTGTTGCAAAACAGTAGAGAGAACAGTACTCCCAAGCTTAAGTTGAGGGGCCAGGAGAATGTGGTCAAGTCTCTTATTTTTTAGTGCCTGACAATATGTTGTAAAGAATATATATGCACCTTCCACTGGGATTTATATAAACAATACTTGTAATCTACGGTGTCAGGTGGAAAGGGATAGGCAAAGACCAAGAAGTAATTCCAGCATTTTAGGGAACTGTTACGACAGACTAAAGGAGGAACATTTAGAATATGCGTATGTTAAAATCCAGCAGTGAAAGCAAGCTGTAAAGCTAATATTAGTGATGAATGATAAGTGATGAATCCCTCAGCTGGATTAAAACACCGTACACAAAGCACATGTTAAAGCGCACAAGAGGGTAAAATGTGGATCTGAAGGAGCAGTGGGTTAACGGCAAGCAAGCAGGCAGAGTTATCTCTCTGCATCAACAAATGCTTCCAGACTTTGTGAAGCTGAATTCCTCTCCAAAACTGACCACAGCCTCACACCTGGACACACAGCATGCCATGTCTTGGTGAGGCACCTGCCTGAATGGACAACTTATTAATTTCATCAAGCCCTGCAATGCTCACAGCGGGTACCTGCACATCCTCCTCGAGGAGGGAGCCAAATCTAGGTTAGTTTTGCCACTTCTCATGGGCTTCATCATTTCAAATTTTTGCTTGTCAGGATCCGTAAGTGTCTTTAACTTTCTATTGATATATGGACCTGTTACTGTAGCTTCATAGAGCACATTGCATGCCATATTTCTGTGAGGCAATGATTTATAACTTGCTGTTGGACTCTTCTGTATGAACGGTCAACTCTCCAAGCAGCTCAGGGACCAGCTACTAACAGTGGGCAGCATGAGAATGAAGCATGGACAGGAGCTTTCACTGTCCATGTGGGTCTGAACGATCTCCTGTCGCAGACATGCAGGAGTAGGGCCTGGGGGAGGCACAGTGCTGTGAGGATGAGGACGGAGCTGTCACCCATGGTCCCAGGTGCAGGACATCGGGAGCAGCACTTGTGGGTCTCCCTGGTGCCTCTGAACCCCAAATGCCCGGCCAGCACCAGGATCTGACAGGGACATCAGATGTGTGTGCTACTCCTGGTCTGCACCCCAGAGCATGGCTGGACTAGATGACCTGCAGAGGTCCCTTCCAACCTCAGCCAGTCTGTGATGCTGTGATGTGTCACCCCAGTCTGTACCTCAAACTCTTAGGGTCCTGAGAGCACAACAAATAGTCCATAACAGCGTCAATCCACCTCTGTGCCAGCCCTGTCCAGGTCCCGGGAGCCCCCTTCAAGCTGGGACAGGGCCCTTGGTCCTGCCTGAGCTCCATCCGACATCCCAGCCCAGTCTGGGACCTGACCCATCACCTGCCCAGACATCCAAACACTCAGACCTGCCTGGTCCCCACAGGGACAGCTACAGCAAAGGGTCTGAATAGGTCATAGCTGGATGAAATTCTGGAGAGGCTTCAGGAAGAACAAGTGATCTCAGCTGAAATCTTAAAAAGTGTCTTAATTTTCTCATCTGGCTGTTGACCACAAGCTCTCAAAGGCACAAGAGCTAGCCATGAAATACATGCACCATTCTCGTTTGTAAGCTGCAGGCACTAGTGGTTAATTTACATGATATATAAGTTTCAGCAATAAAGAATTCATGAAGCAAGGGTTGAATCCCTCCGCTGCCAAGCAAATGGGAACATTTCCACCACCTCAGGCTAATCATTAATTTATACACAAATACTGGGACAGCAGACAAAAAGTCCTGTTTATTGTCTAGACAGGAGCTGGTTCCACCTTTCTTGCCCTAAAGAGCATTGCCATTTCTAAAAGTTGAGCAAAACCCATCAATAATTCTTCAGGAAGAGCAATAAAACTAACCTGCCAATCCAGTTATACAAGACAGTAAGAGCTTGGGAGGGAGGTTTAGCTGTATGCAGTCATATACTATCTTATAACTTCAGGTATAAAGTTTGTAATGGCCCTACCACAATCCCAAAACCACATAAAATCCTAAAAACTATCTCTAAGAAGAACAGGGGTTTGTGACAAGAGGAGTTCTTGTCACTTCTTGCTTGTCTCCACCCCGAGGATTGTGTTGGTGATGTTTTGACAGTAGTGAACTCTCCGTGCTCTTTCCTTCGTGGTGTTGAGGATGGCTAGAAAGTCACCCCATGCCCCACTTCCCTTCCCAATGGCACAACCACCCCCAGCCCAGCCAGTGGTGCTTGCTTGTGGGGGCTCCCCAAAGTGCAGGTGCTCCCCCACCTTGGCTAGCAGAGGACAGAGGGGCATCCCATAGGCTGGGGCACGGAGCAGGGCACTGGGAAGCCTTTCTCTACCCTGAGAACTGGCTGCAGATGTGTCTTCTCAAAAGATTTCCTCAAGTGGATTAGAACTTTTCACTTGTCATTGGAAACCTGGTGCCTGCAAAAACTACACATGCCAGTGGGAGCTCCTGGTCAAATAACATACAGTTTTCAGGTCAACTTGCTTGCTGCCTTCCTGATGATCTCTCATTCAAGTACTGACTAGCACTGTGTCTGCTTAATTTGTGGGATTTGAGAAGTTCACAACCCCGGATTATAGACATTTAACTTGGACTACACATTTCATAATTATTTTGAGCTCTGGCATTTCTAGTCTAGGGGAAATATGTAGAATGCTAGTTAAAATATAGTTTGGGTAAAAAACCAGAAGACTTCATTTTCAAAAGGGACAGGGAAAAGGGAACTAAAATTGTGTTTATTAGACTAAGAGCCATGGTTTCTACCCATGTTTTCCCAAGAAAAACACACAAACAAGGAGGATGCCATCAGCGCTGTGCTGTGTTGCTCACACCATTCAGCAGCTACCCGTTACTCATCTGTTATCCAGACACAACGGTCCATGGAGCACACGTGGCATTTGAACTCATGACTCACAACAGGATAAAAGGACCCTACACTGGCCTGTGAAGAAGGAGGCATTCTGGGGAGGAAGACAACAATAAAGCAGCAAGTCACACAGCTTCTCATCTCTCCTGCAGCACAGACAAATATTTCAATGGTAAAACAGCAGAAACAAGGTGTTCCTCTTGAGCTGGTGCCTTCTCAGGTGCTTCTGAACACCAGCACCAACCCCCAACTTCCTGAGACAAGAGTGCTCTGACTGCTGACACTCCATGTCCTCCTGGATGTGCCACCGCCATGAGATGACAACTCTAAGAGTAATGTGACAGTGACAGCTAAACAGTGTTGTGTGACACTGTAATGGTGTCATTCCTCCAAGTACCGCTGTCCAAAATTACGAATTAACATGGTGGCTCTTGTATGGCAAGAGTCTAAACAATGACAGTGTGGTACTCAAGCAGGTCACCACCTATTAGACACTCTGGTGCTCATTATGTTCAGCGGTACCTCACTATTTCAGAACAGTTGGGCTCATTTTTTCATTCATAATGAATAAAGTTCAAAAGCCATGGAGTTCATCATCCTGCCCAGGACAGCTACGAGCATTGCCAGCATTTTACTTGTCAGGCTGTTACCCTCAAAATGTTTTTTCTGCATAACAATGTTACAGCTTGAGAAATGCTATTTCCTAAGTGTCTATTTCCAGATGAGATATTATTACTTATTTATATTCCCACAATGTGTACCTGGAAATTAACAGATATTCACGGAACAGAGATCTCTGGTGACCATCAAGTGCATGATGCTGGCAGTGCATCTTTCTTACATTTTGTTTACTCTTAGCATGAGCAATAAGTATGATTTTGATTCATTTCTCACACAGCTTCTGGTGATTCATCTGAATTTCCTTTTGGTCCTAATAATTCTGCACAGTGTGCTACCTGAACATGCACTGAGCCATCACCAGGGGCTCTGCCTGACAGTGAGGTCTTGTTTTGTCCACACATAGAAGCCACATGGGTTAAAAGTTCATACATTTGTGTACATGTAAGGCATGCATTGCAGAGAAACCCTCCTGCCTCTGCCCCACCACAAGGTTCAGTCGGAACGGTGGCAGTGGGGCCGCCGAGGCCACCCCTCAGTGTCCTCTCCATGGCAGCCTGAGAAACACCACGGCTCTTCTCCAGCCCTCCGGCCACTGCCAGGCAAAATGCATTTGGAAACAAACTCCAAATGCAGACAAACAATTTTATTTCCAGTCTGAGCAGTGTATCAGGCTACAGCCAGCAGCAGGCTCAGTGCCACAGATGCTGCAGTAATGACCAAGAAAATAAAGAAAATAAGGCATCCCAGGCTTCTTGTGTTATTTCCCTTCCCTGGTTTGCAGCCACACATGGGTTGCACAGCCATGTCCTCCAGGCTGGGGCAGTGGTCACATCTGCGGAGAGCCCAGCTGAGCCTGGCTGAGCAGAGAAGGATGCCTGGGAAGGGCTGGGAGACAGCCCAGAGCATCCCCATTGCTGAGCCAGCAGTATCGCAGCCAGGCAGCAGGCACTGCTCCCCTTTGGCCCCTCTGGACCCTCCGGCATCCCCATGATGAGCACGCCACTCGCACGCTTGCAGCAGGCAACCCCATCACTATCCTGAAGAGCAAACCCTTTTTTATCTCTTCCTTTGTGAGCTAATAATGTTTTTTTTAATTGAAACATGTTCGGCTTCTCCTTCTTTCTTCTTGTTTCAAATAAGTTCTGCCTCTGCCAGCAAAATAAGAGCCTGTGTTGCTGGGTTTTTTTTTTCAGAAAATGCAAGGGTTTTTTCTTCCTCTTTTTTTTGCAAGATTTCAACTCCTTGACTTTGGAAAAGAAATCATTGTGGAGAAAGTATTTCTTGAAATGATGACAGAAGCAAAATTATATTCTTTTGTAGAAAACAGGGACATTTAAAGACAGGCTTAACATCTTTGTTCTTTGTTCCGGGAAGTGTGAATTCTCAGGCTCCTGGACCATTAATCCTTCCCCATTCTTAGTTTTTGAAGATGAACATTGCAGAGAATGAGGCATTGTGCTTGAAAGGTCTTTTCAGAAAATACCTTTTCCCTCCACAATATGTTCCAGTTCTCTGATAATTTGCAGGATAACTTGGCAATTCATGGCTTTTCTTCATAAATATTTATTTACCCAGGACACCCTGGCATGAACGGGCTCCCAGGGCTGCTGCCGGGATGGCTGCCATGACCAGCCTCTCCTCAGCGTTCCTGGCAGAGCGGGTTTAGCAGCTGGCCCAAACACCCATGCCTGCTGGGCTCTTTCGTGAAGGCTTTGCTCTACTGGAGGATGCTCCAGCCACAGCCATACTGTTGGCAGCCCAGGAGCTGGGGCGCTGGGGGTCATCTTCTCTTGCTATGTGCCCAGTCTCCTGAGAGTGAAACCAGTACCCCCCTGCTTGGGATCGGTTGTCTTTTCCTCTGTAAATATTAGTTCCACATTCATTTTCCTCTACATTGCTGGCTCCATCACTTTTCCTACAAGTTTTCAAAATCTGCTGTCATCAGGTTCAGAAACTTACTGACTTACTGACAGAAACTTACTGACTCTTTTAGCACCTTAGCATGAATATCAGATGAAACTAAATAATGTTTTCCACAAAATTCCTTTATCAAGTGCTGCTCTTAGGGTAACTTTAAAAATTCTCCAAATATATCTACTTTAAGCTAGATCTTAAAGACGACACTGATATTTCATGACTTTCAAGTCAGCTTTCAGTTTAGTTCATCCCATTCTTCATTTCTACTGGATCTGCCTTGCTTTTCACAGTTATTTAATCCTGATATATTAGCCCTTGCTTTTTAAAATACTTATTCTGTCTTCAACGTATTACCCATCAATATTTTTAAATGCCACCTCCTTTCTCTGGAAGTGCCACCAAGGTTTTCTGGACTGGATGTTGCTCTTGGTTAGAAAGACCTGGTTCCTACATGGAAAACCTCAGGCCCCACATCACAAACCCAACTTGCCCCTGGTTTATTCCCAAGTCCTCAGCAAGTGGAGGGAAAGCTGTGTGAATCCCTGAGGGTTTTCAGCAATTTTTGGTGTTACCCAAAGCTTTCACAAAATGCAAAAGAAAAATGCAGGGAAATGTGCAGTGCTTTTAGAAAGCCCATGTTTAGATTTCATTCCTGTCTCTGGAACACTTTCCTTTAAAGTTATTATGCAATTTTTCAGTCAGTTTGAAATAATGTTGGCTTTTCTATGAAAAAAAAAAAAAAGAAAAAGATTTTGCTGGACTTCTTTTTGGTGATCTTTACTTAGAATTTTCAATACTTATGGTGCTGTTGCAGGAACAGAAGTTCCATCTTCAGCAGAAACTCAGGTGCATTTTATGTGCACAAGAAAACCAAAAAGGGCCAGGATCCGCAGGCATAGTGCCGAGTGCTGCCTGGCCACCACGCAGAGGTTGTCCCCAGACCGTCCTGGCACTGCCAGGGTGGTGAGTCAAGGCTCCCTGCTGAAGCATTGGGACCGGCCGCCATAAGTGCCTGTTCACGGGCTTTGCTCCAGCAGGGTCAGGCAGGCCTGCCCCACCACTTACTGTTGTATTTCTGGTTGCAGGATAACCAGGCATCCTTCTTCCCAGAGACAGAAGAGACCTGGCAGGGGGAGAGTTGCTCAGAGATCAGGTGTAGCACCCACATTACAGCCAGGTATATGGTTAGTCTTTTCTGAAGGCAAATTCTTCACTGCATCAGGTGGTGTGTTATCCTACTCCTCACAATGGATTTTATTTAAAAAAAAAAAAATCAGTTAAAAGGAAAACATTCCTGAAGCGGGAGAGGTAGCCGGTTGTGCTGTTGTGTGGGCACACCTCGTTCAGGGTAGATCCTGCACCACCAGCTCTGCAGGGTGGGCTTCTGGATATGAGGGAAATTGCTCCTTTTGTAAAACTCACCTGTAGACCAATGGATTTGCAGGATGATCTGAAACTACTTCAAGCTATCACTGAAATGAGTTTATCTTTCTATTTGTCTTTCCATTTCCATTTCTATTTATGTCTCACATTCTCTCTTTCCTGTATTATTGTGTCTCTGCCTGCATAGATATTTTTGGATAAATTTACTGAATTTTTTTCAGGGTTTCCATGCTTACAGTTTCCTTACCGTGTTAAAATTGTGATGAAACCATAATATTGACATGAAGATTTTCCCCACACCTATTAGAAATTTTCTCATTTCTTCACTTAGAATATTCTTCTTGTGTAATGTGGTTACACCTTTTTCTTGTCCACATTTTCTTTTTTCATGGAAAGATTTAAGACACAGTTTCTTTTAAAGGAATTGTAATGTTGTGTTTTATTATGGAAAATTGCATATTTTCACAATTGCCTTCTTCACCTGCCTATGCTCAACTGATGTCAAATATTTTCTGCAAATAAAACAAATTTCCAAAGGTTTCCATATAGAGTTTACCCAGAGTTATCAGAAATATGTTAGGGGACACATCCAGCTCAGGCTGATGGCTCTCCAAGGCTCACAGTCCAAACAACCCTTATGGGATTTTTCCTCTTGCCCTGTTTAACAAGAGGAATTGCCAAAATCACAGACAAGCTTTACAAATGGAAGGAAGGTAAATGAAATGTGAGCACTGTACACACCTGGCTGAAGGAGCTTTTCTGCAGGTAATGAACTCACTGGTGTTAGGGCAGGGCGCTGGTAGCTTTTGCACTCTCTATTGTTACAAAGCTCTCCATCACCGACAGCGAGGCGAGAACCTCCAACACAAGCAAACAGAATGGACAGCATGGGAAAAACTGTCAGGTTTTGTTGCCCAGCCAGTACTCTCACATGTTTTATGTTATTGCTCAAAGCACATTAACACCAGACTATGACACATGTGGAAGTATGAATCTGAGGACCATTCAGTGCTGTGAAGTTTCCCACTTCATCAGTTACAGAAGCATCTCTGCTAACTTTGTGCTGTGAAAATTCAGCGTTGGATATGCTCACAATTTCTCAGCTCTTAAATGGTGTGGAGTGGTCTCAATGAGGGTGTGCTGAGCCGGTCTGGCAGTCCCCTCACACTGCACCTGTGTGCATATACATGTGTGCGTGTGCATGTGCGCATGTGCATGTGCACTACCCGGTGAGGGCTGGTTCCAACCTCCTCACCAGCACTGCTCATGGGCCAGTCTGTGCCTCTGCCTCTAGAGAAGACCTAGGCTTGGTCTTCCTAATATCCCAGTCTTTCTCTGCTTCTGCCAGTGGTACCAAGCTTCTGTGCAGGAAAGTGCATGCTGTAGACTCCCAAAATGCCGCTGATGACATCTAAAGCAAATACGAAATGTAGGGATAGTAATGAAAAAGTACAAAACAAAAAGCACAAAAAAGGAAGTCCCTTCTACAGAACTGCTTGGAACATCTGTGATGAAACAGTTTCCATCAAATATGTTGCTTTATCAAAGCCAACAAGTTTCATTGATACATAGGATAGCTAGCAAAATTTTTGAGCAAGCACTACTTGTCTCCACGCGTTACAAAGAAAGATAATTGAGATACATGACCAATGTAAAGCAGAAAAGGATGCTTATGGAACCATCAAAACTGCTCCTGAAATATTCATGCCACTTAATTTTAGAAACCTCTCCAAGGTATCAGCAATGAGACACCAGCCTCATTGGGATGGTGGGCTGTTCATTTGGAGTTGGAGAAGGTTCATTCAAAAGGAATTTCAGAGCCCCTGGGAAAGGTGCCAGTTCATATATGTTATTCAGTTTTCATTCTAAAGTGAAATTACAACAAAGTCCAAAACCTTGAAAGTTTTAGCAGAACAAAACTATTATTTCTTGCAGCTTCGTGCAATGAACATGAATACATGTTGAAAATATCTTTCAGCTCCTGAAGTTTCCCAGTTTCAATCTCTTAACCTGAACAGCGTATTGATTTCAGGTTTCGCATTCAGCAGTAAAATCTGAAGATTTTTCCCAGCCTTTCCCTGTGCATTAATGAACTACCTCAAGGTCCCAGTTGCAGTGAGAGAAAAAGATGACATTTGATGTCAAACCCAAGTCAAATTTTCTTATGTAATTTTAAATAAAAGGCATCTGCACCCTCATTGCATCTCCTGAATGCCGGGGAAAGCTGCCACGAAAGCAAACCCATGCCATGATGCCAGCACGTGGCGATGCTGGATGCAGGCTGCTGCTGCCACAATGCTGCTTGGCACCGGGGTTGCCCTTGCACATGGAGCGGTGCTGAGCAGCATCCTGGCAGCAGCAAAGCTGATTTCTGAGGTGGAATCCATGTTTTGATGTCATCACGGAAAACACAACCATCAGCTTTTGTTTCTTCAAAATGTGGAAACAGGAAAATAAAATCTGGACACCCTTCATCCTCCAATTTACGCATGATGAGTGAAAAAAAATGAAGGCTGGAGCCTTCTGGAGTGTTAGCCATACTGTACTCACAGCAGATGTCTTGTTTATTTTATCACATGTTAGTTGAATAAATAATGACAGTCATAGTAGCAAAGTCCACGGACAGCAATGGGAGACCATGGAGGCAGGGCAGGACAACATATAATAAAATTTATAATTTTATAAATGGGGCTGACATCTCTGTATTTAAAATAAAAAATCAAGACACAAAGTATGGTTTTAACCTGTAAATTCCCTAAAATAAGGATTAAGTCATACAGTAGCTAATACAAGAGAGACCAATTTCTGCTTGGGACTTTTTAACTAGCAGCAGCAGCAATTGCAAATAAGAATAATTAGGAGTGCAATTAGTTGCATTAGTGCAGTTAAGATCAGAATTTTGCTCCAGACCTTTGTCTAAAATCATTTGGACTTGCAGAGCATCACAGCGCACTTCTGTCCAGGTCTTTCAGTGTGAACATTCATCTTTTCACCAAATACACAGTCTCACCAGGCTCGTGATCAGTCTGACATAAGTTAGATGTGAAACTGCAGGTGAGCATTTTGAGTGTGGGATGTAGGACAGATTACCCAGGGTGTAGTGCTTGAAGCCCCCAGAAAACAGCAGCGGGATGAGCCCCGGGACACAGTGGGCTGGCTCGGGCAGGTCGGACGGACACAGCCAGCACCAGCCTGGCACCTTATGCCCTGCACCAGCAGCAGAAGGCAACAGGCTTTCCTGAAACCCTTGGAGGCTGCACAAGACCACGGATGAGGAAACTCTTATACTGACAACACATAAAAGCACAAGGAAACTTTCTTATTAGACACTTCCCACACCTTCCTAGAAAAGTTCTCAAGGTCTTACAAGGACTGACAGCTGGCACAGCTGATGTGGTGACTCCTCAGGAGGTGCAGACCAAGGGAGGAACACTGAGGGGGTGTAGGAGCATCCTCAGAGCTGGGAGAGGGCAGCGAGAGTGTCGTGGTTTAACCCCAGCCAGCAGCTAAGTACCACGCAGCTGCTCACTCCCCCTCCCGGTGGGACAGGGGAGAGAATCAGAAGAGTAAAAGTAAGAAAACTCATGGGTTGAGATAAGAATAGTTTAATAATTGAAATCAAATTAAAAAAAAAATTGTAGTGAAAAGGAAAATAACAACAAAAAGATGATCAAAACCCAGGAAAAACAAGTGATGCAACCGCTCACTGCCTGCTGACTGATGCCAAGCCAGTCCCGAGCAGTGATTGCTGCCCCCCGGCCAACTCCCCCCGGTTTATATACTGGACATGATGTCATATGGTATGGAATAGCCCTGGGACCAGTCTGGGTCAGCTGTCCTGGCTCTGCTCCCTCCCAGCTTCTTGTGCACCTGGCAGAGTATGGGAAGCTGAAAAGTCCCTGAGTAGTGTAAACACTACTTAGCAACAACTAAAACATCAGGGTGTTATCAACATTATTCTCATGCTAAATCCAAACTACAGCACTATACCAGCTACTAGGAAGAAAATTAACACTATCCCAGCCAAAATCAGGACAGAGAGCAGAAAGCAGCTGACCCCAAACCAGAGAGGAGACACCTGAGAAATGGGCTACAGGGACCTTGTCTGTGTGGATGGCTCCAACAGAATATAAACAATACTGTTGTATTAATAAAAAAATTTAAATCATATCAGGTATATGCAAATTCTATAAATCACATACATATGCACATGGCTGCCTGAGAATAAGGCCCCATTAATTGCTTAGATATTCCCAAAACAGATATCTCAGATCCAGTATATGCCTTTCATATGCATTGCTTGCCTCTGTGGCAGTAAAAAAATACATAAAAAACAAAACAAAACATAAGGAGAAAGAACAAGCCAACACCTTCTCTGAGGAAGGGCGTAGACCATCATGCCGCCTGACTACTGGCCATAAAGATTATTTAAATAAATTTTTTTGTTACCCAGCATATAATGGGGAAAAGCTGATTTTAGTGAGGTGATGGCTCCAAGGTTGGCTGACTTCTCCAAAGCTTTTCTGAAAAATCAAAACACCCTCATGATCAAATCTGTGCATTGCTGCCAAATTTTATTTGTTCTCTTCCTGAAAGGATCCTTTAAACCGCAGCTAGGTGGGAAGCGAAGAGAAAGGCACCACACTGACATCTAAAGACATCAATATACATACAGCATATAAAAATCCCTGAATGAAACAAATCTGCGCGTCAGCTTGTGCATCTATAGCAAATCCCTTCCTGCTCCACCAGTGAGATCAGCAGTGGGTTATTCCAGCAGTGGGTTATCCCAGCAGTGGGTTATCCCAGCAGCTGCTGCACCCTGCGGCACCCCGATGCACACTTCGGAGCTGCTGGCACTCCTGGGGCTTCCCCAGGCAGGGGATCTGAGTGCTTGTACAGGGATGGGCACAGCAAAGCCTGGCACAGCAAAGCCTGAACTTGGCCACAGACCATACTCTGCAAGAAAGTCGTCACACTGGTAAGGTTGTGAATCTGCTGGTGATTGATCCAGCAGTTATGTACTTTATTACATTTCTCCAGAGGTCAAAGGCTTCTAAAATGGCATTTTGGTCTGCAGTGTCTCACTGTGGTTGTAGCTCAACATCTTTTTATCTCCAGTTTCGAAAAAGAAAATGAATCAAATATGATTCGCTAGAACACTTGTTTTTTATCCATCAGATTTTGCACATTGCTCATCCACCCATCTTGGCCATGATGATCCCTACAAACAGCACCAGCAGCACCAAGCTGGCACGAAAGCGGAGGGGACAGGGAAGGTGGACTCACCGCATATGCTCCTCTCTCCTTGGGGACAGACATGCTCCACAAGGTGCCCAAGGCTGGTCGTCCTGGGCCATCAGAGGGGCCCTGCCACCGTGGTCCCTGTTCCCAAGGGCAGCCACCACTGCAGGGGGTCCCAGAGCTCCCTGAAGCAGGAAGCCACCAGGAAGCTGCAGGAGGGCAGGTTCGCACCCAAAATTTTAACAAGGAAGGGGCTTCAGCTGGCAGACTTCACCTTGGTCTCCTCTGAAAGCACAGACAGAACTTGGCCAGAAAAAAGTCTGAAATCAATGCAGCTTAGGTGCTACCCATTTCTGCCCAAACCCGACAGGCAAGCTCAAACCAGAAGCAAAAAATGACCCAAATTTGCAAGAGTTTAAGGGAAAGTGATTATAAACAACACCAAAACCCCATATACTTCAAGTACGACATCCAGTGGGACCTGCTGAGGCAGCTGGATTCTGCATAAAGATTATTTTATGATAATGCCACGAGGTCAGGGAGCTTAGCACAATTCACAGCTCTGTCTGGGCACTGATAATTTCAAGAGCAAAGCTCACAATATCCTCACTTGGCCCACTGTGAAGGCTGAGCACTGAAGAGGAGATGTCAGGCATAAAACGGGCAGTAGCAGAGACAAGCAGGATGCAAAGGGCTGCTACAAACCCGGGACCCTCTGGTTTTCCTCCCCTCTCCCATTTTCAGGGCAGAGGTCCAGGCTGCAGAAGGGATATATGTAAAGACAACCCGCACTTCTGAAAAATTCAGTACAACCAGACTTAACATATTTATTTTCAACATTCTAGATTTTTAATTTTTAGTTTTTGTATCTTACTTTGTTATACTCAAAATAGGATGTGGGATGTAAAACCAACAGTGCATCATGTTTTAGTCTCATTGAGGAAAATATGAATATCTGGCAGGTGCTGGAGACAGAGGAAGACCCTTCGCCTGACAGTGTACTTTTTCCACACAGATCTCAGCGGTTGCCCTGAGACCACAGGGGGAGGAAGCACCAGCAGAAACCCCTCAGAGGGGCTTTGCAAAGCACCGTTTTGTCGCAACCACACCCACGGCCATGAGCAGCAAACATAGCCATGCCACAGGAAGTATAAATTATAGTTATGGACTAATTACACCTTGGTGTTAAATTCCCACAACAAATGGTCTCTGCGGCTCCTCTGCAAGGCAGAGCATCACCCTGCACTCACCACAACATGGAGAGGGAACCAGCCCAAACCGTGTTTCCAAGCCAGCTATTATTTATTACCTACCAAATCTGAAATCTAAATACAGGCTTATTTTTGTTGCACTTTGCAGCTCACCACTTGTCGTCTTCCTAGCATTTCAGTACTCCTAAGTTTGAAGAGCCAATGTCAAAAGCCTTTTGAACTGGTTTATATCTATGACAGGTGTTTGTGTATGTGTACAGAAATATATATAATGGTTTACAGTAGTATCTGCCACTACCCTCTAGTTCAGGATCTGTGGAAAACTGCATTACAAACCAACTTGCGTTTTTTAAGGTTTACGGCTTAACTTCTACAATTTGCCTGGATGAGACCTGACAGTGTGTTATCAGCCTGGAATTGGTATTATACAGCCCCTCCCCATCCTCAAAACAAACAATACAGATTGTGTGCACAGGAGTATACAGAACATAATGCAAACATTTCTTATGCAAATTCAAACAGGTGCGTATTGCAGCACAGCTACACCACGGACTGCAACAGCCGCAAAGAGCTGGAGTGATCTGCCGTGCCAATACTCATTGCTCGTATTGCTCGTTGACAAATAGACCTTGGCAATGGGAACTGCACATCAGTCAGCAGTGAGAGTGTGCAGTATTAGTCATAGAAAGCCTGTGCCTCACTGTAGCAGAGGCAAGAGCGAGTAGTTTTTCTGTTTAAGAAATTAAAGAAAAAGCAGTTCAGATTTAAAAGAATGAAAAGCAGGGTCTGCGTTGAGCAGAAGGGGGAGATGTTACTTCCTGTGTCACTGAAAGAGAAACAGTTGGTTTTACTATAAGTAAATAAATAAAAGTGACCATTTTCTCCTGTGTCTTGGGCCCCAGATTCTGGCATTAGATATGCAATCTCTTATCACCATATTGCTCATAAAATCATTTTAATAATTACTTTCATGCTTGATCACACCCTCCTATCATTAATAACGCTGGCCCTGTGCAAATATAGCAAGTATTAAATGCTGAAGATTATTTAAGCATATTACTTTCAAGGCTGAAGATATTACTTTCAAGCTGAACTGCCACTTACCTATTGGGGTACATTTTTCTGAAAAAAAAAAGGTCTGTACTGTTTTGTTTACAGAACATAAAAAGGAACTATAACATTGAGAAAGAGAAAATGAACCATAAAATGCTGTTCACTTTGCCTGTCCTTTTTTTCCTTCCTAGGGTAACTAACACTTCTTGATGTTTATTGTATTCATCATTTTGTATTGTATTTGTCATTAAGGGGCTTTCTACATGTACCCCTGCTCTGGAGCTCCTTCGCCTCCAGGGCTTGACTGTGCAGTGGATGTGGAAGCCAGCTGTGGGTGCCTCGAGATTCTCCAGACACACACGGTATTTCTCAATAAGGCTGTATTTATTTAAACAAGACCTCCCATACACCTGCACCGAATAATTTATGCCATGCTCATGTATTTGGCTTTGTGTACTTCATATGAGCTGCAGTTCCAGGTTCCTGACAAAGAGTTTCTGGAAAGTCCCTTTATCTTTACGTGGAGGTCCCAGCACAGCTCATGTAAGACCCACTAAAAGCAAAATAGCACTGGAGGAGAAAGCCCTCCGCAGAAATAACAACAACCTGTAAAAGTGAAGAATGAAGTGACAGAAGTAGTAGCAAAAATTTTATCACACCCAGCCAGTATGAGCCCAGGGAAATTTATAGAATAAGGTTAATAAAAACAGGGGGGAAAATAAATAGTGGAAGGAAAGACAGGCACAAATCATCATTTATTTATTTATTTATGTCGAGTGCCTCATTCACTGCTGACCTACTAAAGAGATATCCAAAGAAATGCCAAAACCATGCAGTGCTCATTCAGTGAAAACCATGCAGGGATACGGCAAGTGTCAGATGCAAAGGCACAACTGATGTAAGTGCATCATCTGTCCATATTTTAAAGTCAGCTGGTGAAACTAACTCCATCTAAATGTTCACATTTTCCAAGTCCTCAAAAGGTTGCCTTTGCAAATACGATTCTTATCAAATATGATTCTTACCATTAATGGCGTTTCCTTGGCAGTTTCAGATGACTAACGAGTTTGCTAACAATGTTCTTACACCATCTTTTTGCTCAAAATATGTTTAAATGACCTGGTTGTAAAAACCATGGTAGTTAACACGAGTTCATGGTTATTACTACTTTTTCTAAATGCATTGTCAAGGTTCCTGAGACTGTGTGCTTTCAAGGTTACCACAAATTAAAAGCTATTTTGGCTTACTCTTCAAAAGTCCAACTACAACCATGCTATATGCAGTAAATCAACCCTTGAAACATATTTACACAACAGACAACATGTGGACAAATATTTCTCCCCACCAGTACCACAGCCAGGTGCACGTCCTCCCGGAAAGGTCCGCCTTGGCCAGCAGCTGCCTTTCAAACCCCAGGTGGGTGCACTGCAGCAGGACTGGCTAAAGAAGAAGGATGAAAGTAAGAGATTTCCTGTCAGACTCTTCCAGAAACTCATTTTTGTTACTTAATAAGCAAAAGCTTCCAAGAACTGAAGGAGGAAATACATCCCACTCATGCCAAAATAAAAATAAAGATGACTCTCAAATGATAGCATCTCAGGTCAAAACAAAAAAAAAATTACCCTTCAAGCAAAATATTGTACAAGCTTGCTATGGAGAAGGCACTAATCCAAATTCATTCTACATGTGCTGGCTCCTGCCTTTTTTCCTTCTACCATCTCTCATCATCTCACGCACTCACCGTGCTCAGCCAGAGAGGTCTTTAAGGTGCATTCATGCCACGTATGCATGAGTTAAAGAAGGAGTCACTGAAGGAAAATAGTGACTTAAAAGGGGCGAGGTTACTGTAAGTTACTTCTTCTTCTGACTCCTCAGTTGGCAATTTAACCATCGTGGATGTCAGCAGAGTTCAGGCAAGCTCTCCCTGGGAATTCAGCAGTAGCCGGTCCGTGCATTACCTCTGAATGTAGTTCCCTGTGCACCAGCAGAAGCAGGTAGCTTCGGGTAGGCTGCAGGAAGCTGCGTTTTGGGTGATGAGGGATTCAGTTGCCTTCACAGAGGTAATTAGTGCTGGTTTGGTCACCTGAGGATCTTTTTCCAGGTCTCCAGGCACTGCTGGAGCATGGGTTTACCTTCCAGCCCCCCAAAATGTCTCAAGCACCCTAGGATGGGAGAAATGTCCCCAGATGCCTGTGTTTAGGTAGGTGAGTCACACATCAAGTAGCACTAACAATGACACCTCTTAGTCTTGCTAAGATTCATATCAGTATTTTGCCCTTTTTCTGTCATTACAGAAAACCAGTCAGAGTACTGCCCTTAACATTGCTGTAGGAAACCAGTTTTCAGAAAGAGAAGCTAAGGAACCATTTATACAGCATATTTTAAAATGAACCAGTGTCTTCCACCATGAAAGAATCTCTTCTGCTCATTTTAAGTCTCATAACATAATCGATAGTCAAGCAATTTTTCAGCTCCTGCTCTCACGTATGTGTTAACTTGCAATTATGCTCACAGGGTATAGGGGCATAGTACAGTATTGACAAAAACTGAACTATCTTTCTAACTCTACTGAAATATTTGCCCACTTCCTGCTTGTTTCCTCTTCTTAAACTTGCTGAAATACAAGTTTCATCTTCAAAACGATGCAAATGTTAAACAAAAGTCTGTACAAGACAGTGAAAACTTTTTCTTTATCAAGTTGACATAAAAAGCAACTAACCACATGCCAGAACTCCTGATCCTATAAGGTAGTCTCCAAACCTCAGGACCTTCCAGCATCTAAGTAACGAATCTGCAACATTAGACAACAGTATTTTCCTCAAACTCTCCTTTCTTTTCTAATTATGTTTTTATTTATTTCAGTGCTCTGCTGAGCAGCCTTGAGCATTCTGAAAATCCCAATCAGAATCCACTGTGCTGCCCTATTTTTGAACTTCGGTTTGAAAGTAGACTTTAATTATCCTTGCATTGGCTTCCAAGGCCAGATAGCCTGCAGCTGTCCTGGCTGCAGTGGTCAGCATCACCAAGAGAGAAATCACCAGGCTGCAGGCAGAAAAAAACACACACAGACTCTCTCTTGGCTGCAGTACTGCATCATCATCTTGCTGAACAGCTTTGGACTGTGTTAATGTGCTGGGCAAATTAGTCAGCTGATCCATTGGTGTCACCAAGGGTCTATCCATTAGTTTTAATGGGCTTTGGGTCAGACCCTTACACAGGAGTAGTTAGTGAATGACCAATCATAAAAACACCTTCTGGTGACATGTTAAATATTCTCAACCATATGCAAATATTCTCAACTGTTTATGACAAATAGCAATCATCCCTCGCAACACTGTGCTTGCACAAAGGCTCACAATACACAAATACAGCCACAAGATTTTCATATCATTCTGTAAAATGTTCTGTATGGGGAACTCATACCATACACTCAGGCATACCATTGATGGAAATGGGTTTGCACTGAGAGGAAACCTTGGGATGCATTCAGTAACAAACCCAAAAATATCCCCACATTAAAATGAACCATTGGACAGCAGCTGAACAACCAGATAACAACTTGGCTGCTGTCTCTCATGCGATGTCTGTGGCTTTAGACAAGAAAATTAGAGCTGTTGATGGATGAAGTGCCTAAAATGACAATACACTCTATTGAGACAGGGTTAAGTCTGTGTGAGAGACTTTCTGCGCAGCAGCATACCAACCACTGGGCTCGAGCTGCCGAGTGGAGAGTGGCCACAGCTGCTGCATCTCACTGGGAGCGGTCAGGGACCTGAGACTGCATTATCACTGCAAGGCAAATAACTGCAAGCAGTGCTACTGGAAGCAGGGCAGACAGGGACAGTGCATAAGGATAGTACAGTATAATGATACTGTCTGGAAAAAGCCCCTGCCTATTGGTAGTAAAGCGAGTCCTTTGGGCTGCCCCAGCTCTCCCCGGGGAGGGAGATTTCTGCAGACCAGAGGCAGCATCGCTAGCTAAGAGAGAAGTTCTGGGTCTCCCCTCTGCTGAGACCAGGAGATGTCAATCTGGAACCAAAACACTGAAACTAGAGATTTATTTCTCCTTTCTTGTCCTCCTCTTTGTGCATGTATGTAATTGACTTTAATTAAGCTCGCATAGCTTCTAAACCGTGAAACCTAAATGTCTCTGGGATCAAATGACAGCATCAGGAGAGAAATTACTGCAGCATAACATATAAATATTACTTCGCAAATGAAAAAGTCTTATATTGTTTTTCTTTTCCCTAGATCATTTTCTTAAGCTTTTTGCCTGCTCTCTCTTTTGCTTCTCCTTTGGTAAGACAGCACCAGCAACAGATAAATAGTACCCAAGAGATAGCTGAAGTTCAAGTTTTAGAGGAAGTCAGGCTGCAGACAATATAAATATTGTATTAGTCCAATTCAGTAAAAGGTCTTCCCAGCTGCTGAAACTGAGTCACATCACCAGGAATCCAGAAAGCACCATGCTGTGCTGAATCAGTGCTGGGATTTTGCAAGCAAACAAACCATATTTAATGCATTTAACCAACAAAAACCAGAGACTCTGGGATTCGCCTGGCTCTCCCAGCCTTGTACACATCCGCACCTTGTTACTGACAACAGCAGTGCCTCTTCTGAATGGTTCCTCTTCCTTGTCTCAGTTAGACATGCAACCTTTACCAGAGGCACTGTTTCAATTAAATCATCCAGGAGCTGTTCCTGGAGTAGCAAGGCAGACCAGTGTGCTGTTATTAAATGTATTTTCTGATGCAATAACTAGTATTTTGAACCTTCTGGCTCAGAGTAAAACCTCATCTCATCCCCAGCCTGCTGTCTTTCCTCCTCCTTCCTCCTCTGCAGGAATCCTCTTCCCTGCCCAGCACGCCACCTCAACACAGGTCACCCACACCAGACCATGCTGCTGCCTTGCATTTCTGCAGCGTGGGGATAACCTGGATTTCAAAACTCTATGCGGGAAAGCACATGGAGAAGAAATCCATTTACTGTTACCAGGTAGGGGCAGGAGCAGTTTCTGCCTCCCTGGCTGGTAGCCGCCAGGGCAGGGTGGCCAGAGCAGCGCGGCGCTCACCTCTCCCGCCCCGGTGCCCCCGCGCCGTGACCTGCCAGGTCTCAAGGTGCCATACATTGCTGACCCTGCAGCACAGGAGCAACGCAGACCTAGATCTTGGCGCATCCCAGGTGGATCATTTTGAAGCCAAGATGCAAAAGATGCAACAGCTTCCCACAGGACATGTACTTTGACTAAACTTTCTATACTCTGGCAAAAGGAAAAAAACAAACCAATGCCTTGATAAATGAGACTTTTTCCCAGAGTTATTGGCTACCTATAATTGCACTAAACCCAAAACCGGTAATCCACCTTACTGCGTAGCTGTTGCCGCCAGCAGACGCTAAATTTGTCATGTTTTCTTTCATTAACTACAGAAACGCTACTGCAGTCACTGGCTTCAGAGTGGTCAGGACCAATATTTGGCTCCTCCCTCTTTAATCCCACGTTCATGATCCTCCTTCTCCCCCACAACAAACACCCCCTGCTATTAGAAACCTGATTAGCGAATGTATATCAATTGTTTGTGCAAGAGGAGCCCTGACCATCAGTGATTTCATGTCTTCCATTTTTATCAATTCCTCACTGTAGCTCAGATCCCTCATTTCTAGCTCTGACCAGACTCCCACTGACTGTGGGCTCGTGACCAGTGAACCTGAAGTTCACAAATATTTCAGACAGCAAGAAATATGCAGTTCAATTTACATCTCTTTTATGTTACTAAAAGAGAAAGCTTTTCCACCAATTTCAGCAGTTACCCTAGTTTACTTCCAGTGCAGTGGTGATCAGAAGTCAGCTGGTAATTAATTTACTCTAATTGCATGCTCACTATGTATGTGTGCACTTCTTTAAAGATCCAGATATTTATCTGTTTCTGCCAAAACACTGGAAATATTTAGTACGAAGCAGATACTAAGAACATTTCAAACTGAACAATTAAAATTTGTCATAACTACGACAAATTCAAATAGAGGAGTTATAATTATTTGTTCGGTTCAGCTATGGGAGTCATTATATGCATGTACAGGAGAACTGGATGCCAAAGAAAATTACTATTTTGCTATATTTTGGCCTTACTCTGTGTAAAAAAGTCCTCAGAAGCTCTGGGTAGAGGATACTAACAAGGATCAGCACTTAATTTCACTGTGAGGACTAATTTGCCGTGGAGCTAGTGCAGTACAAACCCAGCCAGAATCTCAGGTTTCTTTTAGGTGGCTTTTTCCCCCCAGAAGATGACGTCTACACACGCAGCTATAAGCTTGAAGAATGCAAACAACTGAAGTATCAGTGTGATAGCTTCACTTTGAGTCAATGTAAATAACTAAATAATTAATTGTTTAAAATATTAATGTTGATGCCTGATGGTTTTTCATGCCTAGGTATTGCTGCTTGTAAGATCAGTGGGTAGGTTTAAATTTAAAGGAAATGCTATGTTTGGCATCAGCTTGTTGCTGCTTAGAAAGAGACGGTACCTGGAGGTAATTGCTTCAAGACGTAGCAATAATTTTGTTTTCACATCCAGTTTACAGAATAAAGACTTATTCTAATTTGTACGTTTTACAAAGACACAAAGTCTAATGCTGTAATCCTCATTGTATTTTGACATGGGCCATTGGGATAAACAGCAGAACTTACATGCTGCAAATGCAATAAACAACCCCAAATGCATCTTACTCATCTATGTCTTTTGAAATTATATTTAATTTTTTGAATATGAACAGTAAAAAGGACAGAATAGAAGGGAAATGGAAAGGAATATGCATACCGTGTGACGTCTTTAGTATTCCAGAGTGAGAAAGCAGCAAACAGATAGTTTACCATGTGCCCTTTCATTCGAAAGGCCACCTGCCAACTCATTCCCATTTTCCCTTCACTGGGTTATCAGATGCATATAAATGAAAGTATTCCTGGGATACGCAGAAATGCTCATCTGTAGTAAGAGCGCACTGCCTTTTGTGAATGAGCCTGGCTGCAGTGTCTGTTCTTTGATACATGCTAAACAGAGCATCTTTCAGAGCAAAACTTTTAACATATATTTTCTGTCTACTCTAAATTAAACAGCCCATGAATTAAAAAAGTCTTTCGATTCTGACAGTAACTGCAATCCAAATATCTCAGCGGCCTTTGATATAGTCCTGAGTTTAACTTCTGAATCGTCCTTTGGCAGTCAGCATTGCTCTCGTTACTTTGCAGGCATGCAGAGTGAGTCACAGCAAGGAGAAAGGATTTTGCTTTACTCAAGTGAAAGCAAAAAAGGCTGCTGCAGTTTTGGCATGGGAGCCTTAACCTCCAGTGCCAGCCTGGGGCTTTTGCACAGAGGGCAGCTTGCCACCCAGATTTTTGCTGGCAAATTTGCAGAAAAGTCTTTCACTTCCTGTCATGCTACAAACAGCCAGAAATCCGATTATTAATCATTGGCAATTCAGTTAAAACAGGCAATGATTGTGTTCATGGCACAGAAATATAGTAGCACTCATAGAAATCCTATAGAAGCCACTGAGTCCCCCTGACTGTCATTCGCACGCACACACGTGCACACGCACGTGCACGTGCACACATATTCGTGCAAGTACGAGATGCACATCCATTGATTCAGAAAGGCTCTGGAAAATTCTCCGGAGTAAGAACAAACCACCTATCTGTCTTTGTCTTCCTGACCATTTTCTTCCTCTTGTTTTGTAAAGACGACACAATAGGTGTGTTCTGTTTTTTAACAATGTTAAGTTGCTATACTTGTTTCCCTTGAGAAAATATCCTTGTTACACCCCTAGGGTGTATCTTCTTAATCTACTTGCTTTATTCTGCAAGATAATCCTGAAAAACTTCAGGAGGTATTTGAGGAAGAGAAATCAGAGGTAAATGGTCATTAATTGTATAATGACTACCTTTTATTTTGTGTGAATGTTCTTCCTCTTACTTTTGTTGTTTTCTCTTGCTCTCCAATCCCTTCACTTTCTCAGTAAATGAATGATTAATTGCATTAGGCAACTGCTGACCCCATCATAAGTGGTATTGAAATGTTGGCTTTATTAAACATGGTTTTAATGTTACTAGACTCACTTAGCAGTGTCTAGTGATGGATGACATTGCACGGAACAAGAAATGGATCATTTATAATTGTTGACTCAGCCGCTCTCCATGCAAACTGCATGAAGCATCATCCTGGGAAGCAGCAGCCCCAACTGGCTGGAACTGTTTTTGTGTACTCTCAGCTCATGTAGCAAGGACAGGGAGCTGTGAGGAACTGCATGTTTACCAGCTATGCTGACCCCACCCGCACGCGACAGCTTTGCGAGCAACTGAACCTTCGGTGAAGCAGGAGTTGCTCCTCCACGTGCACATTACATGAACTAACTGTAGCCGCTCTGTGCCCCACTCACTGAAAGGTGAGCCAGGGGTTCTCCTTTACTGAGTTAAAAATACCAACCAAGGGATCCATTTTTGGTGGCCTCGATTATTGTTTATTTCTTGGTCTTTGTTTCATTCTGCTGTCACTCCATTGGCAGCTTCGCAGAGCTGTCCCAGATCGCCGGAGCACAGGGGTGATGCCCATCACCCATGGCCAGCAGGTGCTCTCCCTTCCCATTGGTCTCACCGATATCCGAGAGCACTCAGGGACATACTGTGAAGGTCCTCAAGTTCACACCAGCTATCTGAGAGGGGCTTCTCAGAATAAACACCAAATACAGGGAAAGGACAATAATATCTGTGACCGCTCGTGCCCTGAGAAGCCCCAGCGGTGTTTAAATAATCTGATGAATTAAGCACAATATTGACATCAGCCTCAGCAATACTGACTATTCCCCAACAGCCCACATCACTGTATGATCTGCAGCATGTCATCACAGCCATGAATAACACAACCAGCTCAGGCTCCTGGAATGGAAATGAAGTCAGAGGCACTGGTTGTCCCCAGACTGTGCTTTGTCACAACTTAGATGTGCAGCATGGGAAGAAAAGAAAGCCCACCTAAAATCAGACATCCGTTTCAAAATTACATGATCAGAAAGACTGTCTTGTCTGCCTTTGAATTAAAATGTAAATGTAATGGGACTGGGGGCTGCCCTTTATCAAAAGTAGTCTGCTTGGGTTTCAGTGTGTTGTTCTTAGCTGAACATTTCTGTATGTTCTCAATGGACACCAAAATTAAGCCAGGGTTAAGCTACTCTGAAAAAAAAAAACAACCTGAACTCTTAAAGGTAAATACAAATTTCCCAAAGAATATTACAAAAATATCCATATATTAATGGTGTACTACTGCAGAGTATCAGACAGACAATTAATTGACAATTAAAACCATCCAAAATGGACAAACACTGAGTAACCAAGTAACCATTAAAAAAAGCACTAGATATTTTTCATGCAAAATTCCCCAGAACTCACCAAACTTCCCTGAAGTTTATTTACATTAAATTCCATATACAAGAAAACAAGAAAGCTGTGTACTTTAACTCGTGATGAAATCAGCGTATCACCTGTGAAAGGAAGCATGACAGACATAGAAATGCTAAATGGATTCTTGTATCAGTACTATCAGAGTGATTACCAAATAAATTTATAATTATGAGACACTTAAAGTATTATGAGACATAAAAGATCAAACATACCTCATTATCAGGGAATACGAGCTGAAATGACAGACTATATCAACATGGCATGCTGAGAAGATAAAGATCATGTTACCACTGAATTTTTCATATCCTCCAAAGGTCAAAATCACTTCACCATAAAATTTTCAGTGTCACAAAGCTTATAAGTTGTAAATGTGTTTTTGTTCTAGTCTAGTCATGCACATAAATTATTGGAACCCTTAAACTGCTAGAACATCAAATAAAAAATCAGGATGTGATAGTTGTCATCATGACATTAAAGTGAATATTTCTGAAAATCTAATCCATTGGAGATGGTCATAATTACTGTAAAATTGCTTCTGAAACTAATTTGTTCATGCACATGCAAATAAAAGAGAATTACATTTCCCTTTTCTCTTTTTCTTTTTTTTTTTGTACAAAGAGGAGAAAAGACACCAGCCTTCTTTAAATGTTAGGGCTTTACTCAGGTTTTGATCCCTCTTTGAAATCGCTAATCAAGGACCTTGTTAAGGAAGTAGACTTCATGCGTGAAATCCTATGGAGCTGTAGTCAAGATGTTAATTTTAACCACAGGTTCAGAGCAGCCTTGCTTTTCTGTGCCGATTGCAGTAATGTAACTTGCCAATGTGTGCTGCAATCATACCTAAACATGCAAGGTGCAGAGCAGAGGGGCGTGCAGTGGCCTTGCAATGGCTCTTTTCTGCTCAGCGATCGGATGCTGTCTCTCGGTCATCGGCTTGGAACGATGAGCTGTTACAACAATTGCCTGCGCCATACCTGATCAGCCTCTTGTCAATGAACAGAGTTGACACATGCTGTTTTCAGAGAATAACCAGAGGCTTTGCATGTCCTGTTAGCGCCTGCGCTGACTTTGTTGATCTGATGCTTTTGCATGCAGCAGCAGACCCTCGGGATAAGGCTCAGAGGAGTACTTCAGGGTATCAGCAAAGAAAGATTGATTATTGGCTCTCTTTGCTCTTCCCTTGCTTCACGTGGCTAGCCTGGACTTACATATTTTTGCATTTTGTGTACCTTGCTTCTGCCAAGAATTGTCAGGAATGGCTTTTATTCAGTTTCAAAGTCATGGTGCAAAGTCAAGCCAATTTCTCAGAAAGCCAATACAATATATTGAGAATGATCCACTGGTATCTCTTAATCCTGGTACTGTTTGGCTACAGCAGTGAGACTTTGCAAGCAAGTGAACCTGCTGGCTTTCATGTCATGTACTTCACACTCACCGTCCAGCTTCCTGCCGCAGGCAGCTGCCAGCCGGGTGAGCAGCATGGGTGCAGGGGTCCAGGGGGCTCAGCTCTATGGGGCGGTGAGCAGCCGCAGGCTGGGACTCAAATCTTCCAGACAGATTTCTGCAAGGCTGGTATGTCTGCCACCTTGGAATACAAGATGAAACTACAAAATTTCACCACGCTGAGAGATTTGTATATTGCCCTCTCTTTTCGTATGGTCTTCCTCATGATCTAACCCTCCATTAGCAAGTCTTTTTGGTTATCTCCTGTTGTTTAAGACTTTCTGGTTCCATTTTGTGGGCCATAGCTTTACCCCAGCTATTTGCAACAGGTAGAAAAACACATTCAGTGTCTGGGCCTGAGGTGTGATTTAAAAGCAATTCTGAAGCATGTAATGAGTCACACCATATTAAGGAAAATGTTCTTTTCTCTCAGAGGTATGGGTTTGTGCATGCATATCTTAAATATTTATCCCATGTTTATTTGATAAACTCCTGACTTCACCAATTGCAGATAAGGGACTCAATTCTATTGCAATTTTGTTCTTTAATCATGACAAATTTTGCTTCTTAATAATATTATCATTCCCTTGTCATTATTTCAATGTCTTCTTTCTCTGCTGCTGATAAATGAAACTTAATTGAATTTAATATTGTAAACTGTAGGAACAAGCCCATTAGCTATCCTGAGCTACATGAATTGTACTCGTTGGCATAAATTAACTAACCAGACAACAAGGGAGTTTACAACTTAGTTGCTGACTCAGTAGACAGAGACTAATATCTCCTTCCCAGTATTTTACCAGAGTCAGTCCCAGGATATGAAGTCTTCAGCACTGGCATATTATTTATGAAATTAATGAAGCCCTGTCATTGTAAGACAAGATAGAAATTTTTGGTACTCACTGTTGATGACATATTTTTCTTCATGTTGTCGAGCACGAAGGTGCCATGAAGATTACTGTGGACTAATGAATAGGTATGGAGCAAAAAGGATGAGTTTGGATTCTTTGCAATCGCTGGGACTTAAAACTTCTATTTCAGCTGCACGGTACCTTCATGTGGGAGATCAGGTTTTGAAGTAGGAGAGAAATCGGGGACCTACGTCCAAGACTTGCCCACACTGGCTGTAGCCTGTAATATTTTCATTGTCTCCACTAAAAAGGTGAAGTGGTTATGATACACAGAAAGTCTGCTAGATTATTTTTAGACTGGGAGTATTTTTTGAAACATTATCTTGAAAAGAATCAGCTCATGCTTGAAAACAAGGCTTTTGATTTCTTCCTCTACCCGTGGGCTGGCGAGGGGTTAGTACATGACAGGGTCCTTCATAGTAAAATCATACCAAAAGAACACAGTTTCTTGAAAGTTGTAGAATCGTAGAATCATAGAATCCAAGAATTGTTAAGGTTGGAAAAGACCCTTAAGATCATCGAGTCCAATCATTAACCTATCACTGCCAAGTCCACTATTAAACGATGTCCCTAAGCACCACGTCTACCCTTCTTTTAAATACCTCCAGGGATGGGGACTCAACCACTTCCCTGGGCAGCCTGTTCCAATGCCTGACTACCCTTTCGGTGAAGAAGTTTTTCCTAATATCCAACCTAAACCTCCCCTGGCGCAACTTGAGCCCATTTCCTCTCGTCCTATCGCTTGTTACTTGGCAGAAGAGACCGACCCCCACCTTACTACAACCTCCTTTCAGGCAGTTGTAGAGAGCAATAAGGTCTCCCCTCAGCCTCCTCTTCTCCAGACTAAACAACCCCAGCTCCCTCAGCTGCTCCTTGCATAACTCGTGCTCTAGACTCTTCACCAACTTCGTTGCCCTTCTTTGGACACGCTCCAGCACTGCAACGTCCTTCTTGTAGTGAGGGGCCCAAAACTGAATACATTAGTCGAGGTGCGGCCTCGCCAGTGCCAAGTACAGGGGCACTATGTCACGCTCAGTCTTGACACGAATAGCATTTGGGCAGGGTGTTGGGATTTGAAATTTCAAGGGTGAAAAAAGGGTGTTAAAATACTGAGCTAAAGTGTGTTTACTCTTCCAGCATAAATTACACAGTCGCTTAATATTATTTACTAGTGTAAAAAATGTGCTTATAACATTCAGGCAAATATAGCAAACATCCAAATGCACATATTTGATAGATCTCTCAAAGAAAACAAGGTATGTACTGGTATCCATGACAACAAAGCCACTAAGATCCATGGGTATGTGAGCAAGATACTGTTTAGCATTATGTAAATTTAAAAAAAACGGGTACTGTTAAGGGCAGAGTTTTTCATGCATACATATTCAGTTTATTACTTATCCCCAGTTATGTGTCTTGAGGTTTGGTGGCCACAATGCCGGGGGTTTTGTTAGGAGGTAGGAGCCCCTGGGCTCGCTGTGGGAGAGGCAGCCCCAGCACCTCGGCTCTGCAGGCAGCCGGGAGAGCAGTCAGCAGCCCACACCAAGCTGTGGGGTTGCCAGCAGGGCTCTGCATCCCCTGCATCCCACAGAGGCACATGGGAGCAGGGTGAGAGAGCAGCAGAGGTGGTGCACCACTGGCATCAGGCTATCCGGTGAGCCAGGGCTGGTGGGAGGCCATGCACAAGGCTGACCAGCGCTTGAAGTCAGGTCCAGTCCCAAATGACCTGCCAGTCCTGCCCTTGTCCCCCTGCCGCAGCTTTCCTCCCTGTGGCAGCTGCACACAACTCCCATGGATGCTTCTCCTCTCTCCATCACCCAGCCCCACACAGAGGCAGCTTTCACTCCCAAGCACAGCCACATTTTATGTGAAAGAAACAGCAAGCAGACCCTGGGTGAACAGGTTATGTGGGGGACTTCTAGGCACAGATCTAGGCTTGAGAGGTGATATTCATGTCAGAAGTTAAACCCTGTGATGTGCTAAGAAGGGAATGGTGCCATGGGAAAATCAAAGGCTCTCCTCTGCCCGATTCCCCTGACTCACTTCGAGTGTCATCTTTTTGATCCATGGACACCTGCCATATAAAAGAAGCACCAGTTCACAGCTACCTTAAACTGACGTTAAAGTAAGAATAAACTTGAAAATTCAGGGTAGCCCACCACTAGACATGCAGCTCTCAAAGCACTGAGTAAAGGAATGAGGTTGCATGTGAAATTATTCTTAGCCGGTCCCGTGAGTGAGGGCTGGCTCTCCTTGGGTGGTTCTCACCAAACTTAGATCCTTTCTGAGCCATCAGTGCTTGCCAACAAACAAAACCGGTTAGTCACTTCTGGATTAATGCAGCCACAGCAGTCCCTCAGCGATCCTTCAATTTTGGATCCCATAAGCCCAAAATCTCACATGGAGCTCTATCTGCAAAAATCAGAGAAAAAGAACAAAGACAACTGAAATATGGCCACATGTTGCTTTATTTGGGTTTCTGTTGTGGTTTCACTGAGGTTTTTTCACTTCTAATGTGTTCTTATTCATGAGTGCTAAGGTACCTCTTCAGGCTTAATAGTAACCATAAAAATCTTTACACACCACTGAAAGTTATGCATCTTCCCATGAAGTCTCCCCTTACAGACAATGGCTTTCAAAAAAACCATCATGGGTGTTTTTCTTTGCTTGTTAATATATGGCAGGAGGGCTGCTAGCCTGGCTGAGGGGCAACCAGGGGACAGTCACTGTGCTCTCACGCAAGGAAACACTCAGGTGCAGCAAAAAGGATTTACAAGAAAGGTGGCCTTACCATGGAGATATACATGGTTTCTGGCAGGTGGAGCCCTGTTCAGTGCCAGGGAGGATAAAAGGTCTGATAGTCTGCTTAAAGCGTGTGTCTGGGCCCTGCAAGAAAAAACTAGGTCTAAGTTTGTTCCGTCTTCCACAGGTACAAGCCTGGTGGATTCGGAAGGGTCACTTTTTGCATAAATCCAACCTTTTTATGCCCGATCCTGTCCTGCCTAACCTGACAGGCCTACATCTGATATAACTGCTCAAGGAAAAGTAAATTCAGATTTCCCTCAACAATTTCAAGAGGCAGAATGCAAATGTGTGCAGACGTGAAGGACAGCAGTAACACCAGGTCCTGCCCGTGGTGACTGAAGCACATCAGCACATCACATCCAGCATCTCAACACGTTCCTGAACATGGAGCAGTCACGGTAGTGTCTCAGACACCAAAGGGAACAAGCAGAGTTGTCGGCACAGCTCTGCGGTTCTCACGTCCACCTGCCCCACCATGGATGGTTTTTTCTGGACTTGTTTTAAAACATGAAGTCCCACACACCACTGTTTTCAGAGTTTGGTCCTGAGGATAGATTGAAGGTCAGCCTTAGCCAACAGCTTGGACATGCTCTACATCAGCATGAAAAAGACTGAACAGGAAGAATACATGCCATCTGTTATTTAAGCAAGAAACTTTAGATACTGCCGAATCTATTTTTAGGGTAAATAGTTCATTCTGTTGCCTCAGTTTCATAACTCTTTATTTCTGACATAGCAAATTCTCAAGAGCAAAAGTGAGTAGAAAATGGGTAACTTTGGGACAGAAATTATGATGTCATTAGAAATGAGGGTCACTGGATAATGCACAAGTCCAGTTTCTCTCTGAAAGGTTTTCTGGGTTTTGGTGTTGGGTTTTTTTTTTCCAAAAATAGCTTTTTTATTTCCTGAGAAAAAGGCTGTGTGAACCCAGAGTGCCCGTTGAAAAATCTGTTGTTATGTTTATGAACTGTACAACTGGCCAGATTTTGTGACATGAGTAGCAATTTAGCAAAGGAACAAAAACAAAACAATTTATGCCTGGGTGAAAACCATGTATACAAAATGTCAGCTCAGGGCAACTTTTTACAAATAAAATATAGTAATTATAACTCCTGAGAGCAAGTTCATAATGGAATCGTTGGCACGACCTTAACTACAGTAATAGGAACAAGATGCCATTAGGTGTTGACGAGGATGAATTAAGGAACACAAGGCTCTGTGCGATACCGCTGGCTCTCCGGCATCCGAGAGATGATGGCATTAATGTCAGCTGCCCATCAATAGCTGGCAGGGTGGAAGAGTAAGCTCGTGGAGCATGGAGACCGCACTCCCCATGGGCAGGGCTGGGAGGGGACCCCCACACCCCCACCCTGGGGAGAGGAGCAGCTCCCCACCATGGCCCCACGGGGCTGGTGTTCCCATGGGGAAAAGGGGAGACAGAGACGTGGCTGCTTGCTCAGGCCATAGGCAGGGAGCCGGTAGCTCAGTTATCCTCCTCCTCACCAATGTTTTTGTGTTTTCACACTGCGGTATTGATACGGGACCATTCTATGACATGGCTGTGAGTACCACACCTCAGTGCCAAGCAGCAGTGCCTTGGACTGTGGACAGACTTGTTAATATTTGCATGCATACGTCACCTTGCTTTTGTGCTGCTACAGGAAAATATCGCTTACAGAAATTGTGGGCTGGTGGGGATGCCCCGGTTACCTGCACACTCTCCTCTGCCACAGGATCAGTGAAGACTTACTGAATAACCACAACTACTTTTCTATTGAACTGATTGCCTCCAGGATTTTTCTCCTGGCTCCTCAATGTGGCCCCAGTCAAACCCGCTGGTCTGCAGGACGGGATGCTTCAGGTTGCTCACAGCTGCACCAGTGTGAGCCCCTGCCCTGACCCTGCTCCATCCCTGGCATCACCCTCCTCCCTGGCACATCAGCCTGCAGCTCACACTTACTCTGTTCAGCCTTTATGCAGTGGGAAGGAAAATCAGCTGCTTCACAGACTGCTTCACTGCCTGGACTAACACACCCTGTCCTTTTGTAGCTAGTAGGGCTGAAAATTTTCAGCACAGCATAAATTAATTTAGCCTGCAGTAGTAAAGTGCATTACAGAGATGATTATATTCCTGTACTAAAGTGTATGCACCTTAATAAAAGCCCAACTAAACTACATATGGAAAAGGTAACACTGCAGATTTATCTTTTTTTCTGTATTCTTTTATAGCTTCCATTTGCTTTTGTTCTCTTTTTTTATCCTTTTTGCTTTTATGTTTGCAAGTGATAAATTTTTCCATGTTTTACATTTTATATGTAGTTTATCTCTTTATTTTGTACTCATTTTGCATTGAAAATGGGATGAGTCTTTAGAATAATACAGCTGATATTGAATTTTTTAAGTTGCTATTGGGTATATACTGCATAAGGTGGTTATCTGATCTCTAACTTAATCATGTGAAAATATTGCTATGGGGAAAGCTGGCTTGGTAACAATGAGACCCCTATGCTTTCATAAAATTTATTTAACTATAAACCCATTATAAAGCATTAATATAGATTTCTCTTACTTTCTGATGCATTCAGGTCAGATTTATTGTCTACCATTACTGAATTCATACCCAAAATGAATTCATAAATGTACAGTCTCTATGCAGGATGCTATTTAAGCTTATCAAGATATACTACTTCACTCAGGATTTCCTAGCCACCAAAGCCAGTAAAAATAAACAAAATGGTGGTTTTGTTGTAGTTCAAAAGTTGAGATTCAGGGGTGAGATAGAACATTATGTATTTGTTCTACTAGAAATAATGGTTGTCTAAAGCAGAAGGAAAGCCAGTAGATTAAAACCCTAATCATTTCCAGTACCTTGGACAACGCTTCCCACAGCACTGGAATTTCAAATGCCACAGCCACAACTCACTCATGTCTACAATAGCTATAAAAATAAAGACAGCACTTTTTCACAATAATCATCTATTGCCAGTATACTATTAGTATTGTTTTAATGCTGTGTATAAATATTTGTCTCATGTTCTTTAATGGCAGTTCTGCAATGTTAACTTAACACAGCACTATGCAGTGCACGGTCTTACTTGGCACAACAAGCGGCAATCCTGTTGATGGAAATCCTCCATTCAATGTCAGTCCAGATAGATCAGCCATTGCACAGGGAAAGTGGAACCATATATCTACTAAATGCTCTTCTGCCAACAGCCCTCATTACTGCCACAATCCACCAAATTACTTCTCGGTGCAGGATTTCAAATTCAAGTGCATCACAGTGATTGTAATGAGGAAAATCCAGAGCCACTCCGCTGGCAGTAACACCTCCATCTGCACTCACACCAGGGTGACTGGGCACAAAACTCTGCCCTATGGGTACACCTAGAGTTTTGGTGATCCCCAAAACTGTGTCACCTCAAAGCACAGATGCCTCATCTGGCTGCAGTAAGAGCAGGTCAGAAGAGCACGTCCTGTGAGGTGATCCAGAGCCGAGGCTCTGCTCGGTCCCAGTTGTGTTGGAGCTGTGCGACGTAAACACCAACAGCAACTCAGGCACGAGGCGTTATACCTGTGCTGGCTTGGCCACCCATTACTCACCGAGACGAGCTGCTGTTGAAGAGGATTTCCTGCTGGACTTGTTTCTGATTTTCACTGGACTGGATTTACCTACATAACATTCATCCTGCAGGACATTTTGATACAGATGACAAGTCATGACAAGGCATGTCAACCTTGCTTAATGTCTGCAGGCGTGGGTGTTTCACAGGAAGCCTGGAAGTGGCAGTCTTGTAAAGTTCCTTATGTCACAACTGTTTTTTTTTATTACTACATTAATTCAGTCTGTTAAGGGGTTCTAAATGAAATTATTTCTTCCGGAATTTTTACTCAATGCAGTATTGATCACAATGCAGAACGATCGCAATATTGAATTGTAATCTCCATTGTAACCAACCCTCAGATCACACTATCTGCAGAGAATCCTGACAAAACCAGGTGGCTTTGGCCCCATCTGACTCCAGTGGAAGCAGAGGAGAGGCAACAGCTTCCGTTGGTAAGTGTCCAGATGGACAAATCCATAACTATGCACATAGGAGAAAGGAGAGAGTTTGAAAGTAAACTGTCCCTTTTGAGATATTTTGATGTTGATTTCTCTTCACATTGCTCAATGTGAGATATTTTACCTTCAGGATGCTATATATGAAGTTACAGAATTACATTTAAATAATGTGAATCTATAAAGTACATTTTCCCATTCTTAACTCACCCTAAAATGAATTTTGGAGGCATTTATGTCAGGCTGCAGAAGCAAGCAGGGAATCTTTATTTTCTGTGTAACCTAGTCACTCCATTTTTCATTATTTTATCTCTACAGGACCATCAGAATTTCCATGCTGTATAGGCAAATCTAACACATCTGCTCCAGTGCCCGTTTCCTCCAGTGTACAATGTCGAAGGTTTTACAGGGAAGGGGGTAAACCCCTTCAGCTGATAGTTAACAAATACAAGACGCACAACAAAGCTACTGTCATGCAATAATTTATGCTCTGAAGCTTCTAGCTAATAATATTAAATATTATTACATATTTTCTATATTTTCCACAGTTACAGCATGTGGAAATTCTCAAGTATTTATTACGAATATTGGATGCTGATAATGGCTCAGATGACAGCTTTCAGCAGTGAATTCAATAGATATTCATTCTTGATATAAAGTAAGAGAGGTTTTAAGTCGGTTGCCACCTCTTTTATGAGACATAAACTTGTGCCTGACCCTCCCTGGATCTTTGCATTTATTACTCTACCAAAAGAAAAGATGAATACTTTTCTTCCTTTTGATTTTGGGGGTGATTCCAATTACCAGTGTAACTTGTTAAACCTCTGAAACCAAAGTCAACCACAGCATAAATCAATGGATGGATCTGGTCCATTAGCTTCTTTATCTATCAAGGGGAAGTAGATATCACGTTTGATTTTTCAGGCAGTTAACTGCCTTTGGTTTCAAAGGCGTTTCTCTGGTATAAAGCCAAGGTAACAGAGCGGAGAATTAGTCTACCTGAATATAACATCACTTTCCATATACTGATATGGGGGTACAGTTGTTTCAGCAGACAGTAAAGGGTTAAAAAGGTAAGATGCTGCAGAAAGTGAGGTGAGCACTTGCACAAATAAAAAGCAAGTATAGCAGAAGACTTTGAATGTTAACCTTCCTTTGAGTGTAATTTTTCTTCCATTATGGAAATGGTTAATATAAAAGCATTTTATATTTGTTTTTCCAGAAATTTTTGCTCGAGTACATTGCATATTCCCAATAGAGAAAAGCAATATCATACAGTTGATGAAAGCACTGCACAGAGCCATGCTCATTCAAGTCTCTGCAGTTGTGGTATACGCTAGGATTTTCTGCATCTCATTTCCCTGTGCTAGGTGAGATCCGTAGCTAAAGCTACCTCCTGAATTCCTAGCTGGAAGTGTACTGATTTGACTAAGTTATACTGATTATAGCTGGTATAGCCAGCCGTACTTTGGAATGTATTAGATCTTAAGTCTTGCATTTTCAGCTGTATCTAGTGAAGCTGATTTCCATCACCACCGTGAAGTGAGGATTTGGCCCTTCATATTAATTTTAATTTGGTTGTTCCCAGCTAAGTCTGAAGGATCACCAAGTCCTTCTGAGAGGTGTACAGTGATGTGAAATCCCAAACCTCACGAGCAGCAATCATAGAATCATAGAATCATAGAATCGTCAAGGCTGAAAAAGACGCTTAATATCATCGAGTCCAACTGTTAACCCAGCACTGCCAAGTCCATCTATACCATGTCTTCAAGCACCGTATCTATCCGTTCTTTAAATACCTCCAGGGATGGAGACTCAACCACTTATCTGGGCAGCCTGTTCCAATGCTTGACCACCCTCTCGGTGAAGAAGTTTTTCCTAATATCTAACCTAAACCTCCCCTGGTGCAGCTTGAGGCCATTTCCTCTCGTTCTATCACTCGTTACTGGGGAGAAGAGGCCGACCCCCACCTCGCTACAACCTCCTTTCAGATAGTTGTAGAGAGCAATAAGGTCTCCCCTCAGCCTCCTCTTCACCAAGCTGAACAACCCCAGTTCCCTCAGCCGCTCCTCATAAGACATGTGCTCTAGACCCTTCACTAACTTTGTTGGCCTTCTCTGGACACGCTCCAGCACCTCGATGTCCTTCTTGTAGTGAGGGGCCTAAAACTGAACACAGTAGTCGAGGTGCAGCCTCACCAGTGCTGAGTACAGGGACACTATCACCTCCCTGGACCTGCTGGTCACACTATTCTTGATACAGGCCAGGATGCCATTGGCCCTCTTGGCCACCTGGGCACACTGCTGGCTCATGTTCCGGCGGCTGTCAACCAGCACCCCCAGGTCCTTTTCCGCCAGGCAGCTCTCCAGCCACTCCTCCCCAAGCCTGTAGCATTGCATGGGGTTGTTGTGACCCAAGCGCAGGACTCGGCACTTAGCCTTTTTGAATCTCATGCAGTTGGCCTCAGCCCATCGATCCAGCCTGTCCAGGTCCCTTTGTAGGGCCTTCCTGCCCTCCAGCAGATCAACACTTCCACCCAACTTGGTGTCATCTGCAAACTTACTGAGGGTGCACTCGATCCCCTCCTCCAGGTCATCAATGAAGATATTGAACAGGACTGGCCCCAGTACTGAGCCCTGGGGAACACCACTCGTGACCGGCCGCCAACTGGATTTGGCTCCATTCACCACCACTCTCTGGGCTCAGCCCTCCAGCCAGTTTTTTACCCAGCGAAGAGTGCACTTATCCAAGCCGTGAGCAGCCAGCTTCTCCAGGAGAATGCTGTGGGAGACTGTGTCAAAGGCCTTACTAAAGTCCAAGTAGACAACATCCACAGCCTTTCCCTCATCCACCAAGTGGGTCACCTTGTCATAGAAGGAGACCAGGTTAGTGAAACAGGACCTCCCTTTCATAAACCCATGCTGGCTGGGCCTGATCCCTCGGTTGTCCCTCACTGCTGCATAATGGCACTCAAGATGACCTGCTCCATGACCTTCCCCGGCACCGAGGTCAGGCTGACAGGCCTGTAGTTCCCGGGATCCTCCTTCTGACCCTTCTTGTAGAGGGGCGTCACGTTTGCTAGCTTCCAGTCATCCGGGACCTCCCCGGTTGACCAGGACTGCTGATAAATAATGGAGAGTGGCTTGGCCAGCTCCTCTGCCAGCTCCCTCAGTATCCTCGGGTGGATCCCATCTGGGCCCATGGACTTGTACGCATCCAGGTGGAGAAGGAGGTCAGTGACTGCCACCTCTTCGACAACTGGGACTTCACTCTGCGTCCTATCTCCATCTCCCAGCTCAGGGGCCTGAAAAACCCAAGGATGACTAGCTTGACTATTAAAGACTGAGGCAAAGAAGGCATTAAGTACCTCTGCCTTCTCCTCATCCTTCGTGGCCAGGTTACCTTCTGCATCCAACAAAAGAGGGAGATTCTCCCTGGCCCTCCTTTTGTCACTGACATATTTATAAAAACTATTTTTGTTGTCTTTAATGGCGGTGGCCAGTTTAAGTTCCAGCTGCGCCTTCGCCTTTCTGATCTTCTCTCTGCATATCCTCACAACATCCTTGTAGTCCCCCTGAGTCGCCTGCCCCTTCTTCCAAAGGCAGTAGGCTCTCCTTTTTTTTCTGAGTTCTAGCCAAAGCTCTCCATCCAGCCAGGCCAGTCTTCTCCCCCTCCTGCTCGACTTGCGGCACATGGGGACTATCACTATCAGAGCTGTAGGAAAGCCAGTTCTGGGCTCCCCAGTACAAGAGAGACATGGACATACTGCAGAGAGTCCAGCGAAGGGCCACCAAGATGCTCAAGGGACTGGAGCATCTCTCCTATCAGGAGAGGCTGAGACAGCTGGGACTGCTCGGCCTGGAGCAGAGCAGGCTCAGGGGGATCTCACCCATGTGTATAAGTATCTGAAGGGAGATATGCCCTATAAATAAAAATAATTTAAGTTTACAAGATGAAATGTAGATCATTATTTTATTAAAATTGCAGGCTCTTTCTCAGCAATATGCTTTCACTAATCCTACCACAGACACTACCAGGACCCTTCACTCCAGGTGATCTTTCCAACAAGGCCATTTTGGCCTTCTATATCTTGATTATGTTAATTGGAGTCGAACTACTCAGTTTAAGAAAAGCAGCTAAATTTGTAAATCAGCTTTTCTTGACAGCCCAGACCTACAAGTGGCTGGGCATTGTCTGTACCTAGAAGCTAGGCATAAAATTAATAGAAATGTTCTGACAATGATGTAAGGGGAAAAAAAATCGCAAGTGAAAAACTTTAAAGGCAATGGAAGTTTTGTCATTTTGTTTAGCAGGATGAGAAGTTTGCCCTTGGTATTTCTCAGCTCATTCAGCTAGGACTGAGAAGAATCTTGCTGAAAACCTTTACCACTAATGCCACATTAAAGATGGTTGCTGAGGAGCCTGCCCCGTCCAATCTCATGTTTACTTTCCCCTTGTGCGGGTTGTGACAGCACTGGTACCCACATGGTGAGCATCACTGCCCCACACAGGACAGTCAGCCCCAATTGCCAAACAGGGCCCCCTCCCCAGGGCAGTGCGTTCTCCCCTGGGGAACGCTGGGCTCTGTGGGGGGAATGCAGCGGCTCTGCTCTGCACAGTGAAAACTGACGTTTCAGGCATGGGTGTCTTGGACAGGGCTTTGGAAATCACACTTATTCTCCTCCATAACAGCAGTATGAATTTCAGATGCACCAAGCATCAATATCTCCCACTGACAGCTAAAATGCTGCCTGTCTGTACAGTTTCTTAAAATTTTTTTTTTTAAAAATCAAACTGCTTGTTAACTGGGGGTGGGATAGAAAGGAAAGAACTTTCCCAGCTTTCAATCAACTTAAAAGTTAACGAAGATACTGACCTAGGTCCCTGGCCCTGCTAAGCATACCTTGGCACAGATGTGGAATTCACCAAGGACTACTGATCCATGGACCAGTCTTAGAACAGTCTAAGTGGGAGAGACTACATTAAGAGACTGCTCCTTCTCCTGCCCTCGCTCCATGCCCTTGCTTGCCTTTGAGCAGCCGCCCCAAGAGCAGAGCTAGACATGAGACCACAAGCTCTTCATGCACTTTGTTCCTTTCAGCTCCTCAATGCCCTTCATAAAGTCTGGATATTTTCAGTCGCTTTTTGTTCAACGTGTAGATTTTGCCAGGCTGTATGTAAATAAAGTCATTTCTAACATGCTGTTTTCGGTTGTGGGTAGAGACTGGAACTCCGTTTACTTATGCAGCTGCGTGGTGTGACTGGCATCAGCAGCAGTTACCTGTCTGCATTAGGAGGGATATTCTCAAAGCCTATGATCAGATATTTCCCAAATAAATCACACAAGACCAGAATTATATATTGTATGTCAATGAATCAAGTGAGATGCAAATTGAAACATAAGATTTTTCTCTGTAATGTACAATAAAAATTCAATGGTTAGCACTTGATACAAAGCATATAAATATGTTTTCAACTAAATACAACAGCTATGAAATCAGGAATCAGTAAGTCATAATGCATTTCAGCACAATACTGATGAACTCATTTTTCTGGCACATATGAAATAACTAGCTCATTTTAATTCTTTATAAATAACAGATAACAGCTTGAGAGGCATGCTCCATGCAATTCATTTTTATGACTCTGTCTCCTCTACACTTGATGATCCCATGACATTGGGGTTGGGAGGAGAGGGTGTATTATGCATTCTTTCTTGCTTTCCTCCCCTTTGCTGCTTTATAATGTGGCTATCACTTAAAAAAAAAAAAAAAAAGGCATCAATTTAGCGCATCAGAGTACCAGTTGACTGATGTGGCCAGAGATCATGTCATCAGTAACTTTTCTGCAATTTATTTCATTTATCCATGCTTCATATCTCTGCTGCTGCTTTCTAATCATCACTCCCACTAGGCATTGTTTTCCTATTGAAGCAGCAACTAAATGAGCTGAGAATTAGACCTATATTACATCAGCAGTGGGCATTGCAGATACTACCAACACATTAAAAGACAAATTCAAATGAAACAAACAAGAACATGTTCTTTCCTCTTGCAGAAATTGATCCTGATTCCACAGTTTAGTGGCTGAACAGTTTTCAGGAGAAAGAGATGAGTTTTGTCACAAACAAGCTATTATATGAGATCATTAACTGAAATAAGATTACTGTTACTCTATAATTTCATTTTTCTTTGTTCTTAGAAGATTGACTAGGCTGGGAAGGGATGGATACTTTGTTGTGGCAACACTTTAATCTTCTAAAATTTAGAAGTCTTGGTTGTCAAGGGATTATATTTTTGCATATAAGGAAAAAATAAACACCGACCCACTGCTGATGGAGGTAGTCCATGTTTTTCCTGGAGACACAATGTTGTGCGTGCCCCGTCCATTGAAGAGGTAGCACCACTGTAACATGGGAACGAGCCATTCCTGTCTCTCCTCTGGAAAGGCACTAGATGAAGGAGATGTCAGAGCAGCTGCAGCCCCAGCAGCATCCACTATATTGCTTTTGCCATTTCTGCAGTGCAAGTGAAAAAGCACATTCTGCACCTCCTGAATCCTGCGGCTGTTTCAGAGGGAGACTAATCAGAGGTGCCTCTGAGTGGCCTAATGTGGGTCTGATGAGGGTGTAAATGAAGGCGGTGAGCTGCACAGCTGAAAGCAGCAGCCAAGTTTCTTTTTTTCCCACAAGGAAACTGGTATAATAATGATTAAATCAGGGCTCCATTCAGAGAGAGCTGTCAAGTGTCTCATCTCACCTGAATGGGCACCTCCTTCAGCAGCAGCAAACTCCCCCACGTACCCTGAGCAGCATGGCCGGGCAGCCCCCAGCCCCCTGGCCAGAGCCCTGCCTCACGGGCAGTGCTGGGAGCATCCTCCTCCCAGCCAGTGGCCAGGCTGGTGGCAGCATCCTCGCGGAGGCTGATCCTACCACCCGGTGCAGCCGCAGTGCAGCTCTCCTGGAGCATTTCCACAGGGATCAGTGGGCTCTTCCCATGTTTAGCAGTTGTCTTGGTCCTCCCCTCTGCACCCCTACCAAAGCATTGTGCTCTTCAGTGTTTTTCTCTGTTACTATATCTCCTCTCAGCCTTGGCTTTCTGCCCATTCTGTGGTGTAATCACATCTTTCAGAAAGGTCATATTCCTGCAAACACCTCTTTCCTCATCTCTCCATAACCCAAGGAGCAGAAATACATGGCTACACTTAAAACCTGGAGTGCAGTGAGCAGCACATAGGACAAAAACAAGCAAAGCCACAGTGGTAAGATGTGCAGCGCCATGAACCTCGCCCTAGTGCCACGGGGGCAGCAGCAGCCTTTCCCTTCCCCCGCAGCCGGCTGCCCCAGTAGCTGCAGAACCAGCACCATCCCCGGACCCGTCCCACAGCTGCACAGCCGACACCACTGGCCCTGGACTGTGGCGTGCAGCCACAGGGATGGGGCCAAAGTTGGGCTGCACTGCTCGGTGAGATGCAGGACAGCGTAGGGATGAACAGCTCCTGTAAGGACAGAAATGTAGTCAGAGCGTCAGTGCTACTGGCCTGAGTCCTGCCTCTCCATCGCATCAGTCTCACGGGCTTGGGGTGGTCTGGATCTGGTGTTTGCCAAGGCTCTGTACCGACCCTTGATCAGTGCTTATTAACTTGAAAACAATTAGCTTTCCTCTGTTTCTTAGACTCTTTAGCATGAGGGGAATGCCTTGTCATTTGATATGCACTGCAAAACCAAAATAAATGCAAAATGACAGCAACCCACTGAAAACAAGGTACATGTGCATTAAAAATCATAGCATCATAGGCTATGTAATTTTGTTGTGGGGTGGTTCTGTGTAGCTGCTGGATGGATAATGAATGATGAATTAATACATATTAAAACACTGAGTGACATGGCAAAAGTAAGACACACAAGAGTCTCCCGTTTTAGATTTGCATATTGTTTGCTCTGTGACAAAGACCACCTCATAATGCTGAGATTGATCTCTTGTAATGCCAGGATTGATCCTTCATCCTTATATTGTGGTAGAGAGATAAATGGTCTGAGCTATGCAGTACCTGGGCTTAGCTTTCCTTAAGGCCTCTACCACAGCAGTTACGGTTGTTCACCCTAATTTAGCAGAGCTGGTGCAAAAAAATGAACAATTGTACCAAAGTACCACCACCTCTACGCTGCCAGGACTGCTTTTTGAACATGGAAAGAGACACAGCAAAACCAGGCAATCGTCAAATGGGTTTTCGCAGCCTCAGATCATGGCTGATCCTTCTGAAAAGAGGCAGAAAGAGGATCCCCGAGCTGCGGTTATGAAGTGCAGATCCTCTGGAGAGGCGCCTGATGGGGGCCGCTGCCCTGCTGGGCGTCAGGCTCAGCTGGGTCTACAAAGTGCTCATTAAACTAGCATGCTTTGGATTTGCCTTGCTAATCAAGCAGAATTTAAGGTAAAATTCAATGCCCTCAGACATATGGTGTGAATTTTGGGGTTGTCCTATGCAGTGACAGGAGTTGGACTCGATGATCCTTGTGGGTCCCTTCCAAGTCTGGACATTCTATGATTCTATGATTCAAAGACAGTAAAATAAAGAAGATTGCATTTTTAAAGTGTAAACAAAATTGTTGAAAATATGGTTAAAAGTTAAAAATTAAGAAAAAAGGCAAATGAAAGCCTGAACAACATTACCTGTTTCTACAGTATGCAGGGAGGAAATGTTAACATCCAGGTGGTGCTGTAGCTATCCTCTCAATAGATTTGGGCCACTTACATGTTTTAAGAATCCTATTTAGACAATTGTCAATGACTGTTCAACTAAAGCTAACTCTAAAGTAGCAAATGATAAAGCTGAATGGTTATTCAACTCCTGCAATGTCACTTCAATCTAAAAATGCTTTCCGAGGTAAAGATAATTTATACCCATGACTTTCCTTCTACCCATTTACATACAAATATTGCACAATAACGTCTAGTAAGTAGTCAAAGTACAGCTTCTGATTTCCTTTGCACTTCACCAGTTAAGTTTTAACAACAGTTATTTGTAGCCCTATCTGCAGCTTATTGCATGCTCTAAAGTTACTTTAATCCAATGTTAAAAAACAGTAGTAAAAAACCTTACCATTTATGACTGATTAACTCAAGCTTTTCTCTGCTCACTGAAAATCTGTCAATTTTGTATGATGCTTCCAATCGTGTTACCTTCAAAAATAGCTGGGGTGACCCTTGCCACGCACCCACACTCTCAGCTGCACTCGCCATGCCCATGAACACAGCCATAGGCACACCACTCTGCTGCACACTCTGACAACTGTCCCTTGTGCCTGTGCTTCCTCGGTTGTGTTTGCGCCCTGTGGGATTTCTGCCCTTGGAAGATCCGTTAACAGGAACCAGTGCATACTTCATTAAAGGGAAATATATGCAAAAAGTTGTGATGGGGACATCCCGGTGGGCAGTGGCTGCTCCCGGGGCCATGCTGCCGCTCCTGGCAGTGGGAAGGGAGGAGGTGGGTGCTGCCTCCAGGGGAGGACAAGTGCCAGGGATGGCTGGGGATGGGTGGGCAGAGGACACCACTTCACCAGCCTGGGACCACGTCCTTCTCAGGCCATTCTTAGCTTGAGGGAAAAGAGCTGATGAATTCACTTAGCTTCTCTGTTGTACTTGGGTGGTCCATCCATTCACTGCTCTTGCTTCCAGTGCTGGTGAGACTCTGGTCCTCCAGAGACATGAACTGATCCATGCAGATGGGGGTCAGTAACAGAGTGGCTGTCTCTTCAGTGGTTTCATATTTCTAATTCTCAGAATTTTGGTGCCAAAACCCAGGTCATTCAAATCTCCCTATTCAACTTCCATTATGAATCCAGTAGTAAAATGCACAGAAAGGCATTACTCTGCTGCCCAAGCTGTAGCTGTGCAAAGGTGATGAAAGGCAAGCATGGAGAATTGTTTCCTAAAATCTCTTATTTTATTGTTTAACAAAACAAAATTTCAGGTTCTTCCTGATCAACTCTGAAGGCCTCTTGCTTTCGCTTTCACTTTCACTTTCACATCATGAGATTTTTCACTGATGTTAAAAATCATCTGAGTCAGGCCAGTAAAGTTTATATACAGTTTTTAGCTGGATTGCAAGAGAATCCTTTAATTTCTTATCATTCCTCTAAAACACAAGCAGCACCTAATTGTCTATGGTCTGTAAATTTTGGGCACTGAATATTCCCCATGCTTCTGAAAATGATGTCCTTTAAAAAAATTTTTCATGTATCACAGATATATTTGAAACCCTCATTAATATCAATGAGTATTTTGACATCAAAGCTTATATTGTCCCTGGTGTAAGTGTTTCTAATGGCAGCACATGTGCACCCGCTGCAAAGAGATAAAGCCTCCTATTTGTTACCTCTTTGCAAACAGGTACATTACACGTGTATGTATTCTAACAGAGTTTTTGGCAGATGGCACCGTCCCAGCTGTGCTGCAGTAGTGAGAGGAGGCTGCTGCTCACCACTCTGACACAAGGAATGCTCTCTATTGAGGAACATGCACATGCTGCAAAATACAGGCTAGGTTTGAAGGTAATGCTAAAGACAGTGGAATATTATAGCCTTTGCTTTATTGGTATCTTGGCAAATCATAGTATGATGCTTTTTTTTTTCCCATGTGTTACCTATTCAAAGAGTTTGAGACAATCTGAGTATTGCTGCAAATATTTTCAAATCCAGCAATTAGGAGCTGAAGAAAAACACAACAAAATGTCTGGGATAATGCTGACCATCACTCTTCTGTTTCAGAAGTTTCAGTCCTTCTGTCAGGGCAAAAATATCATCTGACCAACTGCTGGCTGAAATAATGGATAGCGGCTGATTACCAGCTCAGCCAATGTGTAAATATTAGACAATTAATTTTATACTTATCTGTGTACTTTTCAGCAGAGTTTAGTCTTTGTCCACATTTTCTCTTAACTCCTTTCCCTTTATCATTCCCCTTGCTCTCTCTTGCCTCTCCCCATCCACCATCTCTCTCTGCCCCAGAGAGGAGGGGGAAGCCAGAACCACCTGCCCCACTGGAGCCTCAGCATCCCTTACCCTGCTCCTCAGAGCTACTTTGTTTATTCTTTCCCCAGACAACTTATCTTTCCAAGCTTCGATATATTCATTTCTATGTTGTAAATTGCTCCTGGTCTACTCCAATGGATGGCAGTGAACAAGAAGCCAAGGGCTAAGGAGTGGTGACACATTGCTAGAGGTCTGTTCCGCGGGGAGGAGTGGAACAACCTGTCTTTAGTGGCCTGAGGAGCCACCTCTTGCCACCCTCCTCTGTCCCTTTGGCACTCGCGCTGATTTTCTTCGTCTTGCCGCTGCCAGCTGAACACATGCCCATGTTCCATTACTATAATTCTGGAAATGTGTAAAAGCTGTAAACCAAAATCTCTGCAAATATTTGCTTTAATGTTTAATGAATTTGCTTCAGCTGTGTTTACCCTGTTTTTGTATTCACTTTCTCCAAACACTCATGCATGAAAGCCTCGCAAATATGATTCAAGGTTGAAGCAGTATTCAAAACAAGAATTTCCTCCCTAGTTTCACGCACAGCACTGCCCCAGCAATGCTGACCCCTCCAGTCACAGAAAGACTCATTATTCAGACTTCAGAGGAGTGACCATTCCCGCTGGGGAGGAAGGGAAAGGGATACAGCACCATCACCCATTGACACCAAAGGTGTAAAAGCAAGATACACAATGTGGTGGCTCAGGGCGGCTGCTTGCACACCAGATGAGAATTTACCATTCTGGGTTTCTCAACAGTTAGCTAAGAGGAGTGCTTTGCTGTGCATGCTTCCCCCGAGTGAGGAGAAGCGGAGCTGCATTCTGCTGGCATTCATGGCATCACTCATGGCACAGCAGTCACCACCGGGACCCCATGGAAGAGCAGAGGCTGCAGTGGTCAGTCCTCTGTGCCGCAGCTAACCTGCCAGGACCTCCACAGTGTCTCACAATTCACATCTCACTGAGGGGCTGCGGGAGTAATTGGTATTTGCAGAGCACTTTGGAAAAGGTAAATTCCTCTATATTGTTAGCATCTTCCACTGGATAAAACCAGGTGGTCACAGGAGACTTCATCTCCCCCTCAGGCTGGGCTCCTCTGCTATTTTGTACTCGTCATTAGGGGTCACAGGATCTTCCCAACACAGACTAACCCACAAGAGCACTTAATTATATAGATAACATAGTTTGTGTCACAACTAATCAGACTTCATGTTACAAAAGAATCTCTTCTGAAGTGAGAGGTTAAACGCATCTTTTTTTGTGAATGACAATATGCACAGCTACTGAGAGTAAAATTGTCTGAAGTGAGTGTTATACGCACTCCAGAAATCTTTTTTTTAAAGGAGAGAATTAAATTGAACCACTGACATTCTCGACTCCAGAAATGCAAAAAATATATTTTTGTGTGGATTTGTCAGTAAGGACAAAATAGAATTCATTGAACTTCAGTATATTCAAGAGTGATTAAAATCCATATCTCATCACAAAAAGGGAGTCCGCTATTTTTTTCTAGCAAGAGGTGATTGTAATTCCATTGTTGTGTTACGATGGTGGCACATTGTATATAACTTTTATTCACATTGACTTCCACCTTACCCCACTATAATCAATGTTAAAATTCAAATCAATAGGACTATGTATATGCCTTAAGTTGGGTTCATGCATGAAGGTCACCCATGAATCAGGGTCTAATAGTGTAATCATAAATCTTCAAAAAGAAAATAAATGTTAAAGCATAACCATCTGACCTAAACATACTTTTTATAGCAAGCAATACCCATTCTCTATAAATACTGTGAAACCAAAAATAAAGTCTTTCCACAATGGGGTATTTGTTCCCATTTATTGTGCAGCTGGATTAAGATAAAATAATTGTTGGTTTCTGTAGCCCAGAGGAACATGTGCACGGCACTCCCCTTTCCTTTAGTTACTTGTGCTTGGATTTTTTTGTATTAGATGTGATACTACAAAGTTTGATCCATGCTTTCCCATAGGGTTTATACATCATTTCCTTTAATAGAGGAAATAAAATGTGAGTGGGTAGTGTGTCTTAAGACAGATTCATTGCCAAGTTAACATTAGATGTTATTTTAAAAACTCATAAAATTGAGAAGTGGCATGGCTTGATAAGTTGTAATAAAGAAATTTTGTTTGCTCTGAACACCAGTCAGAAATAATGGTTATGTCTCCAGACTTACAACAAGAAAATGTTTTTTGATATATTTTATAATTTGTATAAAGAGAAAGAGAGAGAGCAGTAGTACACAGCAAGGCCAGATGTCTGGAGATTGAAGTCAGAATGAAGTCATTTAGATTAGGTCTGGATGTTTTAGTGAGTGTTTCTTGAGAACGGGTAAGAGTGAAAACATATTGGAAAAAAAGGGTAAAAGGTAAAACTCTCTTGCAAGACAGGCTTGCTGATGCTGAGTAAAAATAAAAAATACAATTAGGAGCACAATGCTACATGGGAAAGCTCTCTGCTGTTGGACTTAAAGCATGTTGGTATTTTATTTAGCTCAGGAAAAAAAGCAAGCAAGATATGGAGTGGCAACATAAAAAAGTCATGCTCCCTTTGACTGCATTCACCTGGACTATTCAGCTGAAATACAGTAGTTTCCAGAAAGTGGCTTTCTTCCCCTGCTGCATCATAAGATCAGGAAATTTGCCTTACAGAGGTCTGCCAACCATAGGCAGACAAGTGACCGAAATAACCATGCACAGAAGGGCAAACCCCCGCAAAGGCCAGGTGCCGGGGGTAAGTCGTGGTGCCGGAGCACTGACACGCTCTGACTGCGCTACAAGGGAGAAGCAGAGCATGGACCCCAGTGTAGTGCTTAGGAAAGCTGGTTTGGGCATTTCTGCAAAACCAGTCGCTGCAGGATGTGGTATTTCCAAGGCTGTCAAAACCCCCGTGCCAATGCCTGGTCAGCGCAGGGCTGGCACACGATGATGCATAGCTGGAGGGGTAAGTGCCTGCAGCCCCAGGTTTTGCATTTGCTAACACACACAAGGGCCCAGGTACATGCCACGGTGGGGATGGCTGGGTCACTTTTGTGTTGCTGCTGTTAAACCAGAAAGCTGCCGTTCCAACAGCTACGTTTGTCAAGAGTCCTGTGATTTCCACATTTAATCCATGACTGCTCTGTGAGCAGTGTTTTGGGAGCTTCCTTCCACAGGTTCCTAAAGGAGATGCTGCTTGTGAAGATGCTGCTGCACTGCTAGTCCTTGTGCTTTCCCAGGCGTGTCAGAGTGCCTCTCCACCCAGTGCCGTGGGATGCACAGGCGGAATTTTAAACAAAGATGAAGTTTCACTGCTAAGACCCTGCCCTGTCCCTGGCATCAACAGACCACAATCTGTACTTTCTTCTCACGCTGAACATGCATGCACATCTTTGCATGTGTGTATATGTATATGTATATATATGTATATACGTACAACTTTGTGTGTGACTGGCATGATGAAACTATAGAAGAAAATGGAAATGCAGCGGGGAAAAACATGGCTGAACCCTGGATCATGGCATGTACATCCCAGCTACAGCAGAAAGAATAAACTTCAAGGCATGTGAAGCTGAAAGCTGCTTTTGTAGCTCTTGTGCTGTATTTCAAGTGAAGTGCAGGGAGCCTGCACACCAGCACTTGAAGGAAAAAATAACTCCTGCTTGTGAGAGGAGGGAAAGGCAACATTTTACATTGGCAAGGGCCATTTTTAGCATGGAACAAGCCAGTTGTTTAAGCAGCAGTCTTGCAATGAGCTCAAAGCCGTCAGTCTCCCACAGTCACATGGAGGAAAGTGATGGATAACACCAAGATAACTCCCGTGGCAGCTGGAGAATCCTGCCACATGAGGACAGTGACAGCTTTAGGGCTGTGAAGCAAGAGAGCCTTCGCTGGTACCTGATGGGATAAGGCATGCACCAAACAACAGGGTTGAGAAGGGTACTGCCCTTTCCAGGAGCTCAATGTGCTAAAGAGGACCAATTTTTCAGCCAGTTTACCTTTTACATGAGCATTGAACAGACAGATTTCATGGTGAGCACCCAATGGGCTGACTGCTTTTAAAAATCTGTTACTCTATTTTGGTGCCCAAATGGAGAAGGAGTGCATTTCAAAGTCTAGACCTTGCACAAACAGGGGGCTGCGCCTGCATCAATATGCAGGGTGGGAGAAGAGGCTTCCAAGGGAAATGTTCACAATGTGCAGCTCTAACGGTTAAATAAAATAGATTCAGAGAAGCGCCAACACATTTTATAAAGTGTGCATTTCTGTGCCAGACATGATAGAGTATTCAGGAGGTTACTATAGATGTTTACAACACTCAAGGCTTAAAATATTGTGATTTAGGGGGAAAGGGAGGGCTGCAAAAATGTTGTCTTTGTTGCCACCTGTGTCTTCGTGGCAGTGCAGCTCAGAGGTCTGGCCGGGTGTGAACAACCCCCCCCGGCAGCACGGCTTGTTTGGTGCTGCACTCACCGTGTGCATGGCCAGGACTCTGCATGCACCGCAGACCAGTCCTGCACAGCCACAGGCTGACTTTCCTGCCTATTTTGGGAGAAAAAAAGGACTTTTTTCTGAGTTATCAGCCCCGGTAAAAGCCTCAGTCCCATTATAAACTATGTATCCAAACAGGTGAATAGTCTGCTGGGACAGTATCTCCAGGCTTGGATCAGAGGCTTCTGGCTGAACGTAGCCTCCTGACTCGAGTTTGGCATGTTCCCATCCCAGGGGCTATTTTTTTTTCAAAATATACATTAGATTTGTACCTCAGCTGTAAAAACAGAAATAATAAGAAATGTATAGCTTAGCTTGCTCATGGAGTAGTAACTTTACAACTCTGAATAAAAAGGGCATTGCTCACAGAAGTTGATGTCAGGCAAGTGCAGGAGGCACGACGGTGCGCCCGTGGCAGGGACCCCTCACAGTCCCCACGGCCAGCGGAGGTGACTACCCTGGTCTCTTTTCCACACTGCCTTTGCGGAAAGGCGCACTGTGCCTGAGGCGGCTGGCAAGGTTCCCAAGCACCAAGGTCCCACAGGACCCCGCACCACAGACCAGGCTCAGTGCCGACCGAGTCTGCTTTCCAGCTGAACGCATCCCAGTCCTCCTCTTAATTTTATCTCCAACCAACTGTAATTGTGCAAAATCACGCTGCTAATCTCATATTTTTTCAGATTAATTTCAGCAGCATCAGCATATTGGCAATTCAATTAACTAATTATTTAATGTGTTTGTTTTCTTTTAAAGTATCTCCAGGAATAATTGTTGGCTCTGTTATTATAAAAGATGCCAGAATCTATTTCAATTATTATTACTTTTAAAGCACAAATGTCATTTTTAATATTCTCCCAGACACTTAGTACCATGGGAAATTGCTACAGGAGTCCAATAGCATCTCTTTCTAGAACTGGTATTTATATTCTTTTCATTACTTCCTTGGCTTCACCAAGCACTTATCCAGCAGCAATCACATATGATCAGGGACGTTGTCCTGTACCCATTTTATTGAGTTACAAGGCAATGACAAGAGCAAGACTTTTCTGCAAGACTAAATTTTTGACAAACTATGAAAAAACATTAAAAATCATTTATGATGGCAGACAACGATCCAGTTGTACAATAATGTCAGATGGGCATCTGAAACTAATCCCAGCCTTCCCTGCGCTAAGAGACAAAGTGGTTTGGCTATGAGCTATCCCAGTGACCCTGCTTCCCATGTCACCTGGCAGGAAACAAGCCAGGTGAGCTTGCTTAGGTATGCATCAGTAGGAACCGCTATAAAGGATATCATGCAATCAATAAATCCAGGAATTGGCATTCACAAATATCTGAGAACATCCTGCAGAGGCAGAAATTATTTTACACGTGCAGAAGCACAGGGCTTGCAAGACAAAGGCCTTCAGCATCATGGGGTTTGAACCACTGTACAGGTCCAAGGATGTGTAGGAATTCTGACCCCTCCACATGAGGAGAGACCTGCAGAGCAGCAGGGCAATGGGACCACTGGGTCCAAGCACACATCTGCAGAGCAGCTCCCAGCACACCCTCAAACCTTCCTCTGCCCCAGAGCAATGGACGTCATCTTAGGACACTGAGGCCAGCAGAGAAAGGCTGCTCCTTCTGAGACACTCAGGCTCCAACTCCTAGGTTGTGGACCATGTGCCTCACCCCCACTCTCAGAGAGGCAGAGAAGTTGGGGTTGTCCATCCTGAGTATCCTTGCATTGGATAGAAAGAAACAGAAAAATGCACCTTCAGATGCTAATTTGAATTACCTTCTTGAAATTTCTTTCTTTCTTTCTTAGGACAGAAGGACTGTGAGGGGGTTGGTCTCTGGAAAGTTGGCGGTATGAATCCCCGCCTGATTGCCTGTTTATTTACCTAAATCCAAAAATGGACCTTCACAGTGCACTGAACAGAGCAGCGGAAAGAAGCATACCCCCTCTCTTTGCTCCTTCAGGGCAATGCTGAATGCAAGTTCTGGTGATTTTGCCCAAAATCCCATTTTACCCAATCAACATTTTGTAGGAAAACAATGCCAACAACATGTGAAGCATGAAGCTATTGATGTCCCCAGTAAGACATGTGCCTCCTCCTCAAATAAGCGCTACCATGCAAAACGTGCAGATGTTTATGTGGATGGGCTCAAAACGAAGGTGTTTGGCTTCAGCCAATGCCTCTGCACACACCCTCCCCAGCCCACCGTGCTGCAGCAGAGCCTCAAGACACAGGTTTGCTGTGCCAGGAAAAGGAGGCTCATTGGTGGTGCCCATTAGGGAGGGGCACTGCTGCTGTAAAAAGTCACCAACACCCAGTGTTTTCTTCACAGATGCTGAGCTTGAGAAATAAACATTGAAAGGAAAAAAGGAACTTGGATCATATGGAAACAAGGGTCTTTCATAAAGTTACTGGGACAAATCAGCGTTGCTCCACTGGCTTCTCCCAGCAAATACGAGACTGGGTCAGTGGAGTAGAAAGTCCCCGCCCTCCTCTCATCTAAACTACATTAGAATTTGGGTCTAACAGGTGTTGGTACAGCCAGAGCATCACCTTAGGACAGTAACTAAAACCAGAATCCGTGACCAAATTAAGAATAAATGTACAAAAATAACACACTAGAGATATGCATTAAAAAGACCCATTTACAAATGTACCTTTTAGTATCTGCATCTGCCTTGGCAACGTGTGGAAGATCGGCTGCTTAGCATTTGGATTGGAATTTATTCTGTGAACTGAAGTGAAAAGAATGGAGCTCGATGTTCATGTTATTGATACGCTGGTCATCCCAAATTTCTCACCTCACTACCCAAATTGCTTTCTAAGGACCCGATCCAAAGCCTACTGAAATAAATAGGAGTTTTTCCATTAACTGCAGTGGACTTTGGATGGAGCCTTGCCTCTTGCAGGGACTGTTGCTGAAAGCCATTGCTATATAGAAATTGGGTTGTGTTTTTATGAACTGGTTCAATAATATTCTCAGGCTGAGCCCTCAAAGCACAATCCATGAAAGAGATTGTTTTTATACAGTTTTAATCATAAACCCTAGTATCTATAAACAGAGAAATATATTCTCCTTCCCCCACATCTGAAAGGTCAGATATCCATCACATACCCATCACTGCAGCACAAGCTCATATGAGCCTCGGTTTCCTGCGCTTGCTCCTGATTTATCGCTCCTCTGGCTGCCTGGGTTACATTTACAGTATGCTGTCCACACAGGCTGTGATATAGATCCGGAAGGATAAATATTGAGGTTCCCATATGGCTGCTCCATATCTGGGACTTCTGAAGCAGTGAATGATGTTCCCATCACTCCAGAGCGCTCCACTCTCCCAAATTGCTCCAGCCGACTGTGCAACACAAACTCACACACAGCGTGTTGCAGCAGCGTACTCAATCACAGGTGACACTGCATACACAGCATTTCTCGTATTGTCTATGGGAAATAACTGATATTTTATCCATTTTCCACCAGCATTTTCCTTAGCCTGATTTTCAAATACAGTCCTGCTTGCAGAGTCCACGACCAGCTGCTGCACGTCAAAACCAGTCAAACCATTGTAGAGCTGAGCTCAATAATCAAACAAGTGAGACAGCATTAAAAAAAAAAAAAAGAACTTTAAGTGAAGCTGGCCTAGATTCAGTATCAGAATATCAATTTGGAAGCACAAGGCCAAAACCTGCATCCTACAAGACCTTACAGCTATCAAGATGCATCTCTGAATTCCCACAGAGGGGATCAGCTTTCTACTTAAGCTTTGTCACATCCTCCTCACAGGAGATCCACTTTTAACTTGGAGATGTCTCTGACTTCCACTGTAAATTACTGCAACTGCATAGTGTAAGACTAGTAATTGCAATGCCAGACTTTGGCAGTTTAAAAGAGCTGTGTCAAATGCTAACAAATAGCTCACTCTTCTTCCTGCATAAGTTAAGGGTATTCAGTAGTCAAAATTAATTGTGCAGATAAAAAGATACAAGGACCCCTGTCTGTCCATGGGATATATTGGCAGACTTGTATCATGTAATCAGCTTCATAGACTGCAATCTCACCTCCTCTTCCTCCTCTTGTCCTCTTCTACAAAGCAAGGCTTGCACGGCACTTGTTGGCAGTAACAGGCATCTGTCTGAATTCCAAAGTTACTCATATACAAAATCAAATCTACTGATCCCAGGTCAATTGGCTTTAATAACCCTTTTCCGACATCACTAAGTATAAGATGGCACCTGCCCCAAGTAGCACTTCAGCTGCTTCCAAAAGTGAAAGTGATGGTGCAGGGAACCCAGAGATGTATTTGTCAGGAAATTGGTTCCTCGGAAGGAAACACCCAAACTTACCCATTTCAGGTTTGAGGAATTTTTGCCCCATCTTTGAGGAACAGAGCTGATACACAGCTCGGAGAAAGGCCACAGAGGAGAGAAAAAATCAAAGACTGATGAATCTATGTGGAATCACTGAAATCCACAGTGCAACTGTCAAGGGCCTGAATTTACTTTCCAAGACCTGAACACCTACTTCATCTCTAGGGAAATTAGTATTTCAACCAAGCCTTTGCAACTTACGCTAATAGCAATCCCCAATACATGCCCTTCCTCTCACGTATGTGTTGCAGTATGTGCTTCCAAAATGGTCTGATAGCATCAGGTTTTCAGCATGAGACGTTTTAGCAGTAGTGGGAAAAGGCCACGTCTCCTGGTAACCCCGCATGACTGTCTAGTTTGTTGTTCAGGCTTCACTTCTTCTTGTCTTTTGTTTTCATTCATCCCCTGCTCTTCCCCTGAGACCACTCATGGAAGTTTGTCTGCTGCATTGTCTGTTCCCGTAATTATTCCCATCCACAGGAGAGAAGATATTGCACTGTACATAATTTCCTAACTTTCGAGTTAGGAGCATGGACTTTTTTACATGGTGTAATATCCAGCTTGACGTGGTACTTGCTCAGCATTCCTGGGTCACATACATGTCTGCCGTCCCCTCAGCAAACCTGAGTACTGTCAACGAACAGCAAACAGCTGTTCCCTTCTGTACCATCCTCATATATAAAATGCCTCAGTCTCACCTCTTTTTATCCCTCAATTATAGTTGCAGTATTTTGTTGTGGGAGAGTTACTGTGATTCCCTTTGGCTCACCTCATAACTGCTCCAGACCTGATTTCATGTCTGCTGCCCCTCAGAGAGCGGGTAAGAGTGCAAACAAACTGGCTGCAGCAGGGTGTTTCTAGTGCATTTATTCTGTTAATAACTTCTCTATTTTATGCTTCATGAATCCTCTTGTTTTGCATCATCTCCTCAGAAGGCAACTCCAGGCATTGGGCAGCAAAAGAGCCACAAATGAAAATAACCACTGCTGCCGACGCTCTGCCCCACAGGACAATGGACAACCACCACACAACCCCCTTGACCCTCCATCACATGCCTGTTTCATGGCCTTTTCCCAATGCAAATTTTCTGGTGCTTTGAAATCTCGCAAAAGAGCACACTATGTTTCCCCTAAAACTGTAATCAAATGATAAATGGTACCTTTTCTGAAACGATCTGCCTAACCTACTCTGTCACAGCCTTCTCTTATGAGAAGATGCCTATGACTGAGCAGTGCCGTGGGGATAAATTAATTGGAAGATCACGTCTTTATCAACTCAGCCTGCCAGACACCTTTCCTGGGTCTCCTGCAAGAGCCGCACCACACGCACAGCTGCATACAGGCATGTACAGGCTGCTGGACCCTGAGCCTTCTCCCGGATGGGACAGGGGTACCCCACACTGCTCACCAAGCTGCATCTCTGTCTAGGCATCCCTGCCTTCCTCTTACAGAGGAGTTTCTTTTTATTTTCATACATAACAATAGCTGAAGCAATCTGATACGATAACGTTCGTGATGAAAGATGTTTCTAAGTCAAAAAACTTCCATAGCACAGGATCTACCAGCCTTTAAAAATGTGATAGTTTTAATTTGTAACCATGTCTGTGTAAGAGATGACAAAAAATTAAGTGCGGAAATGATAAAGATATTAACATCCTCTCTCAAGGATTTTCTGTGTCTAATTTAATAGTTTTTCGTGTTTTAAAGCATTTGCCAGCACAGTTTTCTCACTTCAGCTGGGCACAGCTTGTGAACTCCATCTGAGTAATGTCAAATCATAATGTGATACACTCATGAGTGTACAAATAAAAGACTGTTTTCTCTTTCTCAGTGTTCTGGACACCATTTGCAAATGCAGTTTTGGCATGGGAACAAGCCTGGTGGAAGATGTTGCTGATCCGGACCCTGTAGCTGCAGCTGACCCAGCATTTCCTACCTGATTTCCATCTGGGGTGAAACAGCAGTTTGGAAGCATCTGCCAGGGAAGAGCCTGGCCTGGCCTGGGTGGGTGCCAACTGCTGTGGGAGCCACCGAGCACAGGCAGCTGTGCTCCCAGTGCTGGGGCTCCCCACGAGTCCCCCAGCTGCAGCATGGAGTGTGCAGGCAGCGGGGAGTTTCACAAAAGATTTTGCAATAACCCTGGTGTCTAGGAAAAACCTAGGCATGATATATCCCAGGATGATATATCCTAGGATTGCACGGACACATGGAAAAACTTTTTTTCATGTAAAAATGACAAGATGGGAGCAAGAAAGGAAGAAAAGAAGTATCACCCCCAAAAATTTAAGTCAATTACAAGAGAGACAATAAATCCCAGATTATTCATATTTAAATAGGAGCTAGACACCTAACTGAAGACTAATTTCACTTGCTGAGATTAGATACACAGACAGGTTGACAGAAAATGGCTTTTTACATTTTATCTTTATTAGGCCAGAAAATTAGCTCCAAATTTAGGTATCCTTACAAGGGACTGTTCTGCTGAACCATGAAACTCTTCTCATATTGTTATGCCTTGACTCAGTATTTTGAATATTTCAAGTATTTTACCATCATGTGTGTATCTGCTGGGAGAGGTACCAGCATTTCTCTACCACACCTGAGAAATGCCTTACATGTGTCATGTGGATTCAGGGTTTTTTTTCCCTGCAAGGGTTAAAGAAGAGGGAACTTTTGAGATACACACTTTTTATTTCCATCACTTTGATAGGTTTGCATCATCAGCGTCCCGTTTCCAGAGCTAACAGTAAACGCTGTGTGGTGAGTCAGTCTTCACCCTGTGCTTCGTAGGAAACTGAGAATTGTCCTGTGAAATCGGGGAACAGGTTTTCAGCATCCTTTGTGCTTACAGTGTCTCTAATTGTGCATTGTCCTGGCAGAGAGATTAAAAAACCAAAATCCATTACAAGCCCTTAATTGTCACTTTCTCCAGAAAATAGATGTTTGTATGCATGAGTCATAATAGTCACCATTCATTACGATGATGTTCTTGTGCTGCTAACTTTAAATAAACAGCAATGTTTTGATAAAGTTTGCAAAAGCATAATTAGTCCTACAGGCACAATATTTTCAGATTTCAAATGCTTGCTCTCCAGCTGTACTTTTTAGATTTATAATTTCAAAAGCAGCTGATCACAGTCTCCACTGAAGCTCAAGATTAGGTGGGGGGCTTAATGGCATTCAAAACCTTATTAAAATATACGTGCAGAGAGATGCAGTACATGTTTCTCCATTTTCTTTGTTATATGCATCTGTTACAATCTAAAGAAGTGAGAAAGAAAGAAAAATCTAATATAAACACAGACTTTAACATCAATTCTGTTGGGATTCCATGGCATGTAATCCTTTTTTCATGCAGTTCTTTATTTCTTTAATCATGGTCCAAAACACAGTCAAGTACGAGAGTCGCTCTTTCAGAATAGCTGAAAAGGAAATATTGTAGTAAAGGTCGACAAGGCGAGATGAGAGGAGAAGACGAGGATAGGTGCATCTCGCTAAACAGGTCCCGTCTGCAAGGGGGAAGAGGAGAGATTTCATCCGGTGCTCGCAGGACATAGGGGCACGAGGGCTGATGTGGTTCAGCACTACAAGGATTGCAAACTCCTTGAAAGCTGGAGCTTTTGCGGCTGTAAGACCCCATGATGGCAGTGATAATCAGCCTCCTCTTGGAGAACAGACCGCTACAGTGTGCTCGTTTTCAAACAAATTCAATATTTTGCGGGTTAACTTGACTTTTAGATTTATTTCCCAATTGACTAACTCGTAAGAGCTTTCCTTGTATACAGTGACTTCTATTCTTAGGCTTTAGGAGCGGTGCAGGTTCTGCTTGGACTGCAGTGAAACAATGAGTAAGTTTTTATTTATTTTACTCTCTTAAAATGTCAAGATTTAATACTGCTTCAACCTTAGCTCAGCTGCTTCAGTGCAAGAGCTCCATAGCTGTTTGTCAAAGGTGGACTTCCTGACAGCCCCGGCATAAATCTAACCACAGGGAGACGACATCTTTCCCCAGCTGCGAAAAATTCCCACGGCACCAGTACAGGTGTTCAGTGAAGATATTTGTCCCCTTAGAGTCCAAACTAAACTTATTTTAGAGCTGAAAAACAGTGTTTTTCCAAGGGTGGTGGGATGGAGCCTTTCAAGAGGCACAACTGCATTACTTTGCTGCTCTGTTCGATTCAGTTTTAGAACAAGGCACAATCTTTGCATTCCAAGAAATAAAACAACAGAGTAAACAAAGTCAATTTAACCATAAATTTTAATGCATAAACCGTCTGCATTTTTTAAAGCTGCTGCTAGCATTGCAGGTGCAGTTTCCCTCCGCAGGGCTCGCACAGCAGCACAGGCAATTGCATCTTCTGCCTGTGCGTGTGGGAGCTGCAGAGTCCACTCCTAATGTCTGGTTTAGCCCACATGAGCAGGGACAGAAACTGAGCATGGACCAGCTGGGGCCCAGCAAGTGTTTCTTTCCTCAAAGGCGACTCAGGAGAATTGACTCTGACTTTATTGCAGTCTCAGTGGCATTGCTTTTATGGCCTTTCCCACCCTGCAGAATATCAGGGCAGTAAATCCTCACCATTACAGAACACCATTCTGACACCTGATGATACCAGAATAGCAATATCTGCAATTTCATTATTCTGCACAGAAGGTTATATTATGTATGTAAAAGGAAGCCACTGCCTCTGCTGAGGATGTGTGGGGCTGTGGCCACAGCAGGTTACAATGAGGGTTTGCGTATGCCTCCGGACGGGGCAGATATCCCTGCAGTTTAAAGTCCTCCCTGAGAAAACACATTTGCTATTGGGTTTCTGCATTTTAAATGGCAGCATCCTGCAATGCCTTGCCTGCAACACCTGGCGCTCTATGTCCAGTAAGTCGATATCAGTCCAATTCCTAACGTGCAGTGTTGGAAGATCCCTTCATTTTAATTTAACATCAGTTTTATAGTTTGTTATCTCAATTGAATCTGAAAAGGCATTTCTATATACATTCACCAGCTTATTTCTTTCTACAAAATTATAGCAGTTTGGGTTATAGTAATTTACTGTGTTTCATATTGGGAATTCTCTGTATCTTTCAGACTGCAAGCTCTGGGTTTATCTATGCCTACTGGTTTTTGCTTTTTTAATTCAACCAGTGACCATTAACCCTAGCTGGTCCTTAGTTCATGCAAGCTGCTGTTTTCCAGAGCAAATAATAGAATGTGTTCTTCAGTGTTTTCACTGGATTCATTTCCTGTGCTAGCTAAAGTAAATAGCAATTACTTTTGAAAACCATGTATTTGCTTGTATTTATATTTGTATTTGAAACCTACAGCTATTTTCTTTGTACCTGCCACAAGACTACCCCTGGAAGGGTAGAGCTCTTGGAAAGGCTGAGCTCCAGTTTTCAGGCAGCCCAGGGGCTCTGTGCTGCTTCTGGGGGCTTAGCGCAGGTTGGGCTGCAAAGCTGCATGAAAGAGTAACTGAAAAAGCGTGCACTTAGGAAAGGTGCTAACAGCATCAGACAGTGTGGAGGTGCATTCAGACCAATAAAAGCTTGGAGAAAGCAGAAACCTCAAGACATGTTATCCTAAACCAGAAATGTAATGTCTTACAGTTTGGATAACCCATGCTTTCTCTCCTCTAGCTTTGATCCATCTTTAATCTAAAAAATAAAATAAAGTAAAACATTGAAATTGCTCCACAATTGCATTAGTGTACTAATGTGCTAGTGAGGATGACAAAGAAGATTTACTCATCATTGCTTTAAGGCTTTATAGATCATACCTAATATCTATCACCATTTCTATACTGTAAATTCCAACAATTTGGGAGCAGTTTAGTAAACTGCAGCAGAAATGGAGGAAATGAATGCCTCAGAACAAAAAAGCCTTAATGAACCACACAGATTTTCAAAGCAGGCTGTGTTAGAGGTTAGTTATGCTCCTTCATTTGCTATAGCAACGGACACTTTAGCTGGAACGTGTACGATGTCACACCATTTTCTGTCTTTTTTTTTTTCTGCAACCTCTCAGATGGCCTGGAAGTCTGTAAGCATCTCTTAATAGGCTCTTGTTATGAAAATTTCTTCCTGGGAAGCATCTAGAGATAAAGATCTTTCACTCAGGAAAAAAAAAAATGGAATGGGCTTTCTCTGGTGCAATTGCAAAGCAATTTGATATGCAATTAGTCAGAAAGAAAGAAAATTTTCTGTTTTTATTTATTTTTTAAACTAACAAAGGAGAATCTGGTGCATGCTTTTTGTAGTCCAAGCACTTCAAAAAGCAAAAATATCCAAATATTTTAGCAGACATGACAGAAACAGCAAAGGTCACCAAAATTACTTTTTTGTTTCCATGGCAGAGAGTTGTCCTCAAAAATGAGATTTGTTTATTTTCGGTTTGTTTTCTTATTCAGACCATTTTGTTGGGGTTTTTTGGGGTTTTCTGACCCTCTCAGTCAGGGCAGCTGCGTTTGCAATGAAGGCAATGAATGCATGCCGTTGGTCTCCATGTGTGCCATGGCCGAGCTTACTCCCTGCACACCGAGGCACGGCAGCATCAAGGCTCCCATCAGGAGGTGCTTTTCCAAAAATACTCTTTTTTGGACCTTTCCAGTAGCAGGTTTCATAGCGAGGAATTCACACTTTCTGGGGTTGATCAGTGATGTTGCTGAGAAATAAAATCATGACTGGCTCACCAACAGCCCATTGCAGAGCTTTTCAATTCATAACACTGAAAATGACAGGGAGAGGGAGGTTAATAAAAACTGCAGAGCCTACAGCAGAGGGGTCAGGTTGTCAGCTGCTGTAAACACGTTGTGCCTCAAAGTTTATAACTGTAGAGGATCTGGCCATTATTTTTTATGAAAATTACTTTCTAAATGGCAGCTTATTGAGACATTTATTGGCAGTAATTATTCAAATGAAGAAATAAAAGCTAGTAAATTTGGTTCTTCAGAAAATTTGTACTGATTTGCAGCATTAATAAATACAAATGCCAAATAGCTACTCAAGTGCAATCTGAAACCCCTTTATTCAATTTTTCATTGTTCATTGGTTTGACAGACTTCAAAAACCTAATCTGCAATATTGTGGTAAATCATTTATTAATTTATCTCTGCCTGATGTCCATTTTATAAAAAACATACGGTTTAGACATAAAGGCTTGTCATCATCTCCCAAATCAAGGGAAAGGAAGACAAAAAATACAGTTCTTAAAAACTGTTTTTCAGAAGATCAAATTAGCTGGCTGAATTGAAAAATAACTTTAAAAATATTTAAGGTTGACTTGGAACAAAGTATTCACTATTGCCACAAAAGTAAAAATAACATGGGATACGCTTTCTATAATACAAATGTGGGAAATGTCTAAAGACAACATGTTTGAAAAAAGAAAGAATCATCTGATTAAAAGTTCTGAGATTGTCTTGATTTGTGCACGGCACACTTGATAGACAATTTGACAAAGCACACATTAATTTGGTTTTAACTTTTTATTCTTGTAAAGTAGAAAAAATACAGGTTGAAAAACTTTATCCACCTCCACTGTGAGATTTGCAGTGAAATACTCAACCTTGTGCTGTCATTGGTACATCAAAATTGTGCTGAAACATTAGAAGCAGCACAGAGAAGACCTACAAGAGCAATTTATATCTGGGAGCATTGTAGTAAAAGATTTGAGAAGATCAACAATTCATTTTATATTGAAATGTTCAGAAGGTGACTTAAACTGATAGTAGAGGACTTCATCTTAGCAGACCATCTTCATATTATGCAGAAATGAAACAATTGTGAATAAATCTAACTGTTGGGTGTTTTTTTTTTTCTATACAAGAAAAAGGAAAAGGGCTTCAGGAAGGATTTGCAGGTTTAATTTTAAAGCATCTGTCATGTAAGAGGTCAAACTAGATGACCATAACAGATATTTTGGCCACATAATCCACATATCTGTTAACAGAGAGACATTTAACCTGTTTCCTACCATTCAGGTTTAAAAACATTAAATATTATTAAAATCAATGTTTTAACTGGTTTAAAGTTTAAGGTGTTATTAAATTCAAAACTGGCAACAAACACCAAGAAGTACTGCAATAAATCATTCAGCCTCAAAAAGAATATTTAGTAGCTGTTACTGCATATTGCTAACGAATCAGTCACCTCTGGCATTACCAACAAAGAAGATCCACCCCAAGCAATGTTTTGGTGGTTGTCCAGCACCAAACTTCAGACTTCTGCACTGCAGCCAACGTGCACTAAAACAGAAAAATCTTCCAGGAATTGATCAGAAAAGACTGTGATCTGAATTACATTGTGTAAATTCCATGTGTTTCACCAGCTTTGGGCAAATTAACACAGGTCTGGGACAGTTTTAATGACCTGAAGCTGGTCCTTGATATCAAGTGAGGCAGCAAACACTGTGAGCTGATGCTTACAGCAAGCCACGCTGGTCATGGGTGCATTGGTACCAGTTTTAGATAGGCATTTGAGATACGTATTGGACCATCATGGCAGTAGTGTGCACCCTGTCAGAGAGCAATGCTGCCTGACAAGCTGGGGGAGCTGCACGAAGACTTGAGATGGTCAGGGACAGATCCTCCTGGAGCAGATGTCCTCACACCCCCATGGCCGGGAGCAGGGGCTGGTCATAGTAGGACTTTACGAGGGGTCCTCTCAGCCACAGTGCAATGCCAGCCCCTCCTCAGGACCGGTGTCTCTATCGTAGGGACTTCATTAACAGTCAGTACCATGCCACGGCGAAAGGCAGAGGATGGCAGAAACTGCCAGGTTTAGAGCTCCACGTTTACTCAGTAAAATTTCCCAACCCTGAAAGCCGCGGTTTCCTCGTTCACTTTTTGCAAGCAGAGATTCACAAATGCATATGTGATGCAAAGGTACAGCAAACACTTATTGTATGTTAATGAACATATAATAAAAGTTATCAAACAATATTTTTTTCTATAAATCTGGATTTCTAATACTTACCTTAAGCTCACATGCAAAAGGAAAAACAGTGAATAAAAGTATCTCATGCCTTTTCTCACAATCAGCAGTGACAGGCAGCTCATTTCAGAAATAATCCTTGCCACACCAAATGGTCCAGACCCGCCACCAGCATGGCTGCTCGAAAAGGAACCACAAGGGCTCACAGGGATCATTAATGGGACCACCGCATATTTCACACCTCAATAGCAGAACAGTGTAGAAAGGGTCTGAACTCTTCAGTTTCACAGGCACTTAAGGAGCTTAGAGGAAATTAAAGGATATTATAGAAATATGAATTATAAAGAAGGAAATACTAAAGGATTTTTCCTCCATTATGTCCCACAATTACTTTAATTCCTCTCTAAAGGCAAGAGGCTTAGCGTGATCCCAGTAAATCACCGAGGAGTGTTTGTAGGGAGCACCGAAGTGGGGCCTGGTCCAAGCCCTGAGAAACCAAATCCCAGCCAGCTGCTGGCTCCTGCTGCCCTTGGACTGGCAGCTGTGCCATCAGAGGGATGGTTCACCGGCACCAGCTCAGCATCTGCACGCCTGAGACACCAGCACCAGAAACATACTCATACCGGTAAGAAGCTCTTTTCTCAATCCACATAACACCATCGTGGGACAAAGGCACAAACTTAAAGGCGTCCTCCTCCATTTCATAGCCTCTCATTTCCTACACATTTAAGGCCATCTTTTAATTACATACACAAGAGAAACACTACATCTAAAAGGACAGGGTTGAAGAGAAACAGATGCAAAAGGGAAGGTCTTGAATTTATTAACTAAAATATCAATATGGTCTAAAACTATAAATATCTTCTTTTAAAAAGAACAGTTACCAGAGTTTCTAAGCAGAAGTAACATTATAGGAGTGCCATATTCTTACCAAATAGCTTGCTTGTATCTGTCGTGGTTTAACCCCAGCCAGCAACTAAGCACCGCACAGCTGCTCACTCACTCCCCTGCCCCCTGAGGGATGGGGGAGAGAATCAGAAGAGTAAAAGTAAGAAAACTCATGGGTTGAGATAAGAACATTTTAATAAATGAAATAATAATAATAATAATAATAATAATAATAATAATAATAATAATAATAATAATAATAATAATGAATATACAAAGCAAGTGATGCATGATGCAGTTGCTCACCACCTGCTGACCGATGCCCAGGCAGTCCCCGAGCAGCAGTCACTGCCTCCCAGCCAACTCCCCCCAGTTTATATACTGAGCATGATGTCATATGGTATGGAATAGCTCTGGGCCAGTCTGGGTCAGCTGTCTTGGCTCTGCTCCCTCCCAGCTTCTTGTGCACCTGGCAGAGTATGGGAAGCTGAAAAGTCCTTGACTTAATGTAAACACTACTTAGCAACAACTAAAACATCAGGGTGTTATCAACATTATTCTCATGCTAAATCCAAAACACCGCACTATACCAGCTACTAGGAAGAAAATTAACTCTATCCCAGACAAAACCATGAAATGAAAGGTGCTGACCCTGGTGGGATCTCGGATTGTTCCCCAAGTACCTGCAGGATTCAGGATGCTCCCAGCCTCGGTGGCGCCAAGCAGCCCTGGCCACCCAGGCAGGGCACAGGCACATGCTGCACTATGGCATAAAACAAAGTATTGCCTGAGTGACTAATAGGAGAAATAAGCCCATCATGTAGATTTCCAGTTGGAAATTTATTTCTGAGTAAATGGTAAGTAAAAATTTTTACTTTGGACTCATCAGTATGTGATGATCTAGCAGCCTTAATAATGAAGATAAATTTCTGAGCACGTCAAAACATTTATGGAGAAGAGTCAAAGAATTAAAAAATGCACAGTGATTCCTCAGACACTCAGACTGAAGTTCAAGCTAGTATTCCATCTGTAAGATTTAGTTTCATTTCAGTTTCAATTATAAGATTTTATTCTTGCTATTAATTTCCACTGTCATCTGAAATCTAAGGATTTGACGTAGTAAGACTCAATAGTGGTGGGAAATAGAAGCTTCTCTACCATTTGCTGTGTTCAGTCAAGAATGGCATATTTTTAGTATTAAAACAATAGAAGAATTAGCAAATATTATGCAAAGATCACTAGAAATTGTAAAAATACTTCTTTATGTAAATAATTTAATGAGTTTGGTTAAGATGAACTTCCACTCACCATTGTTGATTATTTTCTATCATCTTTAAATTCCTTTTTCATTGCTGACGTTGATTTGCCTTTGCTGAGACACTGGATTTCTGTCCAGCCCTACCTCGCTGTTCATCTCCACTTGCTTGGGCCTGTTTCAGGAAGGGCACGGAGGGGCTGCTGCCTCTGCTCTTGGGACTTTCCAGTCACTTGCGGGCGTCTCTTTCTTTGTGATCCCTTCCCTGAAAAATTGTAAATATTCTACCGTGCATGGCAATTTCATGCCAGCAGTGGCTTATCTGGCCAATCTGAGAGTAAGGACTGCACAGATCAAAAGGCGCCTGAAGAGATCTGTTTAATGATCTGCCTTCACTTGCTCTCATCCTCCTCTCCAGGCTCCTGAAGTCATTGCCAATGCAGAGCTAAATGAAACCAAAATCCTCAGAAGCTAAAAAATAAGAGAAGAAATAAGAAAGCGGAGCTCTTTTCAAGTGCAGACGTAAAGAAAAGATAACTCCAGACTCAGCTCTCTGCAGGAAACTTTAAGAACCATCTTTCCCTCTACTCCCCTGACCAGCACAAAAATATACATTTCATTTTTCAAGTCACCTCCAACAAGTATGCAGAATCAGCTGCTGGATAATGCTTTACAAAGATAAATTCATGCAAGAGAGAGATGAGCGCCAGGCTGCAAATGTTTTATTGGGATAGAATCATCAAATCGTGGGCAAATCCATGCACCAAGCTGGGCTTGCGCCCTCCATAGTTCGTCCATCAGTAGCTTTGTAGGAAAGCTCCCTTGCTCACCGTTGCTACGGGCTGTTGGTGTGCAGGACACAGTGATAAGCTCTGGAGAAGTCAGCTGAAAGCAACATCACTGTACGGTATTTCTATGGGACACCTGAGCTGCCTGGCCCTGGAGGGGACTGGAGAGGATGGGGGGGGACCTCAGCGGGACCGGTGGTGACAAATTCAAAGGGCTCACCGCAGCCAGTGGTTCCCAGCCTCTTGCTGCCTGGCATCGGGGCCCTGGCAGAGGGGGGGATAGCCCCCCAGGCTGGGGACCCTGCCTGGGGTTGCTCGGGGACAGAAGCAGTGCTGGGAAGCCCCTGGAGCAGGGAGGTTGGGGAGTTCCCACGGGACTCAGCGGCCAAGGATCTGCACCCTGCCCGCCGTCTGCAACTAGCAGGTGTACCTGCTGAACACAGGGAGGAATAAACACATACAGGGGATTAGAGAAACACATAATCTGAAGCTGAAGTTCTACTATTCATTAGATTAATTATTTTCTGAAGGTAGATGGAAAATCTAGACAACCAATATCAAATGCAATTCTGCATTTTGTCAGTTTTCCCACTACGCCACAAGGTCATCTCTAATTGACTTTAAAATCCACCTTAAAGGAGGCTTTGTGAACAAGCCAAGAGCCTGTCCCACTAGTGCTGAAGGTGCTCATGCCTCTTGGTGGCCCCCTCTCACTGCCACTCTGCGGGGACACCCACCTGGCAGCAGGGACCCCACGGAGCCAACGCCTCTTCCCTGTGCAGATAGAGCCCCCCCGCCATTTCATCAGCCCAGGAGGACACCAGAGTTGGAGGGACAACAGAGCAAGATCGTGTGTCATGGGGCTCTGCTGGGGTTTTAGCTCTTCCCAGACAGGACTCCAGGCACAGCTGGTCATAGAATCATAGAATCATTTAGGTTAGAAAAGACCTTAAGATCATCAAGTCCAACCATTAACCTAGCACTGCCAAGTCCACCACTAAACCATGTCCCTAAGCGCTACATCAACATGTCTTTTAAATACCTCCAGGGATGGGGACTCAACCACTTCCCTGGGCAGCCTGTTCCAGTGCCTGATTACCCTTTCAATGAAGAAATTTTTCCTAATATCTAACCTAAACCTGCCCTGGCACAACTTGAGGCTATTTTTCTCTAGTCCTACCACTTGTTACTTGGGAGAAGAGACCGACCTCCGCCTCATTACAACCTCCTTTCAGGTAGGTGTAGAGAGCAATAAGGTCTCCCCTGAGCCTCTTCTTCTCCAGGTTAAACAACCCCAGCTCCCTCAGCCGCTCCTCGCATGACCTGTTCTCTAAACTTTCACCAGCCTCGTTGTCCTTCTCTGGACCCGCTCCAGCATCTCAATGTCCTTCTTGTAGTGAGGGGCCCAAAACTGAACACAGTATTCAAAGTGCAGCTTCACCAGTGCCAAGTACAAGGGGATGATCACTTCCCTAGTCCTGCTGGCCACATTATTTCTGATACAAGCCAGGATGCTGTTGGCCTTCTTGGCCACCTGAGCACGCTGCTGGCTCATATTCAGCTGGCTGTCGACCAGCACCCCCAGGTCCTTTTCCGCTGGGCAGCTCTCCAGCCACTCTTCCCCAAGCCTGTAGCGTTGCATGGGGTTGTTGTGACCCAAGTGCAGAACCTGGCACTGAGCCACGTTGAACCTCATACAGTTGGCCTTGGCCCTCCCTTGGTCAGAGGCAAAGGTCTCCAGCTTGGATGTGGAGGTTACACAACTAAAGGGGACGTACAGCTATATGTTTTTGACATTGCCAAGTGAATTTGAGAATCAGCGGTTTTTCACCTTCTGCAGATGAACAGTGAATTTCTTCCTTTGTTATTTGATCACCTTTGGGATTATTATCACTTAACTGCACTGCAGTGGCATGTAGGAATCTCTTCTATCAACCAGGACCTTCTTTGCACAAACTTAACAAAAAAAGAGATTCCTCCCTGAATTCACAATCTGAACCTATTGTATTAATTCTTGTGAGGACTCAGGGAGTTTTAGTGGTGTCTTTTATGAGGTTAATCTGCAGCTGAGAACGGATTGACACCCAGGCACAGTAAGAGCTGACACTACCTGTTTTCAGAGGTCGTAGTCGACACTCTAGGGATCGACGGGCTGTGCATTCAGAAGCGCTCATGGCTGTACCCCCATGAGTGTAAGGACTGTACTGCATCCGTAGCACCATCTTGCCAGAACCTTTCCTGACGGGGGCTCACCCCATCATGAATGGCACGAACGACTCACTGCAGCTGGTGGCCCCCAGTGCTCCCAGTTGGCTTAGGAGAAGCACCTGTTTCCCAGTGATTAAATGGGACTTGCCCTTGGCTGCTCTGCTTCACATCCTCACTGCGATTCCTGTCCCACAGTACAAGACTGGCTGTCAGATTACTTTCACACAGGAAACTTGGGCAATTACATCAATAACATAGTTTTAATCCAACAAAGATCAAATGTAGGCAAATACAGAGCCAGGTTTTCCTGCTCAGCTCTGCAGCTGTTGAAGAGCATCTCTTCCCTTTGCACCACTGTCACGAGGTGCCTCCTGCCAGGAAGCCATTGGGTACCTGTGCTGGCAGGGCTGGGACTGGACACCATCTCCCCAGCAGCAAAGCAATACCTCACTCTCAGGGCAGACACCGCCACCTCTCCCCAGCTCGCCATGGAAGAGGTTTCCTTTGCACACCCGTACTCTGCCTTCATGACCCCTTCACTGCACACCAGCGGTGAAGAAACTTACCCAGAGTGATGCTCCTATAGATGAAGATCTCTATGGACCCAGATCTGCAACTCTCACACATACAGAAACAGCCCCACATGCTGCCAAATAAAAAAAAAAACAACAAACTGCTGTTAAGCTTGTGAACTCAAAAGCTAAATCTTAAATTTTTAAAGTATTTTCAGCAAAATAGAGCTCTTCTGCAAATGTAAGACTTTTTCATGCATTTTTCCCATTATATTGGGGATTCTGTTTTATTAGAAAAAAAATAATCCAGCAAAATGCACCCCCATTTAGTCACCAGTGGCAATGTAAAATCTAGGGGATTTTTTTTCAGCTTATGCCACAGGGTATTAATTTTTAAAAATCAACTTCAGGTTTTAAAATGCTTGCCAGTGTTTTCTGTAACATCATGCCAGCCCAGTTTCGCCGCTGTCTTCCCTGGCCTTTCCGCGTCCAGGTGGGACCCTGCATGAGCATCTCTTTCCACTTCCCTGCCCACCTCCTGCTCACCGAACCAACCTCCCCGCTGGCATGACGGTTCAGACAGGAAAGCTGGTTGCAAACCTGCAATGTTCAGCTGCATGAACCGCTTCCCACTTACACCAATCACAAGAATGAATCATATTCACCATGAGTGCGGAAATTATTTTTTATACCCTGGAAGTGAGTGCAAATAGACGGGTCCTATTTCATTTTTAGGTGGGCGTTCCCAGGACAACACTGGAATGCCATGGCATATGTCCAGGGTCTGGGCCACTGAGCACAGATCACAGGAGTGGGATGTGGCGGGGAGGCGAGGCAGAGGGACAGCCTGACAGGAGACTGTCTCTAATGGGGCTTTTAACAAAGTTATCAGTTTTGTGTTTAAGCCACTAAAGATGTGATACTGACAACAGCACAAATAAATTGGAAGTCTGTTACACAAACACTCCTGAAAATTTTATATTTACATGGCAACCAGCTTATTATATTTACATGAACATCTGCTGCAGGTTCACTAAAATCTTTAAAACAGATGGACACAAAGAAAGAGCTAGTAATTAACAAAGCTATATGTTGATTAAATCAGCGTGTGGTTAATTTTAATGATTACTGATCTTTATTAGGGTCCATAAGACTTCTCAAAATCAAATCCACTTTAGCTGACGTGTTGATTAGCCACAGAGCCACACCATTGCTGCTTGCCAATGTGCCACAGCACCGCAACAGCCATCGACTGGGTGGCACTCTGCACTCCTCCAAGGGGTGAGGGTCTGATCCTGCTTCCAGTGAAATTAACTGTTGGGTCCGTAGCCAGGAGGGGCAGTTGTCAGCATCCATTGTGGCTTGGACATAAAATTTTCCAGGATTAATTCTTTTCCAAGTAGAGCACCCTTTCAGAAAACCACAAACCAATCTCCATTAAGACATTTTGGCAATGAGAAGTCAGCCATCAGCTCTGGTAGGATGCTCCAGTTATCAAATTACCCCCATTGTAGATCAAATGTGCTTTTATCTCAGCTTCCAGCTTTAGATCTCCTTATATCCCTGTCCACTAAACTGAAAAGCTTTCTGTTATCAAACTTCTACTTCCTGTGTTCATACTCACAGGCTGAGACAAAATCATGCCTTGCCCACCTCATTCTTCAATTCAGCAGACTGACTCCTTCGAGCCTCTCAGTGCCTGATTTCTTCTCCTGGCCCTTACCCCTCTGCTACCTGTGGCCTTGCATGATCCCTTTTCCTGGTTTCGGCTGGGATAGAGTTAATTTTCTTCCTAGTAGCTGGCATAGTGCTATGTTTTCAATTTAGTATGAGAATAATGTTGATAACACCCTGATGTTTTAGTTGTTGCTAAGTAGTGTTTACACTAAGTCAAGGACTTCTCAGCTTCCCATGCTCTGCCAGGTGCACAAGAAGCTGGGAGGGAGCAGAGCCAAGACAGCTGACCCAGACTGGCCCCAGGGCTATTCCATACCATATGATATCATGCTCAGTATATAAACTGGGGGGAGTTGGCTGGGTGGCAGCAGTCACTGCTTGGGGACTGGCTTGGCATCAGTCAGTGGGTGGTGAGCGGTTGCATCACTTGTTTTTCTTGGGTTTTGTTCCTCTTTCTTTTTGTTGTTGTTTTCCTTTTCACTACAATTTATTATCATTATTTTTATTATTATTATTATTATCATCATCATCATCAGTCATTATTATTATCATCATTATTATCTTTTTTATTTATTTATTTCAATTATTAAACTGTTCTTATCTCAACCCATGAGTTTTCTCACTTTTGCCCTTCTGATTCTCTCCCCTATCCCACCAGGGCAGGGGGAAGGGTGAGCAAGCGGCTGTGTGGTGCTTAGTTGCTGGCTGGGGTTAAACCACTACATCCCTCTGTGTGGTCCCTCTCCCCAGCATGGTCCCTCTCTCCCATGCACATCCTCCGCAGCTCAGCAGAGGGTTTCTGCAGCAGCCAGATCCTTGCCAAGTAGGGCCACCCACACCTTCCCCAAATCCCCATCCCTGCAGGCACAGAGAGTGCCAGCTGAGCCCCGCGCAGAGGTGACGGACGTGCACACACCTCCCACCCTCAACTGCTGCCTCTCTGCATGGCAGTCCAGCAGCATCCCAGTTCCTCCCCAGATGTCACACTGGTGTCAAAGCAAATGCCATACAGGCGGCTGGGGTATCAATACTCTCCTCATCTACCGCATTTGTCATCTCATTAAAAAAAATAGTCAATCTTATCTACTGGTCCTATTTTCCATACTTGCAAGTTGATTGACACTAATTAGAATACATTCTAATTAATTATTCATTAATCAAATCTCATATCAGCTATTCTGTTATTGTGCCAGGGATCAGTGATGTGCTAACAGGCCTAGACTTACCCGTGTCGTACTGATCAGTCCTTCAGTACTGGCACAAGTTTGCATTCCTCCACCTCCTGCCTGTGCCTGACTTGCCTGGGCAGGAGGGCAGAGATTTGCCTGCGCAGCCCAGACTGCTGGCATCCGGGATCTGCGCTGGCAGCTGGGCCTAGCAGGGATGTGGGCAGCAGCCTGAACCATCACTTTTCCACTTTTTTTCTGGCCAGCTCTACTGGTGAGGAGAAAACAACAAGATAATGTTAATTTTAGAAGAACTTTGAATTTGTATAATTCAAAACTAATATGCAGACAACAAGTACAAATATAACTTCATGGCACCCACAGAGAAAAAGTGGTCACAGTTTAATGGTCTGAAGCAAAGCACTACCCAGTTATTTAGGGCATTGCTTAAATACCACTGTAACCAAGAAAACTGACTGCGTTAGTGCCAGCTGCTTATGGAAGAGGAGAGAATATGACTACCTGGGTGGACTATGTCCAAGATAAAAGAGATGGCTCAGCTACCCTGAATTATCTTACCTGTGAAAATTAAGGTAACTAATGAACACAAATAAAACAATTTCTGGTGGCATCCGGAAAAATATGGCAATTCAGCAGTACAAATCACCTAGCCAGTACAAGGTACCAACACTGACTCAGAGCTACCAGTCAAGCCACCTTACTTCTTCTCTAAAAATACATATAGGGAGCAGGAGAATTTCATCTGTCTTCTTACCACTATTTTAGGTGAACAAGGGCAAAAATTACTTCTGGAGGAAAAAAAAGAATTTTAACAGGGAACCTAGACTGGGAGTTGCAAAAAAAAAAAATCTCTTCATGCTCTCTGACTATGATTTCTAATGAACAAACTGCAAAAAGGGAAGGCCAGTGTCATAGGGTTAATTTGTATCAAGGCAATTATAATTTTTCTATGGAAAACAAAACAAAATGCCACTCCCACACTGTCTGGGTCTTCTCCAGGGCAGCAATCTGCTTTATCCCAGCAAATTTGCTGGTAAGTCTGTTCATCAAGTCACATTCACAGGACTCCACACAAGCACAAGCTTCTTTTAATAATTGGTGGAAGAGTGCTGAACAGCCATATAAGCATTCTGGGATAAAGCATGAAAGAAAATTATCTTGAGGCAATTTCTGCCACACAATGTCTCCAGATAGCATTGTAGGGCTTTTGCACATCCCAGAGAAGGGGTGTAGAATAAAACTGGCCCATTCCTGGAGAAAAAAAAAATATTAAAAATATGCAGACTGATCCTCTGTTTTGCAAGTGAGAAATAAATCAAGTGGGAATAAATTTTTGACAGGTTCTTTTGTCACTAACATAAACAACTATCCCAGAATCAGGATAACGGGAAGGCAAAGCCACTGGTCTGCAGTTATAGCAGGACATATTGCAACAGCTACAATACAGATTTCCATTACAGTATGAGAAGTACAGTATATTGCACTATTGGATGCTGGGGCTCCGTGGACAATTGCTATAATCCCTTTTTATCAGCAGGGAGAGGAAAGTCATTGATTCAGAGGCAAAGGGGTCCATCTCAGACTCCGCATGGGATGCAGCCAGGCCCTTGGTCCACAAGTCTAAGGAACGACCAGGACCTGTGTCAACCAGCTGTTGAGTTACTCACCGTTATTTGAGTAGAGCTGGAAGAACACATGAAATAATCCAAACAAAATCAATGTTTGTATTGTAGATGTTTTAAAGTTTGATACACTTGAAGTAGACTGGCTTAAACAGACTTGCAAATCCAGCCTGGTGTTACACTAATTACTCTAAACGAATTCACCAAACTGTGCAAACTGCTGAGTCTGTACTATAAAAACCTTCCATAAATACCAGGCACTGGGATCCAAAATGCTTCAGCGCATCCTTGGAAGACAGGATTATCATCACAACTCTCAACTCACTGACAATTTATAAGTAAAGAAACATTACTGATGTAAAACTACTGTCGGTATAACCACTGAGGGCCTGAAACCATACCATTGCCATTACTGGGAGTAGTCCTGGATTAATCTAGCCATGTACTTCTTAAAAAGCATTTCTCTTTCTGCAAACATTTAAAAATAAACAACAAATTTTAATACTTAAAAAAAAAGCCTGTGCACTACCCCACTTCTGAGCATTTCACTGTAGCAATGTCCTGTGATTTTGTGTATGAAGTTTGCTCCTGCAGAAGTCTGTGGGAACACAATAGGATTTTACAGAACATTAAAAAGCATAGTTTTATCAATGAGGAAATACACAAAAATGGCCTGATCTCTAAGCAAATAGACAACTCTGATTAAAAGAAAAAGGACTAAAAAAAACCTCTACAATGCTAAACTTAACCACCACAGATAAGAAATACTGCCATATGCTGCCACATAGCTTCACTCTCATTCAGCAATCACAGGGATCAACAAAACATTGTCAGGAATTATTTCAGTTAGCATGGATGATAATGCAGAGATTAGATTAATTAAACCGATAAATCCTAAGCATGGATCAAAAGCATCCAATACAGAGAAAGAAAGCCGGGTGAGAGGCAGGAAGTGCTGCCAAGAAGATTTGCAAAGGTCCCGCCAGTGCAGTGTGGCTGGCAAGCCTTGAATGCTAAAATAAAGAAATAAATTGGAGGAAACGGAGAAGGTGCCAGGTAGCTATGAATGTGGGGTCTGACTCGGCCGCAAGGCTGGCACTGAACCACCAGTGCCACCAGCCCAAAGCAGGGCTCACGCAGCTCATCTGGGCCAGGTCTCTCGTCCTGAGCGGTCACGAGGAATGGCCACCTGTGGCGCTCACCGGCGCCCGTGCCAGGGTGACGGGGTCAGCGGTGCAGGGACCCCCATGCCCCATCATGCCCACCCCAGTAAGGAGCTGCCTGAGCTTTGTGTCCTCCTCCTTCACCTGCAATATGGTATTTTCAGTCTGTCATTTTCAGAAAAATGGTGCAATCACTGGGAAGAGTGAATTAAAGAAATGTCATCAGGAATATTCAGAGGTAATGGAAAAAGTAAAAGAGAAACATGCAGAGAAATTTTTTATGCGGATATTTTTCCTTTGCAAGCCAGGTACTTACTAAAAGACGGCAATGCAAAAGAGCTGCCAGAAAGAAAGAGGTCAGTAATGCCAACCACAGATTTCAGAGAAAAGCCTTTACAATATACTTTAAAATATACTTTATGAAAATGTAGTTTAAAAATTAGAGGGAGAATGTGTATTGTAATTCATTTTATATAGCCTCTTCCTTGCCAATCGAAAGGAAGTGACATTTAGTTTATTAATGACAATTACAAGTGACATTACTTTGGAAAATTAGCAAACCAGCAAAAAAGATAAATAATACCAGATTATCAGAGGAAATAGAAATACAGAAACAACCAATAAACCTCCAGAATAAACCTGTGGAACTCATTGCCAATGGATATTACTGAGAGTGAACATTTCATAGAATTCAGAAAAATATAGCTATGTATATGGGTGCTGAGATGAAACACTTATTTCTGCTGGGTTTTATGGAAGAGGATATAAACCCTTCCACATTAGCACAGAAATACACTATGGATCTTTCCTATGGACAAAGGTTTTCATAATAATCCATTTCTGTGTTTTTTCTATGCTTTCTGAAGCATCTGAACCTGGTAAATTGTATAAGAAAGAATAACAAAATGGATGGATTGTCAGTCTGATCTCATATATCAGTCCCTAAATTTTTGAGTAATAAGATGAGACTTAACTGGGAAAAATGAAGACTATTAAGCAAGGGGGGAAAAGCACATATTGAATAGGAAATGGAAACCTAGAAAGGTAGTAAAAGCTAGAGACCTTGGGGCTGGCTTGGACAGTAAATTAGAAATGAAAATGCAATAGAATTTGGCAGCAAAAAAGGTCAATGCAATTTGGAACTGTATGTGCCAAGACTTTCTGTCACAGAGCAGGGAAGATAGAGCCTATTACCAGTTTTCTAGATTTAAGCAGCTTGAATAAGTTTCAAATAAATAGCCAAACATTTGGATGCTTAACCAAATCAAGCCTCAAAACCCTTTGGATTTTCACTTTGATTTCTAACATCTTTATGCTTGGCCTCTTTTCTGAGAATTCAATCTGTTGTAAAAATGAATCTTTCAAGATAAGCATCTGCAGTTGCCAAGAGACTATTGTGTTAAGCCCGAGGATGATTTAGCATCCTCACAAACTGGGATTTTGGAATTAGAAAAAATTGCTTTGCTTTTAGTAGCAGATACATTTCAGATGCCTGAGAACATGGCTTCAGCTTCTCGGAACTTCTGATTTAGTTATTCCCCCCCAAACTACAGCTATTTTACCTAAACAACACTTTCTTCTGAGGCCCATTACCCCAGCCACCGGATAACACACACCAATAAATAAAGAGAAGTCTCTAAACGAGACACAAAATAGTCCTTTCATTTCCAAAGGCCCTGCAGCGACCTTCCCATTGCCAGAGCTCCATTTACTGCCATTTACTGATCTGTAACGCAATGAAAAGCACGACTGAAGAACAAGATTTCCTGCATAGTTTTTCCTCTGAAGCTCAAGGATCTGACAGACTGAGTGGGGACTAAGCTTCAGAGCCATCAGCTGCCTCTAAAAATAAGTCTATTAATGCCATAAGTATTTAAATATTATGGTGCAGTGAATAGTGAGAATTATTTTGTCTTTGAATGTGTAGTTGCTGCACTCTTTTTGTAACCAAAATTACATCTTTCAGCTGTTCATTATTGTTTGATGTAACTAAATCTTCAATGTCAAGGAAGTTAAAATCACTTCAGCCTCTACATTCACTAGTAATTTTCTTTGAAGGAGGTAGAAATTTATTTGGCTTGACCTAATGATTGAACTAAGTAGGTTTTCTTCAAGCCATCTGCCAAGCTAGACATATTTACTTTGTGTGCTCCAAAGTTGCATTAGAAATGTTCCTTGTAAGCACAAACAGCTCAGGAAGCCTTTAAATCACCATGCATTGTTGAGATAAATCCAGTGCTAAAATCTGGGTGTTCTTTTGAGAGTGATCTTGAATGAGGAGGGAGGGTCTTCCCATTATTTCCCTTGGAGACTACAGAAACACATTTTTCCAGGCATTTCACTTAAAGGCTAAGAAGAAAATGCAGTCATTTAGAAAATGTAATCATCTGTAAACAGCATATTTCCTAACAATATGGAGAAAACATCAGAAGTAAAATTTGTCGAAGAGATCATTTATAAAATTTGGGGTTAGACAGGGACAGTGTCTTTTTCACTTCACAGGTAATATGCGCTTTGAAATACAGAGCACTGAGAAAGCCCAGGCAGGTCAGGGGAGCGTAGGTGTGCGATTTTGAGGCTTGTGCCCTGCATCTCCTCTCCTCACCGCATCAGCAGCAGAAGTTGGCGATGCTTGCTGCCAGCTGCTAGGTCTCTCCCAGCATTTCCCACAGCCTCTCTGGCTGACTTGGTTTCACCACTTCATGGTGACTCAGACCTGGGGGGTTTGCAAGAACCTGGGTCTGAGGTGAGGTCTTCGTTCTCCTCAGCACCATCCAAGACCAGTGTCAGCACCATTGCCCAATTATAGAATCATAGAATCATAGAATCGTTAAGGTTGGAAAAGACCCTTAAGATCATCAAGTCCCACCGTTAACCTGTCACTGCCAAGTCCACCACTAAACCATGTCCTCAAGCACCACATCTACCCACCTTTTAAATACCTCCAGGGATGGGGACTCAACCACTTCCCTGGGCAGCCTGTTCCAATGCTTGATTACCCTCTCGGTGAAGAAGTTTTTTCTAATATCCAACCTAAACTTCCCCTGGCGCAGCTTGAGGCTGTTTCCTCTCATCCTGTTGCTTGTTACTTGGGAGAAGAGACCGACCCCCACCTCACTACAAACTCCCTTCAGGTAGTTGTAAAGAGCAATAAGGTCTCTCCTCAGCCTCCTCTTCTCCAAACTAAACAACCCCAGCTCCCTCAGCAGCTCCTCATAAGACTTGTTCTCTAGACCCTTCACCAACTTCGTTGCCCTTCTCTGGACACGCTCCAGCATCTCAATGTCCTTCTTGTAGTGAGGGGCCCAAAACCAAACACAGTACTCGAGGTGTGGCCTCACCAGTGCCGAGTACAGGGACACTGTCACCTCCCTGGACCTGCTGGTCACACTATTCCTCATAGAAGCCAGGATGCTATTGGCCTTCTTGGCCACCTGGGCACACTGCTGGCTCATGTTCCGGCGGCTGTCAACCAACACCCCCAGGTCCTTTTCCGCTGGGCAGCTCTCCAGCCACTCCTCCCCAAGCCTGTAGCATTGCATGGGGTTGTTGTGACCCAAGTGCAGAACCTGGCACTTAGCCTTTTTGAATCTCATACAGTTGGCCCCGGCCCATCGGTCCAGCCTGTCCAGGTCCCTCTGTAGGGCCTTCCTGCCCTCCAGCAGATCGACATTCCCGTCCAACTTGGTGTCGTCTGCAAACTTACTGAGGGTGCACTCAATCCCCTCATCCAGATCATCAATGAAGATATTGAACAGAACCGGCCCCAACACTGAGCCCCGGGGAACACCACTCGTGACCAGCCACCAACTGGATTTGATTCCATTAACCACCACTCTCTGGGCTCAGCCCTCCAGCCAGTTTTTTACCCAGCGAAGAGTGCACTTATCCAAGCCGTGAGCAGCCAGCTTCTCCAGGAGAATGCTGTGGGACACAGTGTCAAAGGCCTCACTAAAGTCCAAGTAGACAACATCTTACTGCTTATCTTACTGCTTATCTTACTGCTGCTCTGAAATAAAACAGCATTGTGCTATGCAAACTTACTTACACAAGAGAGTTCAAGACAGGAATGGGTTTTCCAGGAGAGGTTTGAGCAGGATGGAGAGCTGGGACTGCCCTAAGAACAGGTGGGATGGGTACTACAGCTTCTCATGCATGGCAAGCCCATGAAAGCTGCAGAAATGATGTTGGGTTTCCCCTGATGACCCAGCAGGCTTTGAATGTCTGAGGTTCATGGTTTCCAAAGTCCCTTAAAGCCTCCACAGTCTGACTCCACAGCTGCAGTTCTTGCTCTCTTTCATCCACTTTGTAAGAAACTCACAAATATTTCTTCCTGGTTGAACTCTTTTAATTTTCTGGTTTTTCCTTTTGACCTAAACCGCAGGTTAACTGAGACCCATATTATGTCTGTTGGATTCAGCAAAGCACGTAGCATGTAACCTTAAAAAATAGGAGATTTTTTAAAGATAAAAAAGGCTTGATGTTGCTAGTTATCCTCAGTCTTTAATTCTTGGTCATTACACCAATAAATTATAGGTTCAGATAAACGTACTCTTTTCTGGGTTCTTGGAAGACAGCAACAAAAACCTGAGAAATGTATTATCCTGCTCAGTACAATAATAAATGGAAATTCTATTTGGCATCAAACTACTGGAAAAGAAAATGATGCTGAAGGAACTCTTGCTCAGAATTGCCCCAAAGTGTTCACCTTCACTCCACACCAGCTGCAAAGACAGCTAATGATGATGCTAGAACAGTTTGCTGACTATTACAGAACAGTCTGAAGTACCTTAAATTGTCCCAAATGGCAACGGTTGTGCTACAATGTGGACAGAAAGGTCAGAAATAATGGAACTCTGCCGCTAAGGCATTCGCAAAAACACATAGCAAACTCAGGGGCAGCTCCCTCTGTTTCACTGGGAGAACAAAGCTTTGCTTCATTCCCTGACTCTGCACCTTTGATGACTACAGAGGTTCCTGCTCCCTGCATTGTATGCAGGTGAGTCTAATTACTGGTAGTTGCAAAATTTCTATTAGAGGTCTGCCTATTAAAAATTCCACAGAAGTCACAATACTGAGCATTTAGTGGAAATCAGAATGAAGATGCATTACAATGAGGATGTTAATCTAAAAACCAAAAATTAAATAAAAAAAAAAAAAGTTATCGTTCAGTAGGAAAGATTGACTAGAGTCTATTACAAGTTAATGTTTAAAACAACTACTGTGAAATAATGCTGGTTGCTATACAGATCGGAGTGAGACAGGCAGGAAATTAAAAACTAAGGTTTGTACCTGAACTCTTCTCATACCTACGAATTGTCTATTCATTATAGCGTCAAACAAATGGGAATTTGTCAGGTCTTCAGGTGGTATAAATTAAGAGCCCTTCCATTTGTTTCAGTGTAATGATACCTGTTTACACCAACAGAGAAAACATGGCTTGAAGTCCTCCTCCTCGTATTTAATCTTCTGGCTTTCGCTAAGTTATCAAAAGACGTTTTCACAAAAAAATTACTCCTGCTAATTTTATCAGGCTGCCTTCAGAGGCTAGAAGCACTGAGTCCGATTTTTATCTTGGCTAAGTTGGTATAAAATCGGAGGCGCACACTGCTCTGGTGGCGATACCCTGAACTTCTGCAAAGCAGCAGAGATAATCCTCTGACAGCCCTCCAGGGTTTCTTTTCTAGTTGAGAGCCCACATTCAAATACTGATGAAGGGCAAGTGCTGCCTGGCTTCCTTTATGCTGAAAATCCACCTACTTCTGGTGGATCTAGCCTGGCTTACTATTCCTGGACCCTAAAATAATAGCTTTTTCTCTGCAAAACTTCACACTAGGGATCAATCCGTAAATTGCAGACATAACCAAACATATATCATTTAGATAAACCTTTGAATAAGACTTTCCAAATCTCACAGTTATGACAGAGGTACCTTGGTTCTTTTTTTGCATCTAAAACTCAAATCCACCAGCCATCCATTTATTCATTCCATTATTTCTCCCATGTAAACCCCTGAGCAGTCGTATAGCTCTTTAAAAATAGTTTGAATCACCCTATTTTAATGCTTGAGCACAATTATTTCAGAACCAAATAAACCAGGAAATGAGTGGGTGAAAGAAAATGGTCTGCACATACCCGGGTGTAAGCGGTGATGCAAACACTAGCTGGGGTATGGAGCAGCAAAACCAGGTGCGCGGGGCTGGGGCAGGGCAGGGCAGGGGGAGCCAGCTGCAGGCAGCAGAACTGAGAGCTCAATGCCGTAATGCTTCTTCTGAAGAGGTCATAGGTATTTCACTTACAATGGTATTTCAATGCGCTCTCACAGCTCACAGTCTTGTCCCACAGTCTCAGTGCTACCTCCCCGGGCAGGAGCTGGTCTTTAGTTCTCCCACTGTGTCCATGAAACGCAGAGCAGCCTGACCGAGCTTTCAGCAAGGGAGTGGGGCCTTGGGCAGCGAAAGCCAGCTCACAGGCTACAGAGATTAACTTCTGTTTATTGTAATGAGAAATTAGGTATCTATGTACTTCAAAATGACTTGCCCAACATTATGCAGGCAGTCTATAGTAGAGAAAGATGTTGAGAAAGATGTTGAACAGACAGGATAAGAAGTAGGCTGGTGACTGACTCACCTGTGACTGCTGTGCTGCTGCTTCGTTTAGCTGGTGATCAAGCACACAATAGACAGTTTATAAGAATGTCTGTCTACACTGGGCTGGAAGACCTCTGTAATGCAACAGCAGTGATACAGCCAATGACAGCATCAGTAGGAGCAAAAAGAGTGACAATATGAAACTGGAAAGCCAGTGGGCGGCGGGTGTGCAACTGGGATTTCAGAAGAGTGATATATTGGAATTTGTATTAGTTAGGGGAATCACAAACCTGTTTAAAACATGCTTATCATACACAAACATGAAGTGCCATCTACTCCGTGGTTACACACCAGGGTTCATAGTGGTGCCACAGAGATACAATTCTGCCATACTGGAGCATGCCCATCTGTTCTGGTATGGAAATCTCACTGAAACACATGCTATGGAAATACAGCATATGGTTACCTTCAGTCAAAAAACAGCGATGCTATAAAGCAAGCAGGGGCTCCATCCGTAGCCAATAGAATACATTCAAAGATAAACCCACTATGGTCCCAGTCTTCTTTCATTCAGTCAGAGGTTTCTGGAAGAGAAAAGCTGCAAGGTGTCTGCAGCATGCAATGGGGTGCCCACCAACACTTGCACAATGAACAAGCCACACTGCATTTGCTGAAGATCAGCCCTGGAGTTTGTCCAAAGGCTGTGAAGGGACAGCGATCCTTACAATGCTGACATCTGCCTTGGGCAGAGAACAAGTTGAAAACTGCCTTCAGACCTAGTTCTGGCTGGTTTGAGTACTTGCTCCACCTGAAATATGTGTTTCAGGTTCACAGGCACCACCGTCATCAGAAGTTTGAGACATATTTTTGTTTACAAGGTATGCTGAGCCCTGTTTGGTGTTGGGGCTCCTGCTTTTGCCTGGCTGGGGCTTTGGTCTGGGAGGATGCTGCTTCTAGAGCAGCTTCACAACATTTCTTTCTACAGCAGTCCTGATGGGCCCCACCCATGCTACCTGGCGCAGGGCAGGTCCAGCTGGCCAGGCAGGGGATGCTGTGTCTGGCATCACTCCACTGCCCCACACTGCTGCCAGGGGAGTGGGGACAGGGACCTGCGAGTGGGCTGCAAGCCACTGACATTGATCAAGAGCAAGAGCATCCAGGGAAAACGATTTAAAAGAAATTCACCATCTGTATGTGGAATATACTTTTACCCCAGGATATACCATTCTCTGCTTCTGTTAAGGCTCAGCTTCTTCAAACACTGGCTTCAGCTTCAGAGCCTTTCCTCTTTGGCTGCTAGAATAAGAAGGGTTTTTTTAAGGGAGTGGCAGCAATTTTTTCACAGTTGCTTTCCATGCCAGGTTTCCTTTGCTAAATATCAACTATGCGTTGCTACAGTAGTACTGCTCTTAGCTTCTGTTCTTCTGTACTCTTATTCCCCAGCCATGCCCATCACATCCTCGTGATCACATTCAAGCAGTTCTTGATATACACTACACATATCATTTTCTCTCCAAGAGTCCTGATGGCTTTGCAAGTTAATTAAAATAGAACTTCAAAGGCTTTTTGCGATAGATTATATCTTTGGTTTCATGACATCTGTTAAAATTTACAACTAAGGATGTCATTTTTAGTGAAAAACATGTTCTTTTACACCCAGCCCATTTATTTGTGTATTTATTTAGTGACAGTGCATCTCATTTATAAGAAACATGCAAAAGCAATCATTAATCATACTTTTGTCATAAAGCAGCTTTCCCAGCAGTTAACTAAAAATCCACAGACAAGCTGTTTGAATGCGGGTGTTCTGAGGACAGTCAATGAAACCTCGCAAATAAAGCTGATATAGAGTCACATCTTTTTTTCAAAGTCTAGCAGAGATTTGATAGAGGAAAACAAAGAATTGGCAAATTAGACACTGGAGTTATCTGGAAAGTATACAGCACTATGGATGAGAAAGAAAAATAAATCAAAAGCAGTCAGTGCAATCAGTATTTTCAGTGCATCAGAGCCATTTCAGGATAAATTAAAAAGTGTTTTTATATCACTTACACAGCTCATAGGCTGTATCATAGCAGCAGTTTGATGCATTCCTACTCAAGTGGGAAACAAGTGATCTCAGCCACAGGCAGCCCTGTTTGTTTGACAACGTTACCGTGTTCAAGGCCATGCTTGCTTTAGTAGACAGGTATCACTTCTAAGGTTTATCCAGTCCCTTCTGCCTGCCAGTGCATCTGCCCAGAGTCCCATGCATGCCCAGGCTACAGGGCTCCCGCAGTGCCCTTGGTGGCAGCTATGCCACAGAAACCCACCCCTTCGCCAGGGACACTGCTGTGACAGTGCCCTTTGGGCACAGTGGCAGGTCAGCATTTTGTTAACTTTCCCCTCGTTTCTCCCTGCCATGCCTAGCTCACCTTGGGAGATCTCCACTGACGACATCGGCCCTTGACATGCAGTAACCGATCTTGTGTTCCCTTAGGGGTTTGCATTTATAACACACCTCCCACCCCTGCCAAAACACCACAACAGCAGAACAGAGAAGGAAAACTTCTGAAAAAAAAAGGAGAAAAGGCAGAAGGTTGTGCTGAACTTTAAGGTTTGATCTCATTCCGAGAGACACAGACAAAGATAGAGTTGATCTCCATGGTAGGGGATTTGACTGAATACACACACACTGCAAGTGTAAGGACCCATCTGGGAAGCTGGGTCAGACCCACATCCCCAGTCAGCCTAAGTGTTGTTTTTGTAACTTCACAGAGCATCCACAAAATCATCCCTCCATTTGGCGCATGCTTTGGTTCTGGCTCCCCTCTGACCATCCATCCTGCCCATCCCTGCCTGATGCACATGCTCCCCAAGGCACAAGAAGTCCACCCTCAACTCTCCATCACAGCTCCTGCTGGAGTGCTCTTCCCCCACGTCATGGATGAGAAGGCAACGCAGACGGGAAGCACAGACCCTCCTTCAGAAGGGCACAGGACCATGCTGGGGTACGCTGGCTTCCAGGCTGCTCCAGGCTGGGCAGCGTGAGGGCAGCACACCACTCCGGCCTGCCCCCATCCCTGCCTGCAGCCAAAGGGTTGCCTCCTGCAATAGTCCTGCAGAAACACAAGCTAAATACTACTGCACAAAAGCTCTGATGTAGGGGATCAAATTGCTCTTTAACATCAAGTGGTGAGTTCCTGAAGTTGTATGGATGCTGGTTTCAGCAGCTATGAGGGCTACAGTCTCTTCTTCACAAGGCCCCACTGCTTTCGAAGCAGCCCACTGCCACACAAGTGGAGGACAAGGCACCTGCACAAACAGAAAGTTCACTCAAGCTCAACATCATCTTATGGCTCTTTGTCTTGTTTTTTCAGCCATTCTTTGCACTCTGTTATCAGAATAGTTGCAGAAAAGGTTTCATGCTTTTGTACATAATTCCTTTTAAAGAAATATGTTCTGCCTTGTTCTATGCTGTAATCACAGTTTTAAAATGCTGGCATAATCATTTAAAGCACAACATGTCCATTCATTTGATTTCCAATTTGCCTTAGTGATCATTCTTAAGACTCTGAAAAAGACTGTGGACAAGAAACAGTCTATGCAAGTCAGTTGTGAGCAATCTGTACAGGAGTTAATTTCAGTATGTTAGAATGCTACACTCCTCTCTCTGTGGATCTCAGCAGTCTAAAGAACAACATCACCTTCTGTTGGTGAAGACCTTTCAGTGCTGCATTACCCCTGCATTACCCCAGCTCCCACAGCAAGGGCCAGGTCTGGCACGGGCTCTGATGGGCAGGGGCTGCCCTCTCTCCCAGCGCCCACCCTGCCGGGGTCTGCCTGGACCAACCACATTCCCGCAGCTGTTTGCTTTTGGCCGTACTCTTTACGTTCTGGGATGATCTCTTCACATGCTCACCTGTTTCTCACAGGACTCCGTTCCTCCTGTGGCCACCTTCAGAGAGTGTGCTGTCCTGCTTCTCACCGGGGCTGAGAATTAATGTGCTTTGGTGTTGCCACTCGGGCTGACATGGCTGGCCACTTTGAGATATAGGCATGAAGGTCATTATATGTGCAAGTGATTAATGGACTAATATCTTTCCTGAGTTCTTCTCTACGCTTTAATGAATATACTCAGTATCCAACATGAACCTAGAGGGTATACAGCTCAGCTGATAAAACCCATCTTGCAAAAATCAATGAAAGATGAAGAGACCAGTGTCCATTACCAGAAGGGTTAGATGCAGTGCATCACCTTCACAACAACATAGCAGTACTAGTCTGTAAAGTGCCATCTTATATCTGCAGGTTGCTGTTTATTAAACATTAATAAACAACAAAAAAACCCTGCACTGTGCTGCAGCAAACTAGAAATTTTCCTTGTCAGTCATTGATCTGAAGGTAAAAGAATTCAACTAACCCAAAATCCTCCATTATTGTGATTTTTTTTTTCTTAAACATTACCTCTGCATTTTGGAGAATATAGACTTCAAAACACAAAACCCAGCTGACTTACAGAGACTTCCAGACAGCTGCGTGTCCAGGAAGTAGAGCAAAGACTGGACGGCAGTTCCACAAGATCATTCTTCTAAAACGTGTGGTCAACAGCAGTGGCTGCTCCCAATGCCCTTAGGATTTTGAGTGAACAGCCCGGAGTGGAGGGAGGGGAGCAAACCAAACCTTAGTTGTGGATGGTTGTCTCAGGTGACCAGCCTTTATCACTAGGTACGGACTTCTTCTTGGTAAGTGCAGAGGAAGAATCCAGAGCAGCTTGAAAAAAAAACATTATTCCCTGGTGGGTTTTGTGGCAAACTCTGCAGAAGAATTACCAACGTAGCTGGTGTGAGAGGACAATGGCAAAGTCACCTGCCAGAGTCCCGGGCTGCGGTGAGGCCCCAGTGGGGTAAGTCAGACCTTAAACAAGGCCGTCCAGGGCGCGCGTGGAGGGAGAGGAGCTCCAGCCTTCTTCCTCTGCCGGGTCTAATGCCACCTTCAGCCACAGAATCCAGTCCACATTGTGTGCAGCCATAATTGTCACTCTTTTTCATAAAAAGCTAAAAATATTAGCCATGTTACAAGTGAACCTCTGAAAAGTAGTAAAGATTCATGCTAGTGCTGTAAAAATGTCCTAAACCTCCCATTTTAAAAGGTTGTCTTCAACCTCTCACACTTTAATTTCTGAACTTTTGTGCTTTTTAATTACGTAGCAGTGAGAAAACAGCAAAGGCCATCTTAAAAAAAGGTTTAAAACTGAAAATAGGTTAGATCACTGATATTCTGAAGTACAAATATAGACAGTACCAGATTGCCTAGGCTACCTACACCACCTCCATGCATTACAAAGCTCAGATGGCCTCAAACTAGCCAGATCTAGCTGAAAAACATTATAAAAGCATAATTTTACTTTAGCTATTTTTTGCTAAACTGGCTGGGATATTCACAGCCTCAAATACTTTGAGCTCATTGTAGATAAGGGACTTTTTGCATTATGACATGTGGTGATTTGATACATAACTTTCCTTGACTATCTCTCCACACTCTGCACAATGCTGCAAATGCAAGATATGCCAAGTAGCATACAGCTATAGCAATTTTTTGGACTCTCTCTTGTATACTACCGTGAAGTGAATTGCGACATCTTTTGAAGTAAAACCCTCTTGCAGAAATAAAGCAGACTCCTAAAGAAGGATGGTGGTATTACATTAGTTCAGTGTGGGACAATATTCTTTTCCAGAAAATAGCATTTAGGAAACCTTGTATTTTCTTTATCATATTAGAGAAGACAGAAATCCAATAACATTCACACATTTTCATAATCTGTTGCGAAGTGCATATATCTATGTGATATCAGCATGGGTTAGAAACAAATATCTCAACATCTGAAAGTGTGTTGGAATTGAACACTGCTGAATGTGAAAGATCGCTGTCAAACTGCAACAATAACATAGGTCTTGATTCATTCTGATCTTAAAAGTGTCAATATCTTCATGTAAATGAGTAAGTATCCCAACTCTCTATTGTCTTCATTAATCATTAGTACAAGGATGACCAACCAACACAACATCCTTTGTGTAATTCTTACAAAACTCACTCCCACGTGACACTTCCACATGACCCACTAAATACAAAGGCCAGAAATACAACCATGGTCATTGCTCAATCCATTCACTATCAGCGACCTGCTTCAGTCTCATGTACATTGTATTCTTCATAAAATGGATAACTTAAAACATTCCATGACCTTCACTTGTTGCATGTAACCAGAGAAAGGAATAAAGAAGTGGGGCTCCATCTTTTGAGAAGGCCTTTGTTAATTCCTCCCTCATCTGCAACGCTCAGAACCAGCGACCTTCCCTACAGGACTGTTTATATGCTTTCTCAAAGCACCTCTTCAGTGACCAAACATACTATTAGAAGAATTATAAGCTCCTAATGTAACTTGACGAGGCAAAGAACTTTTCTTAGGTAGTGTTCCGAGAGTGCCAAAAGTCACAATAGCCTCTGCAGCATCACCCAAATGTAGGTTATTTTGGATTTCAGTTTGCCCCTAATACATTCAACACGAAGTCAAATTGTTGTGAATTAAGGGCTTTCATTCAGTCTTCTTTTAAAATTAGCTTTTATCACACCTATCAGAGATGGTTCATGCGTTCATAAATGTGGAAATGTGTCATTAAGATGAGATGCCTTGGTGAAAAGTCAGTCATTAAATGCAGGTAGTAGATCTACTGAACCACAAATGCCATGGTGCAAGACTTGACAGGACATTCTTACCTTCACCTTCTTCCTTCAGCAAAGTCACCCTGGGGGCAAGGGGACCCATTCATGCCACAAGATTTTGTACAATCAAATCACCATTTCTGCAGTCTAGGGCAAAATATATATGAATCAAAGGGCATCTGTAGCAATAATATCAAATATGACAAGGCAAGTATGAACCGGGTCTAGTAGCTAAAGACTTTTTGACTTTTTAAGATGTTCAATTGAACATTTAAAAGGTTTAGTCTCATATCAGGTCTAGAAAGCACCCTGGGGGCAGGCTTAAGTAACTACACCATTAGGCAGTGAGCTGCAAATTGCCTATTAAGTCTGACTGAAACTGTAAAATTGCTTTTCACAATGCAAATTAATGTAAATAAGAACAATTGGTTACACATATCACAGACTATAAAATTGACGACAGATGATGCATACTGTTTTTTCCCCCTGAATTAGCATTGCTTTAAAGTTAAATTTAGTGCATGTTTAAGAGGTCTGGATGTTCCTATGATAAATTCTATCGATGCATTATAAACAGCATGCACATCAGGATGTATATCCTCTATTATATGAAATATAAACCTCTTCTTAGGCAAGTCAGTGATACTTTCTTTCAAGCCTAATAGAAATACCACAAAGCAAGGCATTTACTCAGCAACATATTCAGCCATATCTTAACCTCATTCAGAAGATTGAGATTATGAATCAGTTATAAAGCCATTAGGACCGAAGGAGAAAAGCTGTGCATTTCAAAAGCATCGACAAATGATCAAAGCCCCCATGTCGAGCCTTTGGGCTCCAGTCAGTCACTAGTGAGAGCAGCTGTGTGCAGCAGCCAATGCTATCATTGCCAGGAGCTTTGACCGGGCATCGTATTTTTTAATTTTTTTTCCAAAGATGCAACACAATGTAAATCAGAAAGGTGCCCTTCTTTGCTTCATCTTAGGTTAAGTGGAGTCACCATACACAGGCACAGTCAACTTAACTGCTTGGGTTAAAACAAGGTCTATGGCAATTGACGTACACCTTCAGTCTTGGTAGTCTACTTCTATTCCACAAATTCATCTTTCAGGAAAGTTCCTCACTGACAGCAAGGGGCAAAGGCACTATAGCAGTCAGAGCAGAGTTTTCCTATTTAGTAGTGGGGGGTGCTCTCATCAGAGATTTTGCTTATCAGTATTAACATATGTTATCTGAATTTTTACATTCCCATTAGCTACAGAAATAACTGTCATAAGTTTATTACAGGCTCTTGCATAAATCAGATATCCTGATAGCTCCCCGAGGATTACAGCTTACCTTGGTGAGGGATGTAAAGGCTGTAAATGAGGCACGGTTAACCACACCATTGGATAACAGTCTCCGTACTCTTCACGTGCAAGGGGTGATGTGCCAGCTGCGGTGCCATGACCCCTGAACCGTGTGCTTGGCACAGCCCCGTGCCGAGGCCGATGCTGCTCCTTGCATGCGGGCGCCAGGGGCTGGCTGAGCCCAGAGCATGGACAAGGGTAGCAGACGGCTGCCTGCAGACCACCCTGGGGTGCAGTGGCTATGCCTTACTCCCTCGGAAAATGGGGCAGAGGCATCTCCTAAAGCAAAGATGAGACCATCCTTTAGCAACACACTTCCAGGCTTAGGTTTTCAGGAAGAAAACAGTAAATGTCATGAGACTCATGAGCAAAATCAGCAGGGCTGGAAAATCAGCAGGGCTGGAAACTCAGCCCACGTCTTGCATGGCCACGGACAAGGGTGATGAACATCTTGATGCAGCCACTGCTGTAATTTCAAGCCGTGTTCATCCCCTTCCTTCATTGTTGTGCTGCTGTGTTTTCAGCAGCATTTTCTTCTCTTTTTCTATCATTTTAATTGCTGTTTTAAAGAACAGTATTTGGAAGAAGAGTCTGGTACAAGGTGCACAGGTCAAGTAAACACCATGTTTGCTTATCTTTCAGAGTAATAAATTTTAAGGAAAAAAATAATTATCCACAAGCTGGGACTGTTTTCTTTCAGCCTTGGGGACCTTTCAGTGGCAGTCAGCTTTCTGTGTCTCCCTCTCATTAACATATTGGTAGATATAGATTAATTAGACAAAAAGAACTTAGACCAAATTTGAAAACATTAACCTATATTTTACGTTGGTTGTGCTGGAGTCCTCTGGGGTTTGTTCAGGTCTTGCTGTGTTTGGATCTGCTGAATGCATTAGAATCTTTTTATATCACATTACTCACTATCTGGGACATAACATTAAAAGATTTTAATCCCTGTATCAGCCAAGCCGCCCTTCTTTTCCTATAACATTATGACTTTAACTGATACGTTACAGATAAAGGCTTCATTTAAATAAAGTACAGCTCACAAGCATTCAGCAAGAAGATAAAATAGCATTGACTATGCTGTATCCAGCAGGCTCCCTTCAGGGTCAGTCCCCTGGAAACAGCTGGAAGTTTGGTGGCAATGAGTGGCAGGAACCTGCAGAAAGGGACATGCGGCAACCAGAGCCGCTTGGCTGCAAAACCTCCCTGTGGCCTTTCAACAGCTTCCAAATGCCAGCATGTCTGTGAGCTGTCTCCATCTTCCCTCCAGCAAGTCTTTCTCCTCTCCTATATCTTCAATAGTTTGATGGTTATGGAGCTACACCTTCAGTGGCCGACCCATCAGGCGCTGCTCCTGAAGCTCAGGGGAGCTCCACTGCAGGTTAGGAAGGAGGTCTGAACATCACCTACTTCCCCCATGACCTCCAGTCCTGTTACCAGCAGGGACTCAGCCAGCACCCAGTCCCATTGCCTTGCCTGACCGGCATTCACTGGTGCCATCAGCCTTTTCAGGTTCCCCCAGCTATCGTGTGACTCGTGCTGGTACAAACAATGCTCAGATCAGCTTCTGCAGAGGATGGAAAATGGTCTTCTCCCCTTGCAGGGTTATCCAGTCCTCCTCCATGGAAAAATCAATAGCCCAGAAACTAAAAAATGTCTGGATCCATAGCGTTTCTATTGCCCCAGGTCTCAGCTGTGATCTTCTTTACAGTCAAGCAATAATCCGATGGAAGCTGTTGTTGTACTCTGTATCTGAATATATTTCTTGATAATAGTGTTCAGCACATGCACCTGGTCTGAAAACCTGTATTACCTGACAACAAAGTATAAAATTAATTCTGAAAACCACCAAATTTGAATGTTAAAAGGCTGTTTTCTAAGCATCATGGCATTCCCTGTAAATCACTAATGGTAAAATACAAGACTTTATGATACTGTTACTAACAGACACAGTTATTTATTAGGATTTTTGAAATGCTGGAAACAGGATCCCTATGCACATAAAATCATAGTGATTTATTTTAATGCATTTTGTAAGTAAATTCGTAACAGATGGATGGAGCACCAGAAGGGTAACACAAGGGAGTCAGCAGGTGGACAGAGAAGCCAAGAATGGACTGGCACTGATCAGATTATCAAATCCAAATACCTTGAGACAAGCACAAGCTGCCCACAAAATAGGCTGGCGCTGACCAGATAAACAAGCAAAAATAGCATGGAACTGCAGACCTTTCACAGCATCCTTTTCCAGACTCAGTGCTCCTTCCTGGGGGCTAAGGCACTGCCACAGAGACTCCCAACAGCCATTCCCCATGTGCTCAAGGCTGATGAGGCCATGCAATGGGAGACAAAGAGCTATTGATTCCCAGGACTTGTGGCAGGAATTCGTTGCCTCGCACATAGGCATACACACATACACAGTCTCTTTGACACTATCCTATACACACACGTATACATGTGTTTTGAGAGCTGCCCATTGCTAATGTGTCCTTATAAATGCCCTTGCCAGAGCAAATCAAAATTGAATTATCAGGCTGTCATTCAGTTGTTACAAATAATCCTTGTAATTTTGCCCAAATAAAAAAAATGGGGTTTTAGAACCATTATAAAGCTAATGACCAGATATGCCTTTGTCTTCTCCTGCTTTCTGATGTTACCTGTCCTGTTTCACCCTTGCGCTGACTTCTCCAACTGTCCATGCCTGGCATACCGGTCTTACCTAGGTCCAGCTGTCAGTCCAGAGGTGGGGCTTCATCAAAGTCCATACCACAGGAAGGTATGTTCACTTTGGTCTGAACAGCTGGCCAGGACTTAGGTCTTTACTCCTGGATAGCTGAATGATTTGAAGTATATTCCTGACCTTCAGCCTCCACTCAGAACAACCAACTTTGGCATGTTTAGATAAGGTTATTCCATGTACATGTTGAGCCACAATTCACAACAGGTCTCTTCACCACTTTTATTGTCTTATCACCCCATTTCCCTACTGAAAAAAATAACTTTCGACTTCCCTATAACATTACTTTAAAAAAAATGAGGAAATACTAACTCTGGCTCGAGACCAACAGAGCTCTTGCCCACACTCTTGTCATGGATGCTGGCCCATTGGACTCATGGAGGGATTCAACATGCATAAGGCACAGCAATGGCCTTACTGAGAAAGAGAGAGACAGAAAATTCAGTGTTAAGTGCTCAAAATAAGGAAACTCAAAACCTGCAGAAGAAATCAATCCTTCTGGGTCTCTTTTCTGCTATAATGATTGTAGGTGTTGATATAACAATTACAAAAAAACACTGTCCAAAAAAAAACTTGTGATATCTACATCAGTAGTACCTTTTAACAATGTCAGTCTGAGCGACAGTCAATGGCACACCATTCCACTTGTCACTTCACATCTTTATATATGTCTCTTGACAGGCCCTTCTACAGATGAAAAGATTATGTTTTAGAGGAAGAGGAGCTTTGACTGGCAAAACCAATATCCTAACCATAACTCAAGATTTGGTTTCTTTCTCTTATCCTTGAAAATAATCATTTACTCAAAACACATTTCCAGAAATTATTATATCCACGTTACACACCTGCAAAAAGTCAAGGAGTTATGCTTGTCAAAAGAGAGGTAAAAGCCTCACCTATTAAAATGTAACTGAAACAACCTCTTGCTATCTTATAAACACAAAATCATAGAATCATAGAATCATTAAGGTCAGGAAAGACCTCTGAGATCATCAAGTCTAGACATTAACCTAACTGCCAGGTCCGCCTCTAAACCATGTCCCTAAGCACCACATCCACACATTTTTTGAACGCTTCAGGGACTGTGATTGCACCACTTCCCTGGACAGTCTGTTCCAATGCCTCACCACTTTCTCTGTGAAGAAATTTTTCCTAATATCTAATCTAAATCGCCCCTGGAACAACTTGAGCCCATTTCCTCTTGTCCTGTTGCTTGCTACCTGGGAGAAGAGACCAACCCCTACCTCGCTACAACCTCCTTTCAGGTAGTTGTAGAGAGCAATAAGGTCTCTCCTCAGCCTTCTCTTCTCCAGACTAAACAACCCCAGTTCCCTCAGCAGCTCCTCATAAGACTTGTTCTCTAGACCCTTCACCAACTTCATTGCCCTTCTCTGGACACGCTCCAGCACCACAATGTCCTTCTTGTAGTGAGGGGCCCAAAACCAAACACAGTACTCGAGGTGTGGCCTCACCAGTGCCGAGTACAGGGACACTATCACCTCCCTGGTCCTGCTGGCCGCACTATTCCTCATACAAGCCAGGATGCCATTGGCCTTCTTGGCCACCTGGGCACACTGCTGGCTCATGTTCCGGCGGCTGTCAACCAGCACCCCCAGGTCCTTTTCCGCTGGGCAGCTCTCCAGCCACTCCTCCCCAAGCCTGTAGCATTGCATGGGGTTGTTGTGACCCAAGTGCAGGACCTGGCACTTAGCCTTGTTGAATCTCATGCAGTTGGCCTCAGCCCATCGATCCAGCCTGTCCAGGTCCCTCTGTAGAGCCTTCCTACCTTCAGCCAGATCAACACTTCCACCCAACTTGGTGTCATCTGCAAACTTACTGAGGGTGCACTCGATCCCCTCATCCAGATCATCAATGAAGATATTGAACAGAACTGGCCCCAGTACTGAGCCCTGGGGAACACCACTCATGACCAGTTGCCAGCTGGATTTGACTCCATTCACCACCACTCTCTAGGCTTGGCCATTTAGTCAGTTTTTTACCCAGCGAAGAGTGCACTTATCCAAGCCATGAGCAGTCAGTTTCTCCAGGAGAATGCTGTGGGAGACAGTGTCAAAGGCTTTACTAATGTCCAGGTAGACAACATCCACAGCCTTTCCCTCATCCACCAAGTGGGTCACCTTGCCATAGAAGGGGATCAGGTTAGTCAAGCAGGACCTGCCCTTCATGAACCCATGCTGGCTGGGCCTGATCCCCTGATTGTCCCGCACATGCCATGTGATGGCACTCAAGATGATCTGCTCCATGACCTTCCCCGGCACCGAGGTCAGGCTGACAGGCCTGTAGTTCCCCAGATCCTCCTTTCAACCCTTCTTGTAGAGGGGCTTCACATTAGCTAACTTCCAGTCAGCTGGGACCTCCCCGGTTAACCAGGACTGGTGCTAAATGATGGAAAGTGGCTTGGAGATCTCCTCCGCCAGCTCCCTCAGTATCTTCGGGTGGATCCCGTCTGGCCCCATAGACTTGTGGGCATCTAGGTGGAGTAGCAGGTCGCTAACTGTTACCTCTTGGATTATTGGGGCTTTATTCTGCTTCCCATCACCATCTCCCAGCTCAGGGGGCTGAATACCCTGAGGATAACTAGTCTGACTATTAAAGACTGAGGCAAAGAAAGAATTAAGCACCTCAGCCTTCTCCTCATCATTTGTGGCAATGTTTCCCTCCACATCCAATAAAGGATGGAGATTCTCCCTGGCCCTCCTTTTGTTGCTGATATATTTGTAAAAACATTTTTTGTTATCTTTAACTGCATGGCCAGTTTAAGTTCTAGCTGAGCTTTTGCCTTTCTAATTTTCTCCTTGCATAACCTAACAATATCTTTGTAGTCTTCCTGAGTTACCTGCCCCTCCTTCCAAAGATGGTAAACTCTCTTTTTTTTCCCCAAGGCCCAGCAAAAGCTCCCTGTTCAGCCAGGCCGGTCTTCTTCCCCACCTGCTTATCGTTCGGCACATGGGGACAGCCTGCTCCTGCGCCTTTAAGACTTCCTTCTTGAAAAATGTCCAGCTTTTCTGGACTCCTTTGCCCTTCAGGACTGCCTCCCAAGGGACTCTGGATTAAATCTTGCCTGGTCCCTTGCTGTTCTGAAAGCAGTTGCACAGTTTAATAGCATCTAGATGGGATTACTGTAATTCCTTGTTTGCAGTTCTGCCAGCATTGCCATTGCAGAAGCTGCATTTTGTGCTCAACGCCACAGCTCGAACCATCTAAGAGTGGGTCTGTCGCAAGGCTTCACCACCAGATCCTCCCCTCACCGCAGCACAACTTTCCTCTCAAGCTTTCCAGACAGAAAGAGGCTCGAGAATAGATTACTGAAGTGAATTTTTAGCTACACACTAAGATCATTAAGGTCTCATCTTGTAGTCCAATGAGAATCATTAAATACAAGTGAAGTCAGATAAAGACTGAGTGCCTTGTTTCATTAGTACTTAACTGTTGTTCACCATAAATCTCGAGTGAGTATTTTGGACAGTGTGCTTTACCCTTCTGTTTTGCAGATTTACTGCTTTCCTTCGGCTCCTTCTCCCAGAGCTTCTTTCCTATGTTTGCTTTATTTTACTTTTTTAACAGAAAAACTTGCCTTAGCTGTCTAAAATGTAATTCTCAGCCACAATCTATTTAATACTTTAAATGTGATTGTGGCAACGTTCTTTGAGTGACAATACAAATAAATAAATCAACATATATTTACGGTTGCTGTAAGGACTGATTTTTCCCCTTGTCTGAGTTTTCTACACATTCGTGTATTGACTTAATTCTCAGTGATCAAAGTACATATTGGCTTCTGGATACAGCACTGATATGTGTAAACTGAGATGTGCCTAACGAGCCAAAATATTGCTGGTCAAGATTTCCAAAAATGAATGACTGCTTTGTGTGGTCAGCTTGCAACTTTTTCAGCATGTCATTTCTCAGTATTTTTTTTTTTTTTAATTGAGGTCCTCAAAATAACTATTCCTTTCAAAAAATTTTGGCTGCATTCTTTGTGCAAACAGTGTTCCCACTAAATATGAAACGTGAAACGTGAGCAAGTGTTACCACCAGCCTTAATATAAAACAAACAACAATCCCAGATACAGTGAAGCTGTAAGAACCAACAGGTCCTTCAGCATCCAGGCCACAAGAAAAGAATCCAGTGCACCTGTACATTCATTGCAACCAAACTCAGTAGTGCTGTTGTGGCAATCATGCTAGCGAAAGGATGCAAAAGAAGGCAAGATTTGCAGGGAGGAATAACGTATTTTGGTAAGTCAATGAATAGTTGACTTCTGGTATACTTGGAAAAAATACACACAACTCCTACCTGAGAACTGAAACAGAAGCTGTAAATGTTATTCCTTGTCACCATTTATGGGAAAAATGGAAATTCTGATGAAGCCTTGAAGTCAGTCTCACTCTGCCATTAATATCTATAGGCAAAAGGATGCCTCATGTTACTTTACTGTTGTTTAAGTGTTTTAATTGCACTCAGCTGAAACATTCAATACCTAGTTAATCTCCAAACACCAGGTATTTTGCTGCCTGAAGTTTTACCAGTGAACTGAGAAGCCAAGGCTTAATCTACCAGAAAGCCCAAGGCAAAAAGGAGCACTTTGCTGTCCTTATCCTCAGGGTCATAATAGGAACAGATCCTAGATGTGTGGGCTTGCCACTGCGGCCATGCTATAGCTAATGCTCAGCAGCCACACATTTACCACACTAAATGATATTATCCAAGCCTGAGTTTATCAGTACTAGCTTAACTTCTCGCTCAGGATTTATTCCTGGATTATACCCATCTAACTAATTAAGATTATGGTCTGGCCAGAGAACTTGGATGAGCATGGTGAGGGGAAAATAACTCCTCAGACAATGTGGCCACACTTCTAATCTCTTGGCCAAGGTCTCCAATTTTCTTTAAAGTCTGGTGGAAATAAGCACGAGATACAATGTAATTCTGCTAGTGTAAATACATCTGTCATATCGTGTTAAGTAGCATCTTCCTTTTCAAACTTAGTTTATATTTCTTTGAAAATCCCCAAAAAGTGAGATTCCTGGCAGCTATTGTCACTTTGTTGTAGCACAGAGAACTCCCCCCCAGCCCGTGCCCGGCTGAGCACTCGTTAATAAGACTTTGATGAGTGAAAGTCAGCAACATCTGTGCTGTGCCCGCCCTCGGCGCTGAGCTGCTGCGCCAGCTCCAGCGGGTCCTGCTGGCCAGGGCTCTGCAGCCGCCGCCAAACCACACTCAGAACGGCACGTGGCTGCGGCGGAGGAAGAGGTGGCCAAGCGCTGGAGCTGCCCAGCACGTTTCTAATTACACAGTGAGCTTACATTTGGGTCAAATAGGCTGACATATGAAAACTGAAGTTTTTCACAAGAATGACTGCTCAGAGACAGAAAGTGAGAGAGAACTGCTGCTTTGCTGCCTGCCAAAGAGGAGGGAGCCCGATGGCACAGGTATCGCCTGGGACAGGGGGGAGGCGGCCAAGGGCCCTGCACTGTCTGGTTCAAGGTGGATCTCTGCAGCCGGGGCGAGTCATTGAGAGAGAAGGCTACAGAGTCAGTGTCCCAGTTAATAATTCATTTTTTATAGACAATGGGAGCTGTGTAACTCTGTGAACATGTGATTCGAGTCTTGGTCTGGAATAAGTTCAGAATCGGGATATAAAATTGTATCAAAATAAAGAACTGGGCCTAGGTTTTCTTCATCTGCAAAGCCACTCTAGCAGAAAGCCTGCTCCAGTTTTCTTCCCTCCTCATTCACCTTTGCAAGGTGCCCAAGGTCTCACTACTCCAGGGCTGAACAGATGCAAATCTCACAGTCCCAAGCAACATGAAAGTTCTGGCTCTATTCTCAATTTTTCCATTTAAGCCCTGGCTTTAATTTGCCAGTCTGGTATTTCACAGGTGATGGAGTGGATTGCTGTGTTCAAGCCTGCAGGCACCGGGTTCACATTGCTTGTGTCCCCAGGACAGCGGGAGCAGGGTGACTGTTCCAAAACCCACGCTGAAGATCCAGGGGCAAAGCTGTGACTAAAGACTACAGGCATAAGCAAGGACAACATGAGCTCTTGCATCTGATTAAATCAAAATCCTTCCCCAGCAGCTTGTCACCTAGGCAAAACAAGGCACTGACCCAGTGTTTGACCTTACTCCTTTTTAAGCACCAGAGTAGTTATATTAAGTGTGCACTTAAGTATTTTGGTGGACCAGCCCTTCCCAGCCTGATCTCTCTGTGGCTCCAGGCACGTGGTCAGGTAATATGCAGGTAAAACAGCTTCCTCAGTTAGGGCTCAGGAATGGCGACAGAAAATAGCATTCAGCTTGCGTGCAGCGCAGGGGAAGCTAGATGGCATAAAGTGAAAAGTTAATCAATTGTGCTAGATAAGATGACAGGAAAAAGTTCATCCTGGCACATGTGCTGGACTTGCAGTGAAGCAGGGAACACTTGCAGGAGGGCTGGAATATGCATCTTTGAGATGACAAGCCTGTCACTCCTTCCAGCCTTAGAGATGTATCTGCTGGGAATACAGCCAGGGATGCCATTAATGGATTACAGTTAAACATGTTAATAATGGACACCCTAGGGAACCACCCCCTACCAAAAAAAGAAAGAAAAAAATAAAATAAACCTCTGTAACCACTGTAATGGGCCAAAGTACACCAAAAATCAGCACAAAAGCGATTTCCCCATACATGCTGTCACTGCACTTCCTGTGCGTTTTGCAACAGAGCATTTAAAAGGTCAAATAAAAAGACTTTGTTTGCAATGTAAAAGTCAATGGCTTGAAAACATGTTACACAGTAATCTGCTGGCGCCGAGTGGTGCCTCTTTCGAGCTGCCTTGCCACACTGATTGCAATGCAATTTACACAGCTGGGCAGGCCCACAGGTGGCCAAAGCATGGCAGGCAGGTGGCCGCCTGTTAGAGAGTGAAGGATTATGCAAAAGAGAGGACATTTCCCAGGGAATGAGATTTCATCGGCTATTAACACCAGCGACCACCTAAAGCAGGTGGCCCTAAGTACAGGAGGGGCATAAATACAGGTTTCACTGTAATGTAGGACACTCACGGTAACCATCTTATCACGGCAAACAATGACTTGACAACTGCCTTCTGCATAAAGAGAGCCAGAAGCCCCCCTTTCATCCTATAACTTAAAAAATCCCTCCAGCTGGTGAAAGTGGAGCATCTTTAAAAAGGTCTTTGCTGGCACATGCTGAATACAACCTGCAGAGAGAGAAGTGCACAGTCAGGTTTTACTGCTGCTAAACCAGCACCCCAGCAGTATCGTGGGGGAACATCTGGATTAGAAGGCAATCCAGAGTCCTGACTGTTCGGGTCATTTGAATTTCTCTTCCTTATTTCTCCGTGTGCCTACCAAGATAGCTGTTCGGCTAGCTACCACAGCATTTTACGCATATCAAGAAAATACTATCCCCGCTTCGTTCAGGCTTGCAGCATGCCTATAATTAGGTAGAACAATAACAGATTGAAGGGAGAAGCTAAGCTAGCTGGCTAAGTTTACATGCAAGCCATCAGTGGCAGATTGCCACTCTTCGGCCTTACGGTTGCTCTTTTTATGTCCTATCACTCCTATCTGATCTGGAGCATTTAAACACTACACCAAAATCTAGACCAGATAAATATACCTGTTTGCTTAGTCACCATCATCAAAGATTCCTCAGGTTCCTCAGATAGCAATATCAGACAATATCTTAGCATAATTCACAAACTTATGACAAAGATTTAATATTATATGTGTACAAATGGGTCTAGTAAAATAAAATAAAGGCTAACAAGCCACCTGCTTCATGACACAAACTTCCATAAATGTCATGAAATTTTATGCTCTCATAAAATAGTGCAATGGAAAAAAAATTCCATTATTTCACTGCAAGGGGCAAAAGCTTTCATGGTACTTGCCAGGACTTGTTCAGAGAAACACAAAAATAAGCACACAAAAACATATTGAGAAGAAGGACAAGGCAGTAAAATTCCCCAGAAAGCAGGCTGATAATTGAGGCTTACCAGCATGTCTTTGCATGATGGTGCTCTCACATCAGTCTTTGATTGCAAGATTGCTGGGACACAGACTGTGTCATCCTCCCTCCTAATAACGATTTGCAGTTTTTACCACCAAATTTATCCTAACCTGAGCAAGAGTCATGAATCACACCTGTGAGGAGGAAGAAAACAACAGCAATGCAGCAGATGATAGATAGAGAAACTGAAGCCAAGCTGGGGCACAGTGAGGAGGGAAATCCAGTCAATGGTGCACTTCATCCCAGTAATAATTTTGACACAAATATCGACACAACCACAGTCCAGATTACTTGCCTTCTTTTCTGTCCACTAGTCTGCATATTGCTGTGCACATGGTCAGTTCCTGAAAAAAAACAAGAGAATAACACTGCAAGATACCAAAATATTAGTGCTTTATCCCCATGTTCTGCATTGTTGGGAAATTTTCTGTTGAAACTTTTCTGCTCACAACGTCATTTATATGAACAATGGAAAATATGCAAATTTTGAAAGAATTAGGCTGGAGAAAAATAAAAATTAAAGAAAACAATTCAGTAATGTCAAAGTACCCTGTTTTGAATATATACATTCAAGAGAGTACATTAGTCTTTCATTTCAACATTATTTTTTAACTTTATTTCACATCATCTAAACTACTTCATTCTCATTCTTTGAGAGAAAAAAAAAAAAAGAAAAAAAAGGTTTGCATCTTAGAATTCCTTGCAGAGCATAAAATAGGGATGAAAATGTTTTTTTTCCTGAAGGAGTGCTAGTCCCATTGCTGCACTCCAGCAGTGCCGGCTGCCCTGGCATCTTTGCTGGTCCCCAGCCAGCACAGCTGCACCAGCACACGTGGCTGCTGGCACCACAAAGCTCTCTTTGGCTTGTCTGCGGTCTGCCGAACCCGAGACACATCAGACAAATATTTCCAGTAACATTCTTCAACGAACTTCCCTTTATCAACACCACAAAACCAAAAATGAGACCCGCTCTCTGTTAGGACTGGCTCCATTTTATAAACCTCTCTGCGTGGCGGAAGAAGAAAAGCCATCCTGCGGGCTGGTCACTTGGGTGTCTGCGACGGGTAATTGCTGCCCAGCAATCACGGAAGCTCGTAAGTTGTCTGCAAACATTAAGGACCGTCCCAGACATGACAGATTAATAGGGGTGATGCAGGCAAAAATGTTAGGGGATGCAGAATAAATGCAACAGCCACGGTGTTTTGCCGTTTACCCTGTTAATGTAAGTAGTATGTATTGTATGCATAAGTCATTGGTATTCAAAAAAGAGCGTATACATACCAGATATCTGAAAGGCTGTGTGTAGTATATTCTTTGAAGCACACTTGCTAACATGAGGTTTTACTGCATTCTGTTTGCTATTGTAAACTTCTTGACTAGAGGTGCTTCAAGAAACAAAGAGAAAAACCCCAGCTTGTTAGTCTTAACATTTTGCTTAAATTTCTGTTCAGGGATCCGCTGCCATTGATTCCCTGAGGTTCATGAAAAGTACATCCCCAAGTGAATTACTGAAGGAGAGCCAAGGGAACATTCTGCCCTACCTGGCAGGTAAGTGGGTGGCATCACAGGTTTCAAAATTGTTTTGTGTACTTCAGAATTTAAGATCATGTGCAGCAAATATCTGGCAACTTTCCACACAGCCAAGAAGGGAAACAGACGTGTAGCAAATTCACTGTATACAAATAACTGTGATGTGGTTTGGATTTTACGTAATATTCCAATCCCGGCTCCCAGGATTCAGTGTCCTGATCAGCAATAATAGCTAAAACTATTGAAAGTCATTAAAGAACTTACTCATCAGTCTTTTAATTGAGCCTATCTGCTTCCCATTACACAGAGACAAATTAAGCAGGTTAAAACAGTTCCCAGCAAACATCTGCTGAAGCAAGTCAAAATTAATGATAAATAAAATTGAGTTCCCTTTGTGGTTGATTTTTCTCCCATCTGTACCTATAAACATGCTATCATTACTTGTCAATCCAAAACAACTTTGAAGTACATTCCCACCCTCTCACAACATCTTCCCAACAGCCTTTTAATCAAAGGTGAACATAAACTGAAACACTCTTTTCCCCACTTGAACATTTTCACTTGTCCACTTGCAGACAGCAAAATACCTCCTACGCCTGGCAGCGCAGCATGCCGAGCTGTGCCGGCACTGGCCGTCAGCCTGGTCCTGCCTGGGTACAGTCTGCAGGGCAGCATACCGTTGTCCATCCTCCTGGGTCAGAGCCGAAGAGAGACATCAGCGTGTGGAGCCTTAAAAACGCAGTGGGTAGGGAATTGCATTTAAGTGTCACCGTTGCTACGCTCCTTGTCTCCAGGTGATCCTTCCCTCTCCACCCCAGTGGTGCAAATGACATGTGACACACTGCAGACGGCCCAGCAGTCACCTGTGCTGCTCGCTGCTCAGGAGGTATCTAGCAACACAGGTGCTGGATTTTGCACTTGCCAGCTAGCTAGTAGCAGCCAATAAATTTTTTTAAAGGAAATTAGTAAAATCCCAATACAAGACCCACTGAGAAAGCGCTAGGAACTATCCACATTGCCTTCTCAAATGCTAATTGGTACATTGGAGAAATAGATGTAGTACACCATCTGGGCAGATCTCCAGAGTCATTTTTGAGAAAGGTATGTTCAGCACCACATGTACCGGGCAAGGCTCTTCCTCCGTCTCAGCGCAACCAGCACCGTTCAATATAGCACACAGCATGGTCTGCTTATTGGCTGGTGCCCGAGTAGATAACCATGATCTTCCTTCCCCCAGAGGCAGCTATCTCCAGACGTCAGTAAATTAGAAAGTCTCCTTGACACTGATAGACACGTTGTCATGGAGCTATTTTTCTCTTTAACAGAGCTGCAAAGAGCTCTGCCTGCATATCTGGCTCATAATAAATGGCCTGAGGTATTCATTTGCTCGCTCACTTATTACATTGTCCACTAATATCTCTGCTCCAAGTACTCGCCTTGCTATTGCTGTATGGTGCCTGGTTCCCACACTCCCCAAGGGCAGCAGCTATTTTGACAGTAAGAAATTTAAAAGGGTGCCAAGATCAAAGACCTTCTACAACAGCTTCTCAGTCTAGCAGATAGCGACACAAATGACATTCCCCAGCCCAGGAGGAAGTTCTCCAGACCTCACCGAGCATCAGGCATCCAACAGCTCTCATTCCCCTGCTGCTGCAGCGCTGCCCTGTTTCTCAGCTCTGAACGCGGTGTGCAGAGCTGGCCCGGGCAGCCGGCTGAGGCTGAGCAACCACTAGGAGATAGAAGTCCACTCGGGAACCTACCGCTGTCATCCATCATGGCAATATTTAAAGGCCTGACTTCTGAGGGGTTTGGGGTATAAACACATGCTCATAACCACTCAGACAGACTTTCAAATTACCAAGATGCCCAGCTTAAATTGAAGTTGATGAAAATACTGATATTAATAAGAATTAAGCATATTTCCAGGAAAAATAAGCTTTGAGAAAATCCTAGCGGGCACCTAGCTGCATCTTTAGGAGCCTATCATCTTTTAAATAATGTCTCTCAGTGACAAGAAATGTCTGCCTTTGTTTAACACACCCATACAAAAGCTCAGATAAAATTCCACAGAAGATGGCCAGGGAAAAGCTGCATTCAAAATTGAGTTGCTTTAGTGAATACAAGCAAATTAACTTGGAAGGTCACTGACATCTCTTGGCTGCCAGCCCGCAGTCTGGTTTTGGAGCATTGTATGCAAGTAGCCCAGACACTGTGCACAGGGTGGCCCACAAATGTCGGCCAGAGCTCCCCTCTGCCGAATGAGATGTATTTATTGTACACATAGACCGATAAACTGGGAATCTTACGGTTGGTTATTGCTGAAACAGGGTCATTTGAATCTCCCATCTATTACAGAATTTTGGCATTTACATTTTAATAACAGTTTTCACCTCTCTTTCATGTTTTACATGTGCAGATGGATTTGACACATGCTACCAAATGCTTTTTTGTGAATGTAGGGTTTTGGGTTTTTTTTTCTTTTCAAACAAGAAAGCTGTTCTACAAAATCTAATGCATGAGTTGTCTGTCCTCCAACTTCAGCAGTGCCAAGTTTCCAAGCAAGAGCCATCAGGAAGCTTTCAACCATATACATTCAAGACAGAGCTTTTACATATGAAATGAAACAAAAATCCCACCGATGCCCCAGAACCGGCAGGGAGAGGTGAATTTGCAGGCACGGCTGACAGCACTGGCATCAGCAGTACCTTGCTGATTAGCACAGATGCGAGAAAGAGCAGGAGCCTGAAGTCCGAACTGCAGCTGTGCAGCAGGACCAAGGCGACGCGGGGGAGAGCAGTCCTGGTAAGAGCACTCAGAGCTTCCTTTAACTCTATATCCTTGAGTAACTCAGCAACAGAGATGCCAGTTATACTGGCTAGGCACAGACCCATCCCAGTGGTCCTTCTCAAACAATGGATTTCACATCAGAGACCTCCCAACGAAAGGAACCTGCTTCTAGCACCTTGGCATCTGAACGCAGAAGTTACAGTTTTCAATTATTGTCTTACCTCAACAAATATAGCAATTCACAGAGGACGAGAGGATTTGCAAAACCAGCCTCAGCTCTTACAAACTGAACTCAGCAGACCACATTAGAAAAATCCTCGGCAACATTGCATAAACACGCCTTGGGGCTGGCACTCAAATTGCACTGAGCTGAGCTCATACTTTTTGATCCTGGGAGAACAGAGAGGAAAGTGCATGGCAAAGATGGGGTTTTTTACAGCTATATCACTGCTCTGGAGAGCTTACTCAGAATCCATTATTAATGTTCAGATGATGGTTTGGACAGCTAACAGCATTGAGCCAAGGATGCAGACACGCAGCTTTCTGCAGAGAAAAGTAGACCAAACCCTGGAGGTCTGCTGCAGAAGTGCTCTGAGCACTCAAAGTCTCAGACTGAAAATATGTAAGGAATGGTGTTTTAGAGGCATTGCAAGACCCCACTTCACAAACAGGAGTCAAGAAAATAAAGAGGGAAATACATTTTTATTTTGTTTTGATCTACTGCTAGCAGACTATTAGACTGAATTAATGCTGCTGGTTGTATCATATCCTCTTTCTCCTCTTCCTACACCCTTCATGTGCAAGCAGGCGTATTAGCTCACCTCAAACATATCTCAGAGACATCCCAGCTTTTTCTGCACAGCTGAGACACAAAATTTCCTAAAGTAAGAAGCTACTAAGGCAGATAAAACAGGTCAAAATAGTAAGACAAAAATACTTACGTGGCAGAAATTCCCTAGTTAGAGATGCTGCTGGGTCTTATTATAGCCTCCATGTCTTGAGAGTTTTGTATTATCACATTTTATAGAATATTGGATGAAAGGTGTCATCAGGAGAAACAGTGAGGAAAATGAGAACAACATCAGAAAAAAAGAAAAGCAGATAAGTTATCAGAAAACCTAGCATGTTACAGACTTAAAACATAAGTTTGGTTTAATTTCTGCTGTTCTCCAGACTCACAGGTCCCAAACAGAGTCCCTGGTGATCAGTCAGTGAATGTACGTCTTTGGAGAGCTGTGCAGAGCTGGCAATTCTCATAATAGTGCACTTCTAAACAAATATTTTAAAAGCTTTCTACTCTTAATTGTCCATATCACCACCTGCTATAACAGGGGCACTATGCAAATGTTTTTCAGAAGGAAGCTGCTTCACAGACCTCTGGCTAGAAACGGTCTATACTAAACACTGACATCTTTAGATGTGATAAACACTCCTGTGCTAGCAAGGCCGATGCAAAAAACTTAATCTTTCTTCTGATTCTGCTCCATCTTGCACCACATGCGGCTACGAGCACTTGAGTAGACCAAGTATCTGACACAAGCTCACAAAGAGCAGGAAAAGATTTGCACAAATATTTGATTGTTAGGTTTTCCAGAAAAAGATGAAAAAATGTTTGAAAAAACTTAGCTCCAAATTTATCCAAGACACATTTTTTCAGCCTTCACAGTGAAAATGCATGAGAGGGAAATAGTCTGATTCAGCTCCAGCACAACACAGAAGTCATCCTGCCTACCACAGAATGGTAAAAGGGTTTTTTGACTCCTTGCAGCCATCCCATTGGAATGAAATGGGCAGCCATGATGTATCTGTATCCACTACTTTTGATGGTTAAAAAAAGTTAATTAGAACTTCTGAAACAATGAGACATCCAATTTTTCAAATATGATTCATCCTGTGTCTGAACTAGTCTCCCGAGGGTCATTTTCATAGTAAATTAATCTTTCTAATGTCAGACTTAAATTATCAGCAGTGACACCGTGACCACAGTGTCAGCAGCAGCAATGGCCTTGCTGCAGATAGGCGTGGTAGTGACACTGATGATATTGAGTCTGACAATATAAAAAATTAGCTTAAAATTAAAATAACTCCAATGGCATCAAATGCAACAGAGGCTCATTCAGACCCTCACCATGTCTGCCTCCAGCTGCAAGCTCTGTTGCTTCATTTTTCCCCTCTGGAAATGACGGCACTAACACCACTAGCCTTCTCTGTACAATGCTCAAGAGGCACTGTTGAAAAGTGCTAGACACCTAGACAAAAGCCACCTATTCCTGCTGCTCCTAGCCAGTGGAGAGACAACAGTTGCAATGACTATTACTAGGACCTTTTAGGGAGGGAGGAGATATATGGGTAACCAACTAGTTGATACATCCCTGTTGGACATGCATTGATCACGTTGCCTTCTAGTCACTCAGCCATGGAGGAGATGGGCCTTAACACTGCTATAATTAAACAAGATTTTCTTTTAGCTTGACTTTAAGCACTGAGTATTACAGCAGAAGCTCCTGAGCTATGTTCAGCTGTGAAGTTCTAAGAGGTCACAAAGTGCACAGGGAGTTAGCTAAATAAAATATAGCAAGTAACTGTTCTAACTATTCAATGGCCTTTGCCTCAGAGACTGCAGCTTTCTTTTATGGAGTTTTAAGCCATTCACTGAATACATCCTGGAAGCGGTTTTGTCTGCTGCCTGTTTGCAAGCAAGTCAGATAATATTTCATATTTTTCTTGGCAAGATGAACTTTGGAATTGGGTTCTAGTAAATATACCATGGGACCTAAACCCTCATTTTATATGCCATCAAAATTCTACAACATTTGACCAAAATTTTCTTTTTTGGCAATCACTCTTGCCAGGAAATTCATTAGCCAGGATTTGCAAAAAGTGAAGGAAAAAAATCAATATTAGTGCAAGCAGAGCAAATTCATTTGCTGATTAATGCAGGTATTTCTTGTATTGTCTTTTACAGTCTCAGATATCATTGACAATATACAGGATGTGGCAACTATTTAACCACATAACCTTTAGCGTCACTTACAAACCAGGCTTAAATCACGGCCAGGCTGCAAATTTCATTAAGCCTGGAGAGGCATTTTGCTGAAGAATCCAATAGTAACACTCATTAAAAAAATATGACAGTTAAAAATAAGACACGTGACTTTTTTCCTTGTGCATTTCCCATTTGACTGGCAGGCTGGATTTCCCCTTCTGCCCCAGGACCCATCACTCCCCTCGGGCGCCAACACAGGCTCCCTTCGGCTCTCATGTGATGTGCCTTGGCCAAAGAGGTGGGACCTCCCCAGTGCAGCTCAGCGTGCCCCTGAGCTTCCGTTTCACGTGCTCGGAGTCACCCGTCCTCCCACCGTGGGCACGGAGTCTTCAGCCCCTGCTTTCAGCACCATGTCCCGGGGAGGGGCGATACTTTTCTCACTTTGTAAGCACGGCGTTATGAATCCAGCAATTCGGTGAGTAGATGAGGGTTTTGGGGGGTTGGAGGCCACAAGGTCCAACCAGTTCCCCTGTGCAGGGCATTTGTTTAACAGGCACCTGCTGGTGAGGTCAGCAATACCACGTTGGAGATGGCCCCCTCCAGCAGCTGCCTGGTCTGAAAAGGCAATGCCATGAAGAGAGGGGAACTTGAGCACCACAATCACACATGCAGAAATATTTCTGCGAGCCATGTTAAGCAGTGGAAAATTCTTCCTGGCAGCAAATGCCCTGCGGACAAAACAAAAGCAAACTCAACACCTCCCTGCACCAATGTGCTCATCCTCAAGAAGGTGCTCAGCAAAAGCTAATTTAAATTAACAAGAGTTGTGAATCTAGAGCAGATGACTTAAACCTCATTGTATCTTTGTGTGGACACTTATTCAGAAGTAAAATTCCCCTCATTGTCTTAAACTTAATTCTCTTACAAATTATATTACAGTAAACTGGCAGCTTTCAGCCTTCTTTGGACTTGCAGGCACCCAGAACTGTCGGAGGGAGATGCTGCAGACCACCACAGAGCAGTGTACTGCTGTGGGCAACAGGCTTCTCTTGGATTTGGTTTTCAAGCAAACCCCACGGCTCCCTGAAGCAGAGACTGAAAAACGGCTGACTAAGGTAAAGAAAAGCCACATTAGTTCTGCCTAGGAAAGTTTATGCATTAAATAATCTATGTTAACTGTTAATTTGGACATTTTCCCTCAGTACCCCACCCAGACAGATGATTAGTACCACAAGGTTGGCTGGCTTTTAGTAGGAAACTGATAGAGCTTTAGATAAGTATTTTGTAAACTTCAGAAAAGCTTGGCAATTTACATTTTGTTATTTTAAAAAACCTCCCAGACGTGCAATTTAACACTGCATTCATAAATCTTACACACAATTAAGAGGCATGCTTAAATCCTGTAGATTAAAAGTCAGCGCACAAAGTATAGCACTGATAAGTCATGCTGCCTCAGTAGCACTGAGCGCCATTTTGGTAGGAAGAAACATACACCATCTACGCTGCTATAATTGTCCCCATTGTACTAACAATTTAAAAAACATTGTAAATCCTTGAAGCTAAGTGAGTCACACCCACAATGGGTGATCGCACAGAGGCCAGAGGCCATCTCTGCCCCAGAGGGCTGGCGCTGGTGAGGCACTGGCCCCAGGAGCTGATGAAAGCACAGTGTCATGCAGAGCGCGAGAAAGAAATGTGAACCATCTGCCATGAAGGTGCGGTTGTTACAGCAAAGCTGTAACTAACTTCGGTAGGCAGCAACTGGAGCTGTGCCGTGTGCCCTGTGGCACACCCAGAGGCACTACCGGTGCAGCCTTCTCCTTGCCCTCGGCCGCCCCAGCTGCCCAGAGGGCGCTTGGCTGCAGTGCTGCCGCAGGCTGATGGACCAGCCAAGGGCACCAGGCAGGGCCCTGCCAGGTCCCAGGCCACTCCATGCCACCCAGGGGAGGGATGGAGGGAGGGCGCTGGTTTCTCCACAGCCCCAAGGTGTTGCTGGAGCACTGGGCCAGGGGCAGACATCGCCACTGGAGGCCTGCAGGTGCAGGGGCCAGGCCCCCGGAGCCACTGGAGCTGCCCAGCCCTGCGGAGCCGCCGCTCCTGCCAGAGCCACCCGGGGCCCGCGGGACTTTCAGTAGCAGCTTCATAATCGAGAGGTGATTCACCCAAAGCAACACAAAACAAAACAGCACAGCCAGCCCTCTTTCCAACTGGAGGCATCCAAACGGCTTTGCCGGCCTTCCTCCATGGGTGACTGAACACCCAATGTCACATCGGAAGTATTCAGTGCTCCCGAGACAGACACACACCCAACGGAGCCCAAGAGCCAGCCCTGCCATTCAGCAACCACCATCATTCGATAATTACAAAACAACTATGCAACAAAATAAATGAGGTTGGTAATTTGTTATCGTTTTACTGCTTCGTTAAGTGTGCTGAAGATTGTAAATTGGGTGCTGTATTAAAAATGACAGAAACACATTGGATCCTGCACTAAGAGAGTGATTTTACTAAGTTGTTTGTGCATTTCAGCATCTGCAGACAGTAATGGGGAGGATGGAAATGGCAACGCAGAGATGCTGAGAGGTAGTTGCACTGCTAGATAATGCATAGAAACATAAATCAGATGAGGAAATGATTACGCAGTCACAGTGCATTTTGGAGCAGAGTCCTGACAGCAGAAGGATGAAGCAGGACGGTGCCGGGTCCCTGGGCAGCAAGTAGCCGGCAGTGGACAGCCTGCGGACGCCGCATCCCAGTGGGGATCCACCCTGCGCTCCACTGCTGCTCCTCGAAATGACGAGTCACCTCTCTGAATGCACTGTGGTACCCTGGACCGAGGGGCACAAAGAGCACATCAATGGGCCAACGTAGTTAGAGAGCCATCATCTGCAAGGGCTCCCTGCGGCCAGGGAGCAGATCACCCAACGCCTGCAAAGTGGCAGCAGGAGCACAGCGAAAGTGCATGTAGGAACAAAAACTTGGCACTCTGGGAGAATGCTGGGCCTGAAGAGAGCGATGCAAGCCGTAACGATCAAACAAGTCTGGAAAGTAATAACGGAGAAGCTGTCGGTCTGAAACAAAAAGATCAGTGGCTCCAGACACTTTTTGTTTATTAAGGTTTGTTCTTCCCAAAGGGCTTTACTTCGGGGTGATCTTGCATTATAAGGCAGGATTACCCTCACTTCCTCAATTCTGCCAAGTACAAAGCACTGTTTATGAATTATTGAACTCTTCATTTGCTGTGCGCACTCTGGGTAATGGCAAGCCTGTGTGTTAAGAGGACATCCTGCCGATTATTCAATTTCCATGTGCTTTATTAACATGGCACATCAAGTATACACACATCAACAACACACTGAAAAAAAACTGTTTGCTTTAGACTCAAGCATTATGCAAAGCAAAGAAATTATTACAAAAAGGGCTTCCCCCCCATTTGTTAGCAGGTTCAATTATTGTGCCACTTAAACTGACTATTTTAATGTTCTTCTCCTTCTTACTCCACATGAAAGCTTTATTACCAGCACTATAATCATTTAAAAATAAGCTAAAGCCTTAGACTACTGAAGAGTTTTGGTTTTAGAGCTTAAGTAGAGGTGCATAGCAAGAATTACTGAATCGGAAAAAAGTTGGCATGTACTGTGCCTCCTGTTGGATACATCTCCAACACCATTGCAGGGAACAAATTAAACAACTCCCAGTTTTAATTAAAGGTAAAATTATGGATATGGCTCTTCTGATGCCAGCATGAAACAGAGAAGCTCAGCGGTTACCTGTATCCCTTAGCACTGGGCAGACAACTTGATAAGATGTTATATTTTTTTTGTTTGTATTTGCCTCTATCAATCATGCACATCTCAATGGGTAGCAGAAAATATGGCCAAAACTAATTTCTTTACAGATATCAAACAGAAATTTTCAAGCACTCTTTGCACTATTTCCTCAGCAAGAAGCTAGTCTGCATTGAAGGCAACTACTGCAACTACACTACAGCAACGTGTGGCTTATAAACAACAAGTAACAAGCTTCACTGCGTGCACTCACACTCCACTAGCTGCTTCTGGGTGTCTGTACAGACTGATCAAGTAGGGGCTATGTTTTTATTATCAGATATAGTTTGATAATTAAAAAAATCAGCTATCAGCAGCTCTTTGATAACACTAGTTTGGAATGGCCACTACAGCTTGGTTCTACATAAAACAACTGCATGCAAGAACTTCATGAAACTCATTAAAGTAGCATCGAAATTTCAATCTGACTTCGTGACTTTCTTGCTGTTCTTTGATTCTCTTATAGACCTGATTGTTCCAAACATTTAAACAGGCATTTAACGAAATGCATTCAAGGAAAACAATCAGGAAGGTACTGAAGGACATGACTAATTTTCAACATGTAGAAACACTGTCGACATACACGGTATTACTCATGTACGTAACGTTAATTGTGCGTGTAGGAATCCTGCTGGATCAGAGTCGACACACTGTGAATCCCAGCTGTACGAATTAGGTCTGTGCCTAAGAATGCTTCTGAAAAAGGATGTGCTTTAGGAACTGCCTAAGTCTAATGAGGTACTGCAGGCTTTGTTGAAATAAGGCCTACATAAAATGGATGAAAACTTTTTTTTTAATTTGAAAGGGAATTGTATTTAACAAGATATATAAAGATGCCATCAGAAGTTAGTAAAACTATTCATATAAAATAAAATTATTTAGTATGCTTATTCAATCATACTCTTTGCCATTTATCTGTCTTTACATATGCAGAAGAGAAAGATCTACTTCTATTTGTTAGCTGCTTAGCTTTTTGAAAGAGTAACATAATAAGTGAATTGATAAGTAATGAAAGCATTAACTGTCATATAAAGATTATGACTCTGGTGCTCGGTACTGCAATTAAATTTAATGTTTGTTTCTCCATCTCTGTGAATAACGATAAGATTTCCCTCGTGAATATCTAAGCAGCTGACTGATAACATTAGGACAACTGCTGTGGATAGCCAATGCAATTCATTACTAACCATGTCATTAGAACTAAGTTTTGCATTTACCTTAAGTGACCTTAAGTGCTAAGCAAGGAGATAATATTTAGGTGTGATTACCTACACAATAAATATGCATAAAACTATCCCCAAATCAGGTCACCCATAAAAAAAGAGAAAAATAAGAACTCATTTGAATAATACTGAGATGTAAAGATGCATTCATTTTTTTGTTTTGTTTTCTGTGATGGGCCTGTAATACAGGTATGATTACACTCAGAGATATGAATTTATAGTTCTCATTTCTGGATAAAACAGCCAGAAAGGCATTAATAACAACTGAAGATCAATCACAATCAGAAATGCCTTCTGAAAAAAGGCTAATTGAGAAACAGAAAACTTGACACAACAAATGGTTCTTGAGGGAGAGACATTATTTCTAAAATATATTGACTGTTATCTAATTAAATAGAGGAAAACATTCTGATGGCTAGACTCCCAGAACCCTAACATCACAGTTGTTCTTCAGGAGTGCTTATTAGTAACAACGGTGGTATTGTTTTAGAGTAATGCACATGCTCTAAAAGAAGAGCTCGATATTATTCAATAAAATTCACCCTTTCAGAGACAATGAGCATCTCACAGGAGAGCAGAATTTGAAGACTTCAGGACTGCGTAACTGGCCACATCATTTAATGCGGATCGTTTGTCTCGCTCACATTGGAATTTTTGTGGAATACATTACTCACTGTTTTCTGCTATTACTTGACCAGCCTCAGCGGTATCTCAGATGTCTGGATGAAACGATCAGTCTTCAGTAATGACAGTAATGATCACCCTATCCTCTGCTCATACAAACTAAGTTTTGCCATCTCACACAATAATGCTGTGACAACCCTGGCTGCAGCTGGTGCTAATGAGAAATTAGTGATGCTCTAACAATAGGAAGAAGCTGAACAGATTTAAGTCAGGTCAGCTATAATTGCACTGGGCTAATCACCAGGATCCTCCTCCCAGCAAAGCTGGGGTTTCTATTGCGCTTCCTGCACGCCCATTCCTCTGCCCCACGCCAGCAGGGCAGCTGCTGCGTCCAGCAGACACCAGGTCCCGGTGTGCTGGGTGGCTCTGGAAGCCAGACAGCCGCAATACTGTTCCTGTCTGGTCTTCCAAGCCCAAGATTCTTGTTTTCCTTTCCATTCATTTTCACCGTTATGTGCATCCCTGTTTATCGAGGCCTTACAGCGGCAAACCGCCTGTCGTTCAAAACACAGTTCACTGCCACAATGCCTATCAAATTTATTGAACGCTTCCTCGATCACCTGAACTCTTGGTGATCTGAACTTATTTAATGTCCCCAGGAGATTCAGTTAGTCAAGGCGGTACGATACATGATATACAGGATGTGACTGATATTAAATTGACTACAAGATAATTAGATGCTAATGTCACCTTTGTGTCAGGATGACATGAATGTCACTACCTAACACATCTGTGTAATTTCTGAGTGACTACAGTGTCACCTTGAAGCTTGTTAAAGGCACTCTGATGGTGGTAGTGATGACATGATTGCAATATTGCAGCATGCGAGGGTGTGCCATTTGGGTGTAGGCAGACACTACAGTCACTGCAGTGGCATAACACTGTTTCACCTACAGTTGTCAAAAAGCCTACAACCAAAGCAAAGCTAACAACAAAAATGAACGGAAGTAACTTTCTTTACTCTCAGCTTAGCTCCCACCTGAACTCCTCCCTCACGTGCACTCACACACTTGGAAACACTGTTTTCTCCGTTCTCTGAGGCTTAAATCTGGTAATCCTGAGTTAATGACTGCAGTCGGTGCAATACACAGAAGCTAGATGAAGAGCAGGCAGATTTTGGTGGCATTTCTCTTCTCTCTCCTCAGCCCTGGAGGAGCATGCTGTCCTATGCCAGCTAGGACATGAGAATGAAGCCCTCAAGGGGTGATCTTGGATGATGCCCCACATTCCCCCTGGCACACGTCCCCGTCCTAAGTGCTGGGGGGGGCAGGAGCTCACCCCAAAGCATTTGGGGGTGGACATGGGGCTCACTGCTCCATGCCAGCTCGTGGCTCTGCAGACCTGGCCACTCACTAACGCCAGTGTGCCAGCAACATGCAAGTCACCAACAGAGGAGCTGGGGGGAAAGAATTAGGAAACAAATCCTCTGAATGAACTACTTTGGAAGAACGAGTTAAGAGAAGCTGTGGAAATCCTTATTTTGGGGGAATTTGAAGAAGAATATTTTTTACAAGAAATGGAAGGATTGGGGGGGGTGGGGAAGAAAGAAGCTGCTCAAGAACCACCAACAAAACAAGTAGCACATGTCATGTTGAATGTTTTGATGGATTAACATAAACGGAGCTGCATTTCAGAAAACTGCACTTAGCACTTTTCTCCTGTCCCCCCCACTGCCCACCTCCTCCTGCACGGACCAGCCTCCCTCCTCCCCCTTGTCCAGCCCCTTCTCCCCAGCCTCACAGGAGAGAGGCCTGTGGGAACATCCTTGGATGGATGTATTTTAATCCCCAGACAGGTGTGGACATAAAGCCTGGCCTTGAACGTATTAATAAATTTGTAACCGAAGAACGAGGGCACAATCTGGGATATTTTGCTACAATGCCTATTTAATAGCCAAACAAGCACAGAAACAGAGCATGCCATACCCATTAAAAAAAAAAAAATCACTATGCTTTATGTTGATATATTAAGAAAGAAATAAGAAACTGCACTACTTGATGCAGCCAGGTCTATGCCACTCTGCCTTCGAGGTTTGTTTTCCGAGCTGTCTCCCAGGCCAGACACCTGGACATTTTCCAGGGTGCATTTCGGTGACAGTTCCTCCCACTGGCGCAGGTGTTCCTCTCAGGGAACACCGTCCGCTCATGGCCACGGGTTTCTCCCCATTGGCTGCGGCCACGCCACAGGAGCTCAAATACCGGCCCTGGCCAGGAGGAAAAAGGGGAAAGCCCAGACAGCAAAACAAACTTGGTGCAACAAAGGAGAGGTTGTTCACAAGGAATTCCGCACCGTCAGGAAGAACTTCGCATGGATAATTACATCTCCAACTCCTCAGTGTTGGGGAAGTGTTTGTGACAAAAGAAAGGGCTCTGTGTTTAAATACGGTAATAAAAGCCTTCCAATGCCCTCTGCAGCATCAGGACCGAGCACTGGCTTCCGTTCCAGGCGATATAATGAGAGTGTAAATGAGAGTTCAGCATCCACCACACGTACATCTCTTCTGCTTTTATGAGATCTGATATGTAAAAACTGTTCTCTTCTGTACCACAAAACAGAATTTATTTTAATCTCAGTTGGATCTTATCAGACATGCTGTACCTATCAGCTCTTTGACACAAAAATCAAAGAAAACACTCAAAATAAAAGGAGGCAGACATAAAATGAAAAAAGAAGAGGTTATCTATAAAAATATTATGAACTTTAAATGCACAAATATATTTCAGAACCCCTAATTTTTTTAAAAAAAGTTGTTGCAGCCAGATGTCCAATTCAGAAAAAAGATGATCAGGAATAGCCCCATTGCCTACAATAAAACTGTTCCTACCTATTCTGGCCTTGAATTTAATTGAGAAGTCAATATTGGCCTTTGCATTTTAATTATACTCTGAAAAGTTTGTGAGTTAGGGGGCATTTAGAAATGCAGACAATCTAGGTCCTAATAAATACATTTGCCTGTGGTTTGTGAGATCCAGGCACGTACATCTGAAGCATCCCTTGTACTGGGAACTCTATGAAAAACTCGATATTGAAAGTTAAGCTTATGAGGCACCAAATCATTGAACACTAACTAGTAAGAAAATTAACTTTTTTTTGCAGTTGTGCCACACAGGTAGCCAGGTCACGGCTGGGCTTTACAGAGCCCAACCAGGGGAACCCAGAGCCACAGTGCCCAGGGCAGGGCAGCATTCCCCAGCAGGGAGGAACAGCAGGGTGGCCAACCTGGCCCCAGGGAGGTGAGGGGACCATCTGGCAGGGATGAGTGCCCAGGAACACAGCAGGACCAGTGGAGCTGAGCTGCCACCAGCCACTCCCACTGAGGACCAGGGAGACAAAAAATGGCCAGATCATCCACATCTGCCAGCTTCTGTTTAAACACCCACAACTCTGAGGGATGTGTCCTGTGCTGGTAAACAGTATTTATACATGCAAGTGACCAGTTAGGTGTATAACTGTCCCTTTATATTCATTCTCACTTGGAGCTTTTGAGTGCTGGGCATGTTCAGAGGTTTGACACTAAAACATGCAGAGCAGTGCATTAAGGCATCAAAAAGGGTAACTTAAAAGTCATTGCCATGGCTACGTGACAACTTATTTTGCAGTATAATATGTTCTATGAAATATGTATGATCCTATTTAATATATACCATTTGTTTTTAGCACTTCATTTCTGATAATAGCCTTTTAATGATAATCATGGTGTTTTAATGATTGTAATAATTAGACTCTTATAAATCAACATGTTTTATGTTAAATATGCTGAAAATCTTTAAAAATATTTATTTTTCCCTGCACTTTAGAAGCTGCTTTGCTCTTTTGCAGCGTCTGGAATCTGTTTAGAGCCGCATTCAGAAGTCTTTCTGGAGCCTCATTTCCTTCCCCGGCTGTGAAGGGCTCCTCATACCTATTTCTTCTTCCCCTAAGGATGTGGTAAAGAGGGCAAAATCAAGCATCCATTGTTTGCATCTAAAATGCCATCGATCACATTCTTCATCTTTTTATTAACCGGAAACCATTACAGGAGTAAATCTTGGCAATGAACTTGTAAACAAGGGGCTCAAAACAACACCAGCACCACACTAAAGATATACTGTATCCAGTCAGCTAAAGACATTGCCTGGTCTCAGGTGTCAATACAACCAATAATATTTCTTTATAGACTTCACTTTTTTTCTTTCAGAGCTACTATTAGACAGCTAAGTAGCTTACAACTTTCCCATTCTTTGAAAAACCCACATCCTTTCAGTCTTTCTTGTTAAAAAATATTGACAGCTTTCAGTAAGGTAATATATCCAGAAGGGAAATCTCGTAATTCATTTGATCTTCCAGTGCCCCATATTACACAGGAAGGTTTAATTATACATCTAATAGTTACTCACCAATTTTGACGTAGTTTCATTAGACTTTTATTAAAGACAGGGCTAAGAAAAGAGAGAATTATTTGTAATTCTTTTTACTTTTTTCTTTTTTTAAAGGGAAAAGTAGCTGCCATGAAAGTGTGTCCATATGTCTTCCCAGTGGCCACTGATACAGACCAGACAGATCTCTGTTGGTCACGCAAGAGTAAGATGAATTTTTTTTCAAATAAATAGGAGATTCACCAAAAAGTTTGAAGTGGGCTTGACTGAGACTGTGCATGGATTTGGGTCACATTCAGGGCCTAATTTCATCAGAAAATAAACATATCAGCATTTGACTGAGCCGAGGTCATTTCCCACCCACTCAGCTTCCTACTTGTTTTTGAAAGCAGGCACTTGATTATCTTAAGAACTTCCATCCTTCTTTCAAGGTTACTTTGGCTTAGCCAAGAGCTTCCAAAGACCTTTGGGAAAAACCTAGATGAATAGAGCATATCACTGTTCAAATCTCATTTTCTCAGGAACGCAGTTTACAGAAATGAATGCAGAGAGTCGTTCTCCTAAACCACATGTACTTAAAGAAGTGCCTTCACATGCCACGAAGGCTGCTGAGCTGCAACTCAGACTGCACCTCAGCAAGTCTCATATCAGAAGGTTCAACATCTGTCTGGATTTGTGGGAAAAGCACAGGACCTTCTGGTGTGGGCTTCAACTGTGACTGGGACACACTGGAAACTGGTTAAAAGGTAAAAAGGTAAGCCATGTTATCCCATTAGTTGGCTGGGTGACCACCTAACACCCCATGTAGTGAATAACTAGGACGAAGGATCCTACCACAGCTTGTGGTGCAGACACAGAGCAGCTGACATGCTGAGCCCATGGCCATGTCCAGACTGCATGCTAAAGCTGAGGCCCCACGGCAGCATCTCCTGGAGATGCACAGAAAACCTACGTTACCTCCTGCTCTCAAGCTGTTGCTGCCTATGCTGAGGCAGCAAAGGTGAGGGCAGCATTGCTGCACAGCAATTTGGGGGGCAATTAATGAGCGGTGCCTCAGTTTCCAAGGAGAGGTCTCTCAACTTTTTCAGTAGAAAGAAACAAAGGGACTCTGAAGAGAGAAAAATGGATTTTCAAGGTCCTAGCAAGAACCCTAGAATAAGTGAATGCCATCAAATGACAGTTTGGCCCAGGGCTTTTGTGCCTCTCTTTGCTCAAGCTTTGCTTCTGCAGTCTCGTCAAAGCAGCGATTTGACTGACTTACCAGTATCAGCTGCTTCTCTCTGCTGCTGCCACCCACTTTCAGCTGTCTTCCCCTGCTCACACCTGTAACTGCTTATGGCCTTACAAGCTGGCACAGAAACTGACATAAGCCCTGTCCAGGCTAGCAGCGAGCTAACCCAGCTTTAAGGACAGTTGTATTTGAAACAGACAATACTAAACCACATTTGAAAGCTGACAGCACTCCCAATAGCATAATGTCAGGCTGGGTCTGAGATGAACACACCTCACATACATCAGAGCTCAGCTGTAGCCCTGTAAAATGTTGCAACACGACTCTCCAGTGACGCAATCTGACTGTAAGCAATCAGCATAGTTTTAATTCCCATTACGCCAAGTAGCCCAAGCACTGGGACAGCTTTATCCAGGTGATGGCTCAACCACCAAGCAGACAGCGCTGCTGAAGCAGTGTTTTTTCAGATATTTTTTGGCAGTGTAAATGCAGTGCTTCTGGAAAGGCGTGGAGGAGGAGGTAAGCTACCTGTCGCTGACTAATGACAACACCTGAGAAATCAGACTGTCTCCCAAGAGGATAATGAGCACTGCAGCAATTTATGCGTGCACAGAAGATGCAGCACTTCACATGCTGCTGTGGCTGGTGCAGCAGCACCTGCCTGTGCTGCGTCTCACGCCTTCTCTCCTGCCTGCTCCCCCAGCGTGGCTGGATCAAGTCCTGCATACCCACAAAAGCACGATGACCAAGAGATGGAAGGAGCATCTCGCTCTGGCCTGAAAGTGGCATATTTGGTAGATGTATGAATCCATTATCATGCATCCACAGATATTTTAACATTTTCAATGAAGAAAAGCTCAATTTAAGCAATAATTATAGCAGATCCCCTCTTTATAGTAACAATGGAAAGAGAACATTATCACCACTGCTTGTGGCAACAACTTGAACAAAAACGGGTTAGAGGGGAAAAAAATAATTAGAATGAGACATGCATGCCTGACTCTGAAAGAAAGATTGTTTATGCCTAATACATCAGAGAAATTGCTCAAGAGTTCAGTGAGAACCTGGCTTATCTGTCACGTACAGTACGCTGCATGCTGGCTCCACAGGCTGAAGAAGCCCAACGGGTACAAACCAACTCTGGCAGCCAGCGCGAGTCCTGACAGCACGAGGGCGACATCCCCTACAGACAGGTATGTAAAATACACCTCACAGCTTTATCTTTAAGAGACTCTTGGCAAAAATAGAGATGGCGAGGAGCAAGAGCATCATCCAGCACTCCACCTGCCTCAGGAGGATTGATCCATGCTGCTCCCAATTGTAAACAGTAATGAAAAGCGGCGTGGCTTACCGGGAGCCAGACCACGTGTCCTGCACATTCACACTGCCTGTGGGCACACCAAATCACTCAACACAGACTTTTTAGCACCATAACGGACCACTTGTTTTGTTCTGTTCATACGGAGGTAAGTCAGCAGGACATGCCATAACGCTTGGGACTCCTTCCAAGTACAGAGACATCTGAACCCCATCAGGAGGGCCTCAAACAAGGGGGGGGAAGGCAGCTAGTGGGTATGTGCACGTAGGTATGCATACCTATATACAAGTATGTATATATAATATATTATCATAGAATCATAGAATGGTTTAGGTTGGAAGGGATCTTACAGATCATCTGGTTCCAAGCCCCCTGCCATGGGCAGGGAAACCTTCCACTAGACCAGGTTGCTCAAAGCCCCATCCAACCTGGCCTTGAACACTCCACGGATGGGGCAACCACAACTTCTTTGGGCAACCTGTTCCAGTGCCTCACCGCCTTCAATTATGTATTTGTATAGGTGTGCATTCATATGTTTCATATACACATGAGATTTCTCAAAGCACCTCCAGTCAGCAGGGAACCCTCCTGCCCTGAGCCATACCCAAGGATGGATGAAGATGAAAAAAACTTAACTTCATTGGCTGGTCTTTGGTAGCATCTGTAGTACCCACACTCCATCTGTGCTTGAAGCCAGCATGGAAAGAACGGGTGACTCAATGGCACAGTTCCCTGCCACCCTGCTTCAAGTCTCTTGGTCTGAAGGTCCTGTTTTAGTAGTCTTGAATTCAATCAGTGGATTTTAAAAAAAATTAGAAAAACAGAATTCTCTGCTTAATATATAAAAGAGTCACAAGCCTCTAAAGCCACAGCTGGGGAAAACACCTTGACTCTTTTTTTAAAAAAACAACAATGTAGACATTTACTGGTCTAAGTGCTAGTGAAAACCTGTAACTCTTTGAGAAATGTCATGAAAATGTTGAGATTTATCTGGGCTGTGCCACTCACAGAATTACAATATTTTAGGGAGGAATGTGAGTTCATGGAAACTGAATATAGAAATGCCAGTTATATCACGTAAAACCACTCACCCTTGTGCAGAGTTCATCATTTGTGTCTGCAAGGTGTTCTTCAATTCAATTACAAATACACAGAGGAAATGGCTGTGGGTAACAAACCAGACTCAAACACAGGATATCAACCCCCTGGTTCTGCTGGAGACTTGGGAAGTTACTCCTACTCCTGTACTGCAGGCACAGCCCTATCATCTCTAAGGGGAACCCATTTAATGCTTGCAGAAGAGACAGGATGCCCTGGGGTTTTACTCCCCACTTGTCAGCAGGGGATGACAATACTTCCCTGGTTCACATGAGAAGTACACAGCATTCCTGCAGAAACAGAGCACTGCTTTGTGTCAGAGGCTATTTTTTATGTTCATATACTCAGTGGTGCATAGCATAGGGTTGTTGGGGTTTTTTTTTGTAACAGGAGAAAACAAAAACAGGGACTCATCTAGTTCTCTGGGTATCTTCCAAAAGCTATAAAATAAAAACAAACAATAAAGACACAAGCTGCTTCTAACTCCCCAGGCCAGGTATTAACCAGCCACAGTATATCAACCCTAACCATTGCATCCTGCCAACACAAACATTTGTCCCTGCCTTGTTTCTCCATCCTCTCAAAATCTGAGCAATCTCATATGTCCTGCAAGCACGTCTCCAGGGTCAAGGAAGGCAAAGTATTTTGGAGCAACGAGTGCAGGCAGGCCTCTAAAGCACAGGAGGACAAGGTGGTTTCTCTAGTGAACAGATCACATATGACTTTATGTAAAGGCACTGCTTGAGAAGGGAGGTGATGCACCCAGTTGGCTTCCATTGCCCTGGCAAGACAAACTCATGCTGGACTTGTGTTGGGACAGCTGGGAAGGACAGGGCTGGACTTACACGCATGGGATTTTGACAGATGAAGCAAGTGACCTTGCTCCAAGAGCCGTGCCATTGCCTGTAAACAGGGCAGCAGTTTCCCATCAGCAATGTGCCAGACAACCAGCAGGTGCAGCACCAGTTTGGACACCAATGCCCTGTCCAATGCAAGTGACCTCCACTATCAGCATGAACTTATGTAAAATCAAGCACGCACCTTGATATCTAGGTAGCCTTCCTGTACCCTCAAAAGTCAGAATCACTGACAGGGAGCAGTATGAAGCATGGTTTTTTGCAGGAGCCTCTCATGAAAGAAGCTGCCAATCCGCCCATTCCGTGAGCAGCACCGACCAGCCCCAAAAGCAGAAGAAAAACTCTTTTCTTTCCCTCTTTCCTGCCCTATCTTTGAAGGGAAAAGTCCCCAAAAGACATTAGTGCAACCAGTAGCAGAATAATGTATTTATAATAAATAAGTGTAACAGAAACAAAAGCCATGTATTAAAGAAAAAAAGTACAGTATTGAAAAGGGAAAAAGAAAGTGCTGGCAATAAACAGAAAATACGAATATTGAAACTACTGCCAAGAGCAGTACAAAATAATCATTCATGTCTTCCTGCATTAGCATCACTTTTCAGGGAGTATATCTAGAGAATGCAAAGCACAAGAGATTTTGTTACAAAAACCTTCATTTCCATACAAGTACAAAGCTGCAAGGCCAGACCTCTGTGGGTCAGAGTCCCCCAGCGATGCTGAGAGCTGGCATTGCTCAGGGTCCCTCTGGGTCAAGGCCAAGGTAAGCCCCTTCCTGAGCCGCAGCCTGCCACGGCATCTCCCCATAGCAGGCAATCCACAGCGCTTGCTACATCAACCGAGGTGGGATCCTTGGGTGATTTAAATAGCACTGCAACACAGGCTATATATTAAAAAAAAAAGAAAACCAACAACCATTTCTTAAGGTGCATTTGATCTTAGGGAACTTGAATCAAACCCTTACTGTAGCATTACTTTTAAATTAAAGCATGGGTCATAGGCCTTCATTTTCCTGGGGGAAAAAACAGCCCCACACCCCTGCCTTTCTCCTTTGTTTTTCAGGCCTGAAAAATACCCTACAGTCAGAAATAGAGACTTTCTTCCACTTACTGCACACTTCACTGAATTTTCTCTATTGAGCTCCTACAGTGTGCTTCTCAACAGCAATTTCTAAAAGGATTTATTAACATTAAGACCAACAGTTATCAAATATTCGGTGATTATATAAAAAATAGATACTTGTAAACAACATTGTAAAGATTGTATTTTGGACTTCTGTAAGCATTTCCTTCATACTTTCTAAAGATTTTACTTTTTTTTTTTTTTAAATAAAGACTGAATATATGCTGCCATCTACTGGAAAGTATAACTTAATCAAGCAAAATTTAAGTGTTTTTCACCAAAAACCTTGAGAGAGGATCAGCTTCCCTACAGTTACTCTGCTTAATTCAAAAGGACTAACTCTGTTGCTTAACATTAAGTATATAGAAAGACTAGATTTAAAACAGTGAAAAATAAGCTAAAACATTAAACAAAAAATTACCTAATATGCCTCAATGGTTTATTTGCCCCATACTAGGAGCAAAACTCACTGCAGAAGCTCTTACCACACCAGTTCTTAGTCACTGCCTTCTGCAAGTTTTTACTTGTCACTATTGAGGACAAATAGGCAATTACATTTTTTTCCTGAGCTTTTAGTAAGTAAGGTATTAGGTGGGATTCATGCGTTACAGTCTGAGCACAGTCCTTACCCTGCTAACTCGGAAAGAAAATGGAGAACAGCTTCAAAGCACTGCTAGATGCCAAGTATTAACGTTAACTGAATCTCTTCCCTGCTCAGATTGATGCTTCTCACCCTGCTATTCTAGTCAGCAGAGGATTAGTCCTTGCCCTTCAGCATCTTCCTCCGTGGTCGGTGCTGGTGTGGTCAGCCATACAGGCGCACCCCACCAGGCCTAGGGAGGGCTGCAGCAAAAGCCCCATGGCCCGGGAGCAGGCAGCGCGCCCACTCTGAGGAGAGAGAGCCCCACTGCTCCCCCGGGAGCTGGAGCGAGCCCCCAGGGTCCGAGTGCTCCTCAGGCACAGCTCCATACCCAGCCATGCACGTACCCTTCGCGACACAGCAGTTCGGCTGCAGAAAACACACTGCATTCTGGCAGCACTTGTCAGGGCTATTGCTTACAGTACAAGGGAAAATAATTACTATTTCTGCAGGTTTTGGTAGGACATATCCCAAACGTCCTTAGTCCTTTTAAAGTGAAACCTCCAACACTCTTAACTTGCATTCTTAAATTATGGTATCTAAAGCCCTTACTGGTGCCTCAGGAGACTCACACTATTCTTCTTATTATTACTGTATTAGCGAACCACTGAAAAACAGTTGTTTCTTCATGTTTAGTTTGGGTTTTTCCTTTTTTTGCAGGTTAGAAGAGGCTGTAGCTGCCAATACTTGGCAATACTGCCAAGCAGAAGTGGTGACACAAATGAGAGCTGATGCACAGGAGACTCCTCACTCAGGTGCAATTACAATTGCCTGGTAACTCCTGTTCCCTTTGAGACAACCAGAGGGATACCTCAGATATACGCTGGGGAGAGCCTGCACTCACCTCAGCTGCCCTACAGCGCTAGAAGGATGCCCAGACCTGGAGTACCCACCCAGCCTTTCCTATTAAGACAATGCAGCTTTTCTGGCACTGGATAAAGGAGAGGCAAAATATTTAACTAGAACTAGAGAACATATGGAGGACAGGAAAGACAAGACAGTAAGGTCTAGAAGCAAACATTAAAAAAGCACAAGGTGTTATGCTAGTAAAAGGCACTTACAGAAATAAGAGCTGTCTACAGATTCATCTGCAAATTCAATATATCTGTTAAAGGACAGCACTGGGGAAGAAATAGAATAATCTCTGCCAAATGAATTTGGGAAGAAAACAATAGCTGATGAGGTACAAAGATAGGAAAGTACAAAGGGAAGTAAAAGAAGTCCTTCACTTAAATATTCATTACTGAGTAACCACAGCTAGATGATTACAGAGGTTACTCAGGTGAAAGTATCAGTAAAAAATTTTTGAAGGAATTTGGGAACGTTAAGTATACAGCCCAATATGAAGGGGCATCAAGAGATCAGTAAATAGCAAAGTAATCACGATGCCCAACAGGAGAAATGCCAAGAGGGTCTCAGCCGTGGGGTGTGCAGTGGGAGAGCACTAAACAGTTTAACTCAACACACAAAGAGATTAGGACCGGTAGCAAGGGAATTTCAAAGCAAGCATTTAGGAACAAATCCTCTTATGCTGAAGAAGAGCAACAGGCAGAGAAAGAATACGGACTAATGAAAGCAGGGTCTTGGCAAACATTCGACCTAACGCTGTTTAAAAAGGGAATTATCTTTGCAGCATTGGACAGCTTGAACAAACTAGGAATGATGTAGCTTTAAAATATTGTTACCAGGTAACTTGATTTAGTGAGAAGATGAAAACAAACTGTTGTTTGAACAAGTCAAGGAAAAATATGACCAAGAAAACTGCCACAAGCAAGTAGCTATTAACTAGCTAAGTACAGTGATTAATTTTCTCAATATGGAGGGTTCTGTAGAGCTCAGTCCTTAGCAAGCTGTACTTTCCAGTCCCTTTGCTAGTAATGTGAAGGACAATGCAAATCTCACTTAAATCCTGCATGAAAGTGCTGCACTGGAGGACACAGCAAGTCTGACCCAGAGGAGAAGGCAGCCCCCCCCAGCCTCCTCCCCAACTGCACTGACCAGACTGGGTCCTCCTCTTCCCACCAGACCACTGTGCTCAGTGCCCTTTTCCTCTTACAAAGCACAGACAGCACTGGTGTCACCGAACAGTGCTTCTCAGCTAAATAAACTGAAATAACATCCTGCCCTTCCTTCACTTCAGTGCCAGCTGAAAAGCAGCAAACCCAATCTGGTGTCCCATGGACGTGTCTGTGGGCACTCACATCACTGCCCAAACCTCCTCTCCCCAGGGGAGCGAACTCTCCCACGCCGCAGGCAGCAGCTCACGAGCTGCTCATGGCCAGGCTGGCGGCGGGAACAGCTGCAGTCACCATCTCTCCCCTGCCGAGGTATTAGCACCCAATAGTTTGTCACCACCAAGAGATCAGAGCCAACAAGACTTGAAATGCCCAGGTGGCCAGATGCAGGATGCACAGAGGAAAGGTTTTAGTGGCTTACGCTATCAAACTGTAGGATTAAAAAAACTGACTTAAGGTTACGACTATTTTTCACTGAAAATTAACTTTGCCTGTCTTTCATGAAGTTGTAAGCAACTTCATATTCACAGATAAAGCAGATAAATTCAGTGGGATTTCATTTCATTTCCAAGTTCACATGGGTAGCAGGTCAGCCTGTGAAGTTAGAAATGAGGAGGTAACAGTGATGCTCACCCAGCTGCATCCCTGCCCCTCCAAAAGCCACAGATTCTCCTGAGAGCTAGGTGCATTTGCTGCAGCTGTCATCACTGTTTCAGATGCAGCTGAAACCTTGGTGAGACCTCCTGGCCCTCCCACAGCGCAAGGTGGGTGGGATCAGGTAAAACGGCTCATTTCAGGTGAACCCACCTGCTTCCTTTCTGTCGATGAGCTGCAATGGTGGCGTCTGCAGTGGAGCAGGCATTGGCACCAGCACCACATGAGCAGCACAGCAAGGGGAAGCAATCACTGCGGAAAACAAGAGGCAGCACCGAACCCTTCATTTCCAGAAAACATGTTATGGAAAGTCGTTGTATAAACCTTCACTGCTCTCACCAGCTGACTGACCTGTGCTGCTCCAAGGTCCCCATCGGCCGAGCTGCTGCTTGGGTGGAGAAGTCTCGTAGGCTAAAAATTCTCCCATGGCCAGCTGATGAAGGATGCTCCTGTCTGAAGAGGAGACATGTGCGCTGACAGGCACTCACGTTCTCGCTGCCCGCACACCCTGAACTGGACCATCACCGAGGCAGACGGCTCGCAGGATGAAAACAGCATGTCCAGAGCAAAACAACACTAGCGTCAGACACACGGGGACACAAGCACTCGCAGCATCTTCACGGTGCTACCGTTGCATCCCAGGGAGGGCAGGAGTTCCCTGCAGAGCCACACCAGGGCTGGGCAGGCACCATTGAGGCCACAACAACTGTGTCGCATTGGGGGGCCGACCGCGCAGCCAGCTTGCAGCTGGACGTGGCTTCGTGGTGCCAACACGCAAAACCCCTCCATGAGCACCCGAAGCCGCTGGACCTGCATGTCCCCTGGCCCAAGCTCGACTCCCAGAGCCCCACTAGACTGACCCGCCTCGCCTCCCGGCCAGCTCACCTATGCCAAAGAAACGGCAAAGGCAGCCCTACTTCTAATCTATTATTTAACAGTATAGTTTAGCTTTATATTTATTTATATATACATATATATAGTGAGATTTTTTTTGTTGTTTTTTTTTTTTAATTTATAACAGGTATTAATGTATGTTTAATTTAAACATACTGCCTCATGGGACTCATTAGCAGTTTAACAAAATGCCTGGGTAAAAATACTCAGCAGATAAAAAGACAGAATTTTAAAATATTATATGCCTACAAAAAATAATCTAGATGAATGATGAAGGGTGTCAGAGAACTGCTCGACCACATCAAACAATGAAAACACTCTTGGAGATGGGCTATTTAAATATTAAATAAATACCCAGAATTTCTGTAAATGCTGAACAGGAGATATGATGGAATGTTATTTTTCCTAATCTGTTCATACTGTAATTATGGACTCTATACTCTAGCTAAAAAGATCATCTATCTTATGCTGAGTATTTCAATTGCTTTTTCTCCAATAAATTACAGATATTACCTTCAACTGGTAACTGAGCACAGCAAAGAAGTTTCAGGCACAGCTGATATGCTTGTAAAATACTTAACATTTGTCTAACATATGACTTTTATAAAATATTTTACCTCTATTTTTGTGAAAGCTTTTTCTGACCAAATTATGCATTGCTAAAAAGTTAATTGATTCTACCCAGAAAGACTAATTTCAGGAGGGAAAAGGCTATTTACAAGCAAATATTCTGAACTGTATTCCTTTTTTTTATAATATCACCAGTGGTGTTAATACTAATAACAATACATATAAGTTATTTTTCCATGATTTGATCTGGGGCTGAGAGGAGGATTTCTGCAGCATGGCCACCAACACGCTTCAGGTATATTTCCACAGTGACACAAATACACAAATAATTTATGCAAAATAAACCTGAAGCATAACTAACTGTATGTATGAAAACAGGGAAACCAAACAAAGTAGAAAATACATTAATGACAGTTAGTAGCTAGGAAAAAATCACTGTGTCAAAAGTGGGCAGAGGGAAGGTGAAAACGCTTCCCTGGGGAAGGAGCGGCGCCAGGCACTGCACATCCCCAGGCATGGGGGCACAGCCTCTGCACGGCACCCGCAAGGAGCTCTAGTCAAGGCTTTGATTTATATTGTGCCACCTTAACAATGTAGGCGTTACCTCCCATTATTATGCAGTATTAAAAATCTAGTTCTAAGAAAAAGGACAGGTAACTGCACAGATTTGCAGTATTTATTTTATCAACATAAATATTTAATGCCACACCATTCAGTCTGAAATACCAGATATTTATTGTTCTGGGTGGGATTACAGAAAATCTGAGCTAAATCAGACTACAGTGTGGTAGGGGGTTTTTTGTTGTTGTTTTAGCCAGGCATATATGAACAGTGCGTATAGTATTACACTTCTGTAATTTCTAAGAGCGAGTGCTTTTTCATTGTGTCTATATGAGAGCTCAGTTCAAATTATAGAAGTGGCATGAAATTTCAGCATTTCCATAAATATTCAGAGTTTGAACATGTTTCATCTGAGGCATCAGAGTGACTATGTGTCTTCCACTGGAAGCACAAGTTATTGCTTCTCATACTGCAAATGTAGGGAAGCTATTCCTGGCAGAGAAACACAATTTGATAGGATTTTAGTTTAGCCTGATTATGTGGAATAATCATGCTCAGAAATAAATGCTTGTGCTTGTTTTAATTATTATATTATACTTTGGTATAACAGTTAGTGAAGTAATACATCTGTTTAGGGATAAATCTAGCAGTGGGGGAAGCCTGACTGAAGGGGTTTCTCCTCAGAGCTGCAACATGCGTGCATTCAGAATCATACCCACTGACACATGTGACAAAAATAAGCGTTTACCAATTTGCTGATTTTACAGCTAGAAAGAAACTATTACAATTATCTAGTCTGGCCTTCTAGATAACATACCCAATTTTCATTCTGTGGTTCCCATATGAAGCCCATAATTTCTGGCTGACTAATGCAGAAACATCCATTCAATTTGATTCAGTGACTTCAGGTGATCAACCACATCTCTAAGTGAGGCGTTCCTATGGCAAATTGCACTGGCTGTTAAATAACTGCAACTTACTTATTCTCCAAATTTACCTATAGCATCAGCTTCCAGTCACAGAAGAAATTCTCCACAAAGGTTCTCACAAACCAGGATCTCTTCATCTCCTCACCTGGACAAACGAGACAGCTTCTCCCATCAATTCACATGTCTTTCTATAATTGATTTATCTTTTGCAACACCATTATTATTTCTTATTCTACCTAGCCTGAAGAATAAACAGCTTAAGAGGCGTGAGCGGCACTCAATTATGTTTTGTGCATCATTTATTAATTTACTCTTCATCACAAGTGTAAATCAAAAGAGCACAGTTGATGGGCTTTTGGTGACACGGAGGTGATAAATCGAGGAGTCAGTGGCACAGCTGTAATTCATCCTATAGAACTTTTACAAACATCAGTGAAACACAGAATGGAAACGGATTATCTCATCTCTCAGATCCAACAAACGTGGCACTTCATATTTATTTTTAAGTCAATTTTCAAAGCAAATGGCAACTTGTAAAGTGCCTTTGAAAAGAATACTTATAAATGAAATTATAAAAGAGCAATTTCTAGGTATAGAGAAAAGCAGTATTAGGCAATTTACTTTTACCATTCATTTTAAAAAAATAACCTTTCTGGTTCAAGACCTTATGCCAACTGAACCACGATATATTCCAAAATACACAGTGACACGTTTGATTCATTTTTTTTGGACCCAAAATGGCTTAAGTTAGGAAACACTTAAAGTTTTGCATCACTCATTTCAATTCAGCATTCAATTTAATAATGCGCTGTGCAACACATAAAGAGATTAAAGTGCTTGTGTCTAACCTAAGCAAGATATTACTAAGCAAATATTTTCGGCAGCAGCATGGCAGAGTATAAATATTCATTATTATTTTCTGTTATTCAAAGATGCAAAGGAAAGAGTGAGCCACCTGCTTTATTTTTAAGCGAAGCTCCAACCTTGCAATTTTCTCTTACAGTAAGGGCAAAGTGCAAAGGATCCCTCCCCCCCGCAGTGCTGGAGAGTGGGAGCTTCCATACTGCCACACGAAGCACTGCTGGATCCACCCCTTTGTGCACGCACTAGTATTTCACAATGGAAGCAAGTATATAACAACATGAGCTACCTGAGTCCCAAGATCATCTCATTCTTCAAATTTACAAGAAGAATAGAAAACATTACCTTTCTTTTGGGTTTGTATTTTTTCTTTTAGAAGAGCTTTTTCTTTACAATACTATAATCAAAATTTTGGTCTGTTTATGAAGCTGGAGATGATTTAACTGTGATTTGGTTTATTCAACAAACAAGTACTTAATGAAAATATCTATCAAGCATACAAATGTATTTAAGTATACAAAAACAATCTCCTTTTGTGCAATACATTCACTTTTACAGTATGGACTGTTAAGAGACATACCTCTCATCCTTAAAATTTTTTATCAACTGCTAATATTTCTTCATTTGTTCTTTATTTTCCTCAGCAGTTCTTTGTCTTTTCTTTACGGTATCTTCACGTTTCCTCCATCTGTCAAGCCTTAACCAAGCCCGTGTCAAAGCAAAACATCAAGCACTGAAGTCTTGACCTAATGAACGCTCAAATGGTTTTTATTTCTTGCTTCCAAAGAACCAAGTATGCCTTTGCCTCACATTTTCAATAATCTTGATATTTTCATTTGATGCTGTTGTAAAGCTCTTCCAGTTCTCAAGACCTCTTCACATTTTCTGAATTTCGCATTGTTTCTCTTCAAGAAACTCTTGAAAATACCGTCTGCCTTTCTCTGTGTCAACTTATGTTTATGTAACCCTGTGCAGCATTTGAGTATAGCTGTCATGTTGTTCATTCTTTGAGTAGCATTATTAGCAAAATAAAATGGGCCAAATCTTCTAGATCCAGGCACTCTAGCAAAATCACTCATTTCTAAGTTAAGCGGGTGGTGTCCAGCATTGTCCTGCAGAGCAGAACAACTGTGAAAATGAGACTTGTAGAGCACTGCAAGGTGGCCCGTTCACCCTGCAGGGATGCCAGCTCACCCATCACTGCTGGAAAGGCTTTGTACAGCTGGAAAGGCCAAATTTCATTCTGTTTGTTTCTCTATATCACTGTTTTCCATTTTCAGGGGACCTATGAAGAAAACAATATAGTATTAAATCCAGTCTTTGGAATATAAAAATGTACAATTACAAAAATTCTCATTTTTTTATTAGAATTTAGTATTTGCTGACAACAGATTTATTGTGTAAGACAAGTTACTGTCTTGCTGTGTTGAATTAAATATCATAGTCCTTTGAAATATGACAGGCTGTCCTCTATATACTGTCACCATCTCCCAGAATCTGCAGGTTCAAACACACTGATGAGTCTCCGCCATGGCTCAAAGTAAAAAGCCAGTAAGGAGCTTCCCTTGAGACAGCACAAGTGCTTACTGTGAGGTAAAGTCCAGCACTATTCCCACTGAAGTCAAATCAAGCCTTTCCATAAACAATTTCTAGACCCTAAACTCTGTAAACAAAGTAAGTAAAAATGAATAATTTCCTGAAAGTTTTACAACTTCCTACAGTAGCTGCTTTTTTAAATAGATTTTTAAAAATCTTCTGACAATGCAAAATTCACTGCATAAAATTGTATACAAGTAGAAGATAATAATACAAATGATGTTTCTCCATGTCCATTTTTGAAATGTGTTCCTTCTCTACTGGTACAATAGTTCTTCCAGTATTTCCCTTGAAATTATGCATTAGATTTATGTGAAAACATATATTCCATCTACTATATTCATAGTTAAAATCCAGTTTTCCTGTTTTTATAATCCCAATATAAATCAGACTAAAATAGTGTCTATTTTACTTTATTTACGAGGAAAATTTTCACAGCATGACCATATACAAGACTGTGAGTTATTTTTGCAGGGGATTTTGTTTGGAAAACAAGTGTTTTGTTTCTAAGACTGTTATAAAATCTTGGTTCTTCTTGTGTGCCGTAATAAAAAGCAATACAAACAAACTACAGCGCTCCAAAAGTTACAACACATCCTTCTTCTGCCTGATTTTTTGTACTTTTCACTGATAGTACTTTGAAAGTAATGTGAATAATTAATCAAGGCTAGATTAAAAAGGACTAGCCTTTCCACTCTCGGTACGACCATCCCCACTGGGATGTTCTCCTGTTCAGGGAGGGAAGCCAAAATCCGGACTGCTCTTCCCGAGCTCACGCTGCTCATTGCCAAGAGAGAATTACCAGCATGCAAGAGAACCCCAGCCTCCTCATATTTAGTTGAAACTTCATTTACTGCTTCAACACTACAGAGATTGGAGAGGTCGAATATCTGTGGCAAGTTCAGATTTGGTTCAGTGACAGGACACTGTTTTCTGGAGTCACCAAGCCGCCAGTTTCACAAGCCTTTGCTGGAAGGTGCCCGCCTACCTGTACGCAGCCGGTCAAGGAGCAGCCCTGGTGAGGAACGGGCTTCATGCCCTGTCGCTTAATGGGGGACACCTGGAAAAATCATTGGGCTCCTATGAACACAGATGCAATGCTGTAGACAGGGAAACTGTAACTCGAACATCTCATCCCTGTGGGGCCACTAGTGACAGGGGAACGGAGAGGTGAGGAGCCCCTCCGGCTTAGGAGAGGGCAGCTGTCAGAAACTGGGCTGCACAAAGGATAAAGTTCAGGAAGATCATCAAGCAAATGGCTAGCTAATGTCAATACTTCAGAACCAATGTATTAACTCCTAACTGCTTCACACACATCCTCATTAGCTTGGTTTTACTGACTGGTATTTGCAGTATATATCCAAGCAGGTCCCTAATATCTAATGACAGTTTTGTATTATCCTAGAAGATGATGCATGATATGACACACATCAAGCATGAATATGAGGACTATGTATTGGGTCTGGCTGAGATGGAGTTAATTCTCCCCATAGCAGCCCTCATAGTGCTGTGCTTTGTATTGGTAGCTAGAAAGGCGTTGGTAACACACCAGTGGTTTGGCTGCTGCTGAGCAGTGCTCGCACAGCATCAAGGCTGTCTCTCCAACATTTCTTCCCCCTCACCAGTAGGCTGGAGGTGGGGAAGGTCTTGTCAGGGGACAGAGCCAGGACAGCTGACCCAGGCTGACCAAAGGGATATTCCATACCATATGACATCCACTCAGCAATAAAAGCTAAGAGAAAGGAGGAGGAATGGGGGGCATTTGTTATTTACATTTGTCTTCCAGAGCAACTGCTATGCATACTGAAGCCCTGCTTCCCAAGAAGTGGCTGGACATCGCCTGCTGATGGGAAGTAGAGAACAAAATCTTTGTTTTCCTTTTGCTTCTGCGCACGGCCTTTGCTTTTGCTTTTATTAAACTGCCTTTATCTTGACCCACAAGGGGTTTTTTCCATCTCATTTTCTCCCCTCCCTGTCCTGCTGAGGAGGAGGGCAATAGAGCGGCTTGGTGGCACCTGGTGTCCAGCCATGGTCAACCCACCAGAGATAGGTATTAAGAACTAAACACAATTAGAAAGTCATTATTTTGCAACTGAAATGATAATCATTATCATCTTTTCAACATTTGTGTAACTACAGCTGCATGTTTTATAAGCATCAGCACAATCATCATATTTGTATCCAAATGTTTTCCTTTTCATTAACAGAACATAAAAGAATATCAAAGGCCATAATACTCAGAAACAATCAGTACAAACAGCTTCAAAACAAACTTTCTTTCTAGCCCACAGTATAAAACGTCCCCAAGAGACGACTCGATCCGCCACAGGAGCACGAGGCCATGCCACAGCTGAAGGAGCTGGGCAGGCGTCGCCAGTGGAGGACGCCGGAATACCCCACGGCATGGCAGGGGCTGGGGCTGCAGCAGCGCCGAGCAGAGCTCACCCCTCTGGCCACCTGACGTGGACACAGCAGCCACGACAGAGGTGGCACAGGGACATGAGGACAAGCCTCACATCAGAGCAAGTGCGGTGCAGGTGTAGGGGGTACAGCACAAGGCAGGACACACCAGGCGTGGGGACGTTTCTGGGGATAACTCTTCCTGGGCCAGGCACAGTGTGCCAAACACAAGGTCTGCCTCGGCAAAGCCAGGACATTTTGTAGCCGCGATGCCAGCAGTGCTGCCACTCACCTCACTGCGCGTGGAGATGTGGGGCATGCCCTGTGCTGCCTGCACCGTGTTCCCCCAGCCCACGTGCCACTGGGAAGGCAGACAGCTGGTCTCATGCCATGTCACAGGTGAGACAAGGAGCCAAGGGACCCTCTCCCAGCCCCTCAGCAACGCCACAGCCCTCTCTTCCATCACCCCCATCAACAAAGCCCTCCTCTCACTACACTTCTGCCATTTCCCTGAGGCCTCATGTTTTCTCCTAAGTCAAACAGTAATTTCTTCATCCCAGGAGAGGGGGAGGCTGAAAGCACAGGAGAGACCAAGCAGACCCTGCAGCCCTTGTGCCAGCCCCTGGCCCAGGGCAGTGGCAGCAGCGCCCAGCCTCGGCCCGGCACGGCTCCAGGCAACCACTGCAGACGCAGAGTGGAGATGACGCTGGCACTCCCAACCTGGCCAGACCTTCACAAGAACACAGTCGATCCTTACCAAGCTTTTCAGCTACTGTATCCAAAGCCAAACACAAGAGGAAGAGTAATTTGATCTTATTTTTCCTACTATGGACAAAAAGCAGTGTTTTCACTACATTTTATGTTAGAAATAGCTAACCTTCTACTAGAATTAGACCCACAAATGTCTGCTCAGATGTCACAGCTTGTGTTTGCCAAAGCTTAACCCACCTGTAGATGGATATCCATCAGCTGGGGAAACAAAGGCTAGGACTTTGCCCGCCGTTTCAAAGTTGGCCATTCCCACACACAGGCAGAGACGTGATGAGAAAACCTGATGTAACTGATGGAAACATGAAGCATCTCATTGCTGGATCATAACTGTCTGGTTTGAAAGCATTTCAAATCTTACAGCAAGCGTAACTGCCCTTTATAAAATACTCCCCTAACAAAATCCTGTGCTTTCTCCTATGATAAAGTTAAGCCAGTACACACCTGTTTTAAGACACTGTACCTGTCTGGTACACCAAATACTTTTCCACATATTTAAACAAAACTTTTCAAAAGGCTATTTCATTCATATTTATAAATCCTCACGACCATTATTGCTACAGGATTTAATATAAATGAATACCTTGGTGTACTCTAGCAGAGCCAGTTCCACCCCTGTGCTCAATTGCTCCTGTAACAGCTGCAAGCTGTCAGGACATTTCTCAATGTCTTACCCAAAAACAGCACCAAGTAACTCCTTTCCAGAGTTCAAAACTTCATTTAGTTACAGTTTATGTTATTTATGGAAACTCACTACACTAATTCTAGACCTGTGCCAAAATGCATTGCTGCACTGAAAGAATGGTGACAGTTTTAAAATCAAATAATTCACAACAGATAGATAGAAATTAACCCTGTGCATCATGGGGAAATTCTGCTGTTCACTTGCTTCTCTTTACCCTTTACTTCAACTCCAGCTATAGCACGTATGCCACAAACAGCAGGTTAAGAGCAAGGCGACATGTATGTGAAACTTTAAAGTCACTTGATTGAATGTTAGAGCCTGATCTACTGAAGCCAGTGACCAAACTCCTAAGAATAATGCACAAACCTACTCATACTTCATCAGATACTTGTTAAAATACGTTAAATGAATCTAGAGAAAGAAAGAGTGAAGTCCTAATAAAAACTTTGTTATATTAAGGTCAGATATTTCATAATTATCAAAGATTTGGAAGAAATGCTCTGTGGACTTCTCTGATCTTCTTGGAGCCATGGAAAGCAATGTAATATACTTTGTCTGGAAACATACCTGACAAGAAAAAACCCAAACTTTAAAGACTACGTAAGTGGTTACTTTATTGTGTCTATCACCGAATACTTGGTTCCCAGAAATGATGGCTGAATCCACCTCTTCAGTAAAGTTTGCTTTTCAGGCTCAAATAATCAGCATTTTGCTTTTCAGGTTCAAATAATCAGCATTGTTAGTTCAAAATTAATCATAATCTCACTCCCCATTACGGAAGGAATTTTCTTTATGAAAGTCATTATGAAATTAAAATTGTAGAATATAAGCCCATTTAAAGAAGGAACAGAGTGATCCTGTAGATAAATCACCTACAGAAAAGAGAAAGGAACAAATCCAACAATTCTACCAACCCTCTTGCTCTGAACTTCCCTTCATCTTTCTCACCTCCTTTTTCTGCCATATGGCCTACATGGTATAATTTTGTTATTTTTAAACTTAAAAAGAAAAAAATCCTACTTCTGTTCTCTGAGGTGAAAATTATCATTAACTGAGAAGAGTAGGACAATACCTTCCTACTTTGAAACTGTGAAGGGCAAAAAGGTGTTGGAAAGGCAGAAAAGCAGAAAAGTTATATCTAAAAAGGAAGCAAACTTTTTCTTCTATTCATAAAAGGGGATTTTCTAATGCTCTTTATACTTGAAACCACTAAGAAGGTACAACAGTTCCTATTTAGGCATTGTAAAAGATGGTACATCTAAATATGCACCTTGCGCTCAGTGGTAGGGAGCTCATGCAATAACAACTAATACAGCAAAGCGCTACATATGCATAGATGTAACCTAGAGATGATTGTAACAGATAAATACACAAAATACCTGTGTTTCAGCTGCAGTAGCAATGGGATCATACTGCAGCAACAGTACAACAAAAATTACCCCAAAGCCACCCGCCTGCAGTAACCCCCTCCCACTCAGCTCCCCTGTGCCTCCAGTCTCCCATCAGTACTTCAGGAACTTACTTTCAAGCACCAGGACCTTTAAAGGCCAGTTAACTTATTGAGGCTTCAGATTTCACATACATAAATATAGTATTTAAACCTAGAGGTCTACCTCTATCTTGTATTTGTGTCATATGTCCTCATTACTCTTAGAAAGTCAACGGCGTCCTGTGATGTATTAGGAGGAGCATTGCCAGCAGGTCGAGGCAGGTGGTCCTTCCCCTCCACCCAGCACTGGTGGGGCCACCCCTGGTCCAGTTCCCCAGTACAAGAGAGACATGGACACACTGCAGGGAGTCCAGCAAAGGGCCACCAAGATGCTGAAGGGCCTGGAGCATCTTGCCTATGAGGAGAGGCTGAGAGAGCTGCGACTGCTTAGCCTGAAGCAGAGCAGGCTCAGGGGATCTCACCCATGTGTATAAACACCTGCAGGAAGGGTGCAGAGAAGACGGAGCCAGGCTCTTCCCAGTGGTGCCCAGTGCCAGGACCAGAGGCCATGGGGACAAACTGACACAGAGGAGGGTCCCTCTGGACACCAGGAAACACTTTCTCACTGTGAGGGTGACAGAGTACCACGAGGGAGCTGGTGGAGTTTCCATCCTTGGAGATATTCAAAAGCCATCTGGACATGGCTCTAGGTGGCCCTGATTGAGCAGGGGGGTTGCACCAGATGATGTCCAGAAGTCTCTGCCAACCTCAACCAATCTGTGATTCTGTGACAATTTCCTACATGTAGTCTCTGTTTTTTCCCAGAATTCTTAGAATGGTTCTTTCCTCTGTTTGCAGAGTTCATTTTTCTTAGAAAAAAATGTTTTGAATATTGCACTTACTCGTTTCCCAGATGAATGCTTTTCACCCTTAGTGTTCTGTTCTGGTTTAATGATGTGGTACATAAAGTTTTTCCTATCACACACTGAAGGTGTGCTTCAACTGTTAATTCATTTATCTTCATCTCTGGCACACTGTCTCTGCAATGGAAGTTCAAGCAAAGGAATTCTACTGTAAAAACAACCTTTGTGACTATTTCACAGTATATAAAGAAGTAGGTAGTACTCAAAATTGGAATAAAGCAGAGTTAATTCTTTTGTTGCAGTTGAAATCAAGTGAACCACCACACTGAAATGTTTATTTAATGTTAATGAAATATCTAGTCTGAAATTTTAGAAAATTTAAGAAAATCCATATTAAAACTCCTCAAAGCTTATTTAACATATCTCAGCAAGGTGGATGAATAATGAAAGATTCTTTCATATACAATATGCAGTGATATATGCAGAGCCAATACAAACACAAGCACCTTCTCAGATGGTTGGGGCAAGAAGCCTGCCAAGCTGGGGTGGACTGACTGTCTGCCATCAGTAACAAAGAAAACAGGCTATAGAAAAGTCTACTTATATTAGTCAAAGTTAGACCCGTCCAAATTAGGAATTGCACAGCCTTCTCATAAGGTTAACCTACCTACTGAAAAGGGGAATTTGCCTCAGGGTTACTACTTGACTTGTCATATAGTTTACTTTCTTTTTATGGATGTTAACATGAAAAATACAGTATTCTGGTAAGAATGACTGAGCCTCCCCTCTCTTTACCTATTTACAATCAACAATCTTACTTAGGTATAAGAAGTTATATATTTCTTCTCACTTGAACAGCATTAGACATAACCAGTCTCACACAGATACAGCCCAAGAACTGATGGTAGTGATAACAAGAACCAAATCCATGATGTACCATGAACAGGAGTAATTTTTCCCACAGCACTGTAGCACCATCATCAGGCAGTGAGAGGAAATCTTCCTGCTTTCTGGTCCCAAATTTACTCAATCTCACTGTCGAAAAAACCCAGAGCTCTATTTATGCCCCTTCCACCCTTGTCCAGGGTTCACCACATGCACAGAGTGGATTCTCCCACTGAAATCAATTACAGGACCTCACCCCATGTAATCTAGTGCAGAACTGCAGTATTAACTTGGGGTTTCTTTGAAGGATTTTTAAGCCCAAGGGGATGAGATGCTAACAGAAAATATTTTTTCTTGTTTAAAACCAGTGGCTACATAGGAGTGCCAGTGTATGGTAAAAGCTACATGTCTTTTTAAGATGCCAGCAGTAATCCTGTAAATTCAGGACCACCAGTGAGCCCCATTTCAGTGCAAAATAAAATTACTGAAACTAAAACAGAAATAAAAGCTCCCATACATTATGGACAAAGCAGCAAATTTTCTGAGCAGAAAGAAAAAAGGCTCCTTGCTCCCTGCTGGCATTTTAACAGGGCAGCACACTAGCAAACATGGTCAGTGTAACTCAGGGCACACTCTGCAGACCTCTAAGGAGGATTTATTAACCATCTTTAAAAACTATCATTTTGTGAGATGGCAAAAAGTGCATCTCATGAAACTAATGGGGTAATACAGGCTAGAGGATCTTTAGAGGAACCTAACAGAGGTAAGCAAATGAACAAATATCAGCTGCTGAAATTCGGTGTTGATAACTGCAAAGTAATAATTTTGATATGTTCTGACAATATGATCTGTTATTGACAAACTTAACTGATTTCTAAAATACCCATAAAATTGTGAAAAGAAACAGTGCACCATCAGTGAAAAAATGTAACAATAATATGTAATAAATGAGTGCCAAAGAAATTAAATTGGATACAGTAACACTTTTAAGGTCAATTGTGTATTCTCACCAAGTTCTGATTATATCAACTAGAAAAGATGCGATGGGGGAAAAGTTCACTTATGGAAAATGGAAATTATATAAGGCATAGATAAGCATTCAAATGAAGATCACAAATATTGATAAGGAATAAAATAAATACAAATGCACATTGAAACATGTATTCAAATAAATCCTGCAAGGATCAGAAAGGAGACCAGAGATTCTCACTCTGTTTCCCATAGTACAAAACAGGCAAACACAACTCCATTTAAAAATGCCAATCCAAAAGTGGTCAAAAGAACTGTCTTCAGGGAACGTATAATTCTGCCTGTGGAAGGGCAGGACAAGCAGCATGGCATGGTGATGGGGAGAGGAGCACTCAGCCCCAGGGAAAGGAAAGCCCAGCCTCTCCTCCCCCAAGCCCACAACTGCTGGGAACTGAAGAGTGGACGCTCTAGAGTAGCATTCCCCTTATATTACTGGCATACTGCCTAAAGACAGGTTTTTAACATATAAAATGTTAAACATGGATTTCCACATATTTCATGTTCCTATGTTTCCACATGTTTAGCATATGAAAATAAGATAAATTCTAGAATTAATGATTTTCATGAATTTTCTTACTCTTCTTCTCATGTAGCTGGCACCTGAAACTGAAAAAGACATAGTACCAGGTTCATCTTTGGTTTAATTTAAATCTGCATTTGTTACTGGAGGAGCATCAGTGATTCTAAATTAATTTTACACAGATATTCCTTGCTTAAATGTAGAGACTGATTTTAATGCATGAAAAATGAGAAAAATTAGCATGTCTTTTATAAGAAGATATTTTTTGCCCTGCAAGTTTTGACTCTGGTCTGTTACAAAAAGAAGAGTTTAATCAAATGAAACACTGTGTCTGGAAGAGATCTTCAGCTTCCAAAGAAAGCCTTGCTAGTTGCAGTTTATATTCAGCAAGTATAAAGAATAAGTATATAATTTTTAGAATGTAATGTACAGTACTTCAAAAAGATTGACAAAACAATATCTGCAAAGGACTTCATATTAACATAATAATGAAACAGTTTTCAAGCCATTATAGAGACACCAAGGTTTTTATGGTAATATGTAATATGGCAATAAAAACCCGTAAAATGCATAAGCATGAAGAACAAAAATGTTAAAGGTTCCTGCTTTGAACAGGTATTCATTTAAGAGTATAGCTGTGTTTAGGAATTACAGCTACTTGTCTCTGTCTGAAAATGATAGGGCATCGGCACCATTTCCCTTCTCTCCTGGAACGACAACATGAGACTTGGACAGAACAGCCTGTAAGTCCTGTTGCTTTGTAATAAACAGCTCAGCTGCTACACTGGGATAAATAAGACAATGTGCTTTGTGTCCAATTTGCAGAAAATTGTGCAAGCTTTGTCACTGTGGCAATGATCTTGCTTAATCCTAGTATCTGTTTTAAGAACCAAAAATTACCAATGTACTGTAACACTCCTTGTACCTATTTGGAGTATTTGGTATCAGGCACCAGGTACAGCTGGCAAGAATTAAGCCCATGTCCTCCTTGGAATCACGTCAGCACATGCATAATCTCCCAGCAAAACATAAAAGCAAGGTATCATTTTTCTCCTTTCATAACCTCACACCACCTTAAAGGTGTTTGATAAATCACCCTCTCAGTGTGCTTTGCACCTGGCTGACTCGGGGATGGAGCCGCTATTCCACCCTGTCGAGCTGCGTCTCCTGCTGCTGGTTTCATTACTTTTGCTCCTGTGCCCTGCTCCCTGCTTTCTCCCTGCTGCCTCTCCCACAGTACCTCTCCTGCTCTCCATCCTCCCACCGCCCATCATTTTTCTGCTCACTCTTCTGACTCGCTGCCGTGTCCTCCAGGGCTTCCCCAGTGCCTCCCACCCATTCCACCCAGGCTGCCAGCTGGGATGAAGGGATGCTGTGCTGTTGCCAAGGTGCCTGGCTTGCTCTGCCACCTCTGCAGCAAGGTACTCATCCCACAGCCAGCAGCGAGGGGACGCTTGGCTGTGCTGTGGAGGACTATTCCAGGTGAGCTCACCCCAGAACACACTCCAAGGGGAGCAAGCTTGCCCCAAAGCACGTGGCCAAGGGGGGCAAGCTCACCTCGGAGCACACAGCTGAGGGGGCACCCGCCAGCAGCCACCACCTGCCAGACACTCAGATGGCCCAGTGCCATTGGAAGTCACCGCTACCCTTGCACAGAGCTTATCCTCCAGCCATGTGGCGGTGGTGGCTTATCCTCCACGTTACTAATTATGAGTTAATAAAAATCACACACTGTTTTTTTTTTTTCCTGGATGGCTTGGATACAAAGTTACCATAACGCCAGAATTATACAAAATATCAAGCAAAATCAGGCAGCCCACTACAGTGGAAGAGAAAATTCTGGAGATATTATTTCTCCATTTTAAGGCTTTTCCCCCTCAGACACTCAGAAGACATTTTTAAGAGCTGCAGCTGGTTAGCGAACTAGTGAGATGTCCTACCTCTGCTAACAAAGACTACGGCTCTTCAGATACCATGCATCAAACAGCATGAGCAAAACCCCTTCCTATCATTTCAAACGCAGCTTCTGAGGCACCAAAGGAACCTTGCAAGGTTCTCCAGGTACCCACACCAACGTCCTAGTCATAGCACAGTGGTTAATAAGCAGCTCCATCAGCTTTCCCCAAAGGCAGCACACTACTCTGCATACTCACAGCATTAGCATTCCGAGATTGGTTTTAATTATGTAGCTGGAGTGAGAAAATGTCACTCTCCCAGAGGAAAAACTTGATCTTTCAAAATAATACAGACGCTGTCACTCTTCACAAGCTTAGTAGTTCAAGAAAACTATCACTGGGGCACAGACTTTTTTATCTTTTTTTATTTATCCACTAAGTAAAACTAGACTAAAATATCCCTGAAGCAAATTGAAACCAGAAGGATCAATAAGCATAAAAACAATGCCATGATCCTCTGTCTGTCTTGATTAAAATTCTGACAGACATAATACAAATAAAAAATGATCCTCAGGAAAGGAATGTGAGTTGATGAAATAGAAAAAATACCAAATAAGATCCATTTATAGCGCCAATCATGAACAGGGAATTTTTCACAAGATCACCCAAAAGGCAAGTCTTCCTCTGGAAAAAATAACCCCAAGAGCTTTTAACCAGATATAAAGCAAACACATCATTTAAAGACAGAACGACAACCTACGCAGGGTAAAGGGCCTTAGCTGTCACTACAGAAAGGTCAAGGCCAAAACTGACTCTACTATACTTGAAACCACAGTTCTGCAAAAAATTGGTAACCAAAGCTAAGGCTGCACTTAAACCACGACCTGTTTCGGGGAGGGAAGAAGTCTATCTATCCTCAAAACCAATCTTTTATTGTATATGTTGAACAATGTTGATAACAGTGTATTACACCTCCTCCACGGGCATTCTTCTTCATGAGCATTGCTGCCTCACTTGCTCATGAGAACACACTTTCATTCCAAGGAAAAGTGCATAAATATATTACAAGTTACCAAAGCTTGTGAGAATCAAAAGAAGTAAATTCTGCAAATGCACTTAGCCCCCCTCTTCCCCCTTCTGAAGAACAGTAATACTTTGATGTTCCATTAACACAGTCTTATACTAGACAGTAGAGATGGTAAAGAAAAAGCATAAGGTACAACCTTGTTCTAGAAAGCTACAAGAAAATAGCCTACTTCATGAAAATAATAAAACAACAACTATATGTTAAAATGTCAACAAACTGCAGAAAGCCTCCAGGCCCAGGAAAATTACTCCAATCCAAGTATACAAGTAATGGTGGGGAATAGCACAAATTGTTGTACCTGGTAAAAGCACAGCTAAACATACAAGTGTGGCGGGTTGACTCTGGCTGGACGCCAGGTGCCCACCAAAGCCGTTTTATCACTCCCCCTTTTCAGCTGGACAGGGGAGAGAAAAATACAATGAAAAGCTTGTGGGTCAAGATAAGGACAGGGAGAGATCATTCACCAATTACTGTCACAGGCAAAACAGATTCAACTTGGGGAAATTAGTTTAATTTATTACTGATCAAATTGGAGTAGGATAATGAGAAATAAAAACTAAATCTTAAAACACCTTCCCCCCCACCCCTCCCGTCTTCCCAGGCTCAACTTCACTCCCAGTATCTCCACCTCCTCTTCCCTAGTGGCGCAGGGGGACGGGGAATGGGGGTTGCGGTCAGTTCATCACATGTTATCTCTGCCGCTCCTTCCTCTTCAGGGGAGGACCCCTCACACTCTTCCCCTGCTCCAGCGTGGGGTCCCTCCCACAGGAGACAGTCCTTCATGAACTTCTCCATCGTGAGTCCTTCCCACGGGCTGAAGTTCTTCACAAACTGCTCCAATGTGCGTCCCTTCCATGGGGTGCAGTCCTTCAGGAACAGACTGCTCCAGCGTGGGTCCCCCACGGGGTCACAAGTCCTGCCAGCAAACCTGCTCCAGCCTGGGCTCCTCTCTCCACAGGGCCACAGGTCCTGCCAGGAGCCTGCTCCAGTGTGAGCTTCCCATGGGGTCACAGCCTCCTTTGGGCATCTACCTGCTCTGGTGTGGGGTCCTCCACGGGCTGCAGGTGGATATCTGCTCCACCGTGGACCTCCATGGTCTGCAGGGGGACAGCCTGCCTCACCATGGTCTTCCCAAGGGCTGCAGGGGAATCTCTGCTCTGGCACCTAGAGCACCTCCTCCCCCTCCTTCTTCACTGACCTTGGTGTCTGCAGGGCTGTTCCTCTCACATATTCTCACTCCTCTCTCTGGCTGCAATTGCCATGGTGCAGAACTTTTTTCCCTTCTTAAATATGTTATCCCAGAGGTGCTACCACCATCACTGATTGGCTCAGCCTTGGCCAGAGGCAGGTTTGTCTTGTAGCCGGCTGTCATTGGCTCTGTCGGACATAGGGGAAGCTTCTAGCAGCTTCCCACAGAAGCCACCCCTATAGCCCCACCGCTACCAAAACCTTGCCATGCAAACCCAATACAACAAGCTAGAGATAAAAGCACACAAAATAAACCATGTCACCTACAGAGCTGGATGCACTACACCGACTCATCAAAAAAGGCTTGAATGGAGAAATGTTTTGACCAACAGAACTGCATCTATTAACATTTATTAACTTCCCCAAACAGTAAAAATGCATGAAGTCTGGTTAAGTTCTCTAAATAGTTTCAGCATTGGGATCTGACAAAACACTGAAATCCTGATACACAAACTTTTTGATAAAGTCATCCAACTGAATAAATATAGATATCAAATACTTTCTGCTTTTTAATATTATTACAGGAGTGATTGCTCTTGTAGTTATAAAGTATGGGCAGTTTTATATGCAAATGAAGTTATTCTACATCTTCACAATGAAATACAATCAAGTTCTTAACAATGTAAGAGATAAAATGAAAATGCAGTAATGATTTTATCTGCAGTAGAAATGCTATTTACAGTACTTGTTTTCTGCCATTCACCTGCCTTTAACAAATTAAACTAAATATGTTAGTAAACAAATGCTGAGACTCCAAAAGTTCATCCTCAGTGACAAAAGAAATATCTTGTTGAATGCAGCGTGCATATAATTCTAATACATATAGTTCTAATATAACATCCTTGAAAGCGTATGGTATGAAAGATACCAAGTTCAGAGTTGTGCAGATCCAATGTTCTGGCTCACAGCACAGTCATTGTGTATTTTTTATTTTGAGGTAGTATTTCATGTTACCATACGTTGAGAAAAGCAAATAACAGAAATTTTCATGTCTCATAACATTAGTGGATTTACATAGCCTATAAAATCAAATTATGCTAGGTCAATTAAAAGCATGGTCTGTTCTATGTACAGAATTTCTCATACTTTTTTTTTACTTCTGAAAGTATTATTTTTTAAATCACTAGCATATTTAAAACTATAGATTAAATAATGATTGACTATTAACAGGCCCTTGAAATTATTGCCATAAGCGCTAGTTTTCTTACATCAAAAGGGACCTGAGTAAAAATCATTTACAAAAACATGGTCAGAAATTTTAAAAGACAGTTTAAGTGTTTTTGGTGGTGTCTTTGCTATCCTTAGCCACCAAGGCAACGATCAATTTACAAATAGCATATGAAAAAATATTGTCCTATGTGCAAACAGTAATGTGAGAGCCCGTCTGTATTTAAGTCATGGATTTTGATGCACATTTGTAACAGAAACATAGCTTTATCATGAAACGTCTCCAGGTAGCCAGTTTTGACGGAAGATTTATTATATGCCCACTGGCCTAGAAAATGGAAAATATTTTACAATAACTACTAGGCTTAGAGAATGGTTAGAGGCAGGAGAATGAGTTTTTCCCTATCTGCTTTCAGGCAAAGGACTTGGGTTCCCCAAAGACAAAGTAACAGAAATTATAATGAAAACATTTAGAAAGGACTCACACAAAGAATAAATGGGGAAGTTACACAAAGAATAAATGGGGAAGTTTTAAAAAGCCCAATGGAAAGCCTTGAATAAAGAGGAAAATAAATTAGCATGATTTTGTAGTAAACAAAAAATACTTTGTTTAGCTGTAAGTCTAGCCAAGATGAGAAAAGGCATGCTGAAAAGACTTCTAGAGAAAACAGACAAGAAAATGTACAGAAAGATGGGACAATATGGTCCAGAGTCAGAAGGAAACACCAGAAAGGAATAAAACACGGGCTTCCTATCTGTCTATATCTGTGTATTTTTTGTCCTATTAAGTAAGCAGAGATGAAGTATTAAATAAGATTTCTAAAAGACCTCTGCATGTGCCATTTGGCCCCAGAGCCAGAGCAATGTCCCCAGCCTGTTTAATTTACCTGTCCGAAGGCAACGACAAGAGACAGCAGCAGAGCAGCCTACAGGACTGAGCCCTGCTCAGAGCAGAGGTCCCCAGGCTGCTGCCATGGGGGAACCCGTCAGCCCCCAGCTGCTGCCATGGCTGCTGCATGATCTGGCTGCTCTAACCACACACAGCAAGGCAAGGACCATTTCTTTGCATCTAGAAAGAGTACCCCAGTACTGGAACCCAGTGCAAGTTCAGCAAAAAGGGCAAACTGGGAAGCTCGACTGGTTTAACACGTACAAAGAGGTCATATACCATCTCCTATCTGTTCAACCAAAGGATGCGCCAGCAGGTGCTAACAAACATGAAGGACAAAAGAATTAGGAACTTAGTGTGAGCTAAGTGGACGACATATATTCAGTTAAGCGTTGTTCTTAATACATAAATGTTTCGTTCTCAAACAAGATACCATACAGTTCCACTACATCACCTGAAAAACATTATGCAGCTATGTTAAATAAACAATTTCACTAACGGATCCCTAATCCTATTAGATTGAACACAGTTCAATAAAATACTATGTTAATGAAGCTCTAATCAAACAAGAGCTATGCAATTAGAAAAAACATTCTCACAACTGAACCTTTTAGAGAACAGTGTGTTATGAGCTGCCCTACCTCTCTGGCAACCAGAGAGACATCAAGGAGAAGACATGGCAAAAACATTTCTATTTATCAGGAAGTTTCCATCTCCGAACAATTTCCTCATCAGAAATTACACAGCAGTAATTTCCCTATACTTGGAGGGAGAAAATACCGTTAAGAACAATATGCCTACAGGCTATTTTCAGGCTCAGTGGAGTATCAAACAAGGTGAGGCCTATCGGATTAGGACTGAAAGATAATGAATGTACATTAGCCATTTTTCCAATTTCATTATCATGAAGATACAGTAGACTTAATTCCTTCATGCCCTCCCAAAATACTGGACCTGGAAGATGCTGTATCTGAAATAATGATGAAAATTCACCCTTCAGAAAAATGTAATTTATTAATACCTAAGATTGTAGAATACCATATACAGGCCAGCTCAATACTGGAGTAAATAGAAGTAAATTTACTGACTAGACAAGGCCTGAACCAGGCCTTCATGACTGCAGGATGATCACGCTAAATTCAGAGGTCACCGTAGCAGCTATGAAACACCAGGCACTCTTTGAGCCATTCAGTACAGCGCCATCTTTTTACACATCTAAAAAACTGGACTTACTGCAAATCATCCATTAGACTGGTATTTTGGATTAGGTTGTTCTAAGCAGCATTGCAGAATTTTCCTGTTTCTGGCTTGTTCTCTCATTTTATCTCCAGTACGTATAGAGCTCAGAAAACCAAATGTGAAACCGCAGATTAAAGTTCAACTTTTGCTCCATGAACTGAAAGATTAAATAGTAGATTAACAGTAGATTAAAAACGAGAACTGGAGAACGTATACCAAACATCTACAGAAAAACTTTCTGAGTAAGTTTGGGGATAGGGGAAGCAGCAGATGCCTTCCAGGTTTAATCATTTACAGAGAGACAGATGAAGCAGTTCAACGCACAGTAGGAACCATAAATCATTACTGGCTTATGATATGTAAAGTGTCATATAGACTTTTCCTATTGTTTATTTATGTCATTTAAAACATGTACAAAATATTCACAAGAAGCTGTTTTATCATTTTCACTGTACAGCAGATTTTTTTTTCAAACTACAGCCCTTAAGCCAAATCCATTTCAATACTGAAAAATCTTGAATTCACATGTAACCAACCGCATTATCGTCATCCTTTCCTCTCCTTTGTAAGGGAAGGGAGACCTCAAACACTGAAATTCCTGGTATCAGGCCTTCTCACCAAACAGCAGGGTAGGCATGGGAAAAACACTTGCCTTTTTTTCACAAATGGCAAATATTCCATGAGCCCAAGATGCAACCACCTGTTCCTAGTAAAAAAAAAAAAAAAAAAGAATATACTCAGTCAGAAGAGCTTCCTCTGTGAAGAAATCATACTTTATTCCAAACATATATTGCTCCTAAAGAATACAATTACATAAGTCTAAAGACAAATCAACTCCATTTTTGCATCTTCACAAAGTATTATTATTTACCTGACGTGCATGGAGCTCCAGCACAACACCCAGTGAATCAATATTGATAACATAATTATTTGAGAGGATGCATATTTTAAGGGAAAAAACCAATACTGCAAATGCCCCACATTCTTTAGATACAGCCCATTTAACTGAACTATGACCAAGCCTTCTAACTTTCTTATAACAGACTCTGATCAGTAGTTTGTCAGCATTAAAGTATCAGATTTTTTGAAGTAGAAACAAGATATTCAGTATTCAGTTAACTTCTTCATGATAAGCTCTCTTCTTTGATTCATCCCTCAGAGATACAGAAAAACAAGAATACAAAGACTACATAAAAGGCTATGTGTTCAGCTTTAAAAGGAGAATTTCAGATAACCAAAGAAAATATCCAGGTATTTGTTATACTACCACTTATGAAATACCATACACCCACAGGGTAGAAAAAACTCCAGTGGCACTAATTGTTTAAGTAAGTAATATTGTTGTGCTAAAAACGTATTGTATACGACATATTGCATTCCAAAGGGTCACAGAAAGTACTTTGCTAACTACTGGCATGATTCCACAACATTCACATTTTATTTACTTAACCAAATGTTTATACACAAATACAATGACTTGCATATTAATCCATCTTCTCTGCTTGACACAAGGATTGCAGACCTGGGCTGTACCTAAGCCTGCTTACACCAAACACTGAAGGATAAGGGAGACCAGCATGATCAGATGGGAGGTGAGGTAGCTTTCAGCAACACACAACAACATATGTGTTTTCTGCTATTTTGTAACCATAATTTCCATAGAAAAAAGCAATTTGGGGATTTACACTTCAGTTAAATACCAGTGTAAATAGTTTTGCTCTTACAAACGCTCTCCTGGGACTCTTTACTAAGCACAAACGGTGAACACTTCCACTTTCATCACTCAGACAAAATATATTTCCTGGAGCAGTTTACTGGCTCTGCCACTGAATCTAATGAATCATCTACATTACTTTATGTATTATTTGAAATTTTGGGGAACAGAGCAATACAATATTGATGAAAATCTATTATTTCCTGGAATCAACTATCGGGTTAAGCGATTATAAAATATTACTATTAAAAGTATTAATAACCATCCAACTGAAATAATTTTAAAATAAATTATTACCATGAATAGTTGGATTCAATAATTATTCTAGACTTGGATTATCTTAGACAGTGCAAACAGAACGGTATGCATTAGGAAGTCTGACTAATGACGAAAAGTTCAAAACAAAAATTCTGTTGAACTGCAGCAATATTTCCTTGCAAGCATTAGGGTCCCAATTATAGCTTCAAAGCCTTGCTGCAGTTAAAAAGAAATTCGTATTATCGTCAGTAAGCCACTAATTATTTTGTATCTCTAGTAGTTTCCTAAATGACTTGTAAATTAACATGTATTTTTAATTGCACTGCGAAAACTGGATCACTATTGAGCAAAATATATATGAGCTATAAAAGACACCTCTCCCAAACTGTATTTATTATATACCATGTCTTAAGACCCATGAGTCAGGGATAGATTAAGAAGAGCACAATTAATAAAGGGGAATCTACCATAACACAATAAAAAGATTTCCCAACTTCAATTCCTTTTTTCCAATTCAGAAAGCTAGGAATCCTCCCTTGACAAATAAATTACTCATAAGGAATGGGACACAGGAAAACTTGCTGGTTAATATGTGAGGGTTCTCAGCTTTGTTAAGAATCACTCATTCTTCTGACGTAAAAATAGAAAATGTTTGGTTAATGTCTAGAGCACTTTTTAATGTAATCGGGGTGATGCAGTTTTAATTGGGTTCATGAAACACAGTCAATTGATAGGATTCATCACTAACGCTACATTAGCCAGAAGGTGAAAAAGGGGAAAACAGTATTTAAAAAGACTATAAAAAGCAGTGAATCTTCACCTGTTGTAACTAAACCTTAAATCTTTAAAGCTGGACTTAGGATCCAGGAAATTTTTCTCATTGACATCAATAGAGTTGTTGTCAACAACGAAAACTCAATGCAGAAGAGGAAAAGTATAGTTTCAACAAAATAAACCGTGTTCCTTACTAGAGTACATTGAGAACTAAGGAAGGATCAAACAGATCTTTGTGGTATACATCAGTCTGACTAAGGCTGTTATCACATGCATCACAAAAAAGTGATAAAGCAGCAGTGAAGTATTCATCTTTTTTTCTTTAATCTTCTCTGTTAGCAGTTTATAATCATGAGAAAGTATGGATTTTTTGTAACTTTTTTTAACTTCCTAAATTCTTTTTTTCAGTAGGTCCTATAGTGCTTTTACAGCTACTTTTTATTGTAAGATTTATGCATAATGGGATTTTATCAAGGCAAACCCTCCTTTCGTTTTCATCTATTTGTATTTGGTATCTGTAGTCTCAGCAGACTCTAAATTCAGGAAGACAGATGAAGTTCACAGATCAAAAATCAGAATATCCAGAGCAAAGAATGGCAGCAGGAAAAACTTTCAGCTGTGTGAATACTGCCAGTAGATATCAGACAATTACACACAATACAAGAGCCTGCAGTAAGTCCTTGTAGAATCCATTCATCAAATCCAAGCCCTGCTCAGCTCAGTGCTCAGCAAGCGTACTGTAGGTACGGCTGGGGAGTGCCACAGGATATGCAAACGGGTCAGGTATGGGCTAGGAAGACTTAAGTGGACAAGTCCATGTGCAATTAGGATTCCGTTCCTAATTAGATTACCAAACCAGCAATCTAACTCATCCTACTCGCTCCTGTGACTGCCATGGAGATGTAACCTAAACCTCAATACGATGATCTCTTTCTGCAAACACACAGCCTAAAGGCATCAGCCCCTGGGAAACCCAACCCTTCAGATTCTGAGCTCAGCATGGGACCTGCATTTTGAGGCAGCAAAGTATTTCCAAACTTGAGCCCATATGTATGAATGTATTTTCTACAAATTGTGTAACTAAAAAGAATGGGAAAGACATTTCTTTCCTTAAAAAACCTCGTTTGCATTAAATAACCCAAGGCCCACGGCAGACAAAGCGCATGTGAAGGTACACCGTTTAGCAGGCACGCGCAGAGCTCCAGCAAGGTAGGCTGGCAGAAGCAGTGCATTTTCCTTCTGAACAAAATGCCACTTGCAACATCTTTAGACCCAAGAAGTTAGTGAACAGGTACTATAAAAAAAAAAAAAAAAGGACGGAGCGCAGGCAAGTGCGGTGGCAGCGCTGAAAAGGCCTTCATCCAGCCCGGCCCGCCATGGTCCTTTGCCCACCAGACCCGACAGAGGCCCGGGTAAGGCATCCCTTCACGGGGCGGCCGAAGCCAGGGAGAGGTAAGGTGCGGGCAGGCCCAGCCCCGAGAGGCGCCGGCGCCCGGCCGCTGCCGCCCGCTTGGGCTCGCTGCCTGGGCTCGCACTCGGCTCCCCCCGCCGCCCGAGGCGAGTCTCCCGTCCGCTCCGGACCGGGGCCAGCGGCAAGCCCTCCTGCCTCCAGCCCTGCCCCGGGCGCGACGCGGCACCGGCAACCCCGCGCCGCCTGAGGCGGGCCCCGCCCCGGGTCCCAGCCCGGCTCTTCCGGGTCGGGCGCTGCGGGCCCGCCTCACGCCGCGGCTACGGCGGCGGCGGCGGCAGCGCTGTGGCGCGGCCCCCGAACGGCGGCGCGGCCATGCCGGCGGCGGGCGAGCGGAGCGCGGCGCGGCGGGAGGCCACGGGGCGGCGGCTGGCGCGGTTCGCGGCGCTCAGAGGTGGGGCGGCCCCAGGCGGGACGGGGCGGGCGTGGAGGCGGCGGGGGCCCGGCCCAGCCGAGCGGCGTTCGGCGCGGGGCTGCGGAGCGCTCGCCCTGCGGCCGGCCCGCGGCGGCCCTGCGGGTCGGGTGTGCCCTGCCAGAGCGCGGGACGCCTCGGGCCTTGGCGCGGCGCTGCGGCGGGGTCGGTTGTTCCTGCCGCCCGCGGTGCGCCTGACGCGGATGCCGCTCTGCCGACAGGGAAGGCCGCCCGCCCCGGCGAGTTCTGGGACGTCGTGGTGGTGACGGCCGCCGACGCGGAGCAGGAGCTCGCTTACCGACAGCAGCTGGCTGAGAAGCTGAGCAGAAAGGAGCTTCCCCTGGGGGTTCGGTACCACGTTTTTGTGGATCCACCTGGACCGAAAATCGGTGGGCACCCGGTTGTCAGCTTTCGCCTTGCTCTCGCAGGGAACAGCGGTTCGTCAGGACAAGCCCATGTCAGCTCTTGCAGGCAGCTGGTTTTGGCTTCGGAGGGACAGAAGGGGCTCCGTGATGCTGACCAAGGCCTCTCCGGTCCCGCCGACCGAGGGCTGCCCCAACCTCAGTTTCTGCTCGAGGTCAAGCAGGGTTTAGTATAGATCTAAAAAGAAGGAAGAGTCGTGGCATGTGGTGAGGGTCCGGCACCTCACGGGCACCTGTGCTGGACATGGGCGTGGAGCGGGTCGCAGCGTGCGCAGCCGCGTCCAGCCTGCACGGCAAGTGCTGGCGTAGCTGCAGCGGCGGTACTGGCACGCTGCACGGGGAGCAGGCGCAGCACTTTGCGGTGTTGTACGAGTTATGCTCACTTGATGTAGTATATATTCATTTAATACATTTATATTCATAATACACCTATATAATGATACTCATTTTCAGTCAGGTGGAAGCAGGCTTTGTGATAATGTGCTGACAGCTGTCTCCTGCAATGAAAGGGCTCCAAAATTCTGCTAAAGTCTGAAGTATTAATTAAACCACAAATGTACGTTCTAATGCCATTAAATAGTGTGTAGTTCTGATTCAATTGTGCAACTCCCAGCATCATGGGTTGGCTGCAGTTTTGGACTTAATGTAAGCTAATTTTGGCCATTACACTTCCCGTTGTACTATCTGGGACTCCATCAAGGTGGTTTTGAATGAGTGCCTGTTGATGATGCTATATAGCTCTTCTGAGCATATCATACGGAATATAGAATAACATTAACTCAGCATTTTTATAAATTCATACTCCTTAGCTTAACCTGATTGTTTAAATTTAAACAATTTGAATATGTTTTAATATATTACCCAGTGTGTAGCAAAAACCTAGAAGAAAGTGGTCTCACTGTCCATGATGTCATCCTATAATTCATAATACCTGTTCACTTTGATGTAGAAAGTAACTAATCTCAGTAGTCTCTCTGCAGTGTAGAATAATAGGCAGAGATTAATTTTCAGAAATCTAGCAATTATAAGTTTTAGGAGCACATAAAAATATCCCAAACCATTTCCTTATATCCCAAATATTTCTCCTCATTTCCATATTGTAAATGTCAAAAGTACTTTTGAACACTTGCTTCAAGTCAGTAGTGTACTTTTGTGTGCCTTGTTTCCTACTGGAGCTAGTTTTTATGGTTATGTTCTGGCCTGTTGAAATGATGAAATGCTTCAAATGCTGGGGCCGTTCAGAGAATGACTGGGAGGGGAAAACAGTATTTTCCTAAGAGCTGTCTACTCAAAATGCCTTCCCCTCTGAGTGCACAAGGCTTCCTCAGTAACTGTCCATCATCATCTTTGCATGATTTTATCAACTATGATACAGTAGAAAGACTGGTCAGAACTGGTTTAGGAAATTTCAGATAGATACCTGTGCATCCATTGACACTCGGTTTGTTTAAAAGATTGTCTCTGTCATAAGGACTTTTTTAAAAATAAATTACACATTTTCTACAGCAGAAGACAGCATTTAAAACATGCTTCCTGATCACCCTGCCACAGCACCAGATCTCAGTATGCTTCACGTGTCAGTGCAGATATTATTGGTGCTCTTTTCAGCAGGTACTAAAGTGTTTTTTCTTTAGGAAATGGTGGATCAACACTTCATGTTCTTCGATGCTTGGAAGATCTGTATGGTGATAAATGGACTTCTTTTATTGTGCTGCTAATTCATTCTGGTAAATTCTGTTTTACATTTCACACTCTAAAGTTGTACCCTCTTTTTTTTTTTTTTTTCCCAAAATAATATGATGGCAGAGTTCTGAAATACAGTTCCCTCAGAAAAGTAATTCCAAAGGTATCTGATCTGATCATTTGAATTTAGATTGATACTTAGGAGATATTACTGTCACTTAAGCATTTCTTGTCAGCACTTAAGTTGTTCAGTCAAACAGTGGAGAAAGAAGTGTAATTCAGAGTATCTGAATTAAGCTCCTGCCTTGAACTACTCATTTAAGGAGCATGGCCCTCTCTGTAGGGGACCTTGGGGTCCTCATAACTATAGGCAGACGGAATACTTGCCTTCTTATCCAGTTAGTCAGAACACTTCCAAAAGGTGCATCAGTTTTGCAGAGGAGAAAGAAACGAGGTAATAACAAGTCACCTGACCAAACCACTGCTTATTTGTCTTATCTTTGACTTAAAATTCCCAGCGGGGGTGCGGGGGTCCTCCTTTTTTCAAGCAAAAAGCAGGCGTCATTTGCTTTCTTGACTTTAGTTACAGACAAGTGGTCCGTATTCCAGCTCTGACGCAATCTAAAGATAATGAAATCAACCACAATTGTAATATAAGCTGTTTAAGGCATGCTAAACTTTGGACATAAGGCCAGATCTGCTTTGAGGAATGTTTGATGATTTTTTTACATCTGTCATTTTTTTTGAGGAATACTTAGTATATGATCAAGCTGGGGGGGTTGGTTATGCCTTTGTGTATATGTAAAATAGCTGTACAAGTCTGGTTTTTGCTTACTTATATACAGTGTCTCTGTGTAATTAAAAATGTCTTTTGCTTCAAGGTGGTTACAGTCAGCGTTTACCAAGTGCAAGCGCACTGGGGAAGATTTTCACAGCTCTGCCTTTTGGCGATCCCGTTTACCAGATGCTGGAACTGAAGCTCGCCATGTACATTGATTTCCCCAGTCACATGAAACCAGGAATTCTCGTTACGTGTTCAGATGACATAGAACTTTACAGCACTGGAGTTACAGAAACCATCACGTTTGATAAACCTGGATTTACTGCATTAGCTCACCCTTCAGATTTGACAGTTGGGACCACTCACGGAGTGTTTGTTTTAGATCCATCCAGTTTTTCAGGAAAAGGAGGACTTGAATACACGTCTTGCCATCATTTCCTGCACAAGCCTGATATTGAGACGATGCGCCAGTGTGGTGCCATATGCATAAGAGGGAATCGTTCTCAGCTAAGTTCCTCTGGAGAGCACAGTGACTCAGAAAATGACTTGGAGTGTGTGTATACAGACAGTGTATTTTACATGGATCATAGCATTGCGAAACAATTACTGACATTTTATAAGCAGATGGGCAGTCTTTGCTGTGAAATAGATGCATATGGTGACTTCCTCCAGGCCCTGGGACCTGGAGCCACTCAAGATTACACAAAAAATACCAGTAATGTCACAAAAGGGGAATCACGGTTAGTAGAAGTACGGCAGAAGCTATACTCTCTCCTGAAAGGAACTACGCTGAATGTTATAGTCTTAAACAATTCTAAATTCTATCACATTGGAACTACTCAAGAGTATTTGTTTCATTTTACATCTGATAGCAAACTCAAATTTGAGCTCAACTTGCTCTCTGTGGCTTTTAGCATCTTTTCTGACAAAGCTGAGACCTTGGATCAATCAGCGAGTATCATTCAAAGCATACTTGAGCCTGGGTGTTTTATAGGACCTGGATCCGTTATTGAATATTCTAGAATTGGACCTGAAGTCTCAGTAGGGAAGAACAGCATTATTAGTGGATCGTACATAAATTTGAAAGTAGACATACCTTCAAACTGTTTTCTGACTTCATTAAGTATAAAAATTAATGATCAAGTAAAGTATGTAAGTATGGTGTTTAGTGTAGAAGACAACTTGAAAAAGAGTGTGAAATTGTTGTCAGATATACATTTGCTCCAGTTTTTTGGAGTCAGCTTACTAGAATGCTTTGACCTCTGGGGCGTAAAGGTTTCGGACCAACTCTTCTCTGGTGAGAACACACATTTGGGGTTGTGGACTGCTAGGATTTTTCCTGTTTGTTCTACTTTAAGTGAATCAGTTAGCATGTCGTTAAAAATGTTAAATTCTGTGCAGCACGTGTCAGCTTTTAAATTGAATGGTTTTAAGCTCTTGTCTGTTGAAGAAATGCTCACCTACAAAGATGTAGAAGACATGTTGAAGTTTAGGAAGCAAATTTATGATGAAATCTGTCTACAAAGATGAAAAGAAAAGTCTGAATTGTAGAAGGAGTGGTACTTGAACAAATTTCCTGTTTTCATTTGTGGATGATTGATTACTTCCCACCTTGTAAAAATCATAAGAAAAAAGTACACAGATCTTTTCTCTGATTTCCTTGAAGCAGAAATAATGAAATTGCATTAACAATGTTGTTGTAGCATAACATTAATAATGCAGCAAATGCACATAAAGTATTCTTTTGATGAAAGACATAATGAAATATTTCACATCTCTGAAAACACTAATTGGTGACTTGTCTTGGGGTGCACATTATTATGTTTTGTAGTCTTTGTCAGTAAGAATATGATACAGAACAAATTAATTAGAAATTTGACTGAAAACTGCATTAAAAGTTTTTCAAAGTAGAACATTAGCTCTAGCAACATGGAATGATACAGCAATAACTTACGTTTCTCTCTTTTCATGCTGTCTTTTTAGAGTAGTGTTTCAAATAAGTAGAGATAAATTTATTAAAAGTACTTTTTAAATCAAGACGTCTTGTCTTAAGCATGAATCATTTTCTTTCTCTATTTTTTTTCATTTTGTAATTTTTTTGTACTTTCTTCGTTTTCATCGTAGGAAAAAGATTTGTGAGAGATCATTCTTTCCCTTGTGACCAATAATATTGGGGTCAAAACCTGGCAGGAAGACATACTGATTATTTTGTTTTTACTGTTAGTTGTTTGGAAGCTGGTAGTTTGATTGGGCAGCTACCAACTTTCTATTATCCACAGATTTACTGGTATGTGCCACATGAAAACCTGCATTTCATATTTCTCTAAACTGAACTGTTGGAGTTCTTGGAGTGATGCTTAATCCTCATGCAGACCAGTGGAGTAAACAACAACAGAGAGGTTAACTGTTGTGAGTGCTTTTCATACTTTCTGTTCTGGCCTGATCAAAAAGGAAAGTGCCTTTTTCATGTGTACAACTTTAAATGTACTTTTCTCTGTTCCCTCTTCCCCACCCACCTTTTTTAAAAATATAGGAAGTGTCATGCTAGGCCATGCCAGTGCTCTGTCCAGCCTGGTATTATGTCTTAGGCTGTGGTACCACAAAGATGCTGTGCAGGGAGAGCATGCAAGCCTATCCAATTCTGTGATCCTCTTTGTTTTCAACAGCTCATTACATAAACAGTCTTTAGTACTACAAGGTGGAAAAAAGTTTGTTCACACCAAGTTTATATTCAGATACCTCAAATCATTTATTTTTAATTTTGCTTCTAGAATGACTGCATTTTTAATTTTTCCATTTAATGCTATTTTTAAGAATGTGCTGTGTATTATATCAATGTCATTTGACTGCAAACACAATACATCTTTTTCTCTTGCATTTACCTATGAGTTTTCATGTTTTATTTAATGTTTCATTATAGCAGTGTTTATCTCCCTACCAACTGAATTGCCTAATGGCATCTTTCTTATGCCAGCTACAAGATAGTAGTGTAATTTCTCATGAATATTACCCAAGCTGGTTTAACCTTCACCAAGTTTCATCTTCTTTGATAAAGAAACCTTTCAAGACACATAGTATTTTTCCTGAGGATCTCTTCTGTGCAAGAAGAAATACAAAGGAGCTAGACATGGAGGCTGGAAATTGCTGAGGTTGACTTCAAAGGAATAAGGAGAATTTCTGAGCAAATAGAGGTTTTAAAAGTCATTATAAAATATTAGTTTAACAATAGAAACTGCAGTAGATTTGAGAACATTAAGGCACAAGACAAATGTGTAAAGTCACAAAGTAAAAATAGTTGTAGAACATGGAGCATGAAATTGTGGTTTGTATATCATCGTATTTGCATAATCTATTCATCTTTTGTTAGAGTATACAAAATGTTTTGGCAAAAACCAAATGTTTGACATAGACTTTGCATCTTCAATTGGAGATCAAACTTTGTTCTGAAAAGACTTCCCTGATGATTGCTTTACTGCTAGACAAGCTTTCTGGATGTTTAGTAACAGTAAAATGAAGTTGCATTCTTTTAACATGATTATTCACTTTAACTGTTACAATTGCATTTATTCTAAATTCCCTAAGTACCACATGTTGATTTCATTACCGAAAGCAATCTGGATATAAAAAGAAAATGGATTTGCTTCTGACACATAAGTAATGGGACAAAAAAATGAGAGAAAGCATACTGACTAAACGGCTTTTGGAAAGTGTTGGGGTAGACGTGATCAAATAGCAGCTGCTATGGTCTTGGAAGCAGTATTCTTCCAAGAAAAACAAACAAACAAACGAGTGGAATCCTGGTCGTAGTCTTAGACTACCATACCTGACGCCTGAGTCAACCGGCTGCCTCAGGCTCTGTCAGTCCACCAAGTGCACAAGGAGAGGTAAGAGGTACTTCTTAAGAGTATTTCTCTCTCAGATTTTCTTTCCTGGCAGGCTGCTGTCCTGCCTGTCCTGCCCGGGACTGCTCAGGTGTGCTGGCCCAGCTGCAACCAGGGTGGGTCAGAAGTAACTACTCACACCCCTGCAGAAAGTATTATCCTCTGGGATGTGCTCTCCACTACTGTCATTCCTTAACCTAGCCTGTGTGTCAGAATGATCCAAGTTACTATGAAACGGTAAGTGTTACACAAAAATTTTGTCATTCTGACATAGTGTGTTGGAGAGTGACTGCATCAGTTTGACAGGGCAGTAATCTCCATTGGTAATCCCTTAACCTCGACAGCCTGCAGGTCTGACTGTAAACCCAGACTCACACTCTTCTGGCAAGTGTGAGCCTGGTGGGTGCTCGTTAGGGTCCACAAAGAAGCCTGGTGCTTGCAAACAGTGAATGCTCATAAAAAACCCAGATGACACAATTCACAGATAACTGCTGGAAAGCTCAGTTGTGTCTCCCCAAGGGCAATAACGCTTTCACTGTGCTTAGTCCTGCTGTCAGGGATCTAAATGAGGAAAACTTCTGTGAAGATTTGCTGAAAGTATTCTTTGGCCAAGGCCCCAGAGAGCATGGCTGTACTATAGGCAGTGCACAAAAGAGCTGGATGTCAGCATACTGCAAAACATAAGATTTTTCCTGTTCATGATCTTGTCTTCCGCTGTGCAGTTTGTAAAGTGCAGCCCTGTGAAGCTATTGCTTAAACAAATGGTGTCTGCGTTTAAACACACCGAATGTATGGTCAGACGCTGCTTCATTTATAGCTCTTAAAATATGTGACTGAGTTGAATAGCTTGTGGCTAAACACTTCAGTGAGGAGCTAGAAATATTTTCTTAACATTTGAATAAGGGCCTAAGATACCTTTTTTTGCAAACTTCTGAAGCAGGTAATGTCCAGTCTCATTGAACAGTTCTTAGCAGTATGTCAGTGAATTGCCCTGTTAGGAAATAAAACATTTAGATCTTGAGTAAAAGAACTTAATAAAAAAAAAAAATCTGTTGTAGTGGAATAAGCATGGATTTTATTCACTAGGTAAGAAACATTAGACTTCTTTAAGTCTTTATGCCACTCCATGCTTTCCTTTTATAGTTAATATTTTGTATCAAATTTTAGGAAGTGGATTTTGGTCAATATTAGCCATAGGTAATGTCAGCAGACTTAATGAATTTATTGCACAGGTATTGAAATATCTGGATTTGTAATATTTTTCATTTGTAAACTACAATCAAGTTTAATGTAATATTTTATTAAAAACATTAAAAATTATATTTTATTTAATACAGAGCTCTATTAATTATTTTCCCATATGTTTTTATATCATATAGGGTTATGTGTGTGCATGTACACACACACATTATATAAATTCATTCTTGGACTCCACACTTAGAAATAAACACTTTTATATATAAGCTTCCACTAACTTCCATTGAGCCACAGGAAGCACATGTTTGCCCATTAAATTTCTAGTCCATCTGTAATCCTTCGTGGTCTTTCTTACTATCAATAAAATTATCATTGTGAAGCATGATATTAGAAAGTTTATGGAAATATTCAAAGCAAATGGACCGTGCCATTGAGAAGGTTAGTGCATGAAGATTGGTAATGGTATTGGCAATCCAGGCATCCATCTGTCAAAGGCTGGCGGAATTTAAAAATTAAAATACACATCCATTGCACTTCAATGAATTCTGTTGAAAGGATTTGGTAGACATGAGGCATATTTTTCTGCAGGTTTTTTTGTGAGTTTTAAATGCTGAAATGTGGCTTTACCCTGTCAAGCTACAGAAAGTAGCTAGTTTTGTTGATTTTCCTGTATCAGTTCAGAATAAAATCTGTAAACCTGGAATGAATACCCCATTTGATTGAAGTCACTAGGAGTTTTGGTTTTGATGTAAGCAGGGCCCAGGATTTTGCCCCGGTGAGCATGTTGAGGGAGTAAAGGTTTCTAGAGTCCACCAGGGATAAGAATATCTGAAGTGAAGAAGACCAAGAGCTGCAGAGCTCTTGAGTATCCTGACAGCAAGTGTCAGTGTGCAACCTTGCACACACCTGCCAAACCTTTGCTAATCTACCGCACCTTGCTGTGCAGCTTGTTGAGTTCTCTTGGGCATTGGGTGAGCAGGGGATCAGTAAGCAAAGAAAGCACTGGAGCTGCAGAGCACAGAAGTAGTTGCAGGGAGAACAGTTACTCTGTGGTGGATGTAATATGTCATTTTTGAGTTAACTTGATATTTCTGTCAACAGAAGGAGAGAGAGAGAGAAAGAGAGAGGAGATGACAGATAAGCGAGTATTTGTATGTATCCTTGATGACACATTTGAAAAATAATGTCTTTATTTAGGCATGACATAACTCTTTGGTGTAGGTATTGCAGCTATTTATGAAGTGTGTATTTTTTAACTATAACAAATTCTAGTGCGTACAACAAGGGCTCTCTTGTAGTGTGATCAAATCTTATGAAAATCAAAAGGACTTCAGACTGGACACTTCCTGACTACAAAAATCTAAGTTTGATATACACAATATGTGCATGTATTTTATTCGTATTGCATTTTACAAACTTCAGCTAAACTTTCTTTTTCACAATCTGCTGTTAAGGTAGATGACAACAATTGTCTTATGCAACCAGCTGGGATAAACTTGTCCCAAGGAAACTGAGAGACCTGTGCAAGGCCACACAGTAAAATTTAACAGCAAGATAATAGTAATTATGAGGTTGCTGGTTTCTAGTATCAGATTCTGAAAACAAGACCATTATGGCATCCTGGTCCACGATTTTCCTCCAGTCTGAGTAATAAAGGATGCAACGCTGAAAATGACAGTCAGGTAGGACCTTCTAAGAACAGGAGGCATCTCCTGAAATTTGGAGTTTGATTTTGATTAAGACTTACTGAGTTTCCTAGATGGATGCAGTTTTTGTACAGGCCTTTAGATTATTGCCTGGCTCCGTCTATCCTGAAACGCAGCTCAGGCTGGTACAGTCTCAAATAAAACCAAGATGAGTGTTTAATGATTTTATTCATGTCAGCTTTCTTTATTTAATTAGTTTTGCTGTGTAGTGCAATAATAGGGCTCATAATGAACATCATCTTAATGATTTCCCTGAATGCCTTGAAAGCATGCTATAATGAACAGAGATTTAGCCATACTGTATATATTACACTATGAAATTTGAGAGAGGAGGATTATTTCAGTAACCTTTTAGGCAGGAAATTGAAATCTGAGAAATTGGGCACTTAAAAAAGAACACAAGGGAAGGCAGCTGAAATAAACACGAGCAGCTGAAAGATATCTGTGCCAGAAGGATTTGGGGAACTGACGAAAGAAAGTGAGTTCCAACAATCATTTGGATCTGTGTAGAAATATTCTTGCCTTGGACAGGGAGATTGTCTGTACTAGAGCTCAGTGGTTCCAGCCTCTTCTTGTTCCTAAATCTCTAATGCAACAGCTTCATTTTCTTCTCTCTGCACATGTGGAAGATTAATACCTGTGCAAATGTCACTGTAGTATTGTGAGAACAAAAATAGCAGTACTATTCTTCTGTACACTTCTGTTAATCCACTGCCACAGAGAAGCTATTGTAAACACCTGTTTCATTATATGGGCTACAGAGTTTCTTGTACTTTGTTTTCATAAAAATACATTTTCTTTTAACGTCCTTTTCATTTTCTGTGACATATCTGAATGTCACCAGAATTACAACGAAATGTATAGGAGCAACTTACAGGCTCTCGAAGTAAATTATAGATATGGATATGTTCTAATTAATTTGAAATAAAGATCATTTCAAAAGACTTAATCCTGTAACGGCTCCTGGTGAAGGACATTTAAAACCAGAAATGGGAAAAGGATTTTTCACATTTCTCTTGTAAGATTGGACATGACAGCTGCACGTTCCAAACATAAAATTGCAAGAAACCTTCTAAAAAATTAATCAAAGAAATCTGTGGAGCTCAGCATTATGTAAACATTACATCTGAAGATTTTACTCACTGAAAAACATTGCTCTTGACATTTTAGTGCTACTTGTATAGATGTTAATTAGAACTGGCCTAACATAGTGGTCAGTGCAGTTATCCCTTCCTTCTCTGTTTGCAAATGGTCTGAAAACAGGCTCTGCAATTATTATTGATTTTTGTTTTTTTTTTTCCCTCCTAGTTTCAATTATTCTGCAACTGCTTCACATAGCCTATGATGTGAATGCTTCAAGAATTCACCTGAAAGTTGCCTTCATGGTGAACAAAGCTGTTGCATTGACTTTGCTGACTGACCAGATTATCCTCCTGTGCTGTAGTTTCCAATGGTCTTTCCTGAGTGTCCATATGAATGAAACTTCACCCACACAAATGTTTGCAAAAAGTGAATAAAAATATGGTATAGAAACTGATTGCTTCCTCTTGATGTATTTCCATAAAGTAGATGGTACTAGAATATAAATGATATGCAAGGCATTTACTTCTTTTAAAGCAAATAATTTTATCTCTATCTTGTCACAGAAATTTAATGGTCTTACTTTATACAGCTGTTGTATTAAAAGGCATTTTCTGTGCAGAAGTAAACAGAACATTTCTTGGGGTTTGGAGTCTGTCCTGGTCCTGTTTCTGTCATAGTTTGCTTGGTCTGGGTGGTAGAAAAGTCTTGTTCTTCAGGCCACAGGGAGTGCCAAAACCTATTTTGTCAATTCCAGATTTTTTTGCCTGGCATTTCACTCCTTGCTGTGAGTCATTGCCCCTCACCTTACCTCTGCTGGAGTGTCCCACTTCTTCAACCGGTTTTCCACTAAGCTTGTCACTGCCCTTAGAGCTGCTGGATCCCACCTCCGGTTAGTCACAGTACGGGAGCCTCACCTCACCTCTCCTCCCGTCACTGTGCCTCACCGCACCGCGCTGCACCTCTCCTCACCTCAGGGTGCCGCACCTCCTCCTGTCACTGTGCCCCACCTCGCTGCTCAGCACCTCTTCCCCCGTCACTGTGCCTCATTGCACTGCACCTTGCCTCATACCATCTCAACGCACCTCTTCTCACCTCACTTTGTCTCACCAGGCCTCTCCTCACCTCGTCTTGTCTCACCACTCCTCACCTCGCTGCTCTGTGCCTCGCCTCTACTCACGGCACCTCTCCTCAGCTTGCAGCACCTCACTTCAGTACTCTTGTGCCTCATCTCAGCACACCTCACCTTGCCACTCTTCACCTCACCTTTCTGCTCCTTGCTTCACCTCGCGTCACATCGCCTCTCCTTTAGCTGCGGTTGAAAGCCTTTTCCCTCCTTTCCTTTCGGCAGGCAGCGCCACACCAGCTGAGCTGTTCCAGGTGACGGGTGCTGGTGCAGCTTCCTTCCCGCTCCACAGCCATGCAGCTGGCGCAGGAGTCGTGGAGCAGAGGGCATAATGCAGCGCTGCATGCACACGCGTGGTGCAGAGGAGAAGGCCGAGTCTCACATGCCCGAGAACTGATAGAACTGAGATCGCCAACATCCGCAGCAGAGGCTTCGTAAATGCTGCAGGAGTGCAAATACTTGCACAAGTGCTATACTGCCATGGCAGCCATGACAGCCGCTGAGGCACCCTGTGTCAAAGGTGGGAACCTCCGGCCAGTCCAGCTGCAGGCCTTCCTTTCTTTCAGAGCAGCTCCTAAAAGCATGGGCTATGAAGAAAAAGGCTGATCTAGCTTATTTGACAATCAATCAAAGGTAAAAATCCTAATATGATTAACATTCTGCTGCATGAATGGATCAGAAAATGTTCAGAAAGCTCCACTGCTGTGAAAAGACAAAATGGGTCCACTGCTGAGTTCCTGCCATAGTCCAGGCTGCCAAGGGCGATACGGGCTGAAGCAAACATGTCCTGGCAGACCTTTTTACCCCAGCACTCTAGTGGGTGGGAGAGATGGCCAAACCACTTGTCTTTGGCTGTACAGCCACGGCTGCATTTTAGACATTCGAAGAAAAACAGCACTAAGCCAATAAAAGCAGTGGGAGAGGAGATACCCGTCTCAATGCTGCTTTTCCAGCTCTTCCAGTTGCTTGGCAACTAGCTATGGAGGATCAGTTACAAGGTTGGTGCCTTTCTGCAAATATTTGGTTGAATATCACAGGGCATATTATCAAAGCAGTTCAAAGTGTTCTGAAACACATCCTTGGTTTTATGTGTAAATCAGTGCAAATAGATGGATGAGCTCGTGCTGTGTCAGGAACTATCAGAGGAGTGCAAGTTTGTTTACAATGGGATGCAGCATGTTGAAGATTTTATATATGTGTATTATATTTACATATCTTCTTGCCTGAAATCCTTAACTGAGAAAACTAAGCACTTCTTATACACAGAACAGCTGCCAAGCTCAATCAACACACTTTAAATATATAAAAGTATATATAAAATATATAAATATATATGTGTATATACTTATACACATATAAGTATACGTATACCAAATAAATAAAAGAAAAATAATAAAAGGAGGAAAAGAGACACATACAGAAACCAGCTTGAATCCCATAATTGGCTGGAACAATATGTGTAAAGTAGTTCCATTTGATAGAAAACACAGGGAAATGGATATGAAAAGGGTAGACAATAGATAAGGAGATCTGTGCTAACCAGATTACTGAGGAAGTTCAGTTTGTGTGAGTGAAAAGCAGTGTTATTTTGCTATTAAGCGGTCTTTCACTCTTCTTAAGCACAGGCTCTTACAGGAATGCATCTGTGCACACAGTCCAGATTAATTTTGTCGTGGTTTGTTTGCACGTATGTGCACACACAGAGCCCAGTTTGCTCAGTGCACCCTTCCAGCTAGCCAGATCATGGAGGTTTTACTACATTGCTGTGGCACTGCATCCAAGATAAAATACTAACAAACAGGACAAATTAGATTGAGCACAGGATTTAGTTACATAACTACGTAGATCCTGGTCCTTAGCTGTCTTGTACATGATCTGCTTGGAATACGAACAAAGCAGCTTGATTGTGTCCTCATTCATTTCTGGAGAAATTCTACCAAAGCAGGAGCAGCAGCAAAATGACCTCAAGAGTCTCCTCCCTTTATTGTAAGTCTGTAAGTTGTGACCAGCCCGGCTTCCTCCAGCTCACATCCTTCATTAGCAGTCTGATTGCTGGTTTAGCCAGCTGAGTTGCTGCTGCCTGTTGGTGCAAGGAGGGTGAATCTCTGTGGTGGTTCGGTATGTGCTCACAGAAGAACACAAAGTAAATGTACTGAACTCCTAACCGCCAGCTCATTTCCTAGTCTAATTCAGTGAGACTTCCTTGGCATAACAACATGTACAAATATTACCAAACCACAAAACATCTGTACTCTCTGATACGACACAACTTGCACTTCATAACTAAAATACCCAGGTGGTCCAAACCCATCCTGTATGTTAGGAAACATTTTAGTGTTATGAGCTGAGATCATCTCTGGCCTCTCCAAACTGGGGACCCCCAGCACTCCTTGGGGATCCTGAAATTATGCTTGGGATTCAGCTTCTTGTATTCCTTTTTCTCTACAAAACTGGTAGCAAGCTGCCAAATTACCTGCTTCCCACCAGTTTTAGGTATTCAACAGATGAAAACAAATGTTTCTGTTGAAACAGACAGTAGATTTTTAAGCAAGCTGATTAGGTACCTTTATTATTTTTTTACAGTTGACAGCACAGATTGTTTTGCTCCGTATCATTGTTGCATGACATTCCATTTGGCACAGGGTTTATTTTTAGCCAGAGACTATCAAAAGCATTTTTCAGTAGGACTGTCACTGCTCTTGAACAAGGAATCATATTACTGCAAGAACTTTGCTGAAACAAAGAAGATATATTGGACAAATGGGAAATTATAAATCTAGACCAACCCAAACTTGCACTGGTAATTAATGTTGCTTTTTTAAATGCAATATATCATACATCCATCTACAAGAAGCAAATGATATTTCAGGAAATAACTCATGGCTAATTTACTCTTGAGTTCAAGGATAAGGTATTGTATTGTTCTTGGTTTACAAGAAGAATGGCTTAACCCAAATCACATATATAGTCTGTAAAAGAAGACAGAAAGCTAGTAAACTAATTTTTTTTTGTGCAATCGTATAAGATCATATTAACTTAGATTATTATGTTGATTTAACTTGTACTTCATTAGAAAAACCTTTAAACTTCCAACCTTTTTATGCTGTGTGTCTATGTTAACATTTAGGAAGTAAGAACTATCAAATGCAATCTAAGGTTTAAGTTTTCTTTTGTTCAATTTGAAAATATTTCTGATAAGGATTCATATGTATTAGTTGTCTATTAAATCAGTATATATGTGTCTGTATTGGTTGCAACAATGACAGTTTAATAGCTGTAATATTTTAAACTTTCATACTTTAATAGAAAAATATATGAAACAGTGTACAATTGAGTGTTTAACAATCAAGTGTTTTGATTACTGGGATATTATGATTTGAGTTCCTGTTTTTTATGCATTTTGAAGTGTTTTACGAATCAGGGTTTTTTTGTTGTTAGATGAATGGAAGAAGAAAGTTAGTGAATCATATGCTATAATCATAGAACGATTAGAAGATGACCTGGAAATCAAAGAAAAGGAGCTGGCGGAACTAAAGCATGTTTTTAGGTAAAATGTTCTGGAAACCTGTTTATGAATTTCTTTCAAATGAGTATTTGCTATTAAACAGTATTTTCAGTTTCACATGTTTTCTCATGGAAGGAGTTTCTCACCTATGGAATGCATGCTCTTTAATGTCTATTTTTGGGAATATGTCATCACAGTTCTGGGCCAGAGTCCCACAGCATAGTGCCAAAATTAGTGGCTGTTAATTACTAGTGCCAATATTTTATAACAAACGCCTACATGCTTTTGTAAATGAATTAGCTTTAATGGGAAGTCTAATTTTGTTGTGTACTTTTCAGCTTTGCTAACGTACTTCTTCAGACAGGAATATTGCTGAAGTAATGAATTTTAAACAAACACAAAAGCAGATTATCTTCTGAAAGTGGATTTCAGATTCATGATTGTAATCAGTTTCTCAGGACAACACATGCTAACAATCAAGTTCACCCAACCAAGTAACATACTTACATGTTCATTATCTGAAAAGCTCAAACAGAGAAAACACACAGCTCATTGACTGTGAATAAGTTAAGAAAATGATCAGGTAAATAATTTCGACACCAAAACCGCTTGAAAAAATAGGGGATTCTATTCAGAAATAAATCACAAGCTCAAAAAAGCCAAACTGGTCATATAAATTATTCATCATGCTCACTTTCAGCTAGTATAATTATCACTGTTTGAGCCTGTTAAGTTAAAGACAACATTGGGCTTTCACTGCAATGTGCTGACCACTTTGGCCATGATCCAGTATGGTACTTCTAAGAGCTATTAGTGCAATGATTTCCTAAAAAGACCACCCTAAAAATAAAAAGTCAGAATTTCATTTCCCTGAAACATGCAATTATGTCTTCAGAAAAGAATTAGGAGGACACCTAGATAAAACTCGGCCCTGAGTGTAGTCATTTGAGCTACTTTTCACTTTCAATATAGGCCTTTTAATCACAGCTTTTAATATATAAAACTTTCCTTGCAATATTTTCTTACAAAAACATTAACATTTTCCCAGTTTATAAGAACTCAAATCATATTAAAATTGAATATCATTAAGAAAACAAACTGAAACTTTTTAATATTAGTTTTCAAACTGGGAGAAGAGGAAAATTTAAGTATATAGCGAAAATGGTAAAACCTGGATTCTTAACCACATATTAAGTGCTAGGAATATGAATTTTTAATGTAATTCTAAAGACAAAAATTGAAGACATGAAATTGAAATTGAGACATGACTTTACAGCACGATAATATTCTGTGATTTTGAGACTTGCAGAATTCATCCTTCAAACAAAGCAATCCATTCCACCTTGCAGTCACCACAGTGCATCAATACATACCGTGTGTACATCCATGCATACCCAACACGTTACAGCAAAGACAAGTTAACTAAAAGGACTTGCTTCCCAGAACCTGGAATTTATTTTTTCCTCAATTGCCCCTGAAGGAAAACCTGAAGAATAGATGAGCCTTATATCACTATCATTAATCACAGTATGTCAGAGAAGAATTGCACAAAGATAAAACATATTTGAAGAATGAGATTTTATTTTTACTGAGCAAAACATTTTCCACATTAGTAAAGTGGAAGTGGTAGCTGAAGGGCTGTCAACAAACAAAGGTAAATGTGACTATAATATGTGAAAAAAAATGTTCTATACAGAAGCAGTTTACATTTAGGACACAAAAAAATGAGCTTCCTTAACACATGATACCCATCTTCTAAAGAATGCATATGAAAATCTAGACTGATGTAAGAATTAATCTCACTGAGGCACACAGTTTTGGCAAAATAAGTCCAGTTTTTGCATTTATAAATAAATGCTATGCTCTATTTTTATCAGGCCCATATCCTTTTCAAATCATGCACTGTTCCTGAACATTATAAAACACTCAGTATTGACATCAGGAAGTCAGAGTTTTCCATCAGAGTGGTCTTTTGAATAGGAAAAGTATTTTCCAAAAAGCCAATTTTTATGAGAAAAAAATTGTCAAAATTTCTCACAAGAAAAATATTTAAATTTTGCATATTTAATGTTTAATTTCAATTCATTTAATTTGAGTTAGAATCACTAAATTATTTACTTACCAGCACAATACTTTGTACATCTGTAATCACACCGCCATTTTCTTCCGTGGACGGACATTCCTGGAGACGCACTCCTCCTGTACTGCAATATGGGTGCTCCTCATTCTGCCTAGTCTCTAAGTGATTGCAATGGTCATGGCACTGGATGCCTCAGCATGGAGGAGATGCCGTCCTGAAGCCTACCCTCCAAAGAACACAATGAGAGCACAAACCACAGTTTCTGTGTGTTATAATGTGTCACTTTGCAATTTGATAGCTCTCAAACCACTCCACTAAACTGGAAAAGCAACTAACTTCCAAATTCTGGAAGTTAGAATGGTTTCTTTCAGACTAAAACCCAGAAAAATGCAGTGGTTTAACACTTCCAAATTATTTTTGTCACACTTCATGAAAAAGAATATGAAAACACAGTTTTTATTCCTGGTTTAGAATGATAACTCACATTGAACAACCAGAACTTCTTTTAGGATAGACTTAACTAAGAGAACAGAAGTAAAGACAAGTCTCTGGCTTTGTCTGCATTTTAAATTCTATTTAAAGAATAAATTAGTGAAATATTTATTGAAAGAAGAGGCCTAAGTGTCACCTTGCTTAACAGAGGTCATCTTCCTAAGGGGAACTTTGCATAGTTTTATATTTTTAAAAGAGAGCGAAGTATTAAAGCCTTATTTTTAACTGTAACCATGTTAAATATGTTTAACAGTGCTACTCAGTCAGAGTGGATTTATAGATATACAAATATAAGTGTTCTGCTAAACCATGATCATTGTTATATTGATAATGAATGGAAAAAAAACTAAACTTCTCTCTACAGACCCAAATCGGCATTCTCCACAAAAATATTAATTGCTATGTGTATTTAATTTTCACCAAATGTAATTACTTAGAATGTTTGATGGAGCACTAACAAGTCAGTCTTTGCTAAAGGAAACCCATGAGACTCGATGACAAAAGCTCAAATGTTCAAGTATGGTAATCATTCAACAATCTGTAAGTAAAAATAGAATTTTCATTTTCCTTCACACTTTTCAGAATCTCTCTTCACTGTTTAAAAAATACATGTGACACTTCAGGCATTCAGGAGGTTTTCAAGTAAAGCTACAATGCATATTTAGATAGGACTTACAACCAGAGGTGGGTATAGCTCTAGCTATGGAGAGGTCACTGCTCTCTCATAATATAATGAGCATTAACTATGTGAAATAAAGATGTCCAGTTGCATTGTGCACAGTCTTATACAAAGATATTGTTCATGTTTCTTTGTAAAACTAGAAGCATCTTTAGGTTACTATCTATTCCCTTTACTCCAAGTTTTTCTAGCTTTATTTTATGAAATACTTTATTTTTGAGCTTTGACAAATGTTATATGACAGGAAAAGGAGAATGGAAATTAATGAATTATAATATTACATAGGTTGTAGCATTTTTATGTATGTTCTTTTTTTTTTGCTAAAAAAGAACAGAGCATCAAATACAAATGCTGAATGTCTTTTAATGAGTTAGACTTGGTATGGATGCTATTTAAGAGTTATTACGTTAGAAATGTATTAATAATAATCACTTAATTTTAATTATTCGTTTCATCCTTGTGTGGCCTAGAAAGCACCATTAAATCATTAAGCTATACAAAAATGTAACACTGTACCAAAAATGTGGAAGAAAATTAAACATTAAATTGAGCTTCATTTTGTCAATGTCACAATATGTAATGACATTTAGTTGTCTGAGAATTTTAAGTGCAAACATGCCTTTCCTTAGTAGGATGTGAGTACAAACTGTAATATTTTAATTGTTTATATCAAAACCAGAAATAGAAGTTAATGGGAAGTCAAAATGAGGATCTATAAATTATTTTAAAATTCCATAAATTATTTTAAAATTCTGTTTAAAATATATCACATTCCAGTGCAATAAAACTAAGCAGAAAAACAGTGCTATAAAATTATACTAGTCTGCTGAACATTGAGGGGTCCATGTTCCTTCTGATGCCTTAAAGTAACTGTCAGTAATGGGTGTTTCAAGCAAAGGTGAGAGTCCCATCCTGGCACCGCTGCTCCTCTGCCTTGCTCCAGCCCCTCCTGTCCTGTCCTCTCAGGTCTCGGACACCCACAGATCTTCTTAGGACTTAGTGTACCATTAGAACTGCAAATCCTCAGCCAGAAATGTAACTTTTAGAAAGACTACTTCATTCCTCAAAATGCTTTAGAAACATTTTTCCTTTAATCATTGCCATTTTTTTGTCTGAGCTTTGCTTACCTTCCTTCTGTGTATGTGCTTCTGTAGTGTTTTCATATAAATGTTTCCATGTATTGATTGTGTAGAGTTTCTATGATCTCATTTGGGGAACATCATAAACTCACTTTCTGAAAGGATTTTTCTGGTTATTCTTTTGACTTGGCTTGTTTGCTTCTAGTTCTGCGCATGTCCTGCTCATCATTTTAGAACAAATATATAGATTTTTAAAATATTTCTCAGTTATTATTGCATGAATAAAGAAACTGGTTTTGTATGGATTGTTTATATTTCTAAAGAGTCTTTCCTCTTTTTTTCTCTAATTTAGCTGAATTTAGAATGTATATACTGTGACTGAATAGCAGGATTGTTCAGAAAACAATAAATCTGGACTACTCACTTGATATCAGTAAAGTATTTCTAAATTTACAAAGTGTAAACTGGTATAGATTTAGCCCTGTGTCTCAAAAAAAAATTTATTGAGATTTCTCTTTTAATTTTTTTCCAAATGAAAGAAACTGTGCTAAAGGATGAAAACAGTAATCATCTGTAAAATGTCTTTTTTCAGCTCTGATGAAGCCTTCTGCAAAGTAAATTTAAATTACCGCACAGAAAATGGGCTTTCTCTTCTTCATTTATGTTGCATATGTGGGGGTATGTATTTGAAATATGATATTCTTTAAACATTTTATTTACATGGCTACTGATTTGTTCTGTCTAATAGCTATCAGGAAGATTGTATTTTCAGTGAATTTCTTTCTGTGTTGTCCTTGTTGACAGTTGGATAAGTAAGCGTTACTCTAAACTCTATTGTCAAGGGGGTTGAATCCAGTTACATTGAACCCCATTACGGCTGATTCTTCAGTCCAAGAAATGTTTTGGTTGATAATGTAGCATATTTTGCTACAGGTGTTCAACTAATTCAAAATTACTTTCTATATGCAGTATTTAATCAATCCATACTCATCTAGTCTTCCTCTACTTTTCCATATTCAGTACATGGTATAGACTTCAGGCTAGGGAGGTAGTTTTAGCAATACTTTGCCATACATACAACATCTATTTTTCTAGTATAATAAAAATGCCTGTATTTTATTTCATGGTGATTATAAGAAGAATAACTCAAATGCTTCAGTGAAAAATATCAGCTGATAGGATTTTTGCAGATAGCAAATCAGAGTATGCAAGAAGAGTGCAAGATGTCTTCTGGGATGTTCATAGAAACACACTGATGGTGAAATTTTCCACTCTGATCCACATTGCTGCTCTGTTATCCACATAATGAGTCATTAGTTCATGCACACACTTTGCACTTGTTATACAATTTTCAGCAGAAATTGGCTGAGAGAAGCAAAGAGAATTTTACCCTACAGTTTCATGTATAAATGATTTGCTCAGTCTTAGTTAGATGCTATCATGAAGGAGGACCTGCACTGCTGAAAACCAAGTGGATCTTTACTTTTAATTTCAGAGAGTGCAAGATCATATCCAAAGATGGTATCAGTACCTGGTAACATTAGAGCAATTGGCGGGATTGCTGAGAGGAAGTTTAAGCAAACATACAATGTTAATTAATTAGGTACGGTACTTGGAGGAGGGAGAGAAGCTATTAGATCCGACATTGTCCTTGATTACTGTCATAAGTATTCAGAAGGCAGCTACATTTTTTGAGATCATCACTGTGCATCAGAAAGGTAAGGATAAAGCTGCTTGCCCATGCTGACATTGATTAGCATCCCTCAAAATGACTGTCCGTGTAATAATGTTGACTAGAGAGGGAGAGCAGTGCTTCCATTCTGAAAGGGCAAAGGAGTTAAGTGTCTGAGAAACCAGAGATTCTGGAAGCATCTGCTAGTTTATGGATTTCTTTGCAGCATGGTCTGGATATTAAAAGAGGACTTTGCTTCTTTAGAAGTTCAACTATACTTAACAAATCGTTATTAAAGTGTGAACAAACAGTGAGCCAGTACATGGCCAGATCTGCAACTGTCCCAGCGGATAAAGACATGGTGCCTAATTCCATTTTGAGGTTTCATGAAATATATTTTATGACTTGCTTCAGGTCAGCAGATGAGCTACCTATTATTTCTCCGCTTTCAAACTCACACAGAAGTTTCTTACTTCATCTGCACGTTCTTTTCTGTAAATGACTTTGCTTTCCAATTTTCTTTCTAAAGGCAACAAATCACATATTAGAACTCTTATGCTGAAAGGATTGCGCCCATCCAGATTAACAAGAAATGGATTTACAGCTCTGCACTTGGCAGCTTATAAGGTAAATTATTTTGAATAGAATTGATGAAAAGAAATCAGAACTGAGTAGCTTATTTGTCTGAACTATCTAGTTGAAATCTCTAGTTGCTACTTCTGTTGAAAATATAAATTTCACATTTACAGTGCATAGGAAAATGACCTATAAAGAGCACAGGAAATCAGCATGTGCTTTTGCAATATCATCCATGAGGATATGATATTGCTTTGGAAATATTGATTAAATCATGCAATGCAACTCAAGATAGAGGAATGTTATTTTATTATTATAGCTATTAATAGAAACAATCTCAAATGACTTTATTTTACAATTTCTTTCTTTTTTGCTTCTTTTTCGTTGTTCCTCCTCAAGTTCCACATTCACCTTCAATATTAATTTTCTTCACTATTATATTTATATTTTAAGACTCAACAATAACAGTAACAAGGAATAAAGTGAACAAAGATAGCATTTTCTTAAAGATTTGTTATGGTTCTTATTTGGAGATGAAGCATCTTAGAAACTTAATCCATGTATAGGCTAGCCCCAAAAGCACTTCTCTTTTTAGAGGGAACTCGGATCAAATTTAGGAATTTATATTCTAGACTGTAATGTTCAACCCTTATATGTCCCATAGGTGCCACAAGGTCCTAACAGCCTCTATTTCTTCTGCAAAGCTCTCTTTGCAGACACCATTCTGATTTGCTGCATGTTCAAAGCTGATAGAAGGTTAAGTAGGTTGACACCTCTGTGCCACTCTTGATCCATAAATGGTGTTCCTCACTCTGTTGCAAGAGGACACAGATGTGGTAGATGGTCTTTAATCCAAATACCCAATTCCAAATGCAGCAGGAATCGTCACAGTCACAGTTATTCTCCTCAAAAAGCTCACCTTCTATTAGGTAATAATCTGATAATTGGAATATTTGTCCAGAGAGAAGACCAAAGTCTCTCTTGGAGAGAATTAAAACTCATATTGCCAATCAGCAAGCTATGGCTGTCCTGGAGTGAGCATGCAATCAGCTTTCCCGCGGAAAAGAATGGGAGGGTCATTAGAACAGGGAGAGTGAAGGGAAAGCCTAATATAGGTTGAGTAATGACAATATTGCCTGGGACACGTGGCATATGGTCATGAGTATTATTTGTGTGAGGAAGACACTGAACCGCCAATGTAGCAATGTTTTAGCTATTGTAAAGGGGGGTAGGAGTGAAAAGAAAGAAGAGATGCAAGCAGCAACTTTTGTGATTTTGTCTGAAGGTGGGAGGAAAGACACCCTCCTATTTCCAATGCTTGCTATGGACAAGCTAAGCCAATTTCTGTTCCAAATGCTGGATTTCATGAATCCCATCACTGGAACTCTGAACGTGCCCCAGGTGTGTGTAGAGAGGTGGTCATTAAACAGGCTGAAGACTCAATCATGGAGCTGGATACCTGAAAGTTATGATATGCTGTGGATGCCATGGATGCCTTATGCTCTGCATCTCCAAGGCTTAACTCTGTATATTTACACCTTAAGCTACATTCCTCTCCCAGTTAATATAATATGAGCACTTGCTATATCTTGCATTATGTCTTGGAATTCCTGTGTTTGTTAGTTTGATTTTACAACCACTGGTACCAACTAGCTATGCAAGCTATAAAATGATGACAATAATCAAATCTTATACATCATGGGATGAAGCGATGGTTTACAGCAATCATAAAATAAACTTTTTCCCATGTGCAATGTTACATAATTAGCCAATTGCCTTAGAAAGAATTTCCCAGCCTTTCTTTAATGTCAATCTCAGGGAATGGCTTCCAATTAATAATTTAGCTGAACATAAAAATTTCTTTGTTTAAATGGACTTTTATAATGTATTTCTAGGATGTTTTCATTACTTGAGAATAGTTTTCATTTTCCTATCAAATCTTGTTTTGCCTGTTTTCCCTGCACTGTAAAGTTGATAAATCTCTTGCATCCACTTAGGCAAAATCTATATCAGCAACTTACTTAATCACTCAACTGATGTGATACAACATCCAATATATTTTTCAGGTTGCACAAAGATAAGCAAACTAGTGTGAATTTTGGGATCTAAAACAAAATGCAGTATAACATTTCTCCCATAAGTGACATTTTAAGACTTTAAGATTTACCATGAGTTACCCAATGACAGCTTTTCTTGTATTATAGTTCTTTTCTAAGTGAAATACAAAGGAGCCTAGAGAGACCTCAGAAACAATAAAGCAATATCTATTGAGACAGGGCAAGTCTTGTGAAACTCCTTGACCTCTTCTTATGTATAATCTGAATATTTTGTGGCATTTCATAACAGTTAAACAGAACTAGGAAAACTGGACCAAGTCACTAATTAGAACAGAACATTTCTAGATAATTCAAACTCAGCCTTTCTTCCCAGGCTGCTTAATGTCCGATCCATTATGCAACCAAGTACCATGTTTCATGATGTAAAACTATTTGATAGGAAACGTGGTATAAACTTTTACTGTCCATTATCATCAAAGATAAATTCCTAATATTTCCTGGAAATAGGAAAACCATTTCAGTATGAACAAATGTTATGCTTTCACAGACACATTTTGATTGCTGCTTCTCTGGCATTGATTCATTCTTGCCCTTCCTTTAGTGTCTGCTTCAAAGAGGTAGAGAAGGAAGTTTGGAGCTTTTAACATCTCTTTTGCTCCTGTGCTGTGTGTATTTCTTCTTAGGAAACAATAAAAATGAATGGGGAAGGCTCATCTCTGGGCTGGATGATGATGGAAGGCAGATCCCCAAGAAGTGAAAATTATAATAGCTGTAGTTGGTGCAGTTAGAACAAGTGATGGTGGGAAGGATAGCCTAGTTTCTCCTGCAAGTTCTGCCACTGTCCCCAAACAAATAATTTCACTTCTCTGTGTTTAACTTCACTATTTGTAAAGGAGGATTTATTAACAGTCGTATAGCCTGGGCATTACAACTCTTAACATGTTTCTCAAGTTTATTTTTATTGCTATCATTTGATAGTGCCCATTGCTGTTGTTATACCTGGAAAAAGTCATAGCAAAAACTGTGTGCATGACAGGAAAGAAGTGAAACAATATGAAAAATAAGCTCACAGTTCAGAATTTGTCATACAAGCTATATATTTAACCTGGGAGCTCCTCAGGTGCCCTTCTTCTATGTTAGGTACTGTAATGTTTTGACATTTAAACAGTTTTTGTGAGTACTTAATAATGGCTTGGAGACTGGGAGATCTTTAAAGACATCATAAAATCAGAATAGAGACTGGTTTTTAAAGATACAGGCTTTAGTATAGCAAAAGAGAGACTTCTGGTGCCCAGGACAAGTCTTCACTCCTTTCCTTGCACTCCTGTGCTCCTGGGGTCATGGTCAGTCCCTTTTCTTGAAATGCAGCAGTGTAATAGCTGGGGAGGCCTAGATATATACAGTTCTCTCTGGCTCCCTCCCTGCAATTGTTAGAGCGGTGTTGCAGAAATAACATGTTTTAAATGCATACCATTCAGGACAATGCAGAACTGTTAACAGCGCTGCTGCATGGTGGAGCTGACATTCAGCAAGTTGGGTATGGAGCTTTGACAGCCCTTCACATTGCCACAATTGCAGGTCATCATAAGGTATGTTTCTCCTTTTCTATACAGGAAATTATATAAGTGAGTGCTAATATTAGCAGGTCATTTTATTTTAGATTGATGCCATTCAAAACAAAACTCAGAATTGGTTGAGTACAGCTAAATTTTATTTAATTTTTTTGGACCTTGTGTGAAAACTCTATCTGTGCATATATTTTTACATAGAACAAATATGCACAAAGGACATAGATCTGTTTGTACATCTCTTACCTTTATATAAATGTCTTTAAAGTCTTGGCAATAAATGGCATTGTTTTCTAAATATCAGAAGTGTTAACCAATAGATACATGATGAAACACACTCACTCATACACGTCAGGATTTCTGAACCTGGATGTGGAGTGAAGCTTCCAAATACTGTCTTTCTGAGTGTGAAGGAAGCACAGTAAAAGAGTTTTGTTCCCTCTTCTAGGTGTCATGGGCTCTGCTTCACAGCTCTGTGATTTTCATTTCAGAGAGGGACAGAGGTTCTCAGTTTAGAGCTATTTTATACTTCAGATTAGTACAGAGAAAACTGTTGTCAGGGTAAGTCATTTATAGCATGAATCTCAAACATCCATATTGATAAGTCTCTTATGGGTTGGAGACTTATCACTATGGGGAGAAGAGGAAGGAAGAGAGGGATGAGATTCCCTAGATGCCTATAATCAGGCCTTTCCCTTTCTAGACATGATGTCAGTCATGAATCTCTTTTCTTATCATTTACCACCTCAGTTCAGTCATTTCACACATCATCTCATTTCTGTCACCCTGGCAACAGCTCACTCAATGTAATTTATTTATTTTTTTAATCTCTTAAAGTACTGGGTGTGCAAAATTACCTGGGTAATGAAGGGCTTATGACTGTAAATGTACTCATGAATTCAGGTACTTCACTTTTTATCTCCTTTGGGTCCATTAAGCAAGCAAAGAGTTTGTCCTCTGCTTGACTAAAAGTGTTAACAGAATTAACAGAGTGCTGGACTAATTTATGGAGACAGAAACATTAGAATTCTTTAAAGACAGATAATCAGCAAGAAATGCGAGAAAAAATAACTAAGTACAAAGGAGGAAAAATAAATTATATTAATACTTGCCTTTAAGATGTGAATTTAGTTGTGCATCTTAGACTTATAAATTCACTTCAAGTATAAAAGTTTGGCTGGATGACTAGAACAATGCACGTGTGCAATTTTCAACAGAAAAGAAGAACCTCTACGTATGTATATGGCAAGAAAGAATACATGTCTTATGAACTCCCAAGTTACAGCAGTCACTGAGCTTATTGATGTAAAGACAGACATTTCTTCCGCTACATTTTCAGTCAACCAGCTTGTACACACACACACAAACACACAGACACACACACACTGTTTACTATACATATGCATATAGTAATAGTTACGTAATTATATATTGAAAGAGAGAAAAGACATTTCTTATCAAATGGACAGTTTCATTGGGGAAATGATAACTCTTTGAAATTTTCTGTACTATCTCAAGAAATTTGCCAACATTTAAATACCTGGTCTGTGAAACTATGAGGCTAGCTACTGAAGTTCAGCTGAGGGAAGATGATACTTCTTTGTTTAGGCAGTTTGTATTTTCTTTGACTTATTTTTTCTGTTTAGTCTGAAGAAGTTATCAGATCTGTGGGTCAGTAACAATATGCCAGATTTTCTATTTTGTTTAGGCTTTCAAAGATGCTGATAGATCCCTACTGGAATTTCCAGTCAGGATTTTAATTTCCAATTAAGTTAATTACATATCTGAATTACTTTGAAGCTTTTGAAAATTGCACCAGGCACCCTTTGAAAATTTTTACACTTAATACATTTGAGTATTTCACCTTCTGTGTTAACTACACATATATATAGATAGAGACAGTACCTAACATCACAGTAGTCATTGCAGGGCTCAATGTTCTTTGGAGTCTATGGACACTGATGCAAACAATGATACCAACAGTAAAGTGGTCCCTGGGAGAAACAAGCCACGCTTTGCAAATCCAGCTCTGAACAGCTTCCATACCAGTACTTTTGCAAGTGCTAGTAAGGTCTGTATACCCTTAGTAAATTTTCTAGTATAGGTTGGCTGCAAAAGGCTGCCTAATTGTGAGCATGAAGGAAGCAGTGATTTACCGGAGCAAGTTTTAGCACTAGTTAGTGTTATGAGTACAGGGTAAGTCCCAGGAGAGGGCTGTGTCAATGTAAAAGTTCCCCCCATTTCTAATGGAAATATATGTTATGCTGTTTCACCTTCTTAAGGGATATATATATATATAGCCTATATGTATGTGTCTGTGTGTATATAGGGGGGTGTGTGTATGTACACTTTGTCTGCTGGGGACCTTTCCCAGGCTTGTGGGCCATCAGGGGCAACCAAGGATACTGGTGAATTTAGCTTTACATTGCAGCCTCCAAACTAATTCCAAAATTATTTAAATCTGACAGGTATGTTTGTGCTTCCTGTTAAAGACAAGATGCATAAAGACACAGTTGGTGACAACCTTGCGTTACTTAGGGAGTCTATGTGTGAAGAAGGTTAAGCTGAAAAAGGTTAAAACAATTTACGGGTGGTCACACCACGGAACTCAACCAAAAAAGCTGTTAGCCTTCAGTGTTTCAGTCAGCAACTCCAACAGTGATCAGGGGACAAATCAATCTGTAGCATCTGTTTAAGATGGTGAGTGAGGAAGCATGCTAACAGGGCAAGCTAACCATTTATATTTTGAAGGTCAGTTCTCCAGGTGGAAGAACGAGGCTCCTCGGTGCGTCTGTGCACAAGCAAGGCTGAGAGCAAGTGGGGATGGGGGTGTTTGCGTTGTAGCATTACATCCCTGAGCTCACAGGGCATTGTGACTTTCCCTTCAAGTATGCATAGAGCTCTTTTTATTAGTTCAATGGAAATCCTTCCTTTTGTATCCTATCACTAAAAACCAGATAAGGATCCACCACATCTAATTGTTCTGTGCAAGTATTATAATGGGGATATTAACCAGAGTCTTAACGCTTTAATGATCTTTTTCACTTTTATGGAGTATGTATTTAATGTTTCCTCTGTGGGAATTACAAAGTACTTTTCTCTGCATTGGAGTTTCAAGTAATTTCTAAAATGTCTGGGCCTTGTCCTGCAAATGTCAAAGGAAGGCCTGCTATTTATCTCATGTCTTTAGCTCCTACTGAGGTTATTGAAAAATAAGGGTGCTCAGAATTGGACAAGGATAAGACCATTAACTTGATAAGAAATAACTTATTGTGACTGGTTTTGAAAAAACTCTTATTTCTTCCTTGGGAATGATCAGATCTTTATCAGAAGTATTCTCCATAAATGGAGTGGGACGCTATATAACTCATTTGGTTCATCTGCTGGTCTGGGGACTGAAGATTTACAGTCCTAGTGAAGGATTTTTCTTTCCTTCTTTATATAGCTTTGAAATTTTCAGTCAGCTGAGAATCTCCTCTGCTAGATTAAATAGCTTATTTTCTCCACAATTTCATTAATATTCATGGAAATATGGAATATTTTTTCAACCCCCCTAAAAGACAGAATAAATTTAAGAAAGAGAAAATAGATTTTTGGTCATCTTCCTAATTTCAATAAGTGAAATAATTATTTATACCATTAAGTGAATTAATAGCAGAGGTATATACATCAATCTATGCAACAGTCTTTTACCGCAGAAGAGGACTAACTATATTTAAGAGAAGGATAGAGACAACTGGGGGAAAAAATTGCTTTGTTCCCCATTTCCCTGAAGAGTCAGTCTATGGCTTTCGCTCCATCACCACACCTGAAACCACTAGAGTGATCAGTTCTCTGAAATTAGGATACTGAAGGCCATCAGCATCAATGGGATGTTCCAACTCATTTGAGCCAGTGTGGTGTATAAATATTTCATCTGCTCTATGATTTAGTGCTGTATTTTACTTCACCAAAGCTATGCTGTTTGCTTATTTAATCTATTAATGGAAATTGCAGTTCTCAATGAGAAGAATGAAAAATTAATGAAAAATTATAAAATAAACTGATGACAGTATTAGAAACATCACCAAATAAGTTTAATAAATCTCTCATTAAGTCTGCTAGTTTGAAAACATTAAATGTTTCCAGCCCATTGATAAATAAATAATGCATGCTTCTCATACACATTTATGTGTTGCTCAGCATTACTGCATTGGAAAACCGGTATCACTGCCTATTTCATTTTGTAAATTAAAGTTGTCATTCTGAGATTAGAACATCTACAGATGTGTGAACTGGACTGAGGGTTGCAGGCAGGATGAACCAATGTTACTTAATTTTTGTAACCTGCAAACCTGAGAATCTGAAGTGTGAATGTGTTTGTAATGAGGACCTGTTGGGGAAAAGTGAGTTAGTCCCATCTTATAGATTTTCTATAGTAATAAATCCCTTTTCATTACAAGTCACATGTTACATGAGCATGTTTGTCACCTCCTGTCTTCACTGGAATTTTACTAGTAATAGGAGTATGTTCAAATGATTTAAGAAACCTTGAAAAATTGAATTTATGTGAGCCTATTTAAATGGTTCATAAAGTCACCATTTTCTTTTTTCAATCCCTGCATTTTATGCTAATCCTGCATCTTCCCAGCCCTTTGTTTTATCTGACACCAATTTTTCAGACCTTTTCAGGATCATTCTAGAACCAGGAATGTAGAAATTATATTCACACAGCATCAATATACACAACTACACAAGCTGCAAGATAATGAGGAACCAAAGATCCTCCAAATTTGCCTGTCTGAGGATCCAACCAGTGACAAAGAGGACTGGAACTCACAAGTTTTGAATTCAATAGCTATTTTTAATAGCTGCCAACTGTCCAGACTGAATGAAGTGAAAGAAGACTTTTACAGCCCATGAATGGGAGCACGAGGTGTTTGGCTAAAACAAGCGAAAAAGCATTGAGTTGTGGCTCAGTAAAGGAGCTTACATTAACCTGATGATGCGAACATGTCTGAAAACAATGACAAACTTCGACAACACTTTTCTCCAGCTGTGCTTTCTCCCCAAGAATGTCCTGTGCAGAAAATTTATCTGTGACCCATTTTTAAGCCAGAAGAAGCCAAAGTAAATGCAACATTTTAAAGCTATGGTATTGTTAAATTCACGGTGATCTCTTTGCCCAGAACAGTTATCCTTTAGTAATATTGCACAAAAACATTAAACTATTCTGGTAAACTATTCTACCATTAAGGGCAAAATGTAAAAAAAATCTCATTCTTTGGCTACCCTGTAGCAAAAGCAATCCTGGTGAGAGCATTATATTTTGATACACCAGTACCTGCATCTTTCATTAATGATTTATCTGGGACCTGTGTTTCGCCTGATTGGAACAGCTAAGATAAAAGAACCTGCAAAGCTTATTGCTGCTCTGATGTCTGTCCTCATGTCTTACAGAAGAGCGTATGTGAAATATTTCAGTAGACTTTTTCCTAAGAAAGACAATTAATTGTACATTCATCAGCAAGTTGTATTTAAAACATTCAGAACTCCCTTTAGCAGTATCTTAATTCAGTCTGATAGAGTTTGTTCTAAAATTCTTACAGATACACGGAGAGTTAGGAGTTGTAATAATTTAAGCAAAGACACTTTGCAGGACATGACTGATCATATCTACACTTGCTAAATTGGAGGGAATTAGGCAAATGGTTGCCACTAATCATATTTTTATTTTAATAGCTTAATTAATAAAGGAACTCTGAAAATCATGATAGATTCTTTAGATATTTTAGTGTAAGGCTGTACAGAGGCTAGCACTGGTGCAAAGGCCTTAATTGTTGAAGTTGCTTTCTCATTTAAATTTTACCTGCTAAAAAGTCAATAATCATTGATTTTATTTTCTTAGATGATTTCTTATCCCTTGCCCTTGTCCAAAATACAAAGTCCTTATGTAGTCTGTCTTATGGTTTTTTTTGTTGACTCCTTCTAACCTTCAGAGTAGCTTAATTAATTGTCTTTGAAGTGAATGTAATTGACTTGAATGTTCAAAAAGCTTCTGACTAAACCTTTTATAAGAGAATTTGAAGAAAAATTATGAAGTAAGAGTATTGTTCAAAGTATTCGAAGTATTGTTTTGAATTAAAAATTGGTTATGCAAGGAAAAGGGGAGCAGTTGTTTCCCTCATTCTCCGGGCTGTGCCACTGTGAACCCAGCCCAGGAAGCTGCCGGCTGCCTTTGCGGCCAGGCAGTCCAGCTGGCTCAAGTTCAGCCTGCTGTTCACCAGGGTCCCAAGGTCCTCTCCAGGCAGTCCTGTGCTGTTGCAGGAAAGGATTTTGTGTTCGTTGTTGTTGAACTTCCTATGGGTCATGTTGGTCCCTTTCTCCAGCCTGTCTGGGTCCCTCTGGATGGCAGCCCCACCCTCAAGTGTACTGAGGACATAATTTGCTGCTAACATGACGAGAGTGCACTCCATTGCTGCCCCCAGGACCACTGCTAAAGGTATTAAACACAGGACAGGTCCCAGTATAGACCCCTGTAGCACACAACTTGATACTAGCCTCAAAGCAGATTTTTTAACTGCTATCCTCCAGCAAAAGACTGTAAAGACAGTTCAAGGATTGGAGTATCTGACATACAAGGAGAAGCTGACAGAGCTGGGATTGTTCAGCCTGGAGCAGAGAAGGTTCTGGGGGGATCTTATCAATGTGTACGAAGACATGAGGGGGGCAGTAAAGAGGGAGCCAGACTCTTCTCAGAGGTGCCCAGTGACAAGGATGGATGGCAATGGGCACAAACTGAAATCCAGGAAATCCCATTTAAACAGAGGAAAAGGCTTTTTTACTGTGAGGGTGCTCAAACACTGGAACAGATTTCCAGCTGGGAAACTGGAACCTCCAGTTGGGAAGTTGTGGAGTCTCCATCCTTAGAGACTGGACAATATTCAAAATCTGACTGGACATGGCCCTGAGACGCCTGCTCTCGGAGACCCTGCTTTATGTAGGCACATTGGACTGAAAACATTGGCCTCCTGAAAGACCAAAAAAGTGGAAATTTGAAAGAAAACACTTAGGGTTGTTTATTGAAGCCAAAAGGCTATTATCTTCTAAAATACAAAGAAGTGTTTACACACTAAGGGAATTATGCTTGAGGATTTACCTTCACACATTTACATTTAAAAGGATCCTTTATTTGTTTTGTTTTTTGGTTTTTTTACTTCTAAAAACTCTGATATGTTTACTGCTCTTTGTGCATAATGGTTAAAAGAAAATTAAAGGTTATTCTGAGAAACTCTAGACAGTCATTTCTGTGCCTCTTACTTCATAAATCATACTTTTTACTGGAAAACACGTTTTCAGGCTTATTTATAAAACATCAGTGACATACAGTTAAAGTACCATAAGTTAATCACTTTTACATATTGTACACGGTTCTTCACCTTTATAGCTTGCTTGTTTGGGGCTTTTTGCTTTTCTTTAAACTGGTGACGTAAGGTTTTGAAATCTTGTTTTACTAGTTGACCACATATATATAGTGCTTCTAATTGGAATTTTCTGTTTGTTTCCTTCTAGGCTGTTGATATTCTTTTGCAGCATGGAGCTTATGTGAATGTTCAGGATGCAGTTTTTTTCACCCCATTGCATATTGCTGCATATTATGGCCATGAACAGGTAACTAAATGGGGGAATTTCAGAAAGCTGAGAAGTGAAACACTGAGGCAACTATAGGTTTTGTTTTAGATATTTTTGCTTTTCATTCCAGAGGGTCCTGCCATGAAAAGGCCTCACATATGGAAGTTAAGCTTCTAAGTCAATCTCTAGTTGCTCTAAGAGTCTGAGTATCAACAGGAAATTTCTACACTTTAATCCTCTGTGCTAGACCCCAGCAAAAATTGGTATCTTCATCTCTAGACCACTTGAAACAAATGATTGGCTAGCTTTGATAACCTATAAACAGACTTGGACCCAGAGGCATATTTCATTTGATGCTTATTCATCCCACATTTCAGAGAGTGCATAAGGAATGTAAGTATAGTATCTTAAGCCTCTCCAAGGAAGTGAACATCACTTCCCAGTAATAATTAAATGGCAATTCTATTGGTTTTCCTTGGAATTCACAAACTAAATTGTGGCCATTTTTAAGTTAACAGAAAAAAATATCATTTAGAGAGTAGGATTTTCGATGAGGTACTGTGCATGTGACAAGCCCAACTGTGCTTGCTTCATTCACACAGATCACAGACTTATTGAAACATAATCTGACATTCTGACCAAAGCTGGCACTGAACCTCCCAATTCTCTTTCTTTCACTAAAGTATAATTGACATACGGTTAATCTAGCAGTCCAGTCATTTGCCCTGAATAGGCCTTTTATGTGAAATGTAATAATGGGTCTATTTTGGCTTATGCAAGTCATTCCCTATACCTTTCTTTGGCTAAAAGCATGTATTCCGGGATATTTTCAAGTTTCAAAGGATGACCTCTAGGTAGAGTGCATTTTTCATTTCAGTGACGTGTTACTTCGAGTGCATTGAGGAGTTGTTGTAGGAAAAGCCTTTGAAAGAACAGAGTCCAGACGCACAGATGATGATTGAAAATTCTCTGTTTCTGTGGCTGAGTGATAGCAAGGGTGTGAATCATGGATGGGTTCCTGAGATCCTTCTTTTCATATATATGCACCTCATCATCCAGTAACATTAAGAAACTGCTTGCATGTTGGACTGAGAGATTAGTTTGCTTATTTACCATAAGCCACTTCTGAACAAATAGTCACAGTCTTGTGAAATTATGCTAAAAGCTCATACGGTCCTCTTGTGATAAGAGACACTGATCAGAAAGAAGTTAATGCTCTGACATTTGTAGACTTTGAGGGCATTTGCTTTATTATGCTGACTGGTCAGTTAAACAAATACATGTATCTTGTGTCTAGCCCTTTACCATACATAACATTTTAGAGAATGAATGAGCACTTGCTTTTGAGAATTTTAATAGTCTTATAGATATGTAACTTCAAAATGAGTTTTCTGTTGAATCTCCTCTCCCTGTTTTAGCTCTAAAGAGATGCCCACTTATAGTATTACCCAATGCAATATTCTACCTGATTTTGTCAAAATATTTATTTTCATATGATATTTTAATTAGCCTTGATGAATTATTTAGGTAACTCACCTCTTACTAAAGTTTGGAGCTGATGTGAATGCAAGTGGTGAAGTTGGAGACAGGCCTCTGCATTTGGCTTCTGCCAAAGGCTTTCTCAACATTACAAAGCTCTTGATGGAAGAGGGAAGCAAAGCTGATGGTAAGGAAAGATATTTTAAAAAATCAGCTTTAACATTGTATTTTATAGACAGAGTGAGGCCTTTAATCTTGAATTTAGCTTCCTAACACGTGGTCTGTGTGTGTTCATGTATCATTTTTGGGCAACTGAAACAAAAAAATAGCAGCTGGAGAGTTTTCTTCACTTCTTAAGTACGCTTGGTTTGTCATCTTGTGTGCATTCTCTGTTTCCATTAATACATTAGACGTGACAAACAGCAGCAGAAAACAAAATTAAGATTAATATACAGGGATAGCTTACTACTGAGACATTCATCCAATCAGAGAACACGCGGCCCTGCGGTATGTATCTCCAATCAAAATTACTTCAAGGCAAAGTGAACTTCTATTGAATGAGATACAGATGAAGGATTTTAAGTCAAAATTGTACAGCAAGTAATTTAAAATAATTCAGATGAGAAATTGCAAATGGTTCACAAACAATTCCACAGAAAATGGAATCTTTTTAGCACATGCTGTATTATGCTACACAAGCTTCATACGCTTCATTGTGGGACATTTTCTGTAAGAAAAAGTGTGTGCGTGAGAGACGTAATGGGTTGGACAGATACAAAAGTCTATTAGCATGCTTTTGATATTCTGTGAAAGTTAGGAATCTGCATTCTTTTTACAGGTGATCTCACACTGATGCCAGTAAGACTATAACATTACATTTCAGTGCTGTATATTTTGCATGTGCTGCAATTTACAATATTTTCCATTGTAATTAATATTATCATGTATATATTATCAATATAAATCATATTATCAGTAGTACTGCTAAATTCTTATGCTCACTCTTTTGTTCCTTCTCCTTATGCTGTTTCAGCAATGTAGAAGGCACAAAACATACCACACTCCAGCCTTACTTTTCCATCGCTGTGACACTTGCATCATAGGCATGTGCATACATGCTTGTGGCCACATCCTCCAAAGTCTTATAAATGTTAAAACTTAGAGGCCAAATTTTATGCATATTATGAATATTAATGCAGAAGTTCTTACATACTAAACAACAGTAAAATTATTTGGAAACTAATTTCTTATCCTCAGAATAAGAGAAAGAAAAGTTTTTTTGAAAAGGAACAGTACATTATTTGCAAAAGTACTGCTTTTTAATACATCTTTGGACTACATCATTAGTCTTGTTAACTTATATCCACAATATGCAAGGTAAAATCCTGGTCCCCTTGAAGTCTATGGCAAAACTTCCATTAATTTCAATAGGGTTAGGGTTTTGCCTAGGAATATCACGATCTGATCTTGGAAAAGCAGAATTGGAAAAAGAAACAAATAAACAAACAAACAAATTAAAAAAGCATTTGCTGCAAGAATACTGCATGTTATAGAAAGAACAAGAAGTTATCAAAATTCTTCTGTTGCTGCTTCTCAATCTAGCATCCTTTTTCGTGTCTGATTCCAGTCTATGCACACAGCTATTCAGGAAGTAAAAACAATAGAGTGTAACAGGGAAAGGTTAAAAAGGGATGTTGTATAGCCACATTTGAAAAACATGTTAAATAGCCAGGCTCAGTTCTTTCCTAATCTCACCTGGTCCAATATCCCACTGACACCTCTTAGTTGACTTCAGGAGAGGACAGATGAGTGGTCATTTTGCACAAGTTCTGTGTTCTCAAGCCTACAGTCTTCGGTGCTGCCTCTGTAAAGCACTGCCATTCCTTAACAATTTTTAAAGCAGGGTCAAGAGCCCATGAGGCTTCTTCCTTGCTCAGTATGCCCAGTAGTGCCACAAGCAGCAGCATTCATGTAGCCCTGTTCCTATTCTGAGAGTGGCACAAAGAGTGTGTTTCTCCCCAATTTCCTCTTCTTTGGTAGATTTTAAGGTATAAATTTACCATATTCTCTGTGAGTCTTGCCTACAGTACACACATCCTACGCGCGCAGTAAAAAAAGTGTGGAGGGAAACAGCATGACTCAGATTTGTAAGTCCTTTTTTCAATAGTGAGCTCTTGATGTTTCAGTCTTGATGTGTGTGCACTGAACTGATATAATTATAATAAAGAAGGGGAAAAGAAGAGATGTTCACTCACCATAACAAGGCAGTGGGAGGTTCACTATCAGTTAGATAGTTTATTCCAAAAGGAAAAGAATCTGGGACACTGTTTCAGATTCTTTTCTTGAAAATCAGTATTTTCAGCATTGGAAAAAAAAAAAAAAAAAAAAAAAGGATACTGGAAGCGGGAAGTCTTTTACTTACAAAGTAGCACACTTTGAAACTTGGTAGAAATATAGCAGCGGAGGAACAACTCTTAAATGCCTAGGAATGAAAGTAATTGGTGAAATAACCTGAAGAAACTTTGGCAATATTCTGTGCAGACCAGTAATTGGTGTCATAAAATTGAACTATTTCTTTTAACATAACCTGACTGACTCATTGATCAGCTCTGAGGCCATGGCAACTGAAGAAAAACAGTGACCACTGAATCAGACTGAAAAGGTCAGAATACTGCTAAAATATAGCAACATTTGCAGTCTAAAAATAGCCGAAGTTCTTTTTCAACCCAACCATAATATATAAGAAAACATATAAAAGAAATGTACTACCCATGTATATATCATCACAAATGATCATATTTTACATATGCATATATATAAAACCAATATGTTACAAGTACAGTCGATTCTCCAGATGCTAATCTCATAATTTTTTTTAACGTAAACACTGTAGGGAAGGACTAAGTAAATTCTGTGTATTTTCAGAAATCACATAAGGTCTTTCAAGCACATTTCTTGAGGTATTGATCCCATTCCTTTAAGCTCCAAAAGAATTTTGAGATCATTAATATATCTCAAAGACCAGCATGCTACTACAGGCTGCTATCACTTAAAGTGCCTTAACAATCTTGAGATTTTTTTAAACTGATTTAGATTGGAATTTCTCATTTCTGTGTTTATTTTTAAAAACTTCTATTTCCTTCTTTCTTTTTTTCACACCTTCCAAACTCCTAGACATTTTTTTGCATTATTGAGTCAATATGATTGTTACCAACTCGCATTATTTATTCTGTCAGGAAATTCAGGTTTATATTCTAGAATATTCAAATGGTAGAATGTAGCAATAATTGGGGTTCAAAGTATCACTTCATATTGTTTGATTCGTTCTCATAATCTGGTAGATTTTCTTCTAGGATAATTGTAATAAATAAAATGAAGAGAAGGGTTTTTTTCTTAAAGTAAAGTAGAAAAGGAAGTTCGTTAGAATGAGAAACCATCAGTATTCCTAAACAGCCATTCTCTTTCCTCATTTCATCATACTGAACTTTTGTCTCCTTGCTTTTCTTGTAGCTGCACTATACTCACGTCCACACCCAGCTTTTCTCTATATAGTTTCTAAGAATCAATATTCAGCAACACATGTTAGATCCAGATGACTCACTGGTTTTAGCAGTGGGCTTGGTATGGTCTTGGCCTTGAGAGGTGTCTTGTCAAGCTGCTGAGCCCTGTACGTACTCAGAAGGGTACATGTTTGGGTCTCAGGAGGGCTGACTTCCGAACCAAAGTCCAAGTCATCTAATTATTTGTTGTTTCTCAGTCTCATCTGCCACTTACATGAAGGAAGATAAACTTGATTATTGAAAATAAAGAGCTGTGGGTTTTGCCTGTTATGTTACTAGCTGACCTGATTGTATGGCCACACTTCTGCTGGTGTCCCAACACTCCAACAGAAAAAGGAACGGGCAGATGAAGGGTGGGGTTTTTTAAAAAATTAATGGTAACTTAACATTATCATTATGATCTACTCTTTCTCATGTTCCATTTCTTCGAAATCAGGGAGGGCCTGGAAATAATTGCTTCTCAAATGCTTGAATGTAGAAGTAGCACTTCTAATGTAGATGTTTGCATGACTTCAAAAACAGTTCCTTTCAAAATGAAAGAAAAAATTAATATTTTAAAAACTGTTCTATAGCCTGATGGGGTAGCTAAGAAACAGAATACCTACAAACTTAGAGAACTAGTTGGTGGCCACGAAACATTTCCTTTGCTTCTTATAAGCTAAATGCTAGTTTTTATTATTCTTCAAACTGGTGGTCCTAGAGCTTTCTTTCAGGGACCATGTGATATAAAATATATTCTTTGTCTTTATAACTCCTATGGCCTTTTAATAAAACTCGTCTGCTTTCAGGACTACTGAGCTGCCTAGAGTTGCAGCTCCTCTTTTTTCAAGTATCTTTGAAAATCATTGTCACCTCTGCCAAATACAATAAATTTTAAATTTAAAACCAGAGCTTGATATTAAAAATCCATGCACGTTCAGTCATGCTTCTCTGAATATTAAACAGATATCACCCATTGGGACTTAGGAAATTTCCCTTATTTTTTTTTAAAATAGACTTGCACTGTCTTTTTTTCATCCTACTTACTGAAATGGTTTCACCTGTTATTTTCTACCTACGTAATGTCTCAGTCCTAACAATAATTTCTGCAGTACTCCATTTTGTTCCAGAAAAGTACCTAACATTTGCTCATTTCTACTGTTCACTTGTAAGGCAACCTGAATTTTTAGTCTCTGACTGCTGTGACAGTTGTACTATCTATCCTCAATTTAATATAAGAAAACTTTAAAATCTCAATTTGAAGAACTCTCCTGTACTCTGCTTTAGTAATTTCTGAATCAATATGATGTACTTTTTTGCCATAACTCTCTTATAAAGTGTTTTTGACTGATTTTGTTTTGTTTTGTCTCTGAAATTCTCCTTATTAAGACAACATTCCAGTTTACCTGTCATGTTTCATTTAGAAATCAAAAAGTTATCAATTAAGACAAAAACCATCATTCCATGTTGTAGTTATATATCCTTCCAGAGGCAAAGAAAATGGCTTGCAAGTATTTGACATCATTTCCAACTGCATAAAACAGAGGAGGAGATATACGTTTCCTTCCTTGCTCTATCTTACATGTTGTTGTGTTGTAGAAGCTCATGGCCCTGAGACCCCTGATGTCCTTCAGGCTATTCTGTGGGTACATATTCTAAAATGCTGACATTTATTATTATAAAACTTTGACATTTATTCCTCTCTTATTTATTGCACTTCAGAATGAATCTGTGTCTGGTACCACATCATAATAAAAAATAAAGGCTAACATGTCACATGAATCTATAAAGTGAAGAATTATTTTAGAATAGAGAAGTGAAACAGTTTACTTTTCTTTACTCCTTTTAATATAAGACTGCTAGGAAGGTTAGTGGGGGGAGTTAATGAAATTTGCAGGCCACAAGCTTAATATAAGTTTCAGGAATTCCTTTTTTTTTTTTTTTTGGCCTGAAACATAATTCATCTTTGGAATTATGTGTCACTAGACATCAGTGAAGTTATAAGTTCAGCTCATTTTAAAGGACTCCCCATTTCTGTGAGCATTCAGCATTACTTCAGAAAGGTTTTAAAATAGGGATTTATTTTCATTTTCATTGTTCCTTGTACTCATAGAAAATCAAAAGAAGACAGAACCTTAGAATGTGTGTGGTTTACCCTTTGTCCCAAGGAGGCTCAGCTATAGGAAAGCATTATTCCTGAGAGACATTTGTCAAAGTTGTGCTTAAAAGCCTGCATAGTACAAGTTTGAACCCCTCTAATGGACTGACTACTCCTTAGTAGTCTATTAATATCTTGTAAACTGTCTCAAAGATCTGGTGCTAGACTGAACTGAGACTTAAATGTTGTACAAAGTAGGCTGGATTTGTCAATTCTATCAGTTATGGTATCAACCAGTTATGGTTGTTCTATCTTTAAACACAGAAGAAATACACTAAGAATCACAGAAATACACGCTCTCTTTTAAAACTGAATAGAGATCTTTTTTGGATAAGGAAAACAGTATTTGTATGTCTCTGCACCAACGGAGTACTCTGCCTAGAGCCTTGTCCAATATCTTCCTTGCTTCCTACTAGATAGATAAAAAAAGAGACATAAAAGGTATATCCATACCCATTTCAGGCATGCCTAAGAAGGTTCCCAGGTGCTGGAATGCAACTGCCTATCCTGTAAACAGAGAGAAAGCTCCCTAGCGTGGATGTGGTGCATAATAACTGGCAGTCTCAAACAATTCCCACCTGCGGGTCAAGGATCTTCCAGGGAGGGCTCCCCTGTAGACAGGTTGCATGCAACTGCCCTTAAAACAGTTTGGTACTATTGGTTGATACCAGCAGTTCTGTCATCTTGGCCTCAATGCCAGGAATGTTCCCAGTCATATTTATGTTATTAGTACACATGCAGCCATAGTCTCACACTGTTCACTTGATAATAACTGTTCTCAAGAATTGCTGGTTTTATGTTGTTCTATTGCAGAATCATTTTTAAATAGAAGTTCCTGATAAAAAGTGTGTAGCATTAGTGCTTGCTATACGAAAACAACAGCAGTCAAAATTAGATGGTTTCAAAAATGTGAGTCTGCTTCTACATGCTAACTGAAACAACATTTTGATCTAACAGATCACTTACTGATAGGTTTCCAAGTGCTTTGCTGAACTGGGACCCAAATCTTCAAGAAAGAATCTTGGTCTTACTGAAAAACAATTGAATCGATGAATTTTTTAAAATTCCCTCATTGCTTGCTAATGTTGCCTATCCTACAACAACCTTACTATTTCACCAAAATCTCTGAGAATATGAGCTACCCAGGAGTTTAAGAAATCACATCAAATTCAAATCCTTCATGCATATATGCTTAAATAAGAAGTATTTAGAATGAATTAGTTTCAGTTTTCTTTTGCTTTTAATCTTATATTCTTGTGTGTTGATTAAAGCAATTGTTTTTGCAGGTAGAAGGATACAAGAACTGGTCTTCAGAAATTTAGAAAAAATACTTTTATTGGATATATTTTTATAGGTTATGTGCAACATACACATTGCATGATTTTGTGACAGAAAGCACTGGAAGCGCAAATCTCATTTGGTTCCCATGTGAAATCATATTGAACCAACATAGATAAATACCATTCCCACCCAACAATAACATACTATGTCTCCAATTTTACCCATTCTTTTATATAGTTTCATGTTCTGTCAAAGAATACTCCCATCCTCTTAAATATGTGAAGCACATATGTAATCATCCTTGCAGGCGAAAAGAGACATTGAGCAAAATCAAAACATTGATAATCCAGACATTTGAATGACTTCTCCTCTTTCTTTCTTGTCTTTTAGGTGTTTATATTTTAACAGTGACTATGAAAAATGTATCCTTATTGTGTCTCCTTTACTTTTTTAAATTTCTTTTTTGTCACTGTATAACTATATCAAGAATCCTTGATCCTGCTACTCAAGGAAGCTAACACAAATCTTAAAACCAAATGGATTTTCCTTTCCTAAGAGCAACAATGAAGTATGTTTCTTCCTAGTATTTGCAATTAATAACTATTGTTCCATGCATTTGGAATAGCTCAATGGATTGCTTTCTTACGTATAGTAACTATGCATCTTGCTTTTGCTTCACATTGTAATATACTGACAGCAATTGCTCTTTCTAAGGGTCATTTATAACTTGTGATTCATTCATGAAAAGCTACATCAAAACATTCAATACATCTGCTACTGGAAGAAAGCAGTTATACCCTAAGTCCAAAAAATCGTCTTAACAGTGTACTGCAGATGACACTGAGTAATGCAGTTTTGATATATGAAAGCTCACAGAAATTTCAATTTTAAAGAAATAGGGCCATAAATATTTCAGCAGGAGGTTTCATAACATATATGTGCAACACACAAAGCATTACTAAATATCCAGAACAAGCTATGTAAGTATAAATTACTTTCTTTGGTCTCTTTCTGGCAAATGACAGTGAATGCTCAGGACAATGAAGATCACGTTCCTCTGCATTTCTGCTGTCGATTTGGACACCATGAAATTGTAAAGTTTTTACTCCAGAGCAGCTTCGAAGTTCAACCCCATGTGGTGAATATCTATGGAGACACACCTTTACATCTGTGAGTCACGTGGAGAAGCTCTGTTTTACGTGGTTTGGGCCTAATTAGAAAGCTGGTATTGTTAACAACTCTTTACTGTCTTCATCTTCAGTGCGTGCTACAATGGAAAGTTTGAAGTTGTCAAGGAAATAATTCAGCTCTCAGGAACAGAAAGTCTCACTAAAGAAAATATATTCAGTGAAACGGCTTTCCACAGGTGAGATGTTTAAAAAGCTATTATCAATAGAATTCCACTTATACATGCATGCAATACGACACCCAAAATAACAAATGTCTCACCAACAGCCAGATGAGGAACAAAGAAAGCAGTGAGCTTGACATGGATGTTTAGTTTGTATCTTGAGATACAGGAGAGGACATGAAGTAAGAGGTAGAACCAGATAGTGAATGGGGAGAGAGAGAGCAAGCAAGAGAGAGAAAGGTAGGGAAGGCATCAGGTTCGTCAACATCTGTATGAATAATGGTTTCTCTTTCTGTATAGTTTGGAAGCTGAGTTTAGAGCCTGCTCTGCCTAGAAACCTGCTGAAGTCTAGATAGTCTAAATTAGAAATGAGGTGGCAGAACACAGTTTGGTCATGATGCTGTAAGTTTGTAAAGCGTTATTTAAGAGGCACTTTGCAAAACTGACTGTATTAATTTTGCATAGCTGTGCAAAATTAATTTATACAATAATAATCAGAATGTTTCTGAAATTACAGAAATGAACATGCTTTGGTGGATTAATATGTATTTGCACATTTCTAAAGATCCTTTATTCTATTACTACGTTTCTATCTCTGTGTAATTCTTTTTAAATTTTTGGCTACCCAAAGTATTTGTCCTTTTATGGACTACAGCATTCACTTTTCCCTTTATTTTTGCAGTGCTTGCACATATGGAAAGAACATAGAACTTGTAAAATTTCTTCTTGACCAGAATATTGTAAGCATCAATCACCAGGGAAGAGATGGACATACAGGTAACATCATCATCCTTATTGTGTATGAGTGCCTATGCCAGCACCAAAAAATTTGGAAGCCATATACACAATCAGGATTTCTAGGGTAATTCCCATGATAATTCAATGATCAGCATGCAATTACCTTTCAGACAGATCTCAACTTTTTTGAAATACATTGCAGGGTGGCATAGAAGTTATGAGTTTGGTGAGGATGTGTCAGGCTCGTTAGCTTGTATATGAGTAACAAAACCTGATGTAAACTGATTGTCCCATAGTTAGGCTTCTAAGCAGTTTTAAGAATTGGGCCAAAGTATTATTCTGCTAGGATCTGGGCCTATAGGATATAGTGTCTGAAGGGCTGCATACCTCCATGACCCTACTACAGGCAACAAAAAAAAGAGCCTTCTTTTTTTCTACTTGCTTTTCCTCACATACAAAGTTGTTAAATATGATTTGCAGATGGTAGAGTAAATGCTGACATGTTGTATAGCGGGCAATAGATTGGTTCTTGCAGCATTAATATTTTATTTTTACCTATTGCCTCAGGTATTTTTTTGATAATATATTCCTTCATCAAGGAAATCAATTCGTGCTTTTTAGTTGTTTCTGCAAGTCCTGTCATGATGTTCTGACAGTTTTGCTTACTGTGCTTCTCTGATGTTCTAGGATTACACTGTGCTTGCTACCATGGTCATATTCGACTTGTACAGTTTTTACTGGATAATGGAGCAGATATGAATCTGGTAGCTTGTGATCCCAGCAGGTCCAGTGGAGAAAAGGATGAGCAGACCTGTTTGATGTGGGCTTATGAGAAAGGTATATCAATTTTCTAGTTTCTGCTACACAATGCGTAAGAACAGTACAGGAAGGAGAGAACAGTACAAAATAACCCCTCAGTCCCTGTAGACTAAGAGCTCTCACCATGAGCTTTCCAGTTCCTGGCATGAATAGTTATAAAAAACAGCCCTTTTCTTTATCTTCTCAGATACTCTGTTAAACACCAGTTTAATTCAACAGAAACTCAAGGACACGAGTATTTATGTGCTGCTAAAATAGAAAACATACAGGCTGTTCAGAAAAGGTTATTTCTCCCTTTGGTATGTGCATGAGGAGTTTTGATTTTATTACTGAAGGAGGCATTGCAAGGAGCGATGAATCAGTCGTAATCTTAAATTTTTGCAAATATAGATCAAAGCAAGGCATTTGGCATAGTTCCTGTTATACTGTTCTATATGTACAGCAATGTGTCAATTTTCTGTCCTGTTTTTGACTCCATGCAAATAAAAAGTTTTATTTCTTCCTGAAAATGTTTTTGATGTTCACATCCATTTATGGATTTCATCGGTGTTTGAGAGACATGTATTTATGTGGGATATCCTTCATTTTATTCTTCCTGGCATTGCCATTCAACCCCTATGGACTGTGGAAGGCTATTTAAGCAGTCTCTTCATTGCTTTGGTAAAGAAGCAACTCAGCTTCTTTGGGTTAACATTTATGTCAATTTAAGTGATAACACTTCAAAAGTTTAGTTCAAGCATCCTCTGAGTTTGGATGTCCAGAAAGCTGCTATCTGTAAAAACCTCTCCTTGATTTAAATTCCTATGTTTTAGAGAATTTTTCCATCATGCTGACACTCTTTGGTGTGAGCTCATGTCCCTGGCAGCCTAGTGAGTCAGCAGGACTTCTTTTCTGTTGAAGGTAACTTCTGATAACAGGATGAGACTCAGCAAGAAAGCCTCTGCCTTGTCTGTTTTCTCTAGCATTCTTAAGAGTTGGAGTTGTAAGGTTTTCTCAGGACCCTAGAAGATCTAGCAAACAACCTTTCTGTAACTTGTGGGCTTACTGGGCTTTCCCTGGCTTATTATAAGCCAAAAAGGTTGTACTTATTAGGGTATTAGTGAAAAATATCCTTAAAGAAATGCCAACAAACTTTGCAACCGAAGAAGCAGGAAACGATAGGTGGCATTTGGTACGTGATCCAAGCATCATGGCCTCAGTACAAATGTGTATCTTTTCCTCCTCTTCTTGCCTGCTCTCATCTTTGTAAGCAGCAAACAGGAGCATTTCCTATCGGCCTGGGTGTACGAATAAGCAGTGCTGAGCCTAGCCATTTACAGTGAGCACAAATCAAGACCTCAGAAATGCTTTTCTTTCCCATATGTTTTCTAGGGGATGTGGTAAAATACAAGTTAAAGTTGGAGGATTCTGGGACATTCCCCCCTCCTCCAAAAGCATTGCAGTACCATTTATTATGAAAATGACTATAATATAGTAAAACTATGGCTTTCAAAGGCCTTTCAAAAACCTGATATTGGCAAGATACTCTGTATGAAATTACTGAGGGAAAACTCATCTTTGAAAGGTTTCGAAAAGAATTTTGAATGTTGCCAAGCAGAACTTTGTGCATCAAACATCCAAGAGAGTGAGCACGCTGTGCATACACCACTCTCTTCTGGTTCCTTGCAAAGGAGAATAATGAGCATAGCAACTGCCTACAGCAATGTAGTGTGCAAATTTTGTCCAGTTTCAGACACGAGAACTGAAATATTTTCAGGCACAGGTTGTCCTTGTAAGGCCTATTGAAGACTATTGTCAACTTCCATTTTAGGATTTCTGTAGCAGGGTTTTTTCTATTGCCCTATATCACATCTTAGGATTAGGTGGGCTCATGAAAATAATATGTTTGTTTTTATTGTCAGGTATTTCCCTATATTTCTGTGGTTAAGAATCATAGTATGTTTCAGATTAGCGCCGCTGTACCTTTGTTTATATGTTTTATAGGCACATTGTACATTTTTTTTTAAATCCTCTGATTTTGTATAAATCAATTAAAAAAAAAAAAAAAGACAGCTGTTGCGTTTACCTGCAAATCTTTATATTTCCTTTTTCTTTCTTAGGTCATGATGCCATTGTGACCCTTCTGAAGCATTATAAGAGACCTCAAGATGAATCACCCTGTAATGAATACTCACAACCTGGAGGAGGTATGATCTGAGAAATCACTTTATTTTCTAACTGAAGGGTCTGATCCAAAGACCACTGAAGTCTCTGGGAATGTTCCACGGATGTCAGGGAGCTTTGGATCAATTCTGTCTGGCACAAAGAAAATTAGTGTCATGAGAATCCCCATTTTCTAGGTACCCTCTATTTATGTCAAAATTCTTCCTTTATCTTAAAAGAGTTGTCAGTTTATATTACTCACTAGAAAGAAAAGCTAAAAACTGTGAGATGCAGATCAATCCCTAGTAATCATTACTCATACCTTTTTATATCCTTAATACCTTGTTTAGCCATTCTCTTTGTGTTTAATTCTGATGTTTCTTTGATTACTGACATTCGGTATATTTCTATACTCCATCCCCTTCATATTTTTTAACATCTTTGGATATCTAATTCCCCTTCGGGGAAAATGAATTACCCTTTTTGCTACAAAAACACTCATTTGTATTTGCAACTAAAAGACAAGTAGCAAGACGAACGTTGATGTAAGCACTTGATAAACAGAACATTTTGCAGTGTGTTGAGAATGCTGTCTACAGAGAGGGTGAAAATGTTGTACATTGCAGCTTGTCCAGGTCATTGACTCCTCCTGCCATGGAAACAGTCAGCAGCAGGATCAATCTTCTTCCTACATTTCCAGCTCTGCAGAGCTGTTCCAGATTCAGGTTTAGTATCTCTCAAGTGTATGTAAATCTTTAGGGGACGAAGTTTATGCATATATTAGAAATTTATTTTGGCAAGCAGTTAACACACCCAGATTTTTTAATGCTGATTGTTAAAAGAACTCAGCTCCCACTTGAGCAGAAAAACAAGAGATTAAATTTTTGGTACATGGAGAGAGCTGAGGTCTTTTGGAAAATCTAGTCAGTGAACTAAACAGTGCAATATGCTTGCAGCCCAGTTGTCAGAATTTGTGAATCTGATCTGAGTTCCTCTACAGAATCTAGCTGATATAAAAGGCTATGTTGGCCTTCTTCAACACCAGTGAAAGTCAGTATCGTTCTACAGCATTTAGTGAAACTATATACAAATTACTTTCAAGAATGCAGCAATATAATGCCACAATCATGTGTTTGTGTGCTTATTTGTATTTTCACCCCCTTATTTTTCATTCTTAAAGCAATCATTGGCCTCATTAATTTATCAGTACAGATGCTTATTCTTTCTTTGAATTCCATAAAATTCATTCTGTTCTTTTATTTCAGATGGTTCCTATGTGTCAGTTCCATCCCCTCTAGGAAAGATTAAAAGCATGACTAAAGGTATTCTCAATGGCAAGGGAAAACTTGAACATTTACGGTCTTTTTATCCAAGGTGTTTGTCAGCTTAAACATACTACGCAAGATTCATTATTCCCACAATTTTCATTGTTCAGAATTTTAATAATGTGCATAAGCACCAGCTATATTTCCCTAGGATAATTTTAGGAAACAATATACTTAGCTTTGTTGCTCAGCGTCATGATAATTCCTGTATTTATCTTACTTTCATTTACTTAAAAAAATTATTTATTTTTATTTCTTCAGAGAAAAGGATGTGAATGTGAATTAGTACTAATTAAATACACACACATACATGAATGCAGACAAATATTGTATTGAATTCCACTGTAAAATGTCTGGATTACCTTTACAAGAAAAATTCTGTCCAGAAATAATTTGTGTTAATCTGAAACACGTATAGATAAGAGTTTCAGATGAATATTTGTACTTTAAAGTATTTCATTTTTCATGGTGCTTTCAATTTTCCACTTCAAATATTCACTCTGGATATAATCAAATCCTTACATCCTTTATATAGCAGCATTGAAATGTTCCATTTAGAAATATTCTGATAAACTTTATAGTAATAAACCAAAAAGATCAACAAGGTAGAGAAGTTTGCTAAATTAAGTTGCAAAATTTAGATTCCACATGTCACTAAGTAGTCAGTCAGATCTGGAATAACATCCCCTGCATCAGTAACGAGCACTAGCTATACAGAAAAAAAGGAAATAATTCTCCGTATAAAGAATTTTACACAACCATGACATGATACAGGCAGAATATGCTTATGGGACAGTGTTCATCACTGATAAGATTTTAAAGCCAAGAAAGCCCAAGGCAACTGTCACATTGCAAGTATTTGTCTGTTATTGGGGTTTACTGTGGTTACTGAAAGAAAAGGGAATAGGATTACCAGTCAACCAATTTACAGGAGGAAAATCAGCTTTTACTGTGCAATGGTTTTGTGAAGTTAAATGCTTATATTCTTTCCTTCCCCATGACCCCACATTTTACAAATAGAATAAGTGTTTTCTTTTGCAGAAAAGGCAGATGTTCTTCTCCTCCGTGCTGGTTTGCCATCACATTTCCATCTTCAGCTCTCTGAAATAGAGTTCCATGAGATTATCGGCTCAGGTACCAGAAATAAGAACCCATTTGTTTTAAATGGCTGATGTTCATAATAATTTGTGCTTATTTATTCTAAACCATTTTAGGTTCTTTTGGAAAAGTATATAAGGGACGATGCAGAAATAAAATTGTTGCAATCAAACGGTAAGTTTATCAGACTGTTCCATCTTGTTTTGGTTAATGATCTAGTTGGAAGTATTAAAAAAACCATATTTTATTATATTTTTGCCTGTTTTCTCTCATGTAAATTCTAAGCTATCGAGCCAATACCTACTGCTCCAAATCTGATGTGGACATGTTCTGCCGTGAAGTTTCCATTCTCTGCCGACTGAATCATCCATGTGTCATCCAGTTTGTGGGAGCTTGCTTAGATGACCCAAGTCAGTTTGCTATAGTCACTCAGTATATTTCTGGAGGATCGCTCTTCTCCCTGCTTCATGAACAGAAGAGGTATTCTGCTCGTTCTCTGCTTAGGCTTGTGGTACAGGATCCAGAAGACTAGTAAACCTATGCTGATGTAAATGTTATTCATGTCAGTATAAAACAATAGAGAAGGGAACACACTAGAAAAATTTTAGCTTTGATTCAGATTATTTGTTGTACAAGGGAAATTAATAAGTAATCACAAAATTGTTATTTAGTCATTATTTTACATTATATGCATTTACATTACATAGATTATATAACATTATTTTGTATTTAAAATGGTTTTAAAATTTCCATGATTTACAGATAAAAATAATTTACAGATGATTCTTGTCTGTTTATTAACTTTGAGTAATATTATATTTTTTCCGAAATACAGAACCCTTGATCTGCAGTCTAAATTAATCATTGCTGTAGATGTTGCCAAAGGCATGGAGTACCTCCACAATCTCACACAACCAATCATACATCGTGATTTGAACAGGTAAGTTCCTTTCTTTACCCCAAAAATTCAGGGAATATGAAGCCACAAAGCAACAGTGGTGGTCTGCAGTCTGTTATTTGCAGACCACTGTAACTGTGTGGGATCTCATTAACACTGATGGAGCTTGGAGGAAGGTCGGCTTGCATCAGTTGGACTGGGGAATTGGGGCACAATGCTTTCACATTCACTGGAGGCTTTAATATATTTTAGTTGAATGACTTGACAGACAGTAGTCAACTCCATGCTCATAATAATTTCACTGACAGATATCTTATCTGAAATTTACAAAATATTTATACCCTATTTGCATACATTAGTCCTGTGGGATAGCCTTTTTACAATTTATATAATGTAGTATATTTCCCCAGCATAATTTTTTTAATCCAAAGCATTAATAAATTCATTTCACCTACTTTTGTCCCTCTGTCAAGTGCCTAATTTAAACTAGTCACTAGTCCCCCTAAGGTCGATGCAGAAATGCAAAAAGACTTCCAGAAGGCAATCCCTCCCGTTTGTCTTAGGTGCCTGTCTTAAAAAGGGAGGAACCTTGGATGAGCTTGTACAGGGAGGGGAGCAGCCATCTAGTTTAGACTAAGTGCCTAATGCTGACACTCATAGAGGTATGGTAGATAAATCCCAGCCCAGGTGTCAGCTGACAGCACCACCGGCAAAGAAGTAGGACACAGTCTACATGAGTCAGTTGTCCAGATTTCCTTCTGGAAATGTACCTGGATTGAAAAAAACTCAGTGTTTTTATACAAACCAATAAGAGTCACATTTGCTGAACTGTAATTGTCATTAAAGGATGCAACTACTAAAAAACAGTATTGTCTCGCGTCTGGCCCGCCAATGTTCGGTCTTTGTTAGAAGCAGGAAATATCTTCTCTACTGAGCGGAATTTTTTTGTGTCTTGTCTACATCAGAAATCACTCAGACTAGCCATTCTGCACTAACTTCTGCTTTGGAAGGGGACTAACCAAAATAACCTGTAGGTATATTTAAAGAAGAGCAACCAGGTGAAGAAAGTTAGTGCTGAATAGCTGTTGCACTTTTTAGCTGCAATAGTTTGCTTGGAAACAGCTCCTTTGTATGTATGAGCACTGTGACAAGAAAGCTGCTACAGAAAGAATTCTCAAAAAGCAGAATGAAATGAGTTACAAAATGTTTTTTTTTTTCAGTGTCAGACATACACCTCTTCATTTTCCACTAGCTTAACTACGTGTTTTTAAAAAAATTACAGAAATGTTCATTTTTTTTATATACCTCAAGTGATCAGGCCTATAGAGTTGTGATGATATAATAAGTAACATTTTCCTGCATCTTGCTGAAAGTTTTCACTTCCTAGTGACACTGATAGCTGCAGTGAAAGATTCCTTGTGAAAGACACATTCTTTTGGAAAAAGGAAATGAGTTTTTCCCTTTGCTAGGTGAAGAAATAAACTGATTGTGAGACTATGCCCAGTTCAGAGTTCTGGTATGAAATTCTGAAAAAATATGATGAAGCAGCAATTTTCTGGATATTGTTGTTGGCATTTCCAAGAGAGGAGCATGGCTTGCACACATGAAAAGTTCTGTTTTCTTGCTCCAAGTGTACCTACACTGACAGCTCTACAAAGGACACCTATGAAGGGAGGGACTTCAAATGTAGCATTTGTCCTTTATAAATGGGAAGTTTCTTGGCATCTGAAGCATAACAAGGACACAGTATGTGTATATATAAGACCAGTCACAGGGATGCAAGCTGAAGCCCACCAAACTCAGTGTCCTGTCTCTGGCAGTGGCCCATAATGAAAATTGGAGAGCCAGGCATGTATATAATGATAATGTCTTGAATTCTCTCTCAGTGCCCAAGAACTTTGGGTTCAAAAGGGTACTTTCAAAAATGAGTACCTGCTCTCAAAGTTATTTTTTAAATGAAAGAATAACTCTATTTGTGGTTATGAAAGAAAAAATATCCTTGCAGACTGAAGAAGAAAATCAGATCACTAATGCAAAAGAAACTGCCCATTTCTTTATTTTAATCTGAAAAATGCAGTCTACAAACCAGATCACTTCAAGCCAGCCTTCTGGGATTTATGTGCCCTAGGTTAGCAATACTGGCACAAATTCTGCTTTATGCTCTGACTGCAAATTTTAGCACACTTTGCTTTATTCATCTACTCCAATGTATCAGTGCACCCATCTGCTCATATTAAAACTGCTACAAGCACATAAAAATGGCTACTGTTAACCACTGCCAATTACATACTCAATTACTTTATTTAAATGTGCAGATATGATGTTTCTGTATGGATATGATAAATGTATGATGTTTAGAAGAATATTGCTGATATGATATATTCATCCATGTATACTGACTATATGGATGGTTAATCTAAGTATATTAATATAAACCATATTCTGCAATTTTACTGTAGCAGAGCTACATAAAATTTGTCTGTCAGAGTATTTTAAATGCAATTTGGATTGACTAAATACTTTCAAAAACCCTGTCACTTATCAAAATTCTTTTAGCCTAAGAAAGCCTGAACCCACATTTCAGAGGCCTTTGAAATGCTTCACTTTGACATTTTAAACTATTTTTTCTATTCTTCCTAGTTTTTTAATTCTTTTATTCTCCTTCAAATTCCAAGTTTTTAAAATATAATTCTACTTATCAAATAAATCTTAAAAAATAAAAATGAAAAATTCAATGTTTCATCTTCATATGAACAAGTAAAATTTTGTTGACAGGAAATGTCTGTTCCCCACTTTTTATTCAATAATGTTAAGCTCCATAAAATGTTCTGCATCAATGTAAAATGAAACAGTCCATTAAAATCACTTATTCAAACAGTTCAATTAATTAACAGGAGACATTAGGACAGGCAAACTCTTAAGTGCAATTCAAATTCTCTTCTAATATATTTTGAACTAATTACAATTCATCATCAAGTGATTTGACTGCAAAGCTTTGTAGTAACCAGTTCTGAGTGATTCAGGAGGAATTCAGGATTCAGGGAAATCTTAGAAGGGAAAGCACAAACTGTGTATTCTTGACTACATTTGAGTGATGCCTGCCTGCAGCGCAAGCTGTCAGCGCAGTGCTGATCCCATGGGAATCCTCCTTCTGAGCAGCGTTAGGCCTCTCCGAAGCATGATTGGGTAGGCAGAGGTGTCTCGGCTCCCACTTTTGCCCGCAAAGCCAAGGTGGGCAGCAAGTACTCCCCGAAAAGCCCCATGCAAGCACTCCCCGAAAAGCCCCATGCTGTCTGCTCTGCGGCACCTCACCTGCCCTGGCAGCAGCAGTCACAGGGAACCCCAGCCATCGGCTGCTCCTGACCAGGCAGTGCTTCACTGTAGCAGACATTGCACCTCTTGATCCCCTTACAGCTTTGAGTGCTCCCACAACTGGCAGTGAGATGTCTGGTCTCTGATTTTCTGGTGTGTTACTGGTGCCTTATACTGTTGTTTTCTAGTCTTTAGGGGTATATCCTGAATTAAGTCAGCTTTTGATAATGTCAACTAAGGCTTCTTCAGTTTCTGTCTCCCGGCCTCACTATTTTTCCTCAATGCAGAGTATGCTTGGTCCTGACATCTTGTCATTATGAAGACTCTCTAATTTTTTAATAACTGAAATGATGAAATGCTGAACATTTAATTCATTGATTTCTGTCCTTGTTGACTGGATTTCCCACACAGGTAAATACTTTCTTCCACTGTTCTGGAAGGATGGATAAAAATACTTGTTTAATCTGTTTCGGTTTTTTTCATTTTCCATTTGAGAATTCTCAGTTTATTTTCAGCATAGCACTGTGCTTTCATATAATACCTTGTCACTTTCTTTCACTACTTCTTTTCCTTTTCTTTGTTTGTTTTGTCTTTTTTACTTTAAATATTTTCCCATAATCTGTTTCTTGATTTGTTTAGCCCATTTGTTACAGATAAAAGCATCTCCGATTAGATCACTTCTAAGAGCTAAAATCTAGTGCAGGTCAGTGCACTCATTCGATTTCTTTGGTGATACTTGAGTGGAAGCACTGAGTCCTTGGTGTATGCAGAGAAAATCTGTTCTTGCTTTTCTAGCTATGAAAATAGTCTCAGGGCGTGCATATTTCAGTGAAGGGTGGTGAAATACCTAATGTATTGGATTATGAGATTTTAGATGAAAATGCCTCCTTTTGCTAAAGACAAAACATGATTCTTAGATCTGCTGGCCCTTTAATGCAAAAGGCACATCATTTGAACTGGTGATGGTTGGGCTTTCCTCTCACACAGCATAGCTGTGCACTGCTTTGAACAAACAGCCTGCTGCCTTTGACTGTCATCTGTTCTGCTTTTACAAAGCGTCCCTTGAAAGTCCTAAGTATTGAGATGGACATTCAGTTCTTCAGTTTTGGCCCACGTCAGGATTGCTAACAGTTTCTGACTAGATACCTTTACTCTTTTGGCAAATGGATCTCAGCCCATCTTGTACGACAAGGTCTGGATTACGAGCAAAGAGAAACTGCTGATATCACAAACTTTCAGTACGTTAAATTGTGAGGAAAAGCTTGGCACTGGGCGGAGCTTTTCTATATTATCCTTTCTTTCTTAAAAAAAAAAAAAAAAAAAAAAAGCTGTTGATAACAGCGATGTGGCTCCACCAGTTCTAGAGGCTTTTGGAAATGTTACAGAAAAAAAGCTGTTTAGGCCAGACCTTATTAGTGAGTGTCCAGTTTTTAAAGTATAAGGTGGATTCACTATGATTTGCTGTGCAGAAAGCAACCTGGATCTCAACCTACAAAAAAGAAAGGCTGGAAGAATGTCTTCTTACTACCTCATTATTTTTTTCCCAAGATTGTACTTGCCTCATTTCTCCATTGCATACTATCCATGTCCACCACCTGTTCTCCTCCTTACAGTCAAGGTTCCCTTCTCCTCACCCCCCTGGCTCTGACTTCACACATCCTCCACTTCCTCACTGAGTCTCTTTCATATACCTGCATCCCTCCACAAGTTTCTTTCAGGCCACCAAACTGGAGCTCAGAGGAAGATGCTTTCTTTTGAAGCTGTAGTTCTGATGCAAGCTGAGAGCCCCATGTCTGAATGCTGCAGTCTGTGTAACTGTTTTAGGATAGCAAAGATTCAGACCTTATGCTTTGTCACTAGTAGCTGTTAGAAAAATAGTTCTGCACTGAAGGATTTTAAATAACTTTTTCCACAAAAGAAAACCCAAAACAGTATCTCACTAGAGAGCCAAAAAGCACATCATTGCCTCACAGAACTTTTACCAGATCATATTTGTGAGGGTCAAAAGATAATTTGCTATGAGGACATCAGTTGATGTGTGGTGCTGAGAGTAGCTTAACTTCTGAAACTTTTTAGTGTGAGAGCAGAAGTTGTGTTTTCAGCATGAGTCCCAGTCAGCCCACAGGCACAATTACTAGATGAAAATCTTTACGACAACTGAAGAGAAAGACCAAGAGTGAAATTCTGACCCTCTTGTGTTAAGTTTTGCCAGTGGCTTCACAGGAGCCTTAAATTTTTTGCCTTAATTTTTCACATAGCTTGTAACCCTTTTTGTGAGTTCTGAAATCTAATGCAATGCATATAATGCATTAAATAAATCTGCAATATGGCTTCACAGAACAGAGAAGAAAATGAATCTTTCATGTCTCTACCCTGGAAAAGGGGTTATCCTTCCATTTTGAGAATAATTGGGATTTTTATTTTGCTTTCCAGTTCTGGAAAAAGAAGTTCTGACAGCTATCAGCAATGGTGACATGTATCAGCTTATTACTACTTATACCATGGTGAGGGATTGTAGCCACAATGATTATAGCACTTTAATAAAAAAAAGAGACCATTTTAGTATCAGTTTAATTTAAGCCATAACAGCTGAACATGGTTGGACCAAGCCTTTGAGCAACTAACCTTCATTTGATGGCTCTAACTATCTGTAAAAGTTTCTGAGAGCTGGCTTAGTGAGAAAGATGAAAGAGAGGATGGAAGCCTGGTGGTAATGGGGATGGTGTCTGCAACTCCTCTTTGTTATAAAATCCCTTATGAAATCTTAAAATAGCAGTTGCCTCTCATTAAACCCACAGTGTGTTAAAGGTAGAAGGATCTTTTCATGGCCCTGTTCTCTGGGAAAGGGACATGTACTGAACGTGCTTTGCCTGCCTCTTGTCCTGAGAGGGAGAAGCCCTTGCATCTGGCAGGCCCGCAGAACTACTTGCTTTTGTAAAAGCCAGGATGATTACAGACTTCTGATTCTTTTCTTGTTTTTTTCTTTCCATGGTTTCATGAAGAGAATGATGCTTGGTCTCACCATTTCAAACTGTGTGTGGCCTTAACAGAACACAATTAATTTCTGATTCTGCTGAACTCATTATTAACCTTCTGTCAGCTCAGATCAGATCAGATTTATCTTGCTGTATTTCTCAAAACAGAGGCTTAAGTGTTACCTTCTCATCTGTGGTTTTCAAATTTCCAAGTGCCATTGAGGCAATAATAGAGTTTTTGAGATGTACCTCCCAAGCCTTATTTCTGTGGATTATATTTTTCGCTTTAGAAAAGAAAAATTAGTAACTGTAGTGTTCACTGGTGGTACCAGACTGACAAAACCCTTCCAGAGACTACCTCCTGCTTTCAGATACGTCCATACACTCAGCACCCAGATGGGTATTTCAGCATTGTTTTGTCAGAAAGACTTATGCACGCCATGTAAAGAAAGGGTCTGTTTATTGATTTCTTGGCTTCTCTACAATACTGTCAGCCCAGGTCTTGACTATGTGTATCGTCATGTTGGGTTTATTCAAGGTCTATACAATACTTGAGTAGATTAAAGTTGAAGCTAGGGCTCAATACATTTTATTCACATTGAGAAATGGTGATAATATTTGTCCCTGCTGACAGAGGTCAAATTTGAACCAAGACCACAGAAAAGTCTGTAGTTTTGTATGATTCATGTGCCTACATTCAACCCAGGGTACAGCTTTCAAGAGTCTCTCTAGTTAATCCTTGCATTTGATTACTATTTTCATTTGACATCTGGTGGGGGTCTCAAAACAATTCCACATGTCATACTCAGATCACTTAAATATTTTGATGGAAAGCATATATGGGAGCTAAAATCAGATTAAAGATAAACTAAAAGAGTCATGGCTACATTGTATGAACCCACTACACTTTTATGATTAAATTTATCATCCCAAGGTTTGGGTTTAGGTGAAGCTAGAAGTTTTGAAGATAGTGATTTGTGGGAGTCCTGATTGGGAGAGCTTAAATTTTTTCTGTCCTAAAAACTGTTATCTGGTGAAATTTGTGTTCCTCACTTGACTATTCTTTCTCATATCTACAGCTCTAATATAGGCAAGTTACGCTTTTTTGTTGAGACCACCAATATTACTTTCATTTTCCCTTCATCATGCAAGCCATTGCCAACTTTTTAATTTCTTTGTTTTCATATACTTTTCACTCTCCTGAATTTACTTGGATCAGTCAACATTTTGATAAATACCATGTAAACATTGTTGCATCCACATTCATACACTTTTATGTTGTAATTTGCTCAGCCCTTCAAAAGCCATGTGCTATGAACGCATAGTGACTGGTGTATGAAAACATTCATCCTCAGAGTTACTGGAAGCATTTGACCTAGCTAAAGCATTTTGGGAATCTTTCCCCACATTCCCAGTTTGTTTGAAAATCTGTGTTTGTGATGCTAATTTCTAAAAGCCTTACTCTTTATTTGTTGCATGCAACTGGTGTTTTTCTGCTTCCTCTTGTGTGTTCTTTTCTGAAAATTAAATCAATTGCAATAGCTTCCTTGAATTAGTTAGTCAGTTTTCAATAGATTCTATATACACTTTTCCTGCTAAATGTCATTTTACATGGTCATACTCTATATTCCTGTACTGCATCTTAGATATAGTACATGTCTTTCAGTAGCAAACATTTACATAGCAAGTATTTTGTCTTTGTCCCCTAAACATGATTCTATCCAACTTTTATAGAGCTGTAAAGGATTGTAAATGTGGCAATAGCTCACTTTTCCAGCTATTTTTCAAGGTTTCCTCTCTCATCAAGTTTCTGTACCAGGTACAGAACCTCCTCTTTTCTCTAGCAAGTGTGACAGTAATTGAACAGTATCTTGCTGTTTCAGCTAGATATCCAGCTAGACCTAGTTAAACGTGGAAGTGGGGAGATATTATTCCAGCTCTTTTCAGCTTTTCTGGTTGCTAGCGTCTATGGCAGATGTCCTGTTCCTGCAGTAATATGTATTTGCATTCTGTGGTAGTATCACAGTGGTTTGAAAAACAAATTAATTAGTGTGTAAAAACTCAGGGTTTTTTTTTTTCTGCTAGAAAAAGTGATACTCACCACACTTCAGCCTATTTCTGAGCTGCCTGGAAAAGTACAGCTGATTCCTAAATTGTGGCTCTGTTAGCATAAAAGACTAGTGCAGTCGCACTGTGCAGGATACTAGGGACCGCATCCCTGTGCAGAGCTCATGCTGCCGAGGGCAGCCTGTGTGCAAAAATGTGCTCGCAGCAGCGGATCTGTTGCATGGCTCTCACTCTCCTAACCCCCCACATTTAAAGATATTTTAACTCCTCTTAGGCATGTAGATCCTTCCCTGCTGATTAGAGTGTCACAGATACCTTCTAAATAATCCTAATTTGTGCTGCATCGCGCTGCGTGGCTACCTCAGTGTTAGTGACTTCACAAAATCTTGACATACTTGAGTTCATCTTTCCAAATTGTGGTAAATGTAATGTTTTGTTTAGAACACACACATTGAGTTCCTTTTTCACTTGGCTGCTGGCTGTGTTTCATCTTGATCAAACACAGAAACAAACAAAGAAAATTAGTCAAAGCTTCAGTTTTGTTAATTCCTGGTATCTGTTCTTCACAAGTTTGCCTTCCATTTTCTATTTTATGTACTTACTACAAAGTGTCTCCCAGGAAACTGAGATCCATAAAGCTTTTTCAAAGTTTGAAAGAAAAGCTTACATCTCCAGACATCCTTCTAGCATAATAATGAATTTTGATCCATTGTTACTGTTCTGTCAGAATAAATGGATTTTATTGAGCCTTTTTAGAGAGCCCAGAAATAAATGTTACCTCTCCTGTACATCCTGAACTATAACCATGCTCACTCTTCACTGAGCAAATGCTTACTTCTTTTAGTGGTGACTGATAGAATACTGCCTGCCTCTGCCTTTGTAATCATTGTTTTAAAATCACGAATTCAGAAAGGCACACATCCCACCAAAAACAGCATGCTTCAGCCTCCATCGTCTGAGGAAATCGGTTCTCAGGAAATCGGTCTTTAGGTCATTTATAAGACCCATCTTCATCCCTTGCACCCTGCCAGTCCTGGGGAACACTCCAGCCAAGCAGCCTGATCAGGCCACACCAGTGTCTTCTGAGTTCGCGAGACAGCCCTGTGTCTCCCTGCCCAATGAAGTGAGTGTTAGGGATGCTGGATTTCGGAGCAAGGAAGGCCACAGCTGAGGAAAGCATCCCTTGTATGTACCTTTGACTTCAGGTCCCTACTCAGTGGCACTGATTTGGCAGCACCAGGCTTATCCTGCTCTCTGCTGTTCCCAGTGCCACCGGTTTTCCCCAGAAGTCACCCTTCTTGTGAGCTGCACCTGGCTGGAGGCCCAGGAGAGATGCTGCTGCCTTGTGTCGCACTGAGATTTGAGAGAGCACCCCAGCTTCAGGATAGTGTGAATGGAAATCCCAGCTGGGGCACCCTTCATGTTAGGAGGTTTTCTTTGGAGTGTTTCCTCTTAAAACAAAAACACAGAAAAAAAACCCATGAATTACCTGCGTATTCATGTCAGCCACAGGCTCCTCTTCCTTTTGCTGTGTCTCCCTACATGAAAAGGGATACGTAACCCCCTGCTAAAACGCTGCCTTCCAGGTTTGGTCACAGCCACATATCTACCTGGAATAAAAATTAGTGAAGCAGTCAGAAGAGTAGAAAGGGATAAAGAGGAGCAATCCCATTCCCTACAGCCACTAAAAGGAGAAGCAACATCTGTGTTTCTGGCTAGAGCATGATCCCAAGATCAGACGGGGGAGCAGGCAAGAGGGAAAGGAAGAGACAGAAGGTCAAGAGACAGTGTTCTGACCGGACGAAAATATGACTCTGCTATGCATGGTAGGAAAGTGAAGAGCTGTTTTGAAAATGCATCAGACATGCCTCCCTGCAGGTGTAGACAGGCGTGACTTTCTCTGTCTCTGTGTTGAGGTTGCTGGAAATGAAGAATGCCCGTGGCGCTGCGTATGAGCCAAGCAGTTTGCTGACAGGGCAGAGTGTACTGAACACAGCGTTGTATCAACACACGCACAGCCCCAGCGCCAGCCCGTCTCCCAGAGGGAAAATAACATCTGTCTGCATCTGCCCAGGGAGTCGCTGCTCTGGAGCAGACTGAGAGAGGCGCTCGCCAAGGGCTTCCCTCCATGGGGCCTCTTGAGCCACCCTGCCAGGGCATCCCCAATTCAGTCACATCCTCCATCTTGAGTCCTGAATGCAGCTGAGAAATCATCACTCAGCTCAGGCCTTATCTCACCGTTTTGAGAAATTACATTTATGTTTATGGTGCACCAATCTTCTGATTTTTATATTTCTATAAACAGAAGAGAGAGCAGGGAATCATAGCAAGGGTTTTAAGTCAGGATGTGTTGTGTTAAACTATTAAATCTATTTCTAAACCTGAACAAGCACCACAGTTAGGAGAGGTGTTAAAAACCTCAATTTGCAGGGAGCTCTATGGGACTCCTGTACATGAGTCAAAGGACAGAGACTGGCTCATGATTTATTTAGCCTGCTTTCTCTGCTACACACAGTCTGGTAACATGTGATTCAGAAACACTGCCCAGGGTTTGGAAGGGCAGCACAGAGATGTTTTTAACTGTTTTGAAAGCCAGACTCTTTAATGTGAAGGCTGTTCTGCTCACATGTATATGTTTTTGCAGAAAAAAGTCAATATTACAAGAAAAGTAATTTGGACACTGATGAAATCAATAAGTACTACGGCTCACATCAGAAGTTTGTATAGAGTAATATCCCCTGGAATCAATGCCCATTGCAGGATTCAACCATTTATAATTTCATGCTGATGTTGCAATGATCCACTGCAAGGTTAAGAATAAAGGATCTCCGAAGCTGTAAATTGAGTGAAGTGAATCAGATCACCTTTTAGTCTAACTAGCAGCTATCCTTACTTGAAAACTATTACTCTTATTTTTTGCAATTTACTGACCTCAAACTATGGTTTTCCAAACCCTAATATCTTACAGTTCGGCTTCTTTTCTAAAAAAACATCAATTGAGAGTGTCATGTTGAACAAGAAATGAACCTGAAATAATTCTGAAGACTGGAAAACAACCTTAGATTCAAAATAGTCTGTTTCTACACAGCCAGGAATGAAAGCACATCATTTTTCTCATATGGGGGGTATTTTTCAAACACCGTGCTGAATCTCTTGTTCATCCTGCTCTGCAGATAATAAAACCAAAAAGAATCATTTTAGTCATTGCTCAGCTTAGGACTGTGAGACATTTTGGGAGTCAACAAACCCAGTCCTCTGCTGTGAGAACCAACCATTTCAGAGTCTGGTATGTATAATGTGGGCCATAACTTTGGTTGACTAGTGTATACCTTTCAGCTGGAACACCACTATGTATTCAAGACTTTAAGGAAGAGATAATCTATAAATCTTTTCATAGCTTACCTTCACTTTAAGAGTTGCAAGTGCCCTAGATCTACCAACATCTGTTGATTGTCCTCTTCACCTTCTCTTGGACTACCATAGGACTTTTATGCTCTTAATGTAAAGTAGGTGCCTTCCAAAACTGTTGTGTTTGTTCTCTTTAGACAAGCTTTGCATTTTTTGTCCTAGTGATGACAGTGTAGGTGCTCACCTTAGTTTTTAGCCACTGTAAACCCTAATTCCAACTTGAAGTCACATAATGTTGTGAGTATGGCTTATGTTCCTAACTCCTTAGTGACCTCAATTTTGTTAGAGTAAATAAATGTTACGTGTTTGTGTTCAGCTTTCCAAATTATAAACAACTCCGTCAAACCTTGTGAACATGAGTCGCACCAGGAGTGGATGTCCTGTAGTTCAGGTGGATGACAATGTGAAAATACTGCAATCCTAAGAATGTAACTGCCTTTCTTTGTGGTGCATAAGAAAACTATGGTTATGGAATATCTCAAGCAGTAGTGAACAGACTGCACCAATATTCTGTTACACTGAATGCATCCTCTTGGTTCTAAGAAAGACCTCTGAAATCACTGGCCTGGCATTTCCAGCCTGCAGAACCAAGAGAGAGAAGCTGGTTCTCTGTTGTTGGTTAGCTACCTTCTGCAAAAGTGCTTATGTTTGCTACACTGGTATGAAAAGAAGAATCTTTCTATAGCCAGTTCTGAGCGTGAGTAACTAAAATTCGTTTGTATATGGGGAGGGAACACTTCAGTTCTGATAACTACATGCTGTCAAATTTGTCAGCAGTGTAGTAAAATGACACATCGTTTTGTATACTCAATATACTATGAAGAAGAAGAGGAGCAGGAAATAAGTGCATTCGAAAGGCTTTTATGGATCCATAGAAGCAAGAGCCCATATGTGTTTAAATATGCATATAGATGTTTATTCAATGCTTCGGGAATTAATGAATTCCCTTAGCAAATCCCTATGTAGTTTGTTGCATAAAGAGCTGCTTGCAGGCTGAGAGATTAAAGGGAGGGCATTGGAAAGCTACAGTTAATAAAATCATAGAATAGTTAATTTGGGAGGGACCTCCAGGATCATCTAGTCCAAAACATTCCCCAAAGCTGGACTGACTTCAAAATGAAATGCCTGTATGAAATCTAGTAATAGCATACAAAGCTGGCTTCAAACCTTATCTCTGGCAGAATATTTCATTTCATATGGCAAAACCTACCAGTAGATTAGACTAAGCCCCTTACAAAACAGAGGAGGGAAGACATTTTGGACTAGATTCAGTTTTGGTCATTTTGATTGACAGAGCTTCAATCCTTTGCTTCTCTATCCCTCCGTAAAGAAGTACCGCAGAAGAGGAAGCACTGCTGACAACAGCTTTAATTTCAAGTTCCACAGTCAGTCAAAAGCCATGAAATGGAGACTGGTATTAAGAGAAAGACAGATTTTCAAGATTAAAGTTTTGAAGATTCACTAAGCCGTATTTGCAGTGTCACAGTGCTCATAAAACCAGTAGTGTGTCCTAAATGACCAGGGAACGTGTCTGTCTTTGAGAGATGTAACCAAGAATGTCAAAGAAACTGATTTGATTTAATGCTCACTGCCATTCACTGGACATTAAAAGACTGTGAGAAGGGGAAAGGGATCTCTCTGTTTTGTCTGTCTGTCTTATTCCTTTTTTGTCCATTAAGGATTGGGCACATAAAAAATAAAATAAGATTAACAAAAGGATGTATACCTGATAAAGCCTGTTACTCCCGAATGGTTTAGTTCCACAACATATTGACAAGTACAAGAAATATACAAATCTTAATTTGTAGTGCTATGTAAGATAACAGAGTTGGCAAAAAGAAAGTAGTATCTACTCCAACATTTCCCATGTTTTGTAACTGTTTGCTCTTTTTCTCTATACTTTTGGCAAAGTAAATATAATTTGAATTATCTCTCCAGAATTAACATGTGCATTTAAGCTAAAACAAGTGTTGCCAAAGGGTATAATTGATCCATACCACAGAGACCCACAGCGAAAGAAAATTCGGAGATAATATGGCATGCTTACAAACTGTGCACTGCATCCCCCTCTAGTGACCAGTCTGCATATAAACCTTGGTAGGGCTGACTGGAAACTTTCCATCTGAAGTATTTTCTATCAGAGAAGTTATGTTTTCGTTTTGTTTTCAGTAAGGCAGGAAGTTCATGGAAATTCTCCCTCGGAATTATAAAAATTTTCCTTTTTACATGCCGTTGTTTGATAGTGGAAGAATGTAGGCTCCTAGGATTTATCGTAATTTATAATGTAGGCCAGCTTAGAGGATAAATTCAGAAAGGAACACTTCAGTCAGGTTATTTAGTTATGTCATTTTCTTTGCACAGCACATTATGAAATATCTGCTTTCCATCTTAATTCAGGACAAAATCAAAAGTTGCAATCTTGAAAATTTCCAGAAACACCTGGGCTTATTTCCCAAGCTGCTCTGCTAAATGAGTTTATTTCCAAGACCTTTGAGGCTTAATTTTTCTTGGGACATTAACGTTGTTTTGTTTGTATATTATCAATTTTTTGCAAATGCCTCCATCCCAGTGTCCTTTTGTTAATAATTCTAACACTTATGCATATGGATCTTACGGATAAATCTGAGTGGGTAGCAGACAATCATCAAGTCCTTGAGCTTCTTGTCATTCTTGTGAGCTGTTGTGTTCTTCTTAGGTAGTTGTGTTGAGATAATGGGGTTTGAGAATATGATACAAAACATCTGGAGTATTTATAAAACAGGTGTAAGTAGAAGATTGCCTGAAAGACTGTGTATGTATTCTGTGTGAACTTTTTAGACTTTCCAACCACAGTCAGTTAGGGGAATTTTGTTCTGTAGATTATTGTGGTGACATGTCAGTTGCAGATTTATTATGAGTTACAAGGCTAAAAGCCTTCCAGAGAGGGCTACATTTTAGTAGTGTGGATTATGTCATAACTATTCAGAAGATTATGCCAGTACAGTCAAACAGCCTTTTGGCTCCTTCAACATCAGGGAAAGTAACTGTCTCACCAATGAGGAACGCATCTTCTTTTTCCCAAATGTATGATCTGGTTCAGCCACGATTCTTACACCAAAGCAAGAATTTAGAGTCAAATGTCCTATGTTATGTGAGAGTTCAGATCAGATCAATGCTGTAGTTCCTAAAGGCCACTGCAGATTTGTTGCCTGTTGCCTTTTTCTGAAATTCTCATCCAGTCTTGTTTTAAATGTCACATTGTAAATTGGCTTCTGTCATTTCTCTTGGCGATTTTATTCTGGAGAAAAACGCTGACTATGAGTAAATAATTAATATTGATTAGTTACATTTGATTAATTAAAATTATTGATAATTCTGTAGTTCTGAAGTTATATATTGACATTGATTATGCCACCATCATGACCAGAAGGTATATTTATGTATAGCACAGGCAGGCCAGGAGTAGAAATAAAATGTGGTAGATTATTTTTTTAACTTCTGTTCATGTGGTTGGCCTTTGACAAATCACAGCTCAGCCCACATTTACATTTGCTACTGAACTACAAACTGCTGAAATAGGAATACCAATGAGGTAACTGTTTCTTAACACTTCTTCCGCCAAAAGAAGCTACCTGAATCTTCCAAATAAAGTTATGTGTTAGCTATTAAGTGCTACATCAAGCTGTTTTGCCAGAGATTCAGACTCTGTCCAACAAGCCCCTCCAGGCTCATTTGGGAAAGCAGTGAATGGGCTGCAATTTGGCCCTTAGATCTGAGCTCAAAACCAAGCAGAAACACTGCCAAGAATTGCCCTGCCCTACTGCTGACCTTCAAAAGTTAAAATGCTCCCTAAGTGAATAGACATGTGGCCAAAGCAAGATGTGGCTGTGCTCAAAGACACAATCCTCGCTTCCAGATCTCATTAGTGGTCAGGTTTCTTGACTGGGGCAAGACTGCAGTGGGGAGAGTGGGGTGAGCAGTGGTGGGAACTGCTTTGCTTGTTAAAGCGAAGAGTAGGCAGCGCAAAGATTATCAATACAAATACTCCCTCAGCTAAACTGAAAACCAGAATTCCCCCTTTGGCCAATCATGTTTGTGTATTTTAGTGTTCCTTTTCTGAATTTTTCAGGAAAATAATGCTTAGCAAATTTTGTTTCACTTGTAAGTGGCACATAAAACTCTCTGGAATAATGGCACAGAATGCCCCTTCTGCAGTCTGGTCCACCGGTGAGCAGAGTTCACTGCAGACCCAGGCAGACTCTCTAGACTTCTTTGCTCAAACCAGAGGAACACATATTACTGCACTTCAGAGGTGACCAGCTCCGTCCCCATGTATTAACCACCCTGGAAGCCAGGGCATACACACTGGTGAGCACGCAGAAAGCGGGTTGTGCTGTTGCAGTCTCTTGAATGCACTGTGAGAAATGGGTTTGTGCTGCCTCCCCGTCCTGTCAGCCTGGGATCGTCTCCAGCAGTGAGGTACAATGCTTGCAGGCACAAGCGGTGCAGCTTCGCACCACCCCAAATGAACTGAATCAAACCCTGTCTTTCCCCTTGCCTTCCTGAGATTCCTTCTTCATTCAGGCGGGAACTCACCAGAGAGGTCATCCTGACTTAGGACCCCATCCTTCACACCTGGCCTCTGCCTCCAGAGATGAGGAACCTGAGATAGCTGGCAGGAGGTTGGGTCATTCAGAAGACAGGCAGAAAGTGGCAGGGTGGTGACATCGTTTTTCTGTGTACTTTACTGCCTTATTGCCCAGCTACTACTTATGTTAAACACCAGGACCCTGGTCGCAAGTGCTATGCCAGTGCTTCTGGAGGGCTAGAGGGCAGATTTTGTCTGATGTATCCCCCCTGTGTGGGGACACATCCCCTGCGGCACTTCCTGGCTGCCCAGGCGGCTCTGGCTGGCTGTGCGAACAAGGACAAAGCATAGCCACTATCAGGTGGCAGGAGGTTATTTCAGTCCTCAGCCTCAGGCGTTGGCTTCAGCCCACCCCAGCCAGCAACGATGTTTTGTCCAGCCATCTGTGGCACTCCTCACAGAGACAAAAAGAGGGACAACGCTGCTGGGGGATGGGTCGGGGGGATGGAGGGACAGTGCTGGCAGCTGCGTGCGCTTCTCCCAGTGCTGCAGTTCACTCCCCACTACTGCTTGAAGCTGGGGGTGCAGGGGACAGGTACTTGTGGCTGAGCATTCGTGAGTTCAGAGGAACTGCTGCTTTAACCCAGTGTTCATTGAATCATGATGACTTTACCTGAATGTCTCACCATTCGGAGAGGAAGAAAGAAGCATCTGAAATTGCACAAGTCCTCAATGGAAGTACTGCAGAGCTCCTAAGCCCTCAGTTCTCATTTCTTGATTACTTTTCTCTATCCATGTATCTATTTTTGTGATTGGCTTTCGTCATGACCTTACAGAGCTTTTGAAAGGAGTTTGCTTGTGAGCCAAATACGTTTAAGCCACTTGGCTAACTCTAGAAAGCTGACAGCAGCACCCCAGCACAGCTGGGGGCTGCCCAGCCCAGTGCTTCGGGAGCCTGAAGGCAAAGGCAGAATGGCCTCACACACCCATGGCAGCCCCAAGGCTGCAGCAAGCAAGAGGAGGGGGCAATCGCACCTCTGCCACTCGCTGCGTAGGGGGTTATGGCCAAGGGTGAGCCCTGCAGCTGGTCAGAGGCAGCGTTTGTTGTTCCTCCTGTGAAAAGCAGTGTAGAACTGTGTCCACTCTCTCCCATAAATGTGATCTTAAAAAATTATGCAGCAAGGAGTAGAGTGCTGTCTGGTCTGTCACGTGGTTATAGAAAATCATCTGTGCAATTCTCACACATTTCTATTACAAACAGAAATAGTGAGAGACAAGGTATACTGTAGAGATGAAGATGATATAAAAACCTGACCGCAATTAGACATTCACTTTGAAACTCTTCTGTAAATTTCAGTTATCAATTGCTGCTTACTTAAGAAATGAAACCTCATTTCTATTTTTTTCAGGTTTTTTTTCTATTTTTTTCAGTTCAGGTTTTTTTCTTAATGAAATTGCAAAATGATAACTCAGAGCTGAGGCAGGAGGAAAGGTTAAGTTTAATTTGTTATAAACTGATGTTGCGTGCTTAATTTGATGACTATTTGGGTACTTTCAAACTACAGGGTATGACAGACACAAGAGATTACAGCTATTTGGGTTCTTGGCAATATCCTTTTAGTAACTATTAAGGAATGAGGCATCTCCGAACAAGAGTTTTACCATATCCTTTTTGGAAGGAAGGAAGTTCCAGCTGCCCTATAGCTCTGAATATTTTCCTACAAAACGTTCATCAAGGAGACAGAACCAAGAGCTTGGAAGTCACTTGCTTAAGTATCTGTAGTACATTGATAGCTTCAGGGAGAATACAGTGTCTTCTTTTAGGGTTAGACATCATCCTTATCAAATTAAAAGAAAATTAAATTCTCTGAGAACAGAGAGTTCAGCAGTGCCTGGACAGGCAGAGAATCCAAAGTGTCCCCAGTGTACGCTATGGACTGTACATATGGGCATCTTTACAACACTGTTTTTAACTTGAATGCAATCTGCAGGGTCCCAGAAGCTCTGCTTTTAAACATGAATAAAATTCAGTTCAACTCTGGTTTTCCTCCTTTGATGGAGCTGATATTTGTGCTACACATGCTGGCACACTCACTTCTTCCAAAGCCCTTCCTCTTGACAGGGGTCTCAACCTCAGAAATCCAGAGAGACTTTTCTGTAGGCAATGGCCATCCAACTGCCAGGTGATGCTGGAGAAGTGAGGCTCTTGAGCCATGAGTTTCAATCAAGGTGCAATAATTGCAGTGACTTTAGAGGAGCCCTTGTTTTAAGCTCTGTATGTTGTTCTGAGGAGGAAATTATTCCCTCCTCATCGAAAACATAAGTTGGATACTTATTGTAAATGCCAGCCACCTTGGAGCACAGCTCGTATATCCACTTCACCACTGCATGGGTTGGAATAGCACCACAGCTCTATATGCTGATACTCTCCAACTGTTGATGTATGTATAGACAGAGACCCATTCATCCTGGGACTGATTACAAGTCCCCTGGTATATTAATTGAATTGAAGTCTCCCTGGAAATGCCAAATACATAGGGATGGGGGTTTCCCACCATAAGTTCCTACAGAGCCAGAATTTCTTCTTATTTCCATTCTGCTTAAGCAGTAAAGTTTATGGAGATTGACCCTCAGTATTTGGTTTTCTGTCAGCACATATTGTTTCAAACATTAATTTCCAAGTTAACAGAAGGCATTTCCAAATCCCAACCCCGTGTGAAAGATTCCTGAGAAAGTTACAGGTGAGCTGGTATAGCTGTAGCAAACACATATCTATACTCCTGCATGAGAACACCCAATCTAAATCTCCAGAATTCAGGAGTTGCTACTTCTCTCACTTGTATCATCTAGTCTTTTAACTGTTCAGTCCAAGTCTAAGAATAAAGTGCCCCCAAATAAGAATTCATTGTTTTCCAAGGATAATGTTACTTTTTTGTCTTATTTGAAGCTATCAAGGTGAAAATGTGTAATAAATGCCCATTTGCTTCTTATCTAATCTGAGTATCTTCCTTTTCACAGTTTCAGTGTTAGAAATACTCTATTTTGATTTGGTTTCATTTGGTTTGCAGCTCTCCTGCCTACCTGCTCACAAGATGACACTTTAATAAAATAGATAAGGAATATTTATAGTCTTATGTAGAAATCTTTTTGTAGTTGTTTTGTTCATACCTGGAAGCTTATTTTTTTAAATCCTCTAATTAATAGAAAGGATGCATACGTAGGGTTAGATTTCCTCTCAGGCATTATCCATATCCCTCACTGTCTTTGAACAAATAATATGTAAATAAAGCTGAATTTTCTTCACATTACCTTCAATAAATGGGTTTAAACCACCACACAAATTTCGTAATTCACCTCTTTGGTTCTAGTAGTTTTAGGACAAATCCAGTAGATTTAACTTTAAGCCTCCAAATATCTCTGCTGACAATCTAAGGTAAAGTTCTGGTTATCTAAGCCTTTACATTCACTGAGGCCTGCAGTTGCTATGGTTTCAAAGATTTCACAGAAATCCATACACTTTCATAGGTGTCAGTACAAGTAATTATCTTCGATAAATGATTTCTCTGATCTCTAGATGTCCTGACAGAGATTGCCCCATACGTGTGCTGACCAAACAAGAATTTTTCTGCATTTATTCCTTTCTTCCTAACTCCAGAAACTCTCTGGGGCAAAGATGAAGACTTTATACTTAAATAAAAATCTAACATATATGTCAAACATGAATAGCATATTTTCCTGGGATTTCTTGTTGTCTGCAGTTCAGTTAGAAGATGTGGACATGAGCCTCACCCCAGCTGCAGTACACCTGAAATTCGAGGCATTTTCCATGGTGCACAGGCAGTTCTAGCTGTAGCACCTGCAGTCGGGGTGAGTAGAGGCAGGGAACAGACACAGGTCAGCTCTGCAGCCCTCGCACAGTAACTCCAGCATTTCCCAGAGGCATTGGGTTCCACAGCATTCCTGCCTGTGAAATCCTGCTTGATTAAACCACAGCTCCGACCACAGTCCTGAGCAGCATGGGCTCCAGTCTCCACAGGGCACCAGCCATTGCCCCAAATCCTTCCTTGCTACCAGTCTCGAAGAATGCTAATTTCATCATATGGACCAGTTTGCCTAGGGAACTTTGGAAAGAGATGCCACAAAGAGGTTCCACTACCACAGTCAAAATGCACTGTAATTTTTGCAAGTGTAATTTTTAAGAATAAATGCAAAATGTGGTTCTTTTGATGTCCAATAATGAACAATACTTTATGCTTACGACATAGACAATAAGGTGAAAGAGTAAAAAATCACTAAGTGCTCCTGACTTATTAAGCAGATGGAAATCTGACACTTTACCTGAGACTTGATTCAGGTCCAAAGTAACTTAGCACATGTCATCAGTTGTGCTCTGCTAGCTCTCAAAGACGTTATAAAAAGGGACACTGTAGAACTGGAACACAAATGGAGGGTGGGAGTGAAATCTTACCTCTAGCAACTGACAAAGCTCCATTACTGCCAGCAGGGAGAAGCTTCCATCCTAGATGCTGAGATAAGCTGCAGGATGAATAACATGTCTTCTTTTCATAAACAAATGGAGCTACTTTAAGAAATAAAGTACCTTTCTCTCATGAAAGTAACATTTGCAATATTAAGCATGGTTATTAAATTGAATAGGACTTACTATTGTGTCATCATTTTTTCACCTCAGCTAGTGGATTTCTTATGGCTTCTAGTGATCCATTCTATACGGACTCTTCAGATCTGTTCCTTCCCTTCTATACATCAGCATAAATTAGGAATTATCAATGTGAATTTACATTTATGTAAGCCTTAAAAGAGAAAAGAATCAGTCCATGTAATTTTATTTAAAGTCCATCACTATGTTTATATTCAAATACCATCTTTTTCACTTCACGACTGCGATTCAGTGCACATATTGAATAAAGCTGTTATACTTGATCTATTACTAATTACATAAATTGTTTTGGTCTAGTATTGATTAGAAACTGGCATTCTCATTTATGAAGCTATTGGGTTTGCCTTCTCAGAGTTAATGTGTACTTTATAACAATAAATATGAGACGTAGGTAAAAGTGGTTTATCTATAGACATTTATCTACTTAAGCAGGTGATTTGAACTCCTCAAGAGTTTAGCTATGAACCAAAAACTGTAAAATTTTCACCATCTTTAAGACACTATTAAACAGTTACCTATAATAATTTTCTTTTCCCCAGCCACAATATTCTCCTGTATGAGGATGGTCATGCAGTTGTTGCTGATTTTGGAGGTAAGGACTTTTTATGAAACATTTATAAATCAACCTCAAATTCTCTAAAAGTAAACATGTGCTGACTAAGAAAATGCTGAGGAGGTTGCTCTTCATTTTGTTATTATGAGAGGACACAAAAGGCTTTTAGGGATGAGAATGCCCCTGCTTTTTGTCTCACCTAAGTTAGCAGGTGCTGTGGACTACCCCACTGTTTATCTGAGAAGGAGGCCCAGACGATAGTGAGATGGGTACATCTCAGTTTGAGTAAGTTCTAGCAGTAGGTTAGAGGGAGAAGTTGAGTGAAAATGCCTGTAATAGAAGATGTGCCCTCCTCTTTCATGGCAAGCGCTCAGGATGTGAGGATGGTGTTATTGTGCAAGTCTGCCTGTTGGCAGCCAAGCCCCATGGCAATAGGACAGGTTTCTTTCATTTTAGTTAAAAGAGCAGAATGTAGCTCATTATGGACCTTAGTAACTTTGTGTTCAAAATTACACTAGGCTATACTTTATGCATCAGTATTTCACGCATTGTCTTGATGTTTATCAGTCAAGCTCCATGGGAATGCATTCTTGTTGGTGCAAGGGTGGAGTTTAGGGAGCTGGGCTTGACCTAACTCCTCAAGAACTACTTGACTTAAGACATGGCCATTGTCACTGTGCAGTATCACCAGAGATGTGATCAGTAGAGATGTATGAACATCAGCTTAATATAGGAGGAGGGTGGTGGCAGCACAACCATATATATGAGGGACCGAGTGCTGACCCAGACCTGCTATTATCCAGCCTGCTGAAACAAGGAGATAGCACAAGGCTTGGACCACATAGGAGTAGCTGCTTGTCTGGGACTTTGCTGACAATACTCTTATTCATACAGATATGTGAAAGGCATCTAAGTCCTCCTTGGGGACTTATTTATGTACCACATAATGTAGCATATACCACCTTCATTATATTCATGCACGATCTTGTCATTTTTTGGTGGACTGACATTTAATAGGACTGATAGGCTTCTATGGGATTGCATTTTGATGCAGGGCTCAGTGACTGTTTGTTGTAAATCTAGATACAGTTATATTAACCAGTACAAGTAACCATGAGGTCACAAATTCTGGGCTGGATCCTCAGCTGCTGTAAACTACTATTAATGTTGATGGAGCTTGGTAGATTTATGCCAGTGCTGAATTTGGCATGCAGGTTTCAGAAGACTCATTGTCTGTACGCATCCTTGTTGAAAAACAACTATCACAGTTCTCCTGGACTCTCAAAACCCCAGAGTTATTAAAAAACAAAAAACAAACAAAAAAAACAACAACAAAAAAACCCAAAACACTTTGTACCAAGACTTTTGTATAATAAGGTGGGTATCTGTATTGGCTTGACAGTAATTTGTTGTTGTTGTTGTTCTGTGTGTTTCAGAATCTAGATTTTTGCAGTCCCTGGATGAAGACAATATGACAAAACAACCTGGGGTTTGTTTCTTGTTTTGTTCCACATAATTAGTATAAAACATACAAGCAAACTCAGTTTAGAAGAAAATGATATTAGAAATATTTTTGTTGGAAAAGATGAACTGGTATAGTATTTTATGTCTCTTAATGTTTCTTTGTGGTTTTTTTTTCTCCCTTTAAGTCTCTTTAATAGTAGAGATGAGTGAATATATAAGATCTGCAACAGAAAATAATGCTTTATAAGGTCATCTTTGGAGCTCTATTGCCCCAAAAATCCTTACTAAAGTGTCTTTTTTTAAATCCACCCTTCCCCACTCACATACATATGTTGCTGGCAGGTGGTTCCTATTTCTAATAGGGAAGTAGTTATTCAACACTGGTTTTCTTTCAGAGTTCTTTTCTCCATTACAAGCCTATTGCAGAAAGAGTCAGCTTTACAAGACAGTACTGTTGTCTTCATAAGTTTTAGTCAGATGCATTCTGTGTGTCACTCCATGGTTATGAAAATTTGCATCATCATAATGAATAATTGTGGGATAGGATGGGTGATAGGGAATAGGACCCTAAAACCAGGGTTTGGCAATCATCTTTTTAACAAATTGCAGTAGGCATTCACTGTGTGAGGAGTGAGTACTGCTGCTGCAGACCTGGGTCCTGCCAGGGTTTGATGACGTCTCACTGAGAAGGGCTGGCTTGTAAAGAATGTAGATTAAGTTACTGAGGTGCAAGGAATCTGCAAAAACACCCTGAACTCATCACTCCAGTGAAAGGCTGGTTGCTTGTGAAACAGCCTCAGAATGGGCTTCTGCAGAAAGCAGTGAGATCCCAAGAGAGAAGGCACCGACCCAATGCAGTTGTCATCAATTTTTCCATCTAGCAGCTGGAGTAGTAGTTCATTGGTATTATATGGCATGCTCGGACCTTATGATGTGGTCTCCACACTTTGAGGCTGGTGTTCTGCTTTTATTCTATTCTACTGAGAGCACTACTCTCATGTTTAAAGCCTGATCGGTCTGGCTTTATGGCATTGAGACAGCTACCATACTAACGCCGTTACGTATAATGTGCAATAATATGCTGCCTAGACTTTGTGAGCTAGGTGAAAATTTTTCGTGGCAAATTTACCAGTTATGTTATGGAGCAATGGAGGCAAGGAAATAAGAAAAGAAAGGAAAACAAATATACAAATACAGGAAAAGATACATATATGAGGAAATAAACACTGTTAATGTATTATTGATATTTCCTGATGCACAGAACCTACGCTGGATGGCCCCTGAGGTGTTCACCCAGTGTACAAGGTACACCATAAAAGCCGATGTTTTCAGCTATGCTTTGTGCCTCTGGGAGCTGTTAACAGGTGAAATTCCATTTGCTCACCTGAAACCAGGTAAGATGCTCAATGAATTAATATTTAAATTTCTCTGAAGTAGAGAAGTAGCTACACTGTATAATATTAACTTGATACATGCAAAGTTTCACTTATTGATTCCTTCCTTGGTTTGGTTTTTTGTTTCTGTTGGGGGAATCATCAAATAAAGATTCACTTTTCTGCTATTTTGAGATTATACCTCCATGAAACTCCTTTGAGCGCCTTTGTGATGTTCAGAAGGTCAGCCTCTCGCATGCAAAATGCAGCTGTCATGAATATCATTGGCAATTGGCAATTGCCAGCTTTGTATATGACTTTCTACGCTGTATTAGCTGTTTTTCATATTTCTTTATTTCCTACTGCTAAAGTGATGCAGAAGCCAAATGTCTGACTCAATTCCACTTCAGGTTCCAGAAATGAAATACCTTTAGCTGTGAACCTGAGTTTCAGTTCTGAATCATTTTCGTGTTTGTGTTCCTTTTCCACTGGTCCTTGTTTCAAGACCATTTAACTGAAGATCAAACCGTACATTCCTGGGTGCAGTTCTTGTACACCATCATCCGTATTATCACAGCTTTCTATAAGGTTACCATTTCTAACATTAATCTCAGTTAATTCTGAATTAACCATTTTACTCTGTTCAAATTATGGTCTAGATAGGACTAGAAGACTCAAGAGGAGTTAAAGCTCACTGGGAGCATCATAAAGGAAATAAAAGGCATAAAAAAAGGTATAGGAGTACTGTTTCTCTCTCCCCCTTCCCCCCTTTTTTTTAAGATGCATTACATCAACTGAATGATAAGGTCCCTTTATCCTGACGTCCATGGGCTTGCTGGCCTTTTGTTTCTGCAGCTTTATAGAGAAGCATTTTCTGTCCCGTCTTTCTTTGCTGAGACACTATGCCTAGGCAAGGGCTCTTTCCTTGTCATCCACTGTAGTGATGAGTCCTTCCTTATCTCCAAAGCACCAACAGTTTGTCTGAATCCTATTATAAAACACATTTTCCAAAGACCATGTTTGTGCCCACAAACATGGGGATGCAGTTTTCCCAAAATGCTCAGGTTTGATCCAGGTCTGCTCTCCTTAAAGTGAGCCCACCTACCACCTAATTTTGGTCCTCTCAGTGGCCTAAGTAAGTGTAATTTTCCCCCTTCCATGGATAAGGAAACTGAGACATTGTACAAGGCCACAAAGCAAGTGATTTTTTAGATGCAAGAGTCATGGTTTACAGCTAGTTCCTAGTCTCTGTGGTACCTCAAACTGTTCTGCTTGTGAAAGATATATTTGTGCACAAAAAAAGATATTGAATGTGCACATCTGATTTATATATATGTTCTGCAAAAAACAGCTTAGCTTTGAGAGTATTGTATATTTTATAGTCTATATAAAAGCCCCACATTTAAGATATATGTTCAGATAACGACTATTCAGTTAAATACAAATCCCATATTTTTCTCAAAGTATGTATTTCAAGGTGAGGGATTTTCTTCATGACAATTTTGTGTATTATCTGCAGAACACTAACTCTAATTATGAATCACTGACTTTTTTTCTGGTTTAGAGTTACCTTTGTGCAGGCTTAGAAGTCCAGGAAGCCATTCTGGTGAAGTTCATTGAAATAATTAGATATTTAAAAGAATATATGATTATAAAATTTGATTATAATGAAAACTAGATGTCACCCATTGAAATAAAAGTGATCACCCCATCAAAAGCAATTCCATGTTCTCTACTGAATCTAGTACAGTATCCAAGTATATAAGTGTATGCTCTACACTGAATAAGATATCCATTCATCAGATTTCTATTTCATGAATAAGAATAAACATTTTTATAGGTATTGAATCAAAGTCACTACTTAATAGATGTTCTATTTGATAAATTAAAACAGGTGCATTCCCCAATTAAATCACTTCATCATTAAGTGAAACATAATGCTTGTTGAGGTCCACATCATGCAGTCCTGTGGAACCAAAGCCTGCAGCATGTCTTCTGGTTAGTAAGGAAACCTATTAACATGCTCAACAATCACCTGTAAAATAAACAAGGTGAAAAAAACATGAAGAATGATGGTTCTGAGAAGTATCTGGAGAATGCAAAACTTAATATTTATTAAATATAGAGATTATTTCTTTGCTTCTTTCTTCAATGCAACCGGCTGATAATTGTGTCATTATCAGATTGGTATATTATTAAGGCCCAGGCTACACTGCAAGTGCCATTCAGGTTTGTAGCCAGTTTAGGAAGCAGTTGGGATTCACAAGCGGGCTGAGACTGCGTGAGCATGGAGCACAAATATACGCACAGAAGGCACAAGATCTGTATTTTACGTAAACACAGTCCTACTGGGGTGATGCAGTGCTTGTGAGAGAGCGTAGACAGAGTAGTAGTTTTGCAGATCAGTGCAGGTGGATGATGTGTTTGATCTTTGTCATTGTTGTCACTGTTTTCCTTTGGGGATTGTGTGGCTGGGATGGAGGTTCTTCAGCAGATGTGCTGATGTGTTTGTTGCCCACTTGCTTGAGCTGTGGTTGAGATGACTGGGTCCTTCATCAAGTTAGAAACCCATGAATGGTTCCCAGGCCAATCCCATCCTGTTTTCCGGAGAACCATGGCTCAGTTCTGTATTCGTGCGGTATGTATATCTCATGTATGCTTGCACAAGGCATGACTGCAAAGGCATCCTTCGGTGCTCTAGGCACAGTCTTCATGTAGAAACAGATGTTGGCAGTTACCTGGTGTACAATATTCCATTGAAAAGACATTTTGGAAGGCTCAGGGGACAAGAGGACACCCTCTGATATCTGAAGATCCTCTTCCTTAGCTTTTTTCCACAGATGGCATTCAATTCACACCTGTAAAACTGTCAGCATGTAAGCTGTGGGTAGCGTTTTGTGGGGAAACACAGGGATATACATGTCTGGAAATTACAGGTGTGAAACTAGATTCAGAAACTGAACCATTGCATCCCACATAGCAAAAATAATGCAAAGATGACACTTGCACAAGGAAGTGGCACATTACAATTATAAACATACAGGTATCCAATATAGGAGATGTTGATCAACTTCTGCAGTTACTACAGTTGTTTCCCTGATCCATAAACAAGAACAAATTGAAATAACATTTTGTAGGTAGGCTATCATTGATTCCTCTCATGGCTTATAGTTGCTGTGACCCAGAAGAAAGGCAGGATCTGACCAACCAGTCAAACCAGAAAATACTCAGACATTTAAGGATATCACATAGTAGAGCTGGAAAGCATCACTATGATCAGAGTTGTGAGGACCACCTAAACTCTTTTCTGTTTTGCTCATTTTTGAGAAGAATGGATTCTCGTCATTTAATTCAGCCATTCTAAAGTACTTTTTAACAGATATATTTTTTTAGCTGAAGAAAAAGCCTACTGACTGTGAAAGGAGAGCCGAAACAATAGTGACACAAACAAACTTTGTAAAGTATTATAGAAGTATACAGAGTCACAGAGTGTGTTTCTCCCTTTCTTTTTCTAATTTTGACCCCATTAAACTGATGGAATAAATCCTATTGACTTTGATTAGACAAGGTTTTGCCAATAGGTAATATATCACTTATATTATGTTTGGCAGAAAAAAATGCAGCATTTTTCATTGCTATCTTAATCTGATTTGCATTTGCCTTCTTTTCATAATGTCTGCTAGGCAAAAGATGAATCCAGCAAAAGATGAATCCAGTAGTATCTGAGTCATGTCTTCAAAACTTCTTTAGAGTGGAATCAAAATTAGGCAAACTGTGTTTGCCCCTCCTGTCTACATATAGTTACAGTATCACAGGATTTATCTGATATTAACATTCTGAAATATCATCATGCAGACAAAAGCTGCAATGAGGACAGACAATGGCTGAAATTAATCAATTCTTATGATGAATACTGTGATGAGAATGGGATATGGTTAAAAAAATTAGACCATTCTTGTTACAATCCCATGGTTGCAATCTTACAGTTCCCTGCATATCCCATATACTCTGATCATATCATTTTAAAGTGTCAGGCAAACAAAGGATTTTACTTAGCTTTTGATATGCGTTCAAAATACATTTGTTTTGACTTGAAAAAATTTTGCTCAAAAGGAATGAGAGAGACTAACCATATCTTTGGATTCACTAAACGTGTTAACCCAATTAGGAAAACATTTTTGCAATTTTGTCTCAGTCAGTAGTGGCTTGCACTTATAAAAAGGCACTCACTAGATTTTTACTAAAGAAACATTTAGAATTAATTTTTGTTTTAGACTGTAACAGAACTAGCCATGGGTTATTTTAAGAGATCTGAGTCTGTCATGAATTTATCTGCAACTGGAGTATACCTGACACCCTGTCTTAATAATGAAGATAATATTTTTTTTTTTAATTTATTTGTAGGTTAACTCATTTTTTCCCCCAAAGGCCTTTTTTTTTTTAGGGTTTATGCTAAATTAGGTTGTCTTCATCCATGCTCAGTCTTAACAGCAATGTGTTTCCATTCAGGGTTATAGACTACCTTAGCTATCTTTACAAACAGTATGGATTGGAAAGCCTCTTTTAAGCTACAAGGCTTTATCTACAGGTTTGATGGTTCAGCCTTTCTGTACCTGCCAGGGTGTATTTCAGTAGTAAATAGGTTGTTTTCCTGGGAACGTGTGTGGTTGCTGGGTGCTAATGGATTTCTGTCGGGCTATTTGCTTGCAGCGGCAGCAGCGGCAGACATGGCGTACCACCACATCCGCCCACCCATTGGATACTCCATCCCCAAGCCCATCTCCGCCCTGCTGATGAGGGGCTGGAACGCCTGTCCCGAGGTGAGTGCCCCCGCCTCGTGCAGCCAGAAAGGCAGTAGGAATACCAGTATTTCTGTTTTGGCCAACCATCTGTCTGACTTCATATGGCTTCCCCAAAAGCCCCAGTTTCTGAGGCAAGTGCCATTGCAGAAAGCCCTGAGACAGGTAATGGAGTATGTCAAGAAATACAGAAGAGTTGGTGAATTGAGGAGGAAAGTAAATTAACATTTAGCCATTCAAAGAAAATTTAAGTAATTATGTAACTTTGATTATGACTTGAGTTATTACTGAGTGAGTAGAAAACTACTTGCTGCTCTCATACTTTTGTAGGTATTTTCTATGAATTCTTGATTTTTTTCATGTGAAAAAATCTGTATCATCACAAAGAGGAGCCAAGTTACCCTGGAAGTGTATAAACTTCTGACTACTTTTATACCATGTCCTGAGGCTATTCCCTGATACACTAATAGGATACAAGCACAGGAGGTCTATAGAAGACAGAATGACCTGAAGACAATCAGACACCCTCTCCCTGGCATTTCTGGCACATTGCTGCAGTCCCTGTGCTGGGACACACAGTCAGAAGTTATGAGAAATCCTGTTTCTGAGAGAAACAGGGACCAATCTGGGGCCTCTTTCTTCTTCATGGCAGCTGCTCTCAGTTCATAATACTCAAACCTCACTGTTCTGTGTTTTTTTTTCTTAAGCTGCTCTAAGATAAACTCTGCATACTGATCTTGTGTATTTGCGTTCCATGAAAAAACACTAATATGTATTTACTTATCACTGTGTTTCTTGCTTTTAAAGCAATATATTTTTCTCCTTTCAAATGCAGAGTAGATAAGACCAATGAGGACACATTGCCTGGTCCACGAGACTAGTCCTCATAAGGTGATCTTTTAGTGATAAATTTTCAGACCCACAGGTTTTGAAGTTAAGGAAATAGAGTTAAGAATATTTTGGATCTGCTTAGAACTCCTTCTGTGTTAAAATTTAGTTTCTGAGCAGCAGCTCTAGCTGTTTGGAGAGCATGCAGCGACTGGTTATGGGATTGCCACCCAGGGATCTTAAAAGCGGTCTACCAGGCTGTGAATAGAAGGGCACCTGTCCTGGAGAGAGAAAAATGTCAGTCCCTACCACCAAGGAACTTAGCGGGTACCTGTGCTTTATGAGGCAAAGAAGGCCAGAAAACTTAGCAAGCAATGTGAATTTAAGACAGAATTGAACAGATGCAGGCATGAAAAAAGATTTTGTACTTTCTGTTGAGCAAACAGTAATAAGCCCAGCACAGAAATGTTTTAAGTACTGCAACTTGTACATTACAGAGAGCAGACATGGTTTTGAGAACTGTAAATGTAAATTTTTACATTAAATTCCCGCTGTATGTCCTAGGTCACAAACACCACTGGCTGCTCCAGTCAGTGAACTTTTCCTGGTTTGTCTTCCTCTCGTTTATATTCTATGTTGTTCTGTTTGGCTCTGACACAACTAGATGTGGTTCCTGTCTGAGTCTTCCCATTACCAAAACCACTGTTCAGTTAATTGAGTAAAATTACTTGAGTTGAATTACCTTTAATTTTTTACGATACTTTAATCAAAAACTATTTTATGGTTTTGGACTTGTTGAAATTTCCCACTACAGTGATGCTAATAACTTTCAGGAAAGCTGGGGCAGTTTGTCTGTACATTTGAAGAAAGAAAAAGAACAGTGTCGTGACGTTTTTTTCCTCACTTTCTTTTGCCTCCAAAGGTGATGCATTAGCATATTCCGCAGATGGTGGGTACAATATAGCTTTTGTAGTGGAGTTTTCAGCTTCATATATTCTGCAAGGAATTAAAGGCACCTCATTTTCTGCCTCAAAACTACCGTCTCCTAATTATGGTAACAAAGCCTCTTCATGTTCTTCCAGCAGCATTTCAGCTTCTTCAAGGTCATGGTTGTCTTGATAAGGTTGGTGATTGTTTTTAAAGTCATGCAAATCCTGCATGTCTTCTGTATGCACAGCACTGTTAATTTGAAGACTGGTATCGCTGCCCAGTAATATATTTCCATTTTCTGTAGGACTGAGGCTACTGGCTGTACTAGGTGTAACCTGGCACTTTGTTGGTAGTGTTGGTACATTTTGCTCTTCACATTATTCAAAATTTGTAGCATATTTTCTGTTTTGGTATCTGAGATTGTTTGTGTGTCTGAAAAATAATGTTTTCATTTTCATTAAGTGGCATTGTATTTCCTCTTTTCTCTAGTTTTGTTCCATCTTCTCCAGTGTTATCAGTCCTGTTCAGGTAGTCTGCAATATCAATTTCTTCTTTTTACTTCTAGTTAACTGCCAGTTAACCTGAATGCTCAGATATAAACTTGGCAACTCTAACAGGGAACAGTGTTCATTTGTGTTGAAATTGTATCGTTCTTTGCAGAAACCTGGGCCACAGCAGCTGAGTTACAGGATTTAGAACAGGCAGGCCTCCTTGTGAATGTTTTCATGTGCTTCCCAAATCCTTGACATTTCTACTATAGTTACATTTTTGTTCTGGATTTTGCATTCCTGGCTTTGGCTGAAGTATTGTGCTGTATTTTCAAAAACTAGTCCCCGCTGTCTACCGAATTCAATGCTAGGATTTTTTCTTCTGAGTTCTTTACCACTCCTGTCTCATTAGGGAGACCTGAAGAAGAATTGGCATTTCTTTCCTTTTTTAAATGTCTCTGCACATGTAATCCTGTGGCCTCCATCACATCACGTTTATTTCCCTCAGTGGGAAATAAATTCTGCAATTCAGGGTGGAAAATAGGAGGGAGGCTTGTTACAGTCTTGAGGGCTAAGGACAGATGTAAGGTGTTTTTGTTCTTTAGGACTTCGCCTTTGGACCCTTCGTCCTTCTTATGTTGGAAATATTGTGGGAAGGATGATAAACGTTCACTACCTAGACACTGCAGACTTATGACAATTTTCTAGCATCTGACACTATTTGTTATAATTGCATTTCCTGTGGTTTTGCTCCCAGGTGATAGCTGCTTGTCACAACATGCGGAGCAATGCTTTTGGAGTAAATCTCTTTTTCTTCATGAGCATTAGTGTGCTTATTGGTGAGCGCACAATATATCTGCTTTATTTTTCTTTCTGCTTTCATCAGTTGTATTTTCAAAGCCACTGTTAGTTTTCTCAGGATTTCACTCAGCAGTTCCCTGTGCTGTCCTTCTATTCCAGCTGTTCACTACAGGACAGTCCACCTAGTTGGATTCTAATCTTGGAAGCAAATTAAATTTTATAGTCAACTAGTCACGTCCCCTTATTTTCATTTTACTTTTCCATTTGGTTTCATCTTCTCTCACCCAGTTTTGATTTCCAGGAAGATCCTGAATGGAGACTGTTTACCTTTCCCATTTGTTGTTTCTGAACTCCTGTGTCTTCTAGTTTCACAAGTAATCATGTTAGGTTTGATGCCAATGTTTTGCAGTTGCTTTTCCTGTGGTTCTGTCTCATAGGAGCCAGCTGTAACACCCATCCCCTTTGCTAGCTTAGGTACATAAAAACTACCATTTTTTGGCATTCATCTTCTCTTGACTTCAGCTGATAAGGGTAGCTCTTCATCATTAAGTACTCTTGTGTTATATTGGCAGAAGCTTCCGATCAACTCCATCATCCCAGTTACAAAACCAAGACACATTTCTTGCTCTTGTTCTTAAGAAGTTGGAGGATCCCTGTCAAGATCCCTTTCACAGAGAGTATTGCAGAATGCTGTGATAGCATTGTATTATTCTAAAGATAACCCCTCTAATGGTAAAGTTATTCAAATGCCTCTGCCCTCAATGGCATACTGTTACCCAGGAGTACTGTGCATGTGTAATTTGAGTGAGTGTGAGGGGTTTTTTAAAGGTAACTTTGTTGCTGATTAAAAATATTCATCAGCCTTCTGAAGGATAGGGTAGGAAAATCTTGAGTTTTGTACTGTTCCTCTGCTTTTCAGTCAAACCAAATATACTACTTTCTTCTCCCAACCTCATATTAGTCCAATATTATCCTGTATAGGTTTTACTTTTAACCTGGCTGCAAGGTTAGGAAACCATGACAATCTCCTACTTGGACCTGGTCATCACTACTTTTTTTTTTTTTTTATAGCCATGTACACTAGCATACAGGAGGTATAACGTGTCCCTGAATTTTGCTTATGGTCACTGATTTACTCAGATATATCCTCATTAAATGCATGACAATGGAAAATCAAACTCTATATTTCCTTCTGGAGTTTGAATTTCATTCTGATTTTCACCTCATTCTGTTCTCTTCTAAAAGAAAATCCACCGTTATCAATCTTTGAAAGGTCATGCAGTGCTGTAGTCTTTAAATCTCCCCACTGGCCCAGACTGTTTGGGTTAGTAACAGCTCCATAGAAATTCTCTTTCAGGGCCTCTGCTTCATCATTCACAGGCACGTTTCTGTAAATCTCTTGAGAGCACAACTCCATCAACCTGTGCTTGAGGCATGAGAATAAGCCACTCCTCTTGTGATCAGTGTCCCTCTGAACGCTCCTAAGCGATGTCTGTAGGCATATGCACGTTTTATTTGCCTTTAGCATTGCATGAAGCTTATTTTTCTGTAGAAAGTGGCACATTTCTTTTTCAGACCCAACAATAGACATGATTATTATTTCATTTGCCTGAGCTAAGCAGTGGTTACAAGATCCTATAGTGAGATAATTTCTTGGCTCATGTTCACCCTGGGATGCATCTGGAGTTTTCTGATGCACGTCAATTTGCTCTACCTTGTTCAAGTTCCCAGGTAAAGAAGGCCAAGACTAGACAGGAGAGACCAACAATGCCTGTAACAAATAACAAGTTTAAAACATAAGCATATTGTTAGGAAAATATAAATTTGAAAATACTATGGTAGTTTTCTTGTACTCTACAGTTGTTGGAAATTGAAAGAGGATAATAAGATCAATTAAAGTCTTCTGCCATATCATCTCGCAGACAGTACAATGCACACATATCATCTTGCAATACTGGATAAGATTTGACAGAGTAGTCTGTTAGACGGAGAGTAGTGGCAGCTCTGCAGGCATGTTCTGCAGCAGTGCAGAGATCCCATTAGTCCCTACGTGATGATGGCCCCTCACACTTTTTCCAGATGATGATGAATTCCGCGTAACTGCATGTGAGAACAAGTTTGTTTACATGTAATTCAGGCCATGTAGACTTTACCAAGCTTCATGCTTATGCTGAGCTGAGTTTATCACTAATGCATCTCTGCCTCCTGGCAGGGCTGTTTTAGCATTGTAGATGCCGTAACTGTGGACCAGAATTTCCATGTTGTTTTGAAGAATCTCTCCACCAGAAAATTTCTTCGCTATCTTGCAAAGATGATAGTTTTGTTTACCAATGCATGGCTTAATAGAACTGTTCTAGCCAAAGACAGGGAAGACACATCCACAGAAGACAGAGCTCACCAGAAACACATGATGACAGTGTAGAAGATAAAAGATAAAATGCTGTGCCTTTTGAAAACTCTGAACAGGTCCTGCAGCCTGTAGGGAGAGAGGGAGCAAGCCTCAGGGCTCAAAGGCTGCATGAGCAGCAGTAACAAATGCAAAGCCATGATTAACCCAAGCCATAGGAAGACTTAAAAGAAGCTAAGAAAACAACCATTGGGCTCCAAGATGGGCTGTCATGTTTTGTTTTGCTTCCCAGAAGTCTTTGTCCAAGCACAGACTATGCCTAACCTTTCTGAGCCCGAGAGCTCTCATGAGATCTCTCAGCCTTAGGTGATTTGACTGCAGGCAGTGGTATGGCTGCAGGCAAAATTTTAAGCTATAAGATGAAAGAGACAATGTTCAAGGATGGCTTTTGGCAGGTGTACAGAAATGAGGGGCAGCACACAGGAACAAATGTTCCTGCACTTCAGCAGGAGAGGGAAATGTAGGTGACAAATGTGAAGTGTTATACGGGAATTGAGGAGGGAAAACACTGCAGCCACCTCAAGAAGCTAAAAGATGTGACTGCCTGGGGCATCACATTCAAAACCAGCGATGAATATTCACCAGTGTCTCAGATGGCTGAAGTACTGACTGGGCAGCTGCACTGAGCTCCAAGCAGGGAAACCACCTCTGCCAGGACTCCAGCCCTTTTTCCTCATCCTGCAGGGTCTTCCCATTTCCTGGAATTGCTCCTTTTATCTGGGGCACAGAACATCCTCGAAACACCTCTGACTTGTTGTAAGCGTCCCATAAGGGATGCTTAAGGCATTAGGTTTTATAGGAGCAGCTGTAAAAGAGAAACAGAAACATGATTTACAAGTTGTAGAAATATTCTGGCTTCTGATCTCTGTTTCCTACTGTAGCTTTAATCCTAAAAAGATCATATTTATGATCTTTGGAGCTGACAAACCATGTTTTTCACTTGTTCCAATGCAAAAAAAAAAAAAAAAAAAAAAAAAAGGGGGGGGGTTCTTTGGGATTATTGGGGGCAAAAGAATTTACTCATTGCTTTTTAATTTCTGAAACCCCAGGAAAATGTCTGTTCCTTTAATATTGCTTTTTTCAAGGAGTACTCATACTATGTTGACAGTTCTCTAAATATCCAGTGGCAAATATCCAGGGTACTAAAACAGAACAAATACAATCAGCTGCAAATCTTTCCCAAAGGCTTGGGGACAGCTGTGCTTTGCAGAAGTCACAGTCTGGTGTCCTCTGGTTCAGTGTCTGCTGGGACAGATGAGGGGTCACTTATAGGACCCCTCCCTCTAGCAGGACCATTCCAGCTGTGTCCTGGGACATCAGCGCATGAGCATGTGGAGGGTCTCTTGGACAACCACTTGTGAAGGTATTAACAGCTCCAGATGTTACACCAACTCTTTGCATTTCCCCCCAAAACCTACCAATAGTTGTGACTGATAACGGTGTAGCCTGCTCCCAGGATAAGACTTCAGGAATACATGTCAAGACTCCAAGCAATCATAAGGGCAATCCCATGGAGAGGATACAGCAGTGTGGGAAGGTGAGAAGGGGTAGCAGTGACAAAGTTCACACACACGCTTCTTTGCCAGCCTCAGATGGCAAAAATACTGTTTGCCACAGCCCCTGAGGGAGCAGTGCAGGAGTTAATGCTGTTTCCCAGTGGCTCCCTCTCTTCATGCTGAGCTGCAATCTCTCTGTCAGTGCCCAGTTCTGCCAGTCTGTCCAGCTGCATCACCCATCTCACTGCCATAATCTCTGTCTTGCCTGGATTGAATTGTAGGGTCCCAGCCCTTCTCCAGCCTCCCGCTTCATCCAGGCACTCGATCATTTGTCAGAAACATCATGTAATTCTCCTGTGCATCTAACTATTAGATTTTTTTTTTTTTGCTACGCCATGACATAACATATTTCTTTGAAAAACTGAAAGCCATCTATTCTATTATATTTCAAAACTACTACATTGCTTATTATTACCATTGCTGTTGTTTTGGGATGCATTTTTCATTGCTTAGGGAAGTGAGAAAACAACAACACTTAGAGCCAGGCAGGGTACAAGCCAACAATGTATGCATTTCACATGCACGCCTCACCCAGAGTGGCTCATTCTCATCAGCTACATCACTGCTAAGCCTAAAATGGTCCTCTCCTATTCCAGCTGTCTAAACTATTTAATGGGTCTTCCTATTATTTCAATTTTCCCCCTATATGATATGGAATTTAATTTTCAGAGGCTTAAAATAGTAACCACAATGAATATTTTTTTCCCCAGCTGATACCGTGGGAATTTTCATGTGGGGCTCTGATTAATGCTGATAAAGACAAACCTCAGATAAGCGTTACAATTAATAAACTCTTCTTTAGGATAGAAAGTAACTGTACTGTGAATTTCAAAAATGTGTGTTGCATCTGCTGTAATTATTGTCTTTTGGAACCCAGCAATGTCTGCAGGATAGGATTCTGATTTAACAAGGAGTTATCGCACGAAGGTTGCTATGGCACCTTTCTCACATGCTGCAATTGTGACTGGTTTTTAATGATGAGAGAAGTCCGTCTGATTATCCCAATTAACTCAATAGCAACAGCATTAAAGAAAATCAAATACACAAGTGTTCCTTTCTGAGATTATAAAATGGTGGTTAAGGAAAGATCAGTTTATGTTGCCTTTTGCAGTCTGTTGCTATTTCTGCATTAAAGGGAACATGAACTAACTAAAGCAAGATTGCAAAAACACTGCCATCCTCAAAACTGGTAGCCTTTAGGGCCACAGCAGGATTTAATGGTGCTTGAGACCATCCATGGTAGAGAGACAACACTGACCCTCCCACAACTAGTCTTTGTATCTCTGTCCTTACATTGAGGGTCAAGTCTTCCAAAGCAGGGTTGATAACCAGCACTTTTCTGATGCTGCATCCCAGCTGTATCTCCTGACTGGATGGATTATACACAGATCTGTGTATTTGCACCTGAAAATGCAGATGCAGATACTGGAGTGTGTGGGCGCCTGTGCTGGTTCAGATGAGTCAGGGCTGTCTTACTGACAGTGTTACTGTCCTGGCATTTGTAGAGCATAAGAATGATGGGTTTGTTCATAACTTCTGGGCTTTGACAGTGTTCCTTGGTGATGCCAAATAGAAACCAGCCAGATGAATGTCATCTCTATGAAGCATTTCTCACACAGAGAACTATGGGCTTGAGTAGGTCCTTTATATGCTGCTGTGTGTCAGCCAGGCAAGGGACCCTGTGTGATCTATAAAGCCATCTTTAAATATGCTGCTGCAGTAATTGCACAGGTATTTTTGCGCGTGGCTCTAAACTGTCCAAAAAGTCAAGAAATATACTCAGGAGACTGGAAATTCAGTTTGCTTAGAAAATGTTCCACAAAGTGGGTTAGCTGCTTTAGGAAACACATTGCAGGGGTAGGCTTTGGGTTTGGAAACTTTGGTTGGTTGGTTGTTTTTTTGGTGCTATTCTGGCATTCAAGGTCTTCATTGAACAATGTGGAAGTTTCATTTCTGATGAATGGGAGCAGATTTTGGAACCTGTGTAATTTTCTGGTGTTACAGGAGACCTTGTTTCATATTACAGCTTCATACTACTGAACCAGATACTCTGACTTTGAATTTCCTACTGGAAACAGAGTCCTGGATTTGTGCCCTGGAGTCCTTTTTCTAGTTAGCCTAACTTAGAAAGATGAGTTATCATGTGCCTAAACCTGTCCTTGCCCTGGATACTTGAGACCTTTCTTACCTGGTTTAGTGAACACATGCTCAAGCGCCTCCACCAAGACAGGGGAAGAGGGAGGTTTGTGTGACTTTGGGCAACTGATTGACTGCAGTGAGCTTTGCCCCCTTACTGTATTCCTTACTGGTTACATACACATCAGTGTGAGAATTGTGGATAAAATGTATTTGCCGTGCAGGGCGTAGCTAGTTTATTTCATCACTAGTTTATTTATTGTTATTAGTGGATTTCCTGGATTCTTGAATATGCTCTTGTCTTCGCACTTCATGAGCTAATGTTAGGGCGGGGGGGGGGGGGGGGTGAGGGGGTGGTGTGGTTTGTTTTCCATATAACTATAAAGTAGCTGCTAATAATCAGCATGTAACTCACATTCTATTTAAATTTATTAATAAGATGTCATATTAAATTGTTGACTTAAGCAGGCACTATATAATGGATATAGTCACTGTACCTTGTTAGCATTTCCACAGCTCATTTAGCCCCAATAAAAAGAAACCATCTTTCCAGAATCCTAATGCACTTTGTTGCTCATCATTATCACTCCAACATCACTTAATCTTGCTAATGTTTTAGAGCTGCATAATAGAATTATAAGGCAATTGATAGCTCAATCAGCCAGTGGATGGCTTGAACTTTGCACAAGATGTGGACAAAAACTTATTAAAATGAGCTTTATTAAAGGTGTTTTGCTACCATTCTCAGTAACAAAGGTTTTGAGTTACTTCTGAGGGCCTTGGAATAGTTTCAGGAGGGCCACTGGGCAGAGAAAAATAAAGCAATGTTATACCCTCTCATCAGCATTTGCAAGGTTTGCTGTGCAGTCAACAGCCTATCCTAAAACTGTCAATACAAATCTACAGTACTGCTGTAAATTCACTGCAGAGATTAACAAGCATTTCTTTCAAAGTGTCTCACTTAGTTATCTAGTATGTATAATAATCCTTGACACAGTGATGTCTCCTGAGCATACCACTCAAGAGAGACTGAATGTTATTAGTGAAACACCATAACAAGCAGAATGAGCAAAGCATCTAAAAGATAAAAAGCATCACCATATCGATATCCGTTTTACAGCATCTCACCATAGATGCATAAGCAAAGACATCTACTTAAAATAGAGGCTATTTATTAAGGGAAAATGATGAATTTTGGGGCTCAGTGAGTGTTCACAGGTCAGAATTCTCCAAGAGGTTTTCTCAGTTTTAAAAAAAAAAAAAAAAAGAGGCAGAAAATGAAAACTAGTTCCCATGTGTCATGTCACTGTTACTATTTACTTTAACATCTGTTTTCCAGAAATTTTTGACAGTAGTTGTTTCCAAAGGCAAACTGATGACTAGAAAATTAGACAGTGTCTCTTAAGCAGCATTTTTCATTAGCTATTTTAATTTGTAAGCTTTAATTAGAGTCAAAGTATTTGCCATAGTACCTGGGGCTTAGTTTCGTAAAGAAAATAAACATTGTTTTAGTTTTATTAAGCACAACTCTAAAGTTACAGTCAGTTCTTCCATGGTCTCCAATGGGCTAATCCGATGGGCTCCGATGGCTCCGATCAAGTTCCACTGAAGGTGATAGAGCTTAACACATGTAGTAAATGCAGTATTTCTTGAACACTTTGTAGACTAGAGCTCAAGGATACTCTAATGTGGTCATGTACTGCTTTATAACAGAATCCTTTATAAAAGAAACCACTGAAATCACCTTACAACCAAGTTTCTGTCCAGTCATTGGATAGGATCTCCTTTCTTCCCACCAGCCTTCACCTAGATAAAGAAGAGATAACTCTGAGGACTCCTTGTCCCTGTGAAGGACCCCATGTTCAGAGGGTAGTTTTTGCCACGGTAGTTTTCCCCAACACTTTCCTAGGCATAAGTTACTCATAGCAGTGCTTACTGGAGCCTGAGATTCTTGTGGAAACAGTGTCTTTCCAAAGTGTTTTTTCAAGTGGATTATCTCAGTGCGGTGGTTGGCATCGTGTGGCAGAACAATTGAAGTAGTCAGAAGAGCAGAAGGCTTTAAAGACTGGCTGAGGAAGGAAGGACCCAGGGGACTGTCAAAAGTCAGTGAAGAAATCCTCTCTGCCACAGCTTGTCACCCTCATAGAAAGGCTGGTAAGAGGTCAGGAGAAATCGGCCGAGGTCTGCACCCCAGCTCTCCTCAGACCAGCCCATCACAGCTCTTCTTCATCAGCCAGCACACTGCAGCTGGCCTGCAGGGACACGCAGGTGGAGCAATCCTGCTGCTCCGGGGGAGGGCTGGTGGCCAGAGGCAGGAGAAGGATGTGGACTGTCTCTCTGCTTTAAGCCACTACCGCAAGGAGCACATATCAGCCAGGACACTGCTGTGGACACCAATAAATACACTTTTCTCCCTCCCTTCCCTATGTAACTGCAGACAAGGACAAGTCTATGGAACTTAAAATGGACTGGTCATTTTCTTTCTTACCCTTTTGAGAAAGAAAAGCATTTAACACACATTTTGTTACTATACTTTCTCACAAAGGGCTAAAACCTGAAGTCTTATTTGTTTGTGTTATCCCTCTGCTATCATTCATAGATGCGAGGGCTGCAGGACTTTGTCCTAAAGCTCTTAAATTATGCCTACCTCTTGCAGGCAATTTTGTTGAGGAAGACATGGTGATGGGAATGAGGAGCTTGTTTAACAGTTACTTAATTAAGGTATTGCCAGTCCTCCTCTGTCAAACATCCTTGTACGCAATGCTTTAGTTAAGCCTGAGCTTCCCTGGAAGACTGTGCTGTAAACTGGAACAGGGTATTGATCAGCAATAACAAGAAGGAGGTGTATTTATCATTCCCTTCAGTTGCCTGATCCTGTCCCTAGCATGGCCTCCGCAAACTCTCGTGCCACATAAAGCACACAGAGATGGAGACACATGTACAGGAATGGGCCAGGCAGGCAGTGGGGAGCAGCTGCGGAGGTGGTACACATGGAGTGATGCAAGTACACCAGCAAGGGAAGGAAGAGGGTGGCCATAAGTGCAGTATCAGTCAGGAGCTTGTCTGCTGCTCTTCACAGCTGTTGCTGTGTTCAAAGCCCTGTTTATGGGCAAAGAGGAAGCATACCTAATATATAAGCAGAGCCAAGAATTTATTGTCAGTATTTTTGTAATCTTATGATCTAGTCATTATTAGCTCAAATCTAATTGTTACAGAAAAAGAGAAGAATAATGCAGTTAAAGTTGTTCTACACGCACCTCTTAGTTTTGTAACTTAGTGTTGAACTTGCAGTTCCCATCAGATTCCCAAGCAGACTGAAAGCAATGCCATGAAATTCAGAGAAAGGTAAATGGAGGGGAACTGTGATTCATCACACATCTATGAGTCAGTTTAATCACAGAAGATATGCTCCCTTTTTATTTTTAACACAGCTCTGCTTTTTCTATTGTGTTCACAGGGGAGACCAGAGTTTTCAGAAGTAGTCACAAAATTAGAAGAATGTCTGTGCAATATTGAGGTAAGGACCTTATTTCCACTGCAGAGTGTCTGTGCGTGTGCTGCGTGGTCGGGAGTACAAGTGGAGAGAGCAGCAGCATCTGAGGGAAGTGGTGGCTTTGGAGCCTGCAAGCTGCTTGAGCTGCTTCATCCTATTGCTAGCCAACACATTGTATTTTTAAGGCACATTGTCTGTAGTGGTTTATATGGGTGCCAGGAGGAGGCAGGGATCAGATATTGCTGTGAGTGTCAGGAGCTACTCAGAGAGGTACACTGAAGAGAGTGGGTGACCAGCGCTGGGGGGATGCACTTCACAGCAGTCCTGGGCAGAATTTTTTACTCCCATTCATCCCATTCAAGACTGCTTGGTTTAAAAAGAAGAAAAGACAAACTGGCCAAGACCACTGGGAGAAAGGTAAAAAGAGAAAACATAAGAAGGATAAATACAAAGGCAATTCCTGTTTTAGACTGTGGCTGTGACACAGGTGGATGTATCAGCCTTCAGCCTGGTGTAAGATAAGTGGTCAAACAGAAAGTAAATGATTCAGGGCTGCAATTCCTGAAATTACATTTTCTCTGTGTGTTTGTGTGCATGTGCATGTGCATCCTTTTAAAACGGATCGCTGCTCTTGAGCTTAAGGGTCAGAAAAGACACCCATAATCTATTACATTTCTTCATGCTCTGACTGCAGCTGGTTGCTTTATGCATAGGTGGAAGCTTTTAAGTGTAAAAAAAAAAAAAAAAAAAGTGAAGCACTATATCACAGGAAACTGTGTCATCTCATGGGAGACCTGACTTCTGTGATACATAGGCAGCAGTGCATGCAGGAAGAAATCTGGGGCAAGAACTTACATACAAAAAGAAAAAATAAAAGCATTGTTTAGCTAGGGAGTTAGACCTAAGCTCCACTGTGTCCAGGGCAAAGCCTTGTTTGAGAGGAGTTCTAAGGACAAGATCTCTAGTAAGTTAAGTACTGCAGGCAATGAAGGATGAAGTGGAGAGTTTTCTCGCTCCACCTCCCTCTATTTCCTCTCTTTTTTTCTTCTCCTCTCTCAGCAAATAATTTCTGCTCCTTTTAAGTATCTCTGAAACCAGGAGTGGCAGGGGCCTTTGTGCCAGCAATTCTAGGTCCCTGCTGCTGCAGGTACCTGTGTTGTATGGTTGGTCTGTATGTACAAACACATGTATTGATGTGCTAGCCCTGCATTTACATGGCCCGGTCAGTCTGAATTCCTGTCCTGGGACACTCAGACAGGACTGGTGTGATCAGGCAGCACTGCCACCTTTCTAGGGGAGATGGGAAAGTCTCAGCTGGTGGCTCCTACCGGGGAGGCAGTGATATCTCCCAGCTGCACAGTGGGTGCTCGCAAACCAAACAACTCATGGCTGAACTAAAGCATATCTTCTGGAAAGTAATCCAATCCCAGCTTGAAAACCCCAGGCAATGGTGAATTGACCACTTTATTTGGCAGGCAGCATGCCGTTCCCCTCAGCTGATCAAAGTCATGAGGCACTGCTTTTTTCAGCCAAACTACAAAGGAGATGTGGGACACACAACTTAAGAGAAAGAGCTGAGGAAAGACTTGTAAATATGTAATAGGAGTACCTTTTTTTTTTTTTTTTAAATCCAGTTAATGTCTCCAGCTTCCAGCAACAGCAGTGGTTCTCTGTCTCCCTCCTCATCTTCGGACTGTCTCGTTGCACGAGGAGGTCCTGGCCGTAGTCACGTTGCAGCGCTACGTAGTCGGTTTGAATTGGAATATGCCTTGAATGCACGAGCTTATGCTGTCTGGTCACAGAGGTACGTACCAGTCATTCCAGGGCCGAGGAGAGCACTTACTCTGAAACGGATACAGAGTCCTCCCCAAGACTGTGTGGCGTTCATGCCTAAAATGGGAGTTCCATGTAGCAGGGATTGTGCCTGACTAGGGGATGTGGCTGCGTGGGAAGCCAGCAGTAGAAACACACCCTGGGGCTGATCCACTGCCAGGACCAACCGGGGAAAGCCCTTCTGCAGTCTTGTCTTCTCCTGTAACTGCTGTAGCACAGGGTGTTTGGGTTATCTGAATGCTGTAGAAGCCATCCTGTTGCCAAGACAACAGCCAAGCATTTGCATTTTTCACTATGAGTAACATAAAAATAGTAGAAAATCAAGTCCTGCTGTGTACGGGCTCTACACACGGTACCACTGCTTTATCACATGAAAAAAAAGACCAATGACTGCCCACCCAAGGGGATGGAGACGAGTGGTCATTAGATGGATGTACCTTCACCACCTGCCAGCAGATCTGAGAAGGCCAGTGTTTATATCACAATGTCTTTTCAATTTGAAAAATTTCACCAAAGAAAAGCTAAAAGACACATTTTTATTTGGAAAAAAATAAAGAAAAAGATATTCCAGTGTGTGGCATCAGTGACAACATGGAAAACCTAGGTTAGACCATGGGCAGCATTTCACTACCAAATGATGTCACTGGAGGCATCAGGTGGCACTGTGGCACAGAGCCTTACAAGCCTCCTTCACATTTCGGAGAGCCACTCATATAATTACTTCTGTGAAGTAATGCCATTTAGGGGAGCTGACTCCTGCAGGAGCTTTTTTGCGGTTGACAGACCAGTTTGTTATACTGGAGGCGGTATAACCTCTACGTATTGTCTGAAAAATAGAGAAGTCTGTGTTAGTGTGTCACATCAAAATAGGAGGGCAGGATTTGTTAGTCCTCGTAAGGGGCCAGAGTTATCTGGTGAGCTCACCTCTCTCAGCAGAAATCTAAGCCCTGCAGAAATGTGATAAGTATATTTGCTGACTCATATCACAAGCATGGCTTATTCTATCTGCCAAAATACAAGGCAGACATGTCCTTCTGACTAGGAGGAATAGGGCACACTTGGGAAAACTCAGCTGAAAATCCTAGATATAAGCAAATTTGGGAAGAAAGGTCACACTGAAATGCCATTATTATGTACAAGAAAGTTTGTTTCCTCTTACATTCCTGGAGGTATTTAAAAGAAGGGTAGATGTGGTGCTCGAGGACATGGTTTAGTGGTGGACTTGGCAGTGATAGGTTAACGGTTGGACTCAATGCTCTTAAGGGTCTTTTCCAACCTTAACGATTCTATGATTCTATGATTCTATGATTTATATCTATATGTCCCCTTTATGGAGTGCATAGCTTGTGTCTGACCAAGTGTCTGAAAACTATTTTCTAACATGCCCTCATCTCTATTAGATTCTTAGTATTAGTGGAGTTTATTTAATGAGAGGGAGTTTTATGGACAGGAAGAACACCCAGTTCCCTGATCATAAGAGCCTGTGATGAAGATAAAACATGGGGAGAGACTAGTGATCCCAGGGAGCAGCTGTGGTAGAAAAGCAAAGTAATTGAAGAGGTCCCATTTTTTGATGTTGTGTTTCTCAGGTCTGGATTTTAGGGTTTAGTTTTTTCATCTTCATCTCAAATTGTGATACGATTAAATGAATGAAGTGGGCTGTGCTACTGGAAGATGGTGTCGCAGTACCAGGAGAGAGCACTGCCAGACTGATGCTGTTACCTGCGCTCATCACAAACCCCAGGCTGCTGTCTGGGGGGGGCAGCAGGTGAAGGTGTCTGTGCCAAGAAAGGCAGGGACAGACAGACAGAAACCAGACTGTCCCAGCAGGTACAGGGGCAGGAGATACAAATGCCAAGTCCCTTTTCCTTAAGGAAGAGGAAAAGGATCTCAGCCTCACAGAGATTTGTGGGTGTCAGTATTGCTGGGGCTGTTTCTACCAGAGTACATCCTAAAAATTGCATATCATTCAATTTATGACCATAGAAGGCTAAGAAGAACTCCTGATATTTTTTAAGGCAAAGTCACATGTGGGTTCTCTATATTATTGTACCATTAAGTTAACAGCTGAGGCAGTCTGCCATACCACTTGGGAGACCTGGTTTTGAGGGCAAGTTTAGCAATCTCCCTTCTCTATCCCATGAGGAGTGAGAGTACTGTGAAAATGAAATGGTGCCCTTAATCTCTGCCAGAAGAGCAGTGCACTTAGTCCAAACTTTACCCTTTAGCACCACTTAGCAGTCAGAAACAGTAACAGCAGAGGAAGCCCTGCCCTTATGATACGTTCCTGTTAACGGGGGTGTGGAGAGTCAGAAATACAATCAGCTAAAATGGGGAGCTGGAATAGAGGAGCAAGATGAATCAATCCTTTGCCTGTTCAGGAGCTCGTATGGAGAGGCAGAAAGCAAACACCTGCAGACATACACTGAAATCTTTTACATGGAAATATAGATCAGACCCAAAACATTCATCTGGCAAAATGCGATACCGTACAAATTGCATTGCTTTTGTCATATGCTGCTGGAGCAGGACATGGAGGTGGGCACTGAGGTCAGGATGAAGGCAACGTCAGCCAGACTGTTATTTTTCTGTAAAGGACCAGATTTTGCTATTGAGTGTAATAGATTTGCATGAAAGGAATAAGAAAGTGACATATCTAAGTTAGTGTAGACGAGAGAGAGAGAGAAGGGGCACTTGCAAGTGCCCCTCTTGTCCTGTAATTCAGTGTTCCCAGTGCAGCACTGAGGCTCATTAGCCAACCAAAATGGGCTCCTCTGTAACCCTAGTGGTTATTTAACGGCGGATTCTTTTATCAAATGCTCTGCCATACAAACTAACAACATTCAAATCTATAAATAACACCCAGAAAGATTCACCCAGAGGCACAACACTTGATGAAAAGAGAATGGTTTCCATAGTTTCAGTAGTTTTTCAATTATCCAGCACACTGAGATGATTAATGACTTCACTTCCTAACGACAATTGTTTCTTAGTGTTTCATTTTTGTAAGTGTAGGCATTTTCAGAGGGAAGGGGTCACGTTGTTTTTTTCCCCAGCTGGACTATATTCCCTGGGCTGCCTCCTGTTTCCATCCATTCCCACGACTTCATGTCCTATGGAACACCACAGCATGCATCTCCACACCACAGCAGAAACAATTTGTCTGATGAAATCTCCATGTGCTATGCATGGAGTTAAACAGCCATGGCACTGAAGTTATTTGTTTGTTTCTTGCCCTGTAACTTTAGTGTCTGTTTAGTGGATTGTTCTCTGGCATGGCAGAATGCAGGAGTCTCGTAATGAACTGGATGCAGTAGCAGTGCATTTTAATTGTCTGTCTGATGCAACAGCTTAAGATGTCAACTCACCACTGTATAGAAGCTTTAACTGTTGATTTTCTACTTCTTTACAGCCTTAGCATTTCCCACAGAGTCCAAGGACAACATCTGCAAAAGAATAGTCTTTTCTTGTTTAAGTAGCCCTCAATTAACCCAAGTCAGAAATATTTGGATGTCCTTTCTTTGTACCTTTGCGCAGTGATATTAATATGTCTGACAGGTTTGTCAGGGACTGCTCTTTAGCCTATACTACAGGCTGCCTCAAATAGCAAATACATGTGTGCATGGCATGGTATGTCATAATATTCTGAAAGAATTCCCTGTCTGTGAAGAACAGAGGAATCATGCAGCAAAGATGTTGCTCGGTCTGCCGTGAAAGAGTTGTTGGGTGCGTGCAGGCAGAGCCTGCACCAGTTGGACATACCTGTGTGTGCTGCCATTGGGAGCTCTCTGTACACCTGTCCTGCACACAGAAGTAACATCTTGCTGAGCAGCACTTGCTGCAGGTGCCCTGGCTTGGCTGCATTGCACAGACCTCCACCACGCAGACAGCTCAGGTCCCCTTCCTCCAGTGCGCACCAGCTCCTGTCCTGGGTGAGCAGCAAAGGAGGGAGGAGCAGGGAGATGACCCGTCCGTCCTGCTGGCTGGCAGCCTGTCTGTCCACGGCTCCTCACAGGCAGGACCTCAAGGGGACAGTCCCCAGCAGAAGTGCCACCCGGCATCTTCTCCCGCTCTCCACAAGCACGTTGCAGACCAGGACAGCAGCACCTGTGTGTGGGAGAGGGCCCTGGGGCAGCACTGCAGAGGCAGCTGGGGCTGAGGCAGGGGCTGTGAAGCTGCAGCCAGCTGGGTGGGATTTCACAGCTCAGCCTGCAACCATAAGCAGTGCCGCAGGTCTGCCCTGGAAAGGCACCATCCTGAGCTGGGTGCCATCCCTCCAGGCCAGCAGAAGAGACGGTTCGTGCCTCGGATCACTCCCATGTTGGGTCTTGTCCTGCAGAGACTGACACATTCAGATCTCTGTCGCTAGGTGCTGGTCTGTAATTTGCGACAGGCAGGATTGTAGAGCTCTGCTGTGCTCCAGCTCTGAGGCTTAGGTGCAAAGCCTACAAAAGCAGCACTGCCATTGCTGAACTGAGAAACTTTTGTGTCACGTGTGGATTGGTTCTCACTGATGTGCATAAATGCATGGGTGGGATCACGGGATGCAGCATCCTGCTTTTAATGCCTTAGCGTGGACTTGCAAGGAAAACTTGGTCTGTTCAGGAAGCAGCTGCAGAAAATGAAAGCATTTTGATGGGCTTATTTCCTCTAGCTGAAAGATAACCTTTTCTTCTCCCCTGCTAACAGCCCTTTTTCTCCAGGCTAAACAACAGTCCCGCAGACACTATCACCTGTGTGGTTTCTCTCCACCTTTCATGCTAGGGTACTTTCTGCCGGACAGCTGTCCTCTTAGATCGATGACAAGTGCCTGGTCCCTTAGAAACCACCTTTTCTCACAGAACAGAGGACAAAAAGAGAAAAGATGAATTATCCCTTATACAAAAGTTTTAAGTTCGTTGTCAAGGGAAAGTTCACTTTTTCCAAGCTTTTTTCAGGTTCTTTCCAAGCAGCTATTTCTTCCCCTTCCAGACTTAATGCCTAGAGGGGCTTCTAAACAATTTACTGATGGTTTCAGCTCTTCTGGTTAGTTAACACAAAACCTTACCCAACTGACAAGCAGTTTAAAGAAAAAACATATAGCTGACTGAGCGAATGGAGTTGTTAGCTGTTCTGAGAATAATCGGATTTCAAGATTTTTCTGCCTTCTCCTAAAGTCAGGGTCATGGCAGAGTGGGGTGTCTTATTTATCACAGATTTGTATTATAGTTCTCCTCCCAACAGCTGTTCATTAGCAGTAATTCTGTCCATCTTTTTTTTCTTTTTATGTTTACCAAAACAGAGGATTCCTGTCTGCTGTTTTTTGCTCTGAGCTGGTCCAAAGGCAAAGAGGCCAAATAACTCTCTTAGGAGTTTCTGCTTTCTGAGGAAATCCTCACGTAGGACAGACCACCACTGTGGCTCCTCTGTAGCTCCACGCAGGTGTCCCTGGCACAGCCGGCACTGCCAGCCTCCTGTTCAGCAGCATGGCTGGCCTCAGGCCCATCTCTCTTGGCTAACACATCAGGAGTTACTCCATGAACACTGCACTAAGAATTCAAGCAAAGTGTATGCTTTATTTCTTCCCCTGGAGACCTCCTGGCTCTTCCCACAGCCCGTGGATGCTGCAACAGCTTTCTGCAGTCCTTTCAGATGCAGATTTGCCAGCCAGTCATTCACTGGCTTTTTGCTTCAGCCTCTGACTGGACAGTGTTTTCCCAAAATAGACCTCCTTATTGTTTTCCTCTGCCTGAAGAAGGGCTTCTTGTCCTTAATTATGAATCAGCTTCAATAATGCGACTGATGATACAGTAAATGTATACACGTTCCATGCCATTGCGGGTCAGCCCTCAAAGGGCTTTCCATTCCCAGGCATGCAGGCAAGGGGTCAGGGGAGAAGGTGGCTGTGCTGGCAGCAGGGTGAGCGGCTGGGTGGGTGGTGGAGGAGATGTGCGGCACAGAGGAGGGACAGCTCTTTGGGATGTAAGGGAGCAGAGTGGGGAAAGAGGTGAATGGTCCAGCAAGAGGGAAGTCAGAAGCAGCACAGAGAAGGACGGGATAGTGAAATGTGGGTAGAAACAATATTCCTGAGGTACTGGCTGAGCTGGGGTGAGCTTTCCCTGCTCCTTCAGCGTACACCTGGTCCTTATTAAACTCTACCTCCAGCCTGCCAGACAGCTGCCCAGCTTCCTCCTGTGGGGCACGGTGCCACTCCAGGCATCGACAAGCAGTGTCACTGTAGGCAACCCACATCCATCCTTCTTAAAGACATGTCTTAAAGAAGCTGGGAAAGGCAGAGCTGCAGGACCCATCCTGAGCCTTCCAGCACTTGCATTAGTGGTAGACTAATAGTTGTGTTCGGGGTAGAAAAGCAGACAAACCCCAAGGAAACCTGAAACAACCAGCCTGTGTCCTGCCATTGCCAGCTGGTGTCAACATTTCATGTTCTGCTGCTTGGACAATTCACTGAGTCACCCTTTCCATTTCATGACTGCACATTTTAGAGGTTGAAAAGGTAGGTTGATCAGTTTTGCCAGCGAAAATATTTGAAGAGTAAGTGAAGCTGATGTCACGTTACTTTGCAGTTAGCGGAATTCGGCAAACCTAATCCCATTATCCTGTCAAAACCGCACAGAGAGATCACCAGAAAGAATATCTTAGTGACTCCTCAATAGAAGCCAGAAGCTATGAATACACTGTTAAGTTTAGACAGTCTAGTGGTGACAGACCTTTGGCTTTTTTATATATTGTGAGATAAATAATAGCCACAGCATCTGATTAAGTTGATATAAAGTTCTGTTTAGTCCTGTGCCTTCTGCCTGCCCCATGAAAAGTGTCAAAGCCCGAGAACCATGGCTGATGGTATTTTCAATTAAAAGGCTTCTCAAGGTTTACGTAAGCATACTCAATGAAGGCAGGCCAAATGGAAAAGCCTTTTTCTAAAGCACAACACTCAGATATTATTTTCATGGAGCTCTTAAATCCAGTAGGTCTTCTTTAGTCCCCCAATCAAGTATCAGATATGGTCAGATAGATGTGGGCTGTCCATCATATCTAAACTGTTCTGAAGCACCTCCGTGCATTACTCTGCTTCCTTGTGCCATCAGCTGTGTCACTGTAACCATTATCCCTTGCTTTATTCTTTTGGCAGCCTCTTGGAAATAAATGAACTAAGGGCTAAATGAGAACGGTTTGGGCTTCTTGTTTTCATGTGCTCTTGATTTCTGTTTGCCTATAATCTGAGAAGGGTTGGTAGAGGACAGTGCTGCACGTGATAGCTCCTTAGGATCAGGGATAAACAACCTGTTGGCAAGACAGTGGTTTTGGTCAATGACTGGAAGGTAATTCAGTGATCTTCCTTGCCACAGAAACTTATTTGCAGAAATCTGTTAGCAGTGATAAAATACATTACAATAATCCTGGATTGATGCCTAGAATTGCTTCTAAAATAGCAACATACAAACAATTGTGAAGCCCCAAACAGTGTATTTGAGGGAAGTTACTTTGAGAATGGATGAAATGTGAGCATGCAGGTGATTCATGTTCTTGCTTCATAACTTTTTCTTGCTTTTTGTTTACTGCAAATGCAGTGGCTGGGCATCAGGCTGGTGTATTTCATGTTACTGTCTTTTCCTTCCAACTCTAGAAAAAGTTCTCATGGTCTGGAGATGTGACTTTATCAGTCTTGCCTAAACTGACACCTCCTATCTAATTTGCAGCACTGGGCAACACCCTTCCCAGGGTCTGTCTTTGGATGACATGAGAAGAAACTTCCAGTACCCACCGATCGACAAAAATGGTGAGTTAATGCAGAATACTCCTCTGAGCATCTTGGTGTGGTTAACCAGTGCAGAGCTACAGTCTCCTGAGGTACCAAAAAGTCTTATGAGAAAACTAATGTACAGTGGACGCTGCTGGTTAGTCAGCCAGAGCTGGCGAGATCTCACCCTGTGCTCCTTGCATGTGTGCCCCAAGCACTTCGGAGCTGGGATGGTCCTTTCTGTCTACATCCATGGATCTGTGAATAAAGAGGAGATGTGGCATTATACCCTCAAGGCTGCTTCTGCAAAAAGTGGGCAAGACAGTCCTGTTTCTGGAGTACCACAGGAGCATAAAATGATACAACATATCCTTTTCACCATTCACACTCTTGTCTCAGAGGGCATCCTGTCATTCTGCTCCCCTCCAGAACAGAGATGCCCTGACTGCTTCTTCCTCTTGCCTTCCCGGCTTTCTGTCCTACCACATTCAAGTGTACGTTCATTCATTGAAAGACAAACAGCTTTCCAGCAATCATCCCCAGTAAACCTCTCTCGCTAAATAGCCTCTGCTCAGGTCTTGTCTTGCAGGCAGCTTCTTTGGAGTCTGTTTCTCGCCCACCCTTTCTAAATGGCTCACAAACTCACTGCCTGGTTCTTTACAGTTTCCCAAGCATAGGATGGCTATCAGCTTAGAGCAGTTTTTAGCCCAGCAGCATAATATATAAATAAAACCTTAAAATAAAAATCTTATGAAAACATAGTTGGCATTAGGGTGGTATCAAGAAGACTGGATTCAGAAATCTTAGGTAAATCTTTCTTTCTTGGTGTGGATCTGAAGGTCAGACTCTTTATCTCACCTTCGTGCCGATCTTCGTTCATACTAGGCTCAGCTGCTGTGTCCTAGAAAGACCTGTCACTGGTGTGAAGGCACTTTCAGTACATGCTGTTGGGGTAGTACATGTTTTATGCTCAGGTGTGAAACAACAGTACATCCCAACTCAGTAACTTTCTGTGCAGCAATACTGAAGTGGGACTATACCTACTGAGTGTGTGATTTTGAAAAGCCTCCAGCTGCTGTCCCACGGTGCTGCTCCTTCCACCAGCACCAGCTGATCTGTTTACCTGAACGTCCTAAGCTGCTCCAGTGCCGTGTCAACAGGACATCACTGCCCCATTTCAGCGCTGACACATGGCCAGGGCCCATCTGCTGTGGCTGCTGTGTTTGCTGAGCAAATGTCAGCACAGCATCCGCAGTTACCTTTGCCTGACGACCGCACCACAGATTGTGCTTCCACCATCTGCCTGGAGCCATGCAGATATTCTGGATCTTGTCACCCCCTGGACAGGTGTGAAAGTCCAGGGAGCCCTGGAGACAGAGCAATGCAAGAAGGTGTTTTCTGAAACCGTTGCTAGAGGGATCACCATACCAGAGCACTGCAGTACACCCAGTGACACCAGATGCAAAACCAGACTTTGATACACTCTTAAAACAGTGCCACAGACCAGGCAGAGAATGAGGCTTTGGCACTGCCCATGCCAGCCACGTCTGTTCTGAAAGCTGGGTAGAGGGTTTTTTCATCAATACTTGTATCAGACTTTGGCATGTGATGGACAAAGGAGGCAAATAAAAATGGCAAGAGCCATGAGGCTGACATGGTGGAGAATGACAGTGACATCCTCAGTACTAAGGAGTGGGGCTGGGCTTTGATGGACAACACGGACTTCTAAGGACATGCGTACACCACGGTCGCTGCCACCCAGGAGTGCCCAGCAGGAAGGTGTCTCTGTGTTTGCTGTGAGCAGAGTTGTTTTGTGCTGCGTAAAGTTTCTGTTTCTCCGAGGCACACTTGCTGAGTACCTACAAGGAAAACATGGGTTTTTTGTATGCTCTATGCTTACATACCTTTTTCTGTCTGTTCAAATGGCAACTGTGTTGAGTGGACCCATTGACTTTATGGTGTTGCCATCCTCATTCAGAGTTTGCTGCTGTCCCCTGCCCTGGGGCCTTCTCACTGCTCTCCTGGCACCTGCTCCCTTTCCTGCCACTTTCTGAGGTTTGTCACCAGGAGAATTCAGTGTTTTGTTCTGCCTGAAGCATATATCAGAAGCTCATCAACTCTTCGTCTTTGCTGTTTTTCACTGGCCTCAGCATGACTCTTGCACTCCCTCCTCCCCTCTGCACTGGGCAAGAAAAAGAGAAAACCTGGTCATATAAATATTTACTGAGTACAACGCTAACAGCAGCCTTACTGTCATAACAAGTAGTGAGGTAATGACCTTTGAAAGTGAAAAAAGGACAAAAACTTTGTTATTACTTGTCCTATGCAGATTCCACAGCTGCAGAGAGCAGTTCCTCAGGGCACAGCTTTCATCAGGTACCCAGAAACTGGAAAACTCAAGGAGGAAGAAAACAAGAACGAAACAGAAATGTTTAGTGAATTCTTGGAGTAAAACCATCCAGGCAAGACTGGAGAGGGTTTCTCAAGTCTGTATTCAAAAGGGACACAAGGGAATAAAGGGCTGGTGGAGAAGGGACTCTCCATGGCTACATTTAAGCTGTGGCATTAAAAAGTGATTTCAGATGCCACTCACAAGACCTCAGGATTTATTTCAATTTACCTGTTCCTTGAATTGTAGTTTCCACAGAAGGGAACAAAAGCATGTGAGTGGAAAGGGAGGTGGCCCCAGCCAGACCTCCATGTTGCTGGTCAGGATATCAGGACTGTGCTGCAGCACAGCTTGATCACAGCCAAGAGCTGGCCAATCTGAGCCTTGTGCTAACTCAGGTAACAATGGAAAAAGCCAGGGTGATACAGAGGAAAGTGAAGATCCTGGCTGCTAGACACAACAGGACTGGAAAAGCTACTCCTTGCCACATGCTTCATTTCAGCAGGCTCATGCAGCTTGAGTTGAGTCCTGCAGCGTCACCAGGATATGTATCTTGAGGAACAGCAGAATCACTGTCCCGTGTTGCAAAGTATCATACCCAGCTGCTCTGGAGGCCCACCATAGCACTCTGCAGCCCGGCCACCCCTTGCTCTGACTGCATCCAGTCCTTCGAGATCCTGGTAGAGTGATCGAGCCATTGCAATGCATAGTGGCACACCAGAAGACAGAAAGCCCTGAGCCCTTTTTTATTAGAGTGCTTGGTCTAATAATTGCAAATATTTGCACTCTTTATTTATGCCACATAAACTAATTTCACTGCTGTCTTTCCCCATTCATGTCCATTTTGATCTTTTTGCTTTCTGTTTGCTTTTTGCCTAATGTTTTCCATTATCCTCATTTGCACTTGCAGTCTGTAAATAATAAAGAATACATTCACTGTTTTCCTTTCTCAGTAAAAGCCTCAAAAGCACCCTGCTCCCATTCCTGCAAGAACTTTTCTGATAGTGAATAATTTTCTTCATTGAGTGCATTTGAAAATAGGAATTCTACAAATAAACACAGCCCTGACTTCTTCAGTGAAAGGAAAGGACAGGCTCTTCACGGGAAGTTTTACAAATTGTGAGTTAAACAGCATGTTGAAAGCAGTGAAATCACACAAGGCAGCTACACAATGCCCAAAGAAAACTGTATATCCTCTAAAATTTAAGATAGGTGTAAACACAAAGTTTAACTTGGACATTGGCTTCTCCTTGCTCACTGCAGCTCTCAGACACTGGTGGGCAAGCTCATGATGCTGCTGCAACAGTCACCAAAGTTTCCCAACTGCAAAGGTGGCCCTGGCAAGGCTTGCAGCACAGAAACTGCCCTGCAACACAAGGAAGTGCATGCACTCACTCAGTTACATGACAGGGCAAGCCCAGGCTGTGGCGCTGGAAAGGGCACCATCCATCGGAGAAGAGATGCATCACTGGCAGGCAAGAAGGGACCCCTGGGAGTGAGGCAAGCCAAGCGTCCTCATGGTCTTAATCCTGGCTGGTATGAAACTCACAGGCACTACAAGGAAAAGAAAAAAACATAGGATATGGTTGAGGGGGCTGGAAACATGAAAGCATTTATTAAAGCCAAGGTTCCCCACTGTGTGGCAGCAGTAAGGTAAATGGAAGTGATGGTGGAGCACATGGGCAGTCTCCCACCCAGGGTGATCAGTGTACAGCAGCACAGTGCAACGTGTTGTCACCACGGCTGGAGAGGTCCTCAAAAGTATGGCCTGCTCTTGTAACATGTCCCGTCGCAGCCTGTCGCACCATGGCTCTAGCTTCAGGGATGACACATGGTACCTTCGCCTCACAGGGAACATTCAGCATGCACGAGAACAGTCACAGCGTTAAGGCCCAGCATATTTAGGATATGAGTGATGTTCCCTTAAGAAAAGCTTTGCTGCCAGCTTTCGAAGCATAGTGCGTCACGATTAGGAGATAAACCAAAGTTGCTTATGGATTACAGCTTAGGAATGCGGTGGTCAGTACTGTTGTAACTATCCGAGTCTTAATTTTGTGCAGCTGTGTGTCTTTTATGTTTGGCAATAGGAACTTAGCTCACAGGAGCCTTAGCAATGTTTTCTAACCCTTCTCCCACCCTACACTGTGCCCCAGAAAGTTTTCATGCTCTAGTTTCTCTGCTCTCTTGTTTCCCAAGCATCTGAGTATCTCTGTACAATGCCTAGTTATCAAGAAATTGGAGTTGGCTCCACTGGATTCTTAATGTTAGTGCAGTAAAATAAGAAGCATGGGAGCAGCTGACCAATGACACTGTGTAAAGGGAGAAAAAGCTTCTTTGGCGTTGTTGGAGCAGCTCATTGGAAATACAGTGCTGGCAAGAGCAGTCAGTTGCTTTCTGTTTTGTAGTGTCAAGAATTAAAAGGTTTTAAAAACACTTATCAGAGTGCTTATATTGAGCCCCCCGAAGCTCTAGTTGAAAGGGCAAAAGGTATTTTTTTTAATGGCAAACTTCCACTGTGTTACTAAACATCGAGACCTATGTTTTTATGTCAGTCACCAAAGATTCTTTGTGCTTGATTATTGCGAATTCATTGCATGAATGACAGGGTCTGTTTACTTCCTATTCAAATTTTTCCTCAGCAGATGATATTGAATGGAGATTTGCAGACAGCAAAAAGGTATCAGCATGATCTGTGCCTATTTAGCTCAAAATAGTATGCACATTATTTTGTTGACATCGTCACTGCAGGGAAAGGTGGGGGAGAACTGCTGCTGTGTTGAGCCACATGTGAACTTCTCTCTGCATCTTGCAGGCTACGTGTCGGATCCCATGAGTACCATGAGATTTCATTCCTGCAGCAGCAGTGGCAGCTTTGAAGAAAGCAGCTGACAGCGTGGACTGTCCGCCTGCAGAGAGACTCACCATCAACCGGCAGCAACAGTTCTCACCATATCAGCCTAAATCACAGGCATCGTGTGTTACACTGAAAATCCCTAAACTGAACAGCTTTATTTGTTGATGGCAAATATCCCTGTCATAAATTCTGCTCTAGCATCTTTCTCTGCTGACCTGCTTGAGGGTTGGGTTTTTTTGGTGGTGTGCATCTATTGTTTAATGAAGTGAATGTCCACAAGGAATGCTGCACTTTCATCTTGAGCATTAATAATTTGAAGAGATGAAAGTAAAAATACATCTGTTATAGTTTCAGAGCTCCAAGGCAAGTTGCTGTTACCGTGGACTGCACTAAAGCATGGGGCTATCAACCCCTCCCTGACCAGTAGGTGCCAGGGAGCTGCCAGCCCAGTCCCATCAAGAAGAGGAGAAGCCTGTCACTCCCCACCACCATCCAGGACACCATGGAGGTAAAGTTGTTCCTGCTCCCAGCTTCTGAACGAGATCTAGTTTCTTTTTTGAGTTCCCCACAGTCCCAGACATGTCGCGTGTCTCATTTTCATCATCATGGGCTCATGCAGGTCCCCAGCACAGCAGCCCCATGGCTGCAGCTCTTCAGAGCCCTGATCTTTGGATGCTTTCCTGCTCGCTGAGAATAAAGAGATTTGGGTGGCCATCTTGATTGTACTCTGCCAGACGTTTGTGTTTTCTTATCCACTTTCTTGTTGCAGTTTGAGTGATATTGTTTTTCCCAAAGCGTGTAAGCTTTCATTCAGACATTTGCTTACAAAAAGCAACATAGGTACTCCAAAACAAACTTTAAACCAGAAGGAAAATATGCAAAATTGTGTCACAAATATGATAACATTAACACCGTGCAAAGTTGTGGTTTTGACTTGAAGCAAAACTGCAGCAGAGTGCCATCTAGCGCGTGCTGAGCTAGATGAGCGCCATGACTCTTGGAACAGCAACTCTGATCACTGGAAAATAAAAAAAAATAAATTAAAAAAAAAAAAAAAAAGAGGTAGGGCAGGAGAACTTGACCTCTTCTTCTAGAAGCAATTACAGAGATAATTATGCTGTTATTTTCTGGGGTCTTTTTTCAAATTAGCAAAATTTAGCTGCAAGCAATCCTGCTGTAATATTATTTCTTAACTGGATTCAAAGACACCACTGTCTTATTGGCTGAGTAGAAATCAGCATTCATAATTGCTCTGTGTTGCTTTGTCGATATTATTCAGGATGTTGGTTTCTTACCACTATGATCCCTGAACCGAGGTCTGTGATGAGGCATCGCGCAGTGCAACACACATGAACTATAAATGTGTAGTAGGCTCTACCGACTCACATCTTCCATGCACAGCACTAATTTCACAATCCTGAAGCAATAAAAATGGGGAAGATTTCACTTAGCAAGGTTTACAGGTGTTTTTTCATTTGTTTTGTTTTGCTTTCTGAAAAATTCAATGGGGGAGAAAGGGAACTAAAGCTGTACGTTGAATGTTGCAGATCTGCTGTCAGCCCCTGGTACCAGTTGCAGTCTCATATATACCAACAGTTGGCTGGGCTAATATAAATGTTAGAAGAAACACACAGAAAGGTCTGGGATGCAGCTCACTAGAGGACTTGTGGGACCCTATATGAAATCCCCCAGCTCCCATAGGAAGTACAGCTGGGAAAACCATCCCATCGCCTCCAGCGGCCGCTCAGTGAGCATCCCATCCCTCTCTGCCCTGGGCGGGAGCAGAAGAGCAGGCTGCCTCAGCACTTGGCCAGGAAGGACTGACAACTGTCAGCACCAGCTCCTCTGGTCCAGCACCAGCCTCTGTGCCCTCACTGCGGTCTGCGGGGTAACACAGAGCCACCTCTTCCAGCCTACTGAGAGAAACATATTTTCATGCTGAGTTTCATGTAAGGAGGCCTTGCACAGCACTGCGCTTGCTTTCAGCTCACTCTTTCTGGCTCACACTTCTTCCTTTTTGTGGCAGAACTCAGAAAGCTCTGACACTCATATTCACAAAATATTGTCATTACCTCTGAATCCCACCAACACACACCATGGCAGCCTCATCCTCCCTGAGGCTGAGAGGGGGTTTTGTGACTGGATAGCCTAAATGTTTTGAAACTGAGGAATTCAGTGCAGCAAAAAAAAAAAAAGAAAGCATCAGTGCAGCATCCTGACTGCAGACCAGTGTTTCAGGGGACTAAACACTGCTTAGCACTGGAAGGGAGCTGCTGACAGCCTGTTACACTTCCCTGGATACTGTCACGACTTTCAGAGATGATGAGCATTTTCTCTGAGCATGCCTCTGGAAAAATCCATAAAGAACTCTCCACCCCATCTTTGCAAAGCTTTAGCAATAAGTCAGTGTCACGACATGGGCGATGCGGTGTCAAATCACTAAGAGCTTTAATAAAAATGAGCAAGAGGAAGCTTCAGTCTTTCCCATGGATCAAAGGGGACCATCAATCATCATGGTAACTTTTCAAACCAATGATTAGCTTTGTTATTTTGCAAATGCCTTGTCTGTTCTATTTCCCATGTGGCTATAGAATTTGCAGAGCTTATGGCTTGAAACAGGATTAGCCAATGAGACAGGAGATACCCCTGCACAGGGACTCCACTAACCCTGCAGCATCCGAGCTGAGGGGAAGGCACATCTGCATGACAAAATGCAAACAGCCAGAATTAGTCCAGGTTAAAAACATCCCCCTTGATCATTTCCCATTTTCAGTTCCTGAAAGCAGAAAAAGAGTGTAAAACACACTGAAATTAGTATTCTGCCCACTCAGATAAATCACTGGGGGGAAAAAAAAAGGAGGTGTCCCCTGAACAAATTCCAGTTCATTGCTAACAAACTGTTCTGACCTTGGTGCCAACGCCCTCCAGGTCAAAGACGATGTTACCAACACACACTGAACTCACCCATTCTGTTGTCCTTCCACTGTAACAATCCAATGTTGGCACCGCAAACTGCAAAAAAACGACATCCAGATTTCTTTGCAACTGGAGGAAATGTGCCGTATTCTTTCTAGAAGTAAAAGCGACACTGGAAATCAGCACGCTCTGAGGAAAGACATTTGGGATGCTGATGAAAATTCCCTACCTGACTATCTCATTGACCAGATGTTTCATGTGGTAGAGCTACTGAAGCACAGGCAGGGAATAAGCTGAAGAAGGGAGGGGTGGACAGCAATTAGATCTCATTCCTTGGTTTTTGCACTGAACAGTGTATGAGACACTGACAGGGCAGAAAGGATCAATTGTCATAGCTGAAAAATCAGTTCCAGCATTAAGTTTCCTTTTCAACATGATTTTTTTCTTACAAATACCTCTGCACTATGTCTTTTTCCCTTGCTTAAAACAATCATGCAATGACTCTTCATTAATACAGTAGCCATACCTGAAAACCAGAAACTAAACTGGATTAGACAACAGAAAACAGAGCAAGGAAAGTAGACTTCATTTGCATTGATACCTCTATGTACCTGAGCTGCTTGGTATGATCTCTGAGCAATTCCTTGGAACAACAACAAAAAAAAATCAGAAAGCTTTTGAAGGCAAAACTTTTATAGTTTAGAAAGCTCTTTACAAGGCCAACTGCTTGCAAATAATTTTACTAGTAATTAAAATTACTGGCTCCTTGAAGAAAACAATGTCGTCTTAGTTAATTGGTCTCTATAGAAGAAACATCAGGTTTAGGGGGAAAGTGTGTTTCATGGGAGAGATCAGTTATTAATACAAATGAAAACTCTGAAAAATGTAAATTACTGAATAGAACGTGCTCCAAAGTTGTTTGTGGGAATGAAACTTGTTTGTGCCATTCCCAGAGAAGCCCAAGGAGCCCAGCACGCTGAAATATTTATAAAGAACGAGACACTCCAAGGATTCCTACCTTGCTTTTAAGACCAGCCAGTGCCTGGTAGCTGTGGCAATATTTCAAATTGTTTAACGTATCAGTAATAGATAAAAGAGATTTAAAATAAACTGTTTTCCAACCAAATAAGTGCTTGCACTGCAATCAGGAATGAGTCCGGCGTCTCTGCGGCAGAGGCTATGCTGCCCCAGCCGCGCAGCAGGGCTGGGCCAGCGGAGACCCGGCCTGGGGCAGCCCATGGGGCCGGAGGCGTTTTCCTGCAGGATGGTCCCCGCCAGCTTGGCCGAGCCCAAGGCACAGCGGGGCCACCGGGGAGGCTTGGCTGGCACAGCCCCGCCAGGCAGGCAGAGGGGTTGGTCGCACTTTTTTTGTATGGCTGAGCCCGCAAAACACGACAGAAAATTCCCAGCCAGAGAAACCCACCTTGTAGCACGAGCACTTGTTTAAGACAGATGCACGCGCCACCTGCAAGGTGCTGCCCACTGCAAACTTTCCAGGCGACGGCTGTGAAGATCACCATCTTACACCTTTTAGCCGCGCCAGAGGCTTGGTACCCAGTTCCAGGAGCCGGACTTTGAACAATCTTTCTCATACTGTGCCCATAGTACGCAGCTGGCATTTTTTTCCAACTGATGAAATGCATCTATTTAGCCTGTGTAATGTCACAAGGTATGATTTCAGCTGTGTAAGCCAGTAATGATACATTTGAGGCACAATCATCAGCATCCAGTGACAAGCTACTGAGAATACCTGACAGTTTAGGGAGTTAAAAAATGCCTTTGTGATGAGCCAAAAATTAGTTTTGCCAGCAGCAACACTGTTAGATAGTTTGCTTTTCTCACATATGTTCAGTTTAATAATTAGTCTCTTTTTTTTTGGTGCACATCTTGTTTTTCCCTAAGTGCCACCTAGATTTTTTCACTTTGAAGTTAATTACTAGCGAGCAATGGATAGGAAAGCAGAAATTACCATGGATAGCATTTCCAAAACCATAAAATTATCCATTTTGATGTTTTTTTTTTCCTACCAAAATTCCACCTGCTCAGATTACAGGCATACCCATGTTTTGAAAGTACGCAAATGGTACACTTTTAACAGCAGTAGAGCAGTTCTCTGAAGCTGAAATTGCTGTATTCAACTCAATTCCACATCTGGTTCAAGTCCTCTGACCATTTTAGAAATCAGTTGCCTTAAAGGAGCCAGACACGTGAACAGTAATGCAACGTCCCAGGCACAAACCCGGCTCACGTCACACCACGGCCATGTTGTACCAATGAGCTGCCTGCGGCACTGCCAGCGTGCAAAACAAGCGAGGGAGAAGGTGAGTATGCGGGCAGGGGGAAACCATCCGGTACCTGGTGGGGGATGAGCTGTCAGGATGGGGTAAGGGCTGTTTCCTTACCACAGATCGAACCTCACCTGTATCTATCCTGTAAATAAAGCTGTCAGAAAGAAGCATGAGAGAAAACAGATGACCTCATCAATATGATATGAGCTCAGAAATTATGGAGTGTTCTTGGGAAATTAGGTTTTTTTTTCTATCAGTATATAAAACCAGAGTATTTGCAGTGTGGGTTTTTTTAGAGCAATACAAGAACTTGCATGAGTCGGCATGTTCCTAACCAAAGGACTCATTTCCCCAACTGTTAAACTCATGCACACAAGTGCCATTTATAAATATTTTAAGGATTTTAAATAATAAATTGTCAGCTTTCCAGTTCCTTGGAATCATTACTGCATTGCTTATCTGGGACTTCCCTGATGCCCCACATCTTCTGCAGCCCCAGAGTGCCTTGGGAGTTCAGCTGCCTCTTGGTTACCAACTCTTGCCTTCTTTTCTAAAAGGCTGAAGTGGACCTAGTTAAGTCGTTTGCTGCAAACTCATACTGCCACTCAATCATCTTCACATGCTCTGAATACCGGATTTCTTTAAAGAAAGCTTCTGCCCACAAGGAAAGAACCCTCCCTCCTGGCTGAAGTGTTGGGAGTGGAGGCTGGTGGCTGGTGAGAGGCTGCACCAAGAGGAGAAACCTGCTTCAGAGGCTGCTGCCAGCCCTGAGGACTACCTGTGGCAGCACTGCCCGGGGCACTCAGCCATCCCACCTCTGCATCGCCCTCCCATCACTCAGCACACGCTTTAGAGCAGCCCCTCGAAAGGAAGCGCTCAGGCAGGACCAGAGCCTGGCGGAGACCTGTCCCTCGGGCAGGGCTGCTCGGGGCTCCTGCGTGGCTGCAGCTCCCTTAACATGACACAGAGCCAGCGCTGGAGTGGGGACCCCACTCCTGGTGCTCTTGACTTGCAGAGCAAGAGTACTGTTTAAGAGTATTTTGAGATGCTCTGCAGATAACTCCGGCGCTTGCCTATGACAAATGAATCAAACCTCTTACCTCTCGCGTTTTCATCCTGTGCTCAGTAAAGCAGCTAAATAAGCCAGTGTGGTCCATGACGTGCCCAAGTACAGCCTTACTTTTAATCCTGGCCCTTCCAGGGAATCCCTGCTAAGGCAAATCCCTGCACTCCTCCCTCTGCCTTTATTCATCTGTAACACGAATTGCAACCCATGTGTATGAACGTGCATTTGTAAAGGGCTTTGGTACGGTCATGCTCACAAGCCACAGGCATTTGCTTTACATGATACAGTTTTAGTGGCACAAATATTCAACCCAACATTAGTCACTCAGTTAGAAAGCAGCGATAAATACTGAAGACCAGGCCCTACCTGACTGGCAAGTATTATTCTTACAATGAAATCATCTGCAAAAATTCAAGGAACTACACAGGTACAGGGTTTTTTATAGACCCAAGTAAATGTGCAGGTGTACATATGTATGCAGAAAAAAGAAACGTCTGGAGAAGATCTTTAGCATGAATTTAAATTCTGAACACTTCACATACCAGGTGTATGCAACTGTAGAGCATGTAAAGACCGATTATCTATTTACTGCACTTTTTTTATATTGAACAACACTGAGAATGTCTTGGTCCAGTGAATAAGCCACTTCTGATTTTATGGGCATTTCCTGGTTAAAAGGAAAAGACCATTGCTGAATGGTCAAAAGTCAAATATGTGCTTTTAAGCAAAAATTGCATATCTTGCACAGAATAAACATTTCAGCTGCACCACTCAGGATCACTTGATGCAATGCTTTCCTTTAAACTGCTGAGGACTGTAAAGCTATTATTAGTCTTTTTTTGTCTACTTTTCTCTTTCAAAGCACTTCCTGGTATCCAGACTGAAAATACAAACGCAACCATCTTTAGTACAGGAGGGAACAAAGAGTAATTACTTGATCACATTTAAATTTCCTATCCCATGTATATTGATCTTAAAAGTGACTGACTTACAGTAACAATCCCCTCAAAATCCTGCTCATTCAGTTCCATTTCCCAATCTGAAAACACAGCAATAGTCCCGCTGTGTAGGGGTAGAGCATCCTGCAGCCCACCAAGCAACGCCTGCAGGCTGGTGCACACCCAGCCCTGGACGCCGCGGCCTGGCAGGGTCTCAGGGAGCCCTCGGAGGTGCACGAGAGCTGAAAGGGAGACTCCGGCAGCGGAGAGACGCAGCCAGCACTGGGCTGAAACCGCTTTACACTGACCACCCCTCCTGCAGGTTCAGCACAGACTCCGTGGGCGCAGGGAGTTACTCCTGACTGACACCAGCGAAAGCAAAAGTCCAGGCTTTATTAATTTAAAAATATGAGTTATAATTGTTCTGATTTAACAATTTTCAACAACATTTCAAAGTCCCAAGAACACCCTGAAGTGTGGTCAGCAACAAGCCTGGATCCCCGAGGAGAGAGAAGCCCGGGGCAGCCATGCACACTGGAGAGCTCACTTGCCTGTAACGTGGGGTGGAGGCAGCCCCCCAAGCTAAAAACCCCTGTGTGAGGCCACCACTCCCCCCCATGATCCTGATCTTCCACATCGCTGCTGAACACCCCCAGGTGCTCTTATCAGAATCAAAGCATTAATGTGCGCAAGTGCCCTATGCACAGCAATGAAGACACAGCCTAACTCACAGTGAAGAGTCTGAAGTTCAGAAAGGCAAATGACACACAGAAAAATGTAATCAGTACATAGACACAGATACAGTCAAACATGGGCACTCTGTACAGAAAAACGTCTTGTCCTATGGAAACATGTACAGCACAGCTATCCTCAGCCCTCCCTCCCGCCAGCCAGCAGAAGCAACCAGTGCCTGGGGGAAGAGGGGAGCTTCAGCCAGTCCAATATTTCTCTGTTTTGAGAAAAACAAGCATGACAGCTGCGAAACAATCCTTGCAATTACTGTCTTCGTAACTATGAAGGAGTGCTGTTTCCTGGGCTGGCAAATACAGGCTTGTTTCATTTGTCTGCTGCATGCTGAGAAGCTGCTCAAGTAAAACGTAACAGATGGTTGTGGTACTCGTGGAATAAAATAAAGGCGTGAACATCCCAACCAGCGCAAATCTACAGGGATTTGTGTAAATGTTGCAGGACACAGCACTGAAGGCGCTGCAGAAAAAGCTTAGAGGAGAGTTTCTTCCCCATCCTGGGGCTGTACCGAGGGCACAACTGCGTCCGGGTTTACATCCTATGAAACGAGAAAAACATTAGCTTTACAGAAAACATGATAAACCTTGAGCTACTGAAATACTGCTGTAACAGATTTCCTACAAGCAGATGCCAGAGTAACCAGAGAAGCCGAGTGCTGCCGTTGACCTGGAGCATCAGAGCCAGCAGTGCTGCTGAGGCTCACCTGCTGCCACCAGTGCCAGGCAGAGGAGCAGCACATGCTGGGTGACGGGAGCTGCTCCACACGGCCGGAGGGGCAAGACGACTGAGGGGCTGAGCGTTAGTGCCAGAGCAAAGATATTTGCAACGAGATTTTGGGAACAGGAAAGAATGCAGAAGCTGCCACCCAAACAGATTTATCATCCATTACCCCAGCTACCAGCAGCAGATACTGAAGGGAAGTATAAGGAACGGAATGAAGTGGTGCATCCTCTGCTTCTGACAGGGACCGGTCTGGGGACACAAACAGGCATGGCGGGCAGTGGCCGACCCACGCAGGACTCACCTCATGGGGACCGCGGCTTCTTTCACCCATGTCAGCGGCTCCTGGTGTGTCTGGGCTCTCTCCAACAGGACTGTCCTTCCTCTGCTCCCTGACCCCAGAAGCACTCCATGCGCTGTTTGAGACACCCACTACCTCTCTCTCTCTCCTGTTTTCATAGAGGCCTGACTGTTCCCCCTCGGCTTTCACTCCCTCCTGCTCTGTCCCCTCCTGCGGCCCATCCTTGCCCCTCACTGTCCATGTCCCAGGAGCTGCCAGCTGCAGCTGGGTACCCGGGCACAGCCTCTCACCTCTTGTGGACCCTCTCCCCCTCGGCTCCGCTCCCCCATCCCCACATGCAGGGGTGCTCAGGGAGGTTTCTGCCATCAGCTGCTCCTCAAGGGACATCGCTCCACATGGTTCTCCATGTCGTGGGGACAGGAGACGCGCTGTGCCCCACTCCCACTCTGCCTTGCCCTGGCCCTTGGCCCCTGCCGGCCCCCTTCCCTCACACCCCAGCACTGCCTCCTGGTTCACCCCTCGCCCGCAGGCCATGGCTCCATCAGCCACCTCTTCCCTGTCCCTCCCAGGCTCCCCGGCTGCCCTCCTTCCCTCGGCTGACACCCCCTCTGCCGTTGCCGCCCCCATCCCACTCTGACCCCCCCACACTGCTCCTGTCACCCCCTCCTGTGCCACTGCTCCGTCGCCCAGCCCGCCATCCCCAGCCACTGCCACCTCCTGCCCCACCGCCTCCCCCACCAGCACCGGCTCTCCTGCCGCCCCCTCAGCCAGAGCCCCTCGCCTGGCCTGGCCACCCACCACAGCAACAGCCACCACCCCTGCCTCCCCTGCCCTGCTCACATGCAGCCCCAGGGCAGGCAGCACTGCTTCATCCACCACCCCCTCACCAGGAGGCCTCTCCTTCCCTCTCTCTTTAGCACACTCCAGAGATCCCTCCATCCCAGCTGCCAGCTCCCTTGGACCTGCTGCTCCACCCATGACCTCCTCTCCACCTCCTGATACTCCCATCACTCCTCCATCAGGTTTTTCTTCCATTGCACCTTCTGTCTTTGTTTTGCTGCCTAGAGATGGGTTTCCACTCAAAAGTGCTTCTGCTGAGCCCTCCTCCTCCTCTGCTGTTGTGATCTCCTCCAAATGGGATGACCCTTCACTTATGGGATCCCCCCCAGCATCCACCAGTGCGTCTAATCCAGGTGCTACTTGCAATGTGGGATCCTTGCCAGGCTCCACAGACCCGTCCACTGCGTCCTCTGCTCTCAGGAGAGAGCTCCCTTCTACCTCTGATGCCTTGCCTGTCTCAGATGTTGCTGCTCCTATGGCAGCTTCCCCCATCTCCATCTGCTCTTCCCCTGATGCTTTCAGCTGGGAAAACTCATTTGGCTTTACAAAGTCTTCTCCTCCAGGCATTGCTTCTCCTGTGCAAACACTCGTATCCCCTAATGTTTCCAGGAGAGCCTCAGGCTTCTCCACAGCCTCCTCCCCTTCAGAAACAGCTTCATCTACAGACTCTTCTCCTTCAGGGCCAACTACCCTGGCAATCCCTTCTTCTGCCAAGCTGGCATCCTCCACAGCCTCCTCTCCCTCAGACACAGCACCCACCACAACACCCCTCCCTGCAAAACTTCCCTCCTCCATGGCCTCCTCTGCCTCAGGCACCATCTCACCCACCACCTCCTTCACCAGAGGCCCTGTTGCTCCCACAGCCTCCTTTGCCTCAGAGGCCTCCTCCACAGCCTCTTCTCCCTCAGAGACCTCCCCAGCCACCTCCTCCCCCTCAAACACTGCTCTGTCTGCCTCCCTGCCCAGCAGTGCCCCTGCCGGCTGATCTCCCCCACGTGCCTGCTCTCCCAGTACTGCCTCACTCTCCGTCCCCTCCATCAGAACTTCCTGCTCCCTGGATGCCACCTCTGCGCCAGACTCCATTCCCTTCCCTGCCCCCTTTCCTTTGGGATCATCTTCTGCCATGGCGCTCTCCTCAGATGCAGATTCCTCCACTGCACGCTGACCCTCCGCCTGCAGCGCAGCCACTGCGTCTTCCTTGGGCAACAAATCTCCCGCCCATGCCATTTCTTCTCCTGCCTCTTCAGTGCGAGTATCTCCTCCCTCAGCAACAAAATCTTCCTTCTCAAGTGCTTGTCTCTCCCCTGCCATCTGCCCTTCTCGTACCACTTGTTCTGCTGCCTTCTGCGCATCAAGTGTTCTTGTTCCTTCTGCCAAGAAAGCTCCATCTGGTGCTATTAAGAAATAATCAAAACATTAGTTTTATTGAGAACTGTGTTAGTGTTAAGGCTGTTTTACAGGGTTGTTATTATTAAAGATGCTATCTCTCTCAAGCAATGAAGGGACATCAGCATGGTGATGAGAAGAAAACTTGCTGTGATGCTTCTCATCACACACCTGTGCTCTGACTATGTTTCTAGTGCTGCCGTTCTGGCATCTGGCGTTAACTAATTTAAGCAAAAATGTTGATGCATGACCAGATTTCAACTCTGACAGTTCTGCCTGCCCTGTCTACTCTCCCTCCTTCCCTCACCTGCCTAGCAGGGAGCTCAGGTGTGTGTATGAAATAGCTATAAGCTTGACAGTAACATTCAAAAATTCAGAAATAGGTGGTAAATTGCTCATGTAAAATATGCACACACAGGAAGAAGATACTCAGCTGGTCACGTAAAATGGGTAATTGGTTCCCATGGATTCTGTAATTACACCAGGGGAATAATACAGGGTCGATTCCTGCCCCCTGGGAATTTAACAGCAATGCCCTCATTGAATTTGGTGCTCCAGGATCTGTCCCTGGCCAGGCACCCCCAGCAGTCTGTGCTACTGCACCGGTGTTTTGTACAAACGTGGCAGGTTCCTATTCTTTAGAAAATTAGAAGTTTTGTGCCACTGAAAGGAGCAAGGAGCAATGTCTTTCCCAAGCTACTCTTTCTCAAACTGGGCAAAGGCTGCCTTGCCCCAAATCATCTCCAACTGTTTTTGACTTATTTTACCATCTTGCACTACTGCTGCACTCCACTATTACTGCTTTTTGCTGCCTGCTTGGCAACTGCCTGTGCAACTAGACCCCATCTCTGGAATGGCAGCCAGAGAAGACTCCAGGTGACAAACAGGCCTGGAGGACACCATTTGTCCAGCCCGCCTCTGCCAGCAGAGTGGAGCTTTTGTCTGGTTTCCCACAAACCCTTCCACTGGCCTTGCTGCTCCCCACTGCCACTTTGCCCTTCCTGTCCTTCAGAGCTGGACCTGATTCACTCACGGGGCAGGTCTGCTGCAGAGGAAAGCAGAAGCTCAAGCAGCTGCAGACATCAAAGGAACAGAAGAAGAAAGGACAGGCTAAGAGAGTTTCCAGAGAGAGAATGGAGGTTGGGGAAGGAGAGGAGAAAGCACAGCAGGTTGTTTCCTCCCACCAGACCACACATCACCTGAATGCTAGACCACACTTTAAAATCAAAAACTCTACATTTTGCAATACGAGAAATCATGCGTTCATCCAAGATGCATCTTGCACCAAGTTTGTTGCTTATGTTTACTACTAGCTTTCTGTCCCTTATATTTTAAAATTTTTCTTCTTTTATAAATATACACATATACATTAATCAGTTATCAATCACTGTCATATTTTTACAGCACTCACACTGAAAATCCTACCTCCTGAATCAGGCCCACTATCAAAATCAGTAACATGTAATCATTTAAAAAAATTCTACTGGAAGTTTTGGTACAAAATGAAATAAAACATCCTGAACTGTCATCCCAACTCAGAGTTAAATATTACTGTCTCCACAAAAGTATAGTGTCTGAACTGTCCAGCTGCTAATACTGGACTGAGTCTAATGTAATGGATTTTGCCAGTCCCTGTAACATAGATGCTTTGTTCACTTTGTCTAAAAGAAACCAAATGCTATGATGTTGCGTGTGGTATAGTCTACATGTTTACCTGCTTCATTAGCAGAGAGAGGAGTTAATTTACTCTGGCTGCTGCTTACAAAGTATTCCCTTTTGTAAAGTGAGGTCTTGCATTGGATAGGAATGATAATGGCAACTGTGAAGTTGTTTCAGCATTAAAGTATTCAAAATGAGGCACCGTGTGAACCTGAGAAGTTAACAACTAGGGAAGACCACCTGCCTGGGAAGCAAACACTATTTCAACCCTGACTGGGAGGGACAATTGACACAGAAGTCAGGCTGCCCAGGAACCACGTGTTCTCTATCCTGGTCTATGCATCAGAAACATAGATCCTTGTGAAGGCCAACACATGAAGACTACTGGACTTCAAAATTAAACGTTATAGACAGTTGTTTGCGGTCAGCTGATGAGACCAAGGCAGAAGCAATCTCATCTGAGAAAGACTTACCGAGAAAAAGACAATTACTGACAGACCGGAGATGAGAAGGAACCTCCAGCCTCCTATATATACCTTCTGGATGAAAGACAACCAACCTTAAAAGACTATGTTCTTAGACTACATAGAGGAAGATCAAAAGGCTCCCAGCTGACCAGAAAAAAAACTTAAAACACCCTGGATTAATGTGCCAAAGTACAAGACAGTGCAGAACTAGCAATTTAAAAACAATATATATGACCCGTTCCTGCCAGCTGTTAGACTTAGAGGATGGAAGAAGGAAACATAAGAGCAACAGTGCAGATTAAGGTCAGCTTTAACCTCTGGTTTTCTTCTCTTTTCAGACTCATTGCTACCTTGGAGTAGAATCTTAACATTTACTTTCACTACGGCTCATTGCTGCAGCAGAATGGCTGGCTTTAATACCCCCTGTATAATATGCAAGGCTCTTCTGTCAGGAAGATCAAGTCTCCAGCAATAAACTGCTAGGGTTGCAAGGACCAGAAACATTCTTGGAGGGAACCAAGATCAAGCTGAAATTTCCTCACTGCCAATTATGCCAACTGCTAACAGGGAGATGAGTTTGGGAGACAAACAGCATGGAGACCAAGTCTGCAGTTCAGCTTCATTCCTAGTCTGTCAGTCCCATCCTGTCTGTCTTGACAATGCGCTTCCCAAGGAGGCTCCACGCTACCTGGAAGCAAAGGGAAACTCAGTAGATTCCTGCTTTCCACAGCTATTTTCTTGACTGGCAGACAGTTTATTCATGGCCCGGATTCTTTACCTAGGACCACTATAACTGCCAAAAAAGCATTAATTATACATGACTACAGCAGCCAGCTAGTCATCACCCAATTTTATACAAGTTGGGAAAGAAAAGAGCACAAGGAGGGTTTGATAGCCTAGAAAGGAAAGGGAAAGGACAAACACTATAGACTGAAGTCTTTTTATAGACTTCAGATGAATAAGATTTAATCCATGTCCCTGATTGATGGCCAACCTCACCTTCATTGGCATCATGCTCTGTACTTGTTATGTTCTCTTCTTCCTCATCTGCACGGGAATCACTAGGTTCAGGTTCAGAATCTACATGATGATCATTTCCAATTGCCTTTGCTATTTCCTCCTGGACTGGTTTGCAATCTTCAAAAACTATCACAAAGTTACAAAAGCAGAACCAAGAAAGAGAAACCATTAAAAAGCAAAAGGGGAGTAGAAGTCATTCAGCTATCTCAGCTTCGTTTAAAATTTGAAATGTTAGGGCAGACCCGACTGGAGCCATGTAAAATCTTCACCAGCAATAATTTTTTTAAGTCGATTAAAACCAAATGAAGACAACCATTAAAAATCCAAGGGAAAATTCATGCAGGAACATCTACTGAAACAAAGACCGGCAATCTTCCACAACATTTTCACAAAACAGTGAGATTGCTTTTGTCAGGCAGTCTGAGGGGAGTTCAATACACAAGCAACAACATTGTTATATAAACATAAAATTGTTATTGTTCTATGAATACTTTAAAAAAAAAAAAATCTATGTTAAGCTCCCAACTACAGTTCAGATGATTCCTCAATTCCCCAAACTAACATAAGTGACTGAAGACCTATGCTTATCTGTAAATAAGCAGGCAAGTATTTTCTGCTCTGTAAATGCAATGATTGTGATGCTTCACAGTCAAGTCATACATTTGACATTATTGTTAAGATTGTGCTATCAGTTCCATTTTTGCTTTATGACTTGCTGGATGATTATGTGAATGGCTTTCAAGCTAGTAATACTAAACAACTTCCTTATGAGCAGTATTCCAGCTATGTACACAGTCCGATCCCTTCAGCATCTCTGAGAGCTCTTCCCTCCTGCAACCCAGGCTTCTCCCTTCAAGTTCCATCAGTTTTCTGTATCTTTCCTTTTCTGTTGCAGTTATTGGCTTAGTCTTTTACAGAAAGAGCTTGCTAGTTTGCCACTGGTATGGATTGACAGCATAAAATCAAATCTCGCACTTGGTTTTATGGCCAAATGGCCTCTATTGCCGGTATACTGTGTCCATTAGGAACCACAGACCTTCAGGTACATCTCTGAAACAGCTGCCTGCTTTTGTTTGTGTTACGACTGTTAGTGTGAGACTTGATTAATTCCTGTTGCTGCTTGGATGGTGCCAGTGGTCATATGTTTCAGACTGCTCCTCTGCAGCTTGGAACAATCAAGGGAGTAACTCAGTCAATTGCTCATACTCGATACTCTTTCAATTCTTATGAGACTGATTTTTTTTATACATGTAGCTGTGTGCATGGGATTTAATCTGCCTGCTGCTTCAGTCAGTCAGGGCACTGAAAGGTCCAGGAGTGGGAGTTGTTCCCACTGGCTTGAAGTGAGGAGAAAACACTGTCTTCCCTGCCACAGCCTTGCACTCTTCTCTTCCCAAATCCCTGCCTCTCTCATGCCAATGCACACCCTGTGCTCTCTCACGTTTTTCCTGTGAGGTTGGTTTTTTCTACACTATTGATTCTGTCTTTCTACTTGCCCTTGTATATGTTATTTTTCTTCTTCTTTTCACTTTTGTTTTTATTTTTTCTTCTTTTTCCTCCTACTTTATGCTTACACCCATCCTTCCTACCCCATCAGTACCCTGAACCCACACAGCTCTGAACAGAAATGTGAGAAAATTTTTAAAAGACCATTTCAGTCTACAGTACAAAAGACACTTGCTCAGCATGAACGCCTTTTTGCCTATACCATAGGTCCTAAAGGGCAGTGATGGCTTCACTCCTTGCTGTCATATTTCACCTGGGTGAAGCGCTAAGATCTGTCTGCAAGGAACCATGAAAGTTGAGCAGGGAAGGTCCCAGGAGAGCATTTATAAGGTTCCTCCTGGGACCCAAGATCCTGACAAAGGTCTCTGTGCAATAGTGCACAACCTGCTTGAATCATTCTGACATTTCAGCTCTGCAGAGAAGACAAGAAGCTTTCCGCTCCCGGACTTCCCTCAGCTGCCTCACGCAGAGGTACAGGCAGCACTTTTCTTCGACTTGCTGAAATACCAAGTGCTTGGCTAGGTATGGCGCATATATTTTACTTTGACCTGATTATAGGCCTGACGTCTGACTAGCTGGCAGTTCCCATTCTTTGCAGTTTACTGCCTGCGTAACATTTGACAAAAGGGAATTGACAGTCTATCAAAACACAGAGCCCAGGGAAGGATGACAAACACTGCTCACAATAATTCTCTCCCTTGGGATCAGCAATATCTCCTTGTCACAGAGAGCCCAGCAAAATCAGAAAACGCACAGCAGGAGCACATCCCAGGTATTTCCATACTCCTGACAGATCCTGTCACACCACTGGTTGTGATTTGCCCAGACTTAGCCTGCAACTGAACAACCCCAGAGGAGCATTTCGCAACTTTTGCTTTCTTCAGCATATACAATTTTCTCTGATAAATTAGTCCTGCACTGTTAATGACAGCACTGGTTAGGAGAAATCCTTTCATGAGCAGAGCCTGATGGGTCTTATCAGGGCAAAAGCAAAACAGTGCTACATCAGTCTCATATAAATGCAGGCTGTATGGCTGATGAGAATGACCAGCCCTACAGAGACGTTTGTGTGAAAAAATCAGGAAGGCCCAAGAACGGACTGAGAACCAATTCTGCAGTTGCAGTAAAGGACTGAGCTCTTTCAGCCCTCTGGGTGCCTCTGGAGGCTTTTAGCCCTCAGCCTTTTGGAGGACTGGAGTAGTGGGAGTTGTAACCATCTGGTATTTCTTTTAAGACTATAGACATCCTTAAATTTTTTAATTAGAATCTTTATCATGGCAGCAACTGTGCTAAGTGCCTAGAAGAAGCTAAGACTCCCATGTGATATTTGTTACCCCACAATATTCCTTTAACGTGCTCATTATATCTCAAAAAGGGTATTATCTTTTTCTTTCATTGCTCTACACACAGTTTCTTGGCAATTCTTTATTTACGATGAATTTTACCTAGACAACTCCCATGTAGATGGGGAAAAATCTGTATGCGATTTAGGAAGTCGTTCCTATCTGTAATTTTATGATTCAATGATTTTTCTTGTCCTTCCTTGATCTGCACTGTCCCTGAATCTCAGGTAGTCTCCTGGCAGCAGAGATGATGCAGGACTTGACTAAGAAGTAAACGCTGTTACCTACATAATATTTAGACAAGCTATCTATATCTGATAGAGGATCTCTGTTCAGACCTGGAGCCATGAAACCACGTGTGTTGAATGTAAGCACACAGGAATTTATGCTAATAAAGAGCAACGCTATTGTCTTAGGCTAACTCAGTACCAGATTACTAGCTTGACACATTCAATTGATCTTTCCTTAGTTTTGTATTACAGCACAATATTCTGTCCTATAGCTTTTTAAAGTTCGTTCTTCTTCAGTAGTCCTTACTCAACTCATCTGAGCCTAGTGGTGAAGGTGCTTAAATTGAAGTTTCTTTCATACAAGTGAAGAGAGGGGTTCCAGAAGCAAACATCTTGGAAGACTTCAGCATTATTCAATGAATAGTATGTTACTGTCTTTACTGTCTCAATTCTGAATGCATAACAAAGCAAAAGCAATGCACAAGACAGTCAAAGTAACCCAGCAGCAACAGACCTGCAAAGCATTAAGCACCAGCATTCAAATCGTTTATTCCACACACGGCTATCTTAGATAGATGCACTGCAATGCACAGAGAGCAACAGAAACAGAACCAAAAATTTCTATTAAAATAAAGGAAAAGCATTTTACATTCCACTGCAAATCCAGCACACAGAAAGACAACTGGTGATTTCATGTACCATGGCTTGTGGCTTTCCTTTACACCAGCACCAGTGCAGATGACTTCTTTTATACTGTCTGATTTAACAGCATTCAAGACATTTCCCCCATGACCTGGACAGCATTGCAAAGCCATTTTTTCCCATTCCCCAGATATAATAATGCAAAGCCTTCCCCATGTGGCCAACCTTTTATTAACTGCCTGTTATCCATAAAGGTAAGGTTGAAACTGCAAGATGCCCATTTTATCAACAGCAAAAACAAGGTGTCACACAACTAACTGATTTGCTCCTTGCCAACAAATACATCACAGAGCGAAGCAACACAACAATGGATCAACTGATATACTTTTGATCTTCATCTGCTGCACCATGACTCACATTGTAATTTTTGGTGTTCTTTTTGAATCTAGTATTTTGACATTATAAACAGAGTCCCCCAATGTGGCATACAGATTCTCCTATACGTAAATAAATCACATTTGGATTTTATAATAATGGCATGATATGTGAAACCCAACTACTGGAGTAAAAAAGAATAGCCAAAGCCTTACACTGGAAACACTAGAAAAGAAATAATGAACCAAGGTTACATTCTGCGTGGTTATTCAGCTCACAGCAGTACAGAGTATTCTAGTAGCTTGAAAACAGTCCAGCAACTGCATTCCCCATGCTGCACCATGACTTAGTATAAAGGCAACCACAGCAACACCTGCGTGCACTAGTCACGCACAGTTGTGCAGAGGGACTGTACTCACCACCTTCTTTGTTGCTCTGAGGAGATGCTTCGTTTCTATCCTCCACTTCTGTCATATCGCTTTCCAAAGGCACTAGAAGACTTTCCTGCACATCATCTGTCCTGGTACTTGCATTCTTCGCCCCATCTTCCCCAGTGTTACTTTCTACTGACCCAGCCTGCTTGAGTTCCCCATTAACTTCAGGACTTTGATGCTGTATTGCCATTATATTGTCATTTTTATGAAAAATTCCAGTATCTTCCCTTGCTGTTAGATCTTCTGGTTTCACCTTTTCTGCTTCATCTATTCCTTCCTTTTCCAGTGTAAAAGTTTCCTGGTTTTCCTCCATTCTGAGCAGTTTATTCTCCCCGTTCTCATCTCTATATTGTGCATGTGCTGCATTATCAGATGCCCTTTTGATATGATACTCCTCTTTGCCCTTAATATTGTCTTTCGTCGTTTCAGCATGAGAGTCATCTTCACTGCTACACTGAGTACTGATGGATGAGAGAGGGTGTGCAGGCCTCCTATCTAGAAATAGCAAACATAATTTTGTTTTAGTATTTGTCACTAAAACAACTGCATTCATTGGCCACTAGTTCCCTTTGCTACGCACAAAGGGACAGACACTCATCTGATATCAATCTCTGAATTACACCGTCTGAGGATATCATGACAAAATTCCAATAAGTGTAATAGAAGAACATTGCCCAGATGTGCCAAAGTGTTAAAATCAAAGCCATTTAACATATTGTTTTCTGATAATGGAAATGAACCAGATTAGCTCCATCAATCACACAGAAATACACCTCCAAAAACACCTCTAAATATGACTCAGACAGGTTTTAGGAGAGTTTCTTGAGCTCCATTTCATAAAAGATTTCAACCATAGCAACAGTCCTTTAGTGCACTCCTGTTATCTCCATGAATATGATAAAGATCTCCAAAATCATATGTAAACCATTCAAGTTGAACTGGAGATGAAGTTCACTGTCTCCTCTAAAAAAAAAAACATACAGGGACCATCATATGAAATTCATAAATGGAAAATTTGAGGGGAAAAAATAAAGCAATAATGCTTCATCTAACATTTAGCTGAACGGCAGAGCTTACTCTACACAGCATTGCTCGTGTCCAAAGTTCGCATGGGTTCACGAAGAGGTTAGTCAAACTCAAGGAAGAAAAATCCAGTTAAGCCTAACAAGTAAAAGGGACAACCCTTGACACCAGCTAATTACAGGGGTGGGAAGACACAGTGGGGAAGCAGCACAGTATTCTTGCCCTTTTCTTTTATTTTTCCTAGGCATCCGCTGCTGGCCAAAGGCCAGAGGTAGAATTTGGACCCACGGTCTGTCCCTGAACAGCTATTCTCAGAGCCACAGAAGCCCATCTGTGCCACACTGTTTCTTCCTGCAGCCACAATCTTCCAGCAGCCTCTATGCTGCTTCTTCCTCTGTGGACATGAGGAAGGCTCATTGCAAATTTTTTGGAGTATTTTAAATTATCCTTTTCATCTGCAATGTATTACAAAAACTTTGCGGGACTGCTTTTAAAAAAAATAAACTCAAATATGGAAGCTAAAATTTCCCTAAAATGTATCAACTAATCCCATCAGTTTTAAAACAAGAACAAATAAGGTGTGTTTGAATGGAAACTGCAATTCTAAATTAATGGACTGCCTTGTATAGATGCCAGACTATCAATTCAAGAAAATGCCTTAATTTTCCTTAAAAGTAGCAAAGGAAAAGGAACAAAGTGCAACTCCACCTCCCAGCACGCTTTAATGGTGGTGTGAGGAAGCTGCCTGCCTCTCTGGGGAAGTTATTCAGGCATACGTTCATTCTAACTTTGACATCCTCCCAGGGATTGGCAGCCAGGATAATGAGCGGTACCAAATGTGAGGTGGATGTCCATCCTCTAGGATCTCTACTGCAACGGATTTCAGGCACAATTACTGGACAGCCACCACCTGGTAATGACTCTCAGTCACTTCCAGTCTTCACTGGACTTGCACCTGTGTTCTAACAGTAGGTATGTTTAGACTCCCAGAAAACATCATCACTCCTAAAGACATTTATAAGAATATAAACAAGCAAGTTCAGAGACAGAACAACTCAAATATGCAGTTTACATATTGTACTACGGAAAATGTCAGTGATTCTTTTTCCAATTTATCCACAGACTTATGGTCCACAAGGATTTGAATGCCAAGGTCTCTCTTACATGTTTATTATTTATGTCTGATTCATAATATTGCATGCAAAAGTAACATCTTTGGCACCTCAGTTATCTGGATATTATTCTAAAACTCTGTATGCTGGCTGAACTGACCCAAGGGGCCTAATGAATTCAGACACTCTTGAACAAGTGTAATGATACACTGAACTAAGATGAGACAAAATCTGTCCGCAGCATGTACTCATAAAAATCCAGATCCCATTACTATTAGCATGTTAGTACTATTATAGCAGCACTCACAGGTTACAAGTGGATTAGTGTATTGTTTACTGAAACACAAAAACATAGTGTCTATGCCCAAAAGCTTCCTATCCAAAATATTGGTCTACCAACACTTAACACACATGCTTAACTGAAATCAAGTGAGTTCTTGACAACAAAATAAAAACAAAAAGAAGAAAAAAAACACAACAAGGCTGGAAGCAGGACTTTCCTAAATGTTTTAGCTGAACACATTCTGCTGGCCACCTAGCTGTGTATGTACATACCACAGAGGAGCAGAGTGATTTCAGGGGTCTGAGTGGCCATGGAAATTAACAGCAGCCACAGGTGTTCAACAACTTTGTAAATGAAATCACTTATGTGCCAAAAGACAAACTCAAGAGCTGAACTCTAGGTAACAGATCTAAAAACCAACACAGCTCTGTTATCCTCTGCAAGCCAAGAGAAAATGAGTTTACTATCACTAGCATGATGCCCCAGTAACGCTTCCCACAAAGACCCATTTTACCAGATCAAACTAGCAAATGTCCATGTTGACTGACTCCAGGAGACATGTGAATAACAGATTCACAGTTTTAACCTTGACATCTCTAACTGCAGAGATCAAGTCACGAGGCGTTTGTATAACTGAGGGCTTGACAACTCACACTCAGTTGTAAGCCTTGCCAGTCCAGAAGGCAACACAGTTTTAAAGCAAGGGGAAATGGGGCATACCTTCAGGCTATGAGATACAATAGCTAAGTAACTCCCAAAACAGTTTTCATGGGCCCAACATTATTTAATGAAGATGAGACCTAGAAACAGTATATATAGATGGCAGTAGGGCTACTTTGAATGCACACTACGATACATCTACACTACCAAAGAGGGAAGGACCAAGGTTTGATTTGCTGTAATCTGTTACAACTCCAGGATCGCACATCCGCATCCTATCGCAGCTGGCAATGAAGTTCATGCTAGCTCCCAGCCCTCGGCATGCACTCCACGTGCATAGCATTAGACGCTGGAGGATCTTGCATGCACACTGCAAAAGGGCCTCAACCTTGATTCTGTCACACAGAAAAGAGCATTGAGGACATCAGTGGTGCATTTTTGTGTTCTGTGCTTGACTCCGTGAGTAGATGCAAAACAAAAGTGCACCTAAAATGAACTCATCTTGTGGACTAAATTGCTGATGTAGTAACACCCTATTTATGCTAGGCCTTGTCACTAATACCAGACTCTGCAAGGTGCACTATGGAGCATTGAACTTTACACCTCAGCAGAGCCTTGCATTCAATATTGAAAAATATATAGTCACAGAATTTCACACAAATTAGGCATTCGTGGAAGGGAGAAGAGGGAGAATTCCTTCTCTAACTGTGGCTTCCAGTCATGTGCCATCCATATGCCAGAACTGTAATCCGTGCAGAACAGCATGTTCAGAAAAACATGTTCTACAAAGAAATCTTACAACCACAGTTTAAAGAATCCCACTCAGAGTACCACTCCTCCACCATTAGAAAATTCAAGGGGCTGAGGAAGGGACTCCATTTACAGACATTTCCCCTGAGACAATATATTAATTTCCAAACCTCTCTGTCATAACTAGATACCTGAATTGCCGCTTCCCTAATGTAAGTGTAAAACAGGTGGATATGCTGTCTTGGAGAATTTGTAAATGTAAACATAAAGAAGGGGAAAGAACTGCTTAAGGATGTGCAAAGAGGCAAAACTAAAAACAATGGAGTTGAGTTAAAGAAATACCTTTGTAATAATGAAGATCCAGAAAAATCTTCCACTGTTGAGACTTATTAGGCACGTTAATAATCTCCTAATAAAATGGAACTAGTAGTTGCTACTAAAGTTGCTTGAAATATTTCCACACGGACTATTTTCAGAGAGTAAGCGTACTTCATTCAAACAGAAAGCTCTTCTTGTCCTCAAAATTACCAACGAATTCTTATTTTTTGTAAATTTATTATTACATCTCAGTTGGCAAAAGCCCACATCTTTTTTATCCCTTCTCTCCACGGTGGTGGGGAAAAAAAAAAGTACAAAAAGTACAAACTCTTCCTACAATGAATTTCCTATTCATGCAGAAGGAAATGCCCTGCACCAGTTTGGGTTCCACTGTTTACTGCTTGTAAACACATTCTGTGCAAGCGCAACGGAGTAGATACCAACTGGTTTCTGAATTCTTCTACCACCCCAAGAGTAGAAATCTCTTTGAAGATTAATCACTACAGCCAGCACAGAAAGATCATCCCGACCTTCAAACTTAAATGCAAACTCCCTAGAAATCCAAAATTCCAGTGATCTGAAATGTCACCCAAAGCTAGCAGTAACCTTAAAACATCCTTACCTAATGTTACAGTCTACCGTTTACTAGTGCTAAATAAGGACTGCAGAACTCCTTCAGGCTTCCTGCCCTGAGAAGAGAAATGTTGTAAGCACTGCTCCTCTTGTTGACAGTCGTTTACACCTACGGGGAGCAGTCAAACAGAGCTCAAAGTACAGAAAAAATGCATCACAATATAACCAACGATCACAAAAAAGGCTTTTCTACCAGTATCCCTAGCTCCTAATCCATGCCTCGTCCGTTATTTATTGTACTTACATATTTAGACTTCTAAAAGCCCCTCTAGGTCCCCGTCCAGTATTTGGGTAAGCACTCCTTACACTAAAATACCAAACGTCTAATTAGAATATTACCTGTCTCTTCCTTACATCCTCAGCAAACACAACAGGGAAAATGAAGTAAACCCAGCTTCTCTGCCTCCTTTCTCCAAAAGTCACGGAGAAAAGGTTAAGAAGTTACAGCTCACGTGGGCCAAAGGCAAAACTGACTCCAAGTCGTAAGCTTCTCAAGAAGCACTTCTGAAAACAGCTTCCCTTATTTCCACGGAGGCAAGGCTGCTCAGCACCAGACACCCATCGCCCACTGCTGATTGCCAAATGAGATGCAAGTAATAACTGATGAACACTCTATTAGTGTGCTGATGTAAAAGACAGAGGCAGCAAATCAGGCTGCTAAGAAAGAAGATTAAACCTGTCTTATTTAAAACCACAGAGAATGTAAATGATTTAAACGCATGTCCTGAGCTAGTGCAGTAAAGGCGAACAAAGCAAGCCATCAAGCCACAGCAAATACAAATTGAAAAACATTAGCAGTGCCTGCCAGCTGATCGGGAAGGAGCCCCTGCCTAGATGACTAGCTGTTTTACACTGTTAGCTGCTGATGTTAAATGTCCACATTTCAAGATTTGGTGGCTTCGCAACAGCCTTTTCTCCTCATCATAGAAAAAATTACATTGAATTAGTAAGTTTTGGTGCATGCGGCAGTATTACATCCTAGTACAAACAAAGTTGACTAAGGGTGTCCCTTAAACGAAGGCCTTAATGCATAGGTATCATGAAAGGCCCTTACAGTCACCTGTTCCTTTCCACCTATGCACACATATGCATCCACACACTTTCAAATGATCATCAAACACTGGTAGAGCTTGAAAAGCAGCTGACGAAAGTCACAAAAAAGTTCATAATGCCACACACTAACAAGCAGAAAAGAATGCTTAATTAATGATTATTCATGAATCACAAGCTATTTCTGATCATCATGAGAAAACAAAAGTTAAAGAATCTTTTTGATTACTGCAATGATTTTATAAGCAAGGGTATTTCAAACCTGATTTGAATTTCTGTTGGATTTTATACTTTCTATTAAAAAAAAGAAAAGAAAAAAAAAAAGAAAAAAGCTGCAACCTTTTCACAAACAGCTGTATTACCTTTGTTGAATTCACCTAGAAATACAAATGTGAAAGTAATGTTTCCCTTTAACTTGAGAAACACTTTGCACAATAGGACTGTCAAATGTAAGGAAGATAAAGTAGTTAATTTTACAACAGCAGTAAATGGAGAAATTCTGGTACATTATGACAAGCAAGAGGCACATAGGTCAGCTCAGGATCTAACAAAGCCATAGAGGAGAAACGTTAGAGAGAAATAAAACACTGTGTCAGAAGGAAGAGGCAGTTCACTTTTGGTTTATTCACCACGTGGTGGATGGAATTCTATTGTTTGTCTAATAAATGATAAATTCCCTGCAAGTTTTCTGTGGGATTATTTATGAGGATGCACAGCTTGGATTGCATGAAGGCAATAGTTAAAACACCAGACATTAAGCTGATCCAAAAAACTGAATGACAGAAAATGCTACTTATTCTACAAAAATTTATTCCAGAAGAGTTTAATCTTTCTGAATTAATAATAATAATGGTGTTGGACACTTCTAAAATACAAGGTGGTACATTGGGTTTCCTGGTGACTTCTCAGATAAAAGCGCATCTCCTCAGCAGGTGTAAGTGGTCATAGCTTCTCGGATGTCAGTGACCACTGACATGAAGTGCTGATCTACCCCAAGTATTTAGAGCTAATTTGCTGACTGGCTCCATCTCCATTTCTGCAACTAAATAGTTCAGCAATGTCTGCTGTGAGCTGGCACACACTTACATTGCCAGTGGGTTTGGCTGTATTTCAGTGACAGATGGTAGGATTAATAAGAACAGATAAAATAGCTATATTTTACCAATTCAGTAGGAATTGCATGGTTTTTCCTATGTAGACTCACCATACGTACTGGACATGCACAAAATGTAGAACATGCATCAGGTCAACTTCTCTAAGCTTCAGTATGAAAAAAAACTAACCTTGTTTATCATCCTCTGAGTCACTGTCAGAATATCCATCACTTTCATCTTTTTCACTGTCAGAGGCCTGCAGTGCCTTCTGTGATGAGTTTCTACTCTCCTTTTCATAGTCTAAATTATGTTTTTTATCATCTGAGGATGACTTTGACATTCCATTCATTTGATCACCAGTCTGTCCCTCTTCATTAACTTCATCTGCTTCAAAATCTTCATCATACTCTAAAATAAAAGAATCATACTGTGAGACAGGAAACAGAATTCAAAACTAATAGAGTTCTTTTTAAGCAGACAGAGGTTAACTTCATTAATCTCCTTTTGCCTTTGCATTTGCTCAGTCATTTTAAAGCCATGAGAGAATCTAAGACCACAGATAGGAATCATAAGAGCACATTATCATAAAAAAGCATCATATTCTTCACAGAGTAGCAAAAATGCAATAAAGCTACTGAATGATGCATCAAGTATGATTAATACACTAAAAACAAAACAAACAAAATCATTAGCCGCTGAAAGGACTAGAAAAATTAAGAGCTGGGCAAACTCAGAAATAAAATGCAAGACAGTCTCACTAGAGGAGAAAAACTTGTTGCAATGAAAAAAAAAATAAAAGCAATAGAGAAAGCTGGAGAAAGGTAATATATTATAGCACAAAGTAAGGTAAATGTGGATTGACATGGCTAATTAGCAAAGAAGTGGCTTACAAACTAAATGAATTAATTAAATCCAGCCAAAGGGTGCTGCGGAGGAACATTCTGTTATCACACTGTTCTAATATGCTCATTCAGATCCCCGGTGAAATCCTAGTACAAACGAAGCTTACGGCAGAATTACCATCCTTATATCAACATGGTCTGGATTTCATCCCAGGCTACTAGCTTGACAAGCTGTAACATTTGATAGATAACTTTGCTCAGATCTATAGGTAAAGACTGTCTTCATGCATATGCATTAAAGAATCCTTCCCTTTCCAGCCAAGGCTGCACTGTTTAAAATCCCAGGCACCAGCATGCACAGTGATGTCAGTGATTTCCATTTAAAATTCAGTAATTCCACTGCTACCACTAGCTCACTGCACATGCAGCAGAGAGGCAACAAACCTAACTTGTGAAGGAGCGCTGTCACTGCTGACACACCAGCTTTCCTCGTGGCCATAATTTCTCACCTTTCAGATTTTATTGCTCACCTCTTTTTCTTTCCATCAGTGTTTCTAAAGTACTGAAGTGACAGAATGCCAAGGACAGAAATGAAGAGCATCTGATGCAGAACCAATTAGGCAAATAAACAATTACCCAGGCAACAAGAATTAAGGGAATAAGGAGATTTATTTTCTGTATTAAAAATCAATTGAAATTCCAACTGCATTGTTGGAAGCGAGGCCTCCCTAGGTAACTGTCAGAAAGGTGCTCACCTCCTGGAAGGAAAAAGGCTTGATTAATCACAAACAGACATCCACAGGGACTAACGAGGAAGCTGAGCAGTAGCACTGCAGAATTATGAAAGTAAAAATAGGAATTAGGAATTAAAATCTTTCTCTAAATTTGACTTACTCTGAAAAAGGCTTTATAATAAGGAGTGAGTGAAGGCACAGGCTGAGCTCACCGTCTCTTCCCATAGGGGCAGGCAGAGCTGTAAGCAGCCTGATGGCTAAAGGGACTGGCCTTAGGTGGCACTGGGGAAATGGCACATTCTGAGCATGCAGTTGGAGCTGCCATGCATCATTTTTATACCACAAATATTATCTTTGTCTGCCAAAAGAAACACCCCTTGGGCAAACTTTCAGCAAGGACAGCCTCTCTCCAGTCTTTCTTTTTAAATCTGTCAACAGAAAAGATGAGACTCAAGCAAAAGGGGCAAGGTCAGCCAGCTACAACAGGCAACGGAAGCATTCAGTAACGGGAAAGAACGATAGCCCCAGCAGGGTTGGAGCAGAGAAGGCAAGAAAGGAGAGCTGGTAGACCTGGAGCAGAGGGAACAAATGCTCAGGTAAGTGAGGAAGCTGGAAGTTTGGGCAGGTGTCAGGTAAGCAGTGCCTGGGACAGTGTGGTGGAGAAGGGACTGGAAAGAGCCTTAGATGAAAAAAGCATCGCACTCCCACTGGCAAGAGACAGGAAAAAAAGACCAAAAAAGTTCATCTGGCGCTAAATCTTGCTGACATTTTGCTGCTATGTGCTCTTCCCACCTTCCTTCCCCTTCTGCACCCAGCATTCAGCCTCCTCCCTTTCACTGTTCGTCCCTCCCTCCCATCCATCTCACAGCAGGAGGCCTTTCCTCCTCCTGCCCCTATCGTCACCATCCTCTCTCCATTCACCTTATGCTGATGTCCCATCTCCCTTAGGAGCTCACCTCAGATTCACTGCCTCCCTACCCATACCCAGTCCCATTTCTTCCTCCTGCTCTACTTGTCCTCCACCTGCTGCCATTCTCCTCCTTTACTGTTGTCGCTTCACTGTGCCCCACTTTCCTTCTGCTTTCTCACCTATCTCAGGCTCCTGTTTCAGCCTCTCAGACCTTCCTTACTCACTTTCCTGGCTCTTGCAAAACCCTCTCATCCTATTGCTTGGCTGAAAGGAGCCCCACTAAGTTCATTGCCCAGACACAGGCATCACCACATTTCTCACACATGAGGTGTCTTAAGAGAGGATGCTCCAGGCGAAGTTGGAGGCCTACAATCCCATACCTTCTCTAGAATCATCGTCTCCCATTTTTCACCCCATGCTTGTGTTTTGGAGTACTGTACCATTTTTACCGGTGTCTTCCTGACTATCTTCACTCTCACGATCAGACAGTTTTTTCCTTTCTTCTTTTCTGTACTCCTGTCCGGTCTCCATTTTGTCCTCAATAGTTTCCACACTCACTTCATGACCTGGTAAGATGACTAACACTGAATCTTTGCTTGATTTCTGCTCAACACTGCTTTTACTTGGCTGATTGCGCACTCCATCTCTCCAGGAACCCACATGCTTTTCCTCATGGTCCTCCATCTTTCTCTTGGGAGGGGATGGCTTCTTGTCCAGACCCATTGCAATAATGCACCTATAAAAAAAAACAAGGAGAATTGGAAAGTATCATATTTTTCTTTCTGTGAACAATGGAAAGGCAGCAGATACATTGAGCTATTTAGCTCATTATCAGCAGTAAACACAGGTACGTATCTGCCTCTGCATTGCCACTCAGACAACAAGGTTACTGATAATAACTTACTTTGAGAAGCACCCTAAAATCCTCAAGTGCTCCACATATACAGATGCAGTTCCTCCTTGAAGGAGAGTAACGCTGTCTGCACTTAAAGGTGACAATTGAAGTATAAACAGATTGAAATCAAAATTATCATAACTGTCCATTAATTTCAAGCTACACCAAGCATGATCTGTGAAGATATAATCACTGAGAAAGGCAGACAAGCTCCAAGTAAGAGGTGTGCTTGATCCAGATCCTGCTGTTAACACCCAGTAAAGTGATAACCCAGGTTTTGTGGATAAGACTTTTTTCTTTTTTTTAATTTGTCTACTGGGTCCAATAACTGCAGGGGAAGGAGGAGATTGAAATTGAATTATTTTTTGTTTCTCTTCTGTTTTTCCTACCCAACAGAATCCCAAACAGTTAGAAAACAAAGCATTTTGAATGACTTGTTAAGACTGCTCCTCTTGTATAAAATGGAGTAACAGACTCTCTATGTTACAGTTAGGAGGCTCGTGTATGAGACCAGAGTTCCTGCTCCTGATTAACATTAACTGCAGACAAGAAGAGCCACCTTACACCACCCATGAGTGTCAGGACATTGTGCTGTATGTAGTACATCGATTCAAATCTGCAAGCAGAGGATGAAACTGCAACTGGAACTTTCACTTTAGCTAATCACAAGTCTCTCTGGAAAACCGTATTTTCTTCACAGACAACTATGTCTTAAAAACTTTTCCTCCACCAAAACTGCTTTTTTATGTAAGGCTTGATTGCAATTCCCCTCACATTCCAGCTGTTCACAAATCACTGTGAAATATCCTACAGTCATTCAGTCTAGAAATCCTTTAGTTTTGCGGGCATAACATGTAAATGTGACAATTTCTGAAAAGAGCCCTACCTTTTAATTAATGTCCATGGCATTTTTTTCAGGGACATTTTTGATATTGAAGCAATTCTACTGTACTGAAATGCTGGACCTAGGCCAGCAGAAAACTCTTTGCGCAAAGTCACAACATCAGTGTAGAAATCACTGCGGCATCACCTCTTTGTGAACCAAAGCCTTAACCCAACAGGGAAAATCAACTGGGATCTTTACTGAGAATCAGAGTGGGTATTTAATGTGTGGACGTGGTGTCATACTCAAAACAGGAAACAAATGCAACTGCATTTGACGTGAAGGAGACGTGAAAATAGCTGTCATTTATGGGGAGAAGCTGGTTAATGGAGACGTTTTTTAGTCACCAGATAAGGTTGGCTGGACTGACCAGAGACAGGAAAACAGAGATATCACTAAGAATAAGAGGGGAAGGTGGACAGAAGGTGGGGACAACTCAGGAAGAAATTAACCAATTTCTGGACACTATATTAATTCAGAAAATTCACCTCAAAGTCTCTCTAGAAATCACTCAAAAGCTGAGATTTGGGCAATTCCTAAACTCTATAGCCACTATACCCATTCTGAATTCAGATGCTTTTCACTACTTTGAACATACTAAATAATGCATTTACATAAATCATGTTCAATGTTAGATTGGAGTAGAAAAAAATATGGTACAATAAAGTAGATTTTTTTTCTTAGAATTCGGTCCTTATCTAAAAAATAGAGTATAGCTCTGTGGAGGTTCTCTTCTTCCAACTGCTTGCTGCCCTTTTAAAAATTACTTACAAAAAGAACAAAAACGTTTTAAAATTATCTGTGTGTGCAGAAGTTTACTTGTCTGGCATGACTTAACAATCACACAAAAGGAAGGAAGATTTTATTAAAATTAAAGCTTCTTGGCAAAACCACAGCTGTTGCTCACAGCATTGACTCTTGCCCAAAACCAAGAATCTTCTGCACAGATTTGTTGTCTGAAACATGCCTAACATTCAATATTGTCTTATTCTGCCACCAGGGGTCTAACAGCAGAATCCCACCTTAGAGGCAGAGCTGTTTAAAAATTAATTATCTTGTTCTCACAATTCAAAGAAAACCCTGAAAACTACAGTTAATTCAGCAGCACTCTTGATATTTATTTCACTATCACTTCCACCAGAAACATGCAAGTGGCATATGCATACCACCCCACACCTATTCCTCCATACCCGACTGTTGGGGAAGTGCTGACTGCCCCCTGACAAGCTGACATATCTAGTGCAAACATTGTCCACTGCTGCGCGTACTCCACACAGTAACTGAAGAGGCAGCACAAAAGCAGCTGACTTTGATGGCATCCCTGGATATGGGACCCTGAGGGATAAGCTCAATGCTGCACATTTATTTCAAGGGGCGCTGAGAAACAGACAAGGTTCTACAGAGCTGTGGGGTGCCAGAAAGATTAAGAAAGAGGAAACAAGTGATAAACTCTCTAAAAAAACTGGGCTGCTAAGTCCTTGTGAGCAAAGTGTATTCATCTCCATACCTGTAGCAAGGAGATGCTCCCTCCACATTGAGAAAGCCAAAGTATCCATGTCTGCCTCCCAGCCTGGAACGCTTCTGATGTTTGTACTCACAGCAACAGCTCAACCTGTCCACTTGAATCCCATTGAGAAAAAAGGTGAGGCTGAATGGGAAACCATGGTGCCTCTTTGAGACGAACTGAAAGGTCTCTGTAATCACAGACAGGAAAGGGTTCAAAGAAAAAGGTTATGCTTTACTGTCAGCCTGTTGCAGTTGTTGTATCTCATCTGCATCACCACCAAAGCACCCAGCCCTCTGAGGTCAGGTACTTCGGTTCTCGGCTGTATGAATTAGTTGGTAAAACACTACCTCTTCCCCACACAACAGCCTTGTCTCTTTCCAACCCAGGAGTACCAAGCTGGACACACCTGTGACAAGTGAATACATCATCAGTTTGGCTGCTCACTGCTACAGCGGAACAGAGGCCAGAGCCTCCCGTCTCAAAAAAATTAACTCTTCCACTTGCCTTACAGGAGTGTACATTATACACAGAAAGTTTAGGATTCCTGGCACGTGTCTACATTGTGCAGTGCAGCAGTATGTTGGAGTTCCTGCAGTGTAATGCACACATTCCTCAGTGCAGCACCTTGCAGAGTGCAATCAGGCTCCAGATCAGTACAGCTGCCATATTAGTGGCAATTTCCTCTTCCCAATTTCCCAGAACACAATTCCCATTTTACTGGTGTGGTGGAATCGCACTCACATAAGAGAGATGGGAATTGGGCTCCCACTGTGTACTTCTCCTTCTAGAATAATAAGCAACATGCACTGATGTACTATAGCAAGTCAGAAACAGATAATCCCTGTTTAAGGACAGTTTACCACTACAACTACTTTATTAACCATACATCTCTATACAAAATTAATCCAAGCTACAGTATTTTGTTAAATCAGTTCTCTACATTCATTCTACCATAATTTGCAAAAGTAATTGTAACCTCACTTTCAATCATGAAACAGTAGATCCAGATTTAGTGTGGAAGCAGATGGTATAAAGGTCCCTGGATGCATATATCTTGACTGAGCTCAGCTGAAATCATTTTGATATCACATCAACATTTTAGCAAAAAAAAAAAAGATGTTGCCAGAATCAATATGAACTCTTTGACTCTTTATCCTTACCTCCTTCCAACAGCTTGCCTTTGTAGACACAAAGGTTTTCTCCTCCACAATGCTGCTGATAGACTTTGATTTCATCTCTGTAATCAGCATCATCATGAGATAAATGCACACTTTTCCCTAGAAAGACCATGGTAACAAATGCGTTGCTGCGTAACGAGGGCTTAGGGAATCCTCCAGAATTCTGCAGCAGGAAATACACAAAAAATGCATTCATGTTTTAACTGTAATAAAGGGTGAACACAAAGATCATGTATGTGCAGCATCCTACACTTGAGACTTCCAGTCTTTTAAGACAGGCCTTGAGCTGCGTAAATTGGAAAGTGTTTTGTAACATGCAGGAGGGCAGAAAAACATTTTGGACTGAAAATCCATTGCATTGAATTGCCCAAAATTGCAGGGACCAGGTTTAATGACCCATATTGTCCCTCCCAATCCTGGGTTCCTACAATTTCCTTTACAGGAGTCAAAACTGGCTGGAGCTATAGTGTAACAGATGAAGTTTTCATACACTCAAGGCATTTCAAATATCCCTCTGAAGTTCTGGTACTAGATATGTTCAGAGACAGGATCACATTGACTAAGATGGAAGGCTTTAAATAAGAGTTGCTATGTTTTTGCTGTTCAAGCACCTTTTTTTCCCCCCAACTGATGAAAAACATCAAGTGTTTTAGTATATAGAGAGATGGGTGGCGGTTATATATTTTAATTGTTAGAAATTTTCTTTCTTTCAAAAATTCAGTGAATCTTTGTGTAAACTAGGTATACACATCTTTCAGCATTAGGCGAATACATCAATGAGGAAGGTAGTATACCTATACATAAACTGAGAAGCAGACAGAGATAACTTACCTTTGTTAAAAGTTGCTCTAAGCCATTTGGGGCAGCGGTGGGATGAAATCGTCTGCCTCTGGGCATCCCATTTCTCACTGCGTTTACATTCTTGTCTCCTTTTTGCAGGGGGGGAGGTGGCACTGGTATCACATAACTGTTAATGACGGGGAGTTGATATGGGGATATACCAGTCACATATTCCACTGAATTCATAAGTCTTAACCCACTTCTCTCTCCCTGCAAAAACATTTTAACCAGGTTAAATAGGTTATGCAAAAATAGCTACCAAGCATATTGAACTAACCACGGTTTGACTGCTCTTTACATTTAGCAATACACATACTTCTAGAACAATTCCTTAACTTGGTGCTTGTAATTTTGTTCATGAAAATATTTCTGTGCTAAACCCCTTTCTTTTAAGTTGCAAAGCAATAGGCAGATTGCTTGAAAATGTCACCCTCATAGATATATACAACATTGTAAACCATGTAATACTTGTAACCATGCAGAGTTCTGATCACAAGCAGACAGAATACTGCACAACCCCACAGCACTGCTGCATTCTCTCAGCTGGCAAGCAAATTCCAAAGCAGCCACAATCTTCCAACAGTAACATCATTTGGCATCAATTATACAAGATGTGATTCAAAACCCTCCTTTCCCATTTGTACTGGAGGTTTAGTCCTCCTTCAGGAAGAAATGCAAACAGAGAACCAGTGCCTGGAAAGCGAAACATCTCTAGAGAATAAATTCTGCAAACATTGCATGATCTGGATCTGATTTAGCTGTTTTATCAGTAGCGAGCATTAGAGAAACCATTTAAATCACCCATAATTTGAGTACACATAGATAATGCCAGCAAATTCTTGGAGAAAGGATCATGAACCTCACAATACAGAGCAAATGCATAGCAGAAGGGAGCTATTCATACAGTGTCTGCCAGTCAGGGGTAGCAGGTCGCAGTCCCATTCCAAAATCCTCGTCCCATGGAATTCCTAACACAAAGCCAATTACATAATGTTTTTCTAGAACAGAAGACAAGTCCAAATCTCACCTGAAAATATCTGCGTACATATCAAGATCATGTTTGGCTACTCCAGAAAGCTCTCACTCTCTGAGCCCACTAGTGTGACTTAGTAGGAGGAATGGTAAAAAAGAAAGAAATTAGGTTTTTTGCTACTTTGCAGCTGTAGATGAAGATGAAAACTTGTAAGACTGTGTGAAAATATTCCTGAGTTATTGGTGTTAAGCGAGTGGCTGCCTCCCTCTCTACATAACAGAAAACCTATGCAGAGGCAGAAAATTTTGCATGCAGAGAGATTTTATACTATGAAAGATAAGTCACCACATTTTTCCTGGCTATGATCAAGAACTGCATTAGACCAGTAAGAAAATGTCTTGAAAATTAAGGGGAGGTTAAAAAGGAGAGTTTAAATAAAAGCTGATAACCATTTGATAGGCATGTTGCCTGCAGTATACAGTTCTGGGAACTACAGTACTAAAGTAGTATTATAAAGCTGTCCCTAAAATTATATTATTTTCAGAATGAAATATGGCCTCACCCCACTGGCAAACTGCTCATCATTTTCCAGTGCGTGGCACTTTTGTTTAGAGCTTGAAGTCTTTGGTACAGACCCTACTGCAGCACAGCTGCGAAGTGGCTGGAGGCGAAGCGGGTGTTGCATATTTCCTGGAGCTGTATTTGGTCGCCAGGAAGTCTAGAAAAAGAAAAAGCAAACAGCTACAAAATCTTTGTATAGTTTCCAAAGCAGAGCAGCATCATAAAGAAAAAAAAAAAATAGCACTGATCAAGATATTTGGAATTGATGAGTGATTCCCAGGTACCTTCAGGAAAAAATTTTCTAGTCTGCCTCCAAAGAGCCAGACCCCTTTAGGCATCTCTAATTGAGTATTCAAAAACTGGAGCGTCCAAAATTACTCTTGGGAATAAATTTAGGTTTTGCTACTGTCTCTTCACAGACTTGAAGCAAACATAATGAACTCATAGAAACTGTAGCAGTGTGCTGTATTTTGACTTCAGTACATGGACACTGAGAGAATGCACGACAAAAGCATGCCTATTTTTGTTCCACTCTTAGCATTTTTCTGACTTTTTTATTTCATCTTTTCCTTTACACCCACATTGAAATGTTAAAACCTAAAAAAATCTATTTAACTGAGTTAGCTCACCATCTTAGAAAAGGCAAGCTCCTTGGATCGGTGTTGATGAGAAGGATTTCCACCATTATAATCAACTACAGGTCCAGGTGCCCTCTGTATGGGACAGAAAGTAAAAGGTCATTCAGGACTGAAAATCTCTCTTCAGTCTGCACCAATTATCATTATTGAAATGGAGAACCACTTAAAACTGGACTATATATTTGACCTTTGACCTTAGACTTCAGTATCATTATATTTCAAGAGTATATTAACATTCCTTCTCTGCCTGTTAACAGCGAGTAAGAGGATTCTGAGCCAGAGCTCCAAAGCACGGCCTTCTGGAAAGAGTTTTAGTCGTACTGCTTCAACTGTTTTCTAAAAGACCTCCACTGCTTGCACGTTTTTACAACATCTGTAAACTTGCCTACAGCCACAGTATTCATTGACAATACTTAATGTATTGATGCTGGCCTAACCTTGGGTAATAAGGCAAAAAAAAGGGAAAGATTAAAGCAGATATATTACAAGCAAAGCTATTTTTTTCTAAGTCCTGATGTGGCATTCCTGGAACATCGGCTTCTCGAGATTTCTCTTGAATGGCACAATCCCGCAAACAGGAAATCAGCCTCAAGTGATGAAGGATGAGGCCCTGATCTGGAACAATCAGGGCAGTCAATGCTCTAGACTAAGCACAGATGTCATAGGTATATGTGCATGCGTTCAGCTCTGGGTGCTTACATTATAGCATATGGTGCATCTGCTGAAACTCACCAGTTGCGATTGACCAGCTGGTTCTCCAGCCACTAAAGGATTGAGCCTGTAACGATTTCTTGGACCAAGTGGTGGATGTGGGGAGCGCATAGGGCTAGCACCTTCCACTGATCTTCTCAATTGTTCCACCTAAAAGAATAGAAATTTATATCTCTGAGGTACTAAATACTCTTAACAGCAATGTTTGAGCTTGCCTTCCATCTGTCTTTCGTTGGACAATCAAATTGCCTAGACCTGATGGAAGACCTGGTTAAGGAAGGAAAGGAAGTCAAGGGGAGAACGAGAGAGGGATGAGCGAAAAGACTTGTTCCCATCTCTGATTCATTTCCCTGCAGCCCTCTCCAGCTGCAGATCCCCACAAATTCAATTCACCTGCCTGTTTCTGTGTATCTCCCAATTCTTGTTTTGGTTGAAGGTCTCTTTCTTTTTTAAATTTGAGTGTATCTGCCACTTCCTTGCTCTGGCTCCTGCCCCTCCCTACCTTTTCTTCTCAAAAGCTCCACATTAGGCTCACTACCCTTCTGGAAATAGATAGCTATGATTCTCATCCTCCCTTGCCCAGATATCCGTCTTTCTCCTCTCAGATTAGCTACTCAGCCAAATTCACTGAAAGTATGAGGTGAGAATTAAATTACACTGCTAATTCCAGCCAGGTTTCTGTGTCCTAGTGTGGCATCACAGCAAAGATAGAGATCACATATCTGCAAGCGTCTCCCTTATGCTTCTCACTGAAGGAAGCAGTTTTGGTTTATGTTCCAAAATTATCCAAGTCCAGAATCCCTTGATAGGGTGCCTTAGTTGCTACTTCCACTGTAGCAACTTTCTGCCAGCAGGAGTTCAGTAAATAATGCTTTTGCAATTACCACAGTGTTTTTCATTAAAATCTCCTCCTTTCTTTACCTGATGAATTGCTTATAAATGTATTATTTAAAATTAAAGAGATTTTACATTGTTCAACTGCTCAAAGAAGCAGCTAGCTTCTCAATGCATTCTTCCTGATGTATGCAGGCTCCTAATAAAGAAATAAGATGCTGAGTATTTTTCAGCCAAAACGAGAACAACTTTTCCCATACGAGTCCAAGTGACTTCATGGGGAAAAGAACCATTGACTTTTGTGGGATTTTCGTGACTCTAACAACTACAGGATCAAGCTCTACCTACATGACACCAAAGTGAAGACTTCTGAAAGCTCTTTTCATTACAGACATGCTGGTTCTGCTAAACATCATGTGGAGAGGCAAGCGACTGAAAATGTGAGCTCAGTGCTCAGCAGCAGTCAAAAGCAGATAGAGTCTAGAATTACAAGGAGAACTGCAACACGTATCTTAAATTATTCATCCAGTTCTGGTTCCCCATTTCAAAACAGAAACAGTAGAACTAGGAAAGGTAATAAAATGGCAACAGTAATGAGAAGCCTGGAATGGCTCATGTCGGGAAGATTCAATAGACTGAGGGTCTCCAGCTTAGAAAATTGAGAAGGAATATGAAAAAGGTATGTAAAACCACAAATGCCTTGGAAAAAGGGAACAGTTATTAACTTTTTTTCATGAGAACAACGGAGCATCAAACAGAATTATCAGACAGCAGATAACACTAATTATTGCACAGAAATGCAAAGAAGTACCATTTCATACAGCTCATAATTAAATTCCACAAGAACACTGGAGAACCAAGATAATAAGTAGATTCAAAAGGAATCATGTGCATGAATGAAAGTTCCTGAACTGCTGCATAGAGGAAGAAGGAGATGTAACCTGGGGCAGCAGCATCCTCTACTTACCTGCTTCTTGTACTTTTTCCATAAACATCAGAGACAGGACACTTGGCTCAACGAATCTCTGGCCTGACTCATGGCTGTTATTTAACACAGGGCAAAACTGCCATGTCCCATCAGTACTCAGTAGCACTCACGCCTCACCTTGATTTTCTGCACCCTCTCCTTCCTCACAGAATTTTCAAGTTTCCTTTTTATTTCCAGCTGATGATGACGCTATCAATGTAAGAGAAAGAGAAATCTCATTAATGGACATTACGAGATGTCAATGAATGTAAGAACACTTGCTTCGTTCTGCTTATCACTTGCCTGCTCCCTGGTCATTACCCTCACTGAGCCCTATTATGAAACTACTATTGAGTCAATCCATTTGCATTACACCTGTGTATATTAACATTGGCAAGGGAGAAATTGAGCACTTGTAAAGTTGTAAGGACCAACTCCATTCTTGATACATAACAGGAATGTGCCCAAATTTCAAGCTATTTTGTTTTTATTAGATTTTTTTTAAGCACACTAGCCCTGTCAATATCATCCCATAATCTGATGACTGCCAAAGTGCGTTAAGTGAGCCAGGACAGTGTATGTTCTAATGACAGTACGGTTTAACAACAGTGGAGGTTTCATACGGGGGACGTCAAGCACAAAGACTGCCCTTTTACCCAGCAGGAGAGGGCCTTTCAGGGGAGCACGAGGCCATAGCTACAGAAAACAGTCCAGTACGAGTTAACAGACACTGGCTGTCAGTAGGGAAGTATCTGAAAAGGCTTACACATCACTAGTAAATGCATACCTCCATGTCAAGGACCTTATGAAATATGGCCTGAGCCAGGCACTCCTGTACATATCTTTGGTGATCCCTTCTCATAGCATTTAGCCGGTATTCTTTCTCAGATATTATTCTTCCACTCCTTGAGATCTGCCATAAGCAAATACAATGTAACTAAAAAGAAGATGAGAAGACAGAGTAAAATACGTTTTTAAACAGAGTGCAATTTCCCAGAAAGACTACTTTGGCCATTGCCCAAGTCAGTGGAAGGGAATTAAATACTTGCCTTCCTACTGTGTAAGGGTTGCATCTGCCTGTGCTAAACAGAGTCACACCTAGGAGCGCATAAATATTTTTAAAAATATTCAGCACATTCAACTTTACCAAATCCTTCAGTTTTCCATTAAACACTTTTGAAAAATAACACTGGAGCTATTTAAACAGCCAGTAGAGTCACAGATATTTAGATTTCATAGTTTAAAAAACCTAAGAGAGTAAATATGATTTGTATAGCTGCAAACTGAAAGATTTTGCAGATGCAAACTCCAATGAGCAAAAAGAAATACGGGGCAAAAACATGAAAACATTCTCAATTTATCAAAACCTCTTCATGAAATTTCTTCTTTTGCCTGGATGTGAAATACAAGCAGACTGACAAACAGTCTCACATCACCGTAATTGTGCAGGAATACAGTGCCATATGTAACAACTTACTGAAAATGCATTACTGAGCAGAAGCTCAGGGCTAAGCCAAGGCTCTCCGATATCTACATACATCATCAATCCATGTCAGCCACTGTTCCCAGCTTCACACAGATAAGCATTATGACTGTTGCACTACAGAAGGTGCAGTGGAAGCTTAAGCTTGATATTCTATGGAGTATGGCCTCCATATTGACTGTTAGCACATCACTTCTAGCGTGGAATCATCATGCATCAGCATCCCCCATGCTAGCATCTTCATAGCCCCAGGTGGCCCTTGGACCTTGATGTCCTGAAACATGCTCAGTGCCAGCTACAGTACTTCCTCAGCTGTCACTAGTGTCTTCAAAACCACTTAGCACATGGAGCCAAGCTCTGAGCAAAGTTTTACTTGTCTTTCTGTCATTCTGATTGCAGTAGCACAGCCTTACGCACCACAGCCCTGTGTCCCTGCAATATCTAGTTGACCAATGGTAGATAATAATGCAGTGGGAAATGCTTGGATTAAACAAACCTGCCCCCAGTCTCAGTGTGATCGTGTGGCTTTGATCTGGCACAGCATAATTTCACATGTTTGGCTAGCTGGTCGAAGTCTTACCAATGACAACACATACCTCTAACAAATAAACAACACAACCATCAGTGGTTTGACTTGTGCAATATGAAAAGAGACAACGAGTTCTTTTCTTTTTTTCTCAGAAAAGGAAACTTTTCAATCTCACCAGTCCTGATCTCTGAAGATGTCTCCTTATCCTGGTATTGCTGAAATATCCAACCAGGTGCTTGTCTGTAAGGCTATTGTAGGTTGCAAGAAATCTGAAATAAAAATCAATACAGATGCATATAATCCCCTTGACAGCCAAATTATTACAGCTTAAGTTATAAAGACTTACCCAATAGTCTGCTGCACAAAATGGGTCTTGATGGATCATGCCCAGCATTTTGTCAGATAAATGCCCATTAGATTATGTAAAAGCAACATCTTATTGCCTCCAGAAGATCTGGATCAGAAACAAGTGACTTCTACATAAGACACAGCAGCTCAGCATCAAATGGCATACCACCACCAAGGCACAGGGTCCAACAGAGCCCAGCCCTGAAAGTCTCCTCCAAGACCAACTACCGCAACAGCCTCCTCAGATAATAAACTCTGACCTTCAGCAGGTCGGTATCACACCACACAACATTTGGAGATGAATTCCTGGCTGAGTCCAGCAGGCACAGACCCCAGCTTCCTTGCCACCCTGCCACGGGCCCTGTTGGAAGTGCATGAGTATACGGTACATCACCGGGGAGAGAGACGTCCCAGGACTCCTTCACCACCGCACGCCTTCCGCTGCCCCACCATGCACCCCATGCTCCCTTTCCTTCTGCTGCCTCCTAACTGGTGACAGATACAGCAGCGATGGAGTTTCTGGCAGCTTTTGCAAAGACCTGTAAGAATAACTTGGGTTGGGAGGGACCTCCAGAGGCCATCTAGTCAAACCTTCGGCTCCAGGCATATCACTTACCAGACTTTACCTACACAAAGGAATTCTCCTGTGGTCTTCATTGCCAGCTCTCAGCCATTATTGTCTGGTATCTAACACAAAAAAATTGCTTTCTTCAGTCTACTTAGGTTAGCAGAAACTGCTAGCACCAAAACATATTTTTAAGACAGGACACTGTTTCCATAGTATTTTCACTGGCTTGAAAGTTAGCATACATGTTACTAACTTGGGTGCAAATCCTTGCTCTGATGAAGACTACTTATTTTGGTTTGCAGCCAAAACCTCCTTCAGTACCCACATTTCCATCCATTTTTTTATGGCAATTTCCTCTTCTTTAATGTTCCCACCATCAGAGGGACTGCATATCAAATTCATCGCTTGGAACAGCTACACAGAAAACTAAGCAGCTTCAATTTCAGGTGTCAAAACAAAAAAAAAAATGCTTAAGTCTTCCCTCCTGTTTTGAACCATTTGGAATTCAGCTACGTGTCTGTTAAAATATTGCCTGACCAACCACTAATTTGTTCATGAACAAAAAAGCCTGTTTCAAAAAACAGTTCTCCATTTGGCCTTTACACCAACAGAACTCACAAACCACTCAGGAAAATTAATCCATGACAGCAAGATTAGGAACTGCCCTCTCTATTTCAGGGACCATTTATTCAAACACAACAGTGACTCTAGAATATTATTTATATAAACAGCCAAGAATGCTTATCTCACAAACATATTCATATATTCAATCGCACAAAACTTGTACAGGGCAAGATTCATAGCTTTTGTGGTATTTACAGGCTAGAAAGCATATGTTACTGTAGTATGTTTTTGCTGGCTGTCACCATATGGCAGCAGTTTGTCTGAAGTGCAACTTGCATTGATGAGAATACTTCTTTTTTTCCCCTTTCTAAATGCAGCTACTACATTTTACCAAAAATCGTCAGATCTACTTTATATGACCAATTTGCTCAAGCTAAACAAAGACCAAATGTACTCCGCAGGAAAACAAAGAGTTTGCACAAAAGGCCAGCAAGCACACCCATCTGTCTGGATGAATCCTGACACACTATCACCCCGGCACTCAGCAAGCTGCCACCTTTTCACCACCTCGGTCTTTCTGTGGAGAGCATGCTGTGTGCTGGAAGGACAGGAACGAGTCCTCATCCAAAGCAGGGCATCAGAAGACAGCTGAGTGGGAAGAGACAGTGCCTCTCTCTCAAGAGCCCAGCCCCTCCTGGGTGAGAAAGCACAGACACTGGACAACTCATTGCTCAGTTCAGTATCAGCCTGCACGGGTCAAAGCTAAAGACCCGGATCTCTTTTGCCACACTGCGCTCTCAGGATTTTAAAGAGACCAACCAGCCAGTCCTATGACGGCTCTAGAGTACTGTTCAGTCTAAAAGATCCCTGGGACTATGCCGCTGTAGTGGCCAGAACGGTTGGGCTACACTACCTTCTGCTAATTTTTTGCCCTTCAAAGACCCTTGACGTAAGGGTGCACAAGTCCTCTTCTGTATCCAGAGCAATAAAAATGGCCCCAATATGAAATGCAAGAACCTCTCAAGTCTTTTCTAGTTCCCAATTCAATATACTAAAGATTCTCTTCAATGCATACATTGAACAATCCAAAGTGAACAAATTGCATCTCTCTTCTATTTACTGGTGAAAAACTGTAAGACCAACAAACACGGAGAACCAGACCTTGCAGACCATCGAAGCAAGGCCCTCCCCTGCTCAACCCAAGAAACGTCATGCATCTCTGGAAAGCCAACAGAGCTAAACCATCGCAGCTACCAAAGACCAGAGCTTCCAAAAATTGAACCTAATATATGAGAGTTGAACACAAAAACTGAAGCATCCATAATTAGCAGATATGTTTTTAAATAGTTCTTAGCACAACCTTATCTTACTTCACCTTCTGGAAAGCAGGACAAATAACAAAGTAAGTGACAGTAGGCTTAAGTTTTTAATACTCTAAATCCATTCACATCTGTAAAATGTATACACTCAGATACATATTGCATAATATGCTCAGCCTGACCTTTGGGCTCTCTAGGCAGAATATGTTTTAATTACACAACAAGAGATTGATCTCTTGTTTCCTTTGGCTTTATATTTAAATGCCACTGTGCCTCTACTACATATCTTTCAATGGGCTAATTCAAGATAAATGTCTATCGCTAGGCTGAGTTACCATCCACAAAAGTATACTCAAGGAAAGAAAGAACAATTAAAAAAAAAAAAAAAAAAGAAATCCAAAAAACCAAACAGATCATGGATTTACAGGACTTTTACCTGGGGTTTCACAATAACCTCACAGGTAGCCTACCAACAATAAATTAAACTTTAAACAAACAATTTAGCTTGCCTGTTATGCATGTTGATTAAACACTGGTACTATAGCAACTGTTCTATATTACTTTTTTAATCCACTGTTTGCATTTGAAACCAACAGATTACATCAATTGTGCTAAGTATTGACTTATGGTATCACCTGGCAATTGCATACGGAGGCAGAGGAGAAACTCAATCCAATTCCTTTTCATTTGCTTCCTTCCATCTAATATTTCATGGACCATATAACTAGTTAAAATGCAACTCCCATCTGAGCACAGTGATGTAGCAACTTTCATTTCAAAGAAGTTTCTGTACATGTATTTTCTCATTTAAATTATGAACAGGCTGGTCCTCAAAAATGCTGAATTAAATTCAAAGTTCAAAAGGGTATTGGAGGAAATAAGGAAATGTTTTGGGCCTGAACCAAAACCCATTAAACCACTGGGAAGAATGCAACTGGATCCACAGAGCCACACTGCCAGGAGAAGCCTGAGCTCTCCGCCCTAGTGAATGCCTCTGTTGTCAAAATAACCAGCACAGGGAGAGCCACACAGAATATCCCAGGCACCGACTCAAACTCAGATTTAAATCATGTGCAGTAAGCAGGGGCTGGCCCCGCAAGCCTATGCTCACCTGGAGCTTCTGCCAGTTTTCCTGCTTGTTTCAGCTGACCAGTTCACCCTCCCCCAGTAGATTTTAGGTAAGTTTAGCTGGGTGCTGGCCATATTGGTACTATGCTCGGGCTTGGCTCAAATCCCACTGGAGTATCCCATTGACACCAAAGGATCAGACCCATTCAGTGCTCCAGCAGACAGGGTGCAGGCATACTTTCCAGTCTAAGAGCAGCCAGGGTGAGACCTTATCCTCTGAAAGGAATCTGTGCCGTGTGCTCAAAAGCACAACTTATTTCAAGCCTAAGCTTCAGATGAGACCTGTGCACCCTTGCGCCAACAGATGACTATGGCACAGACGTGCAGTGGTGGGAAAAGGGTACCAGCAGCACCCTCTCATGTTCCCCCCATTCAGCAGCCCAAGCTTTATTTTTTTTCAGTCTTTGCTGACTCAGATGACGCGTGGAGATACAATTCAGAATGCTGCTTACAAACGGCAAGGGTGAAACAGAGAGGAAGATCATTCAGAAAGATGCAGTCACAGAATTCTGCAACACAGATTTGGGTTCGTTGTTTGCTTCACAGAATAACGCAACCTCTAACTTCTGGGACATTTCCCTAATAGCAAGTTATCTGAGAATTGTCATGAATTACCTAACTTGAGGACTGTCAGAAACAAGCTCTTCAGCAAAGCAGACCATTGGTCTCATTTATTCCTCTGCTCCTGCACACATTATCAACAAAAGGATAAGAGAAGTTCATGTTTGAGAAGTTTTCTTCCAGAGATTTAAATATTGGAGCTATATAAATAAAAGAGATATAAAGAGCTATATACAAATGTCACCCTTAAATCCTCTACAACAGAGAGAAGTGCAGAACTGACAAAAATACATGTTAGAAAAACATACAGCAAAGGAAAAGCATCAGTCTTAAACAGTACTATATAAAATGTTTGTTACGGTCCTATCACAATAAGTCCAAAAAGTCTGTTTTTCTGGGTATTTCTGGGAGTCCTTTTTCTCTGCCTGTTTATCCTTTTTATTCTTCTCTCTACAAATTCTAGTTTCTTATTAGAATTGCAAGCAATTTTCCTGGCACAGAAGCTAGACCGACTGATCTGTAGTTTCTGGGACTAGTTTTGAAGCTCTTATCAAAATTAATATCACATTTGTTTCTTTGGTATCACAGCCAGTGACTACATATCACTGTTAGTGCAGTAATTTCACACTTAAGGTTATTTAGAATGCTTGGATGTACACAGTTTGTTCCTGATCTTTTTTTTTTTTTTAATTAATTTGCTCAAAATCCTCCCTCACTTGCATCTGAATTTGAGCTGACTTCCCCAAATTCATGCCCAAGACTGATTAAAGTGAAGCAACCTCCTCAAATTCTTCAACAGTGATGTTCCAGACATAGGACTTCTACTACACAGTCACTGAGAAACAGTACCATCCTATTTTAACAATAACTTTTCAATGGACGTCCACTTTTTTTTAATAAATGTTCTTTATCTTGCTTACTATCAGAGATGCGAATACACTTTACATTATACTAGAGATAACATTTTTCAAATTTCTAAAAGCAAAAAGTCAATTATCAAAAATATCTCTGCTTCTCACCTGACTAGAATTTTAAAGTGAGGGACCATACACAATAGGAAAAAGGAAAATCCCCCAATTTACATATACCTTTTATTAACTAGCCAGTTCTACTAAAACAGAGCAAACCTCTGGAGCTCAGTTAACATGGATTTGCCAAGGCGGGTAAGAGCTGCCAAGGAGCATTCCTATCATTTGAAGCCAGGCATAATTCTCATCCGCGGAGTCATCTGAACACAAAGCCTTTCTGGACCACCATAAGGGCAGGAAACAAAGCCAGGTAACTTCCTTCCCCAGGGCACACCATCTATCAAAGAAGATCACATGTGTGGAGTACATGCTCTCTGTGGAGCCCTGGAGAAACTCCACACCTGAAAGAAGCACCCCAGCTCCTGGACCAGCCATGGGACCTGGGAGGCAGACGTGTCCCATTCCAGGTCCGGCTGTGCCTCACGTAGGCAGCTTGGCCTTCCGCCATTTGAGACAGGCAGCAGTCCAGGTGCCTACCATTCACGCTTCAGTATCATTCACACTCCTAGGGTAACACCGTAACTGCCCGTTCAGAAAAATAAACTGCTGTCACTGAAGCCAACTCTTCTTTTTTCTCCACTAACAAAAGTAATAACGGCAAGTACAAATACCCAAATTAACAGGCAGAACGGAGCCACAGAAACCAAAAGAGCCATGATTTATTTTGCTTTTAAAAAAAAAAAAAAAAATGTATCGAGGGCCAAAGTAAAACACACATCAGGCCAAAACGCCCAGGAAGATTTACATTTGCAGCTGCGGGGAGTCCAGCTGTGCAGATGACAGAGTATGCAAAACACAAAACATGCTAGAGCTGATGACTAGGATTATAGTAAATTAAGGAACTGTCCACTTGGAACTCTGTATTCTCGAGGATTTTCATTGCATTATCATTGCCACTATTATTTACTAACATATAACTAACTATCTGGTTTTTATCAGCTTGCAGTGCACAATGCACTGTATGCAGAGCCAGTGCTGTGTATCACAATGACTTTTAAGACCATTCTTACTTATTTGAAAGGATATCAGGACAAAGTCACAATAGGCATCCTACATTAGTTTCGTAAAGCAAATCTTCACAGTTAATAATTTACAGTGCAATTAAATCAGTGACTGCTCACAAAAGAAATAATCTAAGAGAGCACCAAAGCTTTAGTTACTGATTGGCAGAGTCATACGGAATTATAGCCCCCATGTTGTATGTTACAGCTGGAGTTTATTGCCACTCCAGTCAAAACAACAGTCCTGCCCCTAATGGAGACCATTCCTCACTCTAACAAGCTACTGCATCTTGCACTGATTCTGCTGGGGACATAAACAAGAAAGGCTTGCCTAGCCTTCAGACAGAACAAATCTAACCACAGGCTGTCAACCACAAACAGCCAAGTTCAACACCCCACAACGTAGGGGCACCTGCCCAGGATGGTCCGTTTGGGAGAAAAGACTACTCTTAGGAGACTTTCTAGATACCCGGACGCTGTCTGCCATTCCCTCCCTAAGGAAGCTCTTCAGCCACCATGAAATATATCTCACTTCCAATTACAATGCTGTCAGGGTCTCCAGAGAGGTAAGCAGATGGTGGCAAAGTGGTTTTCTGCAGAAGTGGAATTCGGAATCCTGAAGGCAAGGTCTCTGCGAATCCTAGCTGGGAATGGCCCAACAGGCACACGTGACCCCAGGAATCCAAAGATGGTACAATTCCATCACAGAAAATGGGATTTTGCTATCTACCCACCAGTACAGGCATTCAGAAGATAACTGCTGCCCTTATGACATTATTCAACATAAATGCTTATTTTGTTTGATGCCTCCAAGCTTAAGCCAAGTAAACACGGCCAGTGACTATACTGTGTTTGGGTTCCTCTCTCTCAGGGAAAGAGGGCCATCTATTCAGAAGACCTCCTGCAATCTATTCCAGAGTAAATTATTTTGTGATCCTATGACTCACTTGGCTGCGGCACTAGGCTAGCACTGCTGTATGGTTTCCAGAAGGGAAATGAATTACATTCAGGCTGTGAGGAGTGGGCAAACCCCACGTGTTGGCCTCTCCCCATCCACTTCAGCAAGCTCTTTGTAAGTCACAGCTCTAATTTTCACTGTTTTCCATGTCCAATGCAGACTGGAGGTATTCCTTGAAATATCTGTGAAGTCAATGCAACCAGCCATGGCATAATTGCTTCCCAAAAACTAAAATAACAAATGCCATCCAGAGTCCAAAAGTGCCTTGTGTGGTAACTACATTGAAACAATCTTCCAAGAATAAGGTTTTAAGTATTTTGTTTGGAGTTCTATGTATTTCTTCACAAAAGAGATTTTCATGCACAACACTTTTTCAAAAATCAAATCATGCTACAGGTTCCACTCTTAACGCCACTAGACATGGAAATGGGAGCCAGAAGACTCCTGTTCTCCTACCGATTGGTTGCATGAGCATGAGCAAGTAATGTCATTATTTCTTTACTCAGAGCATCGCCCACTAAAACAGGATGTGTCAAATTTTGTCATGGAGATGGAGATCTGCAGAGGTCCTCAGTTCCTCAGTATTTGTAATTCACATCATCTTGGGAAAGCCTGGATACTCTGAAACTCACAGCCTGCAGACCTGAAGTCGGACAACAACAAAAGGGAATGCCCGAGGCCAGTGGCCCCACTGCAAGTGACTCCATGTACCCATTCACAGAACAAGGTAATTACCTCGGCGGAGGATTCTGAGATCCAGAGAGGACCTGGGTCAAAAAGCGCTCACCTCCACACAGGCTGGCAGGTACCTCCCAGGTTCCCAAGTTGCAAAGGTCAGAGCAGCCTGACTCCGCACAAGCGGAACGCCCAAAACCACCATTTTGCCCATGTTGGAGCGCAAGAAAACACCTTTAGGTCTTTCAGGTTGTTTGAGGCGCTTAATTCTACGTCAGTATCCTTACAGAATTAAAAAGGCAGATAACCGTTAAAAAAAGAGCAGCCGCCCGGTTCACGTGGTTCCAGGCGGGCTGCGGGGCTGCTGGCGGGTGCGGTAACTCCCCAGCACACGAGGGGGGAGCCCGTTCGTGCGGCGGCCCCAGCGCCCCACCTGCCGCCAGCCGCCGCCTCAGCGGCGGGCCAGCCGGCCGGGGCAGCGCCGGCCGGGGCAGCAGAGCGCTGGGCCCGGCGCCGGCCAGCCCGGAGGAAGGCGCGCCGCCCGACTCGGAGGCGGCTGGACAGCGAGGGACGCAGGGCAACGCCCCGGGGAAGGGACCGGCCCGGCCCCGGCAGCCCCCCGCCGCCCCCCGGCCCCACTCACCCCGGCTGCGGGCCGCTCATGGCGCCGGCGGGCCGGGCGGCAGCGCCGAGGGGCGGCTGCGAGGGGCCCGGCGCTGCCGGCCGCGTCCCCGGGCGTCGCTAGGACACGGCGGGGAGGCCGCGGGGGCGGGCGGGGCTCCTGGCCGCCAATGGCGGCAGCGCTGCCCGGCCCCCGCGGGTGGCGGCGCCGCCGGGGAGTCCCGCGGCCGCCCGGGGACGAGGGGCCGGCCCCAGCCCCCGGAGGGTTCCCGAGCCCGGCTGGCCGCCTCCGCCGGGGGCGGCCCTGCCTGTCCTCCGCCCGGCGCTCCCGGGTGCCGCGGCAGTGCCAGCACCCCCGAGCTGCTCCTTCACCGACCGGCCGCACCTGCCGCCAGCTCCCGCCTGGGGTCGAGGCGCACAGACCCCGCCGGGCCTCACGGAAACGTCGGGGAAAGCGCCCTCGCCCCAGCGCCGGGCCCTGCGGCAGCCCTGCGGCGCGCAGCTGCAGCCCGCGGGCTGACAGGGCCTGAGCTGTGGGCTGGCAGAAGAGGCGGCAAAGTACTTTTTGCCTGCAGTAACTCCAAGCTTTCAGGGGAGGGGAAGGGAAAGGGAAGGAAAAGGAAAAGGATGGAGAAGGCATTTTGATACAACACAGACCCAGGAACTTAAAAATACAGCACGAGGTGACAGGACGCATAATCATTTCAAATACCCATCCTGATTTCCATTCTTTCAATACAAATAACAGGAAAGTTCCAAAGTATGCATTTCAATGATCTCTAGGTTTACTCAAATAAAGGAGATATAATCACCCTTCCGTGCTCCTATTTGTCCCTTCTTCCTTCACTTCTTGTGAGTCCAAGTTGAAGCACAAATACACAGGTAATGCTTGCAGGGGCCACAGTACAACTGAACGGGGTGTAGATCCTTAAGGTGACTTTGGGCAGAGACAGCCTTCCCTCTCTGATGCACGTGCTCCGAAATGTTAAAGGCCTTCCACTGTCCCCAGGTCTTCTGTGGCATGATCTACCCGCACTTAATATTGAACTGTCTTTCGTAAAGGAAGCAACTATCAAGAACATCAATATCCTCTTGATTTTTTATCTTCCCAACCCTGTAATTAAAGTGTCATTAATTTGTTGTATTGTGCTGTAGCACACAAAGCCAGGAGTACGCACAGGGCACAACATGATTACAATGGAGAGGGAATACTTTTAATGACTAGAAAGCATAGGCAGCATTTATTTTGGGCACAATGAGATTAGCAAATAGCAGCTGCTTTTCAGAACAATTCCACTCTTTCCCGTTTCAGAAACATGTATAGCAGCAGTTTCCAGACCATGGCATGTGTACACAACTGCACACTTCGAACCCCAAACCTTGCCTGTGTATGCAAAGGCCAGCACAAAAGTGAGAGCCTGTGCAACCTTTCCCACCACCCACAGCAACGCCAAGCAGACAGCCGCTGGCAACCACTGCTTCAGAAACCCTATCTGATTAAATCAGGACAAATTACTCAAAAATAAGCAACCTGAGAGAATTATTCTGCCTAATTCAATTGGCTATGATCCTCATCCTCTTCTTCCATCCTTCTCCGCTCTGCCAAGGGGCCGGCATGTCCTAAAAGGAGAGCTGAACCAAGGACTCTCTAGGTTGACAGATTCTCTGGATGGCTCGCTCGCACAGATCAGATACACTGGAAAGATTAGCCAGAAATGTGACAAATAATGTCTCTAAGAAATTCAGCCATGGCAGCTGAAGAAGTTACCTAGCCAGGATGATTTTCCCTCCACGGGACATTAGTGTCTCTCTCACAGACAACACAGCCTGGCACACCCATGAACATATCACCCATTCCCCCCTGCAGATCCACCAGCTGGACCCCAACCTTATTTCTGCAACAATACCAGCAACACAGCCCGGGTCTCTCAAATACGTATCTTCTGCCCGCCGCCTGAAAGCGCCCACTGCAGCTTCCTCATTCCTTCCTGCACTTTGTGTTCAGTGCTACGTCATTATTTTTATTCACACTACTTTTTCCAAAATTAAAACTACCCCTTCCATTTGTACGATATGTCAAAAATGGACAAAAGAATTAAATGTTATATTACATTTCTTCACAAAGCAGTCTAAGTTATGCGGTCTTATTCTCCTAGGTTACCTTTGTAGAGAAGCCTGCGATGTAATAAAAGTAGAAGAACTACTCTGACACCTTCTGGTGAGAAAACCCGTAACAAACACTACCCTCGTTAACAGCAGCAATGCATACACAGAGAAGAAAACTTTGCTCTGAATTTCATCTCCAAGCATTAGCTACAATGCAGAGGCAGCATTAAGCAAGAAAGGAGTCAGTGTAAATCATAAGCCACTCATTCATATAATACCCTCTGAACAAAGGCCAAATTAAAAAGAATTAAATATTTTAAAACATACAATATATAAAGAAAATGTACCTTTTTATATGCACATCATCTCCATAATCATATCCATCTTTAACTGTTACTCTTAATCTGCTATTTAGTACCTTAATATTAAGAGATGTTTTACTTTTTCTAACAGTGTTGTCAAGTGGAATCGCAGATTCCCTACATGCCATCACCGCCTCAGACTGCATTCTGCCTGAACACATAGGAATAATCAGCATCTTCTACCTCAATAATCAGCTAAAAAACTACCTACCCACATCACTCGCACTAGGTTAGTCATTCTTAAACCTTCAAATTCAGACTAAGTAGAAATGCAGCTCCCTACTCCTATGGAAAGTGCAACATACAAGGAAAACTGCTTCTGTCCACTGGGGCATCTGCACAGCCTCGAAGTATGAGGCATCCTACTACACCTGGGGGGGACTAGGAGGCAGGGTACCAAGTTAATGAGTTACTACAGCTGAGTCTGCCTAATCCGTCTCTTCCCTAGCAACTATTTTCGAAAGCACTTATTGAAATACTAGTTTGAAATTATTAACTCCAGAAACAATCTTCTTCCCTGGCAAAAAAACCTGTTTGATGCAATGGTTTTAAGGTTTATAAGAACAAGAAACAATTAAATGACTCAGTACAATAGCAAAACAACCTCACATTTACATTTGCACAGAAGAAACAGTACTGTGGTCTACCTGCGTTAGAAGATGAAGATCAAGCTCACAAAACCAATTACACGACAAACTGCTTGAAAGAAATAAGGACTTAACTCAGTGATCCAGCATATTCCTTTAGTTCTCTGTTTAATAACGAGACTTAAAGCTATATTATCTTAACATCATCCACCCCCACCAGAAATACAAATACTTACTTAAATCCTGCTGAATTAATGTTGTTGAGAAAAGTATGTATATCTTTGTAGAGATGTGTATCTATTTATGGTATGTCAAAAAAATGATTCACTTTTAAGTTTAAATTATCACTTGACTAGCAGTCCGAAATAAAATTAACATGCCATTGAAAGAGACCTTTCCGCACCTGAAAAAGCCTGACATTGAAGACCTGAATCTTGAACTTAGAGTGGTCTCCCATCTACTAAGAAGTTAATTTAAAACACAGGAGATGCACTTCCACAGGGACCAACTTGGTGCTGGACAAAGTCTTCCTTACATTACTTAACCTTGCATTAGAAAAACATTCCTTCCCTATTTGACGCTAAGACCTTGCTCTTTTATCATCAGTATTAATTGAATTAGTTTCATAAGCTTCACTGTAAAGATCATCTTTCTTTTTTTGTGATATGTGCCTGGTTATTCATCACAAGTTCATATTCTTGAAAATCATACTAATTTCCTCCCCCAACGCACTACAGTTGGCACAACGATATTTGTCTCTAGGATGTCACCTGTCTCAGACCTCAGTTCCCAGCTTAGAGAAATGATGAAAATACTACCCAATGAGACCTTACTAGTGCCTTTAATAAAAAGAAAACATTCATCTAGATGTAACTGAAGGACAGATGCCACCTGTCTTTCATCTGACACCAGTCTTTCCTATCATTGATTGCTAACCCAAAAGTGAGCGCAAGCATTAGAATTAATTTTAAAATGTAGAATATGAAAAAGATTAGTATGTATACTCAGTTATTTAGAAAAATATAATTTATTATTTATCTCACATTCTCTCAAATCAGAAACTAACAACATGCAACTGGGCAAAAAACAGTTCCCAATAGTCTCATTAACTATGCTAGCTAGATTTGAAGTAGCACGAGCACACATACTTCCATGGGTATCCTGGGAAGAATACAAGGACGCTGCCCAGATGTGTAGGGATGGGATTAGGAAAGCTAAGGTGCAGCTGGAGCTGAGTTTGGTGAGGGCTGCAAAGAATAATAAGAAGAGCCTTTACAGATACTTTGGCCAGAAAAGGAAGATTAAAGAAAATGTACCGCCTCCAGTAAATAAGACAGGAGAGCTGGTGACAAGAGACACGGAGAAGGCTGAAGACTTTTTACCAAGGCCTCTATTGACAGGACAAGGGGCAATGGTTTTAAACTGAAAGAGGGCAGGTTTAGGTTGGACCTAAGGCAGAATTTTTTTATGATGAGAGTGGCAAGACAATGGAACAGGTTATCCAGAGAAGTAGTGAATGCCCCATCATTGGAAGTGTTCAAGGTCAGGTTCGATGTGGCTTAGAGCAACCTGATCTAGTGAAACATGTCCCTGTCTGTGGCAGGGGTGTTGGACTAGATGATCTCCACAGGTCCCTTCCAACCCAAACCATTCTATGATTCCATGATACTTCAACTATTGTTATCCAAATCAACTACAATGACACACAAATAAGTCTTTTTGCTAGAGCTCTAAGGAAAATTCTCTCTTGATTTCCATCCACTTACCATAAATCATCCACTTTCTATTAGCAAGGTGCCAAAATATTGTTATCCATTTAGCAGTGCTAGCACAGGAAACATGGCTGTTGGAGAAGACCACATGAAGCCCAGGACCCACTTCCAGGTCTGTTGAGACTGCACTTGGGAGAGTGGGAGGAAGTAAAGCTATATTATCTCATTTCCAAGCAAGTATTTTGCATCTCTCTGCATAGCTGTGCACAAGAGAAAAATCAAGCAGAAAGACTGGATATTTTCTGAAATAGATCAGTTCTAATGATCCAACTATTCCTGGTCTCCTCCAAGGGGAAGTCACTTAGCAAGAAGGAGGATCTTACAGGTGACAGGTGCTATCACCTGCAACATTTTCTGTGTAAATAAGTCGACAATTTTCTACCACTTTTTTAGTATACCTAGTATTTATATGCTAACATGCCTACAAGCTTGGAAAATGTTTCAATTCCAACTACTCTAATTAAAACAAAAAAAACCAAACAACAACAACAAAAACCACTGTGCAAAAACAGACATCAGGCATAGGTTTTTGTTTTGTTTTAAATGTGTCTGCCAAGTACAATGAAGACACTCAAATGTCAGCAAGAGTTCAACACAAATAGTGTCCAATTTTCTGAAAGGAGCCAATTGTTCCTAGAGGACACACAGGTAAAATAACTAATCAATTTCAGGCTCTAGAGGTAAGTAGTGTGTCAGGATTTGATTTCTCCCAACCACACACACAGAACAATTGTGGTCGATCAAGCACTACAAAAAAAAATGTCAAGATCTGATCGAGAGGCTTATAAAGAGACAGGTTGTGGGGCCCTCTCTTACCTTAATATTTTAACACGGGAACACAAACATAGAGGAGAAATCCAAATATTTCAAAAGATTTTTCCAATTATTTTGTCAGTTTAGATTAAGCAAAATGTCAGTTCAGAATGTCTGTTCAGAAAAAAAAAATTACAACTTAGAAAATGGTAGTGTGATGAAGCTACCACCCTGAAGAAACTGTACATGGATTCAGAGAACGTGTTCTGATTTATAATAGCATGGCACCAAATGAATCCAGACCAAATGTCAAAAAGCAAGTAACCTTCACAGGCAAAAATACTTCTAAAAAGTTTCTGTTTAGTAAGGACTCACTTTTCCTCAAAGGAACAGAAAAGCTCATCCTTGAGGTTGAGAAAACTCTTCTACAAGCGATGATTTCACTGCTCATTAGAGAATTATATCATTAAAAGGAAGTGCCTGTAATACCAAGCAGTATTTTGAGCATAAAAACTGTCACATATCAAAGAAATTGTCTTTCCTTAATTGGATTGTATTTGGAACAAGTCAACAACACATACGCATTCATTTACGAAATAACATGAATTCTCAGTACCCATGAAAGCAGTGCAGCCTCTCTCTTCTCCTCACTGTAGCCAGGGATTCAGGTGACCTTAAATTTAACAAAGGTCACAGGAAGAATTGAAATCCTCGCTGCCCAGCCATTTACCATCAAGGAATCAGCTGCTTCTGCCAATAGGATCAGTTGCAAAGTAGCAAATATTAGCATATAGCTTCAGGGTTATGGTCCCATTGGATTAACACCTCAGATACTAAGTCAAGCATAGCAAAATGAAACTTCCTCTGCTTCCGAACAGTTCATATTTGAGAGATTCTTTGGCCATCTTTTGAACTGGAAAGTGAACTATTTTGGCAGTAAAAGCGTTTATTCCAAGTAAATTATGTGACAAAAGATGAATAGGACAAATTTTGTGGCTAAAGAATTTAGAGAGTCCTAATTATATGCATATAGTTAGTTATATACATTTGTGTATCTGCTTAAAAAGCAGGCTTCCATTTTGCACTACCTACACTGGCCTCTTCACATAGAGCATGATATCAAATTCTAACTTAGATATTAGTTTCCCCTGCATCACAAGGCCACACCAGCAGAGAAAATGTATTATTTCCACATCAGCCAAAAAAGCTACAAAAATTACTTTAAAGTATACACAACTCTACTTATTACAAAAAGAAAATTGACTGTTAATTAATTAATGCAGTTAATTAATGTAAGCTAGCATTTGCTGTTACTGTCAAACCTGATCAAAAGTATGTTTTATAACATACATTCAATGAATCATGTGAGCAAAGGTGTAGTTAGAACAGCTACAAAATAAATGGAAAAAGACTTTATGGAAGGAGCACCATCTTTCCTCGAGCACCACTGCTGTGAATAATGTCTTCATGAGCCTTAACTACTTTCTCCAGTGGGTATTCAGAGCCTACAATTGGTTTCAACCAGCCAGCTTCTATGCCATCAAGGAGTGCTGTTGCACATTCATGCCTCTCCTCCTGCATGTAATAAAGACAGCATTTACCACAAGGTCTTCAGATTTTGGAAAAGCATTGACTCTTTATGCAAGTGTTAAACCAAATTTCACAACCCAAAAATACTTTATGATGTTCTGAGATTAAATCAAAATGTAAAGGAATGAACAAGCAAGTTACTTACAGTGAAATTATGCTTTCATCCCTACAAATTATTTTAACTGGAAATAGAGAGGTGTTGGAATAAGCCAACAAAACATTCTTTAAAATAAAAATGTTTCTTACCTCAGTTGCAAGAAACAGACTAACTCCAATTATGCTAGATTCTTTACTCATAGTGTCTCTTGGATTTATCTCAATAGGACCTCTACAGCCCACAACCTGTTACAATCAAGTTAAAAAGATAGTTCAAGTTGTAACTGTTGAATTGTGTTACTAAATGCACAAACTAAGGTCAGTGACAAAAAATACTTACCATCACCCTTCCTGCATAGGACAACACTTGCAAATCAGTAGCAAGATTGATGTTAGAGAGCATTTCTATTATTATATCAACTCCTTCCTTCCCTGTGTATTCCTATAATATAATATAATAAGAACATAATATGTTATTTAAATCACTCCAATTAGTGCTTGGGTGTCACTGTTTATTTCATATGCTACAGATAACATATATTTTACAGTTTATTGTTTAAATTTTAAATACAACCTTTGTACTAAGGCTGACAGCTAGCAAGTTTATTTTTAGCGTATTTTGATATGCTAAATTATGATATGCTACCATATTGGAATTTGCTGGAATACAAGAGTTTCTAAATGTCATTGCCTGTGAAGAAAGCTGAGCTTTTCCAGCCTGGAAAAGTTTTCCCCTGTGCAGAAATGAAAAGGCAGCACACTATTGCTCCTACATAAATCTACTTTAAAAAACTTCTGCAAGCAACTGTTCACATTTTGTGAGTAAGAAAAATACATACTGCATCACCTAGCCCTTATACATGCTTACCTTAATTTTATCAATGTAATTAGCTTCTCTGTGATTAAATGCTTGGTGAGCGCCATTTCTCAGAACCATGTTCATGCCTTCCTCAGTTCCTGCTGTACCCAAAACCTTTAAACCACAAGCTCTGGCAATCTGACATGTTGCTATTCCCACCTGACGGGAAAAAAAAATAAAAGAAAAAAAAAAGAAAAAAAAAAAAAGAGTCTTTTTTCTCTTTCTTTCTTAGTATTTTAAATTATATATATTCTACCAGCAACTCGGAACTTACCCATTTAAAAAGTTGGCCTGGTAACATTTTTTTTAGCCATAATAAGTAATTAGGATCTTAAAGATAGCCAAATAGTCTTTAAAAAAAGAAAAGATATTTACAGAGGCATAGTACAGTTTTGTGGTTTTTTTAATAGCTATCAGCATTTGATATAAATCCATGCAGAATGTTGTCTGTCTGTTAAAGTTGGGCCATATATATTTGACACAAAGCCAAGGAAATTCTCTTCACAGAATCAGCTGCTATTGATACCAGCATTATATATTGCAAAGAAAATCTGTAAGCACAAATTTTATTAACCTTTCACAAAGAGATTAACTGATATCTTTAGAAACCAAATTCTCAGTGTCTCGTACCAGCTTTGCACTCCAGAGGATGTTTAGAGGTGAGGGATGCCTTCATAAAAAGGCTCCATGACACTGGAGCCAATGATCACTTGAGGCATACCAATACCATCTCTTGGTTTTGCTTTGTGTCACAGCAACAGAATACAAAAGCAAAATGAGGAACCAGCTGACATGTACAATGCCTCCCTGGGATTCAGTCCCAGCTGGTCAGCTTCCTGAGGCTACAGATTCGGCAGCCCACTGTACCAACCATACAGCTGGATACCTCCTCCAGGATATGTTAAGATATGCACATTTTTGTATTTGGGGGGGAACAAACAAATAAAAAAATATACAAACAAAGACCATAAAAACTCTATTCTGTGGCTCTGCTATTTAAATTTGTATGTATGAATAACACAAAATAAATAGACAAGCTTCTCTAAAAAATCTACCATGACCATCTGTCTGGCCAGGATCTACCCAAACTGTTTGCCAAATGTGAAGTTGTTTTCTAAATAGCAGATCATCAGTTTTCAACTAAATGAAAAAAACAAACACCATTAATTAATTAATTAATTAATTAATTAATAACATCATGGCCAGACTGATTTTCAGAGAAAAATTCAAAAGGAGGCACATTTTTAAGAATCATCATGGAAGTCAGCATGACTGGAAAGAAAAGATGCAGCACAAACCATCTTTTCTCTTCAGCATGTGCTTCATACCTATAGATATCTCACTGCTTTTACAAGTATTCCTATAACAAAGGTTACAAGTCCACAGAACAACAGATTTGCATTATATGCTTCTGCAAACCAAAGGCAATATATCTTTTCAAGAAACATAAAATAAGTAAGAATAGAAACACTACATTTAGTTTAAGAAAAAAAAAAAAGAGGCTACAATGCTGAACATCATTCTAGTATCTTAGAATGAGATCTGAATTCCTCCTCATACGAGACTGTCGTAATCATCTTTTTGCTGTCTACCAAATTATGAAGGAAACTGCCCATTTATAGCAGCCGTTTCATGCATCAGCAGAAGATGAGCAACAAAGTGCAGAGTATGGGGAATAAATTCAACTAGAATGTTGTGTGAAAGAGATCTAAAGCTAGCTTGTCCTGTAAAACCAAAGAAAACTATATGTTCAATTTCACATAGTATTCAGTCATGAATTTATACATTCCCGTATCTCTCCTTGTGCAGCTAGCTGTTAGCTAATAGGTAAAAATATCCCAGAAATGTATAGTTGCTATGCACCACTGATTACTACTCAGAGAACTGAGAACATCTTGTACATATTTTAAAATTAAAGCTTTCTACTATTAGTTTTATCTCAGGAAGACCGGTTATAAAGCTTCCAGACCAACTTCCGACTGCAGCAATGTGTTTATTATATGACCCTCTGTATTAGGGGCCTTACACAATCACTCATGCAGTTTCACAGTTATTTGGAATGACAGGGTTTGCTCTAAGAAACAAGTATCCTAAAGTGTCGGAAATAAAAACCTCATTTTGTTAAATCATTAACTGATATAAATGTGACCGTAAACCATACCACAGACAGAAAGCAGCATTTCTTATAGCTTGCCTTCTCAAAATACTTACTCCCCCACTTGCACCATGCACTAGCACGCTTTCCCCTGCTTTGGCACGCCCTCTGAATGGAAAAACAGAAAACATTGGCATTACGATTGCAGTACATAATCATTAAGCATCAGATTGCATATACTGACATCAAATCTCATCTTTCACACATTATTATTTCCAATTTATGTTATGGCTAAACAGGTATAATCAGCCTCTGGGAAAACAAGGAGGCAAAATAAACCGTATCATTTATGAATTTAAGTAATATGCAATTATGTCAACATGCAACTAGCAGCAAGTAACAGTCTGGCACTGAACCACAGTTCAAGATCTTCACCTGTTACAGATCTTAAAATAAACCACACTAGTTCTAATTATTTGTTCTATCAAACTAAACCAGATTTCCAGTCCTAAGCTCTCACCTAGCTGACACGGAAGTCTGGCTTCTACTCGGTATACTGTCCTATGGCAACAGACAGGACTGTATGCAGAGTCTCTTTGGCAGAAAGGCTCTTGAAGAAAAGAGGTGGGTCTGCTCTACAGCATATTGTTCGTTTAATTAAGAAATTCAAGTGTTCCTGTTTTTCTTCCCTAGCTAAAATACTAATGAGCACTGAAAAAGAGTTACACATTTTATTACATGATACTTATTGAAGAAGCCTTTCCAGGTCTGTCCTCTTAAGAAGAAATACTTAACAGGAAAATATAGTTACTAGCTTCTAGGTAGCAATTATCTGACAATTCCCTCAGTATAACAAATTTAACTTAAGTGTTTCAAACATTTCCTACTCATTGATCTCCCCCCATTTTACAAGACAATGAAAATATGGGCTTCAGTATTTTAAATATTAAAAAGCAAAATGCACAAGCTTAGATTTGGCACCTTACTTTTGGAAGAGAGCACGATAAGCAGTGAAGTAGGGTATTCCAATCGCTGCTCCTTGCTTAAAGTCCAATTTATCCGACAAAGGAAAGACTCTATTAGCCGCAGCAACTGCATAATCTGCATATCCTCCAGAGATCGTACCAATGGTAAAAACCCTGTCACCTTTCTAGAAAGGAGGGAAAGAAAATAGCGAAATTAATCATCTCCCTTAGTTTTTCCTTAATAGACATTAAGAACCAGTTCACAGAAGTTTAGGCTATTTCTAACAGCTCTCCTGTTAAAAATAACCAGTTATATTTGTCACAGAGAAGATTTTTATAAATGCTAATACATACAATCAATGCAACACAAACCATGTAATTTCATATACTTAGATTTAAGTGTCATAATTATAACCCCTGCTCTACACTGTAACACACAAACCTACTGTCTCATTAATATTACCCTTAATGAACATGAACACTAAAGAATTCCATCCACAGATTCCAAATGCAAAACCTCAAAAGCTTTTACAAACACAAAAGAAACATTTCTCAATTATTTTTGTTTGAACGTGGAAAAGATATACTCTTAATATACCCTAAAGTAACTAGGGTTACTGTTACTGTAACAGTAACCTGTTACTGTTCTTCGCTGCTGTTCTTCAACAGGGAATACTCAAACCAGCAATTCAGTAGGGGATGCAAGAAATGCAGCACCTGGCAGCACTCTGTATGTGTGTGTGCCTAGGCGCTTCAGTCCTGCTGATGGAGCGCAACGCCAGCTTGCTGTGGTCCAGGTCAGCATCCAACCTTGTACAAGCCTGCTCGCAGAACAACATCAGTATCCATCTACATTCACAGTTACCGAGCTCTGATTTTTCTACTACTTGCATGTTGATCTCAATAAATATACAGCATGTGGACTACGTCAGTTTGGTTTGCAGACATCGGGTACTAACTACTGTGCAGAGGGCTGCATATCAGCATAGCTGTTTCTCACGTATTATGAGTATGCAAATGAATGAGAGCTTGGCTACTCAGCATTTTCAGGACGTCTGTCTGTGGCACATATTGATCTCCTCATTTCTCTCTTTCATTCAAGCAAAAAGCATCACAATTTCCATAACAAACAAAACGAACACACAGCAGATACAGCAAACTACTGATAAGAAAATATGAATAAACATGATTCTTCTCTTTAGATAACCAAATCTCTCATCTCTCCCACAATAGTTACCAATACTTTCCAAGTCAGGAAATTCCAACACAGTTTTAACTACAATTTTTATGTTTGTCTGAGACCAACAGTCTAGTGACTTGAAAGGAAGAACAGATTTAAAACTAAATAAATTTCATAGATATCTTTTAGCAAACTGATAATTGCCTTCTGCTGTCCCAAGACGTTCCCCCTGAGAAAATCTCAGTAAAATTACTAGACTAGCATAATTAAGTACTTGAACAGTTTTAACAAAAAATATGTAATTTACGGGGTGTTATAAGTCAGTAAAAGAAAAGCTATTTCCATTTCCCAAAAAAACTTTACAGAAAATTTTTCAGTTCTGTGTGAAATTACTACCTCAAGCAGGAAGCATCCCACTTCAGGTATTTCTGCAATGCCATAAAAATAGTTCTGAACCACAACTTTGTACACCTGGTATCATCGCTTTAAAAAAACTGAAATGCCTCTTCTGAGACCTTTTAACTCATGGAGGTCAACAGCATTAAAGACTTCCCTACAGTTCAATCTGCAGACTGGATTGCCAATATGATCTCACTGCATGTTTTTACCAGTCAGTGAAAGCGATTCCCCCTGCCAGTCGATTACATGATTATAAGCAATAAAAATAGGAACAGCAGTATAGCAATCACACAGAGAGGATACAATAAACAATAATGAATTAAAACCTAATGCATAAATACCTTGAATGTAGTCACATGTTCCCCAACACATTCTATTACACCAGCCACATCTGAGCCAGGAGTATAGGGTAAAGCTGGTTTTCTAGCATAATTTCCAGAACGAATATATGTCTCAACAGGATTTACCCCACAGGCATGGACTTTAATTAATACCTAAAAGAAAAGATGCTTCTTTAGCAATCATTAAAAAAATTTAGAACTTGAATTCACAGCACAGTGTCATGGCATTTTAACTAAATTCTTAAACAGAGTCAGCAAAAATTCAGTGTTGAACTGAAGCTATTTTCAGGAACTCCTTTGTATGGAATATGTAGCCCATGTAACAGCAAAAAGCCCACATTTATTAAATGTAATGTCTCAGATAGTATGAATATACTTATGAAAAACTACATATTCAAGATGAAAAGTTTTGTTTTGTATTCTTCATTCTGTTCTGAGTGTACCTATTATCATTCAATACCATTATTTCAGTTCACAGAACTCGTATATACCTGATTTTCTTTTGGATCAGGAATTAAGATATCTGACTGGAGTTTAAGCACTTCAGGGCCACCAAATTCAAAAACTCTGACAGCTCTCATCACATTTCTTGTGGCTGCCATAGCGATCAGAATATCTGGGGGGAAAAAAAAATATTGTATTGCCTTCATAATTTATTCTGCATCTTCAAAATAAAGAAATCAAACAACTACCTGTCAAGCAACTGATTCAATAGAGCCTCACTCCTGATTTAAATTTGGGGGGGGGGGGGTGTGTTTGTTTTCCTTTTTTTTTTCCCCAAATCTTGCAAAAGGCAGGAAATTAACCCTACCATTTGCAGGACTTCATGGATATTAAGAGACTCACATGCAAATAATTTATCCATATGAGTATTTCTACAGCAGCTCCTGTGAACTCCATATGTGATAGCACTGCTATCACATATGCAGAGATGTACAGTACTTTGGGGAAAAACATTGACAATTTACTATTACAGTCCGGCAAAATAGCCTGTCATACATTGACGGACTGGGTAATCTAGCCAAGTGACATTCTAGTCACTGCTCCTGCTTACTATTAAACTTATATGTAAAAAAAGCAACAAAAAACTACTCATCAACTGTCAAAAACAGAAGATATCATAGGACATTAAAACAAGCCAGGAAAAACTAAGTGCAGACATTTGAGATTCCAGTCCTTAATTCCAGCTGGATTTCACAACTGCAGCTGTATGCGACAGAGACCATGAATCACAGCCCTCAGCTGCTGCAGCTCATAGCCCTCTATGCGTTAATGGAAGTGATGACAATTTATCAACGCATGAAGCTGTGATTATTCCAACTCCATTCCTTTGTGAAGTATTCTAACCAAACACCGCGATCAAGTTACTCCGACTACAGTAAAAGTTATACACAATCCTTTCAGGAATCTGATCGATTCAGACAGAGGAGCTTTACTGGGTACACAGCAAATAATCACAGGACAGCAGACAGGCATACAGGAACCTTAAAGACACCAAGAGATCACACTTTCGGCCAACTCCACCTGAAGAACTTTAGGGCTGTAACCAGAGCTAGGCTTTTTCCCAAATATGATTACAGCTTTTTAAAGTACCTACCTTAATCGCTATATTTTTTCTCCTAACTGATACAGTCTGTAAGGCTTCATATTTTTGGGTACCTGTTCAAGTCAGGAAGAGTATGAGTCACAAGGATATACACTACCAACATTTCCCTTGGGATGTGACAAAAACCTACACTGCCAAGTAACTTCTGAAGCATAGGTCACTTTTATACATAGTGATAATAAACCAAATTAAAAGAAGGCTTCTATTCTGCTCAGAAAAAAAAAAATGGACCTGTAGGTTTTAATAAATGATTCTACAGCATGATGACCTATCCTTAGGATAAGCCTTCTCCAGACAACTGGAAGCAACCCCGGTATCTGCTGGAGGGGCAAGAGGCGGGCACAAGCAACGCGGGAGGCTTCCCGAGCGCCGCGGTGACAACGTCCTGGCGAGGCGATCCAGCGACCCGGAGATGGTGGAGCTCCGGCCCTGGCAGGAGGGAGCGGGGCAGGCAGCAGGACCACAGCCCGTCTGTCGGTCAGGAGGGCAGGCTCTGCCCCCTCAGGGAATCCCACGGGATTCCGGAGAGTCCCGCGGGGGCCAGGGGCAGGCCCGGAGAGCTGGCTGAGGGTCAGAGATCAACTCTCCAAGCTCAGCGGTCCCTCCGGACGAGCACACCACCCAGCAGGCCCGGGCGGAGGCAGGAGCAGCTCTTCAGACAGACAGGGGGGCAGGCAGCGAGAGGGGACCCGGGAGGCGGCCCCCCAGCAGGCGGGGATGGGGTGGGGAAGGCCACGGCCCACTGGGCTGCACCGCAGGGCACCAAGCCGCGCTTCTGCGAGTGCGCCTCCTCCGAAGAGAGGGAGGGAGGCGCGGGCGCGGCGGCCCCGAGCTGCGCAGGGCCTCCCCCGCCTCAGGGCAGCCGGGGCGGTGGGGAAGTGGAGCCTGGTCCTCCGTCGCAAGCAGGGGCACAGCCAGATGCGAGGAGCCTGATCCAGCTCCTGGGAGGCTCACCGGCTGCTCGGGGGGAAAGACGGCCGCGGCACGGAGCGACCCCGCGGTGGGTGAGAACACCCGGGGCCCGCCGCGGCCGCCGCCCCCTCAGCGCCGGCGGGGAGGCCCCGCCCCTGACACGCCCCTCGTCGCCGGGTCCCGCCCCGGGCACGCCCCTGCTGCTAGGCCCCGCCCCATCAGTCAGGCCCCGCCCCGCCAGCCGTCTCAGCCGCCGCCGCCGGAGGCCCCGGGGCTCCCGCTGGCAGGGCCGGTCCGGAGCACTGTGGCCCTGTCCGCCTCGGCCTGCGGAGCCCAGCCCCGCACGCCCGGGACAGCCGGCACGGGCAGCGCGGGACGGCCGCCAGCCCCCCCCCGTCACCCTGCAGCGGCCCGCCCCGCTGCCCGGGGCAGAGCCGAGTCCCGGAGACCGCCGTGGAGGCCCCGCGCTCACCGCCTACCTCCGGAGCACTCCTGCCCCCGCGGCGGAAAGCGGGCCCGGGCCGAGCGGCGGCGGGGGCGGGGGCAGCCGGGGGGCGGGCGCGGCGGCGGGCGTCCCTCGCCCCGCCCGGGCCGCCCGCCCCTCGGCCGTCGCGTGGGGAGGTTTGGCCCTCGCGGGCTCCCGTGAGGCTCGCCCGGCAGCCGCCGTAGGTGTGGCGCCGGGGTGGCCGTTGCGGCGCGGGGGCGGGGGCCGCCGCCCCCTCATGGCGGCCTTCCGGCAGCAGAAGGCGCAGCGCCTGGCGCGGGCGGACGCCAGCAGGAAGGGCGCCCTGGACGAGCGCGCCGCCCCCGTGGTGCAGCTCCTCAACGGGAGAGCCCAGTTCTGCACCACCAGCTCCTGCTCGGGCCGCCTCCTCCTGGCGCAGGGCAGCGCTGCGGTGAGTCCCGCCGCTGGCACGGGGCCGGGGCGCCTGGAGGTCCCGCTGCTCCCGTCGCGGCGGCAGAGCTCAGGAGAACCTCGGGGCCCTTCGAGCTGGCCGGGCCCAGGCGGGGCGGCGGGGGCGGCTCCGGCGGTGCCTCTCCCCGGCTGCGGGGACGCCGCGCTCCCGCCGCCCTCTTCAGCACCCGGTCAGGGCCGCAGGTTGTGTCCGCTAACGGCCGCTCCGCTGAGGCGAGGGAAGCCGGCGGCTCTCCTCCTCTCGATGCGGCGCAGACCCTCGATGCCGCGCACGGGCTCACCTCGGCGCCGGGCGGGGAGGCCGCTCGCCGGCGGCGGGCTTGGCGGCCTCGGCAGCGGGAGCGGGCTGGGCAGGCGGTTTGCGAGCCCCAGAAGCAAATCCGTTTGACGTGGAGGGCTGTGGTGTGCGGTGCGGTAGAAGGCTGCTGGTGCTGGAAGCAGCGTCCAGTGGTTCGCCGTCTCTACTCCAGTTTTTCATATAAGTTGCTGGGACACAAATCTTTCCCATGCTAGACTTCAGTCTTACAGCTTTATCTGACTGAGAATATATATAAGCATACGTAAGTCAGTTTTAAACTACTTTTATGTAAATATATTCTCGTATGTTAAGAAAACGTGCTTTTTTAAAAGTGACATTTTTTATGCTGAAGGACCATTTTTTTATACAAGCACAAGATCAAAGATCACCTGTCTGTAGCGCTAGTTTAATTGTTTCTCTTCATTACTAGGATATAAACAGCTATGAGATCCAGAAGAAAAACTGCACGTGGCTCATGGTAACACATGAAATGTGTAACAAAGACGATGTGGTAAGAGGACAATACAATACAACTTTTATATTTATTTAATGTAATGTTCCTAATGTCATTGAAAACACATCATGTAAAATATAAAAAAAAATTTAGGTTTTTTTATTCCTGTTACTGAGATGAATTGACACTCTAATTGAAAAATAAAGTTTTCTGTAGGTGTTCTGCATAATAAATTCTTAAGACATGTTTTGAAGAGAATGGTTTTAAGCTTAATACCAAATTCTCTGCATGGTTGTAAATGCAGCTAATATGAAACTTGAATAATTTCTTACTGTCTGCAGTAACATAATCTCCACATCATAATAGCTCAACAGGAAGCCAGTAATTACTGTTGCTTCTGTAGCAGAAGACTGATTTCTGAAAATCTAAGATACAGTGATTCTTACTTTTTCCAAGCCCTTTCCTTATTCAGAATAAGTGGAACTAATGCTTTTCTAAGCAAGTGTTCTTCCTTTCCTGAAAGATTACTGTTAGTATAACAATGTATTTTTCATTTTTGCAGCTTTTTGTCTGCTCTTTGTTTTCCCTTCGTGTTGGATTGCCAGCAAGGTGTCGACTGGAGACTAGATTTGATTTAAAAGCCTTCCTATCCAAAAATAAAATAAGCTTAATTTCTGTAGAATACTTGCTGGTCTTTGGACAGTGATGACCTAGTCATTAGTAGACTACACTGGGCTACATGAAAACAGTATATTCCTTGTTAATACCAAAGTAACAATTGCTATATGAAGCTAGGCATTTGTTTAGTAAAAGTTCTGTGTCGGGCAGCATCTGAGATGATGCTTACTCAAGCAGCAGCATTCCTGCAGGACACAGATGCAGGATAATGTGGCTTTTGTCCCATTCTCCAACAGCTAGAGCCTGACATACACATTAATGCAGGAATCATAATATCTCTTTCAGAATGGGTTGGTTGTGATTAACAAATACTGTGTTGGCCTCATTAACTGTGTGGCCATTCTTGCTTTGTTGTTTTGGTCAGTAATTCCAGAAGTAACCAAAATGAATTCCTTTGTTTCCATTAAAAGTAGACGTGTTCAGGTACGCATGCCAGTGAGCATGTTCATTTTGTATGTAATAATAGTTAAAACTGTCTTGAGTTAAAAAAACTGTCTTGAATTTAAAACTGTCTTGAGCCCAGCTTGCTGTGCTAACAGCCTTTCATTTACAGACACCTGAAACTAGTTTAACAGTGCATCTCTCATACTGCATTTTAGTTTAGTATCTTAAAATCCCATGAAATTTTAAAAAAATACGTATAGTGGGGTTTTTTTAGTATGCTTTCAAAATAGTCTGCTCTCTGCATACATCTCTTTGGTTTGTCTGACCCAAAAAAGAAGTGATTACAAGGTCAAAATTCTCTCACTGAATTCATAGCCCACTTTACCATATGCATACATTCTTACACATGCACAAAAAAAATCTCCAAAATATTTGTCTTCACTACTCTTTGTTCTAGCAAAGCAGAGCTTGCTGAAATTTCTATCAGCAAATTTCAGGCTGAGTAGGACACAGTAGATTGTTGCTGACTCTTATGAGAGGAAATACTCTGATTTTTCCTGTTCCCTTTAACAGGTAGATGGGATTTTTTTTTAATGCATGAATTGCAAGTGTAAGAAAAATGTCTCTGGTTAATTTTTAAACTATTGTACTCGAATGTATGATAAAGCTTTGCTAGTGCAGTATTTAGGAAATGAGAAGGGAAGTCAGGATCTTGTACGCTGTGTGTTGTGTATTTTGGCTCTCAGATCATTTGACCTCACTGCCTCTATTAACCTCAACAATATGAACATACGATATTTGTTTTGTAATTTATTTTTATCCCTTTATCCTCCCAATGCTTAGAGAAAAGGCATCATGTATCATGAAGTACCTCTTTGCAAGGTTACTGATATGACACACATATAATCTCGTAATTACACAATAGTGTAAAACTGAAATGGCGTACTTTTTTCCTTGACACAGTATTGGTGTGAATCTTGACCACCTTCAGCTTTGGATTTTTGGATGTATGTACATGAGAATTTGGCCAGCTGCCATTTAATACTTTAAGACGTGCGCGTGCAGAGCATTTGCTTCTACCAGGACCTATGCACATGTAGTTTTGTCCACATGTCTGTATGGACAGACCTGTAAGGTATGCCGTCAGCTGCTGGTCTTGCATATTGCTGACAGACTTTCCAAATGTCTAGCTTGAGTGTCGGTATCTCATGAGCGAGGTGAGCCATCTCCCTTTCTCCTGAGCAGGTTTTGTCCAATGCAGCAGGCTGTGTGCACTGCCCTTGTCAGACTGTAACTTACACCCAAGCCAGTAACGTGACTGCAGCTGTGCAGCGCTGCAGCGAAAGCGTTTGCTGTAGTACCAACATATGCTCTTTCTAGAACAAGGGCTGCATTCTGTGTTACTGTAAACGTGCTGCGGTGGTCAGTCATTAAATGCAGTCAGTTGTTTTCTGCTTCATATCACTTTAGCGATTGTTTCTGTGTTTAGAATAGAGGGGTTTTCATTTGTGGGAGCTTTTTTACATATCACCAACAGGTACTTTCTGTCATTTCATGACAGCAATTAGACTTTGACTCTTTAGAGATGAGGGGCCTAATCCTGTTCCCATTGGGTGTTTTCCCATCAGCTTCACTGCAAGCAAATCAGAGCCTCAGACTTCATAGACTTAATAGAAAATTACTTTCAGTATTTCCCTATTAATTTCCTGCAAACTCCATTTAATGATTTAGATGCAGTAAAATAATAAAAAACCTTTACTGAAAATATTTTGTTCCATTAATAAACTTTTTGAGGAAACGAGTATTGTAAGAGAGCTTTGGGGCAGTACTAACATGCTTAGGTGATTTCAGTCAGTATGACTTTCTTAACTAGTTGTATTCTCACTGAAAAGCTACCTCTAGAGTATATGCTAAATTACTTAGTCTTTTCAGAGAAACAGAAACCCTTAAAAACACCCTCACCAATATCACACTTGCTGATCGTGGCTAATAATGTGTTCTCTGTTAGACAGACTTGTCTTGGAGACAAGTCTGTCTAACTTGGTTTCCAGCCACAATGGATGTCGATCATTTTGCTGAAGCAGGACACTGTATTGCTCAGATGGCTAGAACAGAGCTCTCAAACATGGGAAAGCCTCTGAAAAGGGATCACGGAAATGTGCCTGAAAAGGGAATGCACGCGTCCATGGCAGGTCCCAGCCTGTGTTACGCACCGTGAATGCCGACTGCTGCATGTATTTGCATACCTGCTGAAATCAGCACAGCCCAAGCAGACACTACACAGTGCGGGGGCCTCTGGAGTATACACAGCCAGCCTTGTGCTGTGCCGCGGAGGGAAACCACACAAACTCTGCAGAGCACAGCTTTGGATAAGGAAGCTGTTTGAGCATGCTAGCACACTCTCAGGCAGGGTGAATTCACCTCAGTGGAGCACTGTGTCAACACAACTCATTTCCAGGCCCAAGCAAATGCTAAATGAGTTAGCTTAGGTATTTCTGTACAACACTGCATTATGCAATGTTGATTGTTTCTGTTTCTCATCAGCTTCAGCACAGCTGTGGTTACTCGGGCATTTTTTAAAATCTGGCACACAAATTACAAACTTAGCCATTCAGAAAGACCTGTTTTCAACTTAAAATAAGAACATTTATGGAGGAGATGCTGCATAAATACATTTAAATACTTTTGAATGTTGAAAGGAAAGGAGAGAGTGTTACTTCAGCAGTTTTCTTTTATGCCATCATGTCTTAAAAAACATATGAATTTGATTATTTCCTGAAGATTTTATTGAATATTTTCATTTTACGAGAAAGATGAGAAGGGCTAGACAAAACAACAAAGTTTGGGAAAACAGCTGAAATTTCTCAAGTTAACATAGCAATTTTTTTAGTACTATGAATTAAGCAAGTGAAGGCAAACAAGAAGGGGGGGGGTAAATAGTGCTTATGATTAAATAATCATACAATGAAATAAGTAATAAAACTGCCTCAAAGTGACCTTTCTGAATGGAAGAATGTAATATCAGCCTTTAAGATTTCTCTGCATAAAGATAACAAAGAAAAGTAGAGAAATTGTAATAGTAAGCCATGCAGAATGTCATATAGCTTTCTCCACACTCACAAATCCAGGAAAAATTGCCACTAACATCTTGATCTTCTAGCAGAACTCAGGGATCTGAAGGGAATTTTTTGAATTTTGTAATTATAAAGTTACTTTTTTTTTTTTTTCTTGTCTTGTGGGTTTATGCCTCTAATTTCAATCTCTTATTTTTTTATCTTTATACCTGTTATACAGTAGGCTATGCATTATTATTCAAACTAGGATTAAAATGTGATCAAGTATGTTAGGCCATCAATTCAATCTGCTGAACCCCAGAAAGTTTTCTGAAGTTGGGGAATGTACTTCAGAAACTAACTGTCTTTGATTTTAAAGAACAGTTTAAAAAAAAAAAAAAAACACTAGAACAACTTGCTCAGGTTTCATCTGATTGCAGTAAAACTGTCCTCTTCCCATGCTTTACTGACTGTATCGATTCATTTGAATGTACAAAGAAATAAACAGGGAAGCACACTTTTTCAAGTTTTTAAAGTCTATCTTGCAATGAATTTCTATCAAACTTAGTCAGTTGAGCAAACAGAATCATGGAAATCCATGGAATTTCTATGTATTATGAGCAATGAAAAATCAAAAGCAGCTGAACAAACCTGATTGCTTGGAACTCATTTGCTGCATTTTTAATGCTTATTTCACACACTGACTAGCTATTATTTTCTTTTTTTTTTTTTTTGTAGTAACAGTGCACACTTACAGTATTAATATAAATATGTTGGTGTATTTTCCAGATGACAGCACTAGAGAGAGCCACTGGTGACGTTGTGCTCAAGTTTGAACCATTTGTTCTTCACGTGCTATGTCAAGAGCTGCAAGATGCACAGCTTCTGGTAAAATTACACCAAGTAACAATGTTACATTGTTGTTCTGTTATATTCCTTGCTGTAAAAGTAAAAGTATTGGCTCCTGAGTAAGCTTTAGCACTTAGGAATAGTCCCAGATGTGCTTTATGTTTAATAAGTAGGGTAGTAAAAGTAAGCTGATGAAGAAAACACAGCTTTAAACTTAGTAGAGATTTTGCTTTACTTTTTAGAAAACAAAATTACTCAACTACAATTCAGTGTTGGAGCTGAAGCAGGTTGCCTGGTGAAAAATTTTTCCCCATGAGCCTGGGTTGCTTTCACTGACTGAAGGTGATGGTTTTTTTCGATGTCATTTTGCTACCAGCCAGGCCATTTGGCTCCAGCGTTTCAACTAATTGAGTAGTACCTTTGCCTTCTGCTTTTCCAGAATGAATCCGGAGAGTAATGCATGATGGGTTTGTTCCTTCATGAATGTAGAACAGAGTTGATTAGCTGCTTTTATAGTACTGCTGCACTTCCAGCTATAAAAGTGTTGCACAGTTGTCTATATGGTTACTAGCTCTTCAAGATAAAATAGGACAGTTCCCAGAGAGATGTTAATGTCCCATCTGCACTAAGGGATTAAGATTAGACAATCAAGATTGACTGTGGTTCTTTGAAAACCACCCACAATTTGTGATATTATGTGGGTTTGATCTTAAAAATATTTTAGTGTAACTATTATTGCATTAATTTGGGGAGATGGTTTTGAATAAGTTTTTTTGCAGAACTGAGATTATAAACTGCATCACAACACATCCATAATTATTTCTTGCTTTGAGAGTGTGTAAGACCTGTTTAAGGCATTTATTTGTTCTGCAGCATTCAGTGGCTATCGAGTCTGGGTTCAGGAACTCTGGTATTACGGTTGGCAGAGGAGGAAAAATTATGATGGTAAGGACTTTTCTACTTACCTGTAAGGAATGTAACAAAATCATATCGTTACTGTTAGCCTTGATTTTTTATGAGCCAAGACCTGAATTGTAATGCGATTGACAGCTGTCACAGGGCATGCTGTAGCAAAGAAATATTTTTCTGCTTTAGTTGGCAGCAAACTAACCAATTGTGTGGATAAGTGGGGTTTTTTTCCTGTAATGAACTCCCCATATTATTTAAATAACCTTCATAAAATAAAAAACTTTATTCCAGATAAATCCTTCTCGGTGTTTTCTTAGGCTGTCCGGAGTACCCATGGCTTAGAAGTTCCATTGAGCCACAAGGGGAAATTGATGGTCTCCGAAGAATATATTGAATTTCTGATACATGTAGCTAATCGGAAAATGGAAGAAAACACAAGGAGGATTGACAGGTTTGTAAGAGTACACCAATTCTATTCATGACACCTAAATCCAAAAGTGAGAGGGGTTATGTAAAAAAAAAAAAATCAAAACCAGACAGACCTGCCAAAATCTAAAATACAATTTGAATTAATTTTTTGAGCTCTGAACACTATAAACTGTTTAAGCGAAAACCTATAAACAACATGAGTTTGCAGACTGTCTTTGTTACTGAGTAGGGTTTAAGTTTCTTTTTCTAATGATAACAGCATTTGTTATTCTAACACAGTAACCATTTCAGAAGTATTCAGATTGCAGTGCACACTTTAATCCACTAAATGCTTTGTATAGTTTCCAAAACTGATGATTTATGAAAGCAGTGGAAGGTTACACACAATTTGGGTCTTTACATTTGTCTCCCGCTGAGGAACAGAATAAGCAGAAGAGCCAAAGAGCAGGAGGATCAAAAGGATGCTGGAGAGACACCTACCTTTTTATATGTCCATTGAAAATCTCTGTAGTTGTTACAGTTAAAAGTAATTGCTAATAGTAGCAGTCCATCTGATCATTAATGCTATCATTCATCAGATGTTTAACCAGATACCATTTTATAGTTTCTGTAAGATTAACAGGGTCTTGTACATGAGCACATCCCCTAATTGACTTCTAACATACAAGCATTACAAAGAGAAGTGGCATGGCATACGCAAGGATGTGTGCTGATGTTTCTGATTTTTCTTCCAGTATTGGCTAGAACATTTCAATGTTAGTAACGATTTTCTTCTCTTAGCATGTTTTGATTATATTACAAAAACATCAGTTTCTCAGAGTAGTTTTGCAGATCCTGAGCAAACCTACAAAAATAATAACTACACAATTGTTTCTTTCTAGATTCTACAAATGCTTAGAGTTAGCTTTGAAAACTGCCATCAGTGCAAACAGTTCGCCTTCTGAGGAGACGGAGAAGAATCGCTCTGTGTACGTTCACAGAAGGAAGAGAAAGACCATTCAAGAACAAGATGTACACACCTCTCCAAAGGATCACAGTGAAGAAGTGGAGCCTGAGGATGATGCAGAAAGCAATCTTGATATTTTTGCTGATATCATGATATAGACTAAGGCATTTGAAAGCAAATGGCAAACTGAATAATAATTGTAATGCTCTTTGTAAGAGATATAAATACTGCTCTGTTCTAAGTAGTAATACTCTCATGGACATTTACCAGAAAAAAAGGTAATTAAACAGAATTGTGAACAGGTTTAATGCCACAGAAGCACAGGGAACAAAACCTTAGAATGTTTTGGGGTTTTTTTTAACAGCACTGTTGAATTAACAGTCTTTTACTCTGTCAGTTAGCAGAGGAATAACTGGTTTGCTACGGCTTTGGCCATGTTCTCTATGGAAGCATTTCACTTCCAAATGTTGGGTTTAGGCCTTCTGATTTTTGCAGAGCAGAGAAACTCTCAAAACTGGGTTGTTATCCTTGAAGGTTTTTAATCCCTGTAGGACCTCTGCAAAACAGTGTGCACCAATATAGATGGCCCTTTCAAAACAGCACAAAGCCACGTATAAGTCAGCTGAAGAACAGTACCTGGTGCGGAGGTTAGAATAGAAGAGTAGAAGTTACGTACTGCTCTATGCCGGCTTCAGCCAAGTGCATCCAGGATCCTTCCTGGCTGTTGCACTGGGCAGCACAGTTGATGGTGGTGTCCTGCACTTCACTGTGTTTCAGGCTCCAGCCCCACTGTGTTCATGCGTTCTGCTTCCCTTGGCCACCTGCCATTAAGTGTTATTTTTCTTTGCATCTTTTAGCCAACTCTGTATGCTGATAGTTCATTAGCTCACTTACTTACATATCATTCTGTGTGGCCAGCACCCAGCTTCGTTTCTAGCTCTTGGGCAGAAAGTCAACCAAAGTGTAGAGTAATGGGCTTTCTTACCAGGCTATGAACCACTGACATGCAATAAATGTTAAATATAAAACAGTGCTGCAATAATTTGTGCATTTCTGTATTGTACCACTGGAAAAGTCACTCCATACTCAGTATATTTTTCAGACGAATGGTGAATTTGTAAACCTTAGCAACAATGAATTCTGAGTCCTTCCTTTTATGACTGAGTGATTGCTAACACTGCAAAACACGACCCTGACTGAAGGAAATGGTTTATTTGGTACAGTAACTCCAAGTTCATATAGGTCATTGTTTCCATTACATAAGCCTATGTCTTGGGGACATTTTAATTCCACTGTAAAAACTTGACATACTAGGTGGCAGCCAAAGGGAAAAGTAATTGGGGGCTTTAAATAGATGCTGAAAGACCTGTTAGGCTGTGTTTCCAATAGCAGGCATGCCAAAACAAATAAACTTGAGCCTTTTGTGTTGCTTGTTTGTGTTACTAACTTACAGCTTGAACAATTTGGTGTGCTTGCTTTCATCCTGTTTCTGGTGGCTTGAAAGATCTCAGCACCTGGTTGGGGCACGGGAAAGTGAGAGGCCAACATGTTTCTGTCCTTGCAAGACTGCAGTCATGTCAAGTGAAAGGCCGGGTGGTCGATGCTGTCCTTGGCTGTTGCCTGCAAGCACAAATTGAGCAAGTAGCAGAAAGAGAAGGTTCAACTATTTTCCTCCTTTGTGGAGGGGGCAAGGCACTGGTGACAAATTTTGAAGATTAAAGAACATCAGCTTGTGAGATGACCAAGTACATAAGATGTTGAAATACCACAAGAAACCTTCGAAAATAATACACTGTATACGCTGTTCTCAAACCTCGTGTATTTGGGTGGACTAATCCTTGTTTAATTCTAACTGAACCCAGGGAGGGGGGATCATTTCTAATGCTGAAAAGCTGCTTGCTGGGAGGCGTACGGCAAGTGCCCATGCGGCATGGACAGAGGGCCACCGCCATGGGATGTGGGTGAGCAAAGGTGGAGCCCCACAGTTCACGCAACAGCAGGCAGGCAGGTGGGAGCAGCCGAGGGTCCCTGCAGCAAGCCAAAGTGACAGCAGCTCCTCAGGGCGTGGGGACATGGCTTCTGCTGCACACCTTATCAGAGGAGCACCAGGGCGGGGGGGGCTTGCTTCAGGCCTTCACAGTCACAAGTTTTTGTAGACCTTCCTTTCCATTCTGCAGCACAACAGCGTTTCTTTGAACCGAACCAAACCTAAGCCCCAAAGCTTCCATCAACAAAGAGCAACATCTCCAGTGCAGAGGGGAAGGTGGACCTCACAGGCCAGCTACCCCAGCAAAGCCCGGGTGAGCTGCTGGCTGGCTGTCCCCATTCCTGTCCCTGCTGGTGGGGGTCCCACTGTCCCCTCAGGCCCCTCCTCACCGCCCCGGGGGGGCAGATCCTGCGGGCAGAGGAGGCAGTTGTTGCTTTTAAAAGTGAGGGGATGGATTTCAGACAGTCTGAACCATCTTCTGCATTTAAAGCAGTCCTAACGAGGTCTGGCTCTGGTCTGTTAGAAAGGACTGCAAGTGATGGTAGACGCTGCTAATGAACCTGAGCCGTTTCCACACTCTGTGCGGTGCTGTGATCTTGCGCCGCACGTGGGAAGATAAAATTCAGCACTGAAAAAGTAGAGATGCAAAGAAACTGTATCAGACTTCAACCCCAGCCCAAAGATTCCATATTTTTGAGACCAGAGGAGGCCTGTTTCAGAATTCAGAGAAAGTTAACTTCCAAGTGCATACAGTCGTGAATGCACCTGTGTAAGGTGGGAGAGGAATCACAGATATTAATTTTGTGTATAAACCAGGACTTCGGTATGCTTTCAATGGCAGAGCTGTGGGGCTATGTATTAGGAGGAAAGGGTATTCAATGCAACTACTTCATTTTTTGGGAAGCTTCTTTTTTTTTTACTACTTTTTTTTTTTTTTTAATGCAATCCAAACACTACAATAATGGCCCAAACCTTTACAGTACGTAACAGCATGTACAGGATTTACATTCTTAGAAATACGGTTTGTCAGAAACTGATGTGTGATATGATCCCACGTTCCTCTCAAAATTATACCAAATTCAGGAAGATTTTTTTGACAGTCTTAACCTAGAAAGGTTACCCTAACTATTGCCATCTTGTTACTCTATACCTGTTAACATCAATTATTGAAGACTGTTAGGGACCTCATACAAAAAAACAAAAACAAGACCCTACAACAAGAAAAATAAACGGTCGCATGATTCTCAGTGAAAGATTAGGGAATCATGTTACTTCAGTGCTTAAAATATTGAACAGTTTTTATAAGCTTTCTCTGATTTTTTTTAACCCTGTTAAAGGTTTTCCCACTTTTCCCCAGCCTTACCCAAGTTTCACGAGTTCCTTTTGAGATTAATTTTGTCAAGCTGTATTTTGTTTCCAGCTCCTATAAGTAATTCTGTTACACTTTAAATGCAATATTCAGCTGCAGGCTACAGGCATCGCAGCAGACAGAAAGGTTACATGCAACAGGAGGCAGCAGCCTTTGGAAAGGTAATTCTGGGGTTCATGGCAGAAGAAAAAATTACTGATAAGCAACAAGATTCCTAAAATTGGCAAATCTTTACCATGTGTAAGTGTACTTAGCCACTTGATTAATGAAAGGGTATTTTCAGCCCAATTTTCATATTTGCTTTTGCTATGTTAAAATATTGGACCATTTAAAATTACAATTTCATTCACTTTGCATTCAGTTGTTTCTGGGGAGGCAGATGTCTTCATTCACTCTAGTAACTGATCATCTTTTCTCACCCATAACATTTAGCATCCATACCAGAAAATCACTTTAAGTTGTCATTCCTCAAATTAGAGCCAAAGCATTAGCCAGTTGTGCTCACAAATGGCATCCAGCAGGCACTTCAGCATGAAAGTCACTTGACTGATTCACCAAGATAATTCTTTACATGCAAATCACAGATGTCACAAGCACGAGTATTTGCTTGAAACAGCTTCTTCCTCTGAAACTTAAGTACTGAAATCAGTTTACAAGAACATAACAGTAACAGCATCAGATTGTAGTGGAAATCATTGTTTTCAAATGGAGTTAAAACTCTCGGGATAGGACAGCTTATCAGTTCTCAGCCACCACTCCTATTAATGCTTTACTTGAATTTGTCTGAGTCTACACATTTAACAACATGCAGTTGTATAAAATTTAGCCTCAAAATTTTTTTAAATAACTTTGTACTATTAAATATACCACACATTGTAGTTTTAGAAAGTCTTCGGTACTTTTGGTTACTGAAAATAGACAATTACTTTGCAATATCTTGTCAATTTGATTTTACATAATGTGATAGTAAGGACGATGTTTAACTTCTGTTTTTCCAACAGTTGAAAATAACACCAGTGCAGCATGTTGTGCATTTTTAAAAGAACCTTAGAAAGGAAATTTGAGTCTTTAAAAAAAACAGATAATCATGTGCCTAAATTTTCCTAGCTGCCCACTTAATTTCTTTACAGCAAGAGAAAGTAAAGCCTGTAAGAATTACTGTCCTAAACCTGCTAGCTCTGGTGTGACAACAACAGACATCTAGACATCAAGATCAGAGCATCTTCAGCTCCTTTTTAAAAACAGAATAATGTCCAAATTCCACATAGAAATTACACACAAGCTTTTATTCTGCTTGCTGGGTACAGTTTATTTATGGTAACTGAGCAGATACAATACTTTGGTCCATTTTATACTGGGGAAAAAAAAAAATCTTACTTTGTTTTCATTTTCTGCATGACCCCATGAAAAGACAAATATTTTTCTCAAAAACAATCCGATTTTTATAAAAAAGAACATAATTCCTTTCCTCAAATAACACTGTAATCAAGTTTTATAGTTATTGTAATTCGATTTTTTTGAAGAAGAACCCTAAAAGCTAACAATTTGCCTGTTTAATTGTTAAATCACTTTTCCTCGCTGGCAGACACGCCAACTCCAGCACCTCATCACAGGAACCTACATGTCTTAGTTATTTTTCCATTCAGCAGGCATACGTTCGAATGAATGCTAGTGCTGCGTTGGCATAAAGATCAATACATCACATTCAATACAGCAGAAAGTGAAAATCTAACCTTTAGTACACGGATTTCAGATGGGGAAAGGTGTCAGAAACAAGCAGCGTGTGACAATTCATCTGTGTATCAGAGTTTGCTCCAGATAGAAAAGAACAGGCTTTTTCGTTTCTCTAAATAAGCACCTTTTAAATACCTTTTTACAGTATTTTTAACATTCTGTAGGAAACGCAATACTCCGTACAGCGAAGGTTCACGGATGCTTGTTCTGCTCCTTTTACCCACCGCTAAGTTTTCAAAACTTTCTGGTTTGGCGTTGAAACACCGGGTACTCGGTAGGAAAGGGCGAGGCCCTGCACCCAGACCTTAGCCCCGCGGGCGGGCACACGGTCCCGCGGCCGCCCCGCACCGAGCCGGCGGAGCGGCGCTCAGCCCGGCGCGGCCCCGGCAGCCGGACCGCCGCTCACCGGCCCCGCCGCGCAGCCTGCCCGGGCGGGAGCCAGCAGCCGGCAGCCCGGCCCCGGCCCCATCCCCGTCCCTTCCCTTCCTTCCCCGTCCTTTCCCTTCCTTCCCCGCTCGCCTCCCCGGCCGAGGACGCCCGCGGCGCGGCCGCTCCCCGCCGGCGGCCCGGCGGCGGGCGGGCGGTGCGCTCCCCCGGGCTGAGCCCCGCCGAGGTAACCCGGCCAGGAACGCAGCCCTGCCGGCAGCATCAGCAGTTAGGGCTTCAGTTTTGTTGTGTTACAAATTTTAGCGATAACACATCTGTCCATAGTATACGAAACGCACAGGCGACTTCAGAAAATGTCAAGCGTCGTGCCTACGGTGCTTGTAATTTTGATACTAGAAATGTCTGCAATCCGATTCTCCATTAAATAGTTTCGTAAGTGATACCGGAACTTTAAACTGAGGCTCCCAGCATCTGTAACTCACTAACATCTAAATAAACCGACACGGTTTTTTATTCGGTATATTCCACTGAAATTGCTCTAATTCTCTGGGTTCATTACCCAGGGAGGGAGTTTGATGCCACGTTGTCCCTTTCCGTACCCCAAGACGTCCATGACACAGCCCAGCCTCGCTGCAGACCGGAGAATCATTTACTGATGTGGTATTTATGGCAAGAGAAAAAGATACCTTTCAAATTCCAGAAGCTGTAAACTCTCAAAGCAGATAAACAGATTATTGCAGCCTTCCTTAGGGCTACCCATAAAACCCAAACGATACAGTACTTGAAGTGCACAGCGAGGCAGTCGCTAGGCTGCACTTTTGCCTGACTTGATGTACTTTGGAGTCGGTGTTACTCACACGACTGTCTTTGAAGAGAAAAATCAGTTCTTGTGATTTGTCTCACACATGCTGTGTTCTGACAGTAGGAGTCATTTAAACTCCTGAAATACTAAACAGCTGGACTGGAAAAACCTGTTTTCCTTGGAATGACCACCAATTTTCCACTAATAGAGATGTAAATGGATCCCATTGCTTTCTAAGAAGTTTTCCCCGTCCGTGATCAATTCTGTATCAACGTTAAACTGGCGGTACTGCTCTTTTATAATCTGCTAATTTAAATATTTTTGCATAACATTGCTGACAAAAATCAAGGAATATTTACAAGTGAAATGCGCCCAGACTTTATGCATATAATCTACTTTTTCCATTATTTTGCATCCCCTCAGTGGCATATTTCAGACAGAATTTTCTTCGCTTCCACTGAGACTGAACCCGGTCTTGTTTTCTCTCACTGAAAATACACTCACCTCAGAAATATTGCAGAAATGTAGCAGTGATGAGAAAGTGAAATACAGCAGAATTTTTTGTAGAGTTCTGTGCAGGATCCACGTTTTCCCTGCACCATCTTCATCTCGGAACGACAGACAGGACCCAGGGACATGCCACTTTTGGAAAATATATGCAGGAATGCCGTGGCTAGTTCTAAGCGGGATCAGAATTTGGCCCAAAATGTGCAATATTCCAAATGACCGTTTTCCCCTCATTCCTATTACCTAGATATGAAAGTTCAAATTCAAGAATGTGCTTTCAAATCCACAGCACTCTAGGGTAATATTAAATGAACTCCATTTAATAAAACACATTCCAAGTTGTTATTTTGATTGAAGCATTATACTTTTTGTCTTGCAATAAGTAGTTCAGATTTCACTGGGTCATTGAAAATTTTTGAATCAGTCTCTCTTCAAGTCATATTTAAAATACGGACTTAAATAGCTGTGGCAACAGATATCTTTACAACACAAACCAGAAATAAGGGATATAATGCTGCATTAAAGCTGTTGCTGCATTTATCTCCTGAGTCAGTGAATGAAATTTTGCCATCCACCAAAATATACTGATACTTTCATAAAACATATCATATTCATCCAAGGAAATGATGGCATCCCATTTTGTCCTTGATTCACTAAAATAAGAGGTATTTTGATCACAAATGCCTGCTATTATCAAAACACTATCATGATTTCAACGGGATTAGCTAACCCAGGTGAAGCTGCGCACTGGTCCCCCTTGGTTTTTTTGCTCTGCATCACATTGCATCTGGTTTTAAATGCTTTGTCATTTAGAACAGAGGCATCAGACAAAATCCTGTGCTCTGACCCCGGGCAATGGTGGCACTCCTCGGATTCACGGCTGGAAGGCACACTGGCTGAATCTTTCAGCGTTTTCTCCCTAGAAAATGCATATGTGAAAATCACAACAGACTTGCAGAAGATGTTGGAATAAATATTTACATAAATATTGACATATTTACATATGCAGTTCTCCATGCTTGAAACAGGAAAACAAGTGCAATAAATGGGCACTACACAGCAACAAAGGGAAAGAGCCATTTCATCTCTCTTTGTGTGCCTTCATATAAACTTTTAACACACCGAAGCCCTGTGATCAGAGTATCGCTCTGGGCTTTTCTTTCTTATATATTTTCACTGTACATTACTTTCCTTCTAGTATGACATCAGTGAGAATCAACGTGGTGGAAGTGGTAGAGCAGCAGCAGGAAAAAAATATCTGACAAACAGCAACAGCCCCCCAACACCCCTTTAAAATAATAACGATTTACCAAATGGTTGGGAAGTTGTTATAATTCCTTTTCCAAATTATTACTCGCCCTTTAGATTAGAAATGAGGCCAGGGTTAGCAATCAGCCATAAATGGTAGGATTTCTGAAGTAGAAGCACTTGTCTGATTGTGAAGTGGAGGCCATTATTGCCTTGATTGAGTCTTTTTTTTTTTTCTCTTTTTTTTTTTTTTTTAAGCTTGCTTGATTTGTGGCTGAGAGCACACATTCACTACTGTACTAGGAGCAATCAGAGCTTTCCCTGCTCTTTTTTGCTCAGCGATTTAGGGTCCACTACTTTGGCACAGCTGCCACCTTTTAGCCTCCATCAAGCAGAGATATTTTTAAGTGAACTGCATTTTGTGTTTGTCTTTTCTCCTCCCACCCCTTTCCTTCCTCACTCTCTTTCTTTCCTTTTCCCCTTTTCTGGGAGGGGGGGGGGATGAAAATATTGTGTGAACTTTAATTCCAAGTATGAAGTTGAAAGAAGACAGGTGAAGCTGGCTGGGTTGTCATGTGGACTCCACAGCAAATAACAAATCTGCAGTTACATGAGAAATAGGGATGAAGTGACTTGCTCAAATGGCTGAAGTCAACCAAAAGCACTGACGAGTGTCTAGGTGCTGGAGTTTAGAGTGTTATTTGCCTGAAAACCAGATTCAAGCCAAGAACTTGTCTTTATACCATTTCTTTCCAGAAATCATCTGTTTTGCTGGCATATCATATTTTACAACTCCTCCCAAATTTGCTCTAGAGGTCTGCAGCACAGCTGAGGGGGTCCTGGTGCAAGGGAGAAATGCCTCGCAGAGCAGCGGGGTTCACTCCATCGCCCCCGGGCTCCTCCAGCCCACAGCCCACGCCATCGCCCTGCCCGCACCCGGCAGCAGCGAGGCAAAGCCGGCAGAGAAAAAGCAGCACAGCCCGCTCTGGGGCCAGCCCCGCTCTGATGCCAACCCACAGGCACTTTGGGTTCAGAAACACATAAGCACATCTGTAGGAAGCTACAAATACCTACTTTATTTCTTTAATTGCTACTGCTCTGAAATAGCTGAATTTTGCTTTTGTACATTTTTGTACAAAAATGTACTTTTTGTACATTTGCAAGCAGAAACTCTATGTCAACTTACCAAATAAGACACACTTCTGTGGTCCACTGGCATATCCCTAAAACTAGCAGTTTAACATTGAAATGCTACCAAATCCACAATTGCAATGGTGTGACAGGCCCTGGGAGCGCAGAAGCCAGATTGTGCTATGTAATGTAATGCTGCATTAGAAAGGTAGTACTTGCTACTGTGTGTAAAAACAGGAAGAGTGAAAATAACAGAACTAATATTGCCTGGTGCTAGAGACTGCAAATGAGCAGAACAGATATTTTAGTATAGGTTTGTAACTCACTTTCTGTTTAGCAGTCGTGTTTTCCAAAGCCGTCATTTCGGAGGGTCCAGTATATCAAGGGGAAAATTAGCTACACAACCAGCTCATATTTCAGCCCAATTAGCAAGCTTATGTGAATGAGGTAATGGAAGACTCACAAAAAGAAATTACTTTAGAAAAGGGAAGAATCTGTTTCAGCATTATCCAGGAAAAAAAACACAGTAGTCAGAGGGAATGCACAGCGAAGCCAAAATGCAATGACAGAAATTACTTGCTTTCTTAAACCTGTAGTTACAGTGCATTCTTGTAGAGCACCAACACGCGCACCTTCCTCTGAAAGCAGTGTCAGGACAGTCGTAGGGAGAGAGTCGCTACAACCCTGACGAAATGTTCACCCAAGGAAACAGGGCGTTTCTCTTGCCCTTGCTCACGCCAGCCAGCTGCCCAGCGTTCTGCCCAGACGTGCAGAGGGGCAGGAGGGGACCCTGGTGTACAGTGACCAGCACTGCACATCACCACTCCCCCCAGACCAGGAAGAGTCGTCCCACACAAACAGGTCTTTGTGGTGGAGGTGAGCAACGTGTGACACCCACTTTTCCTCCCAAGGCTTGGCAGCCTTGTGTTTGCCCCTCTCCGGCATCTCCCCGCTCACCGAGCACAGCCCGTCCTCTCCTGGTGCTCCTGCTGCCTTCACCCCTCGGCTGGAGCCTGCCCTCGCTGCCCTGCCAGCCCCCGGGCTCCCAGGCGGGGGCCAGGGCTCTGGGCTCCCACTGCTCGGGCAATCAAAAATGCACCATGCTTTTCTCATTTACAAGGGGTGGGCGAGGAGCCCCAGAAACTATCAGAGAGCAAAGCGGTGCCATAAGCCCTTGGGAACAAATGGGAGAACGAGCTCCAAAAAAGACAACTGGGTGCATGATTTACTAATGATGGAAAAAAGACATATTTCTGACCAGGACATTACATGCAATTAGCAAACCATGCTTAAAACTGAAATGTAGACTCAGAAAAACTGTGCTGCATTGTATTTACCTTTTTAATAAGCACAAATTGTCCAGAATGAACTGCACAGGACTGTTTTGTGAAAATACCAAGGTAGGACAGACAGAAGAGAGCCTTTGGCTTTAATTCATTCTTCATTTATGCTAGATACCGGTAACATCTCCAGGTGACAAGTATTTTATTCCCAGTCGATCCCAGTGCTAAGAACAAAACCCATCCACCCACTTTCCTTGTATTTTTATAAATGTGCCTAGTTGCACTTGCCCATCTGAGCGGCTCACCTAGTCTGTAACGGGAGCATTTGCATAATTAATTACATATCATCTGAAGTGCAGTGGTTTCTAGGGAGGATGCGAGTACGCTGGGAGAAGTAACGAGTTTGACCCAATCCTCATGCCCACACTTGCTGGTGAGGTTTTTGTGCCTGCTAAGCTGCCAGAGCAGCTGAGCTCCACAGAAGCTCTGGGGAGGGAGAGCCGGACCCCACACAGCAGAGCAGAGCCTCGAGCTGCTGCCAGACTTCCTGACACGGCCATCTCAGCTACGGGTAAGGGCTCAGAAACCAGCAATAAGCTCTGTCCATTTATCACTAGCTTTGTAAATTGTGCTAATGCATCCATTACAATCAGGCCAATGGAACTAGAGAAGAAAAAAAGATGCAGAATGATGCAAAACATGACCCAGAAGAATTGCCCTTTGTCCATCTCTCCTGTCTAAGGTAATTAAAATTACAAGCAAGTTTGGCATGACAAAAATAACGCAAGAGCAATCAAAATGTCGAAATATGGTTGGGAAGAAGCCCCAGGCTCTGACTTTGTCAGTTAGAGGCTTTGCTCAGCAATTCTGAAAAACCACCAGAGCTGGCTATGAGCAGCAGGGCCTCCTGGGCTGCCCCTCGGATGCACAGAGGTGCCTCTGTGACCCCAGGGCTCTGCCTGCCTTGGGCACCACAGCTGGCCAGGGACGCCCCGCTCTCGGCCACTGCCCCACCTGCCTGGGGAGCGGAGCGAGTGCTCCCTCAAAAGGCAGCAGGCTTTGCTAATCACCTTGAAAAACATGCAAACTGGGGTGTCCGAATCCTACACCTACTTTTGAAAATATTATCCCACATGAATTGCTCGCATCCTGCATGAGCCCTGCGCCAGCACCGACAACCGTCGCCATTTGGTGAGGACGGTTCGGTGGTGTGGCCAGGGTTAACCAGAGCCTTCGCCCACGTACAGAGGCTCCTCACAAGAAGGGATGCATTGATGAGAGGGCCGCTGCCAGGCCATGTGTGTGGGGACAGGACTGCACTGCCTGAGGGAGTGGTGGAGGACAAACCGTGGCCGCTCAACGCCCCATCTTCCTGCACCTTGTCTTCCTGCTGTCCCCATGCCCCTGCTGGTCCTCCCCTCCCGTGGCCAGCTGCCACCCTTCCTCATGCACCACCACCCTGCCCTCCTGTCCAGCGTCCCTTCTCCTCTCTCCAGCCATTCCAGGATCAGCACCCAGAGGTTTGACCACATGTGTATTTTCTTTCTCCCCGTGCATCTGAGCTCCTTGGCTGATCTGGCTCACCATTTCAACCCTTTGGCTTCAGAGCAAGTCTCCAGTGGAATAAGCTGTTTTATTTGCAACTAAATCTTAAAGTCCTTAATAAATTATTTCGGCCATCCTAGGCAAGTACATGGATGACCCTGTAAAGGTTGCATGCCACAGAAAACTTACTTCAGGATGGCTTAGACTTTTAAAAAGCTGTACTTCAGTGAGCTTTCTCTTTCACGTTGCCTGAGGCAAGATCAGATCCGAGGAGCCAGATAAAAAAAAAATAGACAAACATTTTAGTAACTTAATCATGTATAGTATCTTAGGGGGCCCCTGGAGAGAAACAGAGAGAGATTCTGGTTTCTCATCTCCCACAAAACGCAGCTTTCACTTATCTGCCTTTTTCCCCATGGTGTAAAGGCCAGCGAGGGGGATGAGATAATGCTTGGGAAAAGGCATGTTTTTCATAGCATGCGCTAGAGATTGGCACACGGCTAAACTTCCCCCTTGCGGACCCCATCCAAGCGCAGCTTTAAAAGAAATGTGAGTTCTTGCTGGGACCAGGAAGAAATCGCTCTGACAGGTTTGTGGCTCTTTCTAAGAAAAGTCTGCTTGGGGCTGCTGAGCGGAGGGGGTGCTAAAACAAGCCCCGAGGGGAAGGTGTTGGAGGGCAGAGAGCAGCAATAGTCACATTCACAGACTGTCCCTGCAGTTGCCACCTAACACCACATTCCCGGAGGGTGTATCTATCCGTTTGACAAGAACTTTCCATCAACTGGAAAAAACGTTAAATTTTGACCAGTCGTTGGTTAATGTTTCAGCTCAAATGAAATCTTGGGGAAGAAAAAGCAGTTCTTTGTCTGGTACAACTACCTATTATTTTTCTCAGGATTTTTTTCCAAATTTGTATTTCAGGAAGAGGTTTTGTTAAAAACAAGCATTGAAAAATGGCAGCTAGTTGCCATCATCCAGCAGCCCACTCAAAGTTTCATCCAGGTGTATTTTGTCAGCTCTGAGAAAAGTTTGCCAGCGTGGTGACACGCAAGATCCATACATTTCCCTTGTACATTAGCTAGTTTTATGAATTGAAGGGTGTTACTCTGCAAGGACTGCAGAAGGGAAAGGAAATGATCCATTTCATACATGTGTAGCCATTTTCCTTGACTATAAACCCCCCCTTAACCTCCAGCAAGGCTTTGTGGCTCCAGTTACCATAGTGAGCTGGCCAGCGGAGGATGGGTAAAGCTCTCTTGATCAACCATGAGGTCCGTCGCATTAGAGAGGAATGCACGTTTTATTTCCTCCCTGAAGTCTAAAGCTGAACACATTTGACTACAACGGTTCAGAACTGTCGCTTAATATTATCAGCTACATCTACTGTATGCCCAAGCAACTCCCCCAAAACATAGGAGGGGGAGAGCACGCGCTGCAGGGTGGTAGCATGTCACCGGTCCTCTAATGGAGAGGGATAACCATCTCTGTACAAACTTGACATCTATAAATTGATTACATAAGTGGGCAGTGGTGGTCCTTTCAAGTATGCTCCTTTTGTTTCAGCTTTACAGTAAAATTACCAGCAGCAGTTTACAATTAAGGGAAATAATAATAACTGCATATGCTTTCATCTGCACATACAATTACAATAAACTGCATGCTTTAATAGGATTGTGAAAAATCTGTGTTTGACCCATACAAAAAAGTAAACATTCTTGTTCTGGATACTATATCATTATCACAACAAAGGGAAACTCCTGAAATCTGATGATTTAAACATCTGGAGAATGTTAATCACTTCAAAATGACGGATGTTTTTTATTTTAGCTTTTGACAGACACACTCCTTTCATAGATAGATGATTATTTACATAAATTACATCACCAATGTGAAAAAAAAATCCAAAATAACTTCAAAGGATAAAGAGCTTAATTAAAAGGAGACTTTTATATTTCTTCTCTTGTAGAGCATAGAATAAATAGAAGAATTTGCAAAGGGAAAAGGTAACTCCATCGTTATAAATATGATGCGGTTGTGCTTTAGGTTTTTTCCCCCCACATGCATGGGCTTTGGAGGTGCACTTCAAATAGAGCTAAGGTGCAGTAACAAGCAATGGAACAGAGAAAGAGGCTAACCCCCCACTTCAATGAACAGAGTATATTATGAGACAGGCATAGAGTCAAGTTTTAGCTTAGTTTTTTAAGCACATCTGCAAAATGCAGAGATTTGGGTGCCACTCTCATCAGTTCCTGCAGCCCTGATTGTTCTCTTACCATAAATTTCACACAATATAAAGCCACTAATTTCAGCAGAACTATTCTCCAACAACTCATATTTATTTGGTTTTATATATATACATAAAACAAATTATGTTATATATATAACATATATAATGTGTTCTGTATAACATAATGTGTTTTATATAACATAACATGTTCTATGTAACATACATACATATATGGAACAGCATCAAGTTCCCCAAGAGTAGGATTATGGGATCTGCATCAGGTCCTTTAGTCCTGTCCCCTGATGTTACATATTAGGAAATAAATTCAACATCACAGCCGTTGTGCAATTATGAGAACAGACTCAGCTGCAAGGTTTTAGCTCCCAACTATTTGTAAGACAATGATTTCAAAGAAGGTTGCAGGAATGAGTGGGAGGGAAGGTGTAGGGAAAATTGCACCGTGTAACATCTGCAGAGAAACGTGACCACTTTGGATATGGCCAGGTAATTCCTAGGTTTATTGCAAGGAGTCTGGGGGACCACTGAACATGTCAACATTAAGCTGAAAGGATAGCTATGCTGATCTAATTCATTGTCACCACGCCAGTTAAATTCATCAGGCTCAAGAATGGCCTGAGTTGGACAAACTACAGCATGACAACATTCAAAAGCCAAAAGGCTCTTGCTGCGCTTTGCCGTGCAGGGAGGGGACTGCGGCCCCACGGTGCCTGCCACTGACCGGCGGCGTGCTGCCCAACACTGCTGGCCAGACCTGGTGCAATTTAGCTGATCCACTACAATTTCCTCCTACACTCTGAGCTGATCTGCACGCTGACCTTAGACAATTTGTCTTCTTTCTGGCAGAAATGTCATCCAAAAGGAAGCTATTAAGTCAAGAAGGTAATTCTGCAAGAACAGTCCACTGTATAAACAGAACTTGACCTAGGGTAATTTATTTCTAGTCCTGCACAAAGGAACTTAAGAGATGATCAATACATTTCAAGATCTAAATACATCAATGAAGGCGAGAACATAAGAATTTTAGGCAGTATTTGTGAGAAGTTGTCTTTAATACTAGAAACTGAGAAACAAGTGTAAAACTCAGCCTTTAGAATCTGAAGAAATTTTGTGTCAACATTTCACAGGATAAACATCTGTGGATAGTAGAGGTTGGTCTAAAGTTTTGTTGACCAGCTATCTGTTATTTAATTCCCCTCACAAATATGTTAAACTATGCCGATGCCCCCGACACTTAACACCATTACAAAGGTAGAGCATTTACTGCCTTAATTCTTTACCAACTTCAGAGGCTGCTAAAAGTTGGAAAACATTTTAAAAAGGAGACAAAACAGTGAAAAAAATATGAATTCCTGCTTTACAATGCTGAAACAAATTAATTTGGAATGCAGGAGGAAGCCTGTCTTCCTTATTAATACTGTACTAATATTTTGCTTAGCCCAAACTGAAGTAATTTCCTTATCCAAGACCGGTTCTCAACACATTCATGAACACAAACCATCAGCTTTTTCTTACAGGGAGCATACTGGGTACACCACACTGAAACCTAACAGTTGACAGAAACAAGCCAAGTCCCTGCTGGAGGCAGGGAAACCGCCCCCGCAACAGTCAGTTCTCCCCAGGCACAGCTATCGGGGTCCCTGCCAGGACCACCTCCGCCCCCGGGCTGGCCAGCCACGGTCCCTCTCTGTCCTGCTCAGCAGCTGCCCGCCGGTACATTAAATGAATTTGACACTTTTCTAAATTGGTTCTAAGAAAGAGTTCAGAGGTACGAAGGCAGGAAAATCACCAAGATGAGTTCTGCAAAGAAACAGCTGGGAACAGCCTCAGAAGCAAGGGGTTTATGTTTTGTAGGCAGAAGACTGTTCAAGTGTGGGTTTTGGTAAAGCTATAGGCAGGCAATGTTGTCAGAGTTTCATGTATCAGCAGTGTAGAGAGGGATAATGTCACAGCTTCTACATCATTAAAACCCCCTTCATGTGTGCAAAGTGTATGAAATGGTTAATTGTATTTATTGTTGAGAAAGCACATGACTTCCCAAGCTATAAAAAGCAGTTCCCTTTCTTGCCTGGTATTTACTCTTACATTAAATAACACACTTTCTAGAAGTACCAGCATTTGAAGTTCAAGGAACTTCACAATATCAAATGTTTCCTTAATGGCTGCACCTGGATCTACATGAGCTCATTGTATACACCTACACCCAAGTTCAAAAGAAATGTCCGTTCTGTTTGTTTTCACCAGTGAAACATGAATATATGTGCCTGACAAACTTAGAATCTGCTTTTTGTTCTTGCTCTTGTCACCCAAAAGGGATTTTATAACATACTGTAGGGTCCTCAAAATCTACTTGAAAATTACTCATACTAACCAGAATAAAAAGACAACTCGATTTACTAACTTTTAACCACTACATTGCTTTTGGGTCCCCCACCATCAGCTGGAAAGACTTCTTCATATTTTGTGCCAGAGAAGTGAGTCTGTTTCTTGGCATTATTTGTACATTCTTCCCTCTTTCCACATTTTCCACTTGAAATTGCAAATTCTTTTCACAAGGGGTTCACTTTGTCTGCTGAAGCCAAAAGAACTCTGTTTCCTGTCCAAACTTTATTCCTGACACAGTGCAACAAGCTTTTGGTCGTTTAGGGTCTATTTCTGGTGGAATGACTCACATCACGCAGATAGTTTTGCAGTCTGGCACAGAGCGCAAACCTTCATTTAACAGACAACATATTGCTGATACACTTCGCTGGACCTAGCCCGAGGTAACGACAAGCCAGGTACTGCAAGCTCTAACTTCTGGGCACTTCCCCAGGAAAAAAAACCCATCTTTGCTTCATGGGTCTGGCTGCAAGACAACTTTTATGTTCTGCGTTAGGCAGCATACAGGAGTAGCACGGGACATGGGAACAGATCCCAGGGCTGCCAAACACCCATTTTGAGGGCCAAACAGCCGATTCCCACCCCGCCTTGCATTCTCTCTCCCCTGCAGTAACTCTGGTGCCTCTTTACATGGAGGGTCACTGTGTCAAAGGTGGGGACAGAGGGTGATGCCCTGGCCATGCCTGCTCACTGGTGGTGACGTGCTGACCCAGGAGATGCAGGTAGGTCTCTGCAGATAGGAGAGCTCAGGACTCGTCACCTCTTCCTCAGTGACAGCACACTGGCTGCTGGGCCTGCTCCCGCATGGAAGCACTGCCATGAGGGCTGGCTACAACTCCATTTTGGGAAGCGTGCTTCTAAAACATCAGTCAGATCAGACCCTTGACAGCTCATCTGCCTGGCCTGCCCCAGACCCCAGCTGGCCATGGGACTGCCATCCTGATCACGCAGAGCAGGCACTCTGCATTTACACATGCAGCAGGAGTGTAATGCTAGGCAGCTCAGCAGGGATGCGGTGCTACATGCAGAGCAGCTTCACACTCACGCTAGACAGCTTCACGCTCCCAGAGGAGATGCCCAGGAAGGTCCCAGTCAGAGGGGCTTCTATTTGCATCAATCCAGCCCAGAGGGGGAAAAAAAAAAAGTGTTACCCCAGAATAACTATTAAAGCTATTATTAATATATTTATCATAGTTTACCATGGCCTAAGGAAATTAAGTGAATTTCTGGGATTTAAAGACCTGCCTGCAACTAGAACCTCAAGCTTAAGCCTACCAGACAGTCAGGGAAGTAGTCTTTTGTCCGTTTGTCCTTGTGCTGTTTTCAACCAGTTTCTGAAGTCTATTTTAAGACTTAAGGCTTTTCTGTGATCCAGTTACACTTCTTGAGCTGCTCTTTCTTAAAGACATTCCTTCAAATGCTCAAATCGATTATTGTCCTCCACTTTTTTCTCCATTGACAGCATTCTACATATTAAGGAAGCCCAATCCAGACATTTTTAGGCGACTTTCCATTACACAATTCATTTTTGTCATAACAAAAAAATTAACTTGTGCCAGTGACTAAACATTCAAAGTTCAAAGACATGAGAAGTGACCCAAAAAAATTGTTACGCAACAAATTTTCTGCCCCCCTTAGAATGAAAATCTGTTTTCCAAACAGCTCTTCCCATTAAGTGTTGCATTGTCAGGCCAGGAAGGTGAGCACAGGCCCTGATCCTACTATGCACAGGGGCAGAAATCCCGGGTCCGCCTGAGTACATACAGAGGAGCACGTTGGAATGAAGTTATGAAGTTCTGCTGCACATTGGGATGATGAGTGCTGCCTGTTGGTCCACAAAATACAAGTCTCTTTTTCTGGGGTTGCACTTCTCTCCAGGACTACAGGATTTCAAGCAGCCACCCAAATCACATCATGGTAACCCCCAGGGTCAGCTACGCTCAGCAAGAATGTGCACTGTGCCCATGTTTTCTCCCTTAACCCTCATTTATTTGTTGTGTCATTTTCTAATTTGTTGCCCTCAACCGCAGTAGCTTCCAGTGGGACTCCTCTGGCTGGCATGACTTAGGAACATCATTATTCTATCAATGACGGTTAGCATTTAAAGACATTTGCCCATAATAAGTTATAACAATGTAATTAACGTGTCAGCAAGGCGGAGCTCACACAGGAAAGGTATAACCACATCCACAGACACTGAGCACCTATAACTTCTTGGAGCAGACAGGTTAGCCAAGGCCCAAGACTGGAAACCTCACACAAAATTAAAATCCAAACCAGACAGTGAAAATTCCCCTTGCTAAAAAAAGACACCATAGCAAAGGGGGCAAACTGCCCCCAGAGCAGACAAGCACTACCAGAGACCGCTCTGTGCCATCTTCAGAACATACATCCCTCTCAGGGCTGGATGAGAAAGCTTGGCACCAGGACTGCTCAGCTCATTTCAGAGGACGACTTACCTATATGCAGCTGCCAGCACCATAAACATTATTTTCCAGGAAAGGCAGGAGAACAGAGTCAGATGTCCCAGTTTGATATATTTGTTTGCACACACTAGCGAACAATCTGGAGAAGATGAAAGAGAAAGGCACAGAGCAGCACACAAGCACACCACACTCCCCTGCTGATGCCTGGCTCTACCTGGGGGCCCTTCATCAAAGGCTCCTCCCTCTCCCCAGGTGTAAGTCTCTCCTCCCAGCCACAGGCACCTGCCAGAGTCCTCCCCTGAGGACAGCAGTCTGCTTTCATCCAGCCAGGTTGTGTTCCTTTCTCAGCCTGGAGGTGCTTGGCCTCCCAGGTTCTCCCCAGCAGACAACCACCAGCATCATCTCTGGCCTGAGGAGTTTAAGCACATGTGAACTCCTGGTGGGTTCACAAAATCCCAACACATTTCTCTATGACTTGGGACTCCCTGACTCCCACTACTAGGCTGTCATGCCAAAAGGCAGTGTGTGGGCTTTTAGGCACTTGGTCTAAAGAGGGAAAGCGATGGCGTTGAATCACACGTTGACAAGGTCAGTGCGAGAGTCTTTTTGGCAGTCACCATGGAGAAGTAAGGGCTGCACCCCAGTCTCTGGCAACACAGTCACAGCACAGGACTGAATTCAAGATGGTTACTGTCACAGAGGTTAGAGAGGACAGCATCTGTTCGGCCACACAGCCCTTTAACAAGCTCAAAGACAAAGGAATACACTTTCCCCTTTAAATGGGGGCCTTGGCCAGCAGCGCTCGTTGGCATTAATGAGGGTTGGTATTGAGCATTTGCTTCTGTGAGCACCTGGAAGCAGAACTCAAACTGCTGAAACCTGCACAACAGCAGAAAGTTTCCTTCGGAGGAAGGGCCACATGTTTTGAGAAGAAAACAAGAACAGAGTTTAGTCCTGTATTTTGTACCATTGAATGTATTGGTCATTTCTAGCTTCAATAAATAATATGTGAAAACAGTCTAGAGTGCATTTTCCTTTAGTATGATAACTTTACTTTGGCACTACACGTAGTTGGCAAAGCATGAGACTGTTGACCCTTGCCTTCAAATACCCTAACTCTTCTGGTAGCATCCACAATCCCTGTTGGAAAATAGGTCTCCAAATAGCTAGCAAAGTGTCAAGCTGGAGAACAGGTGAAAGCAATGAGGTCTTTGAGGATCAATCTGTCAGCACATATTTCTGTGCGGAGTTAAACAAACTTCTAACATAATGTGTAGTGGCATGTGATGCCAGCTAGAGCTAACTTGGGCTTAAAAAAAGAACTAGCAAATCTAAATCAGAGAGGAAAAGTGATTCAGCAAGAAGGTTCAGGATATCAGATGAAGAGAAATTACTGATCACAACAAACTGACCAATCCACAGGGAGTTAAAACATAAGCAAATACGAATCTTTGCTTTTGAGACTTTGAGAGATCCATTCTCTCACCTTTGGTTTCAGCTTTTATGGTTAATAGGCGACTGAAAATGTAACTGTTTGCTAGCCTGCATCCTTCCAAAAGAACATGCAATGTGTAAGGCTGAAAATTCCTTTCTAATGGTTACAGGTTTTCCTAGTGAGTAGACCTTTATGATGCTAACTAAAGTGATCTAATAAACACATTGCCTGAGTGCCTTTACAGTCACTGCCTACACAGGTCTGAGAAAGTAATATAAGATAGGAACACGTATGCCTTAGTCAACCATGTAACATCAATGATGTTATTAATCACAGGTGTCTATTCTTGTCACAGCATGTCATATTCTTGTTCATTGGGCTTCCTACAGACACAAGGAATTACTGGTATCACTAAAAGTCAGTTGCTGAAATTCCATTATTGGTGGAACAGGAGGTATGGAGACATGTCGCTACAAAAACGTGCTGACATGCACAGGTCTCCTAAAAGATTTTGGTTTATTATCATCCACTTTAACGTAAAAACTTGCAAAAGTGCTGGACAGCTTGTTGCAACTTTGTAATCGTGCAGAAAAGCACAGATATGACTGAAAACTAAGCTCTTTAAACTCTGTGATTGCCCTGAATATTGCACAGATGCTGCCAGTATTTGAAGAGCCGTTCTGAATAACTCACTTCGGATGTTCACTCTTCATCTGCAGCTGAAGGACTGAACCCTGTGGTATTACCAGGCATAAATCTCTGTCAGGGTCGGGAGCAGGGACCTGATGCAACAGAAATGTAACGGGAGGAGGTACGCTGAGCAGCCTCCCTTGCTGCTCCCTGACACTCCCATCTACAGAAGTTATTCGTTGGAGCAATACACCAGTTTTAATTGCTGACTTCACCAGGAGCTTTGTGTCATTGAAAGCCACACAATTGGATTGTTTCTTTTGAGTTGCTAACATCTAATCGTAAACATTCCTAGGGTCACATTTTCCTTTGCATTATATTGACATAGCTGTGATAAAATCATTGTGATTATACCAGCATACCACAGGAAACCTGGCCCAATTCTTTAATTGCACGGCACACACAGCACATAGTAATGAACCCTCACTCAATAATTTTGGATTTACTATTGTAGCTCACTCCCCTTGAATCTGTGATTTACTGTTGCATTACCTTTCTTTTTCCATTTTCACTAATTTTCAAGGGTCTGCAACAAATCATTGTGGAGTTCTCCAGCCTCTTTGCAGAGTCGAATAAAAAACATTTTTCATGCAGAGTTGTTTGGGAATAGGATGTATAGCTACTCCATATCAAGAGTGTTCAAAGAGTTATATAAATGGCTTGCACTATTTTAGAGCTGGAACCAATAAAAAATTCAGGGTAGAAATTTCAGACAGTCTAAAGTGCCAAACATGTTCTTATATATCTTTATAAATCTCTCAGCTAAGGTTATCATTCACTGAAGTTAATCTAAACAGCATAGCTTCTTCAAGTAAGTATGTCCATAGCAGACGCATTTCAGCCTAGTTCCCCTAAACACCTTCCCTCCTCCTTCACTCTGTTTTAATCTAATTAGAGTCCTACACAGCACAGGCATTGAGAGAACCTGGGATTTCCATAACATCTAACTGTTCATTGCCATTGAATTTAACTATTTTGGGAAAGTACATGGAGTTTTTCTGCCCCCTGACTCTGGACTTATCTTCTGTCATTGACAGATGGGGATCCAGGTCTGTTGATCTTCAGGGCACACAGTAAAACCTATTTCCTCAGCCATTTTCCAAGAAGAAATCCTTGTACTGAGTTTGAAATTTCTGTCATGGAAAATTTCTAGCACATGTGTTTTCAGCGGCCAGAAAGTAGTAAGGTGGAAACTTTAAAAAAAAATCAAGAGGCAAACAATAAAGATAAGTCAATCAAGATGGCAAATGGAGATATAAAACCTATCTCCAAAACTGAGCTAAAAAAAAAGGCACACAACCTTGCTATTCCCTAAACATGCCAGCTAGTTCTACCACTGCACACCAAAGGTGTCTCAGCTCCAAACCCCAAATTCTTAATATTGACAGAAATAAATTGTTGAAAAGAAAGAAAAACAGCTTGATGATTATCTGCAGCCTATGTCATTTAATTTTCATTAATAAATAAAGCAGTTGTGTGGGCATCCCCAGTTCACACAGTTAGGTCCACAGTAGCTTCAGGAATGGGCTCTAAGGAAACATGGAAAGGACTAGCAGATTAATTTTCAAGAAAGGCAGCACAGGAGAGATCTGAGCAAAAGCAGAAGCAGAGGGAGTAATTTGGGTTCTGGTAACTACAGCTCATTCCACAGAAGTAAAACAGCTGAGGCTGTTGACATTGTAATTCAGACATCTGAGTCCCAGTGCACACTGAGAATGCTGTTAGTAGTTTTAAACAAAAATGTGCGATATTATTAACCTTGGGTAGAAATGATGTCAAGAAAATCAGTGGTCCTGGCAGCAGCACAGCACTGTGTCTCTGGAAAGTGTAACTATTCCACATTTAAAAAACCAAGAATGGAGAGGCAGAGGTTGAGATCTCCCCTTCTCCCTAGGGCTCATGATTCTGCCTTTGTGCCAGTTATCTTGGCTGTGTGCTACAAGAACTAGCCCAAAACACAGCATCAGCTAACTTTTCACTATGGCAGCAAAGAGCTTTAGTGATGATAGTTACAATGCTTCATAAAACTCTAACTTTACTTTTTGTTTAAAGTGAATCAGGCTCTCATCATGCCTTGAGGATCAATGTACTCCCACTCCAGCAACCTGACAGGGAGGAAACTCCAGAACTACAGCCAAGGATCAGACTGGTAGAACTGCATAGTGGGTTTTTACCTTTCCAGTATTAGATGTGAGTGTGTTTCTCCTCCAGAAATTAGCTGCAATTTCTCCTTTTGAACAGTAACCACTGTCGAGTAACACACTGTAAAGTCATGCACAGTCAAGTAACTTCACAGACAGCCAAGTTCCAAGGCAATTTTTTCTGCAGCGGCTAGCCCACCATTTCCTTCCCCTTATTCCTCCTTAGATGTTTGGTTCTGAATTCAGGCTCCCTCCTTGTCTTTTGCATCGTAAGCAGTTTATTTGCTATGTTTTCCAGTCACATCAGCCCTTGTGTGATTTCATAAGACTAAGCCCATAGCTCACCACTTTCTCTCAGCATATCACCAGGTGAGTACAGTGCTCGCCTTATGCTGTCCAGCCATCTCAGGCTCATCTCCACCACATGGCCTTAGACTGCAGACCCCCCCACACCTGTCCGATAACATTTCCCCAGTGCCTTTGTGCTGAACTGCAACTGGGACTGGTATGCCCAAATGCGTGCCTTCTCACCCTGCCAACTCAGAAGACATCTTCAGTCAGTCTTCCTTATTTTGGGAAATGATAGAGTGAGAGCCAATCTCCAAAATCCTGGTGCTTCTGGTCAACCAGATCAGGTCTTTGTAGTCCTCACCGGTGTTTGAAGTAAGTGCACCAAAAAATCAAGGTGGGGTGCCCACCTCTACTGGCACAGCACTCAACCTCCCTTACCTGCCCAGGTGCAGAAGGGAAGGTGCACCCCTGCGAAAACAGGCACCCACCTCCCAGGGAGAGGGCCCCAGCAGCCACAGGCAGGGACCTGCCAGTGTCAAGACCTGGAGGCAGCAGGGCCCTCTTCCGAGACAAGCCATGTCCTCAGAGACTTGGTCAATAGAAGCCAAAGCAGCTGAGCTTTCTGCAGAGTTAGTTTCATAGTGCAGGAACTATGAACATGTAGAGTAAGCAGAGATTGCTCTAAGCAGGACAGATGGGCCCCCACTGGGGAGGTTTAGCCCAGAAGTCACCTCCAGCAGCTTTTGCAGATACACCTACATTGGCTCAGCACTGACAGCACTGAAATTCAGAGAAAGTTGCATTTGTAATACTATTCTGTTTGCTTTTGGTGCAATTCTGCTCCTGTTGAGCTATGTGCTTCCCAGTCTGAGCTGCTTCTGGACCTGAGGCTGCTTGTTGAAAGCTAGTGCCAAGTCAGTTGACATTGCATAGGAGAAAATTATTTTCTTCCCTTTCTCTAAAGGAATTCACTGGTGATAACAATTAATTTCTCTAAGATGAAATTATTATATAGTCTGACTAACAGATGTGTACGATACCACAAGACCAGGAGCTCCTGGTGATGCAGCAGTGCCATGTATGGCTCAGCATCTGGAAATGAGCATTGAACAGGAAGGACAACAGAGTGAGTTTGGGACAGGGAAAAAACACCACTGGGTAACAAACACCTTAGGAACTTTTGAGATCTTGCAGCAGGAGAGGAAGCAAAGTCAGGGCCAGTAACGCCTCTGGCTGCTGAGCAGGACCCACAGGACTGGTGTAGCTGTAGCGTGACCATCGGCCTGTTTCCCAGGCAGTGACTCCCAGACACAGACACAGCAGTGCCCACTCGGGCTCTGCCAAGCCTGAACCCAAAAACAGCTAAAGGATCCAGGCATATTTAGAGGTAGCTTACGACAACATCCTCATTACACTCCCCTGAAGATCTCATCTAGGCTGCCAGGAGAAGAGCACCTGCGTAATAAACCCAGTGCTGTTGCTTGGGGAATAGACTGATGGCAGCTGCGGCTGACTTTTCTGCGCACAAGGAAGAGACAAGGTGAGTCCAGCCACCACAAACCGTGGCACAGCCAGTAGCAGTGGCGGGCGGATGGCACCAGCTGAACAGCTCTGCCTCTCAGGCGAACACCACGCCAAGTGCCCCGGCCAAGCAGAAATGCTCGCAGCTGGAAGCACCGCTCCCAAGCACACGCTGCTTCTCCTGTGCTTGAAACTGCAGCATGAGGCACAGGAATGGGCAGGATAACTGCCAAGATGAGCTGGTGCTCAGATGATGCAGATGCTCTGCCCTGTTGGGGAGAAAACATGAATAAAACAAAAAACCACAGTTCCTGAAGGTTGGAGTGAATTAAAAATAGCAAACGAGCAGTCCCCAAGCAGACTCAAGCCTCCTCCTCAGACCCTCCCCTCCACTGGCAGCACAGTCTGGGGCCTGGAAGAATAGCCAAGTGAAAAGCTAGTCTCTTGCAGAATTAAATAGTAAAAATTAAGTAGTAAGGATGAAAATAAAATTATGAAATTCATTTTTCACAAAATAAATAAAAAATTAGGTATATGAAAATTAAGAATTACAAGAAATTGAACATAGGTTCTTACTCAAATACCCGAATCCAAACCCACCTTTTTTTCTTTGGTTATCATAAAGAGACATATTATTTTCAGTGAGTTTCATATCAGATATGTCTCAGATTCTTCCTACAATTGACAGCAACTACAACTTCTTCATACTATTATTATAATAATCATTTCGAATTATTAGTACTATTATGTATGTGGAGGATGGAAAAATAAAGTGGCACACAAATTAATTGTAAAAATGCATTTTAAAAGATCAGAAGTCAAATCTGAAATGACAGGCACAAGCAATACTACCTCTCTCTGGAAAAGATGTTGATCTTCTCCACAGCTATGGATGTGGCACTTCAGAAATGTTTGTTCAGCAGTTTCTATTTTAATACAAGCTTAAAATATTAAAATTAGAGCTGGGTGAAAAATGTTCAGCCAAATAATTTCAGGTCTATGTTCATAAATTCCATTATAGTTAGGCAAAAGCATAAAAAAAAATCCCAAACTAAACATTTTTTCATTTTCTTTTTCCTTTTTTTCCAGTTTTTGAGTCCAATAAGGAAAAAGAAAATAGCTGAACCTGAACCCAGTTTTCTTCTGGTCTGACACAGGAGGAGGCACTGCACCCCGTGGGCCAGGCTGACGGCGGGGGGCTCCTCTCCCTCGTGGCAGCACGGCTTGCTGAGTCACGTCGGTGCTACGCAGCACAAGCTCTTCTGTCCCCTTCTTGCTCTCCAGGCATCCGTCCCAGCTGAGGTGGCAATGGTGGGCCTCCAGCAAGGACCTGCTGTGTCCCTGGAAAGCATATTCCGTCTCTGTCTCCAGCTGTCATCAAACTGCTGAAGAAAACTCTCAGCCAGGAGCCCTGCGGGGCAGGCCCCCGGATCTCACGGCACCCTGGCTTGTACTGAATTTTAACCTGGGTTGGTGGGTCTGTGGCTCGTCCTCCCATCCTTCAGGAACATCAGCTGCGCAAAATAAATGTTTCCTGTGATCAGTTTTGAAATCTTTTCTGTGTAATGAGTAAATTGTTCCTTGCTTATGCGAACTACATTTTAAAGATATTGTTGCTGTCCAAGGAAGCACACAAGCCAATTACTCACATCTTTGGCATCTCATTAATTTCTGTGCTGCTTCTGGCAGCCTTCCCTCTTTCTTCCAGATCAAGTGAAAGAGCAGTGCTTGTATTTTCTGTAAAATTATTTCCCCCTGCGTCTAAACACGGGTCACCCACTGTTATCAATGAAAATGAAAGCTGTTGCTGAAATAACTAAAAAGCAACAAAATCTTTGCTGACTCTTTAGAGCTTCACAGTCTGGAGCGCCCGCTGGACTTGAGTCTTGTGCGGCCTGACTTGGCAGAGCCCAGCAGCTCTTCCAGTCTCTTCTTCTCTGAGCTTACAAAATGCTCATAAGAAAACAGGTGACTTCATAAACAGTTGTTAAGCAGAAAAATGCTGTAAGGTAGAGCAGAGTCCAAAACCCCACCTTTGACCAGGGTGGGCAGCATTTTAGCAGGTGTGAAATGCAGAGTGCCACACAGAGAGGCCAGGTACATCACTACCTCCTTTAACCAGCAAGGCGGCAAGGGCTAGATGAAATTACCAGGTGGCAAGCTCCAAAAACAAATTGAGATATTCTTCACACGACACGCAGTTCTGCTGGGGAACTTGCTGCCAGTGTGGCTCTGGATGACAAACGCATTCAACGTAGGTTCAGAAAATAGCTACTCACATTCATAAAGAAGAATACATCACAGGCTGTCAAACATGAAGATGGAGCCCTCAGACCAGGATTCTGCATTATCTGAGCACAGGGTCCTTCTGAAGGGAAAAACACAATTTCCTTCATAACCAGAAAAAGGATTAAGGACAAAACCAGGAGTAGGACATTTCACAAACACAAAATTTTTTTTTTTTTATTTTCCAAATCTTACTGATCTTTTGTCTGACATTAACAAGGATGGCTCTAAATTCTTCCACTACATTAGTAGCTTAAATCTGTGTGCCACCAACAATCAATACACAACCGTAACAGAGCATGCCTGTCCGAGGTCCTGGAATACAGTACTAAATCCAACCTGGAGCGCTGATGGAGTCGGGGTGAGGTACGCTTCCATGGAGATAGAGCCTGGGGTCTATACCAAAACACTGCTCATGCTTAGGTCATTCTTTGAGTAAATTGAGGATAGATGGTGGTTTCCAGTGGGATATCAAGGTTTAGTTATTTGACTGAGAATGTACAACTCGAGCAAGCAAAAGTAAACTGTAAAAAGAGTTTCCTAGGTATAAAAATAAACATAAATGCTAACACAGACCATTATATCAGATTATGGCAAGTACAGCAGACAATAGTTTGTTGCATTGTCTCATTCTTACTATAGGGAGCACTGTGACCTTTAGGGATTTTAATAAATCAGCTCCTGATGACAATACAAGTAAATGAGAGTGAAACAGGTTTGTGATTATAGCTGAGGCCCAGGACTTGGGAGATCTAATTTCTATCTTTTGCTTTCCTATAGATTCTCTGTGTGACTTTAAATATATTTCCCATTTTTTGGTGCTGTATTTTGCCCATCTTTCAATACAGCAAACTACAGTTGCCCCTTTAACATGAGCTTTACTCTCAAAGGGTGACTGTGATACACCCAAAGCAGCAGGTAAAACACATGCTAATAACAACCACAGTAGCAGACACCTTAGCCTTATCCAGTTCTCTTGCACTGGCACAGTGCTGTGTGAGGATGTCTTCAGAGCAGAGCTTCGGGTAGCTGCTTTGCAAGCATAAGGTATCAAAACTTCTCAGTGAGGTCTTTGAGGTAAGCTGAGCTCTTACAAAGTGTATCCAAATTACGGTCTTATCTGAGGACAACTTGTGGGTCAGCCTGAGTCATGGGTCACTGGTGTTGGTGGCTGGGATGGGGCACCGCGGTGCCGGCTGGGAAACCCCAGGGCCACCCAGCAGGAGACGGGGTGGCCTCATCACCTTACAGGCACTCCGCACTGGTACAAGGCACAGCACCACCTTTGCACCAGACACAGGCGCTGAGCACCTGCTGACGTGCAAACACGTAATAGGGAATGACCCTGAGGTTTCTGCTGCTTACCCAGCAAAATAACAGCTGGAGTTACAGACATTTCTGAAAAGCTTACTAGGTACCTGTGATTCCGCAGACAAAACCTAACCCAGAAAAACCCAGCAGTCAGACATTTGCAAATGGTGGGTTTTGAGCTGCAAAAGGCAACTGATACTCAAAGGTAACAAACCTAACACTGCAATCCATTATTATCAGCTATTCATTGTAGATGTAAATAGTGTCAGCTTACACTTTTCACACCATATTTTTACTTAATACCTGCCAAAGACTGGAACCAAAATGCTGTCAAGACTGTTCTTTTCAGTTTTGATTCCTTGAGAAAGAATCTGAGGGAAAAACATGACTAGGACTCCTTCAAACACACAAAAAAATTATGCACTCTTGCAAATGAATAGAAGAGAAATAGACAGTGAAAGGAAATGTCATCAAAATCCCAGGATCCCAACAGTCACAGAGATGTGAACAATCTTCTGGTAACCCTATAGCTGCATCAAAAGCAAGCGAGCAAGCTGCAGGCAGTATCACTGAAATGATTACTCAGTTCCTCTTGGAAGTTTACATCCAGTTCATGTCTTACATGCCCTACGCTCCATGTTCTGCAACAGGTAAAAGAAAACTCAGCCATGTGTTCCTGTTTTAATTACAAACCCAGACCTTTCAACCCATTCCTGGATGACTTAATCACGCTGGGAGACTGAGCAAAGATGACAGATGAATGTGAGCATAAGAAATACACAGCTGTTAATCTGAACCTTTCCTCTGTGCTGAGTGACTGTGAACTCCTGCTACGATCAGCAGAAGCAAAATGCCCAGGGGACCCAGGGGAGGCCTGATCATGGTTCCAGGACTTGTGTAGTACTTTGCATTCCATAGAAGCTGCATAACTCACCATATTTGGTATATTTTTCCTTATAAAACCCCTAAGAGGTAAGGTTGTGCACCATTTTGCAGAATGTGAATTGAGGCATAAGAAGTGACTGATTTACCCGAGGGCACATGGAAAGCCATGCCACAGCAGGAGACTGAACTTTGATGTCCAGAGTCTTTGACTTGTTCACCAAACACAAGCCCATTCTCCCCACCTAATCTGTGCCCAAAGGCATGTGCAGTCCAGCAAGAAACAGCAGAAAAGGAGAGGCATAAAAATGTTTAAAGCTACCCTCTAGCTGTAACCATCAGTGGTCCAGCTCAGGTTACTCTGACACGCAGCGTGGTGGTATCCTGGCTAATGAACAGAGCTCCTTCTAAAGAAGGCAAGAAAAGCAAAGGGCAGTTTTGACCTTCTTCAGACTATTCCATCAAACATCCATTACCACCTACACCACAACACTCGGTATGAAATTGAGATCTCCTAGCAGGCTGACAATGGAGTGTCCCAGACCCTTCTCCTTGGGATGATAGAAGACGGCTCTCTATTTCATCACTCAGACCAAAGCCCATGGCTTCAGAGGTATTTAATCTCCCTGCAGTGTGTCTGAGCTTTTTCTTTACCAATGATGACTCTTCAATAAAACTCTGTAACTGCAACTTCTTATGTACAAAATAAATCAATTCTAACTGCACGGTCTAAGTATGTGAGCATTCTGGCAACCAGTTGAAAACAGATAGGCTCCTACTCATAGTTCCATGGCAGCAAAAACCATGACAAAGCGAGGAAGATATGTTCAGAAAGTAAAATCTCACACCAATACTCATATGGAAATGATTTTTTCAAAACACTGTGGTATTGCAAACCCAGTCCAATAAACAGCAAGGTCACAATAGCATTGTTCATCGCAGCACCTCCTGTAAAATTCGGTTTATTCAGAATTTTTGACTGCCAGGCTCCTATTTTCTTTTCAGTGTTAAAAGTTAATGTTAATAGCTGAACGAAAGAGGCATCCTCAATCACCACTAATTATTTCTATTGGTTCGAAAACCCAGGAATTAGGCTATATACTCCTGAGTGCTGCAACCTTACCTATAGAATGGTTGCCTAAATACCAACACGGAACATTGCATACTTGTTGTTTACAATAACTAAAAGTAATAATTTTATTAGTTACTAATGCTGTGAGAGATCTTATCTGTGTATTTGTTTCTCAACGCAAACATAAAAGCCTATCTTTGCTACAGGACACTACAAAGAAAAAAAAGAATCAACAGTGGGAAAGAAAATAAGTTTAGGTTGTGTTGTTATTCACAGTAGTGCACACACAGCACTACAAAATCCATGTTAAAACGGAGCTATTCACACCTGAATGCAGCAGAGATGAGTTACAGGACTCAGCACATCTCTTCCACCTTCCCTGTTTGAAAGCAGAGGGATCCTGGAGAATTCATAAGTGCTTCTGAGAAAATGACAGTTCACACTGTCAGACTGTCACTCCAGACTATCTAGAGACTACATTATATCTCCAGGAGAGGAACATGGCCAGGTCAATAATGCTGTCCCAGGGGCTCAGTCTTTAAAGCAAACTTAGCTCCTCATTCACTCTCTTTAAAAGTTCTCTGCAAACAAAATTGATAAAAGATTCCTTTTGTGCATGTAAAGCATATTACAGAGGGACAAAAGTTAAGTGAAGAAATCTAAGACGTAAGTAAAGCTTTGCTTAGATAATGCTTTGCTAAAGTGATTGTCTGGATTACAATCTTCCATTAAAATCAACACCCTAAGTAAAATGTTGTTACTGGAACAAGCTCCCGAGGGAAGAGGTCATGGCCCAAGCCTGTCAGTGTTTAAGAAGTCTTTGGACAATGCTCTTAGATATATGGTTTAACTTTTAGGTTGCCCTGTGTGGAGTCAGAAGTTGGACTCAATGGTCCTCACAGGTCCCTTCCAGCTCAGGATATTCTATGATTCTATGCATGTTGTTGGACAAAGATAGAAGTACCCATGACAACTTTGTTTAAAAAGCACACAAACTTGTCAGTTTAGAAGGACATATAGTGGTCTTCTTGAGAACCTGTTGGAGCTGCACGGGCTATTTCTCTGGCTAGAGACAAAGTCATGATCAAATGCATACAATTAACTTAATATAGTGATGAGCAAAAGTGACCAAAAAAAGAGACACCCTGATGTCTCTAACCATTCATCCAGCACTGAGCAAGGTGTGAAAGCTGACCATGTTTAGGTGATTAGGAGGATCTAGAGCCTGGCTGAGCACGCCTGAAACTATCAGCTAGACAAGCAAGGTGGGAAGAAGCATTCCTCTCCTCATTGTACTCTAGCTTTTTGCACTGGGGAAATTTTTCAGCTGTTGCCATGCCAACCACCCTTTTGGCTTGCTCACCCCTATACGAGACATTTTATCTGTTTTCAATGGTTCCTAATCCAGGAAAGGACTTAAGCATGTGCGTAACCTTAAACACATACTAAAGTCCCATTGAAGCAAAGAGGGAAGCATATGCCCTGGCTTAAGAATCAGTGCCAAAGCAAGGAGAATGATTTAAGTGGTTTCGGAAACAACTTTGTGGTTTTGCTCTTCCTTCCCTTGCACAGAGACATAAGCACTGGTTGACTCCCCAGAAGGGAAGGGAGCATGCTGCAAGCTCTCTGGCATCATCCTAGGAGCTCCACCTAGCCATCCTGCAGGGCCAGCAAGGGTATGAGCCACTGCCAGTGCAGAGAGGTGGCTAAAACCCCCTCTACAGTCCTTTCAGAGCAGCATCATGGGTACAACTGCAATGCCTCCTTACTTTTATTGTGCTTTTATCACAGACTGCAATGGCCCAGGAAGCCTTGAGTAGAGTTCAGAAATACTCAGGGACAAGGACTACATGCTGTTTGAAGATTGGGGCCATATTATTTCCAGTGAACCTAACCTGCGAGAACCATCAGAGTTCCTTCTCTGTTAATTGGAAAAACTACACTTTCACTATATTTTTCACTCAGTGAGATCATTACTGAGCAAGGGTACCACGCAGGGAGAAGCAAAGGAAGTCCCAGGAACAAGACGAGCCAGCTGTGTCTGGTGAGCAGGAGACATCAGCTTTATCTGTAGCAAAAAGAGGTAAAGTATTGCTGCTACCAAACCATTCATATGTGTGACTGAGCAAAGGGCAGAGGACTTCTTAGATACCTGGGTAGCCTTAGAATAAGGCTACAGTGACAGGTAGGTCTCACACTAGCCTTTCTCCGAGGTGGTAGCTCATCACAGCCACAACGAGCAGAATTCAGCTCATTACAGCCCTGGTACCAGTGGGGGCCCTGGGTATGCGTTTTTTCCTCAAATGTACCTCTGCCATCTAATTAATTAGCAAATAATTCGCCTAAATTTTGGCAGGTCTTCAAGTGGTTGCAGCTTTCTATAATGAGTAGGGTTTTCTAACAGCTCGTTGCTGTCCTCTCACTGAAATGCATAGTAAAACATGGGCAAAGATAGGGATTAAATCAGGGACTTAGTAGCATCAGGGGTGGGCCAGGACTGAGCACCCTCCAGAGACCCACCCACTGATGCGGACAGTCAGGGATCAATCAGTTCTTCCCCATACATTGTGACAAACACTTACACACCCCACAAGGAGCCTTGTTCACTGATAAATACCAGATTGCCTCAACATGGCTGTTCTGGGGCTTAAATTTCCTGAAAAATGCAGCTTTTATTAAAGATAATTAAGCATTGTTTTCTTTGGGGTGAGTCACTGAGCTGCATCATGTACTGCTTTCACATTTTGGAAGATCAGTATGATGATACCGGGGAAATATAATCATTTTGATTACCACAGCAAGAGCAAGGGCAGCAAGTTCTGATCTTAAATTTCACAATGAACATCTATTATTACTCCCATATTAACAAAGCAGAGCCCTGAACATGTTCATTTGTTACTCAGGGCTCCTCGGGAATATTGGAATAACTATCGTTTCATCCCACTTGCTAGATACTACAGATTTGCAGTTCACCAGTTCAAGACAAATTCATACTGACTTCAGGAAACTATTAGGATATTGTAGCCAATTGACTTCTACCAAGAAGTAATCACTTGTGAACAGCAAGGATTAAACTCCATCCTCAACAAGGTCTAAGCATCTTTTTAGGCACTTTTTCAGGAACACCACATTGGAGAAGCCGAGATTCATAAGCAGTATTGTAAAAGAAGATTTTGCATCACCAATAAAAGTCTGTTGAAGTTAACAAAGACTTTACTACCAGTTATTCAATGGAGCCAAATCTTTGTCACCTTTTCAGCAGCAAGGGCAGGATTCACCTCCAGCCATTCAGAGGAAGGAGACACTGCTAGTTGAGGGCACATCCACCTCAAACACAAAGGCATTTCTCCAGAGTTCTAGTTCACATCTGAAATGCTTCTGGAACAGTGATGTGGAAGTGTTATGCCAAAGTAGATGCATAAATAATTTGGCTTTCATTTCAGTTAAGATATTGCTAGTTAATTCACTAGCAGATGTAGGCACTCTGGGTTATAGATACACTGCAGTCCACCTTCCTCAGCTCAAAAGCTGCACCAAAGTCAATGAAATAACCTAATTAACAGCATCTGATGACCTGGCCCTCCATTTTTCATTTCTGTCTTTAGTTTTACTTGGTTGAATTTCTGTTAATTTCAAGATCTTGCGCCTATTGCAAGGGAAAAAAATCTGCCTATTAAGAGAAAATAAAAGTCTTTTAGGCATCAAAAATGATCAAGCAGCGCTTCAGAGCCTTGCAGAAGCTCTGAAAATCATGAAAATCAGCTGTAGTTAAGAAAAGAATGAACCTCAAGACTATAATTCTGTTTTGCAACACATGTAGCAGCTCACAACTTGTAGCAGTACAAAACTTCAGAGCATATCTGTTTCCAGCTGAGGAAGCTGTTGTAGGATTGTTGTGGAAGGCTAGATTCTTGGTTCCTTCTTCTTGCATGTTTAGATTTCAGAGGATTTCAGGGCTTTACAAGACTTTGAAACAATTGACCGATTGCTTCTTTTCTTTAAGGTAGCTAGAAAATGGATACTGGAAAAATGAAGAATCTTCTAGAAAAATAATTATAGTTGTTCTTAATGATTATAAAAAGTATGAAGACATACAGAAGAGTTAGATTTCTTGTGGAAAATTATGAATTGTCTCTAAAACTTGATCACCTGCAAAATATATCTATGTTCGTGACAAAGCTTTTCAAATGAGTCCGATTAGTTTCCATAAGATGAAATCACAAGAATTTCTCAAGGGATTGGTTTCTAAAGCTAATTTTTATTCCTAATACCAAAAATAAATTATTTTGACCACTTCATGAGTTCCAGGCTGCCACAAATTATCCAAACCACACTACTGGAATAAACCACTTTAAAGCTTATCATTCCTACAGAGTATTTTGATTATTTTATTCAACTAAACTTAAACAGCAACCCCCCCCCCCCAAAAAAAAAAAAAAACCCACAAGGGAAACTCGTGTGTGGTTTAAAGCTGTATTCACCTGGTTTCAGCTCTTGTCTTTGTCTTGAGTTAAAGCTATACTCATTAACTTGAAACAATAAACTCAAACTTTAACATATTTGGGTTTAATTTGACTTAAGAATCTTGGCAGCATCCCTGGCAGGGTATTATCCACAACCTTATTTGGCTTTCACAGATGTACAGCAATTTAAAGCTCCATGGACAATGCTAGTGCCTTTGAGATAACCTAGCTATATTTAATTTTATATAAAAGCACAAACACTAGGCTGCCACAGCCTTACCAAGTGTGTCCCAACAGTGCCAGCATTTACACTGAAGCCCCACTGTAAATGCTGGGAAGTCCTTCTGTGATGAAGGCAGGTGCAAAAAGAAAGGACAAATGGGTCATGAATTTCTAAATAAAATGCTAGATTTTTTTGAAGATGCATGAGTATGCAAAGGACATTTATCAGTAGGAGGGCCTTTGTAAAAACGCTCTTCTTGCTACCATGTCGTTTGAGTATGAACTTTGTAGCTCTACAGTGTATGCTACAAAGCCTCTGCCTGTGGAGAAAACAAGTCCTTCTTCCTAGTGTTACCTCATTTTCTGAACACTTCTTTGCCTCTGCTTTCCTTCCCAGCCCCTCAACTGCAAACCAAGGTTACATTACTGTCTCAGTGCTGCCTGGTGTTACCTTGGTCATACACAGGTCAATGTGGTAAAAGAAGTATTTACTAACAGTTACCGCACAGCAATGTCCAAGACAGTGCCATATTCCCCTGAATTTAAAGCAGGAAATGATTTTTGAAGTGTTGTGGCACCTCACAAAAGCAATTCAGTGTTGTCAGCATTGGATATTCTATTGTATCCTCCAAACCTTGATAAGAGCTCCAGTAGTTTCAGTGAAAATTCCCTGGAGTACCTGTCTGATAGCATAGAAACGTAATTTAAATGCTGTTAGCTGATCACATATCATTTGTGAGAGAACTCTAGATTAAGTGATAGGGCACTACTCGCTAAATGAAAGCCAACTTCTGCCAATAATCATAAAAATATAGTTGTGCAAGTGTTTAATACAGGTCCCAGTAGCTAAAGGAGAAAAAACAAGACTGTAATCCCATTGCAAAGACTAGGTGGAGGCACACTCTACAGCCCAGTGAGCAGAGTTGCTGCTAGGATGATGCACCATCCCCAAGATACCGTGTCCCATCATTGCCAACCCGTCACAGTGAACACCGCTCTGAGCATCTCCATGCTACATCTGGGTGTTGCAGACAGTGACTGCCGGTAATCTACAAACTGCCTGGCTGTGTTCAGAAGTCCCTAAGACTGTGGGTAGAAAAGAGGCATCCAAAAGCTGAGGCCAGTCATTAACATCTGGCAGGATCGCTGTGTCTTAACAAAAACATGGTACCAAGCCCTCACCCCTCCACTGCGCGAGTCCCTCCGGTGCCCATGGCCCTCAGTAAGCCAGGCACCACACTGCCCAGTCCTTCTCCCGTTGCTGTGCATGCCACTGCCAGGGATAGAGCACAGCCCTTTCCCACCAGGCTCTCCTGCAGCCCCCACAGAGAGCCAGAATCCCCCAAAGCCGCTCATTTCGCAGGGGGAAACAAGCACCTCAGCCTTTCCCTTGCTGTACTCTTCAGTGTGCTTTCCACAGACATGCTGTGTAATTTCACAACAGCAGGTATCACAGACACAGCACCTTTTATGCAAATATTAGGCAAGGTTCTCACCACCCAACACCTGAACTTGCAAACGCAGAGCTCTTACTCCAATGCTAGTTTGAGTTATTTTGTTGACGTGGCAAAAGACACAATATCATGCAACACACAAAGGCAGCCAAAACAAGTATCTACAGAAAAGATTTGCAAAATAATTTTCACTCATGGCAAAACTGAAGAAAATCCCAACTCCCATGGTATGTATACAGAATGACCAGTTCCAGAAATAAATTACTATCTCTGCTTGCATGCTCTGCTCTGTATACTTACATTGCTTGCCAAGACTTTTTAGAGAAATGTTTATTTAAAAAATATGCTGATTCATCAACACTGATTTTTTATGTAGTGAAAAAGGTTGGTTATGACAAATTGCCAGTTTCAATATCCAATTCAAAATCCAGTTTCAATAGTCTAAATGGAAAGTTCCAGTTTTTTATTCAAAGCCAATTTTTTATTATGAAAATGTGATCACTTATAGTAAAAATGTGACATAAAAAAGAAATTCAGAACAAAATATTTTAAAATATTCTAAGCAAGTGGTTACAACTGACTACCTTAATTTTTTTATTTTCAGTGGTTCCTCACATCCTAACTATACATCCAGAAATCTGGATAGTGGTCTTAAGTCTTTCTCATGATTTTTTCTCTGCAGCATTCTTCTAAGTACCATCAATAGCTATCAAAGCTTCCTATTAGCACAATTCAGACAAACACAGAGGGCTCACAATGCAGGCAGTCAAGCCAGACACACCAAGGCAGTCACATCCCTGTGTGTAACAAGTCTGAGTACCTGCACTGACAAAAATTTCCCATTACAATGCTCCTTACATCGTCCTCTACTAATGCTCCATCGCAGCGTGGCACACAGGAGACAGCACTCTGAAACCCCCTTTGGATGTAAAAAAGAAAGAAAGTTTATTTTACCTCCCTCAAGCACTTATTTTGTTCACTTAGTAACAGCCTTATGCCATATGATCATTAATTAATATTTGCTCCTTCTTACTCTCATCTGTCCTTTTCTCTCCTTCCTACAGGGAGCACGGAGGGCTACTCGGGCTTCCCAGGGAGCCTGCCCTCCCTGGGGTCACCCGTGGGATGGCCTGCGGCCACTCCGAGCCCACAGCAGGGCTGGAGAAGAGGCTCCTCACCTCTGCCGTCCCTCCCTGGGGTGAGGGGCGGCAGGCACCAGGCAGCCTGCCCTGTCAGTGCGGACACTTACACGGTGCTGGAGTACTTCTTGGCTCCTTGCTAGCAAGGAAATGGGCACCTTCAGGACATTTCAAACACTGAGGTGATTGTACAAAGTGGTTTATAGCTTTGTAAAATTACACTGTGTTATTAAACACTGTGCAGCATGTGTTGTCCCAAACTACCAGCAGTAGCAGCCCAAGAACAGAAGCCTAGACTAGACTGTAATTTGCTTCTACATTTTAATCAATAAGCAAGACCTAATCAGCCTTTCTTATAACTCCCCACTAAAACAGCATCATGGAGGCTCTAACAGCATTTGCCAAAGCTTCTTTCTACAGCTTTGCTTTAAACAAAACAAAACAAAATAAAAACAAGGAAAGGAGGCATGGGATTTGTTTGCAGGTCCAGGTTTTCAAGGCAATTAAACTCTTTCTGCATTGAAATCCCCATGTTTCTTTACTCAGCAGAGCAGGGAAGATCCCTTTGTTCATGGGGAAAACGACAACTGGGATTTACTTATTTGTTCTCACTGTCTGTGAGGCACCCCACTGACAAAGCACACCTACCCACCCCTGAATACGCACCTGGGAAGGACTCTCCCACACTATACATACTGAAACACGCCCTTTGCTACCCACAATGATCAATACCAAATGTTAGAAAAAAAACACATGAAGGAATTAAATTAGAAAAAGGCAGTAGTATAGATAGGGTTTCTAGTCCACAAGATGTACTTTCAGACTCTAACAAACATTTTACTTTCAAAGGACAGCAATCTGGAAAGCTCAGAATATTATGTAAGGGACATAGCCAACAGAAGGATCATAAAGTTAAAAAGTCTCTGTTAATCAATGACAAATTTAGTACTTGTTGCTACAATTACAAAGATAATAGTTCCTTTATGTCAGTGCCTTTGGTTTTGCAGCTGTAAAATAGCTTTGAAATTCAGCATTTCAAGTAACAGAAATTAATAGGAGGTCATTTCTACCAGAGAAATTTTAGGGGCCCATCCTCTCTAATCATCATTAAAAACTAAATCCACAGGAGAAGAGGCACTTTACTGATTGTCAAGTGGAAGCTATTATTCATTTGATGAAGCTCTTGGCACAGTGCCATTTATTCTGCTGTAGAGCCTGCTGGTTGCTCTACTTCATCTCATGCAATCAAGGTTGTTTCTGCCTGCCAAGAGTTATTTATAGAGTGGAAAAAAAAACCCAATATGTTCTCTTGCTTCAAAAACAAGTTTCAAACTTTCTAACTGAACAACTGCTTCCCTACTCCCCAATGACATTCTTTTATTTTGAGCCCCATTTGTACAAAAACAAAAGCACATTCCTAGATTTCATCTTCCCTAAGACATGGAAACAATTCCCGTGCCATGCACATTTTCATTGAGAAATCATCTGATTTTCTCAAGTTAAGATTCTGCAGAGCCACAGACCTCTGACAGCATGCAGCCAGTTTCACCGCAGGTCAGCCCTCTTGGTCCCTGTCAGTGTCAAAGGGGATGTGCAGAAGAAGCACCTCCTTTGAGGATCACCTTCACTGATGCAATTCACCTATACCTAAAGGGTGGGAAAAATTTTTTCATGATGGGGACACTTTGCCTGTCCTCACAAAGCTGCCAGGATGAGGAGGTGGATGAGGCGTTTGAGCTGAGGGAGGATGAATTTCTATCCCAAAGCTTGATTCTCCAGCGTCCAGATCATGTGTGATGTTTACACCCACGCAGAGGTTGCCACTGTGTTGTGGAAGGGCTTTATGTCCTCTTCGATGCGCAAATGACCATAAATCCCTAAGCAAAATTTTAAAGCCTCTTTTTGACCTCAAGGCCAGTTTAAATCAGGAATTCTGACATTCTTGAACTCAAATATATGAAATGAGAAACAGTCTTTAAAGTGAATGTAGTAAAACACCACTAGTGTCAAGTTTGTGAATGAACCCAGAACCAGCCCTTTAAAGTTTCTCTAGTTTTTAAGAGCAGTCCCATATGAAGCTCAGACTAAATATCTTTAAAAGAGGGAAAGTGAATTTCGCACACAGTAAGAGCAGAAGTCTCACAAATGCACAAGAAGCAGAACTATCAGCATGCAACTGAGTAATTTTACAGTTGAATTCTATTCAGCTCTGTGAAACAGAAAGCAAACCGTGGTCATTTTCACTCCAGAAAATACTGTTAATCCTCCATTTCCAGAACTATTAACCAGTCCCTTTAAACAGACAGGGTTGTTTTGAGTTTACTCACTGCAGTTCTGATACCTTTACTCACACAGAAGAGCACCTTATTCCATGAGTGTTTTCCCTAATATCACACAATTATTCCCTGAACAAACTATCTGTCACTGGTACATCCTTCCCTCTTCACCTTAGGACTTCATACATAATAAACAAAGCACAACCCCTGCACGAGTCTCCTTCACCCCTAAAGCAAAACTCTGACTGTTCCCTAATTCTCCATACATAAAGTCTCTCCAGTGCCAGATTTACTGATTTGAATGGGTAACAGAGCAAAGGCAGGGGCAGGCTCACTCGTGTGCAAAGAGCGAGGAACCAGTGCAGCAGCTCTTCAGGTAATCATGGCTCACAAATTTCTCGTTTGGTTTGCAAACATCGTGTGGGGACTAACAAAGATGATTAAACTGGACCTGTTTCTAAGCTTTTATTATCATTTAATGAACCTCGTAGACAAAAAGCAGAGGTCTGATTCCAGATCATCATTTCCTAAATAAAATACCAACCAAATGCAGAAGTGCTGTTTTCTAATGGGTTCTATTCCTTTCTTTTTGACCAATACAAAATTTGGTATGGTTTGGTGGATCTTTAGCTAAACAGAATTCATCAGACATACAGAATGCTACTAATAACCAACTGCTATTGCGAGACTGCCAGGAAATCCCTTCAGTAAAGAAAATGTTGAGCGATTGTTAGCCAATTTCCTAGGGATTTTATACATAATAAGCAAAGTACATTAGGAGCTCTTGATTTAACAAAAAACCCTGAATTATGCATTTGTGTAATGACAAGTACTGTAGGCAACATTTACACAAGTATGCAAATTTTATGTAAAATCTAGTTTGCATATGGTGAAATACCCATCCCCCATATAAAACATGGGATAATTCCAGGGAAGAATTTTCAGCAGGTACTACCTTCTGCTGCACGGTAAGCATCGCACAGCTTGATCGAAAAAACATGCTTTTCTACAATAACCAGCAAAACTATTGTACTAACTAGTATGTGAAAAAAGATGTATAAATTACTGGAAAATCATGTGTGGTTTGAGGATTATGTCTCCAAGCTGGTTTTCCCATTGGATGACATGCCAAACCCCGGACACCAAAATGGGTTATGCTGAAGAGCAAATACCAGTCATTAACTTTCCTGTGGTTTAATAATTACACCTCTTCCTGGGGATGTGATTAAACCACACACAGCATTAGAAAACAGAGGGAATTAAGTCAATATGCCTCAGAGCTGAAGAGTAAGTGAATGCGTATAGCAAAAAAAAAGCTGGATCAGATGGCTGGATGTATATTTTCAAGGTCTGTACAGCAGTGCAACACACGAATGCAATAAGAATAACATCATTACCAGATGTAACGGCATTCTCCCCCTCCACAAGGGAAATGCAGCATTGCATTACAGAAAGACATGAGGGGCACCAAGATCAGCAGAGACCTGACCCCCCACCATGAGCCCTGGCTCTTTGAATGGAAGGATGACTCCTTGCCAAAACATTTTGGTCCACTGTTTCTTTCAGCACCGGTGCTGTGTTTTTATATTCCTTTCTGGAACACAGGGAGAAAGCACCTGAAATGCCTGGCAGGGTACTGCTGCTTCTTCAAAGCCTAAATACAATCAAACTGAAGCCTGTGGAAAGAAACACTGGGCGCAAGGACAAACACCCTCACCCCACACACATGCCTGGCTGAAGACAAGTTTTATGTTCAGCCTTCCGTATTCTCTTCCACTGTACTTTGACTTTAGCATTATAGTGTTAGAAACATTTCCAATCAATATAGTATTACTACATTACATAATGATTCGTGTGGCACCGTAAGGGGACATAAGCAACAAGAAATGGCATTTCTGAAGAGCTGCATTAAACAAAGACTCTCCTGTTTCTCCAGTTTTTAACTGGAGTAACTCCAGGAAATTCACTGGAGTTACTTCTGGGTGGGAACTAAATAAGCGGGGAGGGAACAGTTTCTGTATTTTTCTCCCTGCCTGTAAGACAAAGTTGTACAGCACCCTCTCAGTGGGACACTGGTACTTACCAAAGCATCTACAATGGAAACAACAAATTAAAGTGTGATACTGGCAGGGAGAGCTTTCCAACCCCACTCTGACACTTGCCTAATTCTCCCCATGATTCTCTCAGCCCACTTGCTTTCCTACCCATGGGCTTGCCTGTGAGACTATAGATTAGCTTAGCAGCAGGGGAGGTTGTAGGTGGGAGAACCACTCATTCTCCAACAGCACTTGGCTCACATTGGGCAGCTACACCGCATTCCCCCAGAGACAGCAGCTGGTGATTATCAACCTGATCTGGATCTGAACCAGTGACCGGGAGAGAAGGGACCTTGTCGTTTGCCAAGCTATCCAGTGCTTCTTAATCTGAGCAGAAGTTTTGCTGCCAAATGTTTGTGGACCTCAGTGAATGTGATTCTTAATTTTTTAAAACACTGAAATTACTGAAAAGATAAATGTTCTGGCAGCAAATTTTCTTTAAAAAAAATTAAGATAGTAATGTGAGAGTTTGTCAGTGTGCTGGTTTAGTCTTCTTGCTATATTACTTTCCCTTCTCTGGAGAAGAGAGCATTCAACAGCTGGCAGAATTTGATGGAAGCAAAAAGTAGCTAATTCAAACAGGTAAAAATTAGATGTTTGTCTCTAAAAACATTCCAGCTTTATCAGACCCACTGTTAATACATAATAAAAAATATCTTCAGGCTGAGTGCAAATTTCTAGGTGGGGACAGCTCTTTTCCTAATAACAAGTCTTTACCTACTGACCGTGCTCTCTGAACACACGTCTGGAGGGGATGGGAAGAGGACTTGTTCTAAAACCATTTGCAAGCAACAGGGACAAGCCAAAGAGGTTTGGCAAAGTTTAGGAGGATGCTGGCTCAGGAGGCCAAATTAATTGGCTTTGATGGAGTAACATCAGGGAGGAATTTAAGACTAAAGCATTTCAGTTGTGAGTCATTCAGGCTCCAATGCCACCATCTGGTTTTGGACATTCCTGTAACTGTTACTGCTCAAGGCTGTGCTTCTGGGAAGAGTGTGGCAGTGTTCTGCCAGAGCAGGCAACAACAGAGTCTTATGGCTAGCCAAGGGTTTTTTTCACTTCCCAGGGCAGGGGAAACGACAAAAGTGACAAAGTTTTCATTTTCTTTGAACATTTTTCTTCAATAGTTTTGGGGATTTATTTGAAATACCCAAGGAGAAGACATTCCATCTTTCAATCATTTGAGAAATCATTTTCCACTCAGAGGTAACACCCCTAGAACTTAACTGTAAGTGACTATTCCCTGTGTAAACCTGCACTTTAGCAGACGAAAAAAATGGGATAGAAAGATGTTTTCCCCCAAAAAAATATTTTGAACAAATAATTTCAAACAGTTCTATCTAATTTCTTGCTCCACTTCCATAAAAGTGCTCAGCTATACAGACTTGGGATATGAACACGCCTCGCCCAGCACCTCTTGGCACCTGTGCTGGAAGGAGTCATGCGTGCCACTCATCATAGCAGAGCCAGGATGAACTAATGCAGCAGGCCTGGAGTTCGCTTAGATGCTCCAATGTCAGCAACTGAGTCATCAAAAGCCTCTCAGACAGGTGTTTTCTGAACTGAGGCACTACCTCAGTTTTACTAAAACATATTGCAACAGTCTGCTGGAGGGAGCTGGTAAGTGATTGCCTTCGCATCACTTGTTTTCTCTCCCCCCCCCCCTTCACTTAAATTGTTTTTATCTATACCCTCTAGTTTTTCTGGCTTTTGCCCTTCTGATTCTCTCCTCCATCCCACTGTGGGGTGAGGAGGAGTGAGTGAGAGGCTGGCAGGTGCTTAGTTCCTGGCTGGGGTCAACCCACCACAGACTGTCTCTAATGCAGGTCTTTATCCATATCCTTTTGTCTCATAGGCCATTCAGCATATGCCCACAAGGCTGAAATAATATTTGTGGGAAACTTGGACAAAGCATCAGTTTATTATGCTATTAGTTTATGATCGATATGTTTAAAATATATTGTATTTTAAATTACCTTTTACTTCTTTTTCCAGCCTCAGTGCAGACTTGATTGAAGAAACTTTGAATTTCCCTCATAAAAATACAGCTCACACAGTCTTTGGTAATCTTCTCTTTATCTTGCACTTTTTACCTCTAAGGTGCGACTATTTTGTTGGATTAATATTTTTTCTTTTCATTATAGGCTCTTTACTTATTCATAGTGTCCTTTGAGTTCAGTCTGGAGTCATTCCCCACAACATTTTTTTCTCTGTCTGTCATACAGATTCTGGATAGTTTTTACACCTTTGATTTAAAGAAATTCCAAAGCTCTTCCACACACAAAGAAACCTAGAGAGCAACACAAGTAGAAATATCTGGACCCTGTAATTATTAGTAGCATTTGCTCTCCGATCTATATCTGGGAAGTTAAGTCTCCCATAACGATACAATTACTGATACTACTTATCTCTCTAATAACATTGCTGAGATCTCTCTCCATTTCTAAATCCGACCCTGAGGGCCTACAGCAGACACCCGGCACTACCCCAGTAAAGCCTCTTATATCATCCTTTCCCCAAATGATTTCGTCTCAGACTAATTCTGGTTTCTATACACATTAGCCCTTCTTTATTCTTAATAGTCACCAGGTTGTTAGTGTGCAGCACTATCCCAGATAAACACATGCACACACACTCTCCAGGGGATGAGAACTTGCTACCACATCAGTCCCAAGCCAACTGCTCCTGTTTGCTGCTCCCAGACTTCTGCTTTGAATTTGCTGGCTCTCCTGACCACTGGATACCACTGACTTCAAGACCAAGTTCTAGGAGAGAATATAACGGGTGGAAGAATGAGAGGGGTCTCACTGCCCAAGTTGGTACTTCCCACCAGCTGGCATTGCAACACCACTTCTGGCAAAATCACGGCTATGTATAAAACTCAAGACCCCTGTTTATGTGACATATAAGAAGGACTGAGATCTTCAGTGTTTAGAAGCGGTTTCCTGGCTAGGTTATTTCTGTTTACAAAGTTCCCCTATTAAGGAAATATTTTATTGTGTTTTGATGCATGCAGACAGTACCCATAAAAGATAATACGGAAAGAGAAGAAAGTACTGACAGTGAAACACTGTAGATATGCATTGTTTCACTGGTGGCAAATAGAAATATTTTGGTCCAGATGCATCTGTTGTGTCATTTATTTAAATTCTAGGGGTTACAGCAGGAGTGAAATGGGTCATATCCCTAGTTTCACTGATGTGTATTTTACTTGCAATGACAAATAATTATTCTTCTTTGCCTTTGTATTATACTATCACATATCTGCTGTTTATAATAGTTTAAATTGGACAAAGTTTAAATTTGCAGCAGTTGAAGATTGCATTTCTGTGTCTTGGGAAGAGCAAAAAAGCCAGGGCTAGTCAGCCAGAAAACTGTCTGGTGCAGACCACAACCAGAAAATTTCCCTTAACAGCTGAGCATATGGTCCTGGATGACAAGGATGTTGCCCTTCAATACGTTGTCCATTCTAGGATATGTTGCAGACAGGTCTTCATGGATACTGAAAGACTTTCAAAGGTATTGCAGACAGGTCTTCTTTCCCAAGAGCTCTTTTCTTTAAGGACTTCGATCTTCACAGTCACACAGAATAGGAGAATTTTATAGACATAGAGCTTTATGCCTTCTTTAAATGCCAAAGCTATGATATTTTGTGTGGAGGGCTATGAAGAGCTATCCCCAATAAACCTCAACACACTCAGTACTTACTGCGGATAACAAAGCTCAGCTGGATGGGAAGCCTTGTCTTGCTTCAAATCAAATCCCCTCCCTTGTAACTAGCTTAAGGGCAGGCACTGAAGTCAGCCATAGGACACAATTCCAATCATTGCTTTCCCTCTCAGCCCGATAGAGAGTAATTTCTCATGTAAACTCATATTTTAAAAAAAAAAAAAAAGTCATCTATCTCTCATCTGCTTTCTCTCTGTTTCTGCTGCTCCTCTGGTGAGTCATCCCAGAACTCCTTGCCAAAGCCTCCAGCAACCACAGCAGATAGGAGTAGAGCTCACTTCCAAGAGAAGGCAAATGGAAGCCAGAAAGAGCCTGAAGTAATGATATGTGGTATTGGCAACTGACATTCACATCATTATCAGCAACTCAGTGTCACTCCTCAGCCCTACAAATAACATAAAACATTGACAAGTGGAGAAGGCATTTGCAGGGCATTGCATCTTAAAGCCAAAAGGAAGGTCAGAACTGGAAAAGGGAGCATATTTTGGTAAGATAGAAAAAGATGATCTCAAGCACCCCCTGCAGTCTCCCTTGCTATGGTTTTTGGAACAAGGAAATCTTTTTTATTATATATATTCACTGAAGTGCATAACACAATGAGCCCTAGTCCTTGTTCGAATCTTAAAATGGCACCAACCATATTTACCATAAATAATAATTATATTGTACAGAGATTATGAGAATAGTGTTGCAAAGTCAAAAGAGCCATTCTCTGCTATCACAAAATTGGAAACATGGGAAGAATTCTGTCCTGACAGTCCAGAGAGTCCCCTTGTATTGATGAATCTTGCCGAAAATGAAGGTACTGGTGCGGCCTTGGTCTCTAGCTGCAGTAGCAGAAAGCTGTGGGCTTGCAGCTGTTCCTGCAGGAAGTTGAGGCTGCGTTCTCCGGAGCTCCGTGGTGGAGTGGCACAGCACAAGCTGATGTGCATGCACATGAAAGCGCAAGGGAGTTTTGCAGGCAGAAGGAAAAAGGAAGGAGGAGGAGACGATCACACAGCTCAGCAGAACTAATCCCTTTAAACTATAAAATGATACAGCCAAAATTACACCATTAGATTTCCTTGGCCTTGATACAGCAAGGTCTTATAACGGGCAGCTTTAAACAAGCCAGTTGTCCCAGTTAGCAGAATTCTTACCACTTTTCAACTGATTTTAAGCAACAAGAATAAATATCACACACAACTTTAATTCACTGGTTATCAACTGAAAGGAGTAACAGCAAACATAACAGCTTGGCCCGAAGCAGAAATAAGCACAGAAGGAACCGCCTGTGATGATCAGTAGCTTATATATTCAAAAGGCTTTTTACAGTAGGCCATTATAGACTCAGTTAAGCCATATCTCCATTTTAATATGCCACTTTCTGCATTATGACACTCCTTACAGCACACAGAAGATCAGCATAGGACTAAAAACAAACTTTTCCTAACTTATTCCTATAACTACACCATATTTCCCTACAATTGGTCTGTTCCAGGGTTTTATGCTTTTAATTTACATCACTGTATTTTTTATTGTCTTGTGATTACTTCTATGCTGTATCAGTTCCCACTAAACATGAAATTTAAGTTCCTACTAGGGAGCTAAAAAAAATAATCAGACTTTATATGTAAATTCCACTTATGAGTAGTTCATAAAAGTTGGTAAACAAAGAATTTCTGTGAATTGTTAATCAGTTCTTAGACTATTAGAGATCTTTGGGGCAATAGGCTACTTACAGCCTTCTGTAATGTTCAGCTGGTGTGAGTGAAAGTACCTATACACATGCTGCTCAGACTTGCAGTCTTTTAACCTTCAGTGACAGTTTATCAACAGCTAAACAGATACAGAATTCCTCAGAGAGACCACAGGAACTCCAGCACAATGGACAACAGTCGCCCATTACAAGAAGACTGAAAGGCACACCAGTCTATTTGATAGACTGGTCTATTATAAATAAATATAAATTATAAATAGAATATAAATAAATAAAAATTATAAACATAAATCATAAATACATAGATGTCTATTTGATAGAAACTTAATAAATACATCATTTTTAATGAAGATATGTATCTCTGAAGTTCCTCTGACCACTGAAGCAGAAATGCAATTTATCCCATCTTGAGACCCTAACCAGGGGACTTTAAAAAAAACCCAAAATAACTATTTCACTGAATACAAAAGTCATTTCACACTTCTTATTATCTAAATCATATGGTCTTAAGGCATAAGTAAGGGCATAACCGAGGAAGAGTATGTAGCTCAAATGCTTTGACTAGAGTAAGTGAGCTGCATGTTGTATTTTCTTAATCTGAAAGAGACTGAAGAATTAAATTAAAAGCACATTTCATGTTTTAAGTTTCTTGCAAGAATGAGACTCCTCCAAAATTTAGTTGCCTTCTCTACTGTCAGTATCTCCTCTACCTGGACTGCCCTCACTGTTGCCTTAACTTGCAAAATACCCACTAATGATAGTTAATGAGACCACTAAGGTAACTACAGTTTATTAGAGGATATCATCTTTAACCAGCCATCAGTCGACACCATAACTTCTACATCCTGTAATTTACTCTGCCAAATGGCAAGATTAATTAGCAGTCACTGTCATTGAAGGGGAGGCATACACAGCTATTTCTGGAAAAGTCACCCAGCACAGGACCCACACTGATCAGATGCATCTGCAGACATGACCCAGTGCCTGAAAACACATGAGAACTTGCAGTGATACACCACAGGTGACATACATCTGTGTTTCTTCCAACACAGTCCTTTTAAGGGCTACCCCACACATTTGGTGCAATAACCAGCACTTTCTAACTCAGTCTGCAAACAGCAAGAAGAAAATAAGGAGACAAGATTATTACCTTTTGAAAGATTGTGTTTCTTTTTTGATTTACCAGCACTTATTTTCCTTCTTTCTCCACTATTCTGCTTTCCTTGTCAAAACCCTGTCCCCCACAGGCAGTAGGGTCCCGCTGACAGGAGCACAACCCAAGAGCTTGCTCTGCTTCTGTTCGCGGAGGCTGCCGAGCCCTGGGAAGCACCGCTGCAAGGGGCCCCGCTCACGCTCAGACACCCACGCCTAACAGCCCAGAGCGCCACAGCCAGGAAAGGTCAAACTGGACTTTAAAATGTAGATGTCTAAAACAAGAAAAACACTTGCACGGCAAATGATTCATTCATTTGAAAAGTTTCTAATTGTTCTTGTGCAGCAACTTAAAGTTATTCCTGTTCTGCATGCAAAGTCAAGTAAAAACATTGATTCTGCTTCTTTGTGTCCTGGAGTAAAACATACAAAAAATCATGTTTTACAAAACAGTTTTTTGGGCTTCTTCTACAGTTACACTTAACCACGTATTGCACATATTCATTTTCTCCTGAGGTTTAAGGAACTATGCGGCATACGTGCATGGATACTCTCATTTTGAGCAAAGCCACACTATTCACACAGACCTGTGAATGCAAAGTTAAATGTTGAATTTCACCAAGTTCTGCTATGAACCTTATTTAAACAAAGTAGGATTTACAATGTATGCTCTGCAAGAAGGGATTTTTCTAGCAAATTCTGGGATTAACCTAAAGGAAGTGTGAGACAATAGATTTTAACATTTTAATAAACATGTGATTCCCCGGGGAAATTAAAAATATAAAAAGATATCAGTTATTGTGGTCTGCATGCCAGATTGTTTCTTTTCTTCTGCCCTGTTACTCTATCTCGCAACGTTTACTGAGATAAACCTGCACCTCTTCCTACAGCTCTCTGCATTTGTAGCACTGTGACTCCAGCCAGCCTTAGCAAATCCAACGGAGGCCAACAGCCATAAGGGTAACCTGGGGGAAACGCCAGCCACTGCTCCATGCCCCATGGGGTGCCCCACACCCCGTTCAGGAAAGACAAGGGCATGGCAGCAGAGCAAGCGTCACAGCCCTGCCCTCCACCCAGCTGCCCAGCAAGCCAGCCTCAGCGCCGGCAGCCCCACGCCAGGGCCAGCCGCGGGAGGTGCTGTGTACCCTGGCTGCTCCGCGCACGGTCCCCAGGGCCACGGCTCAGTGGGGCTGTGGGCCAGGGCAAGGATGGGCTGAGACGCAGGGTGAGAGCGGAGCGATGTCTGCTTAGGCAGCCCCTCGGCACCAGGAAGGATTTTGATAACCGTGCTGGAACAGCCACTCTGAGACAAAGAACCGGAGCTCTGCGCCATTAACGGGTCTTCCTCACCTTGTGTTTTACTGTTCTGTTTCATCCTGCTCTTTAGTTTGCTACAAATGCACACTGGCTTGTTTCCTTTGGAGTCAGGTATAGGTTCCAGAATTCTTTTTCTCCTCTGTAATTTCACCCACAGCTACCTGGGGAATTGAGTTATATAAATATTGACAGAGAATTATACGTAACAAAAATATTTGTCATTTTTGTTTCCCTCAGTGTTGGGATTTTGCTTCAGGGCACAAGGTGCCTGTTTCAGTGAATACGTTCATTAGTAGACAAAACAAACAGGATTAGAAGGTATGTTTTTAAATAGGATTGGCAATTCAAGCCCTTATTTAAAAACAGTCCCCCATATCATGCTGATACCCATGCACAAGGAGTCACTGAGCAGAAGAAGGTACCTGCCCAGGGATGAGCTGAGAGCAGTGCCCCGACTCCCTGCTCCCTGGCACCACTGCTGTCCTGCACTAGAAGACCTAACAACTCTGCTTATTGAATGAGGCTTGAAGATAGTGCTTATCAGGGTAGGTGCAGGGTAATAAATGCATTTCTAAGTATCTTGTTCTGACTGTGTTTAAGCAAAAAGCAATTTTTCCTGGCCTGTGCTTCCTAGGGGACTGCACACAGACTGAAGTTTGAGTAAATATTAAAATACACACAAGGAGTCTCCAAATAGCACCACAGAAGCATCATTCCCAATTCCAGTCAGAGGGATTCTGTCTACTTATAACTGCTAATGCAGTACAACATATGGAAGCACCAAAATGCCCAAGTCAGAGTAACTGGAGTTACATAGAGCCCTAAGCAAGCCATCAGTCTCAGCCCAGTAACAGGCTGCAGCTGAAATGAGAGCAAGTACACGAAGAACAGCTTTAATCTCAAATACCTGCTGCTACATCATTGTCAGATACCATTCCACATCACCAAGAATCCATTGAAGAGGCCCAGGAGTTGGGAGACAGGCTGAGATGTCCGGTTCTTGAGAACCTGAAACAGCAGCATGGTTTACTAAGTCGTTTTTTTATCATCTGCCATAAGAAAATAAGGGGAGACATGCTGTATTTATATAAGGTGGCTCAATTCATGTATCATCTAGGCAAAACAGGAGCCTATGTTATTTCTGTCATTAGTTATAATTAGAGAACTCTAATCAACCCCCTGCCTGCCCCAGTACTCAAAAGTGTTTGAATCTGCAATTTTACTTGTGTTCTTCATTAAAGAAGAGGGAAAAAGGAAAAGAAATTCATTCATGAAATTCCCATCCATATCAAGAGTTTTTATTTTAGGTTTTACCTTCAACATACGTATCTTTAGATCTTTTAAACAGGAATACAGTTCTCTTCCTGTACCATCTCCAATAATAATTCTCTCTATGCATAAATTTATGTAATGCCTGTTAAAGAGTAGACATTTCTCATTCCTTTTCAGTAATAATTATAGGACTTTGGTGCAGAGATAGAGAAGAAAAATTAAGAGAGGATAAAGATCTTTAAGACAACCACAGGAGGTATTTGTTGCACACACTTTCTGGTGCAGAAGGGCAAAATTACTCAAAAATCTTCAGCATCTTGAGTCTCAACTATTTCCAACAGATGGTGCTGATGACATAATTACTAATGATTAAATTTCAACTTTTATTAGTGAAGGATTTTTAAAGGCATAGGTAAGCAGCACCAAGCCCATACTGAGATCTTTACTGGGGCTGCCCAGATGCTGTGACACCAAATTTCACCTCCACCTACTCCGCTGCTTTCTTTCTACATTTCTAGGAGGTTCCACACAAATGCTGGACAAAAACCTGTTCCCATGCACACTGCTGAAGGCTGGACTATTACCTACCACGTCCTCATAAGGTGTCATAGATTTCATAGGATGCTGGATTTAAGAGGTTCATAGAGATTAGAAATTGAGTGACAATTAATCATCCTTTTTTACTCTATCATATCACTGCCCCAAAAGGTACCATCCATATGCGCTATAACATGAACAAAGGTTTCATTTAAGCCAAGTGCTTCACTCTTACAACCAAAAATGCATGCTACTAACAGAGAACCATGGAGACCATGCCACCTCTGCCTGACACTTCTACACTTGCACGAAATGGATAGGAGAGACTTACAGAGCTGATTTCAGAAACGAAGCTGCATACCAAAGGATGTGAAAGAAGGTGAAAAAATGCAAAAAGGTTCTGCTTTTGGAAAGACCACAGATCTGCTGATTGCTAGAATCACAAGTTTGCAGCAAAACCTGCTAGTCAAACATCTGAGTTTCTGGTTTTCCCCAGAAACCTAGCACAGTTTACTTAGAATTTTGTCTCAGACACAGCTAATTGCCTATATGCTTTAAAGAACCAGTGAAATTTAATTAAAGTTTTGTGTTGTCTTGTGGAGGAAAAAAGTCTCCCTGAATCTAGAATGGAATAGGCAGAAGCCCTAGAGCAGAATATATTTGACTCTCTTGATAAATAACCACATGTCACACATGTGGCCCAATTGCCAGCTCTAAAATACCCCAAACGTGCTAAACTCAAGCAGTAATCAGGCCAGGATTTAATGGGCACTTGAATCCCATGGGTTTCAGTGTTGCTGAAGTATGCATGCAAGAACCTTTCCTGAGAGGCTTTCCAAACTGGAATCAGAAAATGTAATGTTCATTGAGGTGGACAGACCTGTCTCAGTTTCATCAGATTTCCACATTCCTGCCTCTTAGAAAGGAGCTATGAGATAGCGTAACACCAGGCAACGCAGCATGTGTGCCGTTCCCACCAGACAGCATGCCACATCGAGCATGGTCAGGTGAGCTGCAGGAGCAGAAGAGCAACACAGAGAGGAATCAGTTACAATCTGTTTATTCAGCTTATCTGGAACGAGATGTGTGGTGACTCTTATATATCCATGCTCTCAGAAGTATAATTATCTTAGAACTCAGCTACTTTTTGTTGATATAAGCCAAATCAATGAACTAGGCAAACAGACAAACCCGCAGCTTCTAGAGATGCTGTGATACCAGCTTGCTTACAAGCCCATTATTCGTGTGGCCGCAGTGCCAAGGATCCAGGCATTCCCCTGGGATCCAGGGAGTTCACAGCCTTAGCCATCATTCATCAGCAATCCTCGTTGTCAGGGATGGGCCTCAGACACCAAGCAGCACAGCTCTACAGGGTGAAATAACAAGGTAGATGGAAAACTGTTAGAGGGCTTCTTGTGCACCAGCATCCACTTGGCAGAAGGTTAAAAAGACATGCACCAAAGACAACTAAATGAGGTTTTGTGATAGGAAAAGCAAAGTTCCCCTACGGTCACCTTAGTAGTTTAGCACAACATACTATAGGATATGTCAGTGTCCTGGTGCTCTCAGAACTCAGGACAGAAGAGTCAGATCTCAGGACAGAAGAGGGGTGCACAAGCACTGCATGATCAAAACAAACAAAAAAACCCAAACAAACAACAAAAAAGCACAACTTAGGCACAAAAACTATGGTGTTGAATTCACTATAGTACTTCCCATGTTTTCTACCTCCCAGCAACCCACAGAAACTGTCCCATGCTACACGGCTTCTGATTTCCTGGACAGCTCATAGGGATCACTCCATGCCTAAGAAATCCTTTCCCAGAGTGCAAAGAGCAGGGCCCTTCTGCCCTGCCAGGTGGGATGTCACCCTTTTTGTGCCCCAGGTTGCGTGGAGACAACCATAGCTCCAGAATGCAGAGCCAGGTTTTCTGGTAACATACTCTTCTCCTTAGCAATCCACATCTACAGACACCTCTGCCTCTTTTTCTGCCACTGGAGCAGCCTGGCTCAGTCCCAACAGATGTCTGAGAAGCCACTTGTACAGACTGCTGAGTTCCATGGAGTTGTTCAGGTAATTGCCTTGTATGTCACAGGCCTATTACATTCACTGTTTCAATTCTGAGTGGCTTATAAAGCCTACCATGACCAACAAGCATGTTCCCAGTTAATTCATTCTGATTTCCCATATCAACATTTCCCAGCAAAATTAAGAATAAAAACAATTAACAATCAATCATCATGACGGAATTTCAAGAACATATAATCTACCTGCAAATTAAAACTAAGGACAGAGTTAAAAAGGCCTCCGAGGGTATCCTGCGTGGTTGCACAGACTTGCTTTTCACTGCTGTCAGGCAACAAACACATTCATTCTGACTGTGTCAACACTCTTCTAGGAACTTTATTCAGCACTGACAGTACGGCTAATTCAGACATGGTGCTGCGCTCCTCCAGTTTCTCAGACACTTCATTCAGCTAGGACAGCTTCACACAGTGGTTCTCTCAGCAGGTGGATCAAAGACACTAGTTTTCCTGCACTTATCATGTATCTTGGTATTCCTTTCTTCTCCATTGATACCATATATCAGCAGCAGTCTCACTCTCTCAAAGCTTGCTGTGTTCACATCTATCCCAAGCCTGTTATTTCCCTTACATAAACTTGCATGTTATTAGCTTAGCTTTAGCTAGAGCCGTGATTCTTCTTCAAGAACACCAAAAGCCTGTTCCATTTTGCGGGGAAGTCTCTCAGGTACCAAGCACGAGCAGCAGAAGCCGTCTCCCAGAGGAACCACTGAGCATGCACAAATATGTGACCTGTTTTTCTAAAGGCACCTGGCAGAACCTGCAACACCAGGCACAGAAAAATAGTTTTAGCATTGGCCATCTCTCCTGAATTTCTCCCGCTCCAGGAAATGGAAAGTGTTCTCTCTGCAAAGTTGCTCAGGAAAAAATGGACCAAGTATTCAGCTCAATTTCCTAACAAATAAGGCTAACTGGTGAAGTACAGCTGTGTATATTCATGTATGCACAGTGTCTCAGCCAGTCCCTACTTAACCAGCTTGTAACCCCTCACCAGTTTCCTCTGACAGAGGAACAGAGAGCCATCTCCCAAATTCCTAGTGAAAACAGATGGCCAAATAGCAGAAGGATCTTACTAATATTCTTATTGATGGAGAAAGTTCTTGCATCTTCTCTATGGGTGGCACCTGGTCTTGCTGTAGCTCTTCTGTCCACTGCCTGATCTCCAGCCAATCAGGCAAACCAGCTTCACATCTGCCTTCTGCCTTTGGGTGAGGCAGCTTCTAGAAGTATGATTTAGGAATCCCATTCCATGCCCTGCTAAAAAAAGGGCATGGCCTATAACTGCTACCTTTTCACTTAATGTACCTGATGCACAGGACTAAAGACTCGATCGGCTGTGGTTATCTGTTATGAACTGTTTTTTCCTGTTTCCCAGCACAGGCATTCTCAGCCCTGCGAGCACTGAGCTGCAGCTGTCTCCTGCCACTGCATCTGGAAACACAAGGCTGCCTGTAGCAGCCTCCAGCTCACCACAGAGTCACACCAGCCCCCAGGTCATCAGTCTCCCCGTCCGCTGCTGCACCACTCCAGCGCTCTGTCTCTGCCACACTCTTTCCCCAGTACCTACACAGTCCTGCCCAGACGTAATCCGTAGCCGTTTCCAGATGACAGCCATTGCCTTGGGCTGTGTTATTTTCCACAGGGTGTGTCATTCTTGGCACTGTTTCCTGAGATGGCAGCTTTGAGCTCCACGTTGCTCAGCCTCTTCTCACCACATCCTCAGACAGCGTACACAGCTCACCCGGCCCAGGCTTGCTGGCTTGTCAAGTGATCATGGCTTTCCTGATGAAAGCCCAAGTCTCCCATAGTCACTTGTTCTCTCTGTATTTTGTCCCCAGACTTGGTCACAGCAGCCTTCCCTTGCCTGTCTTCCCCTTTCCCTGGGCCAGCTTCCCAGCCACAGCACAAGGAAAAGCAGCACCAGGGCAGAGCTGCCAGGAGCAGCAGGGCTGGGCCTGTCCCATGCCAGGGGTGAGCCAAGGGCGACCCTGGTGTGGGCAGCGCCCTTGCTGATGGGCACAGTCCTGCAGCATCTGAACAGGGCACGCAGAGCTGGGCTCTGGAACAGTGCCTACTGACAGCCCCAGACCAGGCAAGGAGATGAACCAAGTCCAGGGAATCCCATCAGGAGCAAAAGGAGAGGGGGCCAGAGACACGACTGGAGACAAGCTGCAACATACATCTGGAGTCCACCCAGGAAACAAGCAACCTACAGCATCATTCTAAGGTCTACCCAGGAGAGAGACACTCCTGCAGCACCACTCAGGTAAGGAATGAAGGACAGGGCCTGAGCTTAAATGGGGCTCCTGGGCTTGTGAGCAGATGGGTGGGTGGACACCTCAGGTGAGGGTGGTCGGGGCCATCAGAGCTTACTAGTGCTCAGGGGGCCCTAGCATTGCCCTCCCTCCTGCACTGGGGGTAACACTCCTCTCCCTCATGTCCCACCAGACTGCTGCATGCAGCCTTCTGCACTGCCAAAAGCCACCTCTGCCCAAGCACATGGGGACACCGAGCAGCCCAGAAGGGTGTCAGGTGGAGCAGCATCTGCCAGCAGCACAGCCACCCCAGCCCGCTGAGCATGGGTGGTGTCCAGCTCCTCCCTAGCCCCCTCCACATCTCCAGACTCTTCTCCTGGTGTCCTGACTGGGGTGTGTCGTTCATGCCTATAATGGGGCAAGTTAAATCTTGTTTTCAGTGTGAAATTGAGCCCCAAAAAATTCACTCTTTTAATAGAAATTAACCTCAAAGCCTGCACCAAGGTTTTTATTTGCGTGCCTCAAATAAAAAACAGGTATGTGGTTTAATGTTTGAGATCTGGCCTGCTAAAGCATGACCGCTGCTTTTGCACTTGTAACCAAGCAAAGACCAGGCCCAGCAATGAAAAAAACTTCTGAAAAGGCTCACAGCCAGCTCAGTGCTTGCAAAGACGGGCACTGAGTGTTATACTGGCAAGGTCTGGGGGGTCAGGGCTTAGAACCAGGGTCACAGCTTGGCTGCTTCTGGCAAGACTAAGGCTTTTCGGGAGGAGGCCTAGAGGAGCTCTCTGAAAGTGCTCACCATGCCAGTAGGCGATAACTTGAGGGGAACTCCAGTTCTTTGGGGGCAAGTCTATGTCCTGAGCCCCCAAGACTTCAGGAGGAGGCTTTAGAGTCCCAGAGCGGAACCAGCAACAAAAGGAAATTACTCTGAAAACTGCTGAAAATTAGAGAGAAACTGTTTGAGAAGTATTGCCAGAATAACTGTAGTTTACCTAAAAGCACTACAGATGATAGGATTACTTTGGAAACAAGCAAATTTTCCTATGTATGCATCATGTGATAATATTTTATGATGCAACATATCTGGGATGTATCGATTAGCAAAAAGGAGAAGCAACAGGAACAGCAATCACAACCTAACCTGTGCTTCTTACTTATGTTGTAAATGTATTTATTGCAGCCTTATTTAGGCAGACTGCAAATTACATCCCTAACTGGATCATGACCAGGCTTGTGAAAGGGGCTGCGAGGGTAACATTGCACCCACAAATCGAGAAGCCATTTCGCCCTTCCTGGCAGGAGTGCAGGAGTCATTTTACAAGGATCAGCAATAATTGCTACAAGGCTTAGGGGAGTTTATGCAGAAGCTCCCCAATTGCCTATCATGAACTGTCAGATGTATGACAGTGCAAAACAGAGGGAATCATGAAAATAACTCTAGTGTAGCTTCTAAAAATAAAACTCACAAATGTTTGTGAAAATTTTTAAAACACAGACAATGACAAGGTGACTGCTGAAGCTACAGGAGTGTTCTGTATTCAGTAGTGTAGATTACAGCGAATCTAATAGTAATGTCTTCCAATAGCTGAATCTTGGTGAGGAAATGAACTTTGCATTGTGAATAGCATGCTAAGTCCTCGTTGCATTGAAAAGTGATTAAAAACTTCATTGAGAGGGGCTTTTTTCCCCCTCTGTGGCCTCTAATGCTTCAGTAATGACAGAAGACAGAAATAACCTATTTACTTGGTAATTTTCAAGACAACAATAAACTGAATGCTTTGAACTTTGGCAATGCACCGTCATTTGCCATTGGTAATATTAGTCTGAACTTCATGGGATACTGTTCTTGTTTATGGATTAATGAAAAATAAAAATTACTTTGCTTCCAGCTAAATGTCTACAACCCAGGCTGCAAAACAGAGCAGAGGAAGCTCTAAGTAGATCAGAATTTCACCTTGAAAGTTGTGTAAAACAAGTAATAGATTCATAGAATCATAGAAGATCTCAAGTTGGAAGGAACCCGTAAGGATCCTCAAGTCCAACTCCCTGTTCCTCGCAGGACTACCTAAAACTAAACCATATGACTAAGAGCATCGTCCAGATGCTCCTTGAACTCTGACAGGCTTGGTGCTGTGACCACTTCCCCAGGGAGCCTGTTCCAGGGACTGACCACCCTCTCAGTGAAGAACCTTTTCCTAATGTCCAGTCTGAACTTTCCCTGACGCAGCTTCATTCCATTCCCTCGTGCACTATCGCTGGTCACCAGAGAGAGGAGATCAGCACCTCTCCCTCCACTGCCCTCCTTGAGGAAGCTGTAGACTGTGATGAGGTCACCCCTCAGCGATAAGGCCACCCCTCAGCCTTCTCTTCTCCAAGCTGAACAAACCAAGTGACCTCAGCCACTCCTCATAAGTCTTGCCCTCAAGGCATCTTGGTCACTCTCCTCTGGACACACTCTAATAGTCTGATGTCCTTCTTATATTGAGGTGCCCAAAACTGCACACAGTACTTGAGGTGGGGCCACACCAGTGCAATGTAGATGGGTACAATCACCTCCCTCAACTGGCTCACTATGCTGTGTTTGATGCACCCTGGGACACGGTTGGCCCTTTTGGCTGCCAGGGCACACTGTTGACTCATATTCAGCTTGCCATCAACCCAAACATCCAGATCAATTTCCGTGGGGCTGCTCTCCAGCCTCTCGTTCCCCAATTTGTATGTGTAACCAGGATTACCCTGCCCCAGGTGGAGAATCCAGGACTTGCTCTTGTTAAATTTCGTACAGTTGGTGATTGTCCAGCTCTCTACTCTATCCAGATCTCTCTGCTTGCTTGACTTCCCACACTTTGGAATTGCCTGCTCCTGCACTCTTAAGAGATGCCTCTTAAAAAGCTACCAGCATCCATGGACCCCAATACCTTCAAAAGCAGATTCCCTGGGGACCTTACTAACTACCTCCTTCAGCAGCCCCAAGTCTGCTCTTCCCATGTCCAGGTCTGAAGTGTTGCTGGTAGTTTTTCTCCTGTTGCCAACTATTTGAAACTCAACTGCTTCATGGTCACTGTGACCAAGACAGCCACCAAGCACCACTTGGCCCATGAGTCCCTCTCTGTTTACAAACAACAAATCTAGGAGGGCACCTTTCCGAGTTGGCTCCCTTAGTACCTGCACCAAGAAGTGTGCTTCAGGAATTTCCTGAACTTGTTTGTGTCCGCTATATGATGTTCCCAGCTGACATCCGGGAAGTTAAAATCACCCATAAGGACAAGGGCAGTTTTAAACAGTATTTTCATTTGCCAGAAATACTGAAAGTCTTAAGGGTAAACATTTCATTTTATCAACCCTGAAACAAAGGGATGCTAAGGAGCATCACCCAAGTCAGGAATAAGCACAGCTACACAAGGTCAGGGTTATCAGAGAGTCTTAAAGATGTAGATGAAGGTTGTAGAAAGTCTACTTCAGAGATTAAATTTTGAACTTCCACTAAGTGAAAAAAATGTTCTATGTTACAGTCTTCAAATTAAAAGTGAATGCATGCATACTGAAGTTTATGATGATGCAATAAGGGAATGGTGGGTTAGAAAAAAAGGGTTAATGAGGAACTGTCTGATTACAAACATAACTAATGATGTACTTTTTACAAAAAGTACATCAGAAAACAGCAGAAGAAAATGGGAAGCTATTTCAGTCAGTGATACGCTTTGATTTTAAAATAGCTGATTTCAGCAAACAAACTTAACCTGATTCAGTCACTGACCCAAGGGAAAAAAAATGTCAGCTTTCCAGGAAATCCCTAGCATTACTGAATGACTGAAATTTGACAAAAGACTGATTATGAATTGTTGGAAGAAGATTTTGCAGCGAGATTCAGCAGAGCTCAAGCCTCAGTAGTCTAGTATTAACACTAAAAGTCTGTCTTCAAATACTCTTACTATCCTCAGTTTCTTAAAACTTGTGGAATTTATCGTGCCCTTAAATGCAGTAATGGAAAGAACATTCTCCTGTGTAAATAGATTTGGACAGAGTGCAGAAAATTGCTGAATATAGGTTTTCCAAGACATATGAAAACAGAATCCAATAGTCTGAACAATAACAATAATAATGAAACAGAGTTGCATATTTGAGAACAGTGGAAATATACACCGGAGGGAAAAATACATGTCACACTAGGCAACTGCTGTTTCCCTAAAACGTTCCTTCAAACAGAGAATTTTCCTTTGTTTTTCAGGTGTTCTATTACTTTCATCCAAGAAAGACAGATGAACTAACCAAGTGCCAGAGCTAGCAATGCTGTTGCAGTTCTCCTAGACACACAGCATGGCCCAGGCAAGCCGGCACGGGAAGGGGGATGTGGAGACGCAGGGAATTTCAGGTAAGAAATACCGAAGGGCAGTGTGGTGACTGTTGGCACATGCTTTCCCTACACTTCTCAAACTCCTCCCCAGGCTGCTACTTGCAACAATTTCCCTAAGAAGCCACTTTCTATACCAAGGAAACACCACTGACGATTACTCATTTAAGGAAAAATAATATGCCTTTTTGTTGAGGAACTATCAAAATAAGTACAAAGAGAAGAAAAAATAAGCAGTCATGGATCATGTCTGATGCAGAGCCCTAATCCATCAGTCACCTGATTTTTAGCTGTCTCCTACTTCCAGCCATTCCTCACCATGGCATCTCAGGCTCTCAGCCAGCGCTGCTGGGAGCTGGTGCCTTTACTAAGGGTGCACTGATGCCGGGAGGTGTTCTGAGTGTGGCGCTGGACTGAGCCCCAACTGAAGCAGTGACCGCACAGTTCCCCCGCCAGGCTCAGCGCACCAGCCGGGCCGTGGCACAGCCGCCACGGGGCCCAGCTCTGCCCGATAGGTGCATGCGAACAAAGGGGTGCGTGCATCGCCCCATCCTCGGGGAGAACCTCTGTGCACAGGCTGATACCGCACCGCAACCAAGCCTGCTGTGGGCTCAGCCAGGCGAGGGGTGGGATGTGGCCATTGGGAAAGGGAAGGGATGCAGGAGTTTTAGTTTTGGATTAGGGGAGACCTTTGCCACCACCAGCTAGCCCCATGCTCCCAGTTGCTCCTGCATTAGTTAGTGTTTGGGCTGCCTGGCTAATTGTGGCATGCGAACGGCAGGCTGCACAGATGTCAGATGTCACGCTCTATCTGATGAAGAGGTCTCTGCCTCCGGCTGTTTATATATGACCTACCAGAATTTCCTGCTGCATGATGAAATAATTAGGGGGCCCTCATGCAGGGAATAATGTTGCGAGTAGGTTGCAAAGACATTACACATACAAAAAGAAAATCCTAAGCATTTTCCTTATCTGTGATATAATCTTCCAAGACTCCTTATATATATTCAACTTGTTTGTATTATTTCTTTTAAAGTTCTTCATGCAGATGCTAAATGAAGGCTTCAGAAAGTTTAGCAGCGCGCTTTCCTTTATGCTCAGATTACATAGTGGGAATAGTGGCATAAGCAAACAGGAAAAAAGGGAGATTTATTTGTTTGTTTTAAATCAAGATTGCTTTTTGCCTCTTAAGGCAGCAAACTCTAAACTGCAGATAGTTTAATAGAAGTTGATCCTGTCATCAGAAAGAGTCTCATTTTTGTGGCTCTTCTTTTTTCTAATCAGTTTTAATTCACAAGTGGTTTTATACGTAAAGAGAATGTCCATATGCCCACAGACACTCCATGTACTGACTGATCTCAGCCCTCTCCCCTCCTAACTCACTACACTAGAAAACCAACCGGACCACATCCTCAGTTTCAGTCTGGAACAGCTTACCCCTGACTATCAAACTTCCAGGTAAAACTTAGAAACCTGAGGTTTCTCTGACCTCGCATGTCCTGAATACATCCAAGGCAGGTGAACTGGGTAATTCTGCCGGCTGGCAACAGTGGAGAAGCAGCCCAGGCAGGAGCTTGGCAGGGAGCTTTGTTCAGAAACACCCTCAAAGCAGAGACCCACCCAGCCACTCACTCACACCAGGGCTGTGCCCAGAGCCCCCAGCCCCTGCTCTGCGGCCCTGAGGTTGGTTCACTGGGAAAGCTGCAGGCAGTGACCATGGCCTTCTGGCCACACTGGGCCCTCTGAGAAACCCCCTGGTGTTTCACAAACCAAGTTTCAGCGAGGTTGGCAAATCTGAGGCGAGAGTTGGAAGTCATCTTACAGGAAAAAGTTTGTTGCATCTTCTGCATTGGGGAACTGGTTTCCTAGGCTGGAAAATGAGGAGAGTTTGAGTGAGCTGGGACTCCTCAGTCTAGAGAAGAGAGGGCTCAGGGAGTCTTATCCATGTGTATAAACACCTGATGGGAGGGGAGGAAGAAGAGGCAGCCCACTGACAGGACAAGAGACAATGGGCACAAACTGAAACACAGGAAACTCCATCTGAACATAAGGAAACACTTTTGCACTGTGAGGGTGGTCAAACACTGGCAGACATTGCCCAAACACTGGCAGACATTGCCCAGAGAGGCTGTGGACTCTCCATCTGTAGAGATATTCAAAATTCAACTGGACACAGTCCTGAGCAGCCCAGTGTAGCTGACCCTGCTTGAGCAGTGGGGTTGCACTAGGCGATCTCCAGAGGCCCCTTCCCAACCATAGCTATCCTATGATTCTGTGAAAATAGCAATAAGATTATTTGTTAGCCTGAAAAAACTCTGATCTTCCTAGAAAGTCTTCCTGGAAGTCCATTTAATTTGCACTTATTCTAATAACTACTTACAGTGCAGTGAAAAACATTATGCTATATTCTTTCAGTTTGGAGACAGACACAGTTACAGTTGTTACCCTTCCCTGCCATTCTTACTGTTCGCATGACTTCATGGGCTGCTGTCAGCCTCAGGACATTCCCTCTGTCTTTCTCAGAGCGATTACCTGCTTGGATAGATATTTTGTTTAGAAATGTAAATACTTTCTTTTTGTTTTTTCTGTTTCCAAAGCACATCATTACCATTTTTCTACTAAGGGAGGCTTATTCTACTAAGGGAGGCATTCTCATTGTTTTTGAGAAGACAAAAATATTAGATAAATCCTGCAGTTCAGATTAAGAAAATAAATGAAAATGAATTTTCAGATTGGGTGTGTAACTCATAGCCAGCTAGCCTGGATTTTGACTCACTCATCTGGAGGGAGCATGAATTAGTCATAAGCATATCATTAAATAATCAGAAATCTTTCCAGGCAGTTAATCAAAATGGGGTATTCTCACAGAAATGTAGTAGTAAGCAAGGATACGCTGAAGAAATCCCTAGATAGGATAAATTAATAAGTCAAACTTTTTTCTCAATTTCTCTTATCACAAATCATAAAGTAATTTTGGTTGGAAGAAATCTTAGAAGGCGATCTGGCAACCTTTACTCAAACCAGGGACTCTTTGAAAGTAGATCAGGTTTGAATGTCTCCAAGGATGACAGCAGATGAAGCCCCCATATCATTTACCTTCACTTCTTAATCTTTCCAAAAAAGCTACTGTGTGAACTTCTGTAGCCTACATTTACGCAAAATGTCAGTAACAAATAAAAAAAGAGGAAAACACACCTTCTTATTAGCAACTGCATATTAGCTGCTAACCAGACAGACCCTAGTTGAGGGAACCTGTGGGTGCAAATCGAGAACACTTTAGTCCCTCAGCAAGGTGCAAGTGGTATTTTTGGATCAGATCACTACACATCTTTTTGCTTCTGGCATCTTCACTTCCCATTAACTCTTCTTTTCAACTTTGACCTTTGATGCATCAATGTACTGGTTTTGGATAGGCTAGAGTTAATTTTCTTCATAGTAGCTTGCATGGTGATATGTTTTGGATTCATGATGAAAACTGCATTGATAACACACTGAGAGAGCAGGCTGGGGGTGCACAAGAAGTTGGGAGGGGACATAGGGGACATTTTAGCAGGGCCAGTAGCGATAAGACAAGGCATAGTGGTTTTAAACTAAAAGAGGGTAGATTCAGACTGGATATAAGGAAGAAATTTTTTTACAATGAGGGTAGTGAAACACTGGAACAGGTTGCCCAGAGAGGTGGTAGATGCCCCATCCTTGGAAACATTCAAGGACAGGCTGGATGGGGCTCTGAGCAACCTGATCTAGTTGGAGATGTCCCTGCCAATTGCAGGGGGGTTGGACTAGATGACCTTTAAAGGTCCCTGCCATCCCAAAGCATTCTATGATTCTATGATAGCTGGGACAGCTGACCCCAACTGACCAAAGAGATATTCCACACTATGTGGTGTCATGCTCAGCAATAACAGCTGGGGGGAAGGAGGAGGAAGAGGGGGACCTTTGGAGTTATGACATTTGTATTCCCAAGTCACCATTACACGATGAAGCCCTGCTGTCCTGGAGATGGCTGAACACCTGCCTGCTGATGGGAAGTAGTGAATAAACTCCTTATTTTGCTTTGCTTGCACACGCAGCTTTGCTTTACCTATTAAACTGTCTTTATCTGAACCCACGAGTTTTTGCACTTTCACCCATCCGATTCTCTCCCGCATCCCACTGTGCAGAGTGAGCGAGCGGCTGGGTGGGGCTTGGCTGCCTGCCCGGATTAAACCACAACAATCATGATGGACCCCAGTGCAGAACAAACTGGGCTGAACCATATTAATTTCTTTGCTTCTTACACAGCCTCAAATAATGCACCCAGGCATACTAAAATTTATTTCAAAGACTTACTCAAACAGCTTCCATAAGTGTATCACGTTTCCAGACTTCACTTAATGCAAATGACCTCAGATGACTGGAAATCGGATAACAGGTGACCAAAATATGAAAAAGAGGAGTTTTCAGTGTGGTGACCATCTATATTTTCATGGTTAGGAAAGCTGGATGCACACTTTTCTTAGAGCACAGCATAGAAAAGAAATTCACATTTCCCAAATATCAAAAAGTATGTATGTCACTGCTCTATAGATACGGAATACAAATCTATTTTTAAATTATCATTGCCTTCCTATGATTATTTAGCATCTCAGCAGCCTCCCTTTCCCAGTCTCCATTTCTAAATGGATCCTGTTTTTTGCTAACCAAAAGTTCAAGCACAATGAATAGACATTTCTTCAAATGTGTGCTGTCCCTACAGGTTTCAGTTCACATTAACACTTCCTAAGTTAGGTTTGTACATAGCTCTGTATACCATACTACCAAGGAAGTAAATCTCAAAGGCTGGAATAAAACTTAACATTTCCTTCATCTTAGGCCTCCATTAGGCTCACTATTTAATAGCTTCTTTAGTTATATCAAAAAGATATAGCCTCCTTGCTCGCCACCATTAGTAGCATGCAAGTATTCAACATCAGCTAAGGTTTTGTGTGGGGAGAACAGCTGGTGGGGTAGGGGTGCATCTCACGTCAAGAGCAACAGTATTCTGCCTTCTGAATAAGACAGAACTGTATTCCAGCATGCTGATATCACAAAGAAGCCACTGCCAGCTCAATTTAAGTTCCTTATTCTCAGTGTACCAGTGCACCTTCAAGAAAGAATAAAGAGACCACAAGACAAGAAAATTTCTCTTGCTCATGTATTTGAAGACTACAACCATAACAGACATCAAGCCGCCTATCATCAAGGCCAGGACCCCCTCGACAGCAGCCATTCCTTTCTGTAAGGGAAAATCAGCAATGATATGTGATGATGGAAGGCATTGCCTTCCTCAAGGACCAATTTAGCACAGCAGGGGAAAAGTAGCTAAGGCAATATGCATCTCAAAGCAGGAGAAAAATTAAAGGCAGGAAGAGGAAGAATGGATTTGGAAGGGAGAGTAAGGGATGAAAGTAGCAGTAGTAACCATGGGAAGGATAACCATGATAAGGACAGTGGATGAAGAAGAGCGAATGCAGTCCTTGCAGCTCATTAGTGGAGAGGATACCTGGACTGAGAAAACTGGGACATCATAAGCAGAGTTGGAGCCTGGAGAAGTGCAAGTTTACTGGAATAGCTGTTGCTTTGTTTAACTTCTTTCTACTAAAAGGTAAAAAGCCTGTAAGAAGCCCACATCTGCACATCAGGTACCGCGCAGTAGGATTACAGCGCTGCTGCTCTTGCTGCAGGACCAGGCTTCGGCACTCACCTCTGACTACTGCACCACGGTGAATAAGCGGGAGCTGCTTCTGCCCCAGCATGCCTCTTCCCCCTGACCCAACCCAGATGAGCAACTGAAAGGATGTCTCCCTGGCTGTCCCTCTGCCTTCCTGACCCAGTGCTTGGCATGGCCCCTTCCACACAGTGCCACCCCTTCCTTGCCTAGCCAGAGTTCAGCATGATCATCCTGAGCTAATGAGACAGCGTCCTCACACCATGCTACCTGTGTGCACTACAGCAGGACATGCTGCTGGGATAGCACCGTGCTAGCAGATCCTGATCCTGTAGGACCTTAGTCATTAATCTCCCTACACCTCTGTTTCTGCCTCTATTAAATTTTACTGACTTACCTCGCATACCTGAGAAGAAAAATTATTAAATTAGGAGCATACTGAAAGTTGCGGGAAATTCCCTTCACAGCTGGCTGCTGACAGAGCTGTGGGACTGTCTCCAAAACAATTTAGAGGCCCTAGAAGTGCCTGGTATTTGGATAAAGTATTTGTTGAATCACCATTATCTTTTGACCTTTTATTTTTTCACAACATGAAGTCACAACTTCTGCCTAAATCTGCATATTAAACCAAAACCCGGTAGTGGAAGTGTAAAGAAACAACTCCTTACACAACCTAAATATGATCATTGAAAGTTGATGTATGGAATACAAATTTTTCACCTGTAGGGCTCAGTCCTTCAAACCAAAACTTCCATTAACTGAAACTCAGGACTCTTTTTCAAAGTGGTTATGGATTTAGGCAGTCCATTTGAAAATATTCTTCCACCTGTTCAGTAGGTGGAAGTTGATTCCTTGGCGCATGCAGACTGCTTCTGAAATCAACAGGTACCTCCCACACAGCACCAGCTTCATGAAAACAGACCAGTAACTGCTGAATGCAGAGCGCGGGCCAGGGGTCAGCCGTCCAGCCTTGCAGATCTGTGGCCAGGAGAAGGCGTCCCGGGCCCCACCTTGCAACAGCACTGACAGACCGACCCTGGCTGCTGGGTCTTGTGGTGGTAAATCCACCGGCAGTTTCCAGACAGTCTGTTGTGACACTGGAGCCCTGTGAAATAGCCCTTTCAGGGACAGCATCTCCTTCCAAACAGTACTGCAGTTATGTCCTCTTTGGGTCAGAACCTGCCCTTTTTGCCCGTCTGCGTACCTCCCCGACCTACAGCTCCCACCACAGAGTAAAAGTGTAATAATAACAGACTTTTTAACCACTCATAATAGATACCCCATGTAAAGATACACGAAATAGAGACAAATACAGTTTTACAGTTTCACAGGAAATTTTTTCTTGGTGGTCCACTTGATCACGTACATTTGAAGGATAATGCTGAAATGTTCTGAGTGTGAAACAAACTGTAGTCTAGGGGAAACTTGAACTCCCTTGCTGCCTGCCCCCATGATTTCTGTGATTGATTATATATATCCTCGTCTTAGTTTTAAGCTATTCTTCGTTTATTTCATTTGCAACATTTCTTAGCCTTTTCCTGATAATCATTTTATTCCCTTGTCTTCCTTTCATTTAGCAACAGCTGAGCTGGCAGCAAGCCCAAAACATGGTAAATGACAAATCACTACCAGATGAAGCTGTGAGTTTTACATAGAGCATTTCCTCCAGCCACAGAATATTTTGAGGCCCAATAAAATTACCAAACTGACTGAGAATTACACCAAGATCAAGCTTTACATGAAGGCCTCCCAGTTACAGAAAACCATACTAATTCTCCAAGCTGTGAGTCAAATAACTGGGTTAATGAAGCCCCAGAAAAGCTGTAAAATCAGAAGCAGCGATAGCAATGCAAATCCACAGCAGGTCCCCCCAGTCAGGGTTTAATACTTGCTGCCTCACCTGGGAGCAGGCAAGGCCCTTTGTTCCCCTAGAGAGACAGCAGCCATGGAGAGAAATCCTCCACAAGAAGCAGTAATCCCTCTTGTATGCTCCCTTATCCACATTAAAGCTAGGGAGCTGTGCCAAGTTACCTCCCTGCAGATGGGGCTTGGAGAGGGTGGTGCTTTTGCAACACGGCCACAGAAAGTTTCCCAGCAATCCAGCATTTTGGGCCAGAGAAGAAAGCAATACCAGAACTTCCTGCTACCATCAACCATGGTAAATTCTTCTCTGCAGAGTGCATCCCTTCTAGAGGGCGAAAGGAAAGTGGGATGAAGGTACGACCAGAGAGAAAGATGTTTCTCCTGGGTGCCCTACAAGCAGGACAATGTTGCTTTTTTCCTGGGAGTCCTCCGTGCAGTCTCTGTGAACCCAGCATTGAAGCCACAAGGTATGAAATATGAATGTTTTCCTGAACCTTGTTTCACCCTCCCAGGGCTGCTTCCCCAGGGCATCACCTTTTGTTGCCCAAAATTATCAGACAAGAATTGAGACACTCAGTCTTGCAAAAAGGCTTCTGCAGTTTTTGCTAGGTAGACATATTTAATCAAGGCTGTGGCATTTACAGTGCCCTTGGAGCTCATGCACAGAGTTATAGTTCCTTATCTAGTTGTACAGACAGAGGTCTGAATTTCTGTGTATAGTAATTCTATAAGAGATACAGAATGATAAAGTGGATGTAAACTGAAACTATTCTGAGTCACATAACATAGGCTAAACAATGCCTGGCTGTGGACATAACCAAAAGATATAAAGTGAAGCCAGCAGAGTCCTAAACAGAGCAAACACTCCTGGGGTATACCCTTCCAAAATTTTCAAGATGAATGATACAGCCATGCAATGAATGTTTAAAAGTAAAATCAGAGGGAAAGGAAAAGACTCAATAACAAAGTGGTGTTTGGCTATAGTTCTGTGTACCCAGATGCCACACATAATCGCTGGAAAACCACTCCCTTAAGAGGGGTGTTGTTTGGTTTTGTGGGGAAGTTTATAAAATATTGAACAGTTATATATACAAACACAGAATACACAACACATATCAGGCTTACTTAGCTGCTTCCAATTTCAACCCTCATTCACCAAGGACTTAATTCAGCATTCATAGAGTATGGTTAGGACAATTTGTTGCCACCAAACAAACTAGTAGACATTTAGGCTTGTCTGACTCCAAGGCACTATGGGACTGAGCAGCACTGGGGTTATCCAGGCTGCACACATGACAAACCAGTCTGTGAGTGGCAAATTCCCACGTCTCCCCATCGCTCGTGCTGCTGGAGCCCTCCGCCTGGATGCAGAAGGACCAGCAGGATGCTGCTGCACCCCGGAGCAGCAAAGCCCAGCGTGTTTTACAGCCAAAGGAGCACTGCTCTGCCTGCTGTAAAAAATACACAAATGAGGTCACATGTAGTCATTCTTGGAAGAGTTAGATTTGAGTAGTTTATGAACAATCCCATACACCTTTTTTCTTTCAAAAAGGCCAAAAGCCCGGTTAGTCTCACAAGCCTGCCATGAGGCAGCTCATCTCCATTGGACAGGATACTCAGGATGAGGATGTTCAGGCACACAGTCCACTCGTAGCTGGATCTCCGCAATCTGCCAACCCACAGGGCAGACAGCAGGGACCAGTCCACGGACCCAGCCGTGCCGCACAGCAGCAGCCCTCGCCCAAATGTGCCACCAAGCTGTGGTGCACTCCCCAGGCATGTGCTGCACAAGAGCGAGGGTGGGCAGAGATGGCCCCACACCCTGCACCCCCTGAGCCCAGATCTGCCCAGCACCTGGGGCCCAGGCCAGGACCATCAAGGGAGTCTGGTGGTGGTGGTCAGCAGCAGGACAAACGCCAGGGCTCCCCTCAGCCAGGTTTGGCTGCTAGCTGGTGAGTGGGAAATCAGTGGAAATAACCATAAGAGCCTGAATCTGGCACTTTGCTAAGATGCTAATTTATTACCACTGGAGTAACCATTCTTTTCCAATATGTTTTTCTTTCTTTAAACATCTTTGAAGTTAAGCATTGCCTGAGAAATAATTGCACTGCATCCCTTCAGCCTTCTCAGTTTGCAGACCCACACCCCTCCTCGGTGGGCCGCAGGCCAGCCCCGGCCACCCAGGGCTGGGCAGGAGGGATGCTGGAGACCCCCTGCAGGCTCCCCCCCGACAGAGTCCCACAGGGCGGGCCCGCCCCACGTACACCCATGGCTGGCACCCAGCTGTAATAACCACGGCAGCATCTGCAGCCTCCAAGCGCATGGGATGGGACCACAGCGCTGAAATTGCAGCGAGCTGGTAGGTGGAGGTGAGGGAAACTTCAAAGGGTCAAGTCCAGACAATGCTTTCCTGTCTCAGGGAGTCACACGCAGTCCGGGAGAGGAGAGCAGGGGGAGGCCTGTCAACCTTCATTGGCCACAGGTAATGGTACAGGGTAATTTCTTCTGATAATGTCACCGGAAGAGGAAATCCTGCAGACTAAACTCATTAAGGTCTGAGGGGAATATGGTGAGGGGCTCTTTCTGCAGGAAGGAGGACTGTAGGCTGAGTTTGTCTGAGTGGGGGAGCATCTCTCATGGCACACAGATTGAAAGCTCTCGGGGCTTCCCTCTTTGGTATGTTTTAGTTCTTAAAGCCTAACTTCTCACTTTTGAGTCGAAACTCATCTGTCCTTCCAAAAAGTGCCCCCCCCGAAAACAAAAAAAGAAAAGAAGGTGACAGATTGGTGCTCAAGAGCCAGTAATTTGGAGGCATTTGAACAACTTTCCTTCGTTGGCACTCTTGTATCAAGCAAGCAAATAAATAAGACATAACATTTCCATAAGTGCTTGTTCCAGAGGTCATTAAATGTAATACAGATATTTCCATTGGCTTTGGATCAAGATCAATAATGCCTTGAAGTTGAGGCTTTCCAAGTACTCTATGGGCAATGGTGGAATAGTCCTCAACAGCTCTTCACCAAAAGGCAGCATCATTTGCCAAAAATAAACATTGTTATTTATGCAAGGCACCTGAGGTGTACACAGATTTAGCACCCAGCTCCCCCCTCCTTCACACATCTGCAGATCTGGAGCAAGTCCTTTGTGGCATGGGCAGGAGGGGGCACCACAACATGGGGCTGTCCATTGGATGAGCAGCCTGTGCCCCCCAGGCACCGGTGACATTGCTGACCCTGCCAGCCCTGCGACCCCCAGCCGCTTGTGACCCTGATAAACCACGCACACCACAGTGTTCAACGATTTGTCCCACACGTGCTCTCTGACTTTTAGGCTGCTGCTGCTGCAGTTGCTTTGCTGCACGTTGGTAACAGATTTGGAGAAAACATGCAAGTTCCTCCTCTTCTGAGTCCATAGCACAGCAGCAAAGCTTAGCCTGCTCTACTTGATAGAAAAATGCCCTCGACTGCAGAAGCAATGTAGTCAGATCCTTGATATTTTATAAGAAAATATTTTGACGGTACAACAGCTGAAATTAGATAAAGCTAGGATGACTGGCATTTAATCTGCTAATCCTTCCAGAAGCAATTAACTTGAAAATATAAGAGAAAATTTTGTAAGTGCCTGTCTCCGCTTTGACAGTGCGGGTGGTAGCCCAGCTGGCACGCAGCTCTGACCTGGCCTTCTGCCGAGGCGGCCATTTACTGGGGACAGCATCTTGGCCACAGCTCCGCTCCTGCATCAGCAAAGCCATGCCACCCTTTCCTCCACAACACAGCTGTTTACTCATGTTTAGAGAAAGATTCACGCATGCAACTTGACACAGGCAAAATTCAACTAACTGGTTAAAGAAACTGGGCCTCATCTCTAAGCAAAAAACAATTATGACTTTACATCAGCACCAGTCAGAAAATTTCTGATGGACACATTTACCTCCGAAAACACCAGCTTGTCAGAAGTGAAACAATTTGGGGAACAATATGTCACTTTTGAGAAATGTTAGCTTTAAAACAAAGATGAAGAAAAAGCGTTTCCAGTAAAACAAAACATTATATTTCTACCTAATTTTATTCAGTTTTTGAAATGAATGTTGCTCAATAAACTGTAAAATATAAGATCAACATTTCAATAAAGTGTTTTGATTTTGCTAATCAGACTGCTCAATTAATTTTTTTTTTAGAAATTGAGATCACAAGAAATGTAGAAGAAAAAAAAAAAATCTGTTCCAGAACGAAAGGCTGAAATGATAAACTTCACTACAGAGTTAAAAGTTCTGTACCTCCACTGCTGCACTTTGAAGCATTTACCCATATTAATGGATTATAGTCTTTCACTCGGTATATCTAAAATATCAGCATAACTATTCCTTTGCAGACAAATATATGTATTTCATCTGTGTATATGCATACTTCCATGAGAAACCTAATATCTGCAGAGAGAAGACCAATCTCGTGGTCATTATTCAGACTGAAGGCAGTGGGCACTTTGACAGAGTAAGGATCGCAGGACTGTTGCATGAACAGTGCTGCAATTTGATTTTTTAAACACAGAACTTCTACACCTGTCATCACTAAATATGCAAGTAGCTTTTGCATCCAAACATGTAAGTAACACGTTATATGAACTAAACCATTTGTCTAAGGTGGCCTTTCTTAGAAATGAAAGACAAAATTAAGAGGAGTATGAACTAACTGAAAATACAGTAAATTGAATCACTGTGACTCCAATCTGGGAGGGACAGTTTAACTCAAAACTGGTCTGCTGTGTATAGAGTAAGTCAAAAAGCCTCAAAATATCCCAGAGGCTAAGTTCCGCCCAGCCAAGTAAAACAGGCATAATTTCTCTGCAAAACAGGTATATACATACTGTAAAAGCAGCATATATAGAGAGATCTATACTCCAGCATTATACACCCCGTTCCTCTTTGTAAAAGGAGCCAGTCCATGGGCCACGCTCTGGCTCACTTGCTGCCTTACACACACAAGTAGCCCAGGAAAAAGCAACGTGCAAGCACATGGTGCTCGTGCTCCACCACGAGAGCTGGCACCCTCAGCTCCAGCCGCCTCCAGAACCCCTCACAGCCTGCCCCGGCACCAGTGGCGAGGAGCGGCCGCCCAGCATGGCTCCCCGCAGGCAGAGGCGCTGGGCTCGCCAGCACGCAGGCAGGACAGTGCGCAGCACCTCTGACAATCCAACTGCAACATGTCTTGGGTATTAGAGCACATTTTCCATTCAAAACTCTGGAACTGGATATTGTGCTAAACCTCCCATCACCGAATACCCACATATGAGGCAAGTGACTGAGACGGCAGAAACCACCATTGGAAGCACTGCGAGCAATTTATGCAGGGACCTATAATTTTAGATATTGTCCTGTGCCGATGGCAGTGGGCCCAGGCCTGTCACTATCGAAGTCAATAGATTCATTGTCTTTACCGTGAGTGGGGTAAGCCTAATGTGAGGCCCGCCTGGGTCTAAATTACTTTTTTTCAGATGCACATTGCAGATTGTTGAACTCTTACATGAGGCGCAGAGACGCTGCTGCTGGAATCCACAGTTTCAGATTGCAGAGCAGAGCACTGAATAGACAGTGAAAAACTGACTATATGAAACCTACTCTTAGATGCATGTGCGTTTACATAATCTATCCCAGGGACTGTTTATTAGTATTGTGAACTGTGTGCATATAACCTTAAAATAACCCCTTCCTCTGGTATCCCATTTGCAGAGGAAGATATTACACCCCTTAACTAGATCCATTACTCTTCCAATGCTTCCCTAAAATAACTGTTTTGATTTGGGAATTTAAATGAAAGGAAGCATACGTATGTAGGCCAGAACATATTTAAAGCATCACTTCTGTTCACTGAGCTGGTCTAATTCTGTTTCCTTCTTCGTTCCTGATCATGGTCTCTAAAGCACTTTGCATCCGATCCATGAGCTTGCGCTTTTGCCTGGATATTACCTCACATCTAAAACAATAGAAAGATGGTCATGAACAGGCAAATCCTGCACCAGTATGGCCCATGGGCTCTCAGTGCAGGAGGACGGTGCTTCAGATGATCCTGGAAAAGATGAGAGCTCTTCTCTCCGTTGCACCAAGATGAACAGAGCCTCCTTGTACATCTTAATGTGTACCTTGCTAAAGACTAATACAAACCCGAATGAATACACTTTGTGGGAGCATCTGTTCTCAACTGATCTTCAAAATGATTAATTTTCTGCTGCCAGTGTACAACCGTTCTCTGAAAGTGAGGCAGAAGGAACTATCTGCCTCATCCTCTGTGGCAAAATGAGAGATGGTGTGGTCAGCAAAACCACGAAGATGCACCTGCAGAGCAGGCTGCCCTACGTTAACTATTCTTACTATCAAGATGCAACTGGTGCTTACACACAGTGGATAAAAACAAGTCCATTTGCCAAATCAAACTGGTGAAAACATATGTGGCTTTAATTTTCACTTATAGTAAAAACAGTCTAATTACCATAGCATCTCTACAAACCCTGAAAGACAGCACAGCTAGAAAGAAAGGATGCTTCTGTTGCACTGAGCAGAACTTCTTTAGTGATACGAACTGCAGAAAAGCAGGATCCAGGAATATATGTAAAGTCATTTCTTAAGACTGATCCTGAGACTAAATTCTATTTCTTTTACATACCTATTTTAAAACATATTTTCTTCACTCAAATAAAAATGTTATTGTATTTGAAGTCTTAATCACATCATTAGTAACAACAAATTAAAATGTATTAATCCCATTCTGATTTATTTTGCTTGCGGTTTTAAATAAGAAGTACCTAAAATACAATTAAGTCATTTTAAGTCCTCTCTTTAAATCTTAATCATGAATTGCTATATCTAGATAAAACCAAACCAAAACAAAGCTTTTTATTTGGTGTGAGCTGAGAGAGGTGTAAAGCACACAGTCTCCACTGACTCCAAGGTAAATACTTTCACTGCTTCTTAGGATTTCTGGTTAGGAACTCGCTTAGCAATATCGGGACTGTGCACAGATGATTATACAGGTTCTGCTATTTGGAATAATGAGTGCAAGGAAACTATAACTACAATGTACAATATACAGAAAGATATTAGCCTAAGGGTAAGGAAGGTCTGACACTTGTTAAAAAAAAAGACAGAAATGCTTTGTTTACCTGTGCTGACATTTCCCTCTTGTTTGGTACCGACGCTTCTGCAGGGCACCTCACGCCAAGGCAGCCTGCTTTGTTCATTGTTAAGCACCCACACAGAACCCAGCCTTACTTCTCTAGCTAAGGCACTGCATGTGCCCAGGTAGCAATTAGACACTTGGCTCACAGACCCCATTCGAGGAGGATCTCAAAACCCTCACTCAGGAGACACCAGCAAAAGACAAGTATGAGTCCTGCTGTGTGCAGAGCAGTAGCAGTGCAGCAGGGCCGCGTTTGGGGTTCAGTGTTTCTGGTGTTGAGTATAGCACTGCAGTGAGGGGTGCCTACTGGGGAAGAGTTGGAGCTTGGCTCTGTAGTGGAGGGCACCGCAGCTGTGTGGGAAGGACAGGGCTGCAGTGCGAGCGGCCATGCAGGACAGGTATGCGCTTCCCCCCTGAAATGGTCACACCTGAGCTGCAGGTGATGTGACAGCACCAGACGGCTGAGCCTTGCCATGGTTCTTCCCATCACATACCATATCACGTGCATGCGACAACTAGAGGTCAGAGGGTTATTAATCCTTGTGAGGTCTTCCAAATTAGCCCACCTCTACACACACAGAGGACGCTGTAGCTACCTGCCCACTGATGTACACAAGTCCCACCTATGCCTGTTGCCATGGGGTAAGTCCTGGCCTAGAAGTCATAAACCTGCCACAAAGCAGAAAAGATATGTAGCATGAAGCAGAGGATTTGTTGGATGGTCCAGCTGCTGTCCCACCACCTTGATGCGGTTCATGGGTCTCTCCTCTCATCTCACTTTTCTCTAAGTGGTGCGCAGACTTCTCCCCCTGCATAGATAGACAAGCCTCTCACCCTGAGCAAGCACACACGAGCCCGCACTGCAGGGCTGCTCCTGGAGCTTGCAGCTGCATGCAGTGCACATGAGAAAAAGTCCAAGAAAGGAGATCTGCCACATAGCTGCTGATCTTCAGCCAGCCTGATACCTGAGCACCAGAGAGCAAATGTTGCTCCACTGCAATGCACCAGAGGTGCAGCTAACATTAACCTCAAGTTCTTCAGGTGACCAGCAACAGCATAAATGAAGAAATATTTCAGGGAGAGCTCTTAACCATACACAGGGCAGCAGGCAGTGAGGAAGGTACCTTGTCTGTCGGTTTGGCAAGCATATTGGTGAACTCTCTGTCCACTCAAGAAGTGTTGTCATAGACCAGACCAGTCGCCATCTTACTGCAGGGGTAAGTCCTAGCTAGTGCCTCTGCCTGTTCCAGAAGACTTATTTGTTATTTTTTTTTATTTATTTATTTATTTATTATCTTTTTTTTTATTTATTTATATGGTATCTTATTTATTTGTTTATTTGCTATTTTATTTCTTTGTTTATTTCCAGAAGACTTATTTTCATACAGGCACTGCACATTTGATCATTTCAAATACCTGCTGCACCAATCATTGTTCCAAACGTACTTTCATTATTCATTCATTATCAGAAGAAGTCCTTCATTACAACAACACCTTCGTTGGTCTGTAGATGTAATAGCTGTCTGGTCAGACTCCATTCTTCTTGTATATATCATCTAGTCATACGTATCATAGCTGACTAGTACATTCATAGCTTCTAGCACTGAATAGAATCCATATGTCCTCCTCTTGTCCCTCCGCAGAGATTTAGCTGTCTGAGATACTTGCTATGGGATCCTGCATATCCCGTTTAACACCAACATTCAGACATAAAGCAGTATCATATGTCCTGGCCTATGCCTCCATGAGAACTTGGGGCATGATCAACCACCAGTATGAAAATCCCCCCAGAACACTAGCATGATAGACAAGATGAAATGCAGCAAAGACAGGATGAATCTAATTTCCATTTCTGAACTCTCTATGATTTTGTCTTACAAGAAAACACAGGTTCCCAAAATAACAGTGCAAAGTAGATGTGGAAGCATAGCGAAAATCACTGCAGAGTATTAAACAGTAAAACAAGACAGAGAGTGGCCATGTCTCCCGCTCTGCTTACAGCCGTGTAGGAGGCAAAACCAAACAGACCTTGACGACAGCACAGCTACTGCTGTGGCAGGCACCAGGCAGGCAGGCTTTCAGGGAGTCATCTTTCCACTTGCCAAAATCATGAACTCCAGCCCGACGGGGCTCCACATACTGGGAGCCTTTCAGTGGTTAGAAGCAGGGCAATATGAAGTCTGCACTTCTGTGGCCCTCTGGCATGGCGTGCTAGCATGGGCCCATTGGATCCTTCATTCTGTAACCCTGCCTCTCGATGCCATCAGCGGCTGGCTGCTGACGATCTAAATATATGGGTATTTATAACACAGCAGTCAAATAGCGTCAGTATTATAGTCTGTATAAGCCTGATGGCAAGTCAGTGCTCCATTGAATTCTAAGTTTTCTTTCACCCCATTAGACCCTCTCTCCCTGAGAGTTAGATAAATAATTTTTCTCCTGCTCAAGCACCAACATTCAGATGGTACTAAGGAACAGCAAAGCATTAGACGGTGAAGTGCTGCTTTATGTAGAGCTTTTTCCAGGTAACCAGCCAGAGCTGACTCCTTGAATGTTTGTTTGCACAGATTAAAACAAAGAGTTGCCTTTAAAATCTCCAGTGATTCCCTCTGTCACTCTCTTCTCCTTCTTGTAATCCCAAGCAGAAGCAAAGAACAGAAGATTATCATTAGATCACCCGTAAAAAAATTCATCTTCTGTCAGATTGCTGTCGTGGAGTACAAAGAGTATTGAGAGTATCATAGAGAGAGTCCGGTGGCTCTTAGGCCCCGCAAAGGGGACAAGCAGTTTTGTGTAGAGCAGTGAGGTGAACAAGACTACTCCTATATGTGCAACCAGGAAATTTTAGGTCCTGTTTAATGCGCTGCTTAAGTAATCGCTTCTGTTACTTTTTTCTTTTTTTTTAACGTATGTTCAGTGAAACACTTCCTTGCTGCCCTTTAAAAGCAAAGACACAATAGCCAATGGTGCTACTGACCACAGTAGGAATAGAACTGGATCCAGATCCCCAACAGTTTTAGCCAAGATACCACAGCACAGTGCTTCTTCCTAAAGCCACAATGTGCTCACAGATCAAAGATGCATTTTAAATCCTGACCAGTGTGCTTTCATGTGTGAACAGATTAGATAATCCCAGAAAACTGCTCAGAAAAAGCAGGTGACCAAAAGGAGTTGTGTTAAACTTCTATGACGTAAACTTATGTGGCATATATCCCTACCTTGTCCCCTGCCCAGAAGTACTGGACTGCTTTCAAGCACTAAACTCAATAATAGTAGATGTCTGGGCAGAAACACACGCTGTCTAGGCCCTTCATTCTCCTATAGAGCAACATCACTCTGGCACCAAGTAAAATTTCCCCGCTTAGTTCTGTGGGTGTCAGTCAAGAGTTAATGTAGCCGTATCAGTGTAAAAATTATAAACACAAAGAGGAATAAGGTCCCTTATTTCTACTTAAAACGCTACACCTAACACCTGCAGCCTCTGCGCTTTCAAAAGAAATGTATTTTATTTCAGAGAATTACAGTAGCACTTTGTACACACCAGTCACGAAATTGTAAATCTTGATTCCCTACTTGCAGACACATGCAAACATTTTGGCAATTGTAACCTGTGGGTAGCAAACTGGGATCTTGTTTCTGGAGGTTCGCTGTGGTTTTCAGATCTGGCGTGAATGAATCACCTTTTTTCATGAGCTCCCTTCCCAACTTGTCCACTTACTAAACAAAACATCTCTACCTGGGTAGTCCCAAATGTGCTCGGTTTTTAACAGACGTTTTATTTCATGCTGAACATTGTATCAACATGCAAAGTCATAAATTAGCTGGGGAAGGCTTTACATCTTGATACAGAGTGAATCTGCCCTTTAATTCACGTCGCAAAGAACAGTCCTTCGTACCAGTACACCAAAGGAAAGTCCCACCACTGAGTGTGCAATGAGGTGCTCATTGTAACATGCTCTGAGAAGTGTCACTACCTTAATCATACAGCAACCAAAGTCATCCAAATCTCTGTGTTACAGCCAAAATTTTCAACAGTGACTGGTGGTTAGGGAGACAGAAGTATTAAAGTGTCAGAGGTAGTACAGCTCCTTGATTCCTGATTTTCACCAAGCTAAGCACTACTTGAGGAGAAGTCCCCTGACCATGTCTGCAGCTGAGCTCTGAAAACCTGAAATCCAGCCACTTAGAAATCCCTGAATAAATTTCAAGCAAAACCAAGCACATTTCAAAGGCTGTGGTGTGCTCAGTGCATGGTATCTGCGTGAGAAGACAGGACTGAGGACTGCATTAGGCACCCTCGTACCAAAGCATGGCCTTGGACATTGGAAAGAGGCAGGATTTGATCCCAAGGTAGCGAATATAATTTTTCTCTGAAAAGCATTTGCTCTGCTGTGGGGGAGGGGAATTTTCATTCGTCAAAAGAGCTAACTTCCTATGCCTGCCCCAGGCTGAGTTGTGCTTGGCATTCAGAGGCATAACTCAAATGAAGGAGAGGGTCCTGTGGAAGGCAAAGGCAGCTGCGCACTCTGCAACTCAGCTCCTGCAAGGAGAGCCGCTGGCCTGCGGTGCTGACCCCGCCTGCTCTCTGTCGTTTGCGTTTGCCCCCAGATCCTGTGCCAGCTCCAGCCCCATCTCTCCGGGGGTTATCACCCGCGAGGCGAATTCTCTGCCGTGGCCGCAGCGGCGGCTGTGGCAGCCGCCCGCCGAGCCGCCCCCGGGGCCGCGGCGGGTCCCGGCGCGGCCGGGTCGGACGGAGGCCCGGTCCCAAGGCCCGCGGCGGCCCTGACCGGCGGAGCCCCCGGGCAGCCCCGCCCCGCCCGGCACCGCTCGCCGGTTGCTCTGCCTCCGGCGGTCGTTGAGCCTCGCCTCAGCCGTCCCCTCTCCACGTGTCTTTCTCCGCCGCCTCCGTCCTTCCAGCGCCGCTTCCCCGGCGGCAGCCGCGGCCACCGCGGCCGGAGCGGGGCTGGCCTCTGCCGCTCGTCCCGCCCGAGCTCACGGGGCGGGCAGCGGCGCGGGCTCCTGGGGTGGGGGGACGAGGGACCGGGGGCGAGTGCGGGGCTGGGGACAGTACGAGACGCGGGGGGGCAGTGCGGGGCCGTACGAGAGCCGGGGGGGGGGGGGTCTGGCAGTGCGGTTCGGCTCCCGGGGCCAGGCGGACTGCAGGGCGCGGAGGATGCGCGCAGCACCGCGGGCAGGCTGACCGCGCCCCAACGGGGCGGGACTCCGGCCCCACAAGAAGCGCCACACCACGAAACGGGCTCCTCGGGGGGTGCCGAGAGGGTTTAGGGTTTCCACAACACCTGCTCGGGGCCCCGGCACAGGCCGCCCTGCCGGGCCTCGCTGCGTCCTGCGGGGCGAGCTGCGGAGAGCCGCCGGTGGCACCCCTACCCCGGCCGTCGGCGGGCCTGGCCCCGGTGGAGCGGGGATCGGAGCAGCTGGGCAGCCTGCGGGGGGGCAGAGATCGCTCCCCCGGGGGAGCCCTTCTCCTGCCGCAGCCCCTCGGATGCTTCGCAAAAGCCCGTCCAGGGCGGGGGCTCCTGCGGTACGGCCCCCCCGCAGCCCGCAGCGGTCGCGGGGAAGAACGGGTCCCTGGTCTCCGCCCCGGCGGCCGAAGGAGCTGAAAATCTTCCGAGCTACTGCGGCTCCGGCGGGCCCCCTCCTCCCCCCAGCACACGCGTTTCCATTCGACGGCCCAGGTCTCCTGCCAGAGTAGTGTTTATTCATCGCATAAACAGAAGTGAAAGGAATTAAGCGGGCAGATATGATAGCTCCGGGGAACCTTTCAGGCCCTTCAGCATGGAGTTACCATGCTCACAGAAAACAGGACATCCTTACAACTGAAAACATGCAGCGAGCTTTGTAGCTATGTATTTATAAACAACCGACGTTGGTTTCCATTTTGGTTTTGCCCTCCAGTACGTTAAGGACAAAATGCTCTTTTACATAATTTGATCGCTGCTTTAATTTCCTCTGTCCCCAGCACTTTCCCTTAGTGAATGACAGCGTGACACAATTAGCACAGATGCTTAAAAAGTCAACTTCTAGATAAAGCGTTCACCGTGATTTTGGGAACGCGTAGATGCAACAGTTAATTCGAACACGGACAGGTTTCATCTAGATAGTGCGGGGACCAAGAGGTGAAATAAGTAGATCTGAGTAAGTGAAAATAAATTATTGCAGTTACACACCAGGGTGCCAAAATGAGTCCCTGCCCTTCCTCCTGCAGCGCAAGGGCCAGTGCTCTAAAAAGATGCAGGGCTGCATTCCACTTCTTGCCCTCTGCCTCCCCACCCCTCCAGCCCCCAGTTTTTTTCCTGTAGGGGGAAAAAAGAAAAAAAAGGCAAATTGCATCACGTTCTGGGTGTTAGTGAGGGAACCACTGGCTCAGGAACCCAATTAGGAAATAGAAACTTTTCCCTTTAACTGATCTGGTCATTCACAATTAAGCAACGCAGAGCTCCACGCTGGAACAGCCATGAACAAAAGCCACATGTGTGCAGCTTTGGAAGATCCTGGACCCACAAAGCAGAGCCAGACAGCCTGGCCCAAGAAAAGTGCATTGCACTGATTCGGAAAACAAGTCACTGGTAAGAGACTGGGTTCGTTTACTTCTCGTTAAAGCAGCCCAGAACCAAGAATTCAGGGCTAGTCCAAACCCTACAGCTTTTACCAGAGTCTGGAGCCAGTGGGGATGCAAATTCACAAAGAGCAAGCCCGAGAGGGCTGGCTTGATTTCCTTGCCTGTCTCCCACAGCCCACAGAGGCCCCCGCAGCCCAGGACACTGTGGTCTACAGATGGAAAACCTCTGGATACTGGCAGGTGTGCAAATACCAAAGTACATGTAAGAAGATGGCTGAGACAAGAGAGGGGAACTTGCATGGAAGTGAACTTTGTCCTGCAATAGCTGTCAGGCTTTCCTCTCCGATCTCTCTCCTGCCAGACATCTGCTGGCGAAGGAGGTGACCACATGGCCCCGCGGTTACACAAGGAGCAAGCTGCCGAGAGCGGGAGCAGCCTGCCCGCGGGCCTCCTCCCCGCCTCGCCCAAGCCTCCCTCGGGAGCACGGAGGGACCCGGAGGCCCCTAAGCGAACGGGGAGGTGAGATTGCGGCATCAGGGCACGCATCCGCTAAGGGGGACACCGACACGCACCTCCACCCAAGCGGGGCCCGCGCCCCGCCGAGCAGAGAGCGGGAAGGGAAGGCGGGGCGGGCGGCGGGGCCCCCCGGGGTGAGCCCGGCTGCCGGCCCCACGCATCCCCGCTGCCCGCCGGCAGCCGTGCGGAGCACCGCGGCGAAGCGCTCGTCCCGCCGTGTCCCGCCGAGAGTGGGGCGTTAGCAGAGCGGCGGCCGGCGCGGAGGGGGCTCGCCGGTCGCCGTCGTCCTCGGGCTCCTGGGGAAGCCGCTGGTGCCGGGCGCAGGGATGCGGCGACCGGGCGGCGACCGCGGCCGTGCCCGACGGGACCAGCTGGGGGTGGGCGGCCCGGCTCACCGCGGCCCTCGTCTCAGTGCCCGTTTTTCGTAAGCTGACCACGATGCCATTTCCAATTTCTCAGCAGACCATGTTTTAACGGGAGAACGAGTTTCGCTAGAGCAGCCTACAGGGAGAAACGTCCAGCCGCACGCACTTGCGCTACGGTGCAGCCTTTGATTTAGAAGTCCGTATGCCGACACCCTCTTGTTAAAACAACCCTAATTCTCCGCGTTCGGTGTTTTCTTCGTGCTGTGCCTTACCGTCAAATATATGAGAGATCTCTCCTGTGTGCAACCGACTAGCCCTCCCACCCACACACATCCTTGCATTACTTGTGAGAGGGAGGAATCAGAACCAGACGCAGTCCCTCCGTCGGAGGGTCCCGCGGGAGTCTCCCGCTCCGCTCTCAGCCTCGAGAGCACCAGTCCGGGGTCACCCTGCCCGGCCCGGCCGCGGCGGACTGCGGGCCTCCGGCAGGTTCCCCTTCCCTCCGCCTCTCCCTGCTGAGAGCCCGCCGACCAAACCCCTGCCGCGGGGCCCGGCGCCCCAAGCGCGGAGCGAGGAGCGGCGGGATTCAAGTAGCCTCCGCGCCGTGCATCCCCGCGCTGTGCGCGGAGGCAGCCGCGGGGAGACGGGGGCGCGCAGGAATCGGAAATCCCCTAAAGCCTGCGTGTCTGCCTGTTTTCATCTCCTCACATAACGATGCTGGGATTATTCACTAAAATATCGAGGGCGTGTAATTGAAACGATGAAATTTAGACTGGACTTCGGAGTGAGAGGTGATAACAGCGCACAGGCGAAGCACGGGTGGAGCCCGGATAACCGAGCCCGCGCGCTTTCCACGTCCACCCTGCATATATATATCTATCTATATAAAACTATAGCGTTTCTGACCTCTTTTCGGCAATAACGCCTCCCCAATAAGCTCGGCAAGAACTCTCACCTCTTGCGAAGCAGCCCCGGCCATAGCCATAACCAGGCTCTGCTACCTGACTGTCTCCGCGCCGCTTCTCGGGGCGCCCTGTCCTCCCGCCCCGCCGCCCCTCCCGCGCCCCCGGGGCCGCCGGCCCAGCCCACGGCTCCGCGCAGCCCTCGGGGAGGCCCCGGACAAGCCCCGCCAAGCTCCGTACCCCCGCTTCCCCGGAGCCGGCGGCTGCGCCGCGGCCGCAGAGCCTCCGCCGCGGGGGGCGGGGGGGCGGCGAGAGACCCCGAGGCGACCCCGGTGCCGCGGTCCGAGCTGCGGCAGGGCGCGGAGGGGACGGCGGGCGGGGAGGGCGGTCGCGGGGCGCCAGCGACGTGGGGCGCTGGGCGGCCGGGGGGGGCCGCCTCTCCCCGTCCGCCAGTGCACCCGCGGCTGTCCGCTGCGCCCGCTCGTCGCCGGGCGGAGCCGGGCTCCGAAAATAATAAGAAACACGGAGCAATCTCGCGTACGCTGTTTTTCCCTCCAACGCCCGCGTTATGAATTACTGCTGCACGTTCACAATCGCCGTGGGGAGCAACGCGCGGATTGACTTTGTTGGCTCCTACTGCTATATTTTTCAGAGAGAAAAGGCGTATGTATACAAAAAGGGAGTTATTTTATAGAAGTCAAACGCGCAGCCCTCCGTGAAGCGCGCACGAACACCCTGAACAAACTCGTTGACAGCGCAGGAAAAGGACCGACGAGCCACGAACTCGACGCTGCTCCCGGCCGTTGCAACGGTCTCGTCGCACCCCGGGCTTACCACGGGCTCTCCTCCCGGCGGCTCTGGCCCCCGTTTCCTCCACGGCACATCTCTTCGGAGGCCGCCCTTCAGGTGCTCGGTTTCTGTCGTGCCGCCTGGGACAGACGATAGCTCTAATGTCGTACCTCTGACGGTCACGGGCGGGGAGATCCGCGCAGAGCGCAGGAGAGGGGGTCTCGGCGGGCTCCGCGCTGGATGCGGCTCCGGGCCGAGCTTTCCGCGGGACGCGGGTGCGCGCTCCTCCCCGCCGGAGCCCACGGGGCCGCGCCGACACATGGCCCCGGGCACTCGCCGCTGGAGCGCTCGGCCGGTGGCGGCCCGGTCCACCCCGCTGCGGGCGGGGAGCAGAGACCGAGGGGAAGCCCCGGTGCGTGGTGCCCGGGCCGGGAGCGGGGGTCCCGGTGCGCGGCGGCGAGGGGCGGTTACCCCGGGGTGCCGGGAGCGCAGCACCGCGCCCTGCGGGGCAGCAGCCCGTTGCCCCCCGGGCCGGGCGGCCCCGCAGCCAGCGCGCAGACGGGCCCGGGCGCTGCGGGACCTCGCCCCGCGGGCCCGCCTCGGCCGCGCTGCGACGGCCGGGCCGTCGAGGGAGAGGGGCCGGGCCGGGGGCGGCGCGGGCAGCCCCAGGCCCGCCGGGGAGACGCCCGAAAGCTGCCTGCAGGCCAGCGGGGGGGCGGGCCGGGGCGTCCAGGGGCCGGGGGCTCCCGGGCTCCGGCCCGCCGCCCCCGCTCTGCCCGCCGCGGCTGGGCTGGGCTGGCTGTCGGTCGCGCTGCCCTGAGCCTCGTCGCGGCCAGAAAAAATACCCAAACCGCTGCTTGCCTCGCTGTGGCAGCGGCTGTTAGGGACATTAGGGTTAAATCTAAGCGAGGGTCTGTCAAGGGTTAGATCGGGTTTAGCGCTGGACAAACGAATGACCGACTGGGGACGTCCCGGATTTACCGGGGGTCGGCACCGCCACTCGTTCAGTTACAGTCTTGCAGAATCGGGTGCTGGCATTGGAAACAACGATCATAGTTTTTAGGGGGAAAAGAACACGGGGCTTCTCCTTTCATACAGTTTCTCAAAAGCAGAATTCCCTTTTATCAAACTTCTCATATTTCTAAGCGTACGGGCAATTCTCTCAGTTTGCTTTACTGAGGCTCTGCAACATGTCTTGCATCCATCGTCAGGCGGAGCTGAAACAAAGAGAAGGGGGAAAAGATGGAAACATAACGACGAGTTTAATTAAAAACACCTGGCTAGTTAAATACGTGCAGAGAAGCAGACACCCCGGTTATTTACCTCACCTGCGATGGACAAGCTGTCGCCTTATTCTCCTGAAATGTCCCGAGAACACGAGCAGTATTTGGTTTGAGGGAACTCTGCGGGCAAGGTTTGTAATCGTGGAAAAAGCGTGCCAGTAACCTACGGCCCCCCTCCGCTGAAAGAAATGTGCTGGTTTTCCGGGGAGCTGTGGACAGCCAGCTCCTAGCACCCTCTGTCCACGGCGCGACCGAAGACGCTGCTGTTAATTAGCAACACCCGGGAGTCTTTCAGGCTTGGGTTCAGAACCGGAGGGACGCTACGGCCTTTGGGCAGCTCAGATGCTCCTTTTTTAGCTTAATGAGAAAGGTTTTATCACGGGATCTTGGAGACGCGAGCAAGAGTAGCAGCAGTAAGGCAGATTTAGGAGTTGTGAGTCTGGGCTACAGGAATACGCTCGGGCTTTGGGTTTCAGCAGTATGGAAAAACCTTTCCCGTTCACACGTACTCTGGCTTTCCGTCGTGTTTGCCTTCTTTGCTAATACAGAGATGTAACTGGAATCTTTGTTTAGACTGGGGTGGCGGGGGGAAGCTGTGGCAAACGACGAAGACAAACGGGGGGGAGATCCTCTGCTTTTTTTCGTTGCTGATTTTTTCTGTTGTTGTTGCTGTTGTTGGGTTCCCCCCTTACCTCCCCCCCCGCCCCCCGCACAAAACCCGGCGCGGGCTCGCTGGCGGAGATAAGGATCCCGCCATGCTCGGAAGGCGGGTTTTGCGCAGGAGGTGAGGCCAGCGAGGCAGGTCCCCGCGCGGCGGGGTCCACCCACTTGAAAACAAAACTTTTTTACTGCAGGCGCTGAGAGCAGAGACCTGGCGCGGGGTCCCCGGAGCCGCCTCGCCGCGCCCCCGGCCGCGGAGCTGGTATGCGGTAGGGCAGTGCCATGTATTGGAAGAGCGACCCGATGTTCGTCTGCAGGCTGGAGGACAAGGACCTTCCCGCCCTCGGCGGCCCCTCGGAGAAGGTGTGCGGGGCGGCGAGCGAGCGCACCGGGAGCGGGCGGGGGACGGCGCGGGGCGAGCGCGGTGCCCGGTGCGGGGCGGCGGCCGCTCCTGTCGCTCGGCCGTTCCGCCGCTCCCCGCTCGAGTCCGGCGGCCTCTCCGCTTGGCCCCGTGGAGCACCGCCGGCTCCCGCCGCGACCCTCCCCGGCGGGGCCCCGCAGGTGCCGGCAGACCGCCGGGCCGGGCCGGCGCGGAGCTCCCCGCCTCCCCCGGGCGAGGCCGGCGGGGCCGGGCGCTGACCGCGGTCTCCCGTGCGCTCCCCCGCAGGCCAGCCCCGCAGCGGCCGACGAGGACTCCTGCTCTTCCTCCGCCGCCCTGTCGCCCTCCTCCTCGCCGCGGTCCATGGCCTCGGGCTCCGGCTGCGCCCCCGGCAAGTGCGTGTGCAGCAGCTGCGGCCTGGAGATCGTGGACAAGTACCTGCTGAAGGTAAGCGCGCCCAGCCCGGCGGGCCGCCCGGCCTCGGACGGTCTCCCCACCGACGTGGCACGGCGGCCCGGGCTGCTGCGGGGCGGTGTCGGCCGCGGGACCGGCTCCTGCCGCGTCGAGGCCGCGGGGCCCGGCCCGCTCGCACGGCGCTGTCCGCCCCAGCGCCGCCCGGCCCGGTGCCGCGGCTGGCGCCCGGGGGGGGCCCGCTGGGACGGCTGGGGCCGTCGGGGGCGCCTGGCGAGCCGCACGGAGCCGGGCTCAGCGGGCCCGAGGAAGCTTGCCCCTTCTCCCGGCGCGCCGCTCCGAACCGCCTTCCCGCCCCGCCGTTGCGGGAGCTGTCGGCATCTGTGCCATCGTCGCGGCTTGCTCCCCTCTCCGCCCGCAACGGCGTGCCCTTGGGCTTGCGAGCGGAGCTACTGCAGAAACCGGGAGTGTGCGAGAGCATGACGCTAGTTGCGTGCTTGTCTGCAAGGTTCGGGCCTTACAGAAAAAACGAATTGCTGCTTATGTTTTGGGTAACGCTTTTCTGTGCTGGGATCGTACTTTCTCGATGTGCTGTAGGAGAGAGCGGGGAAGAAAACTAATGGTTCAGAACATAGGTAACTTCCTTGCTGCGCTTAATGTTTCTGGCTAAGCGGTGGTGCCGTGACCCATTTGTTATTAGCTAACATAAGTCTTCTGGTGTGATGTCGTGAATCTCAAAGCAAAAAAGTGCCTCTTGAGAAATGTGGAAATAAGTTATTCTTGTAAAAGATGGTCTAGCAATATCTGTGAAGGAAACAAGCTGTGTGCTTGCAGAGTAGTTTTGCTAGCCTTAGCATTCAGGACTGTGTAAAATCATTTAAAAACAAACAAAACCATGTGACTTTAAACATAAAGTGTCAATGTGGTTGGGGGGGGCTATTTTCCTTCTGTATTATAGCCATTAAAATTATCCTGGATCAGACTTTTGCCCCCTCTCCTTTCAAAAGTGAGATTAGACAATTGTGCTAGAAGTCATTTGATTCCATTAGATGCAGCCTTAAATAAAGCCATTGTATATCCTGCAAAGTGAAAGTCAGTAACACCACTGAAAACATCCCAATGTTGTTATTAGATCATTTGCTTAGATCTCAGTTGGGGTGAGAAGGTCAAAGGAAGGTGTATGCTGGGTTGGTGTTCATTTAAAATAGGGTAGGTGCAGGTGTGGGGGAGCTGCTATGTACCTTTTGTTCTACTAAACCCCAGCCACCTTTGCAACGGGCTGGGCTTGCGCATGAACAGTGCGGTAGGACTGGGAGCAGAGCTAACTTGAACTTGGTTCCAGTGACATTTTGGTAGCTCATTTACTGGTCATTGCTGTCTCCTGTCTGAAGAACTGGGGTAATGTGGCTTGGAGCAAAAGACCCCTAATTGATTTAGATTTAAGTTTAAATTAGCTATTACTGCTTCCTGCACAGGCAGAGAGAGAAAGGAATCTGTGCTGGTAAACTGGTATCTTGCTGATCATCAGCAGTGTGTCTTCTAACTTCAGCCCTGTAAGTTAATAAGAAGGTAGACAGGTAACATCAAATGGGACAACTATCAAAGTTATCGATGTCCTATTTTGTGGAGGAGCATTACCCTCCGAAGAACAGGCAGCGAGATGAGCTTTGCGTGGCTGGGATGTCAGCTCACGCTTTGCAGGGCCGCGCGCCAGCAGCTTGGCTGCGTGCGGGCTCCTCTCGCCTGCGGTGGGGCTCCTGGCAGGGGTCCCCGCGGGGGTCGCCTGGGCAGCCTTCGCGCGGGGGGACCACGGAGCAGGCTTGGTCTGGCCCAAGCGCTGCTGCCCTGTGTCTGCCTGCAGTGCAGCCGTTTTAAGAAATACTTGGGAGGATCAATTTGGTGACAGCTGTTATCAACAGCTTCACATTATATTGCAGTGTAAATTTGTCAGTGTATGGGAAGATGGCTGCCAACAAGGATAATAGTCGGGAGAGCGTTGGACAACTGCAAACTCTAATGTTACAACCTGAAGAATGACTGAAACGGGTGATTCCAGCATGAGTGTTGGAGTCAATACCTCACTTTCTCTGTGGTTTGTCTGGCAGGGTTCTGATGAAACGCACATCCTGCGTTATCTCAAATCTGCTGCTTTGCCATAGGCAATATATGGGCTGTTTGGTATAAGATGAGAAATTGGCTCAGAAAATTAAAAAAAAAAAAAAATCTAAACTTAGTCATTGTTTGTTTTACAGAATTCCTCCTATGCAGCATGGGATTATCCAGAGGGTTATTACTTAATTTTTATGGTCACTGGGAGTCTTGGGTTTTCAAATTATTTAAGTTATTTAGCTGATGTGTGACGCACAATGTCTGCACTACAAAGAGTTCTCTTTATAGGAAAGAAGAAATGAAAATAATTGCACTCAATTTATTTGCCCAAAAATCATATGCGAGTTTTCAAAACTGCTTATTTCTACTGCTTCCCATGACTATGTCTAGTTTCACTATGGATATTACATGTTAAAGAATTGTTGAATTTGTTATTAAAACAACTGCTGATATTTTGAAACTCATACTCTGTTCACTAAGTTTGCTTTAACAGAAACCTGGCAAATGAAGATGTGGTTCATGGTGTGTTTCTATTTGACAGAGTTTTGGGGTTTTTTTTTCCCCTTCAGTACTTGCATTTTAAAATTTCAAATCGCTTTGCAAAGTTTGTTCTGTTAGGCAGGACTTTTTACAGACTGGGAAATAAAAGTATGTAAGCTAGCTGCCTTCCCAAGGTCATGTGAGGCCAAAACTTGCTCTGTTACTCTAATGCTATGAGAACAGAACTGGGCACAAAATATCTACATGGAACTTGAATCTTTTGCTTCCTCTTCTGGTGCTTTTAACTACAAAACCATGAAAGCTTATTCTGAAGACTATATCAAATTAATTAACTCTTAATATGGATGCAGTTCTATAGGAAAAATGTTCTGCCTTGAAGATAAAATTTCTGTCAATCACGGTACATGTAATTTTTGGCCTTGTCGGTATGGATGGAAAAAATAATTTTTGTAAATATGAAATACAATATTGGTAGCATAAACGTTGAGGAGTATTTTTCTTTTGTGTTTTTGCAGGTAAACGACCTCTGCTGGCATGTGCGCTGTCTCTCATGCAGTGTTTGCAGAACATCTCTAGGAAGGCATACCAGCTGTTACATCAAAGATAAAGATATCTTCTGCAAACTTGATTATTTCAGGTATATCATACTGGAATATCATTTCATTAGATAACATGTTATACTTGCTTGTTACTTTTAGCTTAAGCTGCAACTAAAATGTGCATTTAGGCTCTGTGGTTTTTGCTTGCTAGGTTTATTTTCAGTAATTAAACTGACATTTCTTGCAGAGGGACTTGGGAAACCCCAAGTCTGTCTAATGTAATTGCCTACTAAGTCTGCTCCTCCGTTAGCTACTGCATAGCTAATGCACAGCTACTGCATTTATACAATAATTTACGGCTGTGTGCATGGGGTGGGGGATGGGAAAAGTCAGAGTCCGCGCCGCAGTAAGGCTGTAAAGCTATTGTATGTGCAAAGAATCATCTTTAGGTGATGCCGATTGAGAATACAAGGTAGAGTTGAGATGATCTTCTGTTTGGACTAGCACTCACTGGTATGAGACTTAAGGTATCACAAGGAACTGCAAAAACAACCCAGAATAAATCCTGTGATCTTTAAAAGAAGCTTCCAGCAGTTATACCTTTCTGTGATCAATTTGATTTAGAACATGAAGCATTCTTTAAGCTTAAGGTCTAGTCCTGTAAGGAAGAATGTTATTTATTCATGCTGGCATTAAAAGTACTCATACAAAATCTTTGGTCCAGAAAGTAGCAAAAAATTTTTGCAGTTAATTCTAGTGTGATTGCTAGAACTTCCCCAGACCAAACTATTTATGGGATTCTCACTGTGTGGTGAATGGATTATGTCCAGCTAGTCAGTTTTGACACTGAAAGAGAGGAAGGGGGCAAGCTGAATACTGTGAACTTCTGGAAAATCAAAATTTTGTGGGACTTAAACAAACAAACAAAACCCAAAAAACCACCCAACCCCCAACAAACAACAAAAAAACACCACCCACAAAAAAAAACAAAACCAAAAAAAACCCCTCAAACAACCCAAAAAACCCCCACAAACCAACTTATGAGTCTGCAAAGATCTTCAGGACAAATTCTTATCTACATAATCAACATATCTTGGTGGCTAGTTTCCTCTTCAAAGAGAAATATTCTACTGTAGTAATGTAAATACTTGCAGATATTTGAATTTCATTTAAAATAATAATGTGATGGTAATTAAGGAAATAACTCTGAAGATACAGGTTTTCCCCCTTCAGCTCAAGGGGACTGAATGATTAGTGAAGGATGATGTAGCTAAATATAATAATTCAGACTACCACTAGTGTAACATGAAATATATTTGAATAATTGGGAGAATTCTGAACACAGTCAGCTGTTTCCATCTCCCACTCACAGCTTTTTAAAGAGTAATTATCTTTATAAAAGGAAAGCTGAAGAGTTGTGAATTCACATAGTTAAGATGTTTCAGTTTTATTCTTTGCCTTATGAAAATATTAAATCTGTAGTTCAGTAGTGATCTTGCCTTAAGCTATCCAATACAAACTTTGCTGAGTTTGTTGCAATAAAAACACAATTGTGCTGTCCCCTCATCCCTTGTGGTCCGCCTACTTGCTGGAGGTCTGAGCTGCGCTGCCATGTCCTGGTGGTTGCTTCTAATCCTTCCAAAAGGGAGTCACCCTTTTGCCCGAGATGGTTAGCGGCTGTGCCTTCACCCTCCTGTTGCCTTTGTTTTTGCAGGCGGTATGGCACCCGCTGTTCCCGCTGCGGGAGGCACATTCATTCTACTGACTGGGTCCGAAGGGCTAAAGGAAATGTATACCACTTGGCATGCTTTGCGTGCTTCTCCTGCAAAAGACAGCTTTCTACTGGAGAGGAGTTTGCTTTGGTTGAAGAGAAAGTCCTTTGTAGAGTACATTACGACTGCATGTTGGACAATCTGAAAAGAGAAGTTGAAAATGGTAACATGCTGCTTTTGTTAAGAACTATGTTTGTGGTTTAGTTTTAAGTAAATTGTTGGGTTTTACTTCATCTTCCTTATGAAGAGGTAATTACCTAGCTTTACTAAGGCTGGAAGCACAGGTTCTTGAATTAAAATAATGTGCAAATTATTTGATGTTTTATTTTTTTTAAGTTTGTATAACTTCTTTTCTATGCTAAGGAAAAGAAAGCAAGAGTGTATCTAGTTGATAAAATATCATGCTGGATCTATTCCTTCCCTCACTTATGAGGGAGTTAGTTGGGGTGTAACGGGTGATGGTGCCAGATCAATTTAACTTTGAACAGAATATGGTTTTTTTAAAGTTGAAATTCAGCTGGCCCAGTACTGTTGGTTATTGTCAGAGGACAGTCTGACTTGTGACTAACATAGTGTTGAACGTTTAGCAGACGGTGTTGTTTTCTTTTTAATACTTCAGGTAATGGGATTAGTGTGGAAGGAGCGTTACTAACAGAACAAGATGTTAATCATCCAAAACCAGCAAAAAGAGCTCGGACCAGCTTCACAGCAGATCAACTCCAGGTAGAGGCAGTGCTAAAAACTTGTGTAGTTCAGGTTTATGCGGGACATAGGTGCTGAACCGATAGGAAATCGGATGCGTATGGGGGGAAAGAAAAAGCTTGCATGCTTTAAACTATTTCATAAACTATCAAGACACAGCATGTTTCTGGAATTGTTTGTTAGCTTCAGCAGTTTAATATGAAATAGTTACTCTTCAAGCTTTTTATTTCCCTGGGGGCAGGCAGTAATTCTGCAGGGTGGAAACAAAAAGGTTGTTCTATTTTGATTGCTCGATGAAATCTATTTAATCAGGCATTTATATCACTACATGTAATAAAGACAAAATATTTTTAGAATTATGTAATGTGAAGAGTTGTACTAAAGATGGGTACTGTATATGACTTCAAGACATTAACAGGATGGAAGTTTCAATTTTGTTGTAATGCACAATAAGGGCTGAAAAAGATTGTGTCCTCAAAACAGGTAAGTATCGTGGGTTCCTGTTTATATTCACTCAAACACAGGTTGATTCCTGTCAGTGATAGTTTCTTGTTTTGCTTTGGTTTATAGAGAAGATGGGGAATAGTTGCGCATTTATTTCTTGATTGCCCTTTTTCTTCCTAAGACGGTTCTTCTCAATACTTGCTTTTTAGATCATATGTTATAGTCTTGGCTATACTTCTGTACACCAGGAAGAGTGTACAGTGTATCAACAGGGACTCATCTTTACTTTCCTTCCTTCTCTTCTCCTTCTCCCAGCCCTTTGAAAATGCTTCACATGCTGATTTCCTCAAAGTGGCTTTGAGCTTTGCCTGTTAAAAATATACTAAAGTCATTATAGTCTTGGTGTCATATTTCAAGACCTAGCTTCGTATTTAATGCTGCATGTTTTAGAGAAAAAAAACCCACTTTATTCATAGAGCTGAGTGGAGTGAAATACAGGGAAAGTGCATTTGAAGTACTTGGCAACAATTCTTGTACTGTCCAATTTGTTCTTGTACACGTGTTACTGAAGTATGTTTTTCCAATATCCCTTTATACTAGCTCAGCCACTAGTTCTATTCCTTTCTGTGGTCAGGACTAAGGGAAGCGGGAGCTAGGGAGTCTGGAAGTACCAAATTGAAACCCCTCCTGTAGGGTCAAGCCTGCCCTGAAGGAGGAGGGAGGGGGATTGCCTGCATCTGCTCTGCTTTCAAGGCTTCTTGTCTTGTTGCTACCTTGGCAAGAGTTAACTCTGGACTGCCTCAAATATGAGTTATTTTTGGATCACTGCTTCCCTTAAGTTAGGTTTCTAGGGAAAAACACCATGACTAGGGCCAACTCCCCATGAAAGGGGTAGTGGTGAGACCAGGTTTGGAGGTTTGAACTTGTACTGGGAAGGAAGCTGCAGCTTTCTACCTAATCCTAGCTACGCATCCCTGCTCTCAGTTTATAATGTCTTTGAATTTCTGATCACACGTGGCCTCTACACCATTTGTTTTCTACTGTCTCAGTCTGAGTTCTGTTTTGTTGGCCTGTCCTCTTCTTGTTCATCATGAAAGCAGTTGAAAAAAACGGAAGCTGAGGTGTAATAACACATGTGAGACATTTAAGCAGTGCTATATAATGTGGCATGTGGCTGTTCAAAGCTTGGTTTGTTATTTCAGCCATGACTGGAGACAGAATGTGTGGTTAATACAAAACAAGCATGTTAGCAATAATATGACAAGGGTATAGGGCAAGGGCTGCAGACATCAAGCTTGAACTTCTGCGAAAGGGAACTTTCTTTTTCCAGCAGTAGCTGAACAGGAGATAGGCCCAGCCATCAGAGTAGGAACTGTATTCAGGGCTGCTGCCTGTTTGCTGCCAATGAAACTTCCATGTCCCCCTCTTTTCCTGTTTTAAATAGATTGTAACCTACTTCAGCAGGTGTTTGAGATCTTAGGGCCTCTTGTTATTTAATGACACTTACTATCTGCTCAGTGCATCTGTCTCTATACTTGTCCTCGATGCTGGTATAAGACTTCCAGCAAGAGAAGCATCAGAGGGATAAGTGACTGTCAGAGTGGCAGCATGTAGTAACACACCTTGTGAAGCAGTTATACAAAAGGATGTCCACCCTTTTTGATATCTTTGTATGAAACAGTAGGAAAGTAAATAGTTTCAGTGTTTCTGAGTGTGGAGAGTAGTCTGAATCTTCAAAGATGAAGCCAGGCAAAATTTGCAGACCATCAAGGGACAAAATCCAGGAATGAGAAACCAGTTTACTGAAGATACCCTGCAGAAATCCATGAAGCCTTACTTCCTTAAATAGCGTAAACTCTTACAGGCTCTAAAACTGTTCAGGATGCAGGCCAAGTTGACATCTACTTCCTCAAAAAAATGCAATTCATATCCTAATGATATGTGTTCACTTCAATTTTCTGTAAAAAAAGATGAGTGTAACCAAACAATTACATAGTGCAGATCAGCCAAGGTGGAGCCTCTGTGTTCCTCGGGTCAGTTAAAGGTAAATGAGGCACAAAGTGCTTCCCAGTTGCCTGCATCCTCCATGCAGCTGAAAAGGGGCTTAAGTTACTTGGTATAATGCAAGATGCAGATAGTGACTGACAAGTTCAGAGAGGTGGATCGATGTTCATGCCTTCCTTATGCTGTGCACTGTGGTCTGCTGCTATAGAAGTTTTCTTTATCAAGCATGTTGGAATTGTTTTGCAGGGAATTTTTCTCCTTCACAGTCCTTTTAATGCAATCATAACAGAGCACCTCCTCCTTTTTTTACTACTGCCAAGCAGAATTCATTTCTTTCATTTCTGGTAAATGTCTCAGTTCAGTTAAGCATAATAAGGGGCTTGTATTTTGACTTTGGGGGATTCCTCCTCCCTGCCCCCCCCCCCCAGTGTTTTGGGGGCTGTCTGGGGACTAGTGATTTCAACAGTTTCCTAAAAACAGGCAAGGAGTAGGACCACAGTCTGAGAGGAGTCTCTAATGCTGCTCTCGGGACTGCACACAAAAAACTGCAATCTCTTATTTTGCCTTTTCAGGTTATGCAAGCGCAGTTTGCTCAGGACAACAATCCAGATGCACAAACGCTTCAGAAACTGGCAGAAAGAACAGGCTTGAGCAGGCGTGTTATACAGGTAACTGTGCTAAGTTACTTGACTAACAAAGTCTGGTACCCATCCATTGGAAATGCTTAATGACAATTTTCTCCATGTAGTTATTCTGAGATGGAAAAAGGTCTAACCTGGCAGTTTTAACATAACTTCAGACAACATCCTTAGTCAGGAATAGGTCTAGAACAAACATGTTAATTTGGAAAACGCTGTATTCCTCTTGCACTTTGTGTGGAGGATTAATAATCTTCCAGGAAGAAACTTCTCAGCCCTAAGTAGTATAGAAATTGGCACTCTTCTAAATATAAATTTCTGACTTTAATAGTCTGTTCTTAAGACCTGCACTCTTTTTGAAAATGCTTTGTGGTATGACACATCAGGAGTGAGTGAATATCTAGTGATGTGTTCCATAGAGCAAAGTTAAAATGTATACCCATGCCATCCAAAACTGAGAGAAACACAAACTTAGAATCTTTATTGAAGATGCCTCTCAGCAAACATAATATGCATGCTCTTTTTATACATAAATATGATTTTTATAGAATATAAATTATACACTTATATGTTTATATAAATAAAAATAAGCTTGCAGTTCCCTTGGCTCGTTCTAGCCTGGAGAATTGACAGTGTTTCTATAGAAACGAGGTATCTGGCAGCTGTGATGAAGCCTTAAAAAAGTGGAAGCTTGCGCACTTCTCACTGTGAAAAGGAAAATGGGTATCCTGTGAAAAACCTGCTTCGCTGTCAGTAGCATCCAGGCACGGAGATGGCTGTGTCCCATTGCGTGCCTGGGGCAGCGGTCTAAGCAGCGGTGCGGGGCTGCGGATGCTGTTGCTCAGCCTGGCGGGACGCCTGCCCCGGGAGCTGTGCAGCCCCTCACCGTGCCTGCCCTTTGTGGGCTGCTGGTCACCGCAGACGCTTTCCTGACTTGACCACGTTTGTTTGAGGCACCATGTAGGCTTAGAATGAATACTTCTTCCTTTGGACTGTCAGTCTTATGTTAAAGGCCCAACTAACTAACTGCATTCAGCTGAAGTTAGAGCTCTGAGGTTTTTATTATGCTAATGTTGAAACAGAATGCAATCTATCAACATGATGTAAATTTTCCCCCTTTTCAGGTGTGGTTTCAAAATTGCAGAGCACGCCATAAGAAACATGTTAGTCCTAATCATTCATCTACTGCTCCTGTCACAGCAGTTCAGCCCTCCAGGCTGTCTCCACCCATGTTGGAAGAAATGGCATACTCTGCGTACGTACCCCAGGATGGGACTATGTTAACTGCTCTACACAGCTATATGGATGGTAGGTATAACAATTTTGCATATCCAAGTAGAATCATTATTGACTGTAGCAAGAACAGTTTACCAAGTACCAATTAAAGAAACTTAATGGATTTTTAATTTGTAGTATTCTTTATAGAATATCTTAATACTGTACTAGCTCCCTACACCTCATTAAGAAGTGTGCCTCTTCAAGCAGTAGCCCTTCACTGTAAGAGCATAGCTGAAGATCTGGGTACGAAGACCACTTTTTGTGCCTCCTCCAGACTATGAATACTAGTAATAGGAAGTCAAACACTTTTTTAAACACTCATGCCACGTTTTTATTAATATGTAATTTTAATGAAAACTGTTTACCACCCACTCCCTGACTCTTACCCCAAGGATTGTAGGTATATTCAGTGCAGCAACTTTGCTGAAAACCTAAGCTTCCCTCACAGTAACGCATGGTGGGGGGAGCCTGGTGGTCAAAAGTATGTTTCAGTCATTGCATGTCTTATGAGACCCAGCAAGTCAACAACTTTGGCTCGTATTTGTGATTAGGAGAGATGGTGAAGGCTTTGGGAGAACTAGACTCTGAGCCGCATGTGTGGCCTGAGCTTACTTTTCTCCAAAGCAGCGGTGTAAGGTGGGCTGTGGGTGGAGGAGTGTGAATGCTGGGCTAGGGAAACCAGAGCATGCTGCGGTGGTTGGGACCAGTGAACTGTTATTATTAGCTTATAATCTTTTTCTACCTCCGATGAAGTTGACCAGCAAATATTTCTGTTTTTGTAGCTCATTCACCTACAGCTCTTGGACTCCAGCCTTTGCTACCCCATTCAATGACACAGCTGCCAATAAGTCACACCTAATTCTTTTCTGTCAGGGATATAAACTATTAAGGATGTAACCTTAAGTCATTTATTGTGTATTAAAAATATCATTGGAAAGATATTAATGTTAACTTTTTATTTAACATCTAAAGCATTTTCAAGATCATTTTTGCTGCCCAGGTATGTAAGTATATTTAGCCTGCAAGACACTTTTATGGATTCTGCATAAATAACTATTACATTGTTTACAAGCCTTATTAAACACTTTTTTGTATTGTCTGGAAGTAGTCCACTCTAGTTATGTGTGTGTTAATTTATTTGTCATCAAAAGAGCACTTTGCCTAAAAGAAAGGACTGACAATTGTGCAAAATGTTTACAATTCTTTGTGAAATTGTAGTTTATCATTAGTTTGTACCTGTAAGTTATTGCTAAAAGTATTACCTGTATTTGAGTTGTATACAGCCTATATGTTAAAGCTTATTTCTGTGAGTTTACAAAAATAAATTTTGGTTGCAAATATTTTCAAAATGAGCTGAATAAAGTTTCTGCTGTAGCATGCTAAGCAAAAATGTTGCTGTGTTTATGGCTGAACTGTGATCATTTGTGAAGTGCTTAACTTGAATCTTAAAATTAAGAGAAGGTCCCTGGTATACTTAGGTACACTACACCAAACTCAGGAGTGTTCATATCTGTCTCAATTGATCTTAAAAATCCTTTAATGGGCTTAGATGTGTCTTCAAACACCCCAAATAGGTACTTCTTTAAAGTAAGTATATGCAAAACAGTGCTGCTCCTGAGGGTGAGGGTGCACACCTGCATGGTGAAGGAAATGGTGGATGTATAGGATAGATTTTTTTTTTTTAACTGTGATTTAAGTTGGCGAGTGGAGAACCTAAATTTGCATCTGCTTTAACATTTTGAATTTTTACTGCTTCAGCTTCTCTTTTTTCCAGTGGTTTTATCTTGCAGTTTTCTTAAGCAGGATGGTAACAAATATGCAATACTTAAACAGAGTCTGCATTTTTAAAGTAAAATCTAGTTCAGTATTTTAACTGACCTGTATCAAACTGCATATGAACAGAGATTGGAATTCAGTCAAATGCACAAAAGTCTGCTGTGTTTTAAACTGTTAATGTGCTAAGACTTAGTTGCAAAGCATGTTGTGATACACTGATTTGATGGACAAAGGCTAGTGCATACTATCAATTCAACTGATTTTTGTCTTCACAGACTAGTTTCCTTCAAGGATTTAAGACTGGTAGATCCCATCTGCACACCTAAACTTTACTTGCATCAGAAGGAAATCGTACTTTTGAAGGTGTGTGTCCATGTCCTTTCTTTCTCTCCCAACTATGAGTTAGTGTCTCTACTTTGTGAAATTTCTTAACTGTCCTGGTTAAAGTGGAAAAGGTAATGTTCTCCCTGCCACCATGGAAAGATGATGGCTTTTGAGAACATAATTTTAATGGCAAGCTCTGAATTATTCAAGTTCCGTAAATGAAATACTGGCACTGTTTCAAGTGCTACTCACAGATGTCTGAGCTAATCTGAGTAGCAAAAGCAATCTATTTGCACTGGCACGGTGGTTTGTCTAGGCTAATATTGTCCTGCCACAATTTTTTCACAAAAAACTCTAAAGACACGGGTGTTGTGGAACTTGACTGACTTTACGTTTTATTCTAACATACTTAACTTCTTAGTGAAATACTCTGGGTGTAATACTGAATTCAGTGCGTTGTATTCAGTACCTAAGCTAGCTCATTGTATCAGGCAGATACAATGCCTGATACAAAACTGCCTGTATAGCCGTAGACAGACTGGTTTTTGTTCATTTGTTTGGTCTGATATGCAAGTAGGACAACCTTACTGCTGAAGTTTTACCAGTTAAACACTAAATAATGCTAATCTAGATCTTAACATAATTTGGCAATTTAAAATACTGTTCACTTGTCTTGTTTTAAAATGCAACTTGACTTACATCAAGTCACTTTAAAGAAAAGTAATTATTCACTCTAATTTGAAGGGCTAAGTAGCTTCAGGTTGCCTGAAACAAAGTAAGTCTAAGGTTATTTATGAAACACCCCCTGCTGTCTGGTTCCAAAGTCAGTGCAGGATTAAAGTAAATGGGGAGCAATTTTCCCATTTCCCTATGAAAATAGGAAGCAGGAGGATTCATCTTGTGTTACTGTGAATGCTTGAGCAGCTATTTGTAAGTGCGGCTGGAAAAATGTAGAGTTGAAAATAGGAAGTTCCAGCGGAGGATCTGGGCTTTCGAGTCTTCCCTTTGAGAATGTCAGACCTGCGCCCCTGGCTGACTTCAGCTGGCATGAGGCTGCGTGGGGCTGACAAAGCATATGGAAAACTGAGGACAGTTTTAGTCTGCTGCTCTCAACTGAAGCTGTTGCTGTAGCCTGACTTGCAAGTTTGAATGCTTCTTTCTACTGGTTGTGCGCTGGCTTGCATTTGTGACTTTGCTGCTGAGCCCTTCTGACCTTGGATCCATCCTTACTGCTTCTTGCTGTTTTTTGAGTACCTTAGATATTGCCATGCTGAGGAAATTCATGGGATCTCTTTACGGGAAGAGAATGCAGCTATAGCTACAGCAGGAACATGTAGTATGCTGAATCAGTGCCTTTGAGACTGCACAGGTTCAATTTAAATCTGAAATGTTGTATGAAATTAGCATGTGAAATAAACTGGTCTTAACATCTTGCTTAAAAGTGACCTATCTTGAACAGAGAACAACATAGAGCTCTATGTGGATGCTTTTGCGGAGAACTGTATTTGCAATATATATTGTCTCTGACCCTAAAGCATTTAGCCTACAAGGTAGGATGATCATGGGGCGCTTGCTACTAGTTTCAATGCAACATATCTTAAGAAATCCAAACTGGAACTAATGATGCAAAACATTTTTCATCAAGAGGTTCTCAAAGGGAGAAATATCACTAAAATGTTAAAGTTGTGTCTCAAAAGTACTGCAAGAAGACTGGCTATCGACTTCCACTCCTTTTCCCCTTCTTGTTTAATCTTTTTCTAAATCCTTTTCCCTGACCTGTCTAACCAATGCAAATTGGGGCTGGTCACATATTATTGTGTGCTGGAACAAGTAACTACACTGCAAAATAAAATTTGAAATTTATTATATTTGACCTGCTGTAGGAGGAGGGAGAAATATAGATGAAAAATATCCTCCTAGTGTAAACTTCACAGAATGTCTAAAGGATGTCTGTTTATTATTGGAAGTTGTTAGTATTTCAGCTTGTGGAGTAAAGAAATAGTCTACTGCTATAGCATCTTCAAGACCTTTTAGAAATATTTCAAGCTCTGCAATTAAATGAAATACTGGAACCTAGATGTTTTGAAATTCTAGCTACTCACTGGAAATACGGGTTTGTGTTCATATAAAGATAAATCTGAAAAGTACTCGGGCATTCTCTAGTCTGCTTTTCACCCCAAGGCACAATGAAATATCTTAGCTACTGCTAGCAGATATATTTGACTGATCTGTTCTTAAATGTCTCCAATAGTAGACATTTTTACAGAGTTCATAGGAAATCTGGCACTTTCTTAGGGGGGGGGGAAATTCCAACAAAAGAAAATCCCCAGTCTTCTCCTCCCTGCCAAACAAATCCAATTCATCGAGTTTTTCATACCAAGTCATGTTTTCTAAATGTCTAATTGTTTCCATGCCGTTTTCTTTGCCCATCTTCTTGAAGCATAAAACTCAGTTTTAGCAAGCCTTTACTGATGCTCAGCAGGAGGATTAGGGCACGTAAGTTGCTCATTGCTGTGTGTTCCAGGATGATGACTGCTTTTCTCCTAATATTTCTTCTCCACATTCTGTTTGTGACCAGCTGTTATCTTGTCTCCTGTTTACCATTCTCCATAGATTATTGCAACCTAGGTAAGCAGCTTCTATTTTGCCATACTGAATTTCACCCCGCTTCTTTCTTACTCCTTCTCAAAGTTTTCAAAATCATTTTGAATTCCAGTTCTGATCTCCCCAGTACTGCCTCTTCTGTGCTGTCAAAAATTCACTAAGAATCTCTTTATTCTGTCACCCAGGTAATTAAAATACTGACTAGAACCTGATCCTTTGGTGATTCCATTTTTCAAACAGGAGAAAGTATTGTGTGAAATGCTTACAACTGCTTATTTTCCAACTTTTCTATCCCAGGTTATTTCCCAAACTTGCTTATGTCAGACTGTGACATGTACAACTTCTTGACCACCCGCACAGCTGTTACCGTTGCTAAATAGAAGTTGAGCTGATTTGACAGTCTCATTGTTTGTATTCTTGTTATTGCCAGTGTGGTTAAGATTTTAAACGTTCTTGAATAAAATAATTAGACTGAAATGAAATGGCATTATTGGATTCCCTGGCTTTCCTCTGCCCGTTTCCTGGGCTCTAGGCACTGTATCAATTCTTCTTTCTCCTGTCGTCTCTCAAAAATAAGAGTTAATGATTTGAAGAGGCGGTGATCTGGCTCAACTGTCCTAGGTCAAAATGCAGCAGGCCCAAGCTACTCAAACATTTAGTTTGAAATCATCTAGAGAGCTTGCTTTTGTTGGCCTTGGTACTGACTATGCTAGTGACTTGTTTGTATGTTTCTTATGTTTGGTTGGCTGGGGTTTTTTGGTCAAAACTGATACAGATGAAGGTCTGGTATGGCCTTCTGGTATACATTGCCTATAGTTTTGACTCTGAGTAACAGATCAGCACTACTTGTACTCTTGACTAGATTTATTAATAAATGTACACAATGCTGTTTTCTTTACCCTTGGTGACATTTGCTAATGCTGCCTGATTTTATGAGTTAGCTTTTTGGCTAGAAGTTCATGTTGTTTTTCATATTTGCATTATAGTAACCATAACCATTTTCTGCGCTCCTCCTACGATTACATCTGAAGTTGAAGAGTTGCTTAAAGTTTAGGCAAGTTGATCTTATTACATTTCTGCATTTCCTTTATTCATTCATTTTTTATAAGCATAGATAACTGTTATGAATAGTTTAATTTCTGAAGAAACTGATGATTCTTGTCCCCGTGTATGTGTCCCATGACATTTTACAGCTTTAGCTCTGGATTTGTGGTATGCCTTCTTGAACCCCTATGTTTTCATCTTGTAATACACTACTACTTAGGGCGTGCAACGTTAGCGATGTTATAAGGATGAGTAGTCAAATAGATGTACAAGGAATACTGTCTTCATAAAAGACACTGTTGCCAGAAATATTTTGACACATGCATCTGCTTTTGTCTCCCTTTTTCTTGTCTTTTTTTTTTAAATTACATTGCACTTAAAATCATTGCTGATTCAAAAGTCACAATAGTCCCTGACAGATAAAACTGATTCTATACTTAATTCAGAATGACAGCTGGTTTATGATGGAAGTGTATATTATTAAAGTAAAGTTGCAAGCCCTCTGCTTTTTGTACAAACGCCTGTGTAACCTGCTGTAACAGCTGAGGCGATCATTCCCATTCTCTGCTGTGCTAGTGACATGAATACCAGGCTAGAAATTCACAGAAGGCCACCACCCTGGTCACCCTGTGCAGGGCTAGAAGGTGGCCTGCTGCCCATAGCCCTGCAAACCCTGGCTAAGGGTTTACTTGATTCCATACTGCTGATTTCACCCGTGGCTTTCATCATTACAGGAACATACATTTAAACTCCAAATATCAAGCTACTCCATATGTACTCCCTAGACAACTACTTGGGAAAAATGTATGCAGCTGCAGCAGAAAAAATTTTGCAAGTTCCAGAATTTAACTTCTGTCAATTTAACTTCTGTGTATTACTGTTGTTGCTACTTAACTTTTAACTCCTGCTTATTCTAGAATTAAAAATTAAGCAACTAGACTTGTCATACAAGTCACTAACAGCATGATAACCAAGTTTTTTTCAAAAAAAAAAAAAAGAAAACAATTTATCACTAGTTTAAATGAGCGGAAAAAAACCCTGAACTGGTTTAGTTAATTTCTGAAAATCCACAGCTTAGTTGTGTGTGGATGAGTCTCCAGAATAATGACTTATAGGGACAAAGAAAGATAGTACAAGATTAATAACAAAAGAAACACAAACTGCCTCTAAGTTGTTAATAAATGGATTTACACTGAAGTGTATGTTTGCACATTCTAACTCTCCTATTTACTTTTAAAATAAAATGAAGAGTTACTGAAAATGTACCAATCTGTTAACTCTCTCTTTCACGTGTTTCTGGGTAGAACATGAGAGAACAAGATGCTGTAGTGGGTATCTACTGCACTACTGTGTACTCTTAACTGGCTTTAATACACAGTGATGGAATGCAGATCTAACATTGATTTTGGAGAGTGACCACCTGTTGTCTTATGTAGCTATCCTGGTTTCAAGCAGAATAGTGTTTCCTTTAAGTTATAAGAGGATGCCTTTGTAGTTATACGTAAGGTTGTGACTAATGCTCACCCTGTAAAGAAATGTTGAGTCCAGAGCATGTCCTGAGCAGGGTAACATTGATGCAGCCCCTCTATTCCTGGAGGTTAAAAGAAATGGGAATACTACAGGTACTGAATGTGTGCTTCCATCAACCACTTAAATTTGAAAAAGCAGATACGTTTGGCATTGTGTGACTTAGAACAATATAATCTGAAACTCTGGAGGTCTAAATTTGTTATAAGGCCACTGCTTTAAAATTGTTTACAGATTTTTCCAATAAGTCTGGTAGTAATAACTGCAATACAAATGTAACATGGCTATTTTTCTCTCCTGTGGGGAAAAGCATTATTGTGGACTGATATGCTGTATAAACTGAAGTTAAAGGAAAAGACTTATTGAGTCATTCTCAGTTCTTCCATATATGCTAAAACAACTCCCTATCAAATGTTTTCTGTGTTCTGTTTTAAATAAATTACGTACTGTGAGTAGTCTCCAAGAGAAAAATAATTTTTATCTGTATTCATTTTCTCTCCTGGCATCTATTGTTATCCCCAGCTGGCTCACCATCAACACTTACTCATTCTCATTCTCTTTAAGGATGGTGTTTTTGTATTCCACACTTGATCCTGATTTAGGCAAGCTTAAACTCTTGGAATCAAATGGCTTTAAATCTGATCTTCTATGAAATGGATGGCAGGGAAAGGGCGGGGGGGGGAGGAAAAAAAAAGAACCTCTTAGCAGAGGAGCTTTTTCAATGTGTGAAATCTTCCTGGGGTACACCCAGCTTACCTGTTACAACTGCATCCTCTTCTGTGGTGCTCTTTCCTTCACTTTCCCCTTCTCCAGCAACCCTTGAGAGAAGCAAAATAAGTATTCACAAAGAAGCAGCTGAAATACATTTCCTCATCCCTGAAAATCAGTGGTTTCAGCCAATGTTTCTGTTAACAAAATACGTGGTTGATCATAGTAGCAATGGTCTGTAAGAGTTAGATATTTACAATTTGTTTTGACCCCTTCACCTTTTCCTGGTACCAAGGGCAGTGACTTCTGCATTGCTTGCATTTATCTCAAGTTATATAGAAATTCTGTTAAATGCAGTTCTGATATTTGACAGACTCCCCAAGATATTTGCATCTTAGGGAGCTGGATCAACAATAAAAAGACAAAATTGAAAATCACTGTGCATATGAAAAAGTACTTAAAACATTGAAGTACAAGTAGTGCTTTTTTCTGTTTTGTTTGTTTGAAAGTTATCCAAATCTTTGGTTTAGACCATCTTCTGTTTTGACATAGTATGGCTGTAGTTGATGAAACCTTGAATAGAATACAGGTTAAGCTATAAACAAAATATGTGGCACATGACAAAGTAAACTCCCGTGTCTTCTGTTTTCTGATACAGGACTAGCAGGGTTTGATCCCTGCTTATTTCTAGGTGTAGAAAGTGGTACAGTGCTTGCTCTCAGTTTCTGGAAGAGTGTTTTGACCCAAACATTTCTTTTCAATTAGTTTCAAAATCTGCACTTCAATGAGAAGAGATCCTTCTAAGGCAAGCAGAGCAACTGAACTTGTTTATCACTATGTCCTCTGACCAGCTAGCAGCAGAGAAGACTGCTTTGATATTTCTAGATGCAGGAGTCGGTTGATACAACCCACCGTGGCTGTACTGTAAGCACTGTCCAGCACTGGTGACACTTCTCTTGATGTGGATGAATGCCAGCAGTAGTGCAGAATGACAGCCTATATCTTTAGCCTCTGGACAGGTCTCTTGCAAAAAGTTTCTTCTGTAGTTGATTTGGCTTTTTCAATATCTTTATCTAAATGTAACTCTTATATTTTCACTATATTCGCTGGTTGTGACAAACATGCCCCGAATACTGTGCACGTGGACTGCGGCGGACTCTCATGTAATCAGCTGAAACACCAAGGCTGGGGTCACACAGAAGACTTCTCAAGAGCTGCTGATTCTGCCTCCTCACTGAGCTATTCTGCTGCCAGCCAGCAGCTGTGGGACATGCGCCACCCTGCTAGTACAGAACAGGCCGTCTTGGATAAAGCATGTAGCTCGACATTAGATTGACCTAAGTAACAGTAAAGCTAAAAGGCAGCTAATTTTGTGTTGCGTTGCTGTGCTGCAGCATTCAGCCCTTTTAGTGTTGGAAAACTATTATGGTAACCTAGAATATGAGGTGATTATAGAATATACAAATCCCAGCTTTTTCAGAGCTAAAAATGCAGACTTTCCTGGATGAAGAAGTTATTTAGTATTGTTCCGTAGCTAATGCCTTAGTGTATCTAAGAAGAAAAGAATTCATCTTCTCCTACACAGGCGGAATAAAGTGTAAGGCAAAAAAAGCATGATTATGTTTATACATGCAACAGGTAGTTTCATGTTGTTCTGTTGTTTCTTAGACTGGTTAGAATGCCTGTGCAGTCACCTTTCCTCTTCACCTGGACGTGGTTTTTTTTCTAAGTCTGTGTTTTGTTAGTTCAGTGGGGAGATTAAGAAGATATGTGTCATCTTTGCTGTTTGAGAAAAGTGTTGAATATACCTCCTGATACTTTGCTTAGTTCTCCCATGCTGCTTAAGAGCCTTGTTGAAAAACCACAAAAGTTCAAGATACCAGGCAGACTATTCATAAAAAGTAGATAACTTTTTCTGAACTCAGGCTTAGAAGCTCAGGGCTTAATTCTTTGTTCTAAGCTGCAGTCCATATAGTTTCTAAGTATTTTCCAAATATGGCTCTGTGTGTAAGGACATCATCCAGAAATGCAATACATACTCTTCCCCACAGATGCATAAAGGAGATCACATATTTGTTGAACTGCCTGGGAGTCCAGCTCGGCCATGCAGTTCTGTGGAGTAATAAGGGTGGTAAAGGTCAGGAGGTTTCAAATGGAAACTTGCCCTAGAACCAAAAATCCATTCTTTGTCTATTCAGAACATGTTGGATTTGGGGGATAAGTTGTCTGGCAGTTATGGGGTTTTTTTGAGTAGTTTAAGGCTGTGCAGTGTGCCCTGTATTTTCCAAATATACTCCCCTGAGATGAAAAATCTGACAGTGATTTTAGAATCAGTGCTGACTCCTAACCTGCTGACTTGTTGTCATCAAATAAGGTGACACAACGTAAGTCTTCTGAGGTCTAACATATTTCTTCTCACCAGGCTGCTGGTGCAATACAATACCTTCACACAGACCATTGATCCTTCGCTTCTTGCTAAAAACTAGGTAAATCAATTTGATGAGGACACCCACAGTCAATCTATTAATATTAAAGGTACTTCCAGCATGAGAGAATTACAGCTTATTTCAGGAGTAGGATTAGGGCTAGGGAAAAAAAAAAATCTCTAAGCAATGTCTGGCACTACTACAGACTAGTCTTAAATCAGTTCACCCGGGCTTTTTCAGTAAGTACTCTGGTCTACCATTTTGAAAAGCTTGAATTCAACAAAGAAAGCGGTGAAAAAACAAATCTGTATAGAGAAACTTTTGAGAGTAAATTTTGATAAAGTGGCTCAAAACAGAAAAAAAACAATAAGGAAACAATACCACTTTTGCAAGAAAAAGAGCTAACACCCCACCCCCCACCCCAAATCTAATTTAAACACTGAGCTATAAAGACGTACCTTTTCCTGATCCAGTTCAGTTTCTCTCTCACTTTATATTAATGGAAATGTGCAGAAGGTTTTGGTGACTTCTGTGTGTGCAAAAAAGGAACTGCTGGGAACGTGCTTTGAAGCATCCAATAGAACAAGGACAGAGATTTTGCTTCTTCATGTCATGCTACCTGGTCCAGCACAACTACACTCCCATGGTGATTGCTTTTATGTCAATATATAATGTTCTTATGTGGGAGCAATTATTTATGCAAATATTAAGATGACAAAAAGCCATCCAAACATGTCATTGTTACAAGAGGTTATAAGAGTCCTCAGAAGGGACCGTACCAGGATGTACTGGCAAACAGGGATTGAACAGGGTAAAATCTATCAGGGAAAAAACAAATAGGGCATAGCTCAGACCAGTTTATTCTTTAGACAAATGCTTTAAAAACGTGTGTGTGTGTGTTTGGTTTGTTTTGTGCTTTAAAGTGTACTCACTTCATATGTTACCTACAGCTGTGAAGCCCTTAAGTTAAAAAAAAGACTAATGAAGTAAGCATTTACTCCTTTGGTTGAAACAGTTGACTGTTAAGCGTGATGTAAGGCATGTGAGCTTTACAGTATTTAATCATTACCAGGATTAGCAGCACTGTGTTTTACAGGTGGAGTAACCAAAACCAAAGTCAAATGTTTGACTATCCATCTGTCGTTTGTCTCCCTTCCAGCGTTCATCTTTTCTCTTCTGCTCCCTCTGATTTCTTTTTTCCCCACACCAATAAGCGTACGGCAAATCAACAATAGTCCTGGGAAAAGACCCCGCAACTTCCTTTTCTGCCTGCAAATTGCACATTCCTCTCTTCACACAACTCTCCCTGGACTTCTTCCCCACCCCTCCCATAAAGAGCTTTTTCCCTGTTGGGCACGCACATGACTATGTATCAACTCTCTTTTCGACATTGCTGTCTTGTGGGTTTTTTTGTTGTTGTTTTTTTTTTTTTTCTTAAAGCCCTCCCACATCTCAACAGGAACTGATCTTCCCACCCCCCCGAATGATAGCTTATAACAGCTGCCATCACAAACCGCACCAATATTATTTCCCAAGTTGACCTCATGGGAGAAAGCTGTCTACTGCTCCAAACCTCCTACAAACAAAATTTTATTACTGAAATATGGGAAACCTACAACGAGTAACAGTACACCAGTATATAAAAAAGTTACGCGTTTTCTTATTTAAAAATTCAGCCATTGCATTTGAAAGACAGCTACTCCATTAAAAAGAGTCACACAAGGAAATGTTTGATTTTTTTTTTTTTTTAATGTGAGTTAGCAGGTCATCCAAGAAAGCTAACCATAAAAATATCATTTAAATAGGATGTAAACTGTAATTTGCTGAATGCAGGAACAACTAACAGCCACCTTTTTTACTATTTTCAGAAATAATCAGCAGAAATACTAGCATTCCTGTAACATGGATACAGGCACTTACCCAAAATACGATTTTAAGACAAGAAAAAATTGCGTGTGTATGTTATGCATAGTTAAATTCATAGAAATGTTACCTTTCAATATACATTTTGATCTTCAGTGTCTCCGCAGGAATTTGTACAGGCATCTTGGTAGTGGACTGACATGCTAAGACATGCTCCCCAGGGTGTGTTCAAACATGCAGTTACAAGTTTCTTGTCACGACATCAGTTCAGAAAGGGTTGCCACCGCTGGACACCAAGAGCCACTAATATAGAACTCGCAAAGATAACATCTACTTTTTTAAGCTCCCGTGACCCAGGACCACTACAGCTAAGTATGAGACTATGATTTGTTAAACTGTTTTGGACCATTGTTAGTGTTCTCACAAAATAACCCACTTGTGAGCTTAATCATACCAATATGATGATGCTATTTAAGTACTTAGTATTTCTGTAAGAAACTGGAACTGCATAAGTTGTTAAAAAAAAAAAAAAACTAAAATAAAAACAAACTCCAAAAAAAAGCCTTTTGACATTATCATTTGGAGCAAATTAAGCACGCAACATTCTCCTGAGACTACTTCGATTCTTTTCCAAACTTGGGCTCTTTCAGGCTGCAAAATTAAAGTAGATCGCCCGCAGAGCGCAGCCAAACCAACAGAAATGAGAACTTGGGACTTGATGAAAGTTGATTCAAGACAGGAAATTGAGTTGGTCAGATGTGTTGAAAATGATGGCAACCAGAAACTGCATTATGAAGCTCTGTAAAAAAACAATCCCTTTCTTTCCCTCTCCGAGCCATCTGCAGATGTGTGGATTTGGAAAGTAGCATGCCAGTTCTTACAAGAAAATGCACCAATGGCAACGCTCATCTGCAAAGTCAAACTGCAAAGACGTCACAGGTGGTAAACATCAAACACCGGCCAAGACAAAAGCAAAAATATTCTCATCCCATATTTATGACCAGGGTCTGTTTCATTATAACAGGGCGGTTACGTTATCATTTCCGCCTTCAGCGGAAATTTCAGTCAGACCACACCACAGCCGACTGCACCGCTGTTCTGTCCCAGCCTAACTGCAGCACAATTCTGACTGACGGTGTCAGAGCAGCGAGTAAGGCGGCCTCTGCTCCCCTTTCCCTGTGCAGCAGGTGCTGGTGCCGGGGAGGGGAGCTCCCCCAGAAAGCTGCACAGAAGCTAGGCGCTTCCCCCAACGAACCCATCGACTAAAAATGAGTAGCCATGCTGCGTCCTATCAAGCAGCGACATGGGTCATTGATCCACACCCCAGGCCTGCAGGGAATGCTTGCATGGTATGGCGTTCCCCTTGGGTAACAGGCAACTAGAAAGAACAAACCTCGCAAAAGAAGAAGGAGCCCTAGAAAAGACTGGAGATCAGACTGCTGGTACACGAGAGAAAACTCAGCCTAGGTTTTGAATTCATCTGGATGTGGATTAAAGTTTCTGTGGCATGCAGCCAGTGTTAGATTTAAATGTAATATGAATGGCAAGAAAAACATGTGAGATATAAAACACATCAGTCTGAAAACACATTTAAAAGGAGGCAAGAAAGTAATTTTGTTAGTAAGCTTGAAATTTTCTGAAGGAGGACAATATAACTAATAGCTCCAGTCAGTTCCAACAGACCATGTGTGTTAACAGGAGATACTGATGTAGTTTAAAAAAAAAAATAAATCCAGATTTAATTAAAATAACTATGTACATATGAGACACATAGTAAAGGTCCTCTATGCTCCAAAATCCCCTTACAATAACTAACTTTTATATTACAACTATATCTTCCAGCGTCTGGGTACACTATGATAGATTCGGCACAGCTATACACGATCACCTGAAGTCAAACAATGACATTGTGCTTTAACCAACACAGTGCTTTACTATTGTTGTTGTTTATTGCCAGGGTCAGAAACGAGCTTTACAGAACAAGAAGAATGCAGTCTTTGCTTGTCAAATTTGTGTCTGATCAAATGTTAAAAAAAAAAATGGGGGGAAAAAGTATGCTTTCATGAAGATTTACTGTAAAACAGGAGTGTCTTTTAGCTCTTCCAAGCAACTGTTCTCTACCAGGCTTGTACCACTTCCTGTGTTGCATGGCCTCAGTCATATATATATATATATTTACATTTATATATCTATAAAGTGCCTATCACCATATTGATAAACAGTCTTTGGAACCACTCTGATGTTTAATTTAGCTGCTAAACTGGGCTCAGGGAACACCAGTGCCCCTCTGAAGATCACTTCTACAGTTTGCCTTTCGCTGTTTAGTTTGGACCGAACTTGCCCACATCCAAACCTTCTGGGCTGAGCCATTCTCCCCTCTGTATGCTCTTGCCTTGGCACAACTTTACTTTTCCAGCCGCTGTCATCCACCCCCTGAGGCACAGACACCTCACAGCTCCTGCAGAGGACAGCTGTGCGGTACAGGTAGCGCTGCTCCTGGTGCTCCATAGCCGATGATATGGCTGACTGGACAACACAAACCCACCAACCACCCCACCAAAACTGACAGCATTTAACCCTCTCTAAGAAATAGCATCCTACAGTGTAAGCCTAATACACTGATCATTTTCCCTTAAATGATATATGCTGCAATGCTGAATTTAAAGTTTCTGTGTACCCCGTGAGCTTGAACACATCAAATAGCTCTTCAGTCACTGAATCCCAAACATATAGCCATACTTTCTCCACTGAAGCACTACTAGCTAACGTCTTTTCCTACTGCAGTTGCCACTCTGCCCAAGATGACAGCAATGCCCAGCTGGCCGTGACTGTCAGCATCATGGCTTTCTCTGCTAATTCAGAAACTCTCTCTTGAGGTTTTGTTGCAGTGATTGCTGAATGCCAGAAGCATCCTCAAACAAGGCTCCCCACATATGGAACATATAATGCATACCTTAGATATTAACCTCCAGCCCAAATTCTCCCTTTGTCCTGCCTCCAAACAATTGCTCCAGTGCTGCCTCTGCTGAAATCCATCCTCATCTCTGAAAAGCTTTTGCATTGTTTTTAGTTGTTTTTGCTTTTTTCCCCCCATCAGCCAGAAAGATGTACTGCAGGCGGAGATACCGCCCCGTTTCCCCTGCTTGTAGCAATGGGCCACTGGCCAGAGCGGGACTCTGGCCTGCGGCAGCTCCAGCCGTGATTTCAACACCTACAGCAGCATTTCCCGTGAAAGCTGAGAACACTCCGTCCCCCCATGGTGTGCAATAAAAGTTTTGTTGACCTCGCACAAAGACAGGAGAAAAATATGACTTTTAGTGAGTCTCCTAAAACTGACAAGATTTTTTTACTGAGTTACAAGGTATGAACTTCGCTGATTTAAAATACACCTTGTCTGGTATAAGAAGATCTCAAAACCGGTTCAGCCAAAAACCCCGTGTTTTGTTATTATGTGGTTCAAAAAATTTAAGTAAAAAATGTAACAAGCAATCCTCAAGCCTTTAATAAATAAAACCAAGAATGGCCTTACATTAAGGAGTGGCCTCCCCACGCCGCAGGATTTCACGGCTGTCCCGACCAGCGCAGAGCTCAGGTACAGGCACGGTGCCTCCTCTGCTCTGCCCACAGGCAGCCCCGCCCGCCCCACCCACCCCCTCGCCCCGCCCACTACTGCCCCACCCCACCCCGCCCTGCCCCTCCCCACCGATCGCCGCCGCCGTGCAGCGCTGGGCACCAACAGGCCGACTCCGTTTTGTATCTAAATCTTTATTAGAACAATCCCCAAGAGCTGTAAAACAGTGAAGTAACAACAAAATTAAATATTAAACACTTTAGTTATCAAAGATATTTAAACAATATGTTCCTATTTCTGCATAGCAGAAGCAAACAGGTTTTAGAGCTCAAACTGTCATGCTCATGTTAATTTGGTTTTGGCAAGATAATAATATAACCTTAATAATCACATTAATGGAACAGTAACCTCCCTTCCACCTCTCAAAGAGCCTTTTTTGTGATTTTACAACTCATTATTTGGGACAAATACATGTGGACTTCTTGTAGCATAGAGTAACAGACAATTTTAATATTAGTAGCACTAGTGTTACTTATACATGAAGAAACAGTTATCTTTCTAAATTGATTACAGCGCAGTACAAATTACGTATTACCTCAAAAATCATCGCCTGTATCAAAAGTTAAAAAATTTAGAATAATTTATAAAACACTTGCAGAATAGCAAATTATCAGTCTTGAAATGGAGAATGAACTTTATGCTTATGAACATGCAAACTGATGTATTACTGTAATAAACTATGTATTTGCTAGCTTTTTTTCCTTCTGTTTTAAGCAGCAAGGGCCCAGCTCTCCCCGCAGCTACGCAGGTACAATACGCATCATCATTGTCACTGAAAGCAGAACAGGCCCTACTCAGAAGTTCACTATACCATAAATTAAAGCTGTTAAAAAAAAAAAATCTACAGTCTTGCATTGTTTTTATTTAATTATTTGCAACACCACACTTGTCAGGTGTTTTCGCCTGGACCACACAATCTACTTTCATGATCTGACAACGGCTACAGGGAAATGGTGTGCACTGCATTACGCGGTTGAAATACATCTGACATCTTTTCTACAATTCATTTTATATCACTTAATTTGAAATAAAGAGAAGATTGTTTTTCCTATCTAGCCTTTTCTGTTTTGTAGCCTATATGGTAAGAATAAGCTTCAAAATATAAGCCAGGTAAAATAATGGCCAGTAAGGCACTTTGTCAGAGAGGACACAGCTGTCCAGGCTGAGCAATTGGTCAAAGGGAGACATTCTCTGTTACCCAAGTCAGTCAGTCTATTCTTCATAACCACTTCTCGGACAACCCATTTTTAGAAGAATACTTACTGACTGTCCCAGAATCAGCTTGACATTGGGTCCGCCCAAATCTTTTTCCTGTTCTAGAGCAGAACATGCAACAGTAAAATATTTCATACTTTTAAATACTAATGTTTAAAAGACTATTCAGCATCCTTGTAACACCCAAGAATGAGCTGCTGAATAATACTTGGAAAAAAAAACAAACCCTCAGCAGGAGAAATGATCCCATCTTTCTTGTTTCTTTGTTTTGTTTCTGGGGTAACTTTTTTCTTTTTTCTTTTTTTTTTTCTTCTTTTTTTTACAAAATTTGAAGGCTTGACATCAAAACTTTGGTCTAAAACATGTAAACGAAAGCCATCCATTAATATGTCATAGGGAGGAGACACAATGAATCCAACCAGAACTAAACCAAACATGATTGCGTGGATAAGATAGTGGGTGTTTTCTACTGTCTCTTGGTTTCTACATTCTGCTTGTTCGAGATCTTCAGAAAGAGTTCTTCCTATTCACGTAAAAGGGTCTTTCTGCAGAGCCACCCTGCCTTTCCCAGGAGAGGAGGCGCCCAGCCAAGGGCCAGGCAGGACCGGGACCCGCTGAGCCCTTCGCGAGCGGCAGCACGATGGGCTCCCGCCGAGATTTCAGTTCTAACGTCTCCTCCTCCACTGCACCTTACGCACAGAGCAGGCACCCGCCTTCTGTCACCTTGGTCACAGGGCTGGCCTGCGCCTTGTGGAATGGATGGGTGTTTTGTCACCGACTCCCGTGGGCTCAGGAGCAAAGCATATATGTGACATATTTTACTGTGTTACAGATAGCCACGTGTTCCACTCTCTAAAGTGAAGAATGGAATTTTAAATTTTATACTCAATCAAGCAACAAAGTAAATGTCCAAATCCATAAACGTTGCTACCAGTACCTCCTCTGTGGTGTTAAGTCTGCAGACTCTGGCCCACAGGATTAGTCAGGAACCATTATAATAAGTTAGTTTTAAAATATTTTAAGTGATTCTTTCCCAAGTAAACACTTGCATTAATTTCTACTTAATTCATTAATAGCAATTTATTTTTAAAAAGCCAATTTTAATATTAAATCATTATGATTTATTTATTCAATTTATTGATTACAAAATCTACATGGTATTGCTTTGTATTTTCACAGTTCTTATAATTATTTCATTAAGAAAATGGCTTTTAAATTTTCTTCTCAGAAATGATGATCACTTACATTCTAAATAATTTCACAAAATAGTGAGTGGAGCAAATTTATACATATATATATTTTTACCGTATATAAATAATAATACAATTTAAAACTTTCACTTTTAGAAATTCCTTTAGTAAATGCATAGGTTTGTTACAAAAGTCTTCTAATCAAATAACTGTATACTATTTCTACTATGTTTTATTCCTAGTAAACTCTATTGTTACATTCATATGATAAAAAAAGCACGCTGTATTCAGAAATATGCTTTTTCAGTTGAGCTCCCAGTAAGACACTCAAGTCCAGTAGAAATATAGATTACTTAATGCAGTTTCTTTAGCTGCAAACTAATCACACAGTAATATTAAAAAAAAAAAAAAAAGCTTTAGCAGACGGACTGTAATCAGACCAGCAGCTTTTTTAATCACAGAATGGTGACACATACCCCAAAAAGTTACTGATTTAATTATCAGAAGAGATTAGAATCACCGGGGGGGTGGGGGGGGGGAGTGGTGTATATTCAATGAGAATAATGAGAAAGGAACGATGACGATGATGAAAAACTTCATCAGTCAAGAGTCTGATTTTTTCCGAAGGTAGGTTTCTCAGCCCTTTCTGAAGGTTAGGTTTTCTCTAGGGTATCTCAAGAGGGGCCATCAAAAACTGAAGGTGCCCATAATCAGTAGTTATGTTTCAAACTGTACGCTTTTATTTTACATTACTTGAGTCCTAAACTGAACCACTCATTTCTGCTTCAGGGGAAAGAGCTACAGTGCCTGCTGGATCACAGAGAATGGACCCTGTCACTTGCACCTCAGTTCGCAGGATTTCAAGACCCTACCATGCCCATGGCTGCAAGCGCATGGGTGGTAATCACCTGTGCATCAACGTGACCCCAGACCTGTTGCATGAAGGACAGTATTTCTGCCTTTGTAGCAACTACAAACATCGCAAACTGGAGCCATTAGTTAGAGATCAAAATCACTTTGGGATGTGGATCATCAGTAAATTTTCCCCAGAAACTTGCATTCAAATCATCTGGAAAAGAATTTGCCTGTCTGTTTGTGACACCAATGGACTCCTGGGACTAGGAAAGTATTTCCAGGCGCTGAACTCCTGTAACAGATCTGGCAAAGGTATGGCACATACCACTCCTGGGAAGCAGACAGTAATGGAATACCTTATTCAGTATGGTGGAATCCATGAAAACTAGGGGCAGCCCTCAGTATGGTTGGGTCCTTGGGCATCCATGAGACTAATAAATTAAAATCTTTTCAGCTCAGCTCATGGCAGTAAGACTTGAGAAGTACTCCAGTGTAAGACTTTTTCCATGAGCAGAGCTGTTACTAACCTCAGTGACAGTTCCACTAATGGGAGGGTCATGAAACTGAACAGAATGTTAATGTGCTTTCTACCAATAGGTTTTGTACTAATGACTGGGCAAATCTAATAATCAAAAGACAAAATAAATCTTTTGGAGCATCTTTCAGTAGCTAAGTAATTAATCCTGTATCATGAGAAGACTTGAGTTCAATGTCTTAACACCTTACTGTGTGAGCCACTGAGAGCCTGGAGACCCATAGAAAGAGCACACCTGGCTCTCGGCACCATCACGGTCATTGCAATGTCTCATTAAGAAGCCCTTCTGAGCTAGGCAGAGGCAATGGAATTCCTTGTGCACATATATGGCCAAGACTTTCTTCCAAGGAAAAAAAGACTGCATTTGGTTTTCCTTTCAGTGAAGCTCAACTTCCTCATAATGTAGAACGCAATCAGAGACTCATCAGAGATAGGGGGATATTAACACAAGTGCATCTCTCTTAGACATCAACTAAAAATGATACATTCACCATCTTGTACCAGATGAAACCTCATTTGTGTGAACCACAAATCACTTCAAGTGCAGTGGGACCTTCTCTCAGTTATATCATCTTTTAAGCACAACTCACAGAAAACTTCACTTCAAGCAGTATCAACTATAGTCTTCTCTGACTACCTTCTTTGGGACCTGCAGGGTACCATCATTTCTTAAAAGACGCAGTTGTGGATGTGATTAAAATATCACTACATTTTTCAGTGTAGGGAATCATTAATGCATGTATAATCACAGTTTAAATAGCTGTGAACCAGCTTGTACAAAAAAATACAATCATAGCACCATATTTACAAATTTAGTACCATCTCCTGGTTAACTACGGAGTCTCGAACTATCTTTTTATGGCTAATTAGGTTATATGGTAGTGCTTTCAAAAAATTGCCTGAATTTCTTTTACAAATATACACTTATAAAAAGAAACATTATCAAAACTGCTGTCATCTAAGGCAGCAACTTGTATTACAAAAGTTATTAAAACATCATTATAGACTTAAAAAAGCTTCAAATTTACATTTTCCTTTTCATAGGCACTATATAAACTCAAACGTGGCCTTGTTTTCACAGCTGTTAGTTTAAGCATTTAAACTAGTCAAATGTTACCAATGTTGCTCATTTTTTTAGATATAAGCAAAAGGAAAAAATAATCACCCATTAACCAGAAGCATCATTTACAGTTTTTACTTTTGCCTGCTTTATACACGTTTTGCTTAAAAGTGACACTGTTTTGACGTTGAGGTTTAGTGGATGTTATCCCACTGCCTTCTTAGGGCTTAGTTCCTTCTTCCCTAGAATTCGGTGAAGGCTAGCTGACATGAAGTACGGTTTTGCTGTAGATCCATCATTTCTTTCCAGGTCTTCACCTGAATTTACACAGCAAAAGTGGCCAAAAGAGAAAACAGCAGGGGGTGGGGGGGAGGGGGGGGTGAGAGAGAGAATTGAAGAAAGGAGAGAGCAAAAGACCCAACATTAAAAAAAATCTCAATCAAGGCAATTTAGCTGTATTGTTAAGTTGATGAAGGACACTATAAAACTTCTGTTTTCTCAAACCAGAAGAAGTTTTACATAAAGCAGAGACCCAAACATCTACCCATTTTTAAATGACAGCAATATATCCTTTTTATTCTCCAGTTCTTTGGTTTGGCAGTATAAGTGGAAATTTTCAGAAACACTCATGCCTACACTGAAGCCTGGCATTTTGGCTACTACTTGCTATAAAATTTGTCCCAAAGAGAGCTGTGGATTTAAGCACTTTTTAAAACTGGATCCTTTTTCACTGCCTAAGATAAACGTCTTTTGAAAACCTGATGCCACAAGTGCACAATATTGTATATGATTCCCACTGACCATTACTGAATGGAAGCATGGGAAGCAAAACAGGATATGAATTTAAAATAAAGAGGCAGATGTTACTTTTTTTCCTACAGAAGGTCATGACTAAATCACTGGTCTGGGTTCAGCCCAGTGTTTATGCCATGCAGTAGTCACAGACTACTGAACAACTTCCCACTGATGGGCAATCTGGACGGAGCATGCAGTGAGGCACAAACATTGCAACTGCAACCCTGCACAGGCAGACAGCTGTATCTGCAAAGCCAAAAAGAGAGCACTAGTTGTAAGGAATGGCTAAGAGGTTAGAGGAAGCAAATCTTCATATATCTCCATGGCAGTATATACCATGTGTCTTTGGAATAAATTAAAAAGAAAATCTGTTAATTTTTTAGTATACCAACAAACTTTCTAAATTTTATTAGTTTGATCAATTTCCATTTCGTTCTAAATAATTGTAATCATTTATTTATTTATTTATGGTTTTATTTTATTTCTTGGAGTGTCATTAGTGGTATGTCTGCCTGTGATCATGTTTGTTCAGAACCAAAGTCCATAACTTGAGATAAATAGGATGTAGCTCTCAACTAGACATCAACTGTCCAGTTTTCTGACTGATTTTGTTCCTGTGGTTCTTTGGCAACCCAGTATTTCCAAAATCACTGCTAACCTTAATTCCTAGGGAAGCAGGGTTAAGAAGGTGAGTGCTTAAAGTAAAGAAAGAATTTATGGTATTTTAAGAGGAGAATCAGTATTACCATGTTTATCTTGCCTCAGTGATCCACTGTGTGTATGATAGATCAAGCCTATGACTACTTCAGTATTCCCTTAGTACTATCAAATAATTCACCAACTGCAAGATCACTGCCATGTAACTTCTACCTGGACCTACCAGAATGACTTTCATCATTGTAGAAAAATTGTATCTTTATTTCTTTAATTCAGTAAATCTAGCAAATGGAATGTATTTTGTAACAGGTACATCCTCTTCTTACAGTCATGTCCTAATTTGAGACCAACAGATTTCTTCTGTGCTTTTAGTATTCTCTGACTGGACACATTGAACAGCAGTCCCTTTGAGAGTGCCCATGATTGCTTGCCACTGGGGGGGCCAAGGGACAGATAGTTTTTTAAATGGTATGTCACACAAATTTGAAGGCAATTCAGCATAATACTTTGTTCAGGGCTATTAAGTTGAAAACAAAGGACCACCTATATACCAAAGAATAACTTTGTTATTAACAAGAGGTTTGAGTGAATCATTGCTGTACAGGGCTCTTTACAAAGCACCCAGAAGCTAACTGTTAATGAAAGTTAAGGAACATCTGAAAAACAAAAGCCAGATATCCCCACAAGCCATATAGCTACCTTCCATTACTTAAACTAATTAAATTTGAATACTAAAACACTTGTGCACTGAAGAATGCATCAAGGAGCCAGTCTCAAAAGCAGAAGCAGTTCATTTTTCACACAGTCTGCTAGCATGTCACCGGAATTCCGTAAGGAGCGGATAAGGTGGTTTTCTACTCCTCTTCCTGTGACTTTCAGGTATTAGTGAAGGAAAACATAGTACTTACAAAAGCAGAGGAAAAGAGTGTCGACACACATTGCATAGACGCTGAAGAACCCATGTGCAACTAGGTAGGAGCCAATAATGACCGTCTACAAAAAACAAACCACAATAAAACCCCAAGTTTAGTTTGGCACCAATGTGGCAGTGTTAACGTAAGTCAGGAGTCTAGTCTGCTAAGCAAATCTGAGAGGATTAATGGCAGCTCTGGAATTCTACCAAAGGTTACTACTGCTGTGGAAAGGGATCATGGGTTCAAGACACTGTATCCCAACTTGCAGTAGCCACCAGTTTTCCAGCTGCCAAATTGGAGCCATTTCAACCCCCAAAGAGAATATATGCCAAGAATATTCTGAACTCCTTTGAGATTATTCTAAAGAACCACTCATCCTGGAAATGTTCCAGAGTCTAGGGGAACTACAAAAGAGGAAAGATGCATCACAAGTCCCTTCCATTAGAAGCCACACTGTCATCAGTGCCTCACCACCAGCCTTTGCTGTCTGGGAAGTCTGAGCAAAGCAGATGTGAAACCTAATTCTTCTGAAGGTGCAGAGTCACTGCAGTGTCGCTTCTGCCTAAAGGATCCAGAGGACTAGAGTGTAGCAGATCAGTCCTCATTTCAGTGGATAGTGTGCCACTGAGAGGATGACAATAGGAGCTGTTACCAGACCATGCCCTGAGTAGTCTGAGCACCTCAAACTGCCCTCAGTGTTCAGGAGATTAGATGGTTGCCTTACCAACAATGGCACCCAGTAGTAATTTAACGTTGGTGCTTCCTGGGCAAAGACTGGTATTCTCTGTGTGAAGAAAAAGAACGCAAGAACACCTGCAAGAAGCACAGAAGATTAGTGATTCCTATGCTAACTCTAATTTCCTAACACCTAAAGAATGGATGAGACAAAACAAACAGACAATAGATCCAAGGTTGGTTTAAGTAAGAGTTTGTAAACAATAAATTTCTCAACACTAATTATCTGCTGGATCTGTATTCTGACAGGAGAGGTATGTAAATTAATCAGTTACCATAAAGATATTCATGGGCCCAGAAAGACTTTAATGAATTGTTTTGTTTCATCATTCTATTGGATTTCATAACGAAATTAATAAATAATGATAAACAAGACAATGACATGGGATAACAAAGACCATTGGGTGGATATTTTCTAAAATAAAACAACAGTGAGCAAAATTCTGCTGCTTTAAATTTTATTGCTTGAAGAAATACTTGAGTATTTCAGATTAAAAAGAGAAATGACAGTGCTAGTGATAAGCACGACAATAAGTTTAGAACAGACCAATGCAACTATAACAGAAATTGCCCAAAGAATTTATTCTTGGAGAGGATGAAGATACGAACTAATTTCAGTATTTCATGGCTTAGATTCCAGAGAATATGTTTCAAATCAAATTTGCTACCCCAGTTTGAAAGTCATTCTACAGCAATGACAAAATATTTTAGATCTGTTCTTGGTACTAGTTTTCAACTTTTGATTGAAATATAATTCATTAGTAATCTTTTAAAGTATACAGAATACAAAATACAGTTATTTGTAAAATAATGTTTTGAAACTGCTGTGACAATTTAGAAAAACCATAAGGGAATACTGCCAACTTGAATTTCTGAAAGTGCTTCATTTTTAAAAAAAAAAAATCACTTTTCTGTCACAGGAAAACATGAATAATATATTTTGTTATTTACTGATAACTAAGAAAACCCTATAAGGATGTTAGAAATACTGTATTTCTTTTGCTATAGCTTATAGTTATAATGGGCTAGAATACAGCAGAGCTTCAGGCCCATCTCCTGCAGACCTGCACCACCTCCTCTTATATGTATGCTGTCTGCTACCAGGTGAATCTCATTTGCGATTTTGTTCAGTTCTTATGAAAGGAGAACCGATTGTGGCTGACTTATTGGATGTGAATTTGGTTTGATCCAGCTGTGATGCTTTGGCTGCAGAAGTCCTTGTGCCAGCAACACATGCAAGAGCAGTAAAAGCAATTAAGGAAAAGATGCTGTCAACAAAACACTGGGGGAGAGGGGGAAGGGGAAAAAAAAGAAAAAAAATCTATTTTAGTTCCATCTTGCAAATCCTAGAAACACAGCAAGAGCTTCCCAAATAGTCAGACCAATGAGAACTTCCAGCTGTTAACTAAGAATATATGAATATGGCAGGCATACTTGTAGGTACCAGAAAATAGAACATACCATTTGAAAAAAAATCGATTAGCTTACCTACACCACCAGCAACGAGAATTTTCCCCAAGAATAAAAGAAAGTCTGTAACTTTGTCCAGAACTGCAACTCTGTTCAGCAAAGAACAAATGATACATAATCATCACAAACCAGACATTTGTATTCTTTCTCCTTAAATCTATGGATAATTGACAAAACACGACCAAGAAGCTGTCTTCTGCTGGTTTCACAGGCTGACAATACAATAACGCAGAAACACAACACAGAGATGAGCTTTGTTACAGCCTAATCTGACGAGGCAAAAAAGCACTGTCTCTTGCTGAGTTAGACCTTAATGCAGCAATACTGCTACAGCACTTGAAGACTGTTTATTGCTCTTGCTAGTTAAAAAAAAAAACAAAAACAAACCAAAACACCAAAATATTTTTATTTCAGCCTTTCTACTAGGGTCATGGATAAGCCAGCCCAGAAGAGGCAAAGTACACACCAAACCAAAAAGCAACATTTGTGTAGATTGCTGGCAGGTCTTCTCCTATCTGGCCACATTTCATGACCCCATAACATGCCAAATCTACTATTTTAAGATATCACGGTACAACACTGAAGACAGGAGGCCTCAAAGCAGGGAGACAATCACAGATGAATGAATGAAGGCAGACAGAAAAATGGACCGTAAATCTGCAGCCCTCATTGAAAGCAACAGCAGGGAGTTTCTGCTCGAAATCCTGCCAGCCTGTCTTATCAGAAACTGCAGGTAAATAATGGGATGGAAAATGAGCTTTGTATCATCAGCCTCTTGACAGCGCTGAAGGCTATGGATATGGTAATATACAGCACGGACTACCATGAAAGATAAATGTTAAGAAATATTAAAGAGAACAAATCATCATTAACCTGTCAAAATTCAGAATTAGCAAAACACACAAGATAAAACAATCTCCGTTTGAAACAATAAAATTATATGCCCGGCTTTTAGCTATTGCTCTTACTGATTAAGAGCAAAAGCACAAAGGACAGTGAGGTGATGTTCTGAAATGCAATGAAGGCAGCTTCTCTTTCCTATTGCACAAGCACTACACGGTGTGGACACTACTGTACCAATATTAACACAGGGTAACAGAGTGAATGCACTCCATTCTCCCATCTGCAATCCTTTCCTCTTCTTTCTTAAGCATTGTTTCCATTTTCCTGTCTTTCAGCCTCCCCTTCCACTCCTCTCCTCCTCCCAGTCCTTCACGTAATAATTTAAACCACCTAACCAGTTTTACTGTCTCTCTTGCTTGGTAATTAGATTGTCTGCTATTGCATCAACATGGCCTGCTCCCATTATTTTTTGATCTCGCAGTAGTACAGGAAGAGCCAGGAGCAACGAAGAAAAGTACTGATGAGAACAGGGAGTTTGGCAGGAGTCTTGGTAGTGGGGAAAAGGGCCAGGGGAGTTCCCAGCACCAGGGGAGATCTGGTTATGTTAAAGATACTGGTTTTGAAAGCAAAGTATTCTCTCTTCTTTACTTCCACCCTCTGACTCAGGCCTTTCTGCTTTCCTTTTCACAGACAGTGAGTGGACCAAAGCTCAAGAAACACACGTACAGCAGATGATGAGCATCCCATTTCTGTATCGGTAGATCTCCTTTCAGGGGCTCCACTGGCTTCGTGGAGGCACTATTACAATCTACTGGGTGCTTATGAATTTAAAAGAGCAATCACAACAAAACTGTTAGATTATACCAACTTTGCATAGATTACTGTGCTGGACAGCCTGCTGTTACACACTGAGTGTTAGAAGTGAGGGCCACGTCTGAGGACAGAAGCACCTTACAATAATATTTGGAGGTGACATGGGAGAGGAAAGAAGTGTGTCTTCAGAGTGCAACAGCAGGAAATCCTGACATTTCCAAGGACTGGGAGATGGCCCCTTACCTTACCACATTCCTCATGAGCAAAAAGAATGCTTCCCTTGCTGAGGTGCAGAAGTTTTTACCATATATGGCAATCTGCAAAATAATAGTAGCTGTTAAGTATTTTAAATAATTAGGATACCTGCTTGTATGCCAGAATCTTACTGTGTGTAATGCATAGTTCTCTCTAATATGTGGCCTTGAAACCCAGATGAACATAAAGTACTTCCCCCAGTCACTTGCTGCCTCTCAATGCTTCCCACCAGGTTGGGACAGAATATTATGCATCTTTCCCCTTCAAATCACCTGATGATGAGCATGCCACCCCTTGTGATCTTGCAGGCAGTAGACTCAGTACTTAGTTTGCCAAGTAGAACAAATAAGGTACTTGTTGAGGGATTCTTCTCACTTTTCTAGTTACCTACACTAGAGTTATAGTCACTGGAAAGGAACAGGCACTTGTAGAGCAGAAATTAGTTGACCCCAGTAGGTATCTCCTTGGACCTGATGCTGCTCTCGCTTAAGAAGAAATCAGCAATACCAGTATCAAAGTCAGTGGGTTTACATCAGCATAAAGTAAAGCAGCTAAAGTTATTCGGGAACAAAACCACTTCTTCTTCCTGGAATAGTGTCCACAAGGGTAAGGTATACTAGAACAGCTCTTAGTGCAGTCAGTTTACCAACTGTAAACAAGACAGTCAAAAAGAATACTTCCTCTTCAAGATGGCATTAATTTGAAACATTAGTTGCATGAACATGGGTTATAATGGACCCATCACAGCCACCTCCTTTGAGATAAGAAGTCCGTGACTACCATTCAACCACTGAAATTGCTTCAAGGCAGAACATCCTAGGCTGAAATCTGTGTCTGTTTAGGTGAAAAAATGGAATTTCTCTTCTGGAAGCTAAGGAGGGTTATTTTAGGGTAATATCACTGCTGCTGCTAGTAGAATTTGTGCTTTTAACTTCCAGGAGGAAATACAGATACCACACGCCTTCTGACCTCCTTATTCAAACACTACCTCCAAACAGAAGTGTCATCAACATGCAATACGAAACAAGCTAATATTCCTGTTGAAATCAGGATTTCAATTGCTGAATCAGAGGGGAAGTTAACCAGTTATGCCATCCTTTCCCACTTACTTTGGGGGGTAAGGAGGATGGACAAATACAGGCATGAAAAGAGGCTGAGTTCAGAAGAAGGAAAAAAAAAGATCTTACTTTTTCATGGTAGGACCACATGCATTTCCTGAAAACTCCCAGAAATCCCATTATTTATTCAGCAGAGTCTAGTACTGCTGGCTGTTGACCAACTAGTAGTGGCTAGGATATTTTAGTGTCCCAGAAAGGGGAGACCACATGCAGAGGCAGCACATACCATGATGTAGGCATTTCTGTTTATAAATTTTAAGAATCTTTCCAAACACCAGAAACAGCATTTGAGGCAGCAGAGTAGAAATCTAGTGAAGCAGTTCTGTGTACCTGAAAAAAAGGAGGGAGTACATCATACATAGAACTCATGAACAGTCTTCAGAACATAGAAAGCTATCCAGAAGAAAATCTTAAATTGTGACAGAAGTAGAAACATTATTTCTTTTCTTCTAGGTATGGACTCTCTTTCTCAACCAAATTTAGCTCCCTAGCTTTCAATTAGATCAGATTCACATCCCGCATGAACTTTGCATTGAGTTCCCAAGGACACAGACTCAATTTGAGTAAATCAGCACAAATTCACTGGCTTCAAATGGAACTACAATGGCTAAAAATAATGTTGAATTACTCTCTTTTCATTGCCGAAAAAACATCTTAGGAAAGTAAGGAAGTAATTTACCAAAGGACATCTTAATAACCTAGAGCAGATTCATAAATCTCACCTTTCAGTTTGTGATCCAAGTACTCCAGTATTACTCTAATAAGCTGGACAATTGCAAGAATTAAGGCTCCAAATGCCAGCGAACCTGTATGGTATCTAAAACAAAATAAATGATTGTTATGTTGTGCCTATGTGTGTATGTACAATTATATACGTATGGGCGTGTGTGTGTGTGTATAGAAATAAAATTATAACTGGAAGAAGGTTCATTACTGAGAATTACATATACTAATGGACCTTCATCCAGATCTGCCAGAGAGAGGAACAGGATGAAGCCATTGGTGCTGTTGGTGTTTGTGTGAGTGCTGTGTCTGTGTCTGTTGATCTGCGTGGCCAGCTGTGTATGTATTTGTTGTATACAGGTGCACCCACTGGGAACACCTGCTCAGCCTTGTAATTGGTTGCACCTGGGGGCATGAAGCTGCTGCAGCCTTGCCACTATTGGGCTACAGGATTCAGCCTCCCCCTAACAACTACATTTTCCTGATTGTACTGGTTTTGGATGGAATAGAGTTAGTTTTCTTCATAGTAGCTTGCACGGTGATATGTTTTGGATTTGTGATGAAAATAGTGTTGATAACACACCGATGTTTTAGCTACTGCTGAGCAGCCTCAAGGCCTTTTCTGCTTCTCACACTGCCCCACCAGCAAGCAGGCTGGGGGTGCACAAGAAGTTGGAAGCTGGGACAGCTGACCCCAACTGACCAAAGGGATATTCCACACCATATGGTGTCATGCTCAGCAATAACAGCTGGGGGGAAGGAGGAGGAAGAGGGGGACCTTTGGAGTTATGGAGTTTGTTTTCCCAAGTCATCGTTAGGCATGATGAAGCCCTGCTGTCCTGGGGATAGCTGAACACCTGCCTGCTGATGGGTAGTAGTGAAAGAACTCCTTATTTTGCTGTGCTTGCACACACTGCTTTGCTTTACCTACTAAACTGTCTCAGCCCACTCGTTTTCACGTTTTCACCCTTCCGATTCTCTCTCCCACCCACTGTGGGGGTGTGAGCGAGCAGCTGGGCAGGGCTTGGCTGCCTGCCAGGATTAAACCACAACGCTGACTAATCATTTTCATTTGATATTCTAAGTCTGGCTTCCCTGGATGTAAAAGGAGCACTTGTTGGATACACGACAAGGCTCACATCCAGCTCCACAGTCTTACCGTATTGCTCGTCCAAATGAAGAGAAGAGTGGCCACAGTGGAATATCAGCTGGTTTTCGAGAGGCCCAGTAATAAGAGGCAAAGGCACCAGCAAGGGTACACTGACCCAGTGCAATTGCAAAGTTCACCAGCCAGAGAAAGACAAAGGCATTGGCTAACTGGAAGATGAAGATGTACTTATGGTACAGGCTTTCTCCTCCGTAAAAAGCAAAAGTACACTGAGCACCTGGACACAATTTAGTCACATTGGTTGTGTTAAAAGTCTGTATAGGAAGAAAAATAAACAATACAATGACAAGCAATGAATTATGAATTATGAATTCTTCAGTCTCTGAAGTTTTGCAGCTTAATACAAATAACATAATTCTCCTTGACGTTTCATTAGCTCATTCAACACTGCACTCCAATACTATGTAACCTGTTTACATATTTAAGGATTCATATTAATGTCTTATGCAGGTGCTTAACTTTAAATCATGCAGTTAGCAAACAGGGCTGTTCACCACATGCCTGAAACCTACATAAATGGAATTTGAATTTTAGAAATATACTTAAGATACATAAACACTTCAGTTTCATTAAAGAAAACTTGCTCACATAAAAAAAAAAAATTATTTATTTGAAAACCAGAGGCCAAATCTGGACTTTGGGTGAATTACCACAGTTCAATTGAAATCCACTGAGCTATGCCATTTTATACAAATCGTGGATGTGGTCACAATTTCCCTTACCTACCTCAGAGTATTAAAACAGGAGTAGTCTTTACACTGAATTACTTTTCCCTATTTCTATTGTTCATTTCATGTACTTGCTCAGTTTAGGCATGAAATAAAACCAGTCAATTTCTAATCCCTTTCTTTTTTAGTGTTCAGACATCAGCAGGGTGGGGAATTGTTTGGGATATACATAAGAGCAGCAGTACATTGAAATTTAAACACCTGAAAATAACCTTGATATAACATTTGATAAATATTTCTAGTTTTCAAAAAATACTTAAATTCAGCTCCACAATCAAATCAAAACATTTGACTGAAGACAAAAGGCAAAAAAGACAAATATTTTTGGAGCTTCATAAAGGTCACTGCTGTGCCAAAAGAACCCCAATATTTAGCTAAGCCTCTGCTTCAAAACATGGCTGGTCCTTGGGCAAGTTTGAGGCACAGCTTTCAAAGTCTTCCATTGCCTTTTGAGGACCACAAAATAGAATCCTCATAAATTTAAGAACACCTTTCCAAATAAACCTGTATTTCTGTGTCTTCCTTCCTCACCCTGTAAATTAGAATGGTTAATATTTACCTGCCTCACAGGACAGGTTAGCAGAAAAACTAGTTTATGTCTGTAAATTGCTTTGAACAAAGAAGTGTTATCTGAACACTAAATACTATTTTCAGATTTAACATGAGGAATCATTACTTAAAATACGCACATTTTCTACTAGTGTTGCATTTAATAGTGATTAAGAAATGCAATTAGTATAGCTCTCACTATAGGTAAATATTTGTTACACTTACCTCTGGGTCACAAGTCAGGTTTGCATACTTGCACAGTGTTTGATCAGCCATTACTTTATACACAGGTTCTCCTGATGTAGCCAGAAAACTGAATGAAATATTTTAAGGGGGAATCACAGAACTGTAGGCTTTGAGCAACTTAGTTTTCTGCAGTGGGTAACCACAAGCTCTAAAGAACTTGTGCAGATAACAGAAAAACTGCTCTTGCTATGCAGAGATGTGTATGAAGGGTTGATAGACAAGACTGAATACTCTCGTTACTTAGAAAATTAGGAAAAACTCCATCCCAGAGCTCTAGTAACCTCTGACCAGAACAGGCAAGGGGAATAACCTTGAAAGTTGACTCAGTCTTTCCTGCACATCTACCTTTGACAAGACAGATTATGCAGTAGTTCTTCGACAGTTCATATTTTGGTGGAAGTAGACAGAGAGCATAAGGATAAATTAACATTGTCCTGAACAGCAATAACTGACCCTCTTTGCATGTGAAAGAACAATTTGTTTTCAAACAGAAATTTTCCCCTTTCTGCTACCTTGCCAAACCCTTGCTGTTCCAGGAACAGACAGTGGTTGATGTTATGCAACTTAGAGAAGACTCAGTGCACTGTATGTTCTCTCACTCTTTTCCTATACTTTTCTGAACAAAACACACCTGGAGCCCACTCCACCCCCAGCTAACTAAGAGACCATTAACATCAGGCCTATAGAGCATGCAGCACATTAAAAGCCATATTCACTCCTTGCTGAGGGACCTTTTTCACCCCTTAAAGTCAACGGTACGTAGTACACAAGGCTTTGTATGATCCCCCTGCCCTGGCATGAATTTTAATCCAGTTCTTTTTAATGAAATTAAGTTCACTGTCCGATTTGTACATCACATGCAAACGTGGAGTGAGGAAGAGTGCATCAGTGCAGCAAATGCTAAGTGACCAAATAGCCCTCTTAACACTGGCTTGGTTAAGGTGAAATAGCAGAGAATTATCTTGTCTTGCAGACCAGAAGACTGTTCCTCCAGAAAGGTACACAGACAGAAGGATACACAGCTGTCACAGCCCAGTAGGAAATACAAATTGCAATGAGTATGAAGGTGACGATTGGGTAGAACAATGTAGACATTATATAGCCAATAGCCCTATGAAAGAAACAAAACATATCATTAAGCTACAACAATTTAAGAAACAAGCTTTTTATCAGTCCTCTTCTAGCATCACCCTATTTACTTGGAGCTACTTTTTGATAGTGGTAGCATAATCTAGTGCTGGGATCTCAGAATACTGCAGGTTCTTTCTTCAAATTTCTTCACATCTGCACTTTGTCATTTCTACCACTCCGCTTTTACCAGCAGCACTACAGCCAACTTTACCAATTTGCCATGTTCAAGTCTTCTACTTTGTCCTTCTCCATTACTGCTTCACAGATCCAGCTCTTTCCAGGTCAGAAACCCATTTGAATCACATCTCCTTGCTCACTGCTGCAGACATTACCCTTTATTTCCTTGTCCCACTCTGCTCAGCTCCTATGCTCTTCCTTCAGCTCCTACACACCTGAAATTACCTCTTGCTACTTTGTATCTGAGGACTCTCTTCCCAGCCCCTTTCCTGCCCTAAGTACTAACTATTTTGGGGCAGGGGCATTCAACTTGTCTTTGTAATGCCAGGACATGCTACCACCTTCCTGTGACTATGTAACTTTCCTTGCATGTGCCATAAAGGAGTGGTGCTTGCCTTTGGCTGTTGGCAGGCAGAAAGAATAATGGCCTTTCACTGTTGACAGCTTAGAGAGCTCCTTTTAACATCAAGGCTGATGTTTTAGAGGCTGACATACTAGAAATACTTCTTGTGGCTAGAATGTGACTAGTGAGCAGGAACTTGAGCATGCCAGCTCCTACTCTGCGGGGACTCCTCTGGAAGAAAGTGAGTTGACACAGCCCCTCTGGGTAAACTGGCTGCAGCTATCACAGAGGTGAACACCACCAGATGGGTATCTCACTGGATGTGATTTCAAAGAGCACATGTTTTGCTCATTGAAGCTTACAGGTTGGATATCTTTACGCTCCTGTCATCTACCACTTCCCATTACCCTAAATTTTCTTTCCAGTGACCATGTAAGCTTATTACAAGCTTTTGTCTCTTATTATTTTCTATAGTATTTCTCCTATGACTTGTGGCACTTCTGATTCTATTTGTTTCATAGGAGGCAGTTTCCAGAATGTAAAAGGAGACAAATTTACTCAGTTCCTGCTGTGAAACTAGTAAATGCTGGGGGGAATGCAAGGGAACTGTCATGTGCAACCAAGAGTTTAAGAGCAACACATCAATTTCTGTCTGAGTTTAGAGATGTAAAAGCCCTTTAAGAGTCACACAGAAGGACACGGCCTTATGCTGTCTGAGAAATAATCGCTACATATTAGCAGTGTTCAGCAGTTAATGGTAGGCCTTAGTTACCAGTAAGACCATGGACAGTTACTCCAACAAACTGAGTAACAACTGTTACTTGTTTCTAAGTATGGATTTCAAGTCAATTATTAGCATTATAATTGTAATATTTTTTAAAGAGTAGTTAAAAGATATTGAAAAATGTAATTTGATTTCCAGTCATTAGCAGCTTAATTTTCATATTCCTGCATACAGGGCATGGTCTGTTAGGTTTACAGTAATTACATACAGTGTTTCACCTCATGCCTTATGCATGAGAGTAAAAAAATTACCCTCAAGTGACCTTTCCATGCTGCTGAAAAACTACAGAATGTTATTACTTCTCAGCAGGAAGTTTATGAACTTTCTGAAATCCTTCTACCTGTCAAGGTTGGGAACAAAAGTGTTGCAGAGTGTTAAAGGTGTTCCTGGTTTTTAATGAACAGGAATTAAAGAGTATAATTCAGTGCTGCCAAAATTAATTGCTATGCTCTAATTGCACAGTAGCGTAAGACAGGAAACAGGTACCTGTCTGAATGCAGAACTTCAGTATTTCTTAATCCCATTGCAAAAATCTCAAATCCTAATTCCTGAGAACCACAATGTCAATGGAGATGGAAGAAAACTATAAGCAAGTGCACACAGATAAACTCAGAACTAACTCTATGTGCTCTAACAACAGAGCTCTACTTCCAAGGCTTATGAGACCTTAGCCTATTTGCAATGAAATTCAAGGGCCTGATGTTTTAAGACCATTTCTCCTTTGTTATATTCCCTTATTTTTTTTTAAAAAAAAAAAAAAAGAACTAAGCGTTGGCACTGTGTAAAACAGGAACCGCTGTGAACAAAGTCTATGCAGATTTCAGGAAACACAAAATGAAGAGGTCTCCTAGGCCTTCAACTCTCATATCCTGCTCTGCTTTCTTCTTTACTCAGAGCTGAAAAGAAGTATCTTGGACTGCACCATATTACAGTGTCTGGTCATGGAAGTCTCCTTTTCTCTCTGCAGATTTATGCACGTCCACACAAAAGTTTGATTGGAGCCAGAAGAATCCAGTCTTACCTAAATAAAAGCCACAGCCAAAACACCACCAATCCTCTACCACTAGTATTTCACTCTGGAGACAATCCAGTGACAGAGCAAAGTTGGCAGCTATAGGTCTCAGGCTTCTATTAACAGCGTACCACACTTAGCATTTCGGCTGGTACACCTTCTTGCACTGAGGATGCAAGTGGTACCACTAACAGTGTATGTGCTCTTAAGGCTGAGAGATAAGAAATGTCTTACAGCAAAAGAGAAAGCTCTTATAAGCACAACTTCATTAACAGAGAATTGGCATTCCTTATACTACCTGTTCGGCTCAACAAATCCAGTGTTGTACTTTAACTCCCAACTTCTGCCCCTGGTAGTGCAAGATGAAGCTCAGGAAGAGTGTACCCTAGAGATCATTTAATAAAATTCAAAATATTTTAAAATCAGACAAACATACCTACTACCTTCCTTCAACAGTGCAATAGCAATCCGGATCCGATTCCTTAGGAAGATCAGCATCAATATGATTATGACCTCAACAACACAAAGTATAACCACTGTAAACAAACAAACAAAAAAAGGTCAGATTTACCAAGAATCAAACCAATATGCTGCCTCTGTAAATTGTTTTTTTTTTCCTTGTATTTTACACTACTGTTCATGAACTCCATAAAATTATCTGCTAGAGCAGTTCTCTCTTTCTCTCACTGCACTTGCCAATCTTCAATCCCATTTCATAGTTTTGTAAGTTCCAGTGTAGGGAAATTCTACATGCAGAGAGTCAGTCAGAATGTGTAGGATCCTGACATCAGCATTTATAACTTTAGAAGAAAAATGGAACATATCGTTCTCAGGCAAAGATAATAATTTACTTAAATGTGACTGCAGTATTTGGCCTTGGATACAGTTCACCCTTAACAAATTCTACTTTTCATAAAAAAGCATTTTGCATGTTTATACTCTAATGCTGCTAATTTGTAGTATTTAGATACAATAAAATAAATAAAAAGGAGATGAAGAGTCAATGTTTTCATGAAGAGTGCATTTTTCTGATATATATTATTCTAACAGTTAGATTTACTTAAATCAGTAGGTTGGTTTGAGTATTAACCTGGCATGAGCTCCTTTCACCTCATTTGAGTAAAAAAAAAAAAAAAAGAAGAGGCTAAGGATAGGACAGTTTTGGACAAATTATTTTCACCTTCCAGTTGTGCTGCTGGAATCATACAAACTTGCTTCTGAGGTCAGAGAGCTGAGAGCACCATGTCGCAGAAAACTGCGTCTCTTAGTTATGAGAAGTGTTTGAATCATAACCCAGATCTGGTTTAAAGAGTTTGCTTCAGTCTGATTTCTATTTGTGTCAGTTCAAAACCTACTTCTGCAGTAGAAAGTAAGAAAATTCTCTGGACTTCATCTAGAGAAGACAGAGTCTTTAATGCCTGAAGCACATCTCCTCTGACTCTGAGACATATCCATTAATTCTGGGTGCTTCAGAGGAGCACATCCGTCACGTGGTTAGACAACATTTAAACCAGCCCAGCAGCTATGGATGGTTGCACACAGCAGGACCTGTCTTCTCCAGCTGAAACCAAGAAGTTTTGTGGAGGGAGAGAAAGACAGAAGGGATAGTGTCCCTAAGCCTTGGTGTCTGGAGGTTTGCAAAGGGACATGGGAATTGGCTTCAGGTCCCACCGCTTAGACATAGTCTCAGAATACAGACCCAGATAGTCACAGATGATATTAAGTTGTGATCCCAAGTATTATCGGTACCCCTAGCCATCAGAACTGCAGGTGACAAGTGACCACTGTGGTGCTCAGAGCCTCAGACTTTGTTCAGAACAAAGTTTTTCTTACATGCATTTCAGCACCTATTTTTGATATGGATCCCCATGAAGGAATCCATAATCAGGTTTCTTTAACGTTGGTCTCATTCCAGTTCGGCTCTGTTAACTTAATGTAGCTTGTCCCAAACATTGTGAAAAAACAATGCAATGTCAGTACATGATGAGTTCTAGACTAGGACTAAGAGGACCTATGTTTTCTTCAAGGATATTTAACTGCTTTGCTGGGTGACTTTGGAAAAGTAATTTAACTCCTGAGTACCTCAGTTTACTCATCCGAAAGTGACACTGACCTCGAGATAAACTGTACATTGGCTGCTAAGAATCAGGCTGGGGAAGAGCTTGGAGAGTTACAAGGAAAAACAGAATAAAGTCCTAATATTCTCTAGGGATAGCATACTAAAAAGCTCTGCCTCAACAATATATAGAAGATGCCTCATGAGCTCAATGATCCAACACAGAGTTAAATGAAGACACAAAGCAGAGAAAGGAGATTTAGGCTGTAAACTACTGCTCTATTAATTCAGCTACCAATAGGGAGAGGCAGTGTTTTAGGTTATGTCCCATTCATCATCAGTTAGTGTCTGTGTGCCTTCTAATAGAGCAGTAACAGCAGTGCAAGTAACATTTAACAGGTATATGTTCTCTCTTCCGTCCCTCCTTCCCTGGGGAGGGATGTGTATGCTGCAGGCTGTCTTGTTCCAGTAGGATTTTGTTTTAAATACACTGCCTGGGTAAGAAAAGGCAATGAAGCATTTTTGAAAATAAAGGTGATGAAATTTGCAATGGTTCATTCCACAGTCTTAGATCAGCCTCCCAGAAAATTCAATGACCTGAATGTAAACAGTTCTACAAAGATGTGTAGAGTTATTAATCTCATTTCTGGTGCCCTCGAAGAGGGAGAATGAACAGATTGGGAGAGAAAAATGCCCCTCCTTATGCAACTTCATCAGGACTAACTTAGTTATTGCCTTCTACTGCCCCATTATGAAGACTGAACACACAGGAAGTGGAATGCTAATAACACAAGCATTTTTCACTCACATCACTACTGCGATTGCATTCTCTCCCCATACTAGTCACCTTGCAAAAAAGTAGATTTTTGCACAATACAAAGAAAGAGAATTCTGCTTACTTCTCTGAGTGACATATGTAGAGGAGGAGACTTAACAAGGCAGAAACTGTAGCAAGACAGTGACTGATTCCCCTGAATATCCATTAACAGATACCGAGTTTAAAGGACACTTACTAAATGCTAACCATGTTTGCCTCAGTTGCAGGTAAACTCTGAAGTCTGTCTGGAATCCAATATCATAAACAGTGAGGTCAGATCCAGGTATTCCTTTAAGATGATCATACTCCCAGTAACAATGCCAGATGCCTTTTAAAAAACAATCAATATAAAATGAGTGTTTCTGAAGAGTGCAAAGACAAGTCTTTTAAAAAAATCTTTTACAAGCCAAGTGTTTTGTCCTCAGCATGTCAGGTAAGCAAAAACCAAAAACGCATTACTGTGAGACTAGTCAATTATAACATCACATATATAGACAGGAAATATCAGTACAAGTGAATACAGACTAAGCATACTATGGGTAGATAATTCAGGTTACCACATCTGGCGCTAAGTATCAGCACAGCTCAATTCTTACTAAATTTCACTGCCATTTAAGCCCTTCTTACTTAACTGTGTCTAACGCTAGGCATTAATTCTCCCAATTGTACACCTTAATTGATGTAATTACTGATTTTTCTTGCCCAGACTTAAGCAATAAGGAAAAATAGCCTCAGAGGCTAGAAGATTACACCTACCATAACCTATAATTCCGATCACACCAAAGATGAAAATCCAGAAGAGAACCCCAGCCGTGAACCTCAATAACACAAGGAAGAGCAGACTCACAACCATTGCAATGAACAGCCCACTAGAAAGACAAGAAACAGAAACACAGGGAAAACAAGTGTGAGAATCTTCACTTTCTTGTATGCCTGTTACTCCAAATGAGGGTCACTTCATCTCACATAAGAGAATGATTTGTAAAAATGTATTTCAAAATCTCCCTTATGAAATACATCCTATGGCTATTATCTGCTATTAGAAACAAACAGCTTATATATGATGATCTCACAGGGCAAAGCCAGAAATATTTGTACAGACTAGGTTCTCAGGTTGTCTGAATGGGACTAGTACAATGCCTTTTTGGTCACTTACACCAGCTGAACAACTCACTGCCTTTTTCAGTCCATGGTCTAGTCTACAGTACAGAAAGTTAAATTGGAGGAATACCTATGCATGGGGAGGTTGCTGTTTTATGTCCTCCATTAAAAATCCCTACTTGCAAAGAAACAATGTTAGTAAAGTAACATTCTAGGAGCTTTCCTAGAAGAAAAGAATTAAATTTAGAAGGAAAACCAGTGACTCTTTCTACCCATCAGAAGAAGAAATGATCAGGGCATCGTGATGCATAAAAAGAAACTGTTAAGAGCTACCAGCGGGACCCCTAGGAAAGACACCCACAGAGTGTCTTCTCTTTATCAAGTCTGTGGTAAGGAAATACTTGTTTTCCTTTCACTCCCAGAAAGCAAGTCAGAAAGGAAAAAAAGACTGCAAAAGGCTTTTTCACTCAGCGAGGCCTTCTAAAGCAATGTGAATAAAGCAATGTGAATAACGATCCCATCCAACAAACATCCAGTTCAGATGCTTCACAGAACATTTCATTTCTCAGAATTTTCTCTGAATGTTCCCAGCTTATTTAGCCAGTTACCAAAGATAAAAAATGGGTCAGCCTGATCATAAACAATCAAAACCAGATGTTTTGGGCAAGCTAAGCCAGATGGGCAGAGGGACAAGAAAAAGAACACCAGCTTATTTAGGTAAACCTTTGTAAACTGGTCTTAAACCCTAGCCCTTTAAAGGCTTCCTAGCATGACATATTTTCCCCTTCTGAATGGCTTGTTTGAAATTCGGAATGTATTCCTCAGAAAAAGTTGTAGTTTTGTAGCTTATGACTCTATTCTTGAAAGCAGTAAGTTATCTTTCTCTAAAGTTATCTTTAGATATACAAGTGTCCTAATAACACCAAAACTGAGTACATGGTAACAACTGTCCTCAATAGACTGGTTCCCTTAAACTGAGGCTTGAAAGCAGCATTTCTTTTTGGGTATGCTAAAAAGACTAGAGTAAATCCATATTTAATTTTTAATCCGGCCTCCTTTCACTATCAGGCCTTCATTGTCATCACCCAAACTCTGTAACTTGGATATATTTGTTCAGAAATCGTTAGATGTATGCTGTCATTTGGTGAAAAGTGTGAAGAAAATTCTATCCAACTACCTTAAAAGTAGCAACAATTCCTTATAAAAATAATATATTTGAAATGTGGAAACTGGCCTCAGTATTTAGAATTTCTTTTCAAAAAATGGTCAATTCTCTCTCCAGCCTATCTGCTCAGTGATATCTCCTTTGAAAGAATCTGCAGCATAAGCCTGATTTCAATAAGAGATCTAGAGAGAACCGAGCTTGCTGAATACCAGTTTCTTGCCACTGACTACCGTGAGCACAGTATCAGACTATGAGAATGCTGTCCTCCCACCAGTGACTGAACACCTTTAAAAGCTGACAACTTATGTTTCTGAACTGACTAATTCTCCATATTAAGTTTATCAGCTAAAGTTTATGTATTTATTGTTGTGGATTTGCATTCAGGCTTGAATAATGTATGCTTAATATATGCATATTATAGGCTCTCACCTGGCAAAGACTTCTGGTCCTGTTTAAATTGATCAACAACCTGGCCCATCAAAAACAGTATTAATGGGCTAAGAATGCACATATACTTACCTATTTGCTTCAGCAAAATAGCTACTTCTTTGGTTTCAGTGCTGCATTTTTACTAATTGGTGGTTAGTGAGTATTAACTGCAAGATAAAGTTAATACTGTTCAATACTTTTTGTTCTTGATGTTGCTTTGCCTGCTACATTGGATTTATGGATTTATATTGGATTTATGGATTATAATGGATTTAACTATATATTGCTAGTATGAGTTTAGAAATTATGTGGGTTTTATATATATATATATATATTAATGACACTTAGCCACTGCGACTGGTTTGAAAGTCTCTCAATTAAGATTTTTCAGTTTTGGAATGACCACGCAGATGGGTCCTGCAACAGAAGACAAGACCTCCTGTTTTTCTGCCTGGTAAGATATTATAAAGCTACTCCAGATCAACTGACACTCTGTGTATGTATGCTGTGCTATCCTTACCTCATATACAGAACCATAACAACATTATTATCATGTGATGAAAGGAAATTACAGTTGCTCCTTGAGTTTAAAAGTAGGATTGGTAACAAACACATACATGATCTGTTTTTCAATTCCCAGCATGCTCCAAAGTGAGTTTGGAAAGAATAAAAATACCCATGAAAATCTTACATTAAAATCCAATACCAAGAAATGGCATAGTCTTCAAAAATTTTCATTCCAACTGATCTTGCATCCAGGACATTATTGATGCCGCTGAGAAAAGACAAACCAAAGAAAAGGTTGCTTTAGGTAGAAAAGCAGAATTTATTTAAACAACAAATAGGCTCATTGAAAGAATTTGAAATATCTTTGCTAGTGATAAGAGTATATTACTATCCCCCAGCTCCAGTTCTGTAAACAAGCCAACATCAATCACAGTTACGCCAAAGAAAAAACCCACGTAAAAATGTCTATACAGCTCCTGAAAAATCTTTATTAAAAAAGCTTTATGAGTACTATCACCAGATATAATTGCTTATTATGTCACAAGAAAAGTGTATACTGTTAAGATCTGCAATGTACCAAGAGCCAAACAGTTGTGACTCCAGAACTGCTAACAGCAGAGAAGCGGAAAACAGCTCAGTGAAGCAAAAGGTTGATTTTATGGAACTGTTTTCCTGTCCTGCAAAGTGCTTGCCCATATTAATGTTCTCCTAAGAAGAAATGAAGGATCTTCTTATCAAAGAACAGACACTAGTCATAGATGCCAGAAGAAGGGAATTTAATAAGGTGCAGGTGTTATCAGTGTTGGTAAGGTGCTAGAATGTGGTAGCCTTGGATTGAGAGGTAAGAAAAGGTACCCCTGTGCTCCAGACAGGCTGAGGACTAACAGCAGCTGGAAAAGTGAGGCTACTGCAGCAGTTTTCTCTCATCCTGGCTGACGCCCAGGATTAGAGATGCTTGCTGTCCATCTGCAAGGGAGGTGTTGTCATGCATCAGAGCCCAGTACATCACTTTTTGACCTTTAGACGTGTACTAGAAACAGGAGCACTCTGATGAGGTGAGATGCCCAAAGTACTAGGACAGTTCATGTTAGTAGAAAGGCCATCATAGGAAGGAATAGCCAAGGCCATTACTGGCTGGCCTGCGTCCTGCAGCATGAGGATTTCATTTTGAACCTCCTTTAGCTTTGTTTATTACTAATTTTTGCTAGGAAAAACAAGAAGAATAATTTAAAAACTGACAGTCAGTCTGAGACAATCAGACTAAACTTTTGGCTCTTTGCTCATTTCTGTATATCACAGCGCTGGTTTTCCTTACTGGAATTTTGCAAGTGCCCAGGCACAGAGAGACCATTTACTAGCAAGTCTTCCCTGGGCACCCTCAGCCACTTGCTACAACAGATTCTGATTATTTTTTCAATTCCTAAATTATTTCACAATCACAGAATCGAACAAATGAGCACTTAAGAAGGGTAAAACCTACTTTGCAGCTTCCCTGAGATCAGTTACATTTCGTGTTTTCCCTCTTCCATCTTTGAACGTGGTCTGATTTGCTACGGTGAGCACACCATTCTTTGTGGAGAAGTCTGGGAAGCATCTCTTAAGAACTATTCAAAAGATCAAAACACAGCATGCATATTACATTTCATGTCAAGTTCCACTTCTATCGCTTGTCTTTTGTAACATTTTTAAATCATTTCAGATTTGCAGTCAATTGTTTTTCAACTGATTACCTAATGATATGTTGACTTCGACAAATCTTGGAAGAACCATTATATTCAAGATTATGATTTTTATGCTCTGGGGCTTTTTGTCCAAGCTTAGGCATGGTGGGATCATAGCTTTCAACTGGAGATTCTAGGTGCTACCAAATAACAACAGTAGTAGCAGTTTAAGAATTTGTAATAAAGGCGGAACTTACTCTCTGGCAGTATCTGTGCAGCTTACAAAAACTACAGCTTCCCAAATATGTCGTTTCATGGTAATAATCAAACCAGCCCCCAGGGACAGACTCAACATGACTGGTCACAAATGGTATTAGCACACAAAACAATACATAACAGCAAATATCAGTTCCTCATACGCCAGATGAGCTGCAGTACCAGCCACTATCACTAGATATTCTTGGAGAGGAAGCAATGGAGAAAAGACAGAAACTATCGGTTAGTCAGAGGGAGGAGGAGATTATAAAAGAGAGAGAAAAGGAGAGATGTTTACGTACTTATTTATGCTGCCCTGCTCTTTGCTGCAAAACGTTCTGGTTTTCATTCCAAAGGGAAGAGCAGGTCAGTCCTCCTACACAGCCATACTTTAACTTTATATAACAATTCTGTGCTTATCAGGTTCCAACAAATACTGATGCCATGGTTCAATATTCAGTCTAGAATATCTACCTCACCAGTTATTCTGAGGAAATAATTAAGTAACATGTCTCTTTTCCTCCTTCTGTAATCTTTGCCCCTTGTTGTAGTCTAAAAGAAGATAAACTGCTTCTTCGCAAATTATTTTCTGTCTTTTGGGTCAGTACATCAGTTTTCATACAAATTCTTAATATTTTTTTTAAATTGAATCCATATGTTCTCTTTTTGATAACCTCTCTCTGGTTTACATTATGTCTATTTTAAAGCATGGAAAAATAAACAGCAATTTCTTATTTGCATGAGCTTCCGCGTCAGTGACAGATACTCTTGGCATTACACTTCTGCAGCTGAGATGAGCTCTGAGACCTGTATTTATCTACTCAGAAATACCTGCTGACCATAGTGACAAAAACATTTTTTGGCCCCTTAATTCTTCTGTATGCCCTGCATAGCCAGCACTGCAACTGAAAAGCAAGCTGCATTGTAACTGGGCTCAAGTATCGTCTGAACTTCAACAGCTGGCCATATGATCTTTCCTACATTCATGGCATTTTCTTGATGCCAATAGGGTTGCTTCCCACATGTTTTGGAAGGCACAATTTAATCTGTTAAGCTTTTGTTATCAGTGATGATTCAAGGGCAAGAGCGAGCTCAGCTTGACCTGATCACATGCTGAATGTTCACAAATGGCAGTTAGAAAAAATAATAATAAATCTTTATACTTTCAAACTTTAAAATTGAATGGACGTCACTGTGAGATAACAGACAGCTCCTAGTGACCTTGCCACAAAACACTTTTCAGACTGGAGCTGTGCTTTAATGTGAACGCTTATAATCTGCTAAGATGTGTGTAAGAAGTAGAACCACTCACAAGGCCTGCTTGGAATGATCATCGAAGGACAATCTTCATCACGTAGGACTTGAGCAACAGACTAAAAAGGGGAAAAATAGGAATGCTGAATACATAGCAGAATAACTACGTGTTTTTCGTTTCTCACCCAGTCTGAGAAAATGCCCCAAACTGGGCTTTGTAGCCTCCTCCCCGAACTTGACTGGTGGAGCTGCAAGATACATTCATGACATAAGTGAGAATCCAAACTGGCATTGTGATTTGGGAAAAGACTATTCTTCTTTCCTTTTCTAGTGACAAAAAAGAAAAGATCTGTTCACTTTGGATCAGCATCTAAGCCAGAAGTGACTGGGCAATTGTTCCTTGCCTCCCCTTCGCCTTTTCTCTTCAAGTAGAGTAAGAATTTAACACAATTAATATAGCTGAATTGCAAGGTCATTTAAAGATGGGAGCAATAACGCAGCACATTTGAGTGCAAAATCAGTTACATGAAGGATAGAATAATTTTCCTAGCTAAATTACTAAGTAGCTATAGATGACTCGGGAGCCTTAAAAACTGGTTTGAGATACTCTGCTCTACTGCTGTGGAGTACCTAAGTACTAAAGGATACTGCTTGCCACAGTACTGCAACTACATGGGTAGCTGCAGATATTCTTTTAAGCAAACAGTAATCGTTTAAAGAGTGGGGAATTTGGTGTGCATACAAGACCTTCAGCCCTGATTAAATCACTGTCAAACCATACATGTGGGACAACTCCTTACATGGTGAAATCAGAATAATTCAAAGCTTTGATGTAGCTCAGTAAAATCATGCATATTACATATTGCTTGAAGAAAAAATGTATTCCATCACCTACTGATACATACACACCTTGCGAGGATTGTTAAAACCAGGTTTGCAGAACTGCTTGAAGTAATTCCACTGATCTGGTTTATATCTGTAGGAAGCCTGAACATCAATGTAGGTTGCAAACCTGTCTGGGCACTTTGAGACACAAAGCTGCAAGAAAAGAAAAAAAAAAAGAGTAGAAATACACTGCGGGTAGAGAAGGGTAAGGGAAGTCAGTGCAATAAAAAGCAAGAAAAAGGCCACCTATAAAAGTGCACTGTTTTATGGAATTGCCTTCAGTAATGTTTACTGCAGTATTTAGAAAGTGTTTTCTTTTTGATTCCCTAGATGAATGCTTCTAAAATTCTTTGATAGAATACACTTTCAAAGTCTCTCCTCATATCTGGCATATCAAGCCACTCTCTGTATCTTCTTAGGTTCTACACATTCTGGTAGATATGCAGAGCTTTTAGTTTGTTGAAAAAAAAAAATTTGGTTTTTTTGAACACCAGGAAGAAATCTGTTGGATCCTCCTCTACTTCCATCAGCAACAGTGTATATGAGCAAGGTCGTGCAGTAGCAACTTTCACAGGATACATGTAATTTCTATTACATTTATAAGGAGAACTTTATTAAAAAGAAGTTTCACGCAGCTAAAATTGTTCCACTCTTCTACACAGTCTCTTCAGTCAAATACATATCCACAGATATCATTCAAGTCAAGTTAGGTGTAAATCACTCAAAGGTGACTTTTTACTACTGACTAATGATGAATCTCTCCTAGTTACAAAGCATGTGCATCCCTCTTGCCAAGAATGAAATTCACACCACTCAAGGTACAGCCATTATAAACTGGATTTATGTGAGAAATCAAGTGAGGACTGGGGTTTGATGAATGCATCCAGTCAGAAGTTATGATTCAGATTTACGTAAGGGAGAAGCAGCCACCCCAATACACAGACTCTGAAGGCTCTGTTGGTCACTGGAATCATGCAAGTGTACAGCTGTTCTGACTCCTCAGTGTTCCTAAATACTGTGAGGTAGTTTGAAGTTCATCTTCTTAGCAAGTTTCAGCCTTTTCTAGAAGGCTGTTCTCTGTTTCCAAAGCTGTGCTATCCAAACACCCTTTGCAAAGCTCTGCTATCCAAGTACCAGAGAGACATCATGCATGAAACTGTATTTCGCCTCAAGGGCATTCCGTCATATATGATTCACCTAAAGGAATTTTGGGAAAAGATCTTATACTAGTCCTTAGAACAGGGCAGATACTGCAAGAGGGTCTTTCTAGACAAGTACTACAGCCCTATGCAGTACCCACAGGCCAAGGAACAAAGAAAGAAGAGTTTTGACCTTGCTGGGACAACAGGTGACTAACAAGTATGCACTTTACTATAACCTCAGTTTCCCATCTATGAAGCAGGCAATGAAATGTGCTGTCTATGGATCCAGTGAACTGTAATAACAGTTTGCAAATCCACATTCTTACTCAAGAACTGAAGCTCTTCCCATGCCAGTTCTTGGGTTTTTCTTCTCCTGCCATTTGATATGAATGGGACAGCAATGAAAGACCCTGTCTGCAGTTCAAAAGAGGAATTATCAAACAAACATTTCTTCAGCATTTTCACAAGAGACCAGAGAATTAACCATCTGCAGTAGCAAACAGCATTCAAAAACATTCTCAGTTTTGGAGATGTGTGTTTGAAAATAAACAAAATAGCTACTCTGCTCCCCCAAACTCTCCTTCAACAAGTATTTCACCTTACTTGATTCATGACCACTGCCAACTTGACCACAGCACCAGTCAAATCCCACACAATGACCTCAGTATTTCTGAACAGGCTGAATTGTTCCAGTAACAGAGTCTAAAGACTGCAGGGTAACAGTGTCGGTGTCTGCATGTGGACAGATGGGGATTCCTGAAGCAAATCTGCTGCTCATAAAGTTTCCACTCTGACAGCAACTGGTCAGTGTTAAGAGAGTTCTTGCTCTTCCTTGCTGGAGATTTCCATCTCTTCAGCTGTGTCAAATAGTCCATACGGTCACACTAACTGATAGGCCAGAAACATCTATCAAGGATAGGGATCAGGAGTAAGGGCAAGCTGGAATGGGAAACATTTTAAAATGATAGTCAAATAAATAGACAATTAACATTTGTCATCAGTAAATTGGTTACCATATAACAACCCTCATCCAAATTAATACTGGACTTCACTGAATGTTGTCAAGACGGCTGAGACCATACTCTGTCACCTGCAGTTTAATTACACAGTACAATTACTTTGGCAGCAAAGTTGGATCAGAGTAGTCCTGCACCTAATGCTGCACTGACCTACCCCATGCTATAAGCTGTTGCCTCCTAAGGTGAACTGACATAACTGGTTGTGCAATTGTTCAAGAAACCAGGTCAGTGAAATGGTCTCATGTAAAAAAGATCAGGAGGATAATTTTAACCCACACAACTTCAGTGACTGGGTTTATTTCACAGCTTCATGAGAAGTTGCAGCACAGCTAAGGGAGTACAAATTGTGGCATAAGGCAACAACAGGCTTTCAAGATCTTCACTTTTGAAAGTGCCATAGGCTCTAACCACACCCAGATACTCCTGTCACTGGGGATATGCACATTTTCTTGAACATGTCTAGTTTGGAAAACTCTAGATGTCAACCAAAATTATTTTCTGCATGCACTGATTACTACTGGATAGCTGCCTGTGATGAATTCATAAGTAACAAATCACTGTATTCACCTAAACAGACTTTTTTTTTTGTCAACTCTTATCGAAAATACACAACCTTGTGTATTTTCTATTTATTTTTTCTGACCATCACAGGCTACAGAGACTGTGTGCTACATGTCATCTATGAAACAATCATATTGTATTTTGAAGGATATGAACAGCAATTTTTAAATCCAAATAAATGGATGTCTAGTTCTTAAGCACAATGACTAAGAGCCAGGGAAAATATTTTATCTCTGTATTTCACTCACCTGTGTTGTAGGGCACTGTAGGTTAATTAACACTACGGGGCTGGCACATTTCAGAATGTTAAAGTAAAACAAAATGGTCTTGTTCCTATGGAAGTGGATATAAGATAATTAATGTTACAAATATGGGTGCTTATACATCCTACCATCCAAAAATTCATAGCATATATTAATATCTAAATTCTACTATTGTGAATGGTCATATTACAAACACAAGACAAAAAAACCAAATCCCAAGCAGACCTTGAACGTTCTGTGCCAAGACATCTCTGAAACCAGAAATATTTGTTCTAAAGAATGCTAATTTTGAAGTTTTTTCCACAGTAAGGTTTTAAGCTGAAACAACCCTAGGCACTGTTACAGGTATCTGTAGTCCTGCCTCTAAGAAGTGAGGTCTTGTAAAATACCCCTGCAAAAACACTGTGGTCCCTTTGCCTACACTGAACACATTGCGTATGTACTGCATGCAAAACTACTATCAGCAAATGCTACACTGTAAAAGCTGCCGATTTTTTGTTGATCAGAAGGTGGCACCAAAATCAATCAAAAGCTTTGTATGGTTGGAAACCGAAAGTGGCTGGCCAGGAAACAGAATAATAATAGCATCTGCTAATAATGCTGATAAACCTCCTTTGATATAAATAAGGGACAGTTTGAGGGGTTTGCACCCCAGAATCCACGCACTTGACAGCTTCTGGAACTTGGCACCTTGAGGTAGCTGTCACCTCAGTTTGGATTTGTTGAAAACTGATTACTCCAAGATCTCTGGATTTAAACATCTGGGTTTTGAAGACAGCAAAATATGCTGTTAATCTTTGCTATGTCAGAAAATTATCATATAGCTCTAGTGAAGATTGTATGGCAGTAGTCCTGCCCTTTTTACGTGAGACTTCCAAGTCAGCTAGCCATGCCAGGACTATACAGTGTCCCTATAAGAAATAATGGTGCATATGCCCTGCTATGGCCTATGATGTGCAAGAGAACACAGTAAGTGGTGTTTAAGCCACCACTGACCCTCACTGTGGCAATGCAGCACAGAGAGAGCTCTGCCTTGGGAGCAGGATGGCAGTATTAACAATGAATTGTGCTTGGGCTAACAAAGCTGCCGCTCTTCTGTCTGCAGACTTGGCACAAGTCCTGCTCCCACATCTTTCCATTGTATCCCCCAGTCCAGGACATACCATCTGAACTTCCACCAGCACGTGGCTCCCACCAATTGCTGAACATGGCTATGCCTTCAAAGCCATTGTATAGCATCACTGCACATTCAAGCTCCCTTAAAACTGGGACTAGCTCAACTGCCTGACATTTTACAAGGTTAAATTGTTTTCACTGAGGTATGTTCTACTACGCACTGTTGAACAAAACATGCACCCTGGCAAAAACAATTCACTATCATTAGCTGCTATTTCCTCAAATCAATAGAATAAAATTTTGGACTGAAATGTCATCATTCTTCAATAGTTTCTTGAGAGTATTTATAACCCATGAGCTGCTCAAAGCCATTGATGAAATCTTTTTTTTTTCTTACGTCTTAGCCCACTTGCTGATAGTGACAGCAGAAAAGAAAGTTTAAACATATACATAACACAAGAAAACAGTCACTGCGAAATAGGTCTGTGTTCTTTATAATGAATTTGTGTTGTATTCCGTGATTACACTGTGCTCTGTGGAAGGCAAAACAAGCTTAGAGATTACATGGAGATTAATGGATGGATTACAGGGAGACACAAAGAGGCCTAAGAGAGACACGCATGACAACACAAGGTAGAATTAATTTGACTGCATGGAATTCATTGGAGTTCAAATGGGTTTTTGCATGAGCTATGAGCGTTGGCTTGGTTTTTAGCTTCTTTTTTCTACTCTTCAGTGAGATTGCTGGGAATGCTTGTTCCAAGCACAAGATTCAAACCCCAGAGACTGTGGTCACTTTCCAAGGAAAAAAGTCTCAGACTAAGCCCTTGGGGGCTTTGGAAAACCATAGTCCTGGGTTCACCTTTCACACTGCTTACTTTCAGGGCATCTGAAAAATCTGACAACGGTGTCAATGAAGGCCTGACAAGCACATCCCACACCTCCACTTTTAGGGACTAGAAGGACTTGGTCAGAGGGGCCTTCTGGTCTACTGCCATAAACACTTTTGCTTTTCCAGTAGGTTGTGTTCTGTGTCCTTTGGCTTATATTTTTATAAGAAACTCCCCAATGTAGCAGATAAGTGCTAAAACACAGTCTCAGTAGCTGTATTATTCCACAGCAATCACATATATGGAGGGACATTTGTGAATACAAACTGGAAATCACATTGTAAGAAATAACTAAAGGGAAGACTTCAGTAACAAAGAGAAAGAGGGAATGGGAGTGGATGATAAGAATCGGAGAGAAGCATCTGGCTACACGCTACACAGTGCATGGGACTCCCAAACCCATTTGCCCACTGCTTCCTACAGACCAGAGAGGGGACAAGGACAAATTGGGGGCGAGGGGGGGGAGCAGAGAAGGGGTGCAGCGAGGAGAACACAAACAACACTACAACTTTTTCTCCTAGTTTTTCATCTTCAGGAAGCTGCACTCTCTAACAGCTGCTGTGAAGAATCTTAGTCAGCGGGTGGAAAGGGTCTTCTTGCACTATATCTAGTCTGTTTCCTCTGTAAAAAAAAACTTGAGAGGATATAAAGTCCTAGTTCGGCCTCTGTTCCACTCCCTATCTCCTGCTCCTCCCTTTCTGAACCGCCCTTTGGACAGTGGCTTCCTCATTTTTTTCGCAGAAAACCAAACGGGAAAAGAAAGAGGCAGCAAAGAGCTGTTGTCAAACACTAGCTTCTGTTTTGCTTCCTGCATAGCATCCAGCTTCTTGACAATGACAAGGGCAAAAAGGGTGCCTAATACTTACTTTTTAAAAGGGAGAAGGTGAGGGAAAAAGCAAACTATTTTTTAAATTCTGTTCCATAAACACTTAGATTTTCAGAGAAAACATTGATGCGACACCTTTCTTTCTGCAGCAGCTATTTTCATGTAGAAGTGCTCTGTTGATATCAACTAATTAATTTAACTCTCATAATTCAAAATTTAAAAAGACTGGAAAACTGAGACAAGTAAATAGAGCCGTTTGGCTGATATCCCCAAGGAAGGTATGGTTACAGCTGCCTGTCTCCCAGACCACTGTTTCTTCTCTACTAGCACTGGATAAGCACCAGAAAAAAACAAGAGCTTTTCCTTATGGTCTTTTCTGTTATTTGATGCATGTTGAGAAAAACTGAGAACCAGGCTACAATGCTTTAGGACTACTCTTGTCCCAAAGTGGACAGAAGAATTACTCAACGGGTTATTAACTGTCCAAACTTTGGCATTTAGAAGCTGTGCCAGCTACTCACTTTCTATGCAATTAGTGATGCAATCTTTAAGTTATATTCATACTTCACTAAAAATATTCTCTGAATGATGAAAACAACTGCATTATAGTAATAATTTGGGTCTAGATTTACACTGAGCAACTAATCTATTTTGGAACTTTATTTGGAATACATGCAGTAAGAGCGTCACTGTCTCTTCAACTTCCCACATGAACCCCAAGCAGACAGAGAGATTTGAAACCTCACATCTTATTCATAGTGCATGAGTAATAAAGGTGTGTGAATGGATTTAGTACTCACTCATTGAGGGTATCTTTCTGACCACAGAACTGCCCATAGCTGTCAGTTGGATGAATCACTTTCCTGGGGTCACCGTGCACCCAAGCTGCAAATATACACATATCTTTTAACATTTTAGTCAAGTGTACACAGTTAATAGTTGAAACTGACTAGCATGAAAACGTATCACCTCTAATGTACCATTTTAGTCTTTGCTGATCACCACTGAAGACTATTGATTTGTAGATTTCCTAATGAAAACCTAAAATATAAAACAAACTAAACCGAACTCAGATATAGATGAATCAGTAAGAAAGCAAACCAGTTCACTTTTTACCTTCAGGACACATATATCTGGGTTTTATCCAAATGGACTTAAAAAATAATGGTTATTAAAAGAGAAAAGAAGAGGAGCTAACTATGTAGAAAAATTTGAGCGTTCACAGACAACCACAATGGCATTGAAATTAATGGGATTACCTGGGTGTGTAACAGAAATACACAGGGTGTGACTGAATCTAATGGACTCCATTTGCACTAAGAATGGAAACAAACTCTCACTTTGTAAATGAAAACATTTCCTGACGTCTCACTTGGCTATTGTCCCATTTTTCAGTTATTAGGTCTGCACCTGGCAACTTATGTATTATATGCTAGCATGAACCATAGTACTGCATGGGAAGACAGGCTTATATTGAACTTTTAAACTTCTCCACTTTGAAGCACGATTTCTTCTCCAAGCAATTTTCACCTGCACCATTATTTCCCTTTGAGGATCAAGTATACACCAGCTATCACTATTAGTATCGTTATTTCTAAGCTGCAGTGTACTGTCCTGACTAAGCTTCCTTCATGACTAGCCAATGACTCGCCTTTGAACTGTTTTGAGTACTAACTGCTGATTTGACCCTAAATAATGGAAATTTCATTTATTTTTAAGTATCATCTGAAAGTAAGATATAATGCCAGAATATAATTTCATATAACTACCCTGAGCTGACACCCTAAAATCAAATTGCTAGAGAACTGGTAGAAAACATCACTGATCTCCCAAACATTTCCTTGTGCTTTTATTATGTGGAAAAGATTACAGGTATTACAAAAATTTTAGTCCCAACCTTCCCACTCTTGCACTATATACTGAATGTCAGGAGCCCACTTAGCCTACATTTTAGGCTTTGATCTAAGCAAACCACCTTGAACTTGCTTCTTTGTAATTACCCCATTTTCTCTCAACTTTGTGACATTGTGTTTAGTCATTTGTGAAACTGCCATTTTCCTCAAGGTCACTTCGGTAAGAATTACAGTGCTTAACAATAATGATATGTACAGTAGAGACAGAACCTATATAAGATCTCAGACTGCAAATTCATTGAAATGTTTGGGACAGGCAGAACATCTTCAATGACTTGCAAATAGCTACAGAGAATCTGTAAAGCTACCTTTCACCTGGAATGGTTTTACGTTACGAAAATGAATCTGCTAGTTCTTTTTAACCTATGACAGTTTTCCTGTGTTTTGGAGTTTGTAAATTAACCTGCTGCTTGGTATCAAACATTTTCTGAACATGCAGATTAAGTGCATTTCAGATTAACTGTGCTGTTCTGATACTCAGGGAAACCTAAAGTGCTGCCTAGTGTTAAACCCCGTTTACTTTTTCATTTGTTAGCCCCCACTTACTTATTTCAGTAGCATTATGTAATAGGAACATTTAGGAGGCATCAACTCTCTCTTAGGAATTCCTATAGTCAGTTGATAACTCATATGCATACATGACCTTAGAAAGCAGACAGCTCTCTGGTGATTGCAATGAGTCTGCAGGTTATGCCACATACACCTTCTTTCATCATGACTCTGACAAGAGGGAGTTTTTCTTTCTACTTTAATATGACCTTGCTTTTCATACACATAAAAGCCTGGTCCCAAGTGGATCAAGCTCCTACACAGACCTGAAAGGCCTTTCAGGCCTTACTTCTATGATATTAGATGACTCTAATACATGGGTGTTTTCCCAGCCCCAAAATTATATTTTTAAATTAGTTTGGCACATTATTAAAGGGACTCATTTTTCGCATTTGACTGTATTTTTTAACACCAGCAAAACAGGTAGCAGTAGAGAGAAGCCCCACCATGCCAGATTCAAAGTAGTGACAAAAATTTTGTAGTGAGACTTATATCTGCTTCATATAGATAATTCGGAATTAGTTGCTACTGCCAACAATATCCCTTTCCTAAGTAGCATATTAAACCTGGAATTATTTTTCACTCCTCAGACAAACTTGGGAGAAAGGAGATAAACACTGCAACATAATGTTGGTTGGGTCTTTTTTTGCTACCTCAGTCTTATTAAGGATCTTTCCGTAAGAAGGGCCCATCTGACCCAGGCTTGCTTCCTTCAGCCTTTTTGGGTGGACTAACACAGCCAACAAGAATAAAACTCAGCTCATCAAATGGGAAGAGCAGTGTATTCTCCTCACGTTCTTCTTAGTTCTAATACAAAGTCTGCTGAAATATTTCAAGAGGCTCCCTTGGTTTCACTGAGTTTGTATCAAACCTTGGTCTCAAATATAATCACTTACCTTTTGCAGGGTATTTCTCAATTATTAGTAGAAATTAGCAGAGTATAAACCATGGAACACACTGCTCACTTCTGAACAGAATTTCTGTTAAGACTATACCTGCTTTGCCATTATCGAACTGGCTAAAACTACTCCTCCTTGGTAGTAGTTGTCCTGTGTGCCTAAGGCTTCAGTCATGTTTTTAATAAAACAGTATTAAAAAGAATCTGCTTTTTAAAAATATATTTAGCACACTTTGTGAAATTCCATCACTGGGATCAGCTGCTGGGTGGATGGAGAAAGACGCCTCTCAGCTAAATTCCAAAGTGAAACAAAAAATAATTGGGTCTGATTTATGACATACATTTAGCATTTAATTAACTCTGCAGCAGAAAGAGAAGGGAAATGACCAACAGAAGAGAAAATACACAGCTTCTTTCACTGCCTGTGCCAGGGCTAACCATCAAGATTAATAAACTTAATCCTCTGTCACCTTCTTTGCAAACTTAGCGCAATGACAGTGAAAGAATCCATGTGATAAATACACAATTTTTCTGGCCTAGTCAGTGAAGAATAAGTACCTAACTCAACAGTTCTCACTGAGTGAACAAGGTTATTGTAAGAACTAGCTTGACAGAGTAGCACCGTGTTTTGCATGTTGTGCTGCACTATTGGTGACTCACTATCAAGCACTAAATGAAAAAGAATCCAGTCACATAAAATTTTTATTCCAGCATGCTCTGATGCTCATAAGGCTGCAGTATGAGCGCTGGCACAAACATCTGGGCTAAAAAAGAAAATTAAAGAACAGCTGAACCATATTACACAGTTCACTTAGCCCTCAGAGCAGCAATGTGACATCCTATGACACCAGTATAGCATTTTCGGGAGGCCTGCAGTTATGTCAGTCCTTTTATTGATGTGGAGCCAACACACATGGACAGTATCAAAAATAGCTCATGTCTGTCACTAAATGTCTATCAGATGCACTCCTTTTTTTTCTGTGCTCTATGGGCTATGTCAGTGGTTGTTAAGGCTGGAAAGCTCCCTGCCAAGGAGAAAATGTGATTAGAACAATGGCATCCTGTGATACTTAAAAATGAACTGCAAATCTATTTATACTATCTGTCTCATTCCCTCTACTGTGTATTTTTGAAAAGGCAGTCTTTCATATCATTATTTCGCTTCCCTTAAAGGTGTATTTTTAATGTTTTAATGTATGGAGAAACTGACCTGCCAAATTGTTCTTATGGCTTTTTAACACAAGCAATTTACTAATGTATTGAAACAGGTAATAAAACACATAATACAGAATTTGTAAATCCACGTTGATAACACTTGTATAAGCATCCCTTGGAGCAATACAACAAGAGTTATTACTTTGAATTAACCTGTCCTTCGGAATGTGAGGCTCTTTTCCAAGGTAAGTTATTTGCTGCCTTTTGTGTGCACTTTTCTGAATTAAAATAATCTTAACTTAAGAGGCTAAACATTTGGAAAGTATCGCCTGGCTAAGCCCAGTGTCTCTGAAATAAACATGAAGAGTTAAGTCGGTTTGATAGGAAGGAAAACTACATGCAATGTTAAATTAGCACTATTAGTTCATCTGTAAAGTTCAAAGAATTATAAGAAAATAAATCATAGAATAACTATTTCTATTCAGTACGGTCACTCAACAGCAGCCATCACTGAAGCAGAACTAAGAAAAGCTAGTATCAAAAATCATTTGGTTTCATCTTTCAAGGAGAATGGATTACCTTTTACTCAGACTACATTTTGGCCCCCCTGAAACATAAAAAAATTCTACCCCACTGTTACACAGACACACATATAGCTGAAGCCTATACACGCAATACTGAGGGCAAAATTTGACTCAGGTTTTTAATCATAGCAGTTATGTGATGAACCTCCATTTACTGCTTACTTCTCAAGCCAAATTACACAAGGATCCAGAGTGGTATTCGCGCATATTCAAGAAACTCTGGAAATCTACTTTTTCTTTTCTATAATAAGGCATAATTCATGACTAAGGATTGATTTATAATCTATTTTCTCTTAATGTGAACTTCTTTGACTCTCATGTATTTTGTACAGGTCTGGCCCCTGGAACTGTACCAAAGCTGATCTCATCTTTTACTTAGAAATAAATTAGAGTAAAAAGAATAGCTGAAGCACAGTACAAAGAAAGATGAAAAGCAGGGACCAAGTGGATCTGGATTTGGAGCTGAACTAAATGTTTCTAGATTGAAAATTCATATCTTCTCTGTAAGAAAGGTAGAAAAAGTCACCAGCTACAAATCCGGTATCTTGTTCCAGGAATAGGTTCTAGTTCTAACCCATATTTCATAAGGTTTGCAAGAGAAGGCTGTTCAGACACCTTGCGTCCAGTAGGAAACTACTACATGTGCAGAGCAGGAATATGACCAATTCACTGTCTCACATCACAGTAACTACATTGTCTGAGATCACAGGCATGAAGAAGTGAGGAACTGGCCAGTCCTCCTCTGCTGCCATCTACTTCTGCAATATCTAGCACATGGGGTTCTTTGGAAACTGCACATACAAAGCTGACAAAGTTCTAGCCAAAAAATTAAGGAGATTTCTACAGTGCTGAAAAGAGAGTCAAGATCTGGCAGCACAAGAATGCTGTACAGCTAGAAACTGCCAATGCTCTCCTTTCCCTTTGTCCAGGTTGCAGCACTTCAGACTACTGCCTGTCTGCACAGGGGCAGGTCACCAGAGCATTTGTATGCTCAAGAAAACAACAAACATTCCTCTGATCCGAGTCCCGCTTCTTCAGTTCTGGCTTTGCATTTGAGCAGTGACAGAAGGAGAGAGTAGAATATCAATGAAGAATCAGTCAATCAGGTAGGAAGAGGAGGACAACAGCACAGACGTTAGAGGGATGTCCTTCAGACACGGCATACTCCCAGCGTCAAGCGGGAGGCATGGCAGTTCTGCAACAGCTGTGCACAGTCCAGCAACTACTGTTCCTTCTTAGGACTAATAATTTACCTCCTTTTCTTCAGTCTATTCCAGAGCAGGTTTAGTAAGCAGAGATATATACTGCATGTATATTCTGGGAAGTCCCTCTCCAATCTCCTATAACTGGGAGTCGTGTGACTATTTCTGCTCCAAATACTTTCACAAGTCAAATGAAGATTACTGTCAATCTGGATTTAAGCAAAGTGGGAACAATGCAATGAGGCCATGAGGGCAAGAAGATGCTTCATTCCATAGCAAAGGAAAGGGCCCACCGAATCCGAACAGTAGCCAGAACTGTGATGAGAGAGTATATGCATGATTTTGCATACACAGAATCCAGTAGTGGCTACAAAACAAAGAGATCCTGGACTTGTCTCCACACAGATGTCACTGATGTTAACTTAAGCATCACAATTACAGACACTGACCTTGTGAAAAAAATTGTCAAAGGACTGCATTTCAAGTCAGTCTGAAGCTGACCGTACAATAATGCCATGCAGTACAGTTAGGGACTCTCTTCCCAGATCCAATCCCAAAGAGAATTTTATAGCTGCTGTAAACTCTAGAAGTAGGGCATAAAATCAAGTACAGCTTGAATAGCTTCCGAATTCACTTTTTATTCTGCCCACTTTTCTTACATTCATAGGTCTCAAGTTATCATTCATTTTTGGAAACAGAGGCTCAAAGAGATTAGATAAGAAAAAAACAAAGAGTTTTGAAAAGAAATAATTTCTTCCACCTGCAAGCATCATCAGCCATCTGTTACCCTGGTGTTCGCTTCCTAGTGCGGGCTTTGCATTTCCTTGCAAAGGTCCTCCATGCCTCTCACTTGCTGGTATATACCATTTGCTTCCTCACTTCTCCATCTTCCTGAAGACATAAAGGTTCATGACGGGGCAGTAAGTGCAAGAAAAGATACATACAAGAATTCCCAGTGCTTGAGAGAGAGAACAGACTTTTTAGAACATGTTCAGTGCTCAGCTACTACAGGCAAGGTGAGAGGAGACAGCTCAGCATTGTGGCTTGGAGGACGTTACGCTACCGTACAACCGAGTAGGAGGACAGAGTACTCTCTCAGACAGTTATTGGAATCCCCTAGGTTAAAGCAGTCTTGCTTACAGTCATCTTTTCATGCTACAGACAGCAGCTTTTCACAGAATGGGTGGGGTTGGAAGGGACCTCTGGAGGTCACCTTGTTCAAAACCCCTGCTCAGGCAGGGTCCCCTACAACAGGTTGCCCAGGACCACATCCAGACAGCTTTTGAATATCCCCAGGGCTGGAGATTGCACAACCTTTTCTCTCTACAGAACAGAGAATGGTATTACAGAATTATGAAGAAAACAAATGGCTTTTCTTCTATGTAAGGCAGGGCCAAAACAATCTTTTATAAGCAAATTGAAAGAGCTCAGACAGACACGCAGATACAAAGTACACTTTTACAGCATCATTTGTCCTTTCACACACAGGCATACATACCATTGTCTCACACGAAAACAAAATAAAATGGCTATTATTAATGAATATCCTGATGTGCAAGCAACTCTGGATCCCACAATAAATGAAGTAATTTCTCTTACTTCTCCTTTTACTGCTCACATAGGTTCTTTCAGCAATATGTTAAAGAACAAAAAGCCTCTTAAAACCAAAGTGTTTATCTCTAACTTTTGCTGTCAGATAAATGACAAATGAAAGTGAATTTTTCCATCACAGTTACTTTATGACAGCAAAATTATCAAACCATGTCATTTTTACTTGAACACATTTGATTTTGAGTTTTTCATCAGTAAACATATGGTTTTAAACTTCTCCCTAATTACAATAGACACTGAATGTTAATTCATTATTTGCTTCTAAGCAAGGCATTGCTTATTGATTGGAAAGCTTTACATAGATATAAGCAAAAGGGACATCTCAGTTAAAAATTCTAACATTCACAAAGTTGCTTCCCCTGTGTATGAGAAAGCACTACTACACCTGCATTTACTTACCCACAATTCCTAATGCAATGTAACCCAGAATGACAACTATGAAGATCACACAGCAAATAACGTCTGTACAGTGCCTAGGGACAGAAAGAAACACTTTTTAAAAATAAGGCGTCTAATATGACCCTTTGAAAACACTGAGTGTCATAGAGTATTTTAACATCTGAATAAGATGTCTGCATCTGCACTTAGTAGAAGTCCTACTCACAAAGTCACGTTTGAGGTGTAAGGCGCTGCTTTCACAGCAAGACCCAGCAAATAAACGTGTATGCCTTTTGCGTTGTAGACAGCAATACAAACATATTGAGGAATAGGTTTAAATATTCTTAAAACAAATAATAACCTTACAACATTGAATCCATGAGATCACATATGGTATAAGCTACAAGACACCTGCCTCAGCACGTCCCTAAAGCTGGTATCAAATATTGCAAACAATGTGATGAAAGAAAGATTCAGCACATCTTACCTGTATTATAAATAGCTTATGAATGGAAAAATAACAGCATGAAATGAAAAAAAGCCTATATGCAACTACCCCTGATCTCTGCACAAAATTCTGACTCAGCTGCTTGACCTCATTTAATGCAACTAAAATACACTCTATGGAGAGAACAAAAAAACCCCAACATATTGTGGAGAGCCATACCTTCTTTTACAGATAAGCAATCAAAGAACAGCACTCTCCAGTCTGAAAACTGAGCCAGTGAGTAAACTGTGAGTATTCAATTAAATTACTGTCTTCTACTTATTGGTCTGCATATTAAGTTCATGCAGGCAGAGGAGTGGAGATGTGGACCACTAGACTAATTTTTCTCCAGTGTCTGACCTTGATGAGAGCAGTTCCAGGAGTGTAATTAATATGAAGTATGACACTCCCAAGCGAGCAGGAGAAGGTCAGTATGCACTTGCAGAGACCATTGACTCCAAGGGCTCCTGCTAGGGTCAGCAGTTCTCTCCTTCACAAGCCAACTTCACAAGCCCTTGTTTCTAAAGTTGCGTGGAAGCAAAACAGTTACCCTCTCACAGGTCTTTGCAGGCCTCACTGGTTAAGAAACATTTGCAGCTAATGGTCTTGCCAGGAGTTAATTAACAAAGGAGTGAATTACTCATAAAAGGGCGTGCTGCCTAGAGCCGCCTTATCTGAAGGATTTCAATCGCTGTTGTTATTTACCATGTCCTGCTTATCTGACAGTTTTGCTGAAGAACAGGTTGCATAACCTAAAGGCGCATGAACTGTAACCACCCCACTTGGGCAGGGTTCATGTGCGCAGAGCCTGTCGGTGGTGCTCCGGGCTGTCCCCACAGCTGTAGTAACAAACTGCTGCTGTTCTGACCTGATCCAAATCCTGGTCTGCTTTTCCGTGACAGATGAGTGAGCAATAATCACCCTGGGAAAGCTAACCATGCTTCAAGTTAAAGGACTACCTTCACAAAATCAGTGATGTTCATCTCTGCTTGTGAGGCCACACAAGCAGCCAAGTGGATGCAAGCTGAATCTCGCCAGTAAAAGCACTCTTAGAATCCAAACTCCAACTGACACACAGTCATTTTAGGCATCTACCATTCTTTCCATTTTCCAATCTATGTTTCCTCTTACAGAGAACCGTTATTCTTTAGCATAGAGGAGATAGAGATGGCAGATCTTTTAGGCAGTTGGAGAACTTGAAAAGAGTGTCCAGGTGTGGAACAGGAATGAAAAATTCTTTTCTAGAGGGACACAGTTTTAACATCTCACTGAAATAAATTTTTAGTGAGGCCACGGTGGTACAGGTTCAAGGTTAATATGACAGTAATCTAAGAAAGGACAACTGCTTAAAGTAGAAGCAGTGATGCTAAAACAATGCTGGTCATTTTCCCAGCCTCCGCTGAGAAGCAGTACTGACAGTGCTCAAGCTTGGCTCTTGCTCCATCACAGCTGTTTTTAAGAGGTACAATATTTAATTCAAGATGTCTCAGGAGAAATATGGCACCATAAATACTTTAATTGCAACTCCTATAGTCTCAAAAACCTCTTCCAGTCCAATTCTCACAGGTCTCATTTTATGATACCTAAATGCAATTAAAGGTTACACCCATTTGTGCTAAAGCTTCCTTGTAAAGTTTTGCAGAGCCACCACGAACAAGTACCCACAAACACTTTACCAGAATGCAGGATTTTCTGTTCTTTGCAATACACAAACTTACAGTACCTAGTAAAACTCACTGTTGCCAAGTATTTCTGTTATATAAATATTTAAATATATATAAGTAGTACATAGATCCTCTTTTGGGTAGCTTCAGAAAATTTTTAAACAGTTCATACAGACTAATTGTTGTTCATACAAAATAATTACTTATTTTACCAGATACCATGGGTGAAACCCTGGCTCCATTTAACATCATTGTTAGCTCAAGTAGCTCACTTTCAGTGAGATCATAACATTACCTCATAAATACAAGGCTCCACAGGAAAGGAAAAAAAAATGTAAAACATCTAAAATGAATAAATTAAAATAACTCTGTAAAGATACAAGGCTATACTGTGAAGATTCTGCGAGTTTCCAAAGTTGCAGGAACTGGAACGATGGGAATTGCCTCTTCCTAAACAGGAGATACTGGAAGACCATGCATATTGCTGAAACCTAACCAGAAATTATCCAGCCATGCTTTGACTGAAAACAGATTTTGATATGAATTTTTTCAAACTAAGAAGGCAATCTGTTATGGCAAATCTGCTTTTTCGGTTTGTTTCAGGCTAATGAGGCAGAGCAAAATCACTCAGGAGACTGAACTGTTAAACTGAACCCTAAGGAAGATGGATTAATGGAAATATGATTATGAGAATAGGAACTGAGAACACTACTTATGGGCTCTATAATCGTTCTTACAGATAGCACTATCATACTTTTATATAATAATTATGTGTAAACATTCAAAGATTAATGAGCAAAAGCACTTTACATTTCTTATAGTATAGATGATTAAAACATTGAAAATGCTTTTGCTAATAGCCAGTATTGGAAATTTTGATGGGTTTTGGTACTTTTTAGATAACCAAGTTCCGTAATCTGAACCAAAACACAGAGAGTCTATGTATTTGAACACAGGAGTTTCCATAAATTGCTGATAAAACCATCAGATTCATCATTTTAGGTGACGTAATAAAAGACCTTCATTTGGTTAAGTGCACAGTTCAGGCTCCCACATCACGTTTTACTGCTTACTGCTGTCATTTAGCTTAATTTATGGAGCCTGATTTGCTTTTCACCGTCTCTCAGAAACATACTGGCTTCTTGGCTTCTTTTGCTGTATTACATGTGGCAGTGCATGCAAACAATACTTTGTGCATGTGTAATGGCATCCTAGCAAATAAATGAATGCAAAGATAAAATCATTTGCACAGAGTATTAGTGCATAAAAGCCATTTATTCATGGACAGTTCATTCACTTAATTGTTAATGACTGACTAGAACCTTTCTCTGTTTGGCAGTTTCATGCCCAACCTGTCACAAGTGCAATTTTGCTCAAGATGCTGCACTAGCAAGAAACTACGACATTCATTAGCTAAACTGCACTAGCGGTATATTAGCACCTGCAACTAGTCTTGAGCCCAGCACTGTGCAAACACAGAGCAAAATGAGGCTCAAGATGTTCACAGTGTGAGTTTCAGGTTACCACTTTCAACTCTGCTGACACATTAAGGTGACCACTGATGTCCTCACTTCTGAGGTCCTCTCCCCTGCTTGACTAACAGCTTGTGTTTTGAGACTTCACTAAATCATGTTGTGTCAAGGTGACGTTATACTATGCCATACAATGTCATGAATAGCTCTGAAGACCCCTTTCTTCACTGGGGCTGAACTGAGAAGCAAGATCTGCTGTACAAATGGGTATTTCTATCAGCAGAGTGACATTGAGGGCATCATCCTGCACAGCTGAATAAATGTGCAAGGCGCCCTATAAACTAAATGTTTGCAGAGAAAAGTTCCTGCAAAAAGTTCCTTTCAAAATCCCCCATGAATTGCCACTTCTACTGTAGAGGCCAAAACTGCACAGAAAAATATATTTATACAAGTTTTCACCACAAGCTGTTTTCCATCAGCTTGAATTCTGCATTTTCTTAATGAGTACGACTGATCTGCGCTGACCTGCATGGATTTACTAAGTTGATATGTCTTAGTTACAGACACCATGCTTAAGGAACTATTGTTTAGTTCTGGAAAACCCAAATTTCGACATCTGCAAATGAGCAACATCTGTAGACACTGTATGCCCCAAACCAGAAACACGAAAAAAGAACTCCAAGAAAAATGTAGGCTTCCCCAATCATATTAGCGAGTGCACTGCACTTTATGTTGATATAGACAACAACATGTAATAAAACATATATGGACCAATAAAATACCAGTAGTGAGAAAAACAATTTTATATTCTACCAACATTTATCTATGGTAGACTCTTTGTGTAGTCTAAGTAACATCTTTACCAGACTATTTAGCTTAAAAAGCACAAAGGATAATTTAAATGTCAAAATTGTTTATTATTTCAATATTGACCACAGTATCAAGTGATGTGCCATGTAGATATCTGAGTGACACATTTGTATTTGTGAGAAGGTGAAGTTTGTGTTGCTAGCTAAGGTCAGGGATTTTTATTAGGTTTTTTTCAAACTCTTAAAGAAGATAGTAAATAGTTATGGAAATTTACTGATACTCAATTTGTGTGAGAACCCATTAACTAAATTTTCTAATCACAGAGGAAAAGTTGATCTTTGTCTTAACAAGAACACTGAATTTCTAGAAAGATGTTGAGCAATTAAAGATAGTCCAGGAGGTGTCAGGAGTTTTTAAAACATAACAAGAAAAAAATCTACAATGTGCCTAACCACCAAGAGGAATATGAGAAAAACCCAGGAAACTTATGAAGAGGAGGGAGAAAAATAACAAGGGGCAAGGAAAAGAGTTAAGACAAACTCCATGAAATTGGAGATAAGTCAGAAGTGTGATTTATTAACCTGATTTTGCCAAAGCAGTTTAGAAAAATATGCTATGATTGTATTGACTGTATAAATTCCCTTACTGGAATTTAGAGAAAATCTAAATGGAGGAAGACAGTTCATTTTATACGCAAAGTACTATAATTGCATTAAGAAAAAGGAGAAGCTTGTTTTCCCACCTGTATGATAGTATCTGACTGACTTACCCACAAACATATTTAAGATACCTTATGATGATGTTGGTGGAAGAAATGCTTTTTTTATTCTTGAAGAAGCATAACACATTCTATCTAAATTCCTTATGAATCCTTCACTTCACAAGCCTTCCCCACAACATTCCCCCCTTCACCTAGCATTGCCATGAAATACTGAGACCATTCAACAGAGCCCCTCTCTCACATGACAAATCTGCCTGAAGTCCAGTATGAGAGACCATTTCAATGCCAATGGGAGAAAAAGAGAGACAGACAGACAGCTTTAGGGTTGTGACACTACACAAGTGTTCGTACATTCGGAAACTGAGAGGTGCCCAATTTGCTCAGTTCCTAGGGGTGAACTTCTGGGGGCAGGGAAAGGTGGCTTGGAGGAAATTTCTGCCTTTGAGGAATCAGAGATAGCTTAGACTTAAAATACGATGTGCTAGAATTTGTCTTATATGAATTCAGTTAAACTGATCATCAGATCTGGTGCGAGGAAGGTGTACATCTCCAGCACAGACTGACAGGGAACACCAGGAGTTTCTACTTTCCTCTAGAAAGTTGTCTACCAAAACTCCTGCTACATCATTTTGAGCCGAGAAATTGCAGAGCTACTGCTTCAACCTGTAAGCTTACTCACTTGGTGGATGCAATATGTAAAACCTTACAAGTACTTTATGGTAGTAATGAACGTAGATGAACACTTAGTAACATCCCTAAACTATCACTTAAATTCATTCCTATACACAGTGCATACAAAGTCTAACTGCCAGTATCATAAAGATACTTCTCAAATTGGGATCAACTCCCTAAACAAACATTTCCATTTATTTCTAAAATTATTAGCTTTCAGACAGGAAAAAAAGAAATAGATCTTGCGTAGACGAGAACAGCGTGTGTGTTCAGGTGAGAGTATCACAAGGCTGCAGTGTTCTCTGTCATAAATTTTCTGCTGAGAAAGATAAAACTGATAAATAACTTCTGGTTCTCTAATTTATTCTTCTCACTAAGGCTAGCAAATGCTAGTTTAGAACTTATTCTCTATGTTACACTTACATCTGGAAAAACACTAATGAATTACCCATGATTTCTTAGATGCTTTCTGAGCAATTTCACTTTACTTGTAAACTACGGACCCTTCTAACAGGTAACAGACATACTTTCATCTGCAGCACTGACTATCGAGTGACGTCAAGCCAGATTGTTCTGGCAGGAGGCTTTGTAACAAAGTAGTATGTTTCAGAACTACTTTTAGGTTAGATACAACCCACTTTTCAACGCATGTTTCCACTGTACACTAACGTTTCTATGGAGAACAGAGGCAGACAGTCTTGAACAGCACAGAATGAGAATGGAAAAAAATCAAAGGACTGCAGTATGTAGTCATACCAATAAAAGACATCATCTTGACATCTTGATAACATCATTTTGGATTTTCATGAGTTGGCTGGCTCAGAGTCAATCAACGCAGCCATTGCATTTTAATCCTTTTTAATAAAAAGATATTTGCATGAATATACCAAACTCCACACACGACCCCCTTGAGAATGATGGTACTAGCAAAGCACTATACACATTGCCTTGTTGAACACTCCTTTTATCCACCACTGTTCAACACTTTAACCACTGGCAACAGCTCTGTTCTATTTAAAAAAAAAAAAAAAGTTCAGGTAATAATCTTCTTGCAAAGGATCCATCTGACAAAAATTGTGGGAGTAATCCATTCTTTAATAGACATTAATACACCATTATTAAGACTGGGTTTTCTGTTTCTCAGTTTTTCAGGCCTTTAGTGGTTTGGGGGGGATAGCTGGGTGCTCAACAACTCCAAAACATCATTTCTACTCTACACCACCTCCAAAAATGCATCAGCTTCAGCAGTCACGATGATGGGATGTGCCCTTTTCCAGTGGTCTCTGCACCTTTCAATGCAGATATGTACAATTTGCAGCCTATCTCCCTAGAAACCCATCCTCTCAATTTTTCAAAAATGAAGACAAATTTTTTCCCTGACCAATGAAAACTGACAATGAAATCAAAAGCAGGACAAATTATTTTATCAGCAGAAAGCAAAGAAAGATAGGCGTTTCCCCACCCACGCTGTGTTTCCCCACCCACACTGTACAGAGAGTTACGCCAGTTATGGCGAGGCATACAAACAGCTCTGTCCTCACCCACATATTCATTACTACCACTCATTTGTCTGGACAAAACTGTATGCTTTCAGCTTTCTAGTATCTTTTCTCCTACAGAAAAGTGGGAAGCCCCAAAGTCAGAAACAAATTCAGGGAAGATGCCCATTTTCCTCCTGTTGAACTCTTTGGAATATCTTCTGAGAAGGCATTTTGTTCATAGGAACTAGATAGTATTTATTTGCTTGAAAGACTGTGGTTTCTTAATCATTTAATCTTAGTAATTGGAAAAATGAATTTAAAAACCCCAGTGCATTCATTGTCTTGAAAAAAATTAATAATAATCTTAAACTACTTCAAGGGCATGTCTATAGTGTACTGCACAGTGCTGGACTGTTAACCCCAAAAGGTCAGGCAAGTCATTTGGGTATCTTGCAGAAACGGTAGGCTGAATCTAAATCCAAGTGCACTTCCTTGCACAGTATGCTCAATAAGCATCAATGCAGCTATCACTGCCTTACAGTCTACTGTACAACGCAGCCATACCCTTAATGTTTAGGGAACTGATCTTTTTTATATTGTTTCCAACAATATTATCTCATGAAAGCATTATAAAATGCACTGAATATACGTGGTATAGTAGTGTTGCATTGTATTTATTTGGCTGTGTTTTTAAGAAGGTGCTGTGGAATGTACAACTAGAATAGCACACACACATATATATATATAACTGGAATTGCAGAAGCTGTCACAGCAACTACACAGATGTAACAGCAAGCCACAGTGCAAAACGAGTTTTTACTAACTGTATCATGCAGTAACCATAAAAACAAGAGAAGCCCTCCTGGCATACCATCACCAGAGTTTCACCACTCCTCATGCACATGAGAGAAAGGCACAGTAATAGGCTGTTCAAAAATACCGTTAAATTGCAATATTTTAGGATCCAACTCTGCAGTCCACAGCACCACAGGTAGTCTCACTCACTTCAGAGACACTCTTCCCGCATGTAAAAACTGTTCACTCAAGTAAGGGTTTCAGGGCTGAGTCACTCCAGCAGCCAGCCACATCACTGACACTACTTTACTGCTGTCACTTTTCAAGCACTACCTATTTTCTTCCAGGGATTTACCCTGCTGGCCAGTCACAGTACAAATGTAACGGTGTACACCCAGGCTATACTCTGGAGAGAACTAAATAAATCCCTTGATGAGGTGACTACGGGAGCAGGAAAACCAGCTGCAAACTGAAGAACAGAGTGTACCAGGGTTCCAGTCCTGTGCTGTATGGAAACAGGACAGACTGTGTCACGTGGCTGTGGCACCCCAGAGCATAACATGGTCCTACTTATATCAGCACAAGGTAAGACAGCCGGTACTAGACAATATGAGGCATACAGAATTGACATGCAAATTGAAAGAACTTAAAAGCACACAGTTAAATATTCCCAGTAATCATACATCCTCAAGGGTGGTAAGGACTGTCTTCTGGATTTAAAAGAACTGCAGAATCAAATTCACAAGTTTTGTGAACAAATTTTTTTATCCCCTGTTCACTGCAAAACCAAAAGAATTAAATAGAATGAGTTAAGATATTTACCTGTTATGAATAGGTCCTCTGAACTTTGGGTCAAATTTCCTTGGTTCACCTGCATTTAAAATAAAACAGTATAAAAATATGTCCTTATTTAAAATAAAATCTATAGAGAGGGGGGTGTTAACAGCAGTCTTCGAAGAACATCTTCCATATATTCTTATTTAATCAGTTCTGTTAAAATAATTTCATGCAGGCAATATCAGTAATTCACCAATACAATTACCTAGTTTTTGTAGATGAGATCAAAGCTTTTTTCTTCTAGCTTAAAAACTTTGAGGGCCTCACATTTACCACATGATAAATTACCTTTAATGTACATCCTATCACTACACCTATGCACAGTGTTCACAGGAGAAAGTTGCTGATATTTGAGAAACAAGGATTACATCTCACAGTCACATGCTAAGTGTGTTTGGCAACAAGTGAGTGAACCTACCTCTCTGGAGCTACAGCCTAAGCCCTTCTGATCTTTCTCTAAAGCAACAGTTTGGAGTCATGTTTGTACTTAATGTTATACTTATAGTCTCGCAGAGTTATTTGTACTTCCCACTGCCTTGGTTACAGGACTTTATAGACAGAGTTGCAGGTTTGCCCTTTTTGCATTGGGCTTATCAGATGACAAAGCACAGCTGGAGACTGCAGAAATTCAGTGTTGACCTTGCTCTACACTACCCTGCACATAAAGTGTAACTGCATGGGCTTCTCCAAAGCCAGAGATGAGGTACAGCGCTGCAAAGCAGGCAGAAGAGCATGCGTTTCAAACATCTTCGCTAACTCTCAAGTGGATGCACCCACCACATATCCCAGTGTAGGAAGCAGAGCAGGTTTTAAAGTTACAGTTGATTACGCACACACCCTGAACATGGTTGTTGCTTTATATGAGTCTCAGAACAACTAGAAGGTGAAGTCGGGTCCCTCCTAGAAACAGGCCAGAGTTTACAGATGGAAGGAGTCAAACGTGATACATTTTTTTTTTTTACATGGCTATCCTGGTTAGCATAGTTCCAACTGATTCACTCTACACATACGCAAACTGTATTAAGAAACTGTCAAATACTAACCCACCAATCTGTGCTTCAAATGTGAACTTGAATAAGATGAATTACAGTATGATTTCACTTGGGAAAGAGTAACAAAAATTTATGGCAGAATTTAAATTTTCAACTTTCAAGCTACTGTATGAAGAGAAAGAAGCACTCCTTCATTCAACAGCCCAAGATTTGGATTCTTCCTTTTGAAGCTAGCTATTCAGCTTTATGCAATTTTTTAAAGTTCACTAATTACGGAGATTTACTGAACCAAACTTCGTGCAATGAAAATTACTTCTTCATTCAACTGTCAACACTACAATACAAATTACTGTTTCAGAGTGCTTTCTCACTGCCTTCTTAAGGATCTCCTCTTCTGAATATACCTGGTATTAAAGGATGTTACCAGCCTAAGCTTTCCCCTGCCCACAGAAAAAAATACTTATTTTCTTCAATTAGAGAACTCAGGAAGTTCTCAAAAGCCGAATTTACTTATTAACTAAATGCCAGACTGTTCTTGGTTTGTATCAGAAAAACCTTATCAAAATACACACAGACCAGTACAATAAACACAGCAGATAATAAAGTTCTATTTGCCCTTCATCTGAGGTGTTCAGGCCCACCTTACCAAGCTCCTAAAACAAATAGATTTTAACACAGAAGAGACTGGGAAAGCTAAAACTTTGGGGGAGTGATGTGTGACAGCAATGCTGGGGAGTGGAAGATGTAAGTTATGCTGTTACACAGGTACTACGGGAACCCACCATGGTCCAGAAAGCAAGTGTAATATACACAATACCTAATGCTGGGCTAAAACCTCTATTTTGAAGAATGTTTTTGTACAGCAATTTCTACAGAATAAGTATTTCTACAAAATAATTGATTTCCAGAACAATTCAGAGTCTGTAACATTACTCCCTATTGACAGGTTCTGGCCATAAGGCATACTGAAGTGACCCTTTGTTCATTGCTCATACAGGACCCAAGGTTAGCATGTGAGAAGAGCCACACCACATCACAATAAAGATGCACTGAACCCATACCCTGTATCTAACAAGGGGCCATAGTGAATACCTGAGGCGAAATGCAAAATCAAGTCAAACATAGCGGTATTTCCCTAAAATTGAGATTGCAGAGATTTGTAACTGCACTTTTCTGAACCAAAGGTAGTGACTTTGTATTAATAGTTGTGCGTGAATTTCTTCCTCATTCATTTCATAAATCTCTCTTTAACTTGCATACACTTTAACAATGTGCAATGCCTCACATCACTGAGTACTACAGGTTAATGAAACATTGAAGTACTACCTCCTTTTGTCTGTTTTAAGCTTGCCATCGGTCAGCTCATACCTGTATAGCAGCATGGCATGCTAATAATAATTTTACAGGTTATTATATTTCTCTTTACTTGTCTATCTTCAAAAGTCCTAGTCTGTTCAATTGTTTCTCGTACATAAGCCATTCCATACTTTTGGTCATGCTTATATTCCTTTTCTGTACCTTTTTCAGTGCTACTATATATCACTGGAAAAGGAAGGGCCAGAACTGCACAGGATATTCACCACAAATATTGGCTGTGATTTATACAATCATATAATTACTTTCTCTATTTGATCTCAGTCCATTCCTAATAATTCTTTCTTACAGTCTACTTGGATTTGGGGGCAAACACTTTCACTGAATCATCCATTAAGACCCCAAGTTCTCACTCTTGAATGTCAGTAGTTAGCTCAATCCCACTACTGGAGGAACCTGTTCTCCAAAGCTATTCAATATTTTCCTTAACAATTTGAACAAAGAAGTAGAATGAACACTTTGAAACTGTGCAGGTGACAAGTGTTAAAATACTTCTGGAGACAGAATCAAAGGGATTTTGATAAACAATTTAACAATTCAAAGTTATTTTCATAAACTGACAAAAGTTATGAAGACAAACTCCATTCACAAATCCATACAGAATAATTGCTTTCAACAGCACTGACGAGAAGAACCCTAAAGGATTACAGCAGACTACAAACAGAGAATGAGTCAGTAAAGCGATGTCTTTGCAAAAAAAAAAAAAAAAAAAGCACAATTCATTCAAGAAGTGTGAGCATGACTGGTGAAGTCACTGTTCCTTGTGCTTGGGACATGTAAGGCCTCAGCTGAAAAACTATTTCTAGATCATGGCACTAAAATTTCAGAAGATACAGACAAATTGGAAAGAGTAGGACTGATTAGAAAGAAGACAGTAAGAGGTTTACAAAAAGCAGTAAATGAATGGAAACTTCAATGACTGTGATTAAGGGAAGGAGCACAAAACAACAGGTACATATAACAAAACAACAGGTATATACATCTGCAAATACCATCCAAAAATGACAGTGATCCGTTGTTCTGAGCTTCCTCTATCAGAAAGAGAAGCTAACTTAATTTACAGCAAAGATGGTTTAGATTAGGCATTAGGAAACCTTTCTGAACCCATGGGCAGCTATACACTGGAACAGGTTTTCCAAGCATACTTCTGAATTTTCCTCACCCTAAGCTTTTAAGAATGGATTAGACAAATACCTGTTGGGAATAGAATAGGAAAATGTATCACCTCTCAGCACAGAGAGAGCCAAATGGACCTCTTGAAGTTCATCTAGCCCCACATTGCTGTAACTGTCTGGTTACAGCCAGCTAAGACCTAGCACGCCCCAAATGTATTTTAACGTGCTTGTTTGTTTTCATCTGTTCTCACACGTTATGCATTGTTTACTTTTCAGATAGAAAGGAGTGATTTCTGATCTCCTTGGTACGGTAGCAAGCTAGATTTTAAAAAACGCAATAGACTTTCAGCAGGGAAACCACACACTTATATTTTGCTTATAGATGTTTCTCCAGTCAGTCTGTGTTGTACTGAGAAAGCTTGTTGACAGAGGCAATCTCCTGAGCTTCCAGAATGTCTCCATTAAGTAGAATGGTTTTATAATGTAACCAGTTGGGGAAGATGTAATGTGTTTCCACAAGTGCCCTCCTTTCCATAATAAGGTCATTATTAACAATGTCCATCCTTGTAAATAGCTCAAGTTTTGTTATTTATGTCGTATCTGTGTGGTTCTGAAATGGAACAAAGAAAATGCATGATAAAAGATACATGTATTTATGGAGCATATTCAAGTGTAGTAGGTGAACTCCACAATACTGCTACAATGAAAACTAATATCCACTAATTACCAGGCAAGAAGATAAAACCAGACAAAGCACTCCAGAAACGAGCTCTGATTCAAATGGAGACTTTCATCTCCATCAGGCAAGCAGAGGGATGCTGTGAGATAGTAACAGTCATTAACAGCAGTAAAATTATTGCAGTACTGCAAACTTCTTCCAAGAACTGGTCCTCACTGCCAGCAGTCAGCATGCTTATCATGGCACGGTGCAGTGCAACACTGCTCAAACTGTCTTCCTCTGTCACTTAGCTCTTGATATAAATCCATCACAGAATATGGCAGTTTACACAGGAAAAGGCAACTATATTCTAAGTTAAAAAATACACTAAAATTCACTGACAGAAGTAGTCTGTAGCATCACTGGAACACTCCTTACCAAAACATATGACACAGCAACTGTGATCATAGTTTCACAGACCAACAGAAAAAAGAAAAATGCTGTTGTTTGTTTCATTCTCATTTTTCCAACTTAGATATCAAATTCCCTACTTAATTACTACCATTCTTTAAAAATTGAGAAGATTCTTTGGGAGTGAAGTGGGAATTATTTATGTTATTGGTATTTACGTAGTTCCTGGTAAAAGCAAACTAATTCCTTAGCTATAAAAGCCCAAACATATTTAGAAAGCAAAAAAAAAAAAGCTTTAGGAGTTTGGTAGGCATAAGGAAGAAAGCAGTGGTGTGGGATAATCACTGTCATTTTTTTGCTAGAATTAAAAACTGATATGATATTCAGTCTTTGCAGATGAGACAGATTATTTCACAGGCTGCTTTATAATAGGAAACTTTTGTATATTGAATTAGAATATCATTACAAGAAATATTTCACATGATATTTCATTTACCAATTCTGACTCCAAACAGAATATGAATTTAATTGTTGCACTTTATTACTGTAATAATTAGAAAAAAACCAAATCTAAATTACTTATCTAAAATAAAAATTGACAATATATAGATAAAGTTTACCTTTGATCTGCAATTTAAATACACCAGCAAATGTCATGCTGGAAAAAAATTAGTATATTGCTAGTAATTGAAGAAGTTATAGAAAACCATTTGGGGCTGGATCCAAGCCCATTGAAGTCCATTGAAATAGCCCAGTTGAAATAAATGAGATTTAGATCAGGTGCTTATGAATCGCTGTAAGAAAGCAGGGAAATTACCGTGTTTTCCATAGTAGTTTTCTTCATCTCTATCCATGTTACAATACCTGGATCACTTTAGCAAGCTGCGTGAGATATTAACAGTGGACTCCTGTGTTGCTAGCACACCTTCCCCAGCAAGCACAGATACACAAAAATACTACTGAAATAGATTTTAAAATAAAGCTCAGTGTCACGGACTTCTCCAATCAGAACGGAAATTCACAAAGTAGGCAGGCCTTTCTGCAAATAGCAAGATATCACTGAGTGCCTTGCCCACCTACTCCAAGGCAGTCTGATAGTACGAATGAAGAGGAATGACTCTTACCAGCTCGTGTTAACCTACAATGTATAAGCAGAAAGGGAAATGTCTGCACCTCAATCCCATTTGTAAAATAATCTTACGGAAGTCAATACAACCGAAAAAATTACTGATGATTTGCTAACTGAGGGTAGGCATCACACTGTCAGTAATTATTGCGCTTTTGTAGCCTGTGCTACTGTGGGAGAAAATAGTCTTTACATGTCACAGCTGGCCAAATCTTTCTTCCTCCATACACGTGACCAGCTCCCCCAAAGTACAAGTCAGGCAAGTAGGAAAAACAAGATTTACTCTGACACGTTTAAGTCTAAAATGGAAACTCTCTGCTGTGTATCACATTTTCATTCAAGTGGAACATTTATCTGTAGAAGTAGTCATAATTTCCTAAATTATTTTCTTAATAAAATGTATATTTCATATTTCTGCATAGCACAAAAGTGCAGAACAGAAGAGTTAGCACTAGAAAGCCTTGGCATTGTTAGTTTAGATACTGTAATGCCTATATACTGAAAGGAAGTACAAGGCATTGTAGTTAGTGTGCGAATCCAAAAGCCTGAAGCCATTAAAAAAAAAAAGCTAGTAACCTCTCCTTTTAGCCACAAAGGAACAGAATCCCCATGCGGTGATCCTGACCAGTATGAAATTTCCATTCGCTGCAGAATATGATTAAAACACCAATTGTAGAATTCTGTAATGAGAAACATACACGCTTGTATATACACTCCTACAATAGCTTTACAGACAGGGCTGAACTACATGCAGGAACTACAAAAATAATGTTTTTAAGTCAACCCTGTCACTGTGTAGCACACAGTGACAAAGAAGAATGATCTCATATTATAGTTCACAAATGATGCCTGTAATATGAAGTCACAGCCCATTTTGTTATTACAGAACTTAACAGCAATGTTCTAATGTTTACCGAATTAGATACTTAGTATAACCAGTATCAGTAAACAAAGGTAAAAATAATATGATGAGAATGTAGATTGATCTTTTGTAAAATACTAACCATTGACTGAATTCTCATACTTAATTACCTCCCAAGACTTCCTGCTATCCTTAGGCAAATAAAGAAAAAAAGGCAAAGCCGAGAAGCCAAGTGATTATGATTCTACTGTGCTCCTACTCAAGTTTGCACCTCTGTCAAAGGCTGCTTCAATAAATCTCATTATAGTACAGTAACAGAAGGCCTTGAACAGATAGTGCTAAACACAGATGTACAAGAACTAACATGGCATTTGGCCAGCAATATATTACCCAACTCTAATAAAATGCTATTTCTGCTTCAATAACTATTAGTTTCTTCAGGTTTCTTCCTTGGTGTTTGGTCAACAATTACATGTGCCTGTGCCTAGAATAGGTGTGGCTTTTTAAGAGAACAGTATTTTTATTAGAAAGGCATTGGAGCGGAATGTGTATGTGCTGCTTCCCTCTACTGGAGTAAATAGGTATCTTCAAGTAATTAAAAGTATTCCTAGAATATGCCTCAGCAATAGTAATGCCTCCTTTAGGGTAAGTGTACACCATCTGCTAATTCAATGCTCAAAGATACAAGTGCACAAGCCAACAAATTAGGCTGCTCATAAATGCTCGGGATGTATTAGGACTGAATGAGATTCATCCCAGTTGATGTTCTCTAAAAAATCATATGAAGATTTTGATGCTTTTGCCCTTCTGTCCTGGGTAGGAGTAGGAAAAAAGAAAATAATACAAGTTCTTGGAGAATTCATCTGTGCCTTTCAGAAGCAGAAACTTCTTGAACATATGTGAAAGCCTAATCTTTGCAAGGTTTACAGTCTAATTTTGCGAAGAATCCAAATAAATGTTTGAGACGTACTACTGTTTAGTAGCAGTCAATTTAATTTCACTCAAAGATTTTTTTTTAGGCAATCTTAAGCTACATTGTAAGTCACATGTAATGTTCCTTATAAAGAAACAGCCTAACGATCCTAGTAATATAAAATAATACGTTATTGCTGTAGGACACAAATGTGTAGAAGCAGTCTATTAAGTCAAAAGGTTGATATTAATATAAAACCAGCTCTTCCAATGAGTCTTGTACCAGGTTTACAGGGTTTTTTTTCTCTCTTTGAAAGACTCGTGTGTAACTTGTTTGTTATGAGATCATACACTGGTACACACATACATTTCAATTATAATAAAAGCACACTTACGATTCCTCTCTTGTGTGACAAATTATACTAAATGGTAGCTGCCTTTGAAATATCTTTTATTGTGACAGTATGAGTTTCTGCTTGTTGCTCCTTCAGCCAGAAAACCTAACAAGGAGATGAATACAACTCACTTTGAATTCCATTTTTAAATCCCAAAGAAGACAAACTTTTCTGACTTTGGGTTGTGGAAGGGTTGTTGTTCTTTTTTATTTCCTATTAGCCATTCAGGCAGACAGATTTTTTTTCCCCCAGAAGAACAATTAAATGTGTTAATTTTTTAAAAGTTGAGAATTCAGCATAGAAGTCTCAGAGAATGGATGCCACACATTGAAATGTGAGTTATCAATATCACTGCATTAAATAATTATACTAGAATTGTAATGTCTTGATCCTATATTAAATCACAGGCTAGATTATGTATGTCATGTTTGTTGGAAACCTTGCATTGCAGAAGACATCCCCTTGGTTGTTTCTTCATGTGCCCACACATGCATATTGAGCTCTGGTACCTTGAGCATTACAAATTAATAGAATAAAGATAAAAAAACTAAGTAAAATATTTGCCTTTGCATTTCAAACATTAATTTAGGTTGAACAAAATGGTACAAGTAAAAGCTATTAGGGACGACAAAATAACTTTAAAAATGTCAACATTAGGTGATTAAAGTCAGGGCTAAAGAGGGATTCTAGGTTCTTACAGTGGAATCCAGAGCTCTATGTCACTCAGGCCATCTAACAACAGCAAAATTGAAATCTATCAAAACAGGATAGTGGTATCCAGCACACTGAGGCAGGGGATGATTAGCTTGCCAGTAAAAAAACACTGAATAAATAAATGCATCTTCAGCTCAGTTCTCTACAGGTACTTGGGTACCTAATTCTGGGCAAAATTCACAGCCCTGCATCCTTCCCTGGAGTTTCTATCAAAAAAACAAACAAGGCATTCTTTCCTTAAAAACACAGATGCCAGAAGAGATAATGGTGCCTGTCTCCCACTAAACAAATAGACTGTTCCAACTTAAGATGCAAGAGATCTAAATTCAGACCCATACTGCACAACAGTAGGCTGGAAGACATTCCCTTACACGTGAACAGAAAGGTCCTCCATGCAGCTGCAAGGGTTACTGTCAGAAAGAACACAATTATGTACATGATAGGGTAGCTCATAGTGGATCAACCAAGAATCCTCTCCCTACTCCAATATTTAATACATAACATACAGTCAGACCAGTAAGTTCTTTCTTTCCAATACAAAAAAAAAATCATTTTTTCTTCCTTTCAATGTTTTAACTAAAAATTTCTTATTATGCTATTACACAGAATTTAGCTTTTTTCTGCCGGATGCCAAAAGTACTCTTATCATTCATCTCATTAGAAATTCCCAGAATGCAAAACTTCAAAAAGATCTAACTGGTGGCTTGGATTGCATTGGTAATAGTAATGCAAGAGGAAAGTTATTAACAGTAATGAGAAACCATTTGCTCTATCATATGACAATCATGCAGATTTCAAAGAAAAACATCTTGCAACAGGTTTTTGATCAACTCACAAAACAGGAACTGCAGTAACAAATAGCAGCGAGAACACGCAAATTTTTATTAATGTACATTGCAGTAAGTTCTCCAATAAGCTACACACCCAAGGGAACAACTCTTTGTGGTGCTATACACTTACTACTGCATTAGACTAGTGTGAATTCATTCCCCCTCTGGAATTTTCAGAAAGATTAACACATGGGGAAAAAAGGTTGTGGTTCAACAGCAGAACAAAGGACACTAGTTGAAATGCTCCATCTTCTACATTCTCTAACCACTCCCACATAATTCTTCCAATTCATTTCCAGGTCCACACATTCCTTTCTTCCTGTAGTTCTCCATCAGCTTTCCACTACATTCCCTGTTTTTCTGGAAAGGCAAAAGCATATGCAATGGGTGTTTTGGAATTACATTGTGATCACTGGCTGACCACTATGCTCAGGTTATTAGTCCATGGACAGCCACCACTCAGAATGTTCAAGGGGCTAACTAGGGAGGCAAGGGTCACGCAGGGCGCACTCATGAACTAGGCAAAGTGTTGAAACCCAAATGATACTTGAATCCAGTACTGCCTTTATGCTACTGATACTGGCTCATGACTTGCAAAAAACAGAGCGGTGAAGAGGAAAGAGGAGGTGGCAGATGAAACAAACAGGTCACCTCATCACATAAGTGTCCTTTTCTTTACACAGTTGCAGGGCCACAAATCTTCACATGCAAGTCACAATTTTCCGTCCACGTTCAGTCTGAGTTTCAAAAATGACTGCCACTGACTACAGTGGAGCTGAGGGCATGCAGCACTGCTCACAATCCAAGTGTCACCTCCACAAGTCTTACTGAAGAACATGATAAAAGAAGAGGGGGAAAACACAACACAGTGAAAGACAAGGGTTTAAGGAGGTTTCAAGAAGACCAAAGTACTGTGTACTTCTGTGCCAGTTTTACCCATCATACAGACTCCTTTGCTTCCCAGGCAGTCCAGGCTATAAGCACTACATACATACATACCATAAAGAGAATTGCATGGAAATCCTAAGGTCAGTGACAGTCCAATGGAGAAGGCTGACCTTTTTTTCCACTGTGGTAAGAAAACTAAGCACTAAATTAGGTTCCAAGAATCCAAAACTTTAAAATTAATGTTATTGCATTGTCCTAATTAGTCATGTATCTGAAGAAACATGATGTTCTCCATGTCATAGCCACAAGACAAAGGGAATGACAGCACATCATACACCCAGCTGACTATCAGTTTGTCCAAGAATTGTGCAATGTTTTTTTCTGAGGTGGTGCCTGAATATGTTGTCCACACTCACTTAAGATCAGACAAAACATCAAAATCTGTTTGACCAGCATGATATGATCAAATTTCAAAGATCCGCACCTAACATTCTTCTGTTACTAGTGATAACATAGGCTATTAGGCAGATTTTCAAATACACCAGTTGTCAAAAAACTACCCACAGAAAGGGCATTTAAAATGTATACAGTTAATATACTACAACTTAATTAATCAATCACTGAACTGCAATGCTGCTATGTGATCAAGAATACTGATAGCTAGTGGAGGTTTTACATTTCTTTAAACTTCAAACAATAAATTTGCTGGCAGTTTGGATCACCTACACAGCTTCATTAAGGCTTCCATTTCAATGGGCTTATTAGCTCTTCCCCCAAATTCTTCTTTAGAGATAAAATAACATCTATTCTTTTGTCTCCCAGCTTCCATTTCTTATTCTTGTTCTGCGACTATTGCAGCCACGAGTTCCGTGAATTTCCAAGGAAAGACACAGATACCAAGGTGCTTCTGAAATGGAACAAATTGTGTGGGAACTACTTCTCTGCAACTTCAACTATTCTGCAGTTCTATGAGACATTTTGTCAAAGTGAGATTGGGCCCAGAAGACTGGATGAACTCTAGAGAAAAGCAAGGTGTTATCATACAGTTATGTTTGATGTAACTGTTTTGTTAAATACTTCCTTTTCCCAACACTTTTACTTATTAATCCAGCTAGGAAGGTTGCATGGTCTTGAAACATACTCTGATGCTTCAGAAAAAAAAGCATCTAAAATAAAGTCTTTGATGATGCTTTAACTGGAAAAAGTGATGTTTTGAAATAAGAATCAGATGCTTCCTACCCAGGATCAGAAAACGCCAGAGGTTTCCATTTCTAGGCTGCTTTACTCCAATTGATGTAGAACGACAGACGCTAGCCAAGGACTTTTTCTCCTAGCTGAGTCTCTAGCCCCAAATGCTTTATACTATTACACTTCATTGCAACCTTTTCGAGTTTATCTTATGCTGTAAAATGCTGCATGCAGATACCATACCATCTGAGACCTTTTCTATAAACCATTAAAATAACATTAAAATAACACTTTCATAACCTTAGAAGGAGGGTATTATCTATCAGCATTTACCATTAATAATTAAACCACTGCACTATTTCTACTGGGAAAGGAAGTACAATGATACACATTTTTCACATACAAAAATGTCAGGTGGAGGAAACAAAAGCTGGATTATTCTGGACTTTGTGTACATCATCTGTTTGCCACTATTTTATTTGTACAAATGCATTCAATAACTTTGCAAGCAAGGGGACAGTCAGACCCACAACCTTCTGAATAAACCAGTGTCAAATTCACAAAAGCCATCCTGAAACTGCACTAATCGGAGCCTTAACAGCAATGCATAGTTTTGAAGATCTGTCCTCCTCTGTATACCAGGCCTTTTCTAATTGCTGCTCATTTAAACTAAGAATGGCCAATGGTTGCCTGGTTTTGGTTAGCTGAATTTGTCTAGTGAGCTAACGTTCTCTGTGAAAATTAAGCATCAAAAATCCTAATGTAACATGTTGTTAAAATGTCCAATGTAAAAGGTACATAGCTATCATGTGTCTCACATTTGGAATTATGGAACAGCATAACTAATGTGTAATTTTTCAGTCATGATTTCTTCTCCAGTTCTCAGAAGGCGAAAGAGTAAGATAAGGTTCTACTACCCTTTCTTCTTTTTTTTTCCTTTTTTTTTAAAAACATTTTAAAATGCAGCTTGTGTCTTGAAAACAGCATTTCATATGTCCAAAGTTTATAGACAGTTACTTCAGTTTTACCTCCCTTTTTCAGCCCTTCGTGTCTTGGAGACTCTGTCCCTGGTGTGTACTGCCCTGTTCCTGGCATAGCACATAGGTACTACTCTTCCATTTCAGCAGCCCTCTGGCAACGTGCCTGTTGAGCACATTCAGCAACTGGTGAGTTCACTTTTACAACTAGGACCCCGTTTTTAGGAGGAACTGTGTTCCTGCAGGTGAACATAGGAATTTGAAAATCATCTTCTGTTTTTTCCCACAACAACAACAAAACCCCCATCACTATTACTACAAACTAAATGAGCCTGATACTGAAATCAAAGGGAAGGCATAAAATAAGCAAGATAACCTTCAGCTCTAGAACAAGTTGTAATTTATTGTTAAGGGGAAATTAGACTATTAATACTCCTCTACAATACATTTTCAGGACTGACAAAATTTATTCCACTAAATATTTAGCACTCTAGTGGACTCTGACCTTTGATAATGACTATAATTTTCTGTGAGACGGAAGCTTGGCCCTATGTGATTAATTACTTCAAAATGGAGACAATTCATAGATTTTTGCAGATGTTCCCTTAGGAATTAAGATCAAATAGTGATTTAAAATTTGCTTTTATTGCCTATTATTTTTTTATACTAACAATTATCCACTAGAAAACACCTATTATAGCCTATACAGTACCTTCAAGTTGCAACTTATTTAGCAAAGTCAAAACTTCTTTTAGATGTAAACAGAGTACTGGAAGTAGCATTACAAACTGTGGTTTCCTCTCTATTTGAGTAGAAGTATTTGAATAAGAAATTTATAGTGTGGGTCAGTTCAAAACCAGAGAAATGACATGAGTGTATTCCTTGGTGTAATCTACTAACGTAAGTATACACGTGAAGTTCTGCTTCTTTGAATAACGTTAAGAAATTACAATAATTTCTAAAAATTGCAAGCCAGACATCCTGATTCACTCAACAAACTACTGTCTCTCAACCTTCGTTCTTCAATGGAATATACAAATATTCACCCCCCACAGTCCTTTATTCTGGGGGAAAAGGGCACACAAATCTATAAAGTACACTCTTACAAAGTAGGAAAAATTGTCTCTAGTAATTTAATGCATGGTTTTTGGAAACTCCAGCTTCAGCCCTCCAGTCCATGAGAATCTGGCCTGGAAACTGCACCCAGCTATGATTAGCTGCTTACAAGAGAAAACCAAAAAGCATCCAGAATATCTCCCTGCATAGCTTGGGGAATTAGTAAAATTTTACTCAGTCTCCTTAACAAGTCTTTGGATGTCATTATTGTATTCATTATCTTTATTGGCAAGCTGTTGCAACACGTTTTCTGTGGTTCCCTCCACACCACCCCTGCATTTTTTATCTGAAATAAAACCATTCTTTTTCTCAAAAAGAGACTGAAAAACTGGAAACAGAGCAAGACATTTTCTGCCCTCATTCAGGTCTATGCCTTAGGCATAGCTTTTTGGACCACATGTGACTAAGAGCAGTGCAAGCGCCATGGCCCTGCAAGCACTCTCTGCCTCGCCCCCGGGCTTACCGTCCTGGCCTCAGCATGGCACAGCTGAGGGCTGCCCTCCATTCCCTGACTCTGGAGAGAGGCTCCGGGGCAGCGCTGCAGAGGGGCCTCAGCCAGGGCCGATCCCCCTTCCCATGGGAGCCCAGCCTGAGCCACAGCTCCTGCTGCCTCGCAGCCATGCCTGTGCCGGGCACCCAGCCCAGACCATGAGCCGCCCGGACAGTGAGCCACACGCTGGCCACCTGGCCGGCCTTGTGCTCTCTGGTCACCACCGGCCCGGCCCGAGATCATGGAGCTGTTTTACCCTGCTCACCCCACCAGACCTGGCCCTCACCCTGACCCGACAAGCCGTGTTACCAGCCTGACGCCAGCCCTGCCTCCTTGCAGCAGACTTGCCGGCAGCCTGGGCTCACTCCTGGTCCCCAGGCCATCCCGGCTGGCCTTGCCTGGGCACCATGGGACAGGCCCTGGCCCACAAGGCCCCTGCCCTGCCAGCCGAGTCATGGGGCTCACTGCCCAGCTCCCCAAGGCAAACCGTGCCCTGACAGCAGGATGATTACATAAAGAGTGACTAATTAATTTTCCTCAAAGAACAACATGTCAGAAATTCAAGTGTATTTAAGATTAGTAAAACATTTTATCATAAAAGAATATCCTCCACAATGATTTGAAGGGTTGTTTTACCCAAACATTGCTGAAATACCAATAGATCATGTATGCAGAGCAGTATCTGGTAAACTACACTACATTAATCTGGACAATTTAACATATCACAAGTATGTTGATAGTTTAAAACATTTCCAAAAGCTAGAAAACGTTTTATTTTCCCTTTACAAAGGGTGTTTTTTGAACCATGCACACACAGTTTCGTGTGAAAGTAACTGCCCAATTACATGACCAATTTTTGCACTTGGTTACTAATATCTGGTATGATATTTGAATACAAAAATAATTGGTTGTGCTTTAGACTGATTACAATGTTAGGCAAACAACAGTTTTGTCCAGAAAATGAGTGACTCACACATAAGACTAAAAAGCCTTATCATTAGACACGTGCTAATTCACAGGCTATTCTCTGTATAGATACACACACCTTGTAGAGATATTCTTTAAAAAAAAAAGATATAAAGAAAACTATTCAGATGGAGATTTGGTGACTCATGATTATTGCTGCTTTAACAGAGGTTAAAATTTATGTCTATATAACACTGTACATAAGATGCATTATTAGGAATGCCTGCCTTTCTGAAAGCAGTCTATATACAGCACACTATCTAGTATAATGAACAAAGCACCAGTTCTCCATGGTTGTTTTTGAACCATTAGATATGCAGTTACAAGTGGAGTTTGTAAGAGTATGTTAATTAGATCCAATATTTTAAAGGGAAGCCACATTTTCATTTATTTTGCTTTTGTTTCTGAGTCTACTGCCATTTACCGTAGGATGTGCTCTGCAGTCTTACTGGTGTTAACAATGGCTCTGTGTATCTAGAACAGTGAATATATTCACAAAACGATAACACAGGCAGATTTAATTTAAGAATTTATTTGAGCAAATAAATCCCTTACAGTTGCATAGAAATGGTCAGAAGTGACCCTTTGTTCCAAGTTTTTTCCGCTTATTAATAAAAAACAGACTTCTACTATATTCTCTATTTTGTCTTCATAAAAAATCTTCTGGAATCAAAAGCTTGAGTTTAAACAAAGCCAAATGTGTTCTTAGACAAAAGAAGGGGACTGTGACTACTGATGTTTTCTGTCTCTATAGACCCCTAAAGGCACAACATGTTATGCCAAGTTGGTCTGGATCCATTGAGCCAGGTTCTATTCCTAGGTAATAAGACTGTTAATAATTAAGTAATCCAACATTAGTTAAAGGTTTTCCTTCCTAAATGGAACTTGTCAGCATTTCCAACATACACAGTTAATGAGATAGTTACACTGACACAGAAAATAATGTCTCCATACATCTAATTATTAGGTGCTACAATAAAAAAAATACGATTTGAATGGTGATCTGGAAATTGTTTGAATGATTTTGAATGTAAGAGGATCAAGTCTGAAAAGCTTCACATTAGCTAGATATCTGGAAAAACTGGTATATGATGACTCTTTAACCTGTACACAGGCTAACTTGCAATGATATTCTGCAGACATGCATCCCCAATCCTCTACAGAGAGCACTGTGCATTATGAGAAAAGTCTACGAAACAACCTGTTCCTGCAGAAGCTTTCTAAAGTGCACAGAGCTGGCTCAGATTCCCCCCTCCATTTCAATAGCAAAATACATGATGTGCTCAATGTGACTCAGTTTATTATAACTGATTTGTAAGATTTCCCAGTTTGTGACACAATTAGGAACACATTTTCTCTTGCTGTTGGTATATCAATTTAGAACCAAAACAGATGAAGAATATAATCCTGGATGCAAATTCACAGACACAATGGCATAACTAACAGTCCTGAATGCTCAGTCTAGACTGAAATGATTACAGGAGTAAAACCCACATATAAGAACCATTAGATATGGATCAGCCATAAGGTATGTGGAATTAGTGAAGAGGTAATTACAAAAGATAAAACCTGTAGGAACATTTCTACAATGCTTTCTACAGTCTAAACAACATGCTGTTCAAAAGAAAGGCCACTCAATGCTAACCCAGCCCAGCATCTGCTTCCATTATAGGAGTGCTAGCATGGGCCTTAGCAGCATCTTAAGAAGAGAATGTTCAGGATCCAAAAGCTGGGCAGTTTGTCAAATGTAAATTCTGGTGCAGATCCTCACTGTTATCTAAGAGGGAAAAGGTACTCTTACAGGCTTTGTAGCAACTCCAGACTACTACTCACACTTCATACACAAATGACATAACAAGGGTATTACAGCTCCTGGGGGAAAAAAAAATACAAAAAAAAAAAATATCACAGCCCACTGTGGACGTGAATATTTAACGTGAATGTTTAACACATGAATGTTTAACAGACTGACAAGTAACTTGTGTAGAAGCGATATCTCAAAAGACTAATCAAAACCAGAGCAAAGCAGGAGGTAAAATATGATTTGGGGAGATTCTCAGAATACCTATTAACCTTAGCAACACTGAGAAAGTTTTTTAAGAGAGCTGCAAAAACATAAGAGAAGATGGAAGCCATAAAAATAAGGATTTGGTTTACTCTGCTGGAAGATCAGAAAATTCCTTCCCAGACTCAGAATTGAAACATGTGTCACCTCCTTATAAAAAGTCACAGAGAAAAGAGCATTTTACAGTCCCAGGCTCAGCTTTATGCACTGCAGATGTCCTTTAACATTTTAAGAACAACAGTTAGCAATAAAATCATAATGGATATAAGAACTTGCTGACTGGAACTTCTGGTACTATTTTCTCAGCTTAAAATGCTTCATATTAGGCCCAGATGCCTAAAAGCTAGTCTCTAGTTTAATCTCCAATATATTCCTATAAATTGATATCTTCTATTTGGTAAACATTAATAGATATAACTGGAATTATTATAGATTATAACTGGAAACTAGAGTTCCTGCTCTTATAAAAGACTATCAGGACAAAGTTGTAATATCCTGTGAAACTGTGAAATCCTAGGAAGTAGAAGCAAAATAAATCCTGAAAATTGAGCCTTTAGCATTGCATTTTTGTTGCTGAATCCACTGCAATGCTTGTTTCTACTAGGGGTATCTGTTGCTGAAAAGTATAGTCAAGAAATATTGTAATAATAGTAAACAATAACTAATAAATTATTCTTCTTCTTGTTGTTGTTATATGTCCCAATAAAAACTGTAATTAAAGTGGCACACATTAACACCCAGGTTACTTAGACTTTTCTCTGCCATGTATGAAGTCAGTTGCTAGTACACAGGTACCAAAAAGACGTACTGAAGTACAGTCTGTCTTTGATTCTTGCCAAATGCTGCAAAGCACATAAGCCTAACATTCAGCCATGAAGGTGCTGCTAACATGCTTTGCTACGTTGAAGTTTATAGCAGTAAGACAGGTTTCTGTGGCTAGTAACTCTGTTACTGGTGCCGTGAGGAATTCTACTCTGTCTTGCCCAATGGTACGCTAACAGAATGCGCTCAGGACACATTTACTTGCAGACAGGGCAAGTCCCAGCACTCATTTCATGGCCTTTAGATACCATGCTTAAATTAGAATTGAGCTTACAGAATGCATTACCCTAGTACATTAATTGAGACCCCTTGAGACCTTGAGGGAATTGCACACCAACATAAATTTCATGGTCTGCAGTCTGAATTTGCCTTCTACAGTGAACCACCACACCGTAGTATTCATTCTGATGAGCCTCTGGTTGGTACGAACAAAAGGTATTGCAAAACTGAACTGTCAGTGTGTGAAGGGAAGATTTCACAGTGCATGCTTATACCCTGCTTTTTCCTTAGCTTTATGTTAATCCAGCAATCTCTTTAAAAAAGGAAAGTGAGGAGAAAGACACTGTAGATGTACTATACTACATATAACTTCAAAATACATGAACTTATTATCAGCACTCACTAAATATTCCAAATCTCTGGAGAAGCTAAAAAAAAAAAAATACTATTACCTAGCAATTTTGCAACAATTGTATTTTACCTACGATTTGTTTCCACATATGTCTGTGAGCATACACATATATAGATTTAAAATTGTAATTGGAAGGATTTCCTTCACTGTGACTCTGAAATGCAAGATTTTCACACTCCAGGGTGACATGTGTCCATGTGTTATTGCATGATAACACTTGCATCACCTACACTTAGCTAGCAGACTATATACTTACTTTCTAGAAATTACTGTTCTGTTAAGACAGCAATCCCTTAGTAATAGGCAGATCTCCATGGAATTCCTCTGGCTAAAGTATAAGCAGAACTTGTGCAAGGATTCGTAATTTATATTCTAGTAATCTGTGACCTCCAATGTTCTAGGCCCTGTAATCCTTTTCCTTCTGTACCATATGTCATTCAATCCTCATCTTCCTAGTTCACATGCCCTTAAATAATCCTCCATCCTGAATCCCAAATTCTTCTCCCTTCTCTTCCTAACCACATTTTTATTGTCATTCTACTGTGCCATATATGCAACAGGGCTGCTCCTGGATGACAGGTTTTCATTCTGCTCAACCTTAGACATAAAAATGTTTTATACATCTAGTATTCACAGACCTCATATTAAGCAGGCTGTAATTTAGTCTCAGTTATGGTGGTGTTCTCAAACCAATCAAATCACAATCTTTTGCTTTAGGATGCCACTTGACTGAATTACTGTTTGAATTTGTTTTGTTGTCATTTTACTACCAATTAACATCATCCATTTTTCCACATATTCAAGATGACATGGATCAAGCCAGCAAAAAAAAAAAAAATGCTGTCTTGAAGAAAACATTCAGAATCAAAGCATTAGAAAAATTCATTATTTGCCAGAATACTGAAACTTAAAATCTTAAAAAACAATGTATCATTTTCCAAGGGATGCAGCTCCATCATCTCAACTCTAACTAGCCAGCTGTCCTGCTTTGGCTAATTACCAGAAATCAGTAAAGTAAAGATAGCTTATTCAAACTGTTCTGCTAGTCCAGTTCCAGATTATATTCCCCAACCAATATTCCAGTCTTTATGCGTCTGACCCACGTCTGCTTTTAAAACCCCTGAGCTTCATTTTCATTCAATCTTCTCTCTTCATAGTAGTTGTGGTATTATAGCCCAGAGATCTAAAGATTTAAAAGATGTATAACTTTCAGGATGAGGTATTCCTTTAATTAAACTGGTTGAGAGCAATGGAAAAACATAAGAGGGACTCAGGCATTTCATCAGGCCGCTAGTGAAAGTAACTACAAGTCTACGACATTAACTGGTTTAATCTCCTCAAAAACATCACGTGGAGATCTTGTTCTTTCAACAGTTAACACAGATTCCACTCACAGATTTTTTTGAACCTTTAGATTTTACTCCTGAAAATTTCACTACTTAAGGTTAAAAATTTAATTGCTAGTTGTAGTGATCTGTACAAACTACCTGAGTATGAATTTCAAAGATGGCTATCAGTAATATATAGGGAAGGATATGGGAGCAGGAACAAGAGATTATATAGATTGTTAAAGAATTCCTTCAGATATTCTGTTTCAATTTACATCAAATCTGCAAAATGTCAGTTGGAAAATGTTATACAAAAGTATTTTAAAAAATTATCCTGTAACCGTCCATTGCATCATGAAAAGAAGAAAAACACTGCAGTATAATAAACAATATTATTAAGGATAGCATTTTAAAAGGTCCAACTGGTTAAGTAAAAAACCCCCCTAACCAAAAAAACAACTCATACAAAGTTTTATATGGCTTAAAGAAAAAATGTAGACTAAAATATCTGGACATGCTCCTCTTCCCAACAAAAGTAACAGGAGTTTGTAACTGATTTCAGCTGGATTAGGACATTTTGTAATTAAGCATGTATGTAGAACTTGGGCAAATCCTAATAGAATTGCTGTAAGTTCTATTACTGCTTTAAAATACAAACATGTGAAAGAACTGAAAATTACAGTGTGTTTGTGCATTTTAATAACAGCTTGTTTAATGAAGAGAGCTGGTCTGAAATAAAAAGGCTACCTAAGAAGGTACATGTAGACCAATCAAATAAAGGGATCACTGAATACTACATTTGCTTGCTATACCTTAGAACGCAAAGCACAAATTAAATATCTCAGTGAGCAGTAGCATTAGTCTAATCTCCTCTTGAATTGGTGTCCTTTACACTGTACCATCCTCCATTAAAACAAAAGCAGCTCTTCATGTCCCCTAAAATATTTTGCCAGTCAAGAGACATTCTGTTTGGCAGCCTATCACAGAAAATAACTGGAAAGAGTGAAATCAACATTCAAACAAAATTGTCAATTAGGTAAGGCAATCAGAAACTAGTTTGAAAACTAGTTTGAAAAGCTATTCTGTAGAAATAACCCTATGTTGGCAGAGAGATTAATAAATGGACATGTCAGAAAAGGACTGTTTATGTTAGAAGAAGAAAATTACTCATTTTGATATACATTCCTTTCCTGCATATAATTTAGCATTATGAATTTGAAAGTTGAGATTCTGAAGCCAATGGTTTATTCTCTAGTTTCATTTTCAAAAGCTTTTGGGATCACTCCAATTCTAGCAGCAAAATTCTTGTTGAGTTCCATGGACGATAGGCCAAAGGCGAGTAGCAAACAAACAGTTGCAAATCCTTTATAACTTGCTCCATTAGGAGGTGAGATTTCTCTATCGGTTCCACAGGAAAGGGCCCCTGTTAGTCTTTCCTAAGTTAGATGAGACTTGAACTAGTCTGAAATAATGCTTCAGAAACCTCATCTCTCTCTACTGCTTCTAAATTCTATCTTCTGTTTTTTTTAAAAAAGACAGATGGAGTTCTTAAAGAGCAACCTAAATTTGTGTTGCAATCACTACACACAGCAGCAATTCCAAGAAAAGCTACAAACATTTGCACTGAAAATAGCAAGTCTTGAGTTTATCTAATGTTTTAAGCAGCAGACCTTATGCTGGAGAAAAAGATGCCAAAGATAAGAATTAGAAGCTTCCTGACTGGCCTTTTACTATTTTCTGAAAGGTTTTCTCCACTGTAGTAATCCAGTACAGGCTGGCCTAAGGTGAAGGGACAGGTCTATAAACTGAATTAGGGGCCTAAAAAAAAGAAACTAGGTAGACTCGAGGGATCCTGTTACAAGCAGACCACTACACAGACAGGAATGTAAAAGTTGTGAGATCATAATCAGCAAGCCAAGGAGAAAACAGGACTGGTAGACAGGTACACTCGCTTGCTGGAGGAGGCTTGGTTTCCAATCTGTGAGAGTACTGGCTTTGTATTGAAAAGCTCTCAGCCAGAGAAGAAAAAAAAAAAAAAAAAAAAAAAATTCTACTGCAGAGACTTGAACCCAGGCTTCTCCTCACTTTAATAACTTTCCTACTTGGGTCTTTTTGATGCTCCTGTGAGTTTTTATGGCCATTGAATCCTGCTTTGCATTCTGCTCCATGCCCTGCCCTCAGAATGGAGGAACAATTACTATCCAGCCTAGTCTACAATCTAATAATTCGGGCTCTTGTCTAGACTATGCAGATTGCACCCTGACCCAAGATGAGGGCACTTTATTCAGGACTTCCTTGGTCTTCTAGCCAGAACATCCTCACATGGGAACCACCCTATTGACATTTTACAGCAGTAAGCTCTTCTGACATCTTTGCAGAACAGCTCCAAGTAGTGTAAGCTCACAATTAAGTCTCATAAATTCTGAATCGTGACAGCACTGCAGACATATCCTAGCCCTACTATTTCCTATCAGCCAGCTATAACGTATCCCATGCTCAGCCAAGTTGTTTTCTTTTGTTTTGCCTTCTCAAGGAAGTTTCTTGCTTCCCATTGTTTTACACTCCTCTGATTACATTTCCCTACAGGAGTATTTACTTATGCATTAGTGATAACAGCAAGACATTCAGTCTCTAAATAAGATTTAATATTCAATTTACCTAATTTTATTAGCAAGTGAGATGTGGGCAAATAGTTTTGACCATCATAAAACAGTCATTAATTGGGCAAGTATATACTCCTAGTTCAGGACCGTTAAAAGTTATGCTAACATCAGTCTTCCATCACTAGAGGTGTTCATAGAAAGCAATTCCCATAAACTGTCAGACACTAAACAGCAACAGACAGAAGGAACACAAGAGGAATCTGAAGGTTGGACCAATCCTACCTTCTCTTGGGTACCAAGTTAACAATTTGCAATTGTTACAAACATTTGCAGCTTGTCTGTCTGGGTTTAGATAACTTGTTTGATGCCTCACCAAACTCCCAAGACAACGAACATGTTTATTACTCTGACCTCATAGTTCAGAGAAATTGCCTCAGTTTAAACGTGTTAGAAGTGACAGTACAACACATCTACCCAACAATGTTCCTACTTCTTTCAGAGGACAGACTACTTGTGGCTGCAGCACGCTAATTATACCTGCATTCAGAGCATGTGTCCATGGAAATGAGGGGTGACAGGACAGTCACTGAGGCGTTGCATTTTATATCTGAAATGAGGGGCTGAGAGTCAATGTGAGCTGCAAGTCTTACCAGAAATCTTAGTTTAAAAAAATATATTTGCTCCTGAAGTATTAAAATAACAAATCACAACACACATGCAAGGCAAATTCTAACTTGAATGAAGATCACCTTTACATTTGAAGACTGTATTAGTTTATTGATAAGCTAAATTGTACAGTCAAAAAAATAACCTTTTAACCTTTAGAAAACAAACAAAATCAAAAGCTGTAGCTCAATTTTTCCTCACAAGAGGAAGAGTTGAGCAGGTTAAAATTTTGTGGATTTATATCCAATTGATAGTTTTCAATTTGTTGTACTCCTCAGTATATCTTTTCTCTTTCAAGATTAGTTAAAGCACCTGTCTGGTCAGCTTAAGAACAGGTTGAAACTCAAGAGGTTGGTCCTGTCCCCTAGCCATCCACTCCTGTCCTCTCCCTTGTGCCAACAGCAGCATTCTTGCAGGTTCCCGGTAAGTAACAGCCAGGTTCTGATGAGACTGAAAACTACCTCCAAGCAAAAACATTTGGCTCACTTTCACTGCAAGACCTCACAAAGCTGTGCCAGGGCATAAGAGAAGACAGGAGCATGCAAGCGTGAATAATAGCAGCACAGCTGAAGTATAGCAGCCATGTAAGCAAGTCGGGAGATCAATGGACGAATTTTATGGGCTGATTATGATACAAATATAAAGACATATTGCTACATCCACTGTGTTGCACTGAACTGATGTGCTTTAGAAACCAGTACCATTCAAACTTCTCATTGACATTGTCTGAAGGGAAAGAGGCAAGTATCTTGGGCCCAATTCTGCAACCATTTGGTCATGAAAGTTACTCTCTGAAGATAACGGTAACACTGTATTCTTTCATGCTTCCCTAGGCTCATCAGTTGTCATTGAGCACATTTGTTGCCAGACTTTTAGTAGGACAGTGAATGGTGACTTATACTTTCATCCAGTTTCCAGATGAATTACTGCCCCAAAAATATATTTTTGGGATTTGTTTGGTTTGTTTTAAAGACAATCAATACATACTCCCCTAAAACATTTTTCTTTTTTACTGAGACTCTGATATGCCAGAATTTGATTTCTAATACCAAAATGCGCATGTGTTCAAACTCTAGTCAAATACTATTTCAGTTAGAATTACAAACACAGAGAAACAAAGAGGAAACATCTGCTGTATCTGTTACTCTTATTAATATTGTGAAGTAGCTAAAAGAGAGCACTTTTTCTATGGTAACTACAACTCGTTGCTCTTATTTGTACTATTTTCTTCTTCTCTGTTAATTTTTTTTTCTTTATACATTTTTACATTCATTCACATTCAACTAATAATCACACATAATATAACACTGAGATTACAGTCAATATTGAGATCATACGTTTATTTGAATATATATTAGTTCTTTTTTACAGATATTAAATCTAAGCATCAGCAAAATCCCCTGTACGTGAGTTTACACTGCCAGTGATCTCTACACGTCATGAAGTCCCTGGGCACATTCCTGACAGTAACTTTATTATAAAACACAACTCTCCTAGCAGAAGACCAGTCACTGGAGAATTTACCAAGTTAAAAGTCCTGTTAAGTAGTAGCCGTTTCCCTAGTCACTTGTTGCTTCAGTCGGATGCCTCAGGTTATAAGAAATGGCAGATCCCAATAAATCCATCTGGTTGTATCTGGAGTGACACTTAATAAAATACGAATTACTAACCAAAACACCCACAATTTTTTTATTATTTATATGTTACATGGGTATACGTGCATCTGGGGCGCAAATCAAGTAAGACAAAGGCTGCAACAGCCCCTGCAAATATACACAGTCAATACTAAAACAACAGGATCTCAAAAGTTAATAAATGTTAGCATTAATGTTACATATTCAAACTTGATCCAATCTGTTCTCTGTGTAAATTAAAGTGGGGCTCTTAGTAGCTACACCATGATATTCATATTCCATCTATTGTAATATTTCTTCTATCCTCTTAAGTATGGCCCAATTCAGGAAAGCATTTAAGAGTGGGCTTAATTTTCAGTATATACTTTCCTTTTAGCATACAATTAATTGTGATGCCAAATTCAGGGCTTTGTACACAAACCTCATTTTCCACATGGTGTCTTAAATCCATACTAATTTTTTAATTTCCAAATTTCCACACTGCAGAGAGTCCAGCGTAGGGCCACCAAGATGATGAAGGGTCTGGAGCATCTTGGCTATGAGGAGAGGCTGAGAGAGCTGCGACTGCTCAGCCTGGAGCAGAGCAGGCTCAGGGGGATCTCACCCGTGTGTATAAACACCTGCAGGGAGGGTGCCAAGAGAATAGAGCCAGGCTCTTCCCAGTGGTGCCCAGTGCTAGGACCAGAGGCCATGGGCACAAACTGACACACAGGAGGGTCCCTCTGGACATCAGCAAACACTCACTGTGAGGGTGACCAAGTACTACCAGGGAGGTGGTGGAGTCTCCATCCTTGGCGATATTCAAAAGCCATCTGGACATGGCTCTGGGTGGCCCTGCTTGAGCAGGAGGGTTGGACCAGATGATATCCAGAGGTCCTTTCCAACCTCAACCAGTCTATGATTCTGTGAATATTTAATTTCTCTTTTGCTTTGCTCTTTCCCTCAGCTTTTCTTGCCTCCTCTTCTTTTTTTCTCCTTACCTGAAGTCCCTTAAACTCTTCCATACCTTTTATTGTACTTTAAGGTCTTGATTACTGCCATTGTCTTTGGCAACAATACATTATCTTTAAACAATTTCTTTTTACTTTTCAATGTTCTTTCTCTGTTCCATATCATTTGAATTTTCTCTTGCCTTTCCACACAGTCCTCAGCTGTTCACAATATTTTGATGATATAAGACTCCTGGTAAAACTGTGCCTGTTATCAAGGTGGTCTCTTCATTTGTGGAAACAGGACAAGCTGTCCTGAAAGGAGGGTGAGGGGAGAGACTGAGGTTATGCTTACCCTATGCTTAATCCATGTCTGTGTTACCAGCCTTTGAGGACACATTTACCAATTCACTTAAATGTTTCTTTTAAGCTTTACTTTCTTTGACCTCCCTTTTCACATTTACAGCGCCTTATTAAAGCACTTGGATCACTAAAACATAACCCCAAAATATTTTGCCAGAAATTTCTTCCCCACACTTCTAGGGACCAGATGAGACAAAACATTTCTGCAGTGGCAGCAAAATTTATCAGAAATATCCATTTGCTGAGGTGCAATATAGAAAAAAATGCAAAGAAAAAGATAAAAACAGCTTGTCCAGAGGACCTGTGCTCTTTCCAAGAAAGACGAATCACACACACACTCTTCAGAAGTAGTCCTGAAGATGCAGCAAATTGGCTGCATCAGCTAGTTTCTCTGATCCTCCAGCCAAAAGCACGTTTTTCTGTCTCGCCTATCATTTACCTATCATTCTGACCTTATATTCATAGCAGAAGGAAAAATTTTGAAGTATCAGCAATTTGTAGTGTTTGTCTAGAAATGCAATTCGCCTAAATCATTCTGAGGAAGGAAGGAAGTTTATACAAATCTCAGTTTTCTATTTTAATCTCATGCAATGATTATTCTTACAGTGCATAAATATTAAATTGCAGTTAACATTATCAAAAAGCTAATAAAATTCTGCTGAATTAACATCAAGACCAGGATGAGACTTTAGAGGAAGGCACAGTATAGTTCTTTGCTAAATAGCCCATAAAGCAAGTAATGCTATTGGAAGTAGGAAATGCAATTTAATCTGAGGAAACTACATTTCTTTTAATTGCAGAAAAGTTGCAGTATTTGAGCAAGTTTCTTGCAAAGTCATTATGACGTAGAAGACGCTACCTTAGATAAGGAAGTAATCGGGGTATTACTGGGTTGTGTCATTATGCTTTCTGACTATCTGCAATTTCCCTTTTTTTCCCCCCTGGGAAAAGCAACACTGATCTTTTTGACTTTGTAGAACAACTAACAATATTTGCAGAACATTACCAGCTATTGCAATGAGGGTGTCTTCACCACTTGAAGAAAAAAAGGCATAATTCAGAAAACAATGGAAATCCAAATAAATGCAGAGAGTTTTTGCTTTGAGTTAGTTTTTTACCTCCCTCTATATCCGGGTTAGCTCTTGCTGGATATTTGTTCTTTATCTTCATGCTGGTTGAGAGGATCACTGACTGTTTCCAGAATGGCTTTCCACTCTTGTATAAAAAGCCCATGTTCCAAATGTCCAGAAGACAAAGGGAGATGCATTAAAAGAATCCCTGCGTGGATTACAGATATTAGAGAGGGAACTTTGCATCCCTTGTTCCCTCTAGGTAAAAGGCATTCCAAAGCACACAAACACCAGATCCAGTATGAGGGTTTATCTGTTCAAAGGCCCATCCGCTGACAACTAATACATTCAGCCAAGTTTCCGACAAGACACCACAAAATGGCTCAGAAACACTACTGCCTGTCATGACCTATGTAGCATCTGAGTAGAACTCCTTTATCCAGAGGATCACCTTTACAGCATAAAATAGTTGACAGAAACTGATGAAGAGCAAGAGAGGAGGTTTTGAGCTATCTACCTCACCAGATACGTTGAGTACAAAGAAAATTTATTTTTAAGGAATTTGGCGAGTGCAGACAACAGGAAGGTGAGGTGGAGAAATTACCAGGGTCTAAAACATAATGATTTCTTGTGTAGCCTCAGAGACAGATATACCCTTTGGAAAGTTAACCAGGCTCAATAATAACTTTAGATAAAATTATCTGATCATTCCTAGACTTACTTGAGTCTGGTTCACTAGAATTCTGGTTTTATTGAAAGTGTAAGTTAAATGAAACAGTTAGATAGTGATGCCATTAAATTTAGCCCTCTCACTCTAACAAATACTCTCTCAAACAAGTGAAGAGCTGAAGGAAGCAATTCTCTGACTATATAGCTGTTCACATTTTGAGACTTAACTAAAGGAACTTCTCCGAGTAATTTATTAATGAACTGGTTAGGAAAGAAAAATTAAAGAATGCTTCATATCTTAGTGTCATATTAAAAAAAATATTTAGGATATAAAAAAAATTCTTCAGCTATCAATCCTGAAGTATCCAATGAAGTAAAATTTCTACATACTGGCCACAGAAATCCACAGACTTTTTTCTTTAAATACTTTAAAGATCACACTTCTTAAAAATCATTGTGTTATCTGCTGCTACTTCAACACAAGCAAGATCTTTAACAGAGAAAGGAAGATCTTTAACTGAGAAAGAAGCCCAAGAGTAATACCTAGCTCTCATACAGTGCTTTCATCTACAAAATGTTCTAATCTTCTGTGATTTATAGTTGGTGAAACTAATGGACTCAAAAAGAGCAACTTGCCCAAGGTCATCCAAAAGACCAGTGGCAATAGCAAGATTAGAACAAACATTCTCCAAGTCACAGTCAAGCTTTATATCAGGCTACATAGCTGAGAAGATACCAGAGGTCCGAGCAGAAACCAGAGCGCATCCAGTCTGGTTCAATATGTATTGTTTCCTAATACTACTTCACCCTGTATGAGATGACTGGATTTGTCACAGCATTGTTACTCAGTCATTAGTAGAAGACGATCAAATGTCAGATTAAACACAATGTAGTTCATTAGGTAACGAGGTAGTTGGTAAGACAAGTCCACCAGTACTCCAGTATTTCCACATGCTTTCTACACTGGCTTTTAGAAAATCAAATTAAGCCTACTAGCAGCCATCACAAGTTTAACAGGTCTGACAGTCTGTGACATGGGGTCAAACACACACCCACCCTCCTATGCTCTGTACTAGTACAGTTGTATTTATACAGACCATGTCTACACAGCAGCTTCCATCACAGGTTATTGAAATGCTCTCAAACTTTCACAACAGGAACAAGAGCTACAGCTTTTTGTTTAAAAACACTGAGTTGTAAACACCTGTAAACAAGAAATTTGAAGCTCTTTACCCCAATTCTGCAGCAGTCCAAGGCAATTCATGTCAGAGTTGCCAGCGTCCTTCCATATTTGCAGCAACGTGATCTTCCCTTGTGCTGGACAGCAAGCCAGCTCAGGGAGCCAAGCTGACCAAAAACTAAACTCTTTTTATTTTGTACTCAGGAGAGTTAGTTTTCAGCAGTCTGAGCACAAGTTCCCATAGAAAAGAGAGGAAAGGAGTACACACAATGGGTCTGAATGGGACTTCAGAAGGCCTAGCCTTGACTTAGGATACTGTGATACTGCATCCAAAGGGAAGTGTTACCCCACCAGATACGTTAGAATCATAGAATCATTTAGGTTGGAAGAGACCTGTAAGATCATCAAGTCCAATCATACTAGCTACTTCACTCAGGCTTACTGCCAAGTCACTGTATGAAAGCATAATGATCAAGAGAAACACGATTCCTACTGCTACTTTAAAAGAAAGTTAAGTTGCATAAATAAAACATCATATCACAGCTATTTCAGAGAAGGTTATAGTTTTAATATCCAGTTCAGGTCAATGCTGAACAGTACATATACTGTTTTACAACAATACAGAACAAACCCAGTAAGAACCTTTAAAAATCTATAGAATTAAGACGCAAGAAAATTATTGTTATTTTTGAATGTGGCTATGAAGGTTAACTAGGTTTTAAAGCTTCGGGATTTTTTTTTTTTTTAATAGTAGACAAACTGAGGAAGATGCTTATCATTTATAGTCACCATACACTCACTTCAGGTTAATGATAGCCTTTAATAATGTACATTTTGAATTCACTTGCAAGAAAACCTGATGTCTGTAATTCAAGTAAGACCGCAAATTTTCACAAGCATATGTAACTCACAGCAAATAAAATTGGTTTAAACTCAGACATTGATAATAGGGGATTTTCTTCCTTTGTGGGATGTCACGAGTCCATTAGTGTCAGAGTTCAATACTCTCTGACCAGGTTACTTTAGGTATTCCACACTAGGAAGGTTTAATGTTTAATATCAGGTTTACTTATTTGAAGATATTTGGCATTCCATGGGTTTAGCAGAGTGATACAGCCTTGTATGGAAATCACAACACAAGTACAATATAGCAAGTGCAATATACCTGGATCGCAGTACAAACATGATTCCCATTACCTGTCTCTATATGCTCCATCATCACAATGCTGGGAAGAAACGTGTGAGTCAAAGCTAGCTCAAGCCCATAGCCCTCTTCAAAGGTCCTTTTGTTGGTTGTTCTGGTTTTATACTTTACGATGGGCTGAGCCACGTACATACTTGCCCTGCCCCATGCCAGTCTGGTTAGCTCAGGAAGACGTTACTATCTACTATTTATCTCAGGAAAGTCAGTTTACACAACTATATTACCCACTGTATATCTAAAACAAAGGTTACCCTGTAGTCCTTTTTGTGTTGAGGTTAAGTTCAGCTTTCTTTACAATAACTACTGGTCATTCCCTTCATTCTTCCCAGAGGTCATAATTCTTGCCCATCTCCTCTGAGCCTTCTCCCATTGTGGGGGTGTGTTGATTGATCATATAGGATTCTACATAGTCGGAATCAGAATAGCATCATCCACACAGAAGATTACAATTTTGATCAGAAACATTCTAGACACTGGAAGGTTGGTAGATTCACCACCCTCTTCAACGCCCATTAATAGATGGCAACACTCACAAATTTTCACCTCTGAAATATTTGATTTCACAAGCATTAATGGTAGACTTTCACTTTAGTCTTTTTGTGAATGTGTTTCTCTTGAACAATGAACATTTCAGGTCCCATTTATAGATGGTCAGACTCAACAATCAGTTGATATATAATCTGTATCTTAATAGTTAGAACATGACACCCCCACACTGCTTCCTGGGAACTGATCCCTGGATGATGCACAGCAATAATTTGGCTCAAACACACCATAGCTTTCCAAGTTAGACACACAGGCTTTTCCATGGAAGATGGGGAACTGTGAGAAAGGTGAAATGATGTCCTGCACTACATGGATTAAGTCCAGTACCTCCAGGTTGTGTAACAACTCCTAAGTGAACACACAGTAGATCTGACATCTCCTGGAAACACAGATTTACAACACATGCACCAAACGGAATGGGTAGAACATGAAAAGTAAGCCTGTGCCTCCAAGAGCATCAGCCCTTCTACACCCACATACACCCAACATAGCAGTTATGTGATTGTTCTAGCAGCTGCCAATGCTGGGCTTGCTTACATTCAGGATTTCTGAAGTGGAGTGTGGAGGGCAGAAGTATCCAACTATAAGGGATCCAGAAATTTTGGACAATATCTGTAGCCCTCAAAATCCACCTGAGCAGAACTTCTAAGTGCAAAAAGAGGCTAAGCCTGAGGAAACTAGATTTGCAGCAGCCTTCAGGAAAGGCATAATTCATACTACCAGTAGTAAAATTTTATGTTGTGAAACAATTACAAGTGTTCGTCCATTCAGATTCCTCAATCACTTAAACAAGATCAATGTTATTGCTAAAAAAATCTGTGGTCTGTGCAACAGCAATGTTTCTCTTTTTGTGAGTGCTGCTCCTGGGATGGCAGGGGTTTTGTTGGTTGGTTGGTGGTTTTTTGTTTGTTTTTAAAATCTTATTGCACTTAAAATAGGACTGATCAAATGTTTTAGAATTCTAATGTTTCCAGTTTTCCAGACTTCCTCTCCTGCCAATGCAGCAATGGGAATATTTGCCCTCTGGCTTAAAAGATACAATACCAGATCTCCATCTAAATTGCAATTAATGGAGCTTGATTAATTGGAACAAAAATTATTCTGTAGGGGAAAAAAAAAAAAGAAAAAAAAAAAAGATGGGTGAACTTCAAAGCAAGTGGAAATGGAAACACCTAATCAGGTAGGCAAGGGAGACAGGAATGAGATGATGCAGTAAGATACGTGGAAGAACAAACTGTAACGTTAAGTGTAGGAGAGTTTACAAGACTGATCAGGTGTCCAAGAACAATAGCAGACTTACCCATATGTCCTTCACTAAAGACAAGTCTACTACAAGTTATATTTAGTAGGCAACCTAAAGGCATTAAGTTAAAATTGGACTTCAGTTCTCTTGACAGCTGAGAAATGGAATAAACTATTCCAAAAAATCAATTTCTGAATTAAAATTTTGAATCTAAAGCATAGCAATTTTGTAATTAAGAATGGTATGAATTAAAAGGAAAGAAGATCAAATCCAAGCATGTTTTCAAGATACAAATCTTTGCAAGCCATATGACTTGATCTTAACCATCAGCAGTAATTTCTTCTAATGCACCTAAGCATTTTCTAACTGAACAATACATCCCCATCAACTGACTCCAAATAAGTCAAACGATAACTCTAGTACACTGTATAAATGAGAAGTTGATGGTTATAATATGTTACTACTTGGTTTTGACTTCTGGATAATACACTAATGAAATGATTCCTGAATGCTTACAAAGAAACACAGTAAGCCCCATATGATTTCTTGACAGAACCATATAGATAATGAGCATGTACTGGCAAAATGCAGTTTAAAGATGACAATAATGTATATCCTGAATGCTTTAGGAAATGCAATAATGAACTTGCCTGAAGGAAATAAAAATATTACCTGAACCACAACCATGTATTTTCCTATTATTAACAGACAAAATGAAGGATAACAAATGGTTTTCCTCTTAGAGCACCTTCTATGTGAAATCTCAATCACTAAACCTAATCAAAGCTTCTATTAAAATTGAGAAGATTGATATAGATTAAACGTGACAAGCTGGGAATACTAGGCCACATAAGACTGACTTTCTAAGATCACATCCCAGAAGGCTGTTACAAGTTACTGTTCTATTCTAAGGATGGAAGCCAATGCTTTTCAATCCCAGGCTTTTTTAGATATACCAATAATTATCCCCAGTCTCTCTTCCTGCTTCACTATAGACTAAAAAAAAAAAAAGTAAAAAACTGTTAGAGTTGTGGATTACTGCACTCAGAAATCTGGAAATATTAAAGTGAAGTCAGTTTGCCAGTGACCTCTATAGTCTTGTGACACATTTTTAGCTATGTGTTTGCCAATTATTTTATGTCAAGACATGGTCCCCATCTCCCTCACTACGATTTTGATACCTACCCTGCTAAGCCCTACTTTAGTTGTTATCCAACTTGTGCTAGTACACTGAAGCAATTATGTGTTTTCACAATACACATAAATGCCATCATTCAGACTTAAAGAAAAAAAAAAAAGATGGCATTTTCTTTACCTCCATGCCTGGATTTCCCCCCTGCCTCTTTAAATACTTCCCACTCACTAGAGAATTCAAGCAAAAATCTGTCTCACAGTTCACATTCCATCCTACTCGTATTCCCAGCGTTAGAAGTGTTTCAGTCGTTTCGCACAGTGCATCACCAGAAACAAGTACATCGAGCCAAACAGAGTTTTGATCATTAGGTATTAAGACCTCTTATTTCTGGGATACTCTGATTTGTCAGAGTTGTATCCATACAGTTACATTTACAGTTGCTTTGAGTGTATTAATTGTTCAAGAAATGTGACTGGAAAAACGGTCCTGAAGTGTGAGCTTCTTTCCACATATTCTACAAGTTTCCTGTCTTGAGCAACATACAGGTCATTAAAAGCTAACCGATAAAAACAAGATGTTTCCTTTACCCATTAAATATTTCCTGATCTTTTTCTAATGTGATAGTCCATGACAACATTCATCATACTCAGTGCTTTCAGAGGAAGATTTTGTCATAGCCAAAATGCTTATTTTATTACAGATTCAGCATTTTAACTCACCAGAAGATTTGGAAAAGATTTGCAAATAACTTTCAGCTGTATAAAAAATCTGCTGCAATGTGCTTTCTACCTAATTCTATGAAAGCCACAAAACAAATGAACAAAATCACCTCCAACAACTTGCTGATCAACGTTTATCACTACTGAGGTTTTGCCAAAAGAAAATGGCAGTTTTCCCTACAGGGAAAAATCATGCGTTACAAAGAATCCACAGCTGGAAGTCAAGTACAAATTCATCCTGATAGAAATCTTGCGTTCTAAATATGATTATATTTTGGCCACCTGGAATTACCTTTAAAAAAAAAAAATAGTTCTGATGGTGACATATAATGCAAATGTAACACAGAAGAAAACATAAGATTTCTTGCCTTTCACTCACTTCTACTTTGCTGTAGGTCAAATCTGTAGTGTTGAAACCAGTACAGTGAGGGTGGGGAGGAAAACTCACAAAATTCCTCTAAAACAGAGGAAAACAATGAAGGAGCAAGTGATAAACCAAAATTGTACTTTCAAGCAAAACTATTATTTTGTAACAAAAAGACAGATAGATAGAACATAGAGAGACAAGCAGACAATAATGAAAGACAAAGCAGGCACTCCAGATGCAAGGTGCGCAGCAGTCACAGATGATGTCAAAATAGATGCCCTGTAATGACAATAGCTATAGTACAAGAACTTGTCATCTATGCTAATAATTAGCATAAGCTTTCTTTAGCCTTGCAATGCAACCTCATAATTACTTAGAAGCATCTACACTAGTAACATTAGCAGCACTTGGTTGAGAGATTGTCTCTCAAATGGTCAGGAGGAAGCTGCAAGTAACAACAGTGCAACTTGCCACTGCTTTTGTAATGCAACTAGAGCTGCAGAGAAAGACAACGTAACATGTAGTTGTCATTAAATGTAAATGCAGCACACAAAAGTGTAAATACATAATTTAATCTTCTAATCAAATATTTAGCTTTCATCCATCTTTGAAAAAGGAAAGGTGAGGACAGAGGTGAAAAGCAAACCAATCCTGATTGTAAGAGGAAATCATGTACAACCCAGTATCCTGCGGTGACAGAACGAGGGAAAGCAGAGAGATACGTGGCTTTGCCCTTTATTACACTGATCATGACTGATATGTAAGCTAAACTGCACTAACATCAGGAAGACGTGTTTTAGGATATTGCCCAGCTATCCTGAGGGTCTGTGAGTGCTCATCGGGTTTGTATGAGAGGATGAGCAGACAGGGCAGGACAGTGCAAACATGCTTGAAATGACCAAAAAAGTACAGCTACACAGACTACAGTCCTACCCTTTCCTCCAGTGCTCCAGAAAGGCTCAAGGGCTTGCACAGTAAGAGCAGAAAACACTTCCCCTTTCAGTTTCACTTATTATGCAGGCTAGAAGCAGAATTTTAGCCATAAACAAGAGAAAAACTGAATCTTTTAAAATATATAGCAGCCTATATTAAGGACCACCGCCATTAAGTTGCCCTTATTTAGTTGGACAACTATGACTCGGTCATTATTTTACAGGCAAATTCAATACTTAATAGCAAATTTACTGCAGGATGCCTTCTAAAGATGGTAATTACAAAGCTTTGGTACTGACATATAACTATGACACTTTGCCCTTAAATATGAGAGAAAATGGTTAAAGACAAAATAGTTTAGTGCAAGTTACAGACTGTTAGGACTAGTCAAATCTAACGGGTTTTCATTCTGACACTGAGTGTAATATTATCATTAGCTGATCCCACTAATTGAACTGACCCAACAGCTTAAAACAAGCCAAAAAACATGTGACAAAAAATACATTAGTTGACCTTCCACATTCCCATCTTCCACACCGCTATAAACTAGGGCAGCATGATGAAGTCTGACAGTTACACACTTTTGAGATATTTTCGTTTGATTTGAAAATTCTGTCCACAAAGTCAAACTCATCACTAGCTTCACTTTCTGTTAAGAGAACATCACTGCCAGGTTCTTGGGGATTTTGGAGGATTCCTCCCCATTCCTCCCTTCTTTACATACTATGGGCCTTGGCCCAGACCCTGCAAATACTCAAGCATGTGACTACTGTCAGCAGTCTTAATGACCACAGAATCACAGAAGATCTCAAGTTGGAAGGAACCCATAAGGATTACATGTGTTGCGAGATAGACAAGAAAGGCAGGAGAGACTACGAACTAGCTCCAGCGTGTCTGTAAGCCCTTATCCTAGGTCAGTTCCAGCATCACCTCAGATTGCTCAGTGAGTCCGCTGAGGCTTCCTAACACTCATGTTTATACCTTGGTATTATACCAAGTGCTAGGATGTTCTAACACTGTTGGAGAGAAGGTATTAACTCCACTTTGATACTTGCATGGATATAAGTTCCCATCTTAACTTGCAAATAGAGCTATGTTATGAGCAGTTGCTAGCATCAACAAATGGAAGTCATTCTGCAGGGAGAAAAGAAGCAATTCCCCAGACTGCTCCTTTACTGTGTCGTCCTTTCTTATTATATTTTCCTTATACCTTTGAGTGAGATAGAGCATAAATAAACAACATTCATAGGTTTTCTCATATATCTTTTCCTGGCAGTGGTTACAGTGCACATAACAGGGAGAGGTCTTGGAAAAGAGCTCTTGGCAGCTGGTGGGTTTATTTCCTTCTGCTTGCAAAGCCGCATTTCCAGGTGTACTATACAACTTCATTGATAGTTTATTGCTCAGAATTCTAGGGGATTTGTTTGTTTACCATCCCCAGTTAGAGATTCACTTGTTTTGGGGTTGGTTTGGTTTGGTTTTGTTAAGAAACTTTCGTTGATTTCTCTTCCTGTTCTGTTTTTCAGTATCCCAAGCCACTCATTCTCTACCTACAGATTTTTTTATTCCCTTAGTTGAAAGAGAAACCTTTCATGAGTTTCCAGTAGCTGAACTCTTTTTATTAATTTCTCTATAATTGCAAAATAAGCTTCAAGACAGCTGCTGAGATGGACATTCTTCCTCAGACTTGGAGGGCTGGAGTCCCAAAATGGTGGCTAGCCTCAAGCTTGCGGCAAGATGCTGGACTAGTGTTACATTCTTCTTGCCACGACACTCAGTCATTTGTGAAGAGCCCATCAGCACAAATTAGCAAGGGTCTACTCAGCATGAACTACATAAATAGAAATGCAATGTATGGACATATGTTACTTGCTTTCCAAATGAAATTATGTATTCATAGGTACAATAATTATGTTATTGATGTTTTGTCTAGGTGTAGTAGGGACCTGGACAGATGCCAGAAAAACACTAACAAGGAAATAGATATGTATGTTCATATTATATACATATTTTCCTAGATACATATATACATATATGTATCCAAGCACTTTATAATCTCACAAACCCCACTCAAACCTTTAAATTACTTATGGGGGTAAATATTACAGGAGTTGAAGAGTATTGGTCACAGGCACAGAGTACTTATTATGATTTTCCTGTTTATAGCAGTTGTCTAAATGCTAGCACAGATATTGCATTGTACTGAAGCCAACAAAAAGGGGTATTCACAGATACAGCTCATTGCCTTTTGTCAGACAGAGCAAAGCAACAGCATAGGAACTATTTATCATTCTGCTGGGGGGGAAAAAAAAATCTAAAAATAAATACTGTATTTAGTAACACTGTTAGTCAGCTGGTTTTTAGCAACCTAATCACGTCCAAGAAATTGTAGCTCTTTTAGAAAAATATAAGTGATGCAAAAAACAATTAGTTTTACTGTAACATCCAGTACAAATAATCTTAAATAATAAGTACCAGAGCTATTATTCACCGTATTCATTTATTTCAAAGTACACTGATTATGAAGGACACTAATTCAGCTACCAGATTTCATGGCACATCAGCCTGTACAAGTCTAGATGCTGTGCGTGCAATCGGCCCAGCAGGAATCTGCTAACCTGAAAAAGATACTTACTTTCTTCTATATATTATCAACTGTGCAGAAGAGACAATTAAGCAGAATCCTGACCACTCACGTGTCAGAGCTCCTCTTTCTGGTGACACATGCTCCTAAGGCAGAAACAGGTTCCCACGCTTACCCACATCAGAAGCACACACTAAATCATATATTTTAACAGATTATCTCCTGGTTTAAGAAGCAGGTACAAGCATGGGACTTCCTTCTGGAGAAGTAACCCACCAAACATCTTCTGAGAACCTTAGTCATTGGCTCTTTTTAGGGAGAGGATCTCTTTAGGCTAAACTGCCTTGTCTCAGCAGCTGTCAGAGGTCAATCAAAGGCACAGTTTCAGGTTTTAGTATAATAAAAGAGCTTTGACTTCAAAGCGACTGCTCAACAGAGTACACTCAAGGAGTACGGTCACTTGCTGCAGCTCTCTTCAGCACAATCTAGGAGGGAAAGGCTGATTTCACTTATGCAGATCGAGGCTGGAAATGTGCAAATATTGCTGTGTGACCTTTCTTTAGTTAGAAGGAACAGTCAAGAGCATCCCATCCCTGCCTGTAAAAATTCCCCATAATTTGTATGGGCATGTGGACAGCACTGAATTTCTACATCAGCAGTAAGCTGTATGGGATTATCCCATGAGCTAGAGAAATTTCCTCCTGGCTACTTTTATTTATGGGTGCTTACAGCAGCCCAGCTGCTGTGGAGTACCACAGAAAATGAATGTGATATGAAAAAAAAAAAAAAAACAACAAAAAAAACCCAAAAAAACACCCCTGATGTTTCATATGGATTGCAGCTCTATTATTCAGAATGACAGGTATAGAGGTATTTATATCTATACCTGAATAGCAATAAGTTCCAGAGACTGGAATTCCAGGATCATAAAAGCTTGGTACCACCAAATTCAGACTGAACAATATGGAGGGGAAAAAAGCAAAAACATTAAGACAACATTTAAGTTGCACAGGTCTTTTGTCCAAAATGATACTCAGTTTCTGTTGGGATCTGTTGTCTAAGAAAACTTAGATATCTAAAACATCCATCTAACTCTAATGGCAGCCAGGCATTTATTTCCTGTCACCCTAGCAAAAGTAAAACACAGGTTTACAATAAACCTACTTTTTCCCAGTAATTACTTGTTAGGCTTGTCACTGCTTTCCCACCACCCCCAAGGAGTTTATGTCCTCTGTATCACACCACCTGAATGACAGCCCATTAGTTCATCTAAGTCAGCATAGTCCAATGAGTACTATGAACTAGATCTCCTGTCTTGGCTACTATTTTTCTCTATCCAAGAGGCAGTATCAATTTTCCCTGAGCCTGGTACTAGCAACAGGAAAAACAAATAGTAAACACAGTTAAGCAACTGTGAATGTTATGTGTTTTTGCACTTGAGAAGCGAATGCAGAACAAAGAAGGTTTTTTTTCACATCTGAGTGAAGATCAATTACTGAATTTCCTAAATCACCTCCAGGTTTGTTTTAATTTTGTTTAACTGTCACAGCAATTTTTCTTCTGACCAGGTGATTATGTCTAATGTGTTTTATTTTGCTTATCATGGATAATAGTAACAACTAGTCTGTGCAGAATGAGATGTTTATGACTCTTAACATAAGGATGCAGTGTAGAGAAATACAGGCCTGGTATGACAGGAGAGACCTTGAGAAGCGGAGACACAAGACTGGATGGTAATACAGTGTACAGGCATGGGATGACAAAAGATGGGGCACTGGCTTAGCACTAGAGGCCTCATGACTACAAACAGCTCACAATGGACAGTTAAGAAATACAGTGCTGGAGCTGGAAAATGCTGGTTTTCAAGGATAACAAAAGAGAACAAAGAGCAAGTATTTAACATAAGTAAAACGCACCATATATAGTAAGTTTGGATATAATTTGAAGTTGCAGGCCAATGAAGAGCAAGCTATAAAAATATGTTAGCAAACACATAAAAAGGTCTCCAAGTGGATCGTAGGGTGAGGAAGAAAAACCCATCAATATCAACATCATAGTCCTCCTGGCAAGGCGCTCCAGATGCTGGCAACTCACAGTAACACATACACACACCACCCTCCCAGCACCAGGATGAAGCCACCAACCTTAGGACCCTTAGGACCTTAGGATGAACCCTCCCATCACTACTCCATGTCTTAAGGTTGGTGGCTTCAGTCTGGTGCTGAGGGGTGGGTGTGTTACTTTGAGTAACACATGGAAGGATGAACCTTCCATCACTAGGAAAAAGGAAAAGGGGATAGAAACTAAGAAGCATTAATATAACAATTTTAACTCTATTTAACTGTAAGTATTATTGAGACTTTTTTCTGTAGAGAAGTACTTTTTCTGCTGTAATAACTAGATTTGAACTAATAAAGATCATTGGATTAGACTGTTAAGATTTTAATTATTCTAACAATAGAATTCTTGACTTTATATGAGGTGTGTTTCCTCTTTGCCCACAAACAAGGTTTTCAGCTCAGCACAGGTACTAAATTCTCTTATTACAGACCAACTGTAGTATAAAACACCAAACTTTTCTTGATTTCCTGTCCCTTCCATCGCCTCTAATGCATCAAATAATTATGAAAACTGTCTCAGCTTCACTGGTGTACATTCTGAGAAATTCTGACAAATTTGCTACAACAGAGTTGAGATGACACTCTAGCCCAGGAATTTTAAGCATTAAAATAGTTATGTTGATACTGTATTTTATTATTTCAATGAGAGATTATGAAAAACAATATGCCAAAGAGAAGCTATACAGGAAAACCAAACAGCACTATAAATGCATCTACCACTTTGGAGGAGCATCTTTAAGAATTTCTCCTAAATGCCAAAGGTCTGCATAGGTTGGTGAAAAAAAACTTATTTTTAATCCAAACTGATGGTGGTAAGAAATAACTCCATGTGTCTGTAAATACCTATCTTCTTTCCCAAGTACAGGAGCGCACTCTTCCAGTCCAAACCTATGAGAATTCCTTGACGGTAGACAGCAGGCAACAGTCCAATCATAGCAAGGGACCTGAGCAAGTCCTGGAATATGCTTCAAAGCCTTGGTTTCCAAGAAAGTTCTGATTAACTAGGCCTACTAGGACCAGAGATACGTTTTGCAGCATAATGACTACATTCAGCATGCAAAAATGTTTAGGCCCTTATTTCTTTCATCTCTTGCAATACTGGTTTTAAAGTAGCAAGATAGCCTAATGATATAGGTATTTAAAAAAGCAAAAGAACAAAAAAACCAAACCCCAAAACACAGCAACCTAAGCACCTGTCTAAAGCCTAAAACTTGTTCTTTTACCATGAAAGGCTGGGAGCACAGCTGAGCTACGGCTTGGGGAGACAGGAGTGGGGAAGGGTTTGCAAATACTTGCTACACAAAACCTTGAGTGTTTTGGGTCTGAATTCAGTAAGCCATCTTGGACTAAAAGAGGAAGAAATTAAAAAGCTGGAACTTTTTTTCATTTGTCAGGACTGCCCACTGAAAGACAAACATATCAGTTATTTAAGCAGCTGTAGCCGGAGAAGTTCAAGGTACTGTCTGTTTGCCTGCTTCCTGACTGAACAAGCCTCCTCTCTTGTCTTTGAGATTTCCACTAGGCTTCTAAAAATATGTAAACAAGTATACTACATGTATGTGCATGAGAGAAATATAGGCAGGGCTAGATTTCATTTTGGTTTTGTTTTACATTTAAGACTGTACCTGATTTTGAAAGCGAGCGAAGCTTGGAAAGAGATGGAACACCTGAGGATATTTAACTGCCAGTACACCAGAGCATAAACATGTCAAACAAGTATGAGAAACATGCCAAGTCTCACTTTCACACAACCATTAGTGTCTCTGCATTTGATATAAAGAGGTTTCTTTAATTTCTTTTTATCAAGTTGAGTTGTGAAACAACTGCTTTGTGGTAAATGCACAAAATGCCGATTGATTGAAACAGGATTGCCTTTTAGTGTTTGACAGTCATATTGAGAAGACAAAATGCTGTGGAGACAGACTACAGAGTGTTAAGGAACAGCAAGAGCAGGACTGCTCCCTAAGGAAAGGCAAGTCTGGACCCCAGGATGCCCAAAACACAGGCTGTGCAATGACCTCACACGTACAGCACCAGAGGCAGGCATGCAAAGCAGTGACAGCAACAGGTCTTACTGACCATTCAGTGATCATCAGGCCAGACATGGTAACAGGCCAGGGTCCACCCAGGAATTCCACGCAGCACTTCAGAAACAGGACTAGGGACAGACACCCCTAGGACACAGCTCAGGCGGGAACCAAAGGCACCAGCCTGAGCTTAAATGGAACCCCTGGTCAGAGGACATGGGTGGAAGCCGCAGGCAAGACTGGTCAGGGCAATGATGACCTATTCATGCTCTCAGCGTCCTGATGCAGAGAAATATCAATGGATTCCTAAACAGAAGGATTCACTAACTCTGACAAAACTGCCAAGTTACGGTAACTGTACTAATTCTAACTCTGCAACAGTGACGCTTCATGTTTCTGTGGCACGTCTCCTTTTTCAGAGCACATAGCCCAGGGAAATAAGAACACTAAAGGCTTTAAAAATTCCATACACACATGTAAAGCCTTGTTTTGATAATACAGGGAGTTCCACTACAAGCAGTGGGTTTGAGCTTTATCTCCTCCTGCATGACAGTTCCATTACAAACCCACACTTTCCTGGAGTTTGTATCAGGTAGAAACTGCTCAAATCCATCTGACAGAGAACTGTGCAAAGGTTAGAGTTAATTGTTAACATCACTGTTAAATTGTATGGTAGCAGAAAGAATTTCCCCTCAACTACGTATTAATATCCTGCTTGTTAAAAGACATAACAAAGTTTACATAGTCATAAAGAAGCCTAGCTTGTTAAACTATTTCTTTCTGGGTAATGTTCAGTGACATTCATACCACTCAGCAATAAATAATGAACTGAATAGTGTATAACTATGCATAACAGTTAAGTCAATCTCCTTACTTAAAGATGTTCTGATTGCATCATCCTTGTTCAAGGCTGAGCAATACCTTACTCCCAAGAATGGCTCAGCTTAAGTCAATAAGCTGAAAGAAGTACAATACTCAAGCTCGAAAGGATGATAAATCAAAGCCCGGATGCTTTCACACACTCTAGAATCTTAATTGGACTGGAAACTGTAGTAATTAATTTGGCTCAAGAAATACAAAGTACTAGACCACTAGATGAGCAATTTGTATTGACTAAATCCTACTGGTTTTATTGCCTATTCACTTACTGACCTAACCATTTCTGGTATGCAGTACTTGTCATATTTTAAGAAGATACACTGAATTCAACTCAGCTACTTACATTAATAAAGTAAGCACTTACTGTTGTATCAAAGGAGATGTTTGTAAATTTAACTGAGCTATTGTTTGCATCTTGTCAACGATCTGTTGAAGACCTCTTGCAAAAACTTAGAATATGCCTAGCTTTATAAATCCCAGTCATCCCATGAAAGTCTCCATGATAATCCAAATGAGGAAAAGATGTTTGAACTGTTCCTGAGATTAGCACAATGTAAGAATCCCATGAAGGTATCGCTGTCACCGACGTTCCAAAGTACAGATGCTTCTGAAATACCACAACTGCACAAAACCCTCAGAATATCCAGTTATCTTTATAATCAGGGTTTTACCATAATACACAATAAACCACACTGCTGTTCAGAAAGTCTCTATTCTATGGGGTAAATACTCTACATTTTTTTTAAAATACCCATTAATAGTCACTATAGTCCAATAAAAATATTGTATGTCTTTAACATTGTCTAGATACATATTTGTATCATATCCTCTTGCAGTCAATAATGTGCATTTAAAGTCTTCAAAGTACGGATTATGAAAATGCATATTTAAACAGTTCTCAAATGCATATTTACATAATTAACTGTAATTTATCTTGAAGGCTATTGCAAACCTTTGTGTTCACTCTCACACAATTCTATAGGGATCTTTATTTTTTTTCTCTAATATTTTAATTTAATATGCATAATAAAACGTTAGGATTATCAGTCCTGTGTTTCCTAAAGTTTTGGGGCAGAACTTTCTATTGACTTCTTTAGAGATAAATTTGAGTTAAAATCTTGTAATGACAAAAAGGTAAAATGAAACAAATTTGTACTGCATTTCTAATTCTTTCTTGATTCACTGATTGTTCAGTGAATTATGATACATACTTTATGTCTTATCTATTCCAAGACAACAAACTCATTATAAGAACATTCAAGATGATCATGAACCTCCTGACTACAAGTAATAAATATGTCATACAGCTCAGAGTAAGCAGATGCATCTCCACATTAGACACCTGATTTAGAGCCCAATTCTGCTCTGGGAAGAAATGTTCCTCATACTTTGAGATATTAGAAAGCTAGCTCACACACACAAAGCGTGATGGTCTTATATGCGTCCCCTACTGCATTCATTTTATGTTTATGAAGTCAAGAGAGAAACAGCAGCCAAATTAATGGCCTAAAATTGCTCAGTCACTTTCACCTCAACCAAAGTACACACTGCAGTATCTTCATTTTTTTTTTTCAACAAGTCAACCTTTTGCAAGTATTGTAAGTATTGTGTTTATTAAACCTACTTTTCAATAAATCTACAATGTGATTGCATATACCTTCTCTGTGTGTTCTGTTTATACTTTCCAATCACTTATGATTCCATCATCAACTTCCATTAAATCTGCTAGAAGAGTGGGTATGTGTTAAGATAATTTTACGTTTTGTGAAAATCAGCAGGAGGCAGAGAAAGACTACCCTGTACATGCCTTGAGGCATGAAAGGTTAAAAAAACACCATATTAGACTGCAGAGAATCAAAGATGGGGGGAGGAGAAATTACTGTCTACATGTCCCCCAAAACTTGATTGACTTCAACAATACAGTCAATCAGTCACAAGACATGAACACAGGAAACCTGGCTTCCTGAGTTCTGGTACTCATGGACTTTACTTTTTTTAAGGGAAAAATTTGGAACACATAATCAAATTCAATTTAATTACCTACTGTTCAGAATCTCATCACAATTTAAAGTCAACAGACCACCTTCTCCTTCATGTAATTACTACCCAGGCAAATTAGAGGGATGGTATAAGAATTTTAGTCATCTAAACAACTTGGGACAACAGGCGCTTGCTACAAATATGAAAGCAGTATAGAGATCATAGAATGCTTTGGGTTGGAAGGGATCTTTAAAGATCATCTAGTCCAACCCCCTTGCCATAGGCAGGGACATCTTTTACTAGATCAGCTACTCGAAGCCACATCCAACCTGACCTTGAACACTTCCAATGATGGGGCATCCACAGCTTCTCTGGGAAACCCGTTCCAGCATCTCACCACCCTCATCATAAAAAATTTCTTCCTTTTGTCCAAACTAAATCTACCCTCTTTCAGTTTAAAACCATTGTCCCTTGTCCTGTCAATACAGGTCTTGGTAAAGAAAGTCTTTCTCCCTCCTTCTTACAAGCCCCCTTTATATATTGAAAGGCTGCAGCAAGATCTCCCCAAAGCCTTCTTTTCTGCAGGCTGAACAACCCCAACTCTCTCAGCCTTTCTGCATAGGAGAGGTGTTCCAGCCCTCCAACCAGTTTTGTGGCCCTCCTCTGGACCTGCTCTAACAGGTCCATATCTTTCTTGTGCTGGAGACCCCACAGCTGGATGCAGTACCGCAGGTGGGGTCTCACCAGAGCAGAATACAGGGGAAGAATCACTTCCCTCGACTTGCTGGCCACACTTCTTTTTACGTAGGCCAGGATACGATTGGCTTTCTGGGCTGCGAGCGCACATTGCCAGCTCATGTCCAATTTTTCGCCCACCAGTATCCCCAAGTCCAGTATCCCCAAGACCTTCTCTGCAATCCATTCATCCCTCAGCCTATATTGATGCTGGGGATTGCCCTGACCCACGTGCAAAGCTTTGCACTTGGCCTTGTTGGACTTCAAGAGGTTTGCACGGGTGCACTCCTCAAGTCTGTCATGGTCCCTCTGGATGGCATCCCTTCCCTCTAGCAAATCAACTGCACCATCAGCTTGGTGTTGTCTGCAAACTTGCTGAGGATGCGCTCGATCCCACTGTCTATTGTTGTAGATGAAGATATTAAATAGCATTGGTCCCAATACAGACACCACTCGTTACTGGTTTCCACCTGCATATTGAGACATTGACTGTAACTCTTGGGACAAGGATGTTGTGGACCACCGTTACCACAGGACCAGGCAAAAGATGAAGCAGCACGCTAAGAGAGAAAGTTCTCACTCAAAGAGACCTATCTGCAGTAATAAATAACAGGAAACGTACTACAAAGTGCTGCTTTTAAAATTCTCTCTCTGTTTTTCTCCCCAGCCCCCTAAATTTATTCCACAGTGAATCGTTTTATCTAGAACTAGGATGTTAGCAAAATCAGACATTGCTGAAGCTCTGTACCTAGGTTCAGCAGATGTGCTCCAAGAGTAAATGATTCATCCCACCTAAAACATGCACTGCAAAGCCTAGATAAAGTGGACCAAATTTATGTCAGAGGAAGAAAGATTTAAACCACCTGACCCTGAGTTTCACCTACTTCTAACACTTCTGAGAATAAAGTGTTAAATCAAGTTTCAGCTTCAATATGAATGTCACTGTTGTGGTTTAACCCCAGTTGGCAACCAAGCACCACACAGCTGCTCACCCATCCTCACCCCCCAGTGGGATGGGGCAGAGAATCTGAAGAGCAAAAGTAAGAAAACTTGTGGGTTGAGATAAGAACAGTTTAATAATCGAAATAAAATTAAAATGATAAAATTACAAAAAAATGTAATGAAAAGGAAAACAACAAGAGACAGACAGACAGGAACAAAACTCAGGAAAAACAAGTGATGCAATTGCTCACCACCCTGCCAACTGACGCTCAGCCAGTCCCCGAGCAGTGATCGCAGCCCCCCAGCCAACTCCTGCCAGTTTATATACTGAGCATGACGTCATACGGTATGGAATAGCCCTTGGGCCAGTTTGCGTGAGCTGTCCTGGCTGTGCCCCTTCCCAGGTTCTTGCGCACCTCCTCACTGGCAGAGTATGGGAAGCTGAAAAGTCCTTGACTTAGTATAAGCACTGCTTAGCAACAACTAAAACATCAGTGTGTTGTCACATTATTCTCATGCTAAATCCAAAACACACCACTACACCAGCTACGAGGAAGACAATTAACTCTATCCCAGCCGAAACCAGGACAGTCACACACTGGTAAGAAATTTGAACCTCAGAAGGTGAAATGAATTACAGAACATGATATACAAGGATTTACCAGCAGGAGCTAAGAAGGCTTCATCTGCAGCAGTGCCAATAGCTTCCACATCTTATGACGCTGCTATAGCTAAATAGTCCATTTTCCTTAGATTGAGGATGTCCTTCCTGCATGGTACATATGTGTAACTGGATGAAATCAAGAAAGGGAAATGCAGGCCAAGCTACTATATACCAATAACCTATCTTGATACAAAGTTTCAGAGTTCATCAAAAGCTCTTCCAAGGGAAACAGAAGAACCTCCCTCACTTGGGAAAATAAACAAATGGAATTCTTTTTAGTGAAAAAACTGACGTGATCACTTAACAGCAGTAACTAGGAATCCCACCTATAGACTCAAGTTTTGGTTGCACCACTACTAGCAAAAGAAATCATAAGAAAGTAGTTCTTCCTAGAGAGGGTCTAAATATGCAGATATAAAAAAGTAAGCTAGCTAAATTTTAGCTGAAAGTAATAAAATTTGGCACTTTATATACTTTCTCTTCTTAAAATAGTGACAAAAGCTTTCTTAAAAGACAACGTCATCATCCATTTGGACTTCAGTGATTTGTCAGCTAACAACTGAACTACAGTTCACTACCATAGGAAATCACTTATGGTACAATCACTGCTAAGAGCCTGATTCTGCAATGAAGTCAAAAAGAACTTTACCATTGATTTCAACAGTCACATGACAGCCCTTAACATTGCAGTTACATGAAAGAAAATACTACTTTGGTTAAAAGAATAAAGATCCCACAACCTCAAAAATCAGCTACAATGAGAAAAGGAAATAATGAGTAATTTGCCTCCTTAGCTTCAGTAGCAATCTTCCTGTTGGGAAATAACTTTGTTTTTTCTCATTTGTAAGTCCCCTGCTAGAGAGAGAGGCCTCAATAAAGTCAATGTCATTATTCTTCACAAATCCTTCATATTTAACCTGTTTTAAGGAAACACTTGATGCAATTCCTGGAGCCAGCTTACAGGCTGGCTCAAGGAAGATTAAACTTAAGGAACCACTACGAAGCTTGTTTTCAAAGATGAACTTACAGTCCTTCTCACACATGCATGCAGACAGACAACACAGCTAGAAGTGAGAGAGCTTAAGAGGAACAGGCCTCAAAATGGCTATGGGCTTATCAAAACCTTTTACAGAGCCATATTCACACTACCAGTCAACCATTCTGTCCGGTACCTTGGGCTTGCAGCAGTCAGTCTAACACTAATAACCAGCCATCTGACAGGATACTTGTTACCTCAAAGAGAAATCTGAGGTAGCTACAAAACTGTTCACGGAGCCTAATGTCAGCTGTCAACTGTGGGCTTGACTCATCTCTTATAAAGAATCGGATTGATGCCACAAGTTAAAAGACCACAGCTTTTGAGAAGAATTTGCCTTTGTCATTTATAAATGCTGAAACCCTGAGAAATCCTTGAGATTCCCAGGAGAGATGTTTAGGACACCTATACCTCTGAAAAATATACCTGTGGGCTAATAAATAACCAGTTACTGGCAGAGACAACAAAGTCAAGAGAATAACTATTACAGCAACCTAATTTAAAAGGAAAACCATATCATATATGCTGAATTCAGAAATGCTGCACTTTCCTTTTGTAAGTCTTTAACATTATGTGATCTAACAGGGAAAACAAATCAAAATTCAAACCTTGCTTCCCAATATAAGACTAGAGGAAATACTCAAGATTTCTGCAAATGTGGTAACACAATGCACACTATCACTAACAAAATCCACATATGCAAATAAGATAAAAGGAAGTAAACACACTGATGGCAAGAAACAGCTAAAATAGCAAAAATTCTAGTCAGAATAATCCTTCAGAACTACAAGGTGATTACAGACACATTGCTCTCCTCCCTCGAGTTGAATAAGTAAAGGAGCGCCCTTTCTTACCTGAGTAACGTGCTTTGAAAAATGAAGTTACAAAATGATTGTATTATCATATCACAATACAACACTCGGTACTTCCCGTCACGACTTTCTTATCAGAGTGTTCTTGCTTACAAATGGCAAGCAAGGAAGCATACACAGCACTTATTGAACTCTACTCAAAAGGTATTTTCCCTTCCTGAATACCGTGTTCCTGCTCTTCTTTCAGAAGAATATTTCCATGCCTACCTTTCTACCGTCAGTGCTGAATATCTATGGTCCTAGGCCTACTCCCTCTACAGGAACCTGCAAAACCATTTGAATTCCATAGGAGTAGGAACAGGTTCTCTCAGAAGTCAAATAACTACAGACTCACCTATTTAGATTTCACATTTGAAACACTCCAATTTCCTTCTGGCTTGTTTTCCCTCCCTAAAGGCTTATTTTCCTTTTCTTTTTTGTGAGGAAGCTAAGCTGTGAATTTTCCTTTAGCCACATCAAGGTTCAGACCATAGAGGTGAATTATAAAATAGAGTTTTCCGAGTTGTAAACATGCCACACAGCATGCCTGTGATACCAAGGCAAAGGCTGCTTTACCAAGCCCTTTCTGCCCATTTGTATAACTCAGCCAATTACAGGCAGCCTTTGGGACTCACAGAAAAGAAGCCTTGTTTCTAAGGGGGTTTGCTCATTCTGCAGATTTGTTTTGCCACGGAAATCTCGCGCACATTGGCAGAGGAAATCGGTTTTGTAGCGACACCTTCAAACAGGCTAAGAAGCTTTGCAAACCCCGCGTCCTCTGTTGCAAATACATTAGCTTCCAAGGAGCAATTAAGCAGAGCTCGAGCATCGGGATGAAGTTCTGCCCCCGGTGACCTTCCCCGACGCGCTGGCTGGCAGGATCCAGTCAGGGAGCGGAGTGGGCTCAGTCCGGGCACCCCGGCCACGGCTGTGGAGCTCCCAGTCCCTACGCCCAAAGCACCAGCACCCCACAAGCACCACCAGCACAGCGGGCTCCCGGCCCCGGTACCCCGGCCCGCCGGTAAGCAGCCCCCAGCCCCGCACACCGCTCCCGCGCGCCCAACGGCCGGCGCGGCCTGGCCCGGCCCGGCCCGGCCCGGCTCGCCCGAGGGCCGGCCCTCGCCGCCGCCGCGCACCTGCCGCCCGGCGGCCTTCCCGCCCACCGGCCACCGGGCCCCGGGCGGGCACGCACCGCGGCCCGCTCCTCCCCAGAGCGCGGACAAAGCGGCCACAACGCACCTGCTGCCGGGGAAGAGGCTCTCGCCCTGCCCGCCCCCATCTCTGCGCCCACCGGCTCCCCTCCCCGAACCCGACCGCCCCGCCTTCTTCGGGCCGGGCGAGCCGCAGCACAAGCGGAGAGGTGCCTCGGCGCCTTCGGGGTGCCCGGGGGGGCCCTACGCCCACCGCGCCCCCAGTATCCGCCGAGGGAAACAAACTCCGGCTGCCGCTGCACGCCGGCTGGATCCGCAATGTAAACAGGCCGGAGGGAGGCAGAGGCGCCGGCTGCCTCCGCCCGCTAGCACCGGCGCCCGCCCCGCCTTGCCCCCGCGCCCGGGCGCTCACCGTAGAGAGGCGTGGAGGCTTCTCCCTTCCTCGCCATCGTCTCCCGGTGCCCTCCGCGCCGGCACAGCCAGGGGCCCGGCGCCTCCGCCCGCCGCTCAGCGCGCTCTTTGTTGCCGTGAAGGCATGAGAGGCGGCAGCGGCCGGGCAGCCTCCCTCTCCGCTCCTCTCCCCTCCGCCGCGGCCGCTCGGAACACCGCCCGCGCCCCGCGCTGACCCTCCCGTCCCGTCGGCTCCGCGGCCGACGCCTGCGCCGAGCCCGCGGGGGCGGTGCCCGAGCCGGGCGGGGGGGGCCGCGGGCGGAGGGGGCGCGCCGAGGGCAGGCGGAGGGGCGGCGGGACGGCCCGCAGCCGGCCCGCACGCCCCCTCCTCGGGACGCGCCTCGCTAACTTCGCCCGGGCCCGGCTCCCGGCGACAACTTCGGCAGCTGGTGGCAGCGGGCGCCCTACCTGGCGGGGTCCGCGGCGGGGAGGTCTCCATCCTCTGCCCCCGCCGCCAGCCGCTGCCTGGGCGGAGCGCCCTGCCGCCGAGCGCCCGTCGTTCTCCGGCGAAACGCGACTGCCAGCAGCCGGCTCGGCTCCGGCTCCGGCGGGCGCCCGCGCCGCTGTCAGGGTGGGAAGGCTCCCCCTTTCCGTGCCCGGAGCCTGGAGGTTTTGCCGCAGGTAGGAAGGAGACAGCGGGTCCTGGAGCCGCTTACGGCCCGCCCGGGCCCCGCCGGCACCGGGAGCGACCTTGGAAAGCGCCTGCCGCCGCGGCCCCGCGGAGCTGTCCGGGCCGCCCGTGCTGAGCTCCCCGGGCCGGGCCGGGCCGGGCCGGGCCGCCCCGCGGGGAGCAGCCTCCAGCCCACGCGAGGAAAGGGCTGCTGAGAAGTCGAAGCACTCCGGTATGCTCACAGAGAGCTGGGGTTTCCCTCTCCTCCTGACCGGGAGGAATTTTAACACTTCAGTTTTGGTTCTGGGTGCGGGCATTTTCATGATTCAATCAAAAAATAATGTTCAGTCCTGGCAAATACAAATTGCTGGTCATAAACTTTCCTTTAGTTTTCATCATCCACCTCCCTTTGTTTTATCCGAATGGGGCAATGGCCTCTTAAAGTGCAATTAGTCTGATTGCTGAGATTCCTTTTCAGTTCTGACAGCCCAAATCATCCCTACAGCGAAAGGACTCTATATTCAGATGTCGCATTGCTATTTATCTATTAATCTGTTGTTAGGGAAACATCACTAAGTCCAACACAGACAACATTTTGTATTGCAAAAATTTTGAAACAACCCTGTGTAATTCTTGACAGAAGTGCACCTGTAGGCCATCATTTACATTTTTACACATCAGCGATTTGAGGAAAAGGTACTTTCAAAGGCTTGCAAATAAAGGTACCCTTTCAAATATTGGCTTAAGACCCTCAGAAGCACGCGTTTATTTTATTTATGAGTAAATTAATATGCATAGATCATGGAAGTTGTTACTATGCTTGTATTGAAACACAAACCAATCATACATGCGTTAGAGGCAGTGAGGGTATGTGCCTCCTCCACAGTCAGTGCAACATCAGCTCTTGCAGAGCTAGCTGCCTTGGCTGGTTTTAAGAAAACTAAATCAGGCATATGTAGCACCTTATCCATCCTTCCAGAGGTCTCAGGTCAGGCCAATCGCTCTAATAATTGCTGAATTTCACATATGCAGTTTTGTCTGCTAGTAGCAGAAGTACTGGGGAAGATATTTCCCCTTCTGTGTTAAATTGTAAGAATTTATTTGTCCTTCTAACTTTTAAAACGAGTAGTTGCTTCCTCTGGTTACCCCATTTCATCAGAATACTACCTACGCAGAGGTTTATGCATCCTATGCACCACTGGTGGTCTGCAAAGTTAATGAGAGTTCTTTCTTAAACCTAGTCCACTGACCTTAAGCCACTTACCTGGTCTAGCTACTAAAGATGCCTGTCTGTGTTCCAGGACATGAATCCCAAGGGTAAACACCTGATGTGGAAAAGGGATGACATACTTTGCTCTCTAAGAAGAAATCCTTATTTCATCTCAGTGTTGATGACTAGGAGAACGATTCAGACAATCTCACCTACAGAAAGAAGAGCTTCTTGTGTCAGAGATGGAGTCAAACGTGAGAAAAGCTGCATAGGAACGCTTTGTAAGAAGCAAGGTGGTGGGTTAATGTCTTCTGGCGCATTCTGATAAGGCACGGCAACCTGAAGGTAGCAGGGCATGACAGGATCTGCTAGTCAGAGCTGAAGCAGTATTCTCAGAGAAGCTTCAGTATTATCCTACAGCTCGGTGTTACTCTGTTCCCTCTGTGCAGAGAGGTGTATCTACATATGGCCTACTTTCAAGAATGGACATTGGAATCTCAACAAACTACATGATAAAAAACATAGGTAATGGAGTTTGTATAGCCAGTATATATACAAATACATTTTATTAAATAATTAAATGAATAAATTAAATAATATATATTTGTATATATACAAATAAATATATAAAATATATATCTATCATATATATGGTATATATAATATACAGCATACAGAATCTATTATATAGTATTTATATTATGTATTGTATTTAACATGTTATATTTAACTTATATGTACTATATAACATATAGCAAATGTTATATATGTTATATATAACAGAACGTATATATATGTTGGGCTATGGCTAATAATCAGAAATAAACTTTTACTTACACAGCACTTCCAAGTTCTGGCAAAAAAACCTCTCAGATCACTCTAGCAAAGTTGTTTCCTTCTTTTCATTAGGGTTAATAGACCAATATGAAATCAGGATTTTTATGATTCTTTTTAAAGAATAAAATCATATGTAATGTTAAGAATTTAGTGTAGAATCCTCCAGAAGAAGTAACTTTTGACTTTGTTCTGACTATCAGAACCAAGGAATAACATAAAAATACACTAAAAAAAGAGAAAACTTGCTAAAAAGAATTTAAAAGGTTAGAATAGCACTAACAACTATCTGAGCTAGAGTTTTTCAGGTAGATAGGAGGCTATGTAAGGACACCACTTTGAGACATAGCAGATCATCTTTATATATTCACGTTTCTCAGAGGGGCCTGAGAAATGGCAAAAGGAAGCCAGCATGTCTAGACAGAATGAAAAGGGCAGTTGCTACAAACAAGGAGGAACCTTTTGATAAGTTAAAGTTTTGTTCAAATGAGTAAACTGTAAAGGATCACAAAATTTGGCAGGTAAAATGTGAAAGCACAATAGGGCAGACCAAAAAAGAGTTTGAGCATTAATTTGCAAAAAGTGTGGACACTAAAAATAATCTTTTTTAAAGGCCAAGAGCAGGGAGAGAATATGCAGGGCCAATATGATATTTTCCTTAAGCTTCCTATGCATATATAGACTTGAAGGTGATAAACATTTTGGAAATTTTTGAAAATACTTCTGATGAAAATGCAGAAAACTGCAGACTGATAAAACTCACTTCTGCACGTTGCAAACAGTGGAAACTACAATAACGCAGACAGATTTGGAATATATGATATATTGGGAAGTATGATTTTTGTAGAGAAGTCAGGGCTCACAGAACTGCTGGAGATCTCCTAAGGAGTCAGCAAGCGTGAAGATGAGGGAATACAGCTGATCTCCAGGTTACTTGGATTTCTGAAAACATTCCACAAGGGTCCTCATCAAAAAGTCTTAAACAAATTAAGCCACCATAGAGGGAAAAGAAAAAGTCTTTTTATGGCTAAAAAATGTTAAGGGATGTTAGGAGTGAGGATGAGGCGCCGCCTTCGACAGTACCTACACACAGGACCCCCATTTAACACAAGCACAGGCAGCCATGTCCCCTCCTCATCTTGGGCTGGCAGAGACAAAAGGTCACTAGTGCAGGCACACTCACAAGGCTCTCCAGGTGCACAAGCACATGCATATTGGTAGCTTCTCTGTCTGCCCAGTACCCCTGCCCGGATCCCAGCCCTCTTACCTGCCTCAGGGGCTGCCTGCTTGCTGCCTGGTCTAGCTTGATGCTTGCTGCAAATGCATAGCGCTCACACTCATCCCACAGGCACTCCACACTCACAGGTCACCCTGGATAACAGCATGGATCCTTGCCTGCCTGGACCCAGAGTCTCCTACTCACCAGCAAGCCCAGCTTGAAGTTTGCCAGTGAACAAGACACGCACACCCACTTTGGGGAAGATACTGGCACTCGCCACTCTCAGCAGCCAGCACCAGGCACACGAGCTGTGACCCGCGGTCCCGCTCCAGCGGCTGGCGCTGAGCTGCTCACTCACCTCACCCACACTGGTCCCTCACAGTAGCAGGTTTTCGGGACACACGCTGTTCCCACCTCAGCAGCCAGCAGCCGAGATCTCCACCCGCTCCAGTAGCTGACACTGAGACTGCACTGGCTCCAGTAGCTGGTACCACAGGCCGGCGGCACCCACATCCCCAGTCTGACTCCATTTGCTGGTACCAAATCCACTCACACAGGACCCTCAGTAGCTGGCACTTCATCCTTACAACACACATACACATGGGATACATAGTGAGATTACAAAGAGAGGTAGTTAAGAAAAGATTTAATAAGAGGATAAGATTTAATAAGACTGTGGTGATCAGGTGCTGGGCTCAGTCAGACAAGTGTACTGACTGCCCTCTTTTACACATGACTGGTCTGGTTTATATCCCATTCTGTCTATTCCTCCTTTGTTCCTCCAGATGCCCTTCCCCTGCGCATTCTTTCATTGGTTTGCATAGCTCCACGGATCCCTTTCCAACATTCTGGACCCTCAGGTTTGCATCCTTATCAGTTGCAAAGTCCCACTTTCCCTGTAGTTTATTGAGAACCAGTTGGTTTCTTGTCTTTTTCACTGCTATGTTTGCGTGTCAAGTTTGTGTCTCCATATTTTGTTTATGACTTCCCACTTTTTCTTGGTATCCCATTTGACAAGACCTTTGATCAGATAACCTTACTGATTAGTGTGTGTCTCTTTATGTTCTTGTTTATGGCTTCCTCCTTTTCTTGTTCTCCCTTTTTGCATTGAAAAGGTTATTGACCAGGTACTCTTAAAGGAGCAGACACTTTCCTTCCACAGACCCTTACAAAAATATTTTTTAAAAATTTCAAGACTAAACAAAAATTTGTTACAGTGGTGGGGTCACCCATGGAATCTCAAAGACTTATGTGTTGGGACTCTTGCTGTTCTAGATACTCATCAAGGATTTGAAAAAGGAGAGGAACACTGCAGTGGAAAATTTTTCTGCCGATAGTAAGTTATTTATGGGACTGAAAGAATCTCAGATAAGCTCAGGGTAGATAAATGTAAAATGATTCAGACAAGGGGTGCAGAGAAATAGCTATATACAAAGATGGGCTTTGAGTTGACCATTACATCCCAGAAATCATATTTTGTTATCATAGATAATATATGAAAATTTTCATTTCAGTGTTCAGAGGTAGTCAAAAAAGAGTACCAGAAAATAACAGAAAAAGAGAACAGAACAGAACTTCTACTCTCATCTTTATGCAAGAACATGAGCCACTTTATGATTCTGATTATTTCGCCACAAAACCAAGACATTGTAGAAAATATCCAAAGAAGATTATTCAGCTTGGAAAAGAAATAGCTAAGGGGACATTGAGACATTTTTCTCTTAAATCGTTGACATGAAGAGGGTGACTAGGGACTGACAGTTCACTACCTCTTCCAATTCAAACAGTAGGGACAACAAATGAAGTTGGCAGATATCAGGCTGAAAACAAGCAAACCGAAGTGGTTCTTCATAGTGTAAGAAACTAAGCTGTGGTTCCCAACACATTTAAAAAGCAGCCGGCCGAGTTAATGGAAGAGACATCCATGAAGTGTTATTAAATACAAAGGCATTACCTCCAGCTCAGGAAACTTCTAACTTGGAAAATTTTTGGAGGGTAGAAGAACAAAATTGAAAAAAAATCACTGCATTATTGGCAAATGCTCCGGTCTTGAACCCTTCCCTACGCATTCTTCATTGCAACAGCCATAAACAGGATACCATGCTAGATGGACCTTTGATCTGACCTAGTACAAGACTTGTTACTTTCCTGGCAAAATGAGTTTTAGCTATCCGTGTCCAAAGGGCCTACTCATTTGTCACATGAACATTATATGAAAATCTCAACCTTCACCTTCTTGTGCCCATATTCTCACTCCCATTATTATTCTTCCAGGATCTTCAACACAAGATTTCTCTCTTTCTTTACTTTTTCACTGCACATACCTCAATAGGGCTATAATCTCAGCTAGTCTTTCTGAACTCTACCTTATGTAATTCAACAACAGCAACAGCTGTGATCATTACTGAATTCTGTCTTGCAGGCACAAGTTCTGTCAGCTGTTACGGAAATTGAACTCTTGTGATTTAAGGCAGAATTTACTTTGTGTTTTGTCATTTGCTGCACTTGCTAAAAATAATTATACACTTTTTACTATAAAATTAATGTCTACATTGTATCTTACATCAATGCCCATTTACATGGTTAAGTTCTTGTACGCTATTAAGTGTTAGCATCGGTTTGGTCTTGCATAGCCACAAGTGGTACTTTATAACATGAATTAAGTTTATTAAAACCCAGCCTACCCGGGGCTTTCTGCAGCGCCCCCTGCTGTCTCTGCGGCGTTAAGACGCCGCTTTTGGGGAGCTTCCCGTTCAATCAGAGGCGTTTTGCCACAGCCGCACACACCTCTGACAAAACACCTTTTTAATTACTTTACTGTTTTGGTATCTAATCTACAAGTGTTAAATACGTTTGAGAGATGTGTTCCTTGCAACTGGACCAGGGCATTTATTAATACATGATTCTAGAAGGAGAAATGTACCAAACAACATAGCTTGAATACTTTTTTAGCTGCCCAAGTGCCTGCTGCAGCATATTTCAATAAGATGATTAAAATTGATTTAGTGCTAAAATGTCCTAGATGCTTCCTTTACACATAGATAGGCCTTATCTCACTCTGTTTTTTTTTAATTATTAACTTGTTTATCTTTCACACAAGTGAAAGCCACGGTTGTCTAAGTAAGTACTTGTTTCTTAAAGCAGTTAGTCCTGAAAAATTCTAAAGTGAATTTCATCATACTTTGAAAAAAAATCAGGACAGGTGATCATTATTCTAAGGCATAGTTCATGTTAGATAGTCACATAAATGTAATTCAGTATGTTTTATGACATTAAGGAAAAAAATATTTGATGCATTTACATAATAGTAGTCAAATTAAAAGCCTCCAAGACTCAAGACTCTGAGCAGATAAGGCTTTGTAATTAAAAAAGATTGAAAATTTGAAATGAAGTAATGTTTGTGATACCCAGGAATCAAACAAGCTAAAAATATACTTGAAAATATTTTAATTCAAGCATCACATTATCTTCATTTTTAGATAATTCAAAGGTTCCCATATAGGTGTTTTCAGTCTTTTTTTCCAAACAAATTAATTGCTTTAAAGATCATGAAAAAGCTACCAAAAAATACCCCAAGACAAACTACAAAAATTACATGAGCTTGCAACAGACATTAAGGAAAAAAATGTTGGGTTTAAGATGTTTGAAGTTACTATTGTAGCAGGAATCAAAGAAAAAAAAATTAATCATTTTATTAAGAAGAAGTTGCCATGCTTGCTGCATTGCAAAGGATTCTACTTTGTAGATCATGAATTCAGGACCTACACACTGAATTTTACAATGCTTGTTTACTGCAGTAACTTCAGTAACTTGCATTACATAAATCACTGCAGAAAATCCAAGTTGCTCTCTATTTCTAAAATGAAGGCTCATTAGCAAATTAGTTTGTTGTTAACAATTAAAAAAATAAACCATAACACATTTATAACTACTACTAAAAAGTAACACTTCAGCCTAGAATACAGATGCTAACTTTAAGGAATGAACTGTATTGTGTACTGTAATATTCTTATTGTGTTTACTTGCTAATTTATATATTTCAGCAATAAGCATCATGTATTCTGGTGGTTAATATAAAAGAGAGTATTCTAGGTTAATAATGCAACAAACTATGCAGTACACAATTTTTACTGCAGTAAAAGTGATCAGAGGAATAATAAGTAATAAACACGACAGAGTAGTAAGGGTTTGAGAAGATAAAAAGGAAAGGCAGGTGTTGTATTTCTTGCTTCTGTGAGAAATGCTAAAAATGCTAGATACACATAACAGAAACTTCTACCTATTCTCACTCCTTACATAAATAATTTTGAACCTCAAAGTTCAAGTGGTTCAGGCTTTGACAGATAACCTTGCCATCTTTCATATCCCTCTCTTCCCAAATACTTAGTAGATATGGACCACTGAGTGGAGGTCGTCTGTGCTTTGAATTTTCCCCTCCAGACTGGCTTCATAAAAACTCTGTTGACAAGACATTGTCAAAAAATTTCTCATTCATCTACCCAAGAAGGAGATGTGAAGAGAGGTAGAGAGAAAATTATTTGAGGGAGTGGAGAAAGGTGAGCAAGGGTATAGCTTCATAACTACAAGCTGCATTAACTAGTGACCTTAATCAAGAGTTGGTTCTAGTACCTTACCCCAGTTGCTCCTGTCATTTAGCAGAAATCTCCTTGAATACCTTTGTCTTGGCTCCATGCACTCCTTCCTTCCTTTTTCTGGAACTCCTTCTGTTCTTTAACTCTACAACACTGCAGGAGATCACAGATAGTTAGCAGCTTTTTAGTACAGAAGCGTGCTTCCAGAAAGTACATAGACACCTGTCTTCAGAAGCAAGTAGCAAATTTCACATGCAAAGATGCTTCTAGTGCAAGGCAAGCCTGGAGAACATCAAATGTTAAGGTGTATTCCTGACTCAGTTTCCTCAGTTGGACAATTTCAGACAACTGCCTTCTCAGGCTGTGTCTACAAGAACAGTTTAGTTCAGGTAAGGAGTATAGTTTTGAGGTGAATCTCCCCGTTGTCCCCACTTACTGCGCCTGTTATTTTAATAAAACCTTGAATAACACTGCTTTACAACACTGAAGCAATAATATTCAAAAGACTGTTTTATGCACTGCATAAATCAAATTTACAAAACCAATGTTTTTGCTTTAACATACAGCCAGAATTGAGAGCATTTATAAGCACATTTTACCTAACTATCAAAAGTACACATCACTATGACATCTCAAATTAAGAACAGTATTAAAGTTCACATTTGTATGAAAATCAAATTTTAAAAGCCTAGCTATGCCAATAGATTGCATTCTTTTGTAGTTACGAGTCTAGATGTTCTTGGAAAGAGACCAAGTCCAGGCACAAACTGCGTTTTGTGCACAGAACAGAAAATTGTGACAGACAAAAGCACCAGGCGCACCACGGCTGGGGTTGAGCAGGGCCCGCGCACCAGTCCCAGTCACGCCCCACTTCCTGGTGCACCTCCAAAATACCAGTTTATGATTACCCGAGGGGCAAAAATACGCTAAAACAGGTCACAGGGACTTTTCTGCTAACAGGGAAAAGACATAAGTGGTTGGAGGCGGCCCGGGAGACTTGGCATACACAAAGCAAGTTGGCTGAGCCTTAGGCAAACTTCCTTCTCTGCAGCGCAAGGTCTGCTGCGTGGGCTGCCTTGTTGGGGAAGGGTCAAAAACCTCTGCCTGACAGGTTTTGTGGGGCAAGCCGTAAACGAAACAAACTCCCCTTCAGCTGGACGGGGGTGGGACGGCCATGCCCAAACCCGGCCCGGCCAGCCCGACCGGCCGCTCGCCCCCCGCGGGCCTCCGCCTGAGCTCGGCCCGCCTCAGGACCGGGCTCTCCACACAGCAACCGCGCGGCCTTCTCGAGGTCACAGACCACGCCGGGCCCAGGCCCAACCCCCAGGCCCCCCTCGGCGCTCGGCTAAGCGGGCGGCCTGCGCGGCACCGGCCCCGCCTGCCCGAGTGCCCCGCCCCGCCGGGAGCCTCCGCCACTGCCCGGCAGCCCCGCCAAGATGTCGGCGTTGAGGGTCACTCGGGTGAGCGGCCGGGCCGGGCGGCGCGGGGCGAGGGCTTGGAGGACATGAGGCCCAGGGGAACGGGACGGGACGGGGCGAGGCGCTGCTGGCGGCCGGCGCTGTGGTGGCGGGGAAGAGCCGCAGGCCGAGGGAGCGCCGCAGGGCGAAGGGCTGAAGCTCCGGCGGCCTTGGGGCCGTGCAGCGCCGGCGGCGGCCGCGGGGCAAGGCCGGCGCCCCCCGCTGTGACCGCCCGCTCCTGGCCCTGACAGCTGGAAGGCCGAGGGGCTGCCCGGGAGCCCCGGAGGGCAAAGCCGTGCAGGGCTGAAATCCAGTCACTGTTCTGTTTTTTCCCGTTTCTGCTTTATTATTCGTGAGTTTATGGCCTTAATCTTAATGGTCTGAATGGGTGTTGCCATCTGTTATTCTTTAGCTGAGTTGTTGCACAACCTCGGGGCTCTTCATGTGCCAAAGGCCGTGCTGCAAAGTCTTTACAGAAACCCTGTGTAGGTCTGGCACCTCCTGCTTCCCACTTAAAACAGTGGAGACAGCTTCAAAACATCAGGGCTTATAGTTCAGGGTATTTTATGCAATGTGTTTCCTTAAGCATACCTAGCTATACTACCTATGCTAATTTTTTAAAATATGTGTGATGTGTAATAGTTGTTTTTCTTAAGTACTAACATTCTGCTATATTGAACCACTGTTAACCTCCTAGCTTCAACCTAGAAAGTAAAAATTATTCAAAACTCGGGTAGTACCTTCTTTAGCAGTTACACAGGCCTTTTTCTGGTTTCCCCACTTCAAAGTCATTCATGAGTCTGAATTAGTTGAAGGGCCCTTCGTCAGAGCGTCCTGGCAGCAGTGTTATTTTGCCCCAAAGTGATGCAGCTTGACCATGTGTCCAAAGTGTTGCGGTGACAGTGTCAGTGAGGGAAGAAGTCTCCATCTGAAGCCAGTTGGTGTTTTATAGATCAAAAATAATGCTTTAGGCAAGCAAAGCCGACAGTTAATGCCTACTGTAGGGCATTGGTGGTTCAAGTTCAGCCTCCTGACATGTTACCTCAGCAACAAACTGCTCTTGACAACTCTTTTCATTCTTGTCCCAAGTTATGTGAGGGAGAATCAAGGTTAGTGACCTTAGCTTATTGTTGTCCTACCTTTTTCTGTGATGTGCAGCTTTTTGAACAAGTTCCTGTAGTTCTTTTGGCATTAAGGTAATAAAGATTGCATCACTTCTGTGTGTATCCTTGTCATACCCTTTTCCCATCAGTAGATTATTCCAGCGTTAGTCTTGCCATTTTAACAACCATATTTCTAATTGTGACAAAACTTATGCAGTAGCGCAAAGAAATGCAGTAGGAGTTGCATCTGAGCACCACTAGCAGTAGCTTGTCACTGAATCTAACTGTTCCTCTGAGTCAAGGAATAGGGAGGTTGACAGAGTAGACAGACGGTCATCCGAATTCTTACGTGTAGCAAACCATGATCCTTTGTCACTTGATCGCTCATGCAACTTCCAGGTATGAATCTCACCTGTCTAATTCATATTTCTGTTAGTGGGGGGAGTGTTGAGTTTTTCCAAAGTAACCTTCAGTGTTGACCTTGCATACTACTCTGGTACAAAAAACAATAGACATAAGTTCTCTAGTATAAATTTGTCAGCTTTTTTCATATAGAGTATCACTTTTAGCAAAAAATTACAGTCATCTGGCTTTTTTCCAACCCATCTTGTCTTTTTCCAGATAAAATAAGGTATAAAACATTCTGAAGGACAGGTCTTTCTAGGTGTTTGTTGGTATTGTTTGTTATGTTTTTCTATATGAGTGGTAGCAGTAACACAAAACTTAGCAAGATACCATTTTGCAATGTCTGTGGCTTGTGAAAACTTGCGATGAATAATATACTGCCTACTGGAATATGCAATCCTTCCTGAACTATTAATAAACTGACTTAACAGTTGAGTATTCCATTATGTCATAGCCTCCCCCTCTTCTGTGCCTAGCAGTGGTCTTTCTGCATTTCTTCACCTTTCAACTTCATAGTTGTTTTCCGTATCCTCTGGAAATACCTTTTTCACTGTGTTGATGCCTATTACTGCCTGTGTTTTCCATGCTTCTTGTAACTTTGTAACCATCTGAGTAGCATTCTTATTTTTAAGAGCACAGTTATCTACCACAACGTTTTGAAGCTACTTGTTGCCTCCCCAGCTATGTAACTTTCTGTAATGTCCTTGTCTTCTAGAGTTTCCAGTAAAATTCCTGTGATATTTTTGCACTGTTATGGTTAATTAAATTTTTTTAATGTTACGGAATAAGTGACTTGTCTGATCATGGTTGGTTGGTTGGTTGGTTTTTCTTTCTACATTTTCACATAAGAAAATCAAGAACAAGCCTTCACACAGTATTGATTTGGGTCTTTCTAGAAATTTATCCAATTAAATATTTTTTACTTTTTTCCCAAACATTTCAGAGATACATAACTATTGAAGGATGAAAGAGAGTAAAACAACCTATTAAAATCAGATTCAGACATGTTTTTGCACAGTATGAAGGTATTCTGAAAATAGCTGTAACAATAATATTTGTGGGTACTAAACTTAAAAAAGCAAAGAAAGCACTTAACAATGAAAAAGAATAAATTTGTGATAAGTATTAGGAAGAAAAATAAACTTCAGATAGTCTACTGAGTTCTGTCCTATTTGCAGTATAATAACAATAATCACTAATTGTCCATGGCAGCAGCATATTAAAAGAAAGCAGACATGAGTCTGGGACATTATCAGAATATTCTGATAGATATTGGTTAATAGGTAAGTTGGTTGTAGAGTCTTGCTAAATCTGCATTTGGGTAAACATTGGATAGATAGAATAATCACTAGCGGGCAAGAAAATCAAGTTTGATGAGTGTGTGTATAAATGAAAGAAATATATGTTGCTATGTCTCTGTGAACATAAATTTTAATTATGCTTTATTATTTTTAAATAATCAATTGCACAATATGTAAAAGTGGATACAGCAGTTCACTCGTCTTTGGTGCTGTTAAAGCCTGGGATTCCTGGTATAGCTGTCAGTTCATGTGAGCGCTGCTTTCCACAGGAAGAAAACTTAAGGTAGCCAAGAATTTTTATCACTGTAGTAATTGTATTATACTTGATGTGATATTGTTTCTAAAGAGGGATTCTACATTTAAAGTTGTGCCATAGTCAGGCTAGTAGCTTTAGGAGACCTGAGCTGTAAAGATCTTACACCTCATGTTCTTTTTCTCTTTAGCAAATGCTTCAAACCATTGCAGGGCATGGATGGAGGTCACATTCTAGTAAACCTGCTCAAAACTTACATGTAGGCAAACCTGGAACTGGCTTTAGCTTTGGTAAGTATTACAATTTTCAAAAGAAATATAGCAATTAAGGGCAAATTGCAGAGTTAAAAAAAATAAAATCCTATATTGCAGTTCAATATGAATTTAAAATTAAGGTATTTATTCTAAATAGATTTCTATTCTTTTTTTAAAAAAAATGTTTGAAAACCAAAATTACTTTCTTCCTCAGCTCAGGCAAGTCAGGTATGTGTGTAGTGTTTATAAGATTTTCTTGGTTTTTTAACTCATGTCTGTCTTAAGCTTTTTTATTGCCAAAGTGTCTTAGCTTTGAATAATTGTCTCACATTGCCGTTTACAATGTTAAAGTAACTAAATGTAGTCATAGTTGGACTTGGTTATAAGGAAATGTTTCAAGACGCTCATCCTCATCTTGGCATATTATATACATAAAGCAAATTTAGTGGGTCAGCAGCTAGGCTTTTGAAACTGAATAGCCAGGATCTTCAGATGGCATCTGCCTCCTTCTCTTCCTCCATTTAATTAGTACAGCATTCTTCTTGTTTCTTTTGGTAATACATTTTATGTTACACAGTCCTCTCTACTCTGTTTTCAATATTTTGTGGATAATTTTGTCAGAAGTAAGTAAGTGCATTGTAGGTGTTGGTGAGAGAACAGTGGAGTCTTTCTCCCAGGAGGAAGAGGAAGCTGAGCATTTTGCTTCCTGGAGAGGCCCAGGAAGTGGTGGTTCGGGTTGTCCTGGAAGGACACTCTTGTTTTCTCTTTTCTCATAGTCTGACAACTGGCAAAATTAAAGATAGTAGAGAATTTTTTTTGTTTTGTTTTTACATAGAACTTACTGATGAACAGAAAGAGTTTCAAGCTACTGCTCGTAAATTTGCCGTGGAGGAAATTATTCCTGTTGCTGCACAATATGACAAAACTGGAGAGGTAAATCTGCCATAGTGTAAGGGAAAAAATAGACTTTTACCTTAACCTGCATAAAATTTAAAATGTTGATTGTGATGAATCAGAAGGTGATTTTCCCCTATCTATTTCAGTATCCTCTTCCGCTTATAAAACGGGCTTGGGAACTTGGTCTTATGAATTCACACATACCAGAAACCTGTGGTAAGTAAACATTCTTTTTAATCTGTAAAATGAAACAAAGAAAAGGCATTAGATGAGATTTATATGTGTAATTATGGATCCTGTATAAAATAAACAGTTGCATACTTGAATAATCTAAATTTAATCAGTAGGCAGGTTGACACATACAAGTGTTACTAGGTGTGGATGTAATCAGGAGACAAATTAGACAGATTATGATTTACTAATTTATGACCAGATTTTCCTACCGTGATTACAACTGCCTAATGTGCCCCTGGTGCACTGTGTCAGCTGATTAGGTAGAGAAATTAGAAGGTCATATTTTGTTCTAGTCTCTGACACAGGCTGGGGCAATTTAAGAGTTTAATTTTATTCCAGAAGGACAGTTTTTCAGTTTAGATTAGGTGCAGTACAGCAGTGCTTTGGCAGTGTTTAGATATTTGAGTAACCATAGAAAAAATGTTAAATGATTTAGTTTTTTGCATTTATATTACCTGAAAAAGAAGTTAGGGAAATGTCCATAGCAGACCCTTTTTTTGGAAGACTAATCAGAGGGTATATCTTGTATCAAAAATTTAATAAATGAGGTTAAGGAACAAAGAGACAAAAGGAGCAATTGTAAGGACCAGATTTAGTCTGCCACAAATTCTAGAGAAACTAAAGGCTGAAACAGCTGGACTACTGCAGTTTATAATCACTTGGTTATTAAATGAAAAATTACAAGTGGCAAATTGGACACCATTGCTTTAAAAGGTCTCCAAGGGAGATCTGGGAAAATACATACTAGTAAGCCTGATACACCATGTAAATTAAGAGCAAGTAAGAAGAAGTACAGAAATAGCGGGCACAGATAAACATGATATGCTAGAGAAGGGTTTTTGTGAAAGGAAGTCATGCCTCATAAAATCATTGGAGTTCTCTGAAGTAGCTGATAAGTGTGTGAACAACTGGTTGATATAGAATGCTTGCACTTCCAAAATGAGTTCTAAAATCTTCAGGTTTCATAGTGGAAAAATTAGCAGCACAGCCTTGCTGGGTCTTGTGCTATTTGGAATATCTATAAATAAACTGGAAAAGGGGCTCAGTACTGAGGTGACAGAGTTTACTGATAATACTAAGTTATTCAGTGTAGAAAAGATGAGGCTGGTGCAAAGAGCTGCAGGAGAAGGTCATGAAACTGAGTGACTGTTAAAATGGCAAATGCAATTCAAAAAAGGAAAAGCGATGCACATGAGAAGCGAAAGAAGCAATCCGAACTTCACAGAGAAATGGTATCTTCTGAACTAGTTACTGCCTCTCAAAAAAGAGATTTTTGGGCTTATAATATGTAGTTCTGTGAACGTCAGCATAATGCTCAGAAGTGGTCAAAACCATAAAATTTAAGGTCAGAAGGGACCTTTAAGGGAACGAAGAAAAAAGCAGAAGGCATAATTATGCTGCTGCCTGAATCCAAATTGCACTTGCCTCTTTAATTCATTATGTAGTCAGATCCTTCCATCTCAAAAGAGTATTGTGGAAATGGAAAAGGTTCCTAAAAGGATGACAAAGATTATAAAAGATGTATCTTCTGTGTGAGGTGTAGCTTCTGTATGAGAAATGACTAAAATGTCAGTGTCATGGAGAGTGCGAAAAGGGATTGATAGTTCACTGTCCCTTTCAATATAACTAGAAGGCATCAAATTAAGTGAGCAGATGGCAAGTTCAAAGTAAATGAAAGGAGATGGTTCCACATGCAATGTGTAGTTAATTTGTGAAACTCATTGCCCCTGGATGATGTTGATGCTAAAATTTTACATAGATTCAAAAAGAGACTGGGCAAATCCACGTAAGAAATGTCTGTCAAGGGTTAGAATAACAAAGATACCACAGAGAGGTATCTCTTTGGCTGAGGAAGTCACCTGGAGGCTCGGGAAAATATTTTTGAGGAAGTTAGTTGTATTGTTATTGCATTGGTATGTACTTCCCAAAGTGTTGGCTTCTGTCAGAAACAGGTTACTGAGTTGGTTGTGTGACTAATATGGACACTTCCCCTCTGCCCAAGTGCTGTGGTAGCTCAGGAGCCCTCTCTCTGCTTCCTAAGAACTCTTCATTCTCAAATGTAAAGTAGTAAAAAAATTCAAGTGGTACATTCTTGCTGCTTTGTGCAACTTGTCCCACATGAATCACACAATAACCCTGGAACTGTGATACGTAATTTTCAAATCACCTGTTACTCTTCCGACAAAACTTTATTTAAAAAGCTTGCATGAGAATGTCTAATCAAACATGGTACACAATCAAATGTATGTGGGGGAATATGTTTTTGTTAATTAATTTGTGTAAATCACTAATATGTTACAATTTAAACCCATTTTAGTAAATGAAGTATTTCAACTGTAGGTGGTCTTGGCCTTGGCACTTTTGAAGCATGCCTTATTACGGAAGAGTTAGCTTATGGATGTACAGGGGTTCAAACTGCCATTGAAGCAAATTCCCTAGGGGTAAGTTCTGTCTTATGTCCCTTAAACTAGAATCTGTGCGCTTCAAAACAATGGATTAATGGTCTAAATATTTTCTTTCAGCAAATGCCAGTAATCATTGCAGGAAATGAGCATCAGCAGAAAAAATACTTAGGAAGAATGACAGAGGAACCAATAATGTGTGTAAGTAAAACTGCTACACTGTAGAATGTTCCTAAACCATATTAATCAATATTACTTGTTTTTCCTCTCTCATTTCCTCTCTCTCTCTTTCTCTTTTTTTCTCTTTTTTTTTTTCCCTGAAAACACTGACATGTACTCACAACTTAGCCCATTTTGGTTTTTAAATAAACAGCGGCATTTACTGAAAGTCAGGGAATAGCTAATGAGATACAGTCAATAAGCAAATAGAAGATATTACTTGGAAAAATGTCCCCATCCTAAGTCACTTACCAAAAATCAATACCTTTTATTTCCCTTTCAAGAGGGGGTGTAGGCATTTAAGAAAAATACAAGGTTTGTATAAAGAAAAACTCAACTTGAATGGTAATTAAACTCTATTTGTGATCTTAAATATTATATAAGCAGTACTTTTTACATAGAAAGAAGTCAAGATTCATGTGCAATGCATTCAAATCTGAACAACTAAGCCTCATACAATGAAGGACACAGTAAACATAAAATGTTACTTGGTGCTCTTATTTTCAGTTTTTAAAGATCCTCAGCTTTCACATCAGAGTTTGTGTTTTTTTTGGGGTTGGGTTGGTTTTTTGTTTGTTTTGTTTGTTTGTTTGTTTTTTATTTAATGTTTAGGGCTTTACCATGCAGTTCACTTAAACCTTTTGCAGATCAGTTTGATGCACATAGTCTGCAATAACTTGTGGTTGCCTAAAAACAGAACTTCTATTCCTCAAGATCTTGCATTTTATTTTCTTTTAGGCTTACTGTGTAACAGAGCCTGGAGCAGGCTCTGATGTGGCTGGTATAAAAACAAAGGCTGAGAAGAAAGGAGATGAATATGTTATTAACGGTCAGAAGATGTGGATCACAAACGGTGGGAAAGCAAACTGGTGTGTTAACTGTTACCTCATGTTACATTTTCTGTTGTTATGTTATATAGTGGCTTCCCCCCTCTGCCCCCAAAGTTAAATTCGTTCAAGATCTGTTATAAATCTGAATGTTCATTGTGTTTCAACATGCTATGCTTTAATCTCTGACCAGTTTATCAGGATAGGGTATAAGAATGCAGTCTCAGTGTTGTGCAAAGGCTAAAAAGGAAAATGAGCGATGACATGACAACTCCTTACTCAAGAAGGCCTCTTAATTCATGCTGCTATCAAGCAAAATTAATTTTGCTTTTTCTTAAGGGCAGCACAGCAACAGTATGATTTAACTTGCAAAGTATTCAAGAGGTTCATACTACTAGCTACCTTGCTTTGTAGTTGTGGTGATTGAGATCAGTTGCTTCTGATTTTACTAGAAACACGTCTCACTTCTAGTGAAGCTAGAAACGCTTGGATTGTGGTATTACCTTTTACTTTCTGAAGGGAAGACATTTTCCAGCTGTCAAAGAATCCAGATATTGCTGTGGTGTCTGTGGAGCGTGCTTTACAATATAAACCTCTTTCACCATGTCTCACATCACACTGATTTGCAACACACAAATTCTTCTTAATTCAAGTAGAAAAACTTTATACATTTATCCAAAAGCTGAATTTTGTAGTTGTTTATTTCATTGTTCACAGCAGATCCATTAAAGACAATCTACCAGATATCTTTTTGACATTACTGAACACCATAAATGTGATTTACAGCTCTTTAATTTCTAAGAGAAATACTTATTTACAGCTTACACTTAGAAGAATAAAATTAAGATCTTTGAAATCAGGTGTTAACATAACATTTTGCAAGCAAGAATGTATTTCCTAAGCATTAATTTTTATGTACGTGCTGTGACTAGATTTCTTTTGTACTATTCATGAAGCTGATAATGACATAAAGACTTACAATACATGGAAAAGGCGGAGAATCTTTGCCTGTCGATCTGAAGTAATTTTATTAAATTTTCTGAAATCTTGAATCTCTGAAACTTCCTCTGTCTTGCTCCCTCTCAGTTTATTTTTGGGAGGGGCAAGAAAAAAGTGCTGTTAACTTACAGATAGAATTTATTATTTGGTAAAAATGCACATAAAAACATTTAAAATGTTAGCTAAAAAAAGTATCTGGTTGTTAACTGTGAGGATAAACTGCATCCCTCTTTGTTTTACACTAGGTATTTTTTGCTAGCTCGTACCAATCCAGATCCAAAAGCTCCTGCAAGCAAAGCCTTTACTGGATTCATTGTGGAAGCAGATAGCCCTGGAATCCAAATTGGAAGAAAGGTGAAGACTGTATCTCTTATTTCACAAGCCAGGAATTATTGTTCAATTCTAAACCAATAATGCAACAAATTACCATTGAAGAAAAAAGACTGTTACGCAACTGAACGTTTTCATATGCTCATGTACAATGATCTTTTCATTTTCACAACATACAGAAACTATTCATAAGACATACTTAATTATAATTTTTTTAATTCAGATAAGGAATTATTCAGGATGGTCTAAAGTAAGATGACTTTGAACAGCTGCAAAAGAATCTTTGAGAACTATTTTATTGACAAGTGCCAATAAATGAGAAGTAGTATGCCTTGAAAGGATAAGAAGCAAGTTGGACAATTTTAACCATAAATACGCATGCAGTGAGCTTTAATTTTAGCTAGTGCTGGTCAAGAAAGAGGCCTTGGAGACACTGGTGCTAGTTCTCTCTTTAAAAAAAAAAAAAAAGAAACCAAACACTATTTTTAGTAGTAGGGAAAACTGGATGTTGAACATTACGAAAGGAATCAGAAAACTTGAAAAGCTCATTTATTTACTTGTACTACACCTGTACTGCCTGAATATTAGATTCTTTACTTTTTCCACTCCCATCTCAAAGGATATAGTTGAACTAGAGAGAGACATCAATTAGTTGAACTAGAGAAAGACATCTGATTACAGCTACAGAACTGATTTCATATAAGGAGAAAGTAAACTGCCCAGTTTAGACAAATTAAGGGCATGCTGGTCTGCAAGTGCAAAACTAGTATATGGTAATTTTTAGATTAAGTATTTTGGGGAAAAAAGCATACTTTAAGCTTTGAGTAAACTAAAGAATGAAAACGTATTGTACCTTTGAATCATCCAATTTGGTTGCACCTCTGTAAATTTCCCTTTTCAGGAAATGAATATGGGTCAACGCTGCTCAGATACAAGAGGTATTGTCTTTGAAGATGTGAGAGTCCCAAAAGAAAATGTATTAATAGCTGAGGGAGCTGGCTTTAAAATCGCAATGGGAGCTTTTGATAAGACCAGACCACCTGTAAGTATCAGAAATATCTTATTTATAAAACACAGTAGGAATTTCTGATTTTTTTATTCTCTGCCGTATTCAATTCAGGTAGCAGCTGGTGCTGTTGGATTAGCAAAAAGAGCTCTTGATGAAGCTACTAGATACGCTTTGGAGAGAAAAACTTTTGGGAAACCAATTGTTGAAGTAAGTGGAGGTGGGGGGGGTGGGGAGAGAGAGAGAGAGAATATAAATTAAAGTTATGTTTTCACACCAGATGTACTACTACTGATTTTTCAAGGTTGTTCCTTGATACTTTTTTTTTTTTTTAGTTCCTTAATTTTTATATCTCTGTCATTTTGGGGTTTCCAAGTATATAGGGTCAGCACCATTTAAGTAAACTTAGTTATGTGGTAACTTCAGGAATTTTTCTATAATTTATCAATGATAATAGTAAAAGCAGAAAGAAAACTCTGCCCAAAAACCTGAAACTCATGTACTATCAGGACATACTTAAGTTCTTCAGTGCTGATAAACAGGGATTTTCAGGAAAGGAAAGAACCTCTGAGGTATGTGAAACAAGATGCACAGTATTAATACTAATAGAATACATTGCCAATCACACCGCTTACCAGTTTTAAAGAAATACAAATAAGCAGCAAGGTAAATACCAATCTCATAAATAGTAAAGAACAACTTCATAATTTAGTATTTAATCCCTATGACTAAATGGATTTGAGAATTAAAAACTTTGAAGTCTAATTCAACATACAATTATGAGAGCCTGATCCATATTCTGTAGAACTCCTCTAGTACAATTTACTGAGTTTGTTGAAGAGATCACTGTATTAAGATTATATTTTTCTTGGATGTCATAGAATTTTAAGCGGGCAATGTTAACCTAGTTTATTTCATCATTCATAGCACCAAGCAGTGTCTTTCTTGCTTGCTGAAATGGCAATGAAAGTGGAACTTGCTAGGATGGCTTATCAGAGAGCTGCATGGGAAGTTGATGCTGGTCGCAGGAATACCTACTATGCTTCCATTGCAAAGGCATTTGCTGGTGATATTGCAAACCAAGTAGCTGCAGATGCAGTACAGATTTTTGGAGGAAATGGATTTAATACTGAATATCCTGTAGAAAAACTAATGAGAGATGCTAAAATTTACCAGGTAAGTAAAAGAGAGAATGTGATCTTTATAGTAATGCATAAATTTTATATAAAATAAACTAATGGCTACTTAAATCATGATGTACACATTTTAAAAAAAAAAAAGTTTTTAGAATGAAAGCAATAATCTTTCAATTTAAAGAAAGAGTCATTCAAATCAGGAAGATTCTTGCATACAAAAGTCATTGCACTGGACCAACAACTCAACCCACATAAGAGAAATAAATTATGGTGTGTGTGTCCCCTGCTGTGCTAGCTCTTTGAAATTGTTGGACTCTTAATTTTGAAGATTTTGAGCTCAGAAAAAAACACCATAGAAAAAACTGATCAAAATACTGGTGCTTACTTTGGTATTCTATAAGTAGATATGGTTTATGAATAATGCTGTTCTTGAAAACCTTCAGTGATGGAAATCCTCTGATCTTCCATATGTATCCTGGACTGGTGCCTGCCTATAGTTCAGCTTTCCTCTCAGCCTGAGCACTAAAGCAGCTTCTTCACCTTTTTCCCCATAAGTTGTGGGTTTTTTTTCTGTTTGGTTGGGTTTGGGGTGTTTTTTTCCCTTTCTGTTTCCAGCCTCTTCATCATTTGTCGCTGTGCTCTAAACCTTCTTTTTGAAATTTTGGTATCATAAGCTGGGTAGAATACTTCAGTTGAGATATCACCAGTATTGAGTATTGTGGAATGATTATCTTGCATGTGGTGTATTAACAGAAGTGTGACACAACCTGGAGTGATTAGCCTTTTTTTTCTTTTTTTTTTTTTTTTTAACAACAAAACGGGCTCACATTTACTAATGTTTAGCCCGTAGTCACCCATAATGCCATTTTTTTTTTGCAGTGTTACTGCCAAGAAGTTACTCCATGTCATGTCATAATTCTTCTGTTAGCATATACTATGCTACAGTTCTTCATTCAGCAAGAATATTTTAATTGTGTTCAGCAAAACCAGTAATCTTTATCTTTTCACCTCTTTTACCTAGTCGCTATTAATGTCATAGGCATATCAAAATAGATGATATCAAGAAATGCATGCGGACCATGGCTTGTATTGTTAGTTAGCTGTAACAACTGTCATTCTTAAGATTCTAGGTAGTTAATATTTCTCTTACAGCTGACTTTAAAATGAAAACTATTATTCTCACTAGCCAAGAATTTATTTTTCTCTATTTAAGGAATGACGACCACTATTTTCGAATCTAAACATTCTTAGAACTAATTGCACTCCTGTGAGTGAGGAAATGAATGATTAATTGAACTGTGTTATGACTGGGCCTTTTTCGTGTCAGGTTGCATGCTTTTCTAGAGAAAGATGGTGTGAGGGTTAGAACTTTGTTTGAAAGCTGAGAGTGAATTTACAGGTTCCCAGTTATTGAGATTTTTCTATTACACCCATCACAAAAGCATGGCTAAGTAGACTTTTTTAATTATTCAGATTAATCAGATTTAGTATTACATTTTTGGTGTTTTTCCATTCCACTTCATCCCCAAAAGAATTCAGGAAAGGCTTTTGTCTTTACAATTATTTTGTCCGTGTCTCTTGATTATACCTTGCACTTCACTGTGCTTTACTGTATTGCTGACCAATTCCAGATGGTATATGCTTTTGGCCATACGTCTCGTACAAAAACTTGGTTTTCCAACTTTTCTTCCATATATTTGATCTTTTTCAGTATTACACAATTCTAATACTGTGTTTACTGGTAACATCTTCACATGTCCTTGCTCTGCTCTAGGTTTGTCTGGCTACAAATCTAGGCTACTCTGGCAGAAACTCTAACTTAGTTTCCTTTCTCACATTTGGAAAACTTCCCTTCTTTAATTGTCAATGATTCTTGAAACAATTTCCATCAGCTTATAAACGAAAACCTTTCTTGTAATTACTTAAGAAGATTGTGAGTTTTGATGTCTTCACACTTGAGTTCCATGGCTGTCTTCATCAGCAAATAATTTAGTGCAATAGGAGCAGATTAGTAGATTGCAGGAACAGCGGCTGAGGCCCCTATAACTACACTACTATAAGCAGTTTGGGCAGGCGGAGTTCATAGCAAGCCTGTTTGGCTCCTTGGACTGTACGTCACCGATATACATGTAATTTTAAGGGTCCAGTTGTACGATTGGACCATTATATCGTCATTAGGGATTGGTGGGTATTTGGTATATAGAGAAAGCAGAGCTTCAATTTCAGTTTGCTCCAAAAGGCACCTAGTATTCATAAAATACAATCTGCTCCATGAACTGGATCAACATGGGGTAAGCAGCAGCAGTCAGAGAATTCACTTTGGGAATGAACAATGTCTTCTGAACAAAAAACCTAATGTGAACACAGGTATAGCATCTTTATTTTCAAAAAGCTCTGTAAGGTTCTTGGGAAGATAATTCCTGTAAGTGAATGAGAAAGTGAATTTGTACGAATTTGAGCAATTTGCCAAACCAAGTTCTGGCAGAACTGGGAGCTGAAACGCTTAAACCCCTAAACTATGTTGCCTCAGCCCTCGCATTACATTGCAGTATACCTGCGGAGCATATGGTCTCCTTCAGCATGAGAGCTTCATATATGCTTTGTTGTCTATCTTTGACTTTGCTGCCAGCAAACAAATTGAACAGAGGGATGATGCAGGCTCTTTCTAGAAAAAAGTGCAAGAATACATCATTAAAAAAATAAAACAAAAACCCCAATAAAACTGTATGGGAGAGAGTACTAGTTAAGAAGAAGCAATGGAAGTAAATGGATCAAAGAGAACATTTGGTATGACCTTGAAAGGCTAGTCAAAGAAAATACAACACTTCAAGCACAAGTCACCTCTTCCCTTCCACCTATTGTTTTAAATCCTACTTTGTAAAACCTAAATTATGTATTTTCTTCCTCAGATAAGAAATTTTCCTCATCCTTCTTCATCCACCACGTCTGTTTATTTTCATGAGAACCTTATTGAATTTAGATAAGAGCACCTGAGAGAACAAGACTGTCTCTCAATACCTTGTATGTGATTTATTCCATTTAGCCCACTGTAGTTACTCTGTCACACTCGAATTTTCTGTTTTCTCTCTTTCTGCACATCCTAATCCACACCGGATTAGTGCTGTGAAGGTTTAGAAGTGTAGATCTGTTAAAACCTTTTAAAAACTTGTTAGCTAATATTATTGCAATTCTTCTTTCCAGATTTATGAGGGAACTGCTCAGATTCAAAGGATGATCATAGCTCGTGAACATGTTGGCAAATTTAAGGCTTAAAATTTAAGGCATAAAATGTGTCTGGCACTGTTGTAGTGTTCTGTGTTCTCATGGAAGAGGCTTTGAGTGTATTTCTCAATACAATTAAGAAGGCATGGAGAAAAAAAAAAAAACAAACACCTTTCCTTCAAAATCTTTTTATTCTATACATTATTAAGGGCTACTTCTGTTCTCCCTGTCCAGTGCCTCACTTCCTTCCTGGCTGACAAAGCTGAGCTGGTATTTTCTAAACATTCTGAATTCTGAAATGCTTGGTTGTTCAAATACAAAATGGGCAAGAAATGAGACCCTCACAATGCAATGTTTTCTCACTACAAAATTAGATTATCAGAATGTTATTTCTGACAGTCATTGCTGCATTCTAATAAAATTTTTTTAAGGGAAGTGTGGTTGGATTTTATTCATTTTGTTTGTCGCATGTGTGTCTATTCTGAGGATTTAGATACTATCTGTCATGGTTTAACCCCAGCCGGCAACTAAGCACCACTCAGCCACTCACTCACTGCCCCACAGTGGGATGGGGGTAAGAACTGGAAGAGCAAAAGTGAGAAAACTCGTGGGTTGAGATAAAGACAGTTTAACAGGTAAAGCAAAAGCCATGCATGCAAGCAAAGTAAACCAAGGAATTCATTCACTACTTCCCATCAGCAGGCAGGTGTTCAGCTATCTCCAGGAAAGCAGGGCTCCATCACACATAACAGTTACTTGGGAGGACAAACACCATAACTCTGAACATCCTCCCCTTCCTCCTTCTTCCCCCAGCTTTATATGCTGAGCATGATGTCATATGATGTGGGATATCCCTTTGGTCAGTTGGGGTCAGCTGTCCCGGCTGTGTCCCCTCCCAGCTCTTTGTGCCCCCCCCACCTCCTTGCTGGTAGGGTGGGGTGAGAAGCAGAAAAGGCCTTGACTCTGTGTAAGCACTGCTCAGCAGTAACTAAACCAACCCTGTATTACCTACACTGTTTTCAGCACAAATCCAAAACACAGCCCCATGCTAGCTACTAGGAAGAAAATTAACTCTAGCCCAGTGAAAACCAGCACACTATCCAATAGTAACAATATCGGCTTGAGAGAATGTGGCCTTTTGCACTGTTACACTCACTTATGCAAGTAAATGTTCAATGAGGATGATTCACTTCAAGGGAGTAGCTTTTCCTTAAGATTGACTTACAAGATCATGTTTATTTCAAATCCAGTATATTTAAACCTATTATTCCTTTCCATCAGTGTATATACTTAACTATGTTTGCAGCAAGAACAGCTGAGAAGAAGGAATTGTTGTGAGATTTTTTTTTTAACCTTGGATAGACCCTTCTTGGCAGCGCTGGCAGAATGGACATTCCCTGGACTTCTTGAACAAATTACTCAGCACTGGTGAGGCCGTACCTGCAGCACTGTGTCCAGTTCTAGGCTCCCCTGCACAAGAAAGATATGGACTTAACTGGAGGGATCCTAGGACAGGGCCGCAAAGATGATTAAGGGACGAGCATCTGTCATGTGAGGAGAGGCTAAGACTCTTTAGCCTGGACAAGAGAAGGCTCAGGGGTGATCTTATGTATGTGCATAAATATCTGATGGGATGCAATGAAGAGGAGGGAGCCAGCCTCCCCTCAGCAGTGCTCACTGACAGGACAAGAGGCAACAGGCACAAATTAAAACACATGAAATTCCACTGGAACACAAGAAAACACTTTTTTTGTTGTGAGGGATGTCATACGCTGGCAGAGCTTGTGGAGTCTCCATCTGTGAAGATATTCAAAACTCAACTGGACACAGTCCTGGACAACCTGTGCTACCTGACCCTGCTTGGGCAGATGGGTTGCACTCGATGATCTCAAGAGGTCCCTTCAAACCTCAACAATTCTGTGAATTAATTTGCAATTTCTCACCAAAACGTCCCTGCCTCGCTATTGTCTCTTTCATCCATCATCTGAATTTAGTGCTGGATGGTAAAATTACTGTCATCAGGTATCAGTTTGGCAATGCTTATTTCTCAGGTAGGCCACCTGGGAAATTAGTTCTTTAAATAAAGTGTTTAATCACTATAAATCACCAACTTATTTACCTGCAGAAGACCAATTATGCAACAGCCTTGATAAGTATTTGATATATGCAAAAAATAGACCTTACTTTTGACTGTTCTATGCAAGCCAGCATTATACAGAATATTTCTTGTATAGAATCAAAATGGTGTTCCTGCCTGGTATGGTTCTATGGGGGACACGTGCCAGCATCAAGTGCTGGTAATCAATAGCATAATCACCCTTAGACAGTTTCAATTAGGAAGCAAAGGGGGGTTTTTTGAACAAAAGGCCAGTTAGCCTTACCTGCTCTGTGACTAAATTCTTGGATTTACTTTTCCGTAGAACTGAGGTAACAGAAGGAAACTGAAGCTATTTCTAAACGCTGTCCTGTTTGCTGGGATGCAGCAAAGTGCACAGTTGGAGTTAGTATACTTTAAATTTACTCCCTCACCTGTTGTAAGATAACCTTTAGTTGTGGCAAGCCTGAACGTCTTCGTGTAACACAGAGGGCTCGAGGGGAGTCCCCGCCGCGGCTCCCCGGGCGCCCTGCGGCCCCGGCCCAGCAGCAGGGCCTCGGGGGCGGCCCCGCTCCAGGCCTCGGGAGAGGCGCGGAACTGAACGACGCCCCCCGCCCCAGGAGGGCGGCGGCTCCTCGGCTCGGCGCTGCCCCACCGTCCGCGATGGGAGCCACCCACCGCCCGCTCGGGCGGCTGGCGGGCAGCTCTAGCGGGGCCCTGCCGGCCGCCACTGCTTGCTCCGCCCCGCAGCAGGACGCTCCTTCCGGTGCAGGCGGCGAACATGGTGGGTAGCGCTCGGCGCGCCGGGGAAAGGCCCCGGCCCCGCGGGCCGGCAGAGCCCGCGCCTTCGCCTTCGGGGCGACGCGCAGGTCTCCAGCCGCGCAGCTCTGCTCGGGAGGCCGTGGTGGCCCTGGTGGCGACGCGGGTGTCACTCGCCACTCCGGTTCCAGAGCGGACCCGGGAGCGTCCCTGCCGCCCGCCCGGGCCTGGCGGTGGCGGGACGGCGGGCCCGCGGCGAGGCGAGGCTGTGCGGCAGCCCGGGGCTGTGGGGCCGCGGAGCCGGGGCCTGGGCCCGGGCGGGGCCGCGGCCTTTGCGGTGAGGGGCGCGGCGTCCTCTGCGCCCGCGGGGAAGGGCTCCTTCCTCCGGTTTTTCCGTTTATTTCTGACGAATTGGTGATTTTTCTCAGCTTTATTGAAAGATTTTGTTGGCAGCCTTTCCCTGGGAAGGATGTAGCAAGCTGAAAAGGGACAATGTGAGATATGAAATCTGCCCCGTGTTGAAAATAGATAGACAGATGCCTGTTTCCAGACAATCAGTTACTGCTACTAGTGTTGACTAAATTATACCTAAGTCCTAAAACCTCTTGAACTGACATGACAACTGACGTTTTGTTGGTACTTTTCACAGGGGACACCGCAAAAGGATGTTATAATAAAACCTGATGCCCCAAGCACATTGCTTTCGGAGAAACATGCAGACTATATAGCTTTGTATGGAACAAAGAAAGATGATTATGTATGTATCAATTTGTTTCAGTACAGCTGTAGTTTTATTAACAGTAATAATAACCCTTATTTGCTTGCTCAGAGTTAAGGGTTACGTGCTTACAAGCTAATTGTTTCTTGCCCTGCAACCCAAAGTATGAAAGAAAGATGTCTTTGTTAATTTCTCTAGGTCTGTGATGAGTTTTGGCATGTATTATCTGAGTTTAAATTTGAAGATTATCAGTTTAGCTCTAGAATTACTCTGAGACCTGGGAAACAAACTATTTGTTGCTTCTTCATCCACTAGAATGCACAAGGATTATAGCTGCATTTACACTTTGCTCTTTTGGTGGGACAACATACTGAATTTCACCACAGCACTGTTTTGTGCTTACTAGGTTTGATAAACACTTTAACTAGCATAGTTTTATAGTCATAGATTATCAGATGTAGCCCAGAACAATAGGAGTCCAGTTCCAGCAGGTGAAAAATGTCAATAATGGCTTATATCTGAAGAAAAGTTGCAGTTATCTTTACTTTCCACAAAAGAACTCTAAGCATTATTGCTTATGATTGTTGTTCTTGTGCTTAAAAAGTACTGCATGTAGAAAATAATGTTTATGGGTAGTGCAGGTGAGGTAATCAATGTAAGAGAATTAAATACGAGATTTCACTTCCGAGTGCAGCTTTAGATTGTGACAGTTTTGGCACTTGGAAGTAAGTTTCATTAAATGTTAGACTTGTTATTTTTGAGACTAATTGAGGCGGTAATTCGAGTGGTAGTTTGGATGCCAAGATAATAACTGATGATCTGAAGTGAATTGGTGCCTAACTACTTGTACGTGTTTAACTTGACATTGAGCTTGATACTTCTGAACTAGAAAATACAAGGGAGGAAGGGAATGTAGTATGTGTAGATAGATACATGCGCATGTATGTATGCACGTGTACATGCACACATGCATGATGTACAGAAGATTTGTGAGTGGCTGATACGTAGTAAGTTGTTAATGTGATGGAAGACGGTTGACATATTACAAACCATTTGTAAATGTTAACTAATGTATTTGCATTGCTCTATATTGATGATGTGCTTACCTGATTAAGAACTAAAATAATGCACTACTTAGGAATACTGTATGTCGGAGTATTTGAGGATGAGTGGTGTTTACTGGGGGCTGACAGCAATGGATCTGATGGGGCAGCTGCACCGAATGAACAAAGAAGAAATTCTGGCATTCATCAAATCATGTCAACATGAATGTGGTGGAATAAGTGCCAGCATAGGTCACGATCCTCATCTTCTGTATACCCTCAGTGCTGTCCAGGTAAATGTAACAGGGTAATTTTAGAAAAAAACATTTATAATTCATGATTTTGGTGATTGCAGTTTTACAGGCCAGGTACTGTTGGATGCCAATGGACAAAACCTTAGAATTTAGCTGTATTATTTCCTAAAAATTTGTCAGATTTCAGAACGTTATGCTTTTAGTGATCATTTAATGGTGACTGCATTCTTGATAAATGTTGTAACAGTCGTCTTGAAATACTTCTTAGCTGCAGGTTTTACTGGAGTTTTTTGTAGATAATTTTGGATTTTATAAATTCTTCTTAGTGTACATTGAGGTGAAAGATATGTATGACCTGAATAAGATATGTATGACCAGAAAGTTTTGGATTTTATTTTTTAATGTATGTATTACTATATATTATGATTGTTATATATTATAATATATTAGTAAATAATTATGTAATATTTATATAATATGTATAATTACATGTAGTGTGTTTGCACTTTATCACTGTACAAAAGAAACATTGTAGTAGCCAGTTCTTGTTGTGTTCCTCAAATCTGCTTTTTTTTTGTGTATAACTTAAAAATTATACCAGTCTGTTGAGCATTTTATTTATTTGGTGTGTACTCTTCCCCTGAGAAAAAGTAATTCTCAATCTTATTTTTTCACCATAACGATCTCCATTATAGATTTAATTTCTTGCTATCTCTTGGGTCGTGTCGTCCCCCCCCCCCCCCCCCCCCCTTTTTTTTTTCGTGTTTCCTTCTCACGCAACTGTTGTGGAAAAAAAATACTGAGAAGGCTCAAATGCTTCTAAACGATTGCTTGGTTGCTTGCATAATGTATCTCTAGTCCAATCATATGGAAGAAATACTTAAATGGTGTTACAAATAAATAAGATAGCATCCTGTTTTAGGAAGAAAGTGTGTTGGATTTAAGGTGTTGGATTTGAAACCCTTAGGTAGGACAGAAGAATGCTGTTTTCTTGGGTCAGTGATGAGTGTTGGCATGTATTACCTGCTCTAAAGTTGATACTTATCACCACTTTAGCTCTCGAATTACTCTGAGTACTCTGAGAACCAGGAAGCTAAAGTTTCTTTAGGCTATGACATTTGAGCTTTTCCAAATTGTCCGATTAAACTCCTTTCACAAATTCTAATCCAGTATAAGGGGAAGGGGGTACAACTTGAGGTTGTTTACTTTTACATATTAGAGATGTTCGTTCTTAAATAAATACTTTATGTTATTTTCATGTTAACTGAATGCAGCTCTAGATGGGTGAAGTTGAAAAGCATTAGCAAGTGCTGATGTAAAATTTTTGGGGTAAACTTAACCAGCATGTCTTAATGAGCATGCGTGTTCTTAGTGAACAAACACCGTTTAGTCCTATCTACATATCCAGAATGTTTAAAGGGTCATGGCACATCTTCCTTTAGCCATAATTAATAGTAATGTGTTCAGATTTGCCTTTTAAGGAGCATGCTATGATTATGTATTTTCTGTTGAAGTTATACATTCTTTTTTGCATTTCCATAAGACTTAAATTTTATCTAACAGTTGGAAGATTCCAGCTACCTCTAGGTGTTCAAAGTCATAGTTGTTGGTAGTTTTCAGGATTGGCACTATAATATTGCTTAGTTTCAACTGTTCCTTCTATTATGCTATTTATAATAAATTCTTAATTACTCTCTTTACAGATTTTGCAAGTTAGGAGTAAAAACATGAAGCCAGCTGGGGCTCAGAAACAGTATTGTTGTTTTCACATGACATTGTGTCATATGGGTTTACTGGCTCAAATCAGTGCTAGCTCAGAAAACTTTGTATTCCCTACTATGACATTTATTTTTCTTCCAGAATATATTGACTGTACAGTTTATGTCTAATCATATTCTTCATACTTTTTCTTAAATTATTGCAGTTTGGTTCTACTCATTATATTTTCAAATTGAATGTAAATAAAAATCTTATAATTTGAAACTAGTCGTTGCTGACAGGCTTGGACTGTAAGTGGTATTAGTAACTAGCTGCTTAACTTACACTTGCACATATTCAAGTAGCAGCAGTGAACAAACTACAAATTTGTAAGGCTAGGATGTCATTATTCCATTACAAAAATAACCATAATCAAATCTCTTCTACATAATGCTAACATAAAAACAAATAAATCCGATTATGCTTTTGAAAGAAGAGCTAGAAGTTGGAATGTAACGAAGCATGAAAGAGTTCAGCTTGAATTGCCTATATTTTAATTTGAGAATTTCTTAAAGGTTTTAGAGAGATGAACTGCAGTGAATGAAATTTTATTTTAATAAACCTTAGCAAATAGTATTCACAGTCAATTCAATAAAGTCTTTTATAAATCTAGGATTTTTTTTTAAATAAATAAATTTTAAAAATTTTTGTCTCTCTTTGATTGTTACTGTGTCTTTTTTTTTTCCAGATTCTTATCTTATATGATAGTCTCCATGTTGTTGATGTAGATAAAATTGTTGAATATATACAGAACTTGCAAAAAGAAGATGGATCATTTGCTGGAGACAAATGGGGTAACTTTTAGATCTTTAAAATTTAGTGACTAGGTTGACTTGTAGGTCTGTGAACTTAAGTTTTCTTGGATGGTCTTTTTTCTTATGTATTGTATGTGAACACTTTTATTTCCTGAGTTATGAAAAAGGAGGTTTTCTGAAGGGCAGAGTTGTGTTTCATTCCTTTCATAAATATTCTAAACTTCAGTTCCATTCTTGTATTAAAAATAAATTGTCCAGCTCTTAAAGAAGAAAACCTGTGAGGATTTGTAACTTGACAGTACTTCGATATACTAGATACACTGTTCCATAAGGAGAGTTTTATGCTTGCTATTTAATGGCAGTCAGTTATGATCTTTATCCATGTCAGCTGTGAAAGGATCTTTCACTACATGAGAATGAGAAAAACTGGTTTTGTACTCATGAACTTCTGTTAATACTGATTTTGTTTCTGCACATAAATTCTTTAAGAACAAAGATGTTATTTTTAAGCTGTAGCATAAATATTTAGTCACTCTAAAAATACTTATCCCTATGGAACACTTAAATTTTAATAAAGTCTATTGCATATCACTCATGTTATTGTTCTGGTAAAATTCAGCAGTCAAGATCATGGCAGTATGTGTATGCTACTGTAAAGGTAGCTGTTATGCTATGTGTTAAAATGGTTCGTAGTTTGCTGCATCCTTTTGTTAAAACATTGAAACAAACATACTGAATGCACGATGGATTTATGTTATTTCTGAAAGGCAGTCGGAGTGCAACTGAAGGAGCGTGATACCTGATGTAGTACAGAACAACACGTGTGTGTGTTACATACTTCAGTTTGTGGATATCTTCAGAAGAAGTGTCTTGCATCAGTTTGACCAAAAAAAGGAATGTTTGCGCCTGGGTTCAATTTTAAATTTTGACTTCAAGTATCAATTGCTTGGAGTTTGTGCTAGGGGAGTTATATTGGTATGGACTTGCCAAGTAATCATTCTGCTATAGGTGTCGTGTTTTTGGTTTAGCTTCCAGGTATAAGTATGCAAAAGAAAACTTGCAACTTTCATCAGTCTTCTTCTAAAAGCAAAAATGGCTTCTACTCTGCCCAGATTTAAGGCAGATGAAGAGTTGTGTCCGAGTATTTTTGAGTCTGCTGCTCTGCAATTGTCTAGGAGCACACTAGAGATAAACTCTAAAATTATGTAGTTATTTGTAAATTACTACTAGTTGAATTGATTTGGATATGTATCTGACTATACACCAGCTCAAAATGAGTTGTTCGCTTTTATGTGCAGTAAACATACAGATGACTTGAGTTGTAATGTACACTTTCTCAATTACTGAGGAAATAATCCATGAGATGGAAAAGGAAACAGTACGGGAGCAGTTTTTGGCTGATTTTTGTTGTTCAATGTAAAACCTAGTTTTTTAACATTTTGTTCCATATTTTCAGTGGTGATTTAAATGTATTTTTGTTGCTGTTAATAAAAATGCTCTTATTTTATTCCCTACCCTGCACATTCTAGGAGAAATAGATACAAGGTTCTCCTTCTGTGCTGCAGCAACTCTTGCACTTCTGGTAAGTCCTAAATCATTACTTGTGCAAGTACAGAATCTTCTCTTTGGTACTGCTGAAGTTTCTGTAGTTAATGAGCTTGGTAGAATATGAAGTGCATTAGTTGCTTTTCTGACTTGCAGGGAAAGCTGGATGCTATTGATGTGGGGAAAGCAGTAGAATTTGTTTTGTCCTGTATGAACTTCGATGGAGGATTTGGTTGTAGACCAGGTTCCGAATCACATGCAGGACAGGTGAGTTTTTCTTTATATGGAAATGTTTTAAATTAGCAAGTATCACCTACTGCCTATAAATGTTTCTTTACAACATGTATCAGTGATGTCAATTGATGTACCTTGCTTGTTTCCCAAATGCCTGATCCTAGTAGCTTAGTTAAAATAAATGAACAAAGAGGTAGATAAATCATTAAAAAATCATAAGGGAACAACTTCTAGGACTGTATTTCAGTCTTCACATAGTGATGTTCGAATAGTTAGCATGAGGATTTTCAGAGAATCAAGATCTATCACTGTGCCTGCTACAAATCATAATGAAACGTAGAGGTCAATTGTATAATATGTTTGATATTTATCAGCTGATGAACTCAAAAGTGAGGCATGAACCTTCTCAAGGGGAGGCTTGCTTAATTTTTTGAGGAAAGTAAGTTTTAAGATGAGATGCTTAACTCAGGCGTGGGAACATTTATAATGTTTTGTTGTAGGCAGTAAAGAGTGCTTTACTAGTGACCATGAATTCTGAAAAATGCTCAGTAAAATCTAATTGAGAAGAGAATGCTGTAGTATAATTGGAACAAATTAAGGGATCTCTTAAGGAAGAGAATCTCAAGGACTTCTTCCAGCAGAAAATTTACATTAAAACTACCTTTCCTATTTTTATTTTTTCATGGAGGGGATTATTGCACTTAACCTGAATGTATTAATATAAATCAACTTTTAATAAAATATTTTAATGCTGTTGGAATCACCTATTTATTTTGCATAATTATGGTGAGCAATGCCATCGCCAGGATTCACCTCAGCACATGAAAATGCTAGAGGTATTTTGCTGAGAAAGAGTGTTGGTTTTTTTCTCCCCGCCCCCCCCCCCCTTTTTTTTAAATCAGGAAAAAAAATTTAAACCTGGTACATGTACCTTATCTTGTGAGTTTTATCTACAGTATCATTGCCCATATGGTCTAAATGGCTGGACATTGTTCTAGTGTTCAAGGAAGTCAGATTAAACCCACTCTGTTTGCAGCTGGCATTTCCTGGGAGGGTTAGATCTGTTGTGCATATTCACATACTCATTAAAATGCTGTGAAGGGCAACTCCTTCACCTGCACAGTAGTTGAAAAGTTTTCTGGGAATATCACATTTATTTTGCAGTATTCTTGGATAGGCACATTCCTGTTGATGTGTGCTTTTGTTGGCTTTTGTTGGGGGTTTTTCTTGTTGTCTTTTTGGCAGTGTGTTTTATTAGGAAAAGGCAATTATGAGCAGGCTTCAGTTGATATTGTGGTTTCTTGCAATTTGTGCTTGGCTACTTTCTTAGTGACTGCATGAAATGTGACCAGAGTATGCTGTTGCACTGTAAATGTTATTTCCAGGAAAAAATAAACAGGGATTAATGAGTGCACATACATTACATGGCACATTGAAAGTTAGCCTGACATGACTAGATGTATGTGGGATTGCTAGGGTAATTAAATGATCAGGGTTAACCTGTTTCTGCTAGAGAATTTATTTGGTCTTTAGTTTGCTCTCCACAAGCCTTAGGGTAAGAGGTACATACAAGAACAAACCATAGCCTGGATGCAGAATTTTCATAAAGGCCATGTCCAGGCTACAGAAATCATTTTGAGTACTCTGACTTGAGAGTCTGTGTTTTTACAATAAAACTGTATGGCTCTGCCTGATCTTTTTCCAAACCTTGCATTAGTGTCTTATATTAGTAAAATCTTACTGTTCAATAATTAACATTGTGTAACTGGTACTTTTATACAAAAGCAACTGTAAAAATAACATACTTTTCTAATGGAAAAGTAAAACTCATTTGAAACTAAAAGTTGAAATGTGTGCTTATTTTATATTCTGTTTGCATGACTCTATTCCTGCTTTGAGATCTTCCTGCATTTAGTCTGCTAAACTATACTTAGTTTTTAAATACACAAAAAATTTATGTCTGTAATTTTAGATCTATTGTTGCACAGGATTTCTGGCTATAACAGACCAGTTGCATCAAATAAACGTTGACTTGCTGGGTTGGTGGCTTTGTGAACGTCAGTTACCTTCTGGAGGTCTCAACGGACGACCAGAGAAGGTATTAGGTGACTTATTTTGTTTGTTCAAACATCAATAGAGATTATTTTTTCTAAAGCTGAAGTACTTCTGGAAAATGTCATGACTTCTATGAAATATTTAGTAAACTTTTCGGAGAAGTCAGGCCTTCATTTGATTCTTCATTTTGTCACTGACGCTTGTCATGCAGTCCTTGGCTATGCTTAGTTTTGAGTGCTCAGTTTAGGAAAGTACACATACTGAAGTATGTCTTGCTGACCACTTGAACCAGTATCCTGTTAAATCAGGGCTTGAATATTTTCTGACGTTGGGAATGACCTCTTTGGTAGGATTTGTACAAAAGTTATTGTTTTACTGGCTGTAAATCCTGGGGGTAACAGTGTTCTGCATCACACAAGGAAATTGTGTAACCTAGAATGATCTCCACTGGTAAATAGGTAACCAACCAACAGATTTTTTTTCAAGAAAATGAAACTAGTTGATACGAAGTTCTTTGTACTTACTCCTGAAAAAGGCGCTATGCTTTATTAGCCTCTCCCACAGAAGGTGAAGGCTGTTTCAAAATCACATTCTTGTGGGTTTGTTTCTTGAAGAAGGGAAGAGGTTTGAAAAAGAGACTTTCCCTTCCTGGAAAAGGGAAGTCCTCTGAAAAGACACTTTCTTCTTTTTTACCACAAAAACTCTTTAGGTGTTGTCTCTCTGCAACAGTATTATGACAACAAACCTAGTAATTTGCAGAATCAGCAATAAAATTTGCAACGTCATGTTTAAAACAAAATCAAATAATAATCTGCTTCTCTGCTTGCCAGTTACCTGATGTATGTTACTCATGGTGGGTGCTAGCATCTTTGAAGATGATTGGTAGGTTACATTGGATTGACAGAGAGAAACTGCGGTGCTTTATTTTGGCTTGCCAGGATGAGGAGACTGGAGGATTTGCTGACAGACCAGGAGATATGGTAAATAATCCTTTACTAAATAAAATATACTTAATTGAAAATTTCAACTGAAAAAGTAAATTTTCTCATTTGAGTGTAACTCAACTCGTGATCCAGGTGTAAGCATTTTGCAGAGCCTGCAGTTTACTTTGAAGGAAAGAACAGGGTAGAATTGTTTTCGAAGGCTTACTTGGGGAGCACGTATTTTACATTGCACTTGAACTGTAGTATCCCCCGCTGAAGTCAGTTGCCATTCCGTGCAATTCTGGTTTGTTTCCCATAACACCACACAAATCGTTTCTCATGAGACCACTTGAAAGATCTCTGTAAAAACACTGTGTTTGGTGGTGAGTTTTTTGGGATGTGTGGGTTCTTTGGGGGTTTGGTTTGTAAAATGATATGCAAGCTAGAGTCCAGCGCAGGTTAGGTGTCTTAAGTCTCTTAGTGGCTTTGCCTGATCTAAATGAGTTGTAAGTTTTTATTAAGAACCCTTACATGCTAACTTTTGTTCTGTTGCCAGCCCAGCCACTGAATAAGTCCTCTCACTGGCATTTGTCTAGCTTAGGGAGGAAGAAGCTTTTGTGATAACATTATGAAGAGGCTAGTGGTATGGATTTTCTGCTTGGTTGAGAGAGCAATTATGGTTTAGCTGGTCTGTTCTCTCTGGTTTCAGGCGGAAATAATTGAGATTGTCCAGTTAAAATGGCAAATAAAGTCCATATCTTTCAAGGGTGCTGGACAGATAAAAGTATTACGAGACCTCAGTGCAATTCCTATAGAACACTTGACTGCTTAGTTGTCAGCAGTTGAGGGAAGTCTTAGCTGTTTTTATTGCAGCTGACCATGTCTTCTCCTTTCTCCACAAATACATTAAAAACTGAAGTAGCTTTCTATTTCTTTGCAAGCTGATACATTATTCCTGCTTGAGGGAGGGGGAGAAATATCTTTACTTTGGTCTGTCGTTTTTTTAGTGTTCTTAAAATGGGAAGGTTTTTGTATTTCTAAGGAGCCCACAGAAAGACGACTTCTCTTTTCAGAATTCTCCAAGAAAAGCCTCACACTTAAAGTCTTAATGCTTTTCTGGCTTTGAGATTAAACTTGAGCTATTTCTATCAAAAAGTGACTAGAAGAGCAACTTTGCAGAGCCTTTCATCTATATCTCATGCAGGCACCTTTGGAAGAGTTCTTGCATATTATGTTTGCGGTTATTTCATATTATTTTTACCTGTCATCCATTATTGAAGTGGGCACTGCCACGGAAATGTTGATGCCTAGAGGTTTTTGCTTTCTTCCTGCAGAAACGAATTCCTAAGAGACCCTGTTGTTTTTTGGCTTTTTTGTGTGTTTTTTTTGTTTGTTGGTTTGTTTTTTTCTTTTTTTTAATCAATTCTAGATTCTAGTCTTTTGATTTGACATTGTGATTGTATTTCAGGTTTTGAACCACTTGACAGTGAGACAGTTCTGTCATCTTTTTTTAAGTTCCAAACAGCTAGTGCTCGATAACTTAATTTAGTAGCTGTGCTTATTAGCTCTTAGTTTTAATTCAGCAGGTTTTTCCTTTTTTTTTATTTGCTTTAAAGAAAATTGCAGAAAGGAGCAGACAACATAGCAGTAGATAGATCTTCTAGGAATCTGGGCTTCCCTGAACATACCTACTGTTCATCAAGAGGTTGAATCTGTAGCTTCATTTGCACACTTATCATTGGGGACCATCTTCCCTTCTGGGCCTGTCCATCTGTACAAGGAAATTCTGTCTTGCCATTCCTAAACTGTACTATTATTTTGCTACAAACTTATTTATTTTACTCCTTCTCTAATGGCTGCATACTCCTGAGAAAGAGCAAGTAGACATATGTCTGAGCTTTGACCACACCTGTAATGTGGTTGTCAAACCATTGAGGAGCAAGACTTGCTATGCTAGTGTAGTTTGAACCTACTAGGCTGTGATCAATGGTTGGAGATCCTGTATATGGCTATAACATGGTATTCAGCTTAGTTCACTGCAGTATAGGACCTTTGTAATAAGATCGGAAGTTCCACTAATGCAAACGGGCTATACCAGACAGCACGGGTACTTTTGGATGGGATTTTGTGGAATAGCTAATTAACTCCACTGGTAAGATGCTTATGTCATGAGACTTCATAGTCCATTGCAGTTATGTGGTGATACATGCTTTTAGGGAAGGTTCATACAGTGAAGGAATACTTGGATATCAAATAACTGCTCCTGCCTCTTCTGGGTTTTTTCTTCCTTGTATTTTTTCCTTTCAGTTTTTTAGCACAGTAGGTTGCTGCTCCCCTCTCAAGATTTTACAGCACAGCTCTGTATTCAGAGAACATTAAAGAGCATTATAATGTTACTGAAGAGCAAATAGGGAATTTATGGAAGTGGTACTTGTACATGACCAAATTTATTTTTTAGATTTTTATTACCTTTGCTTCTGCTACCCTATGACATTGCATGCTAATGGAGACACGTGAGTGCTTCCTGTCAGATTCAGAGTTGAAAATCATCTTAGCAGCAGACAATCGACAAGCATCTCTGAGTAAATCCTAGTCTTGTAATTGCATGCTGTGGAAATTGTCTTGCCTGCCAACACATCAGCACAAATGAAAGTTTGCTGAGTTGTGTTGTCGTCTTCAGTCGTGGAGATTTGCAGTTCTCTTGCTAGGGAAAAACAAGCTTCATTGCATACAAATGAAAAGCTGATTGACTTTTGGAAACTGACACAAACTTTCTTTCTTCTCCCAGGTGGATCCATTTCACACCTTATTTGGAATTGCTGGACTATCTTTATTAGGAGAAGAACACATTAAGGCTGTCAATCCTGTCTTTTGTATGCCAGAAGATGTCCTTCGAAGAATAAATGTACAGCCTGAGCTTGTGAGCTAAGCCTTGTAGAGACAAAAGGCTGATATGCCCAGTTGCTTTGGTTTTACTCATTTAAGTCATCTCATCTCTAAACTGTTAGCATATTCTTCTTTGAGATGCGTTTACATGATGGAAGTAAAGCAATAGCTTTACTGTGGGCTTTGTCACTTTGTAAACTGTATCAGAACAGGCTGGTTCTAATAATCTGAGTGTAACATGTTCTTTGGTTGTATATAAGAGATGTAGAAACATTTCTAATCCGTATCTAAATATATGGGCCTTTGCTTTTTTTTTTTTTTTGAATATTCAAGTCAAAGCAATAGTGCGAATGCTTAATTTTTGTATTCGTGTCATATCAACCATGTTAGCATCCATCTTTACACAAGCATTTTTTGATGGTGGATCACACAAAGCACTTTAAAAGAATATGGAAAAAAACCCAAACAAAACCCTACTTAAGCCATGCACTTAATGCCGCACACTTGTGTGTTTAATTCTTCCTGTTCATCTTTGCCATCACTTTTATACACTGAGAAACAAGCTTTTTCTTCTGATAGTAATTGATACCAGTGAAAACAAAAATTATGGTTCCATTAAGTATATAAATGTCTTCATTTATTGGTGGTAAAAGATAGACAAAATGTCACTGATGTTTGAAACAGAGCATACCTTGAGTATGTATAGTGAAACTTGCTAACATTAGGCATTCTAGAGAAGCTCTCTATAGGACAGTGACTTGTAACTGAATATAGACTAGATCCTAAATTTGTTGCTGGGTTGAAATCCTGCTTTCGTACCTTTTAAGACAATAATTGCCAACACTCGATTATGCTGTAATTGAGAATAAAACTAGCTGTGGAAAATACTTGTTTTCTGAAGGATGAAGCCCTCTTTGCCTTCACAGAGGCCCTAAAATTGCCTCTTAATTTACATTGCACACACCCCGGCTGAGACTGAATGGTATTCCAGTTGAAATATACATTAAAAGGTAATCATGAAGGGGAGGAAGTCTATTATAATCTTTGTACTTATGCTTAAGGAAGGTCTAAAGTCGTTTCAAACACGATTTTAAAAGCCAGGTGGTTAGTTTTATCCAGCCTATTCATGTTAGTAGAGAGTGAGAAAGAACTGGACAGAGTAACTTTTTGGTAGACATTTACTTGTAGAGAATTTCAAAGAGAGAATGTGTATTTGAATGCTCAGATATTTCTAATGAATTCTTTAAGCCTTCTCTACAGGCTTTTAGATAAGGTAAAAACCCTGCTCTTTTTAGCTGTCTAGTTGCCTGATGAATTCTTTGGTCAAAGCCTGGAATTCATTTATTTTTCAAGGTTTGGAAAAAAGTTACAGTAGGTTTTGTGTTGAGTGCGAGGGAGTGAGAGCACTGATCAGGTTTTATCTAACTGTAAAGTTAAACAGAAAATTTTAGAATAAATTTTTCTCATTCCAGGCTACCTTTGCAAGTGCCACTTCTTTTCATCTGAGGAAGTGCTGTTCAGTACATAGGAAGTTGCCATTTTTTCCACGTTATGCAGACAGAATAGAATGCCTTTCAGAATTTCTAGTCTGGTATGGACTGAGACACCCTGGGAGTTAATATGTCGGTGATACTGCATGACACTGTAGAACATTTCACTGTAGGTTGAAATCCTATTAATATTACTGGAGTTTTTCTCTGAAGAAGGTCTGGTCAACTTCATTTCCTAAGTGCTGTGATTTGTAAAGATCTTACAAGATTATAGGTTTAAAAAGGGTGAGTATGTGCACAAGCTAAAAACTTCTTAAGAATCTTCCATTCCTTACATCAGTTTTTTTAAAAATATTGTATTTGTAGAAAGAGAGTCATCACAATTTTTCTTATGCAAACAAAATCGCATTTTCTGTTAAATGTACTGTGAAAAATATTAGTTGCCCAGTGTCTGTGTCAAGACTTATGGCATTTTGGTGCAGAGTACATTGGTACCGTCTACCTCTATTTTGTTAAAAGTACTGATAAGTGTGGGTTGTTTTGGTTTTGTTCCCCCCCCCCCCCCCCCCCGAGCTTATGTAGTTAGAAACTTTGCAGTAATTAATCTACTGTTCTCAGTCTTCAGTTACAGGTTCTTATTAAAAGCTTTCAGAAATTTGTACTTTCATAACTTTTTTTCCCATGGAAATCTTCATATGGAAAGATCCTGACATTATCTTAGTACTTGATGTGAAGTACTGTAGTGTAGCTAACATTCCCAGCAATAAATGTTGCAAGATGCTGTATGAGAATTTGCGAAAGAATAATGAATAATTCACGTGCATAAAATTGTGTGTCTGTAGATATGTTTATTAAAAGAAAATCTGTGTATGCGGGGGAAATCAACAGCCATTCTATTACATTCTAAGAGCATGGTCAAGTCCAGAGGTATGTGCTTTATTCCAAAGTTTTGTTGAGACAGCTTGGTTAGGCGAATTCAGCCTTATGATTTGTGACCATAAGCAAAGAAGGAGCGTGGAAGATGGATGTTCCTTTTGTTTCTGCTTTTCTTGCCATACACTTGGATTTCTGTCAGAGGAAGAGGAGAAGGTCTAACACCAGCTTCAGGAGTTTGAATGCGCATGGGAAGTTCAGCGTAGGCCTTGAAATTCAGGACAGCGGCAGTAACTGGACTCGGCGTCTGCTGTCTTCCACCCTTTGCAGTGAAACTGAAGTTTCTGACGCTTAAAATTTTAAAGCTGTTTGACTGACGATGCTCAGCACTGAGAGAGCACGCGCCTGTTCTGCAGTGAGGAGCTGCAACTGATAGAATTTCTGTTGTGAAGCTGAATAGCCATCAAACTACAACTGTCCGCAAAGAGGCTGGCTTTTGTTTGGAGTGACCTTAATGCAGGTGTGTAATTTACAGAGACAAGATGTTGTCTAGTCAAAATGTTAACTGAAACAGTTTTAGTGGGATATATTACATGCTAACATACAAAGCAGCGTTACAGTGTTCTAAAACATGTAGAAGGACATATATTTAAGACAATTCCAGATATAAACAGGCTTTATGGTTTTTATTGGGATCTTTTGGTATCCAAACTCTTGAGCAGGGGTAAGACATCTGTGAAGCTCCTGCTAAAACAGTCTGAATGAAGAATGAATGTGGGACAAATGATGTTTAAATGCTTTACTCCTGTTGTAAAGAGCATAGCAGATCATTTCTTTGCATTCCTGCATTACCTTGTCTGTAATTGCATATTTATAGTGAAACTTGTTGCATGCTCAGCAACTCTGTTTACTACTGTATTATTTATAGCTATACTAGTAACTGCAGCTTTACAATTTTTTCTTCTTTAACGAGAGAACCCCATCTCGGCACGGGGGGGGAGGGGGCGATGCGGCCCTCTGCCACCGTCTCGGCAGCGGGCGGGAGCGAGCGGCGCGGGGCCGCTTGCCGCCATCTCCTCAGGAGGCAGTCGGTGCGGCGCGGCTGTGAGGCGGGCGCATGCGCGGAGCGCGCCGTTGCCGCCATGTTGGGCGGAGGCGGTGCGGGCGGGTTGGGTGTTGTCCCTGAGCCTCGCACGGTGCCTGTGCCGGGCGAGGTGGCGATGTTGAAAGAAAGCAGTAAGGCCAACGCGGGCGGGAGGACGCCCGCCTCGGCCGCCTCCGAGTCCTATACGGGCCGCGGCTCTTCCACGTCGGGGTTGGGCGGGCGAGTGGAGCAGACGCCCCGCTATAGCTTTGGGCTGCTGCAGACGCCGCGCAGCACGGCCGACAGCGCCGGCGGCTTTTCCAGCGGCGGGGTGAGGCCGGGTAGCTCTAGCGGGGAAGGCCTCGCTCCCGGCCGGGCTGCCAGTGGTAGCAGGGTGAAGCCGCCGGTTCCTGGAGGCGGAGGAGGTGGGGTGCAGCCTTGTCGTCTCTGTCCGGGTCTTTTATCCCTTTCTTTTATCCTCTGGCCGTCTTTGCTGGGTCGGTCTTCGAAAGAGCTGATACAAGCGGTACTTACGAGGGGGCACCAGCATCTCTACGACTTAGCGACCTCTTTTTTTTTTTGTTCAGCCCATCAGAACAATGGTAGTAGTTCCTCACGCTTCATCAGATAAATCTTTATTTTTTTCTTTACGTAAGCTTTTTAGATGGAGATATTAGGGTTTCCTGCTGGGGTCAATAAACTGGTTTGAATTGCAACACAATATTTGCTTTACTAGAGACCTGAACCACATTCAGTTGGTTATGGGTTTTGGTTTTGTGTTTAGGTTTGTGGTTGGTTGGTTTGGTTTTTTTTGGCCTGGCCTTTGAAATACTTTTAAGTGCTGTTATCCTTGATGTGTTGTAAAAATGTTGTGGTCCTACAACGCAGCACTGCTATTTGCCATCCTTTACATAAAGCTGCTGTTAACACCAGTCTCCTGGCTCCCCTCTGAGGACAAGACCCCTCAACAGCTCCTGCATGCTGAACATGTGTGCATCAACCACTTCGTATGACTTGATCCTACTATCAAAGTCGGTATCTTGGCAGGCAGAAAAAAATGGTTCAATTTCTGTTTTTTTCAGTGGAAATACTATTAAAAAAATTGGAAATTCTTTTAACGCTTGCTGAAATGCATTCTGAAGTAGATACATCTCCATTACGCATAAATTGGGAAGGAGGTAACATGGTTTTGGGTAACGTACATGATCCATCATGAATACTAAAAAAACTCCAAAACCAAACAAAACTTAGAATGCTAATTTGAGTAGGGCATAACTTACTTGTTAAATGTTGGTTTTAAAAAATACCTGTAGATGGTTTGGTTCATCTCGTCTTTAAAATTACGTTTTTCCCAATGTTATACCAGATTCAGTACATTCTAAGATAATAGCAAAATCTCTTCTGCCAAACTTCTGAGTGAACTTATGCCAAAATCTTAAGTGAGTGCTATTTTTAAAAATCATCTATATGCATTGCAATGCTGATTTGTCAACTCTTTAAAAAAAAATTAAAGTCTGAACTAATAATGGTTTTTTTTTCAGCTGTCACAATTTTGTAAGATTTAAACAAACAAACAAACCCCAGTACTGTAAATATTTTTGTACCAACCTTGAGAAAGTGTCATGCAGTTAAGGGGTCATCTGAGAACAATACTGAAGTATTTTGTCTCGTAGATCAGTTTTTAATGTAACAGAAGGAACAGAAACATTTGGGTTTGCATGTCTCTTAAAACCTGCAATTTTGTAAGTTTTAAGTGGAAAGGGTCTTAAGGGTCTTTTCCAACCTTAACGATTCTATGATTTTAAGATATAAACTCTGTTTATATTTTAATTCATTTTTTATCTTAAAAAGCAATTATCCAAGTTAGATTAAGGATGTGATGTTGTTTTTAGTCATCTCAAGAGAACTGAAATTAAGCCAAGTACTTTAAATAATTTATTGAGAAAAAGAGATTTTGCAGGACTTAAAAATGTAGATAAATCTTAAGATACATGTGTGAAACAAACTGCAGATAACAAACACGTCCCGGATTGTTGTATGATTTGTGAGCTGAACCCCACAAATTTGAAGGGAGATCATTCTCAAGTGGAGGAGTTTTTAGCATGGTTCTTTGTTTTCTTTTATTGTCCTTTTTTTGAAAAGAATGCTCAACTTTAAAAAAAATAGAATTTTCATGAACACCTGTGCAGGTTCAGATACAGATTTTAAAACTGATAGGCAAATGTGAGATAGAGCTGACTTAAAGCATTCTTTCATAAATCTAGAATTCACTAGAAAATGAAATTATGCATTGTAAAGTGACTTCTGTTGTATTATTTCAGTCTAAAAATGTAAACAAAGATTTTTATTGATGCTGCAAGTGATGTCATTGTGGAAAATAACCATATTGATACAAGCTTGTTTCCAAAACAGACTGATTTTTATTTCGTTTTATACTTGTACTACTTTGGAGAGCTTTTATAGAATGACATTAAAGGTTATTACATGCATAGCTATTTCTAGTAAGAAAAATAAAGTTTTCCAAGCTGTATATTTATATATTGCTTTCTGAATAAAAACTGATTTTTTTTTTTTCAGTCAAATGATACACAGTTTAATATGTCTGTTTTAAAAAGTTAATTTTTTCCCCCCTCCTCCAGAATCATATTTTGGGGACAAAAGTTCTTGTGTGGAAAATGTTAGCACATTGAATCTCACGAGTTCTTCTTCTGTGCGAGGCCTGAATAGCACATGTATAGGAAAAACACCTGTCTCTTCTAGTAGATCTGTTTGCAGAAGCCGTACCCCTCTTATGGGATATTCAGGTAAGATTAACAGCTCTTAAAGGAAATAGTCCTACTTACATTTCTAACATTATTTTATTAACCATACTTATTTTTTAATGTGTTACAGTAATATACTGAAATGTATTCAAAACACAGAACATAATATATTTTGTACTACAGAGGATGTCTGCCAATGAAAGATCCACGCATAAGGGGAAGTACTACTTTAGATACTGAGTAGATGTTTTGGTATTGCAACCTCTTGTCACTTACTTTGCATTCATGTATAAATTATCAATATAGTTAGAATTCAGACTTTTTCCAAATTGTCCAAAATTGAATTATTTTTGTGGACATGTTAGTTTGTGTGGTGACTGAACTGAAGAGCACAAATTTATGCACATTTCTAATCAGGGTTTCTTTGTAGGTTTGTAATGCATTGTACATCACATATCCTGATGTCATTGTCAAGTTTCTTGATGCAAGCTTTATGCATTTTATGTTGGCATCTTCAAAGGTGTAGAACACTAGTTCTTCAGAAGAACGCTTACACAGTAGGTCATTGGGTGTATGTTTTGCAATGCTTCTTTTGAACAAAGTTCTGTTACAGGGTAATGATGCCTTGTGCCATGTTACCTGTATCTGTGTGCTCTGGTAGCGCAGAAGTAATGGGATTCAAAGTTAGTTCTTCACAGCCTGACTAGTCATTACCAGTTCAGTCTTTAGTGTTCTTAAAGTTATTTAATGGTAATTCTCTGAGGGAATTAAATTATTTAAAAATTGATTAAAAAAAATTTTTATGGCTCTCCGCTTGCTACTGAATTGAACTATTGTTTTTGCGAAATGTAAGTAGTATGAAGTTTGTAATTTCCTACAGCTGTCGTGATCCACAGTTTTCTGTGTGACTACTGCAAGAATTGGGGAATCAAGAGTAACTATGATGTTAAAACCCACAGAGCAGATTTCTCTAGACTTTGTGCAACATAACAATGAAACAAACCCACATCTTCAGTTTCCTTTCATTTTACATGTGTGTTGTCTTGCTTGGAGAAAAGGAGGCTGAGGGGAGACCTTATCGCTCTCTACAGCTACCTGAAAGGAGGTTGTAGTGAGGTGGGGGTTGGTCTCTTCTCCCTAGTAACAAGCGATAGGACGAGAGGAAATGGCGTCAGGTTACGCCAGGGGAGGTTTAGATTGGATATTAGGAAAAATTTCTTTATGAAAGGGTAGTCAGATGTTGGAACAGGCTGCCTAGGGAAGTGGTTGAGTCCCCATCCCTGGAGGTATTTAAACGATGGGTAGATGTGGTGCTTAGAGATGTGGTTTAGTGGTGGACTTGGCAGTGCTGGGTTAACGGTTGGACTTGATGATCTTAAGGGTCTTTTCCAACCTAAACAATTCTATGATTCTATGTGTGTGTGTGCGCGCGCGCATCTATATATTTGTTTATTCTTGCTGTATTGTGTGTGACATTCTTTGATCTTCATTGATCTATATTGAAGACAGCATATCCGGAATATCACATTCTGAAGAACATTGGTTGGTCACTGTATATTTTTTTAGTGTGAAAAACTAACCATCTTGCAAATAAAATTTGTGTCATTACCATACCTAATCTAAAATACTTATTATTATCTTCACCTTTTAGTTGCTTTTAAAAGAAGAGTTAATATTGTGATCAGCTGATGATGATGGGTCAGAGGTTGTTCTGAGTAGAAGATTCAATTACGTTTTCAGCAGGCCTTAGATGAAACTTCGTGTGAATGCTGTTGCTGACATCTTGTGGCCTGCAGAACATAGGTAGAATAAATGAAGGTTCAGGCTTGGTTGTGTGCAACATGAAAGATTTTGCTCACTTGGTAGCCAGTTGCAGTTCAAACAGCCTTTTAAGTGCTTAGATAAACTCTGATTCTGATCTTGCCTTTCCAGATTCCTGGTAGGATTAGTTTTGATTCTTGGGGTACAAATTGAGTTTACTCAGAAGAAGATGGCAGGTTTGGTGTATTATCCCTTCTCAGCAGGATTGTTCTGGTTTGAGAATGCTCTTATTCCATTGCTTTTTGAGAGCGAATTCTGTGAAGAACAAGGGAAGGTAATGGTGGAAAAGAATGTAAACAGTCACTACACAGCAGGTAGAGTTTATTGGTGTTTCAGATCAATAAATATGTCTATGCTATGAAAATCCAATTCCGTTTAGATGTTTTTGAAAGTGTAAATGTGGCATGCCTTGTATATGCAAGTATTTTTCTTATTTTGAATGTTTTAATGGTTATTTAATAGCGGCACCTCTTCTGAACATTTAAGTCAATTCAGGAAGGGTTAAGTGAAGAATCTGTTCAATTCAGCTATTTTAAAGTTTAGTTTAGCTTTCAGCTGAAAGTTGAGAAGATTGAGATCATGAAGGGTTTTTCCAGTTTGTCTGAGAAGTTATACCAAAGTGTATGTAGCAGCTGCTTTTCATAGTGTGGTAATTACTTCAGTATTGCTCAGAAAGTTACAGATTTGCTCATTTGAATAGCACAGTCTTGCAATCTTTGGTCGCAGATTTCCAAACAAAATGTTATTAGTAGCTTCTCCAATAGAATTTGGAAGAACATAACACCATTTTGCAAACATGAAACAAAAATTAGCTGCGGTACTAAAAGAAGCACTGTATACATATTTTTGGTCTTTCACAGATTAAAAGAAGTTCAGTACACCAAATTAAAATGGCGTCACCCCGTTAGTTAAATGTCATGCTTAGGAAGTACTGTGACTTAGCACTTCAGAGCGGTGCTTCTTAAATAGTGGAGCATAACTTGGTGTGTGGGTACTCCATTACTATTGGTTAAGACATATTGTTGCACAGATCTGTGATGGCAGGCACCCAGAGGGAAGCTGGGGAGAAGTGGGAGGATCAGCTTGTTTTGTCCAGCTTCTTATCCCCCCAATGCTGATTGCAGATGATACCTCATCTCTGAGACTGTCCTTGTTGGCTCACAGCTTAGGTTTTAGGCACTGAAACAGTAATCCTGTTGTTGGTGTTGCGGAGAGATAGCTGCATATTTGAAGAAGGAGGTGAGATTAGTTGAGTTTGTGATGATACTTGGGAAGATTTAAGCCAAACCAATTTTATGGTACTAAAACTGTTTTTAAAAAAAAAACCAAAATGAAAATCAAACCATTGGGTCTCAAGCATACTGTAGATATGTATTTTTATAATAGTTTAATAAGTTTAGTGTAAAATCAGATGAAACATCTCTCTCTCCCCCCCCCCCCCCAAGACATTTCTTTCCCCTAACTTGACGAGATCTAAGCCACCTTGATCAGAGTTGTGCTTTTAGTGGAATATTAACTTACAGTATCTCTCTGCAGTTAATACACTTGATTTTAACTGGAGCTAATAGCTACACATTGTTTTGAATTTAAAATGGCAAATGTTTAGTAATAGCCATGCCTTTTGGCATGTACTAAGCATCTTTTTTGTTTAGTACAGAGATAGTGACACAGAAACTATATTTTCACTTGCTACAGGAATGTGGTTAGTTCTGACAATCTTAATGCATTCAATCAGTCTTTTAATGTAAGAGTATGATGTTCATACTTAGGAAAGTGTGCCTTGTCTGTATTCTATGGCAAGTAAGGAGTTCGACAACCAGGACTTTTAATTTTTAACTAAGTTTGGTAAATTGAAAGGGCTTTCCATGGATATGGGAATGTAAACACATATTTCACTTGGAATGTCAAAGTATGATTCTGTGAATGTAAAGTAGTGGCTTGTAACTGAATATATGCAACTGTTTTACAGTTACATCCTCATCTACAGTCTCTGCTCATACTGTTGCATCAGTTATTGTGGCTGTAGTAGAAGGAAGAGGCCTTGCCAGAGGTGAAGTAGGAATGGCCAGTATTGACTTAAAAAATCCGGAGGTGATGTTATCGCAATTTGCAGACAATACAACTTATGCCAAGGTACTGTTGCGTACTTAATTGCTATATCCCTTACAGGCTAATTATTGTGACTTTCTTTCTTAAAAAAACTTAATGACTAATGGGAAATTAAATTTTTAGTTTGTAGAAGAAATTTCTCAAAAGTGGAAGTAACAAGTTCTAGAAAGTGTGAAATGTTGAAAGGACTGCTATTTTCTCTACTGTGCCTCAGATTTTAGATAAGGAGGAAAATGCTTTGCAAAAGAAAAATAGCCTTTCTGCAAAAAATAGTGTGTTTGAACTATATGAGTAAGATGCCTTGTTTTGAAGAGCATTGGGCAATACATGGTAGTAAAACTTGCAAATATTTTCTTCAGGCAAAACAACTCTGAGAGCAGAACTCCATAAATGTGTGTTTGGGCCAGGGGCGGGGAGTAGGATAACTGTAGGGCTGGCTTTGTATGGTTCCCTAAATATTCCTTCTCAGTTTGGGAAAGGAAATTCACTCAATTTACAGTCAGGTGTTCTGCCTACCAGCACTGCATGCACTACATTAATTTGGAGAGTAATCTCTCTGATTTATGCAACACCAGCATTAATAAAACATCTTACTTAATGGTTTTGTTGTAGTTACGCATGCTGGAAAATAATGTGGCTTGTAGCATCTTTACAATATTCAAAGAAAGAAAAACAAAATTTAATTAGGAGAATAAGTAGATATGACTCAGAATATAAACAACCATCAAATCTATTTACTAAAATATATGTTGTATAATGTCTTTTTTTTTTTTTTTTTTTTTTGTTCACCAGTGCTTTTAAAGCTTATCCTGGTCTTAACACACATAAGTACATATTGAACCTGGCAGCTACAGAAATACTTCTGTAATACACAGTACTAAAACTCAAAATGATATGTGCACCTTGAAAATGTGGGTGCATGAGAAAATGTAGACATTCAGATGATGATGTGGCAACTTAAATAACAATTCACTTAAAGGTTTGAAAGTGAAATACTGATTTGCTTGTACCTAGAAAAAAAAAGAAGTCCCATGTAATCAAAAGAATGATAAGACTAGAATTCTGCAAGGAATCTTCAGATGATTTTTATGGAAATTGTTTAGTAATTTTAACGTTTTCATAAAGATTACAGTTACTTCTAAGAGTAAAAGGCTTTCTTTTTAGCAAGCAGTAGCTGTGTTTAGAGTCTCCCCTGTTGTACTGTGTCAGGGTTAAGAACTGTATTATTGTCCCATGAAATTTATCTTTTTCAAACTGAGAAGTATTTTAGCTGCCCAAATTCCTCCCCCATCCCTTTACTTTTGGTTTTGTCTTGAATTTAATGATAAAATGCAATAACTTCTCTTAAGCCTTTCATACTTTGTCTTTAAATTCTGATAACATGACTCCTCTGTTACTCAGGCTTGTAACTTGATAAATTTACATCTTCTATAACCGCCTGCCAGGCCATGGCCAGATTATTCAGTAGTTTCCTCCCTTACCATTCTAAAAGATGGCATTTTTATTTGTGCACATATCTTCATAGTTTTCCATTTCGATTACCATGTTCTCCATTCTGTGGGCATACTTGATACTGTATTGACCATCCAGTCAAAAAAAAAAAAAAAAAAAAAACAAAAGGGAGAGCTAGTAGTATACAACTACTTTTTCCCAAATGCACTACATGGCCTAGTTTCTTGTCTTAATCTCCAACACCTTTAACAGTCCTGTCTATCTGCTGATGAGCTGTTTTCTTACAGTGTCATTATCTCTGTTTTGTTAGTGATTGATATCAAGTTTATTAGATTTTCTTGTGCCCCCTTTCATTTTTTAATATTCTGTAAATTAATTCATTAAAGTTTTCTTGTATTCTTTAAGTTCCTCAAGATTTGCTTTAACTGTGATGCCTCTGAAAAAAATTTCCTAATGATTATCAGATGTGACAAGCAGTGACAGCTCTCCCTCCCACCCCCCCCAATACCCTTAGATGATTTATTTTGTGTATTCTTTTATGCTTGTTCACCTTTCCATTGTTATCTATCCCTTCTTTCACATCCTAGCTTCTAAATGCCTAAAATATAGTCTGTTTTTTCATGTTTGTCCCTTGAGAATTTGTGGGTGATGATATAAAAGAATATAAATGCATAATGATATTTGTTCTTTCTTATACAGTAAACAAATAGAAAAGCATATAGTGTACTTTCAGTCCCTACAGCAGGTGTGTATAACATAATCAAAGCAAAGTTGGTTTAAATATGCACGTTTTGAGCCATATTGAAAAAGGTAAGATTGAAATAAATGTTATAAGAGGAGATCAGAACAAAGTCTAAAACAAGTCTTAATCAAAAGATTATTACTATTCAGACCTGTTGCGTTTCTTCATCTTCCAGAGAACCGTTAAGTTTTCAGCTGCAAGCCCAGAAAGCTGCCATCTGTTGAAAATAAGTCCTTCTCCCATCATAGCCATGGAATATAGTTTTGGATATTTATCTCTTGCTTCAACGACAAGCATGTTTCTGCATTTAAATAACATGGGCTTTTCTTTTTTTTTTTAGTTTAGTTTAGTTTTATGTATGTTTAGATATCTATCTATAGATACAGATAAACTTGACTCAGTGTAGAAGTTAGCAGAAAATTTGGTCTTTATTTACAAGACTGGAACTGTGATTTTAAAATATAAGGATTCTGTAATTCTTTATTGCTGGTGCATTATTGTGTAAAAATATTTTAAATTATATATGGATTTTTATTGAAATATTTTGATTTTTTTTGTTCAGGTTATTACTAAACTCAAGATTTTAACACCACTAGAAATAATAATGTCAAACACTGCTTGTGATGCAGGGAACACAACAAAATTGTTCAGTCTGATAACAGAACATTTCAAAGTAAGCTCTTAAATTTCATTCCCTATTTTAGAGTTCTTGTTGATCACTTTTATATGATTGTTGATTTGAGAGTTTTCCACAACTTCTAAAACCTTAAATGCAGTCAAATTTTGTTTTCTATGATTTTCGGGCCTAATTTTACCATGGTGAAGAAAAACCTAAATGCAACTCCAACGCTGCTAGTTCTAATGCTGACAATTACAGAGATAAGTATATTACTGATTAAAGCTGGAAGTTTTGAATTCGTGGCATTGAAGTAATTTGAGCAATATTGAACCTAGGAAAGATTCAGAGATGAAAAAAATCAAGCATTTTCCTTTGCTGCTGCTTTGTTCTCTCAACCTGATAAATAGATGGGGCCAATGTATCACAGAATAGGAAAAAGAGCACTGGCAGGGTAAAAGAGGGTGAGATGAACTAGTATATGTAATTTGAGTATTAAAACCTCAGAATTTTTAAAAAACTGTATTAATTACTACTTGAATTGCTTCCATGTCTACACTGCTGACGGGTTCTTCACAAGTCCTCTTCTACTTCCTGAGCTTTCCCCTCTTGCATACATCATTTGCGCATTCCACGCGTTCAGTTACATGGACCTGTATATCTTTATTCCCTATTTACCATTGAAGGCTTGACAATGTTCCCTTGGGCTTAAACCTTGTCAAGGGAAAACTGCAGTTTGAATGTGAGCATCGATGCTAGCAAGAAAATAATTCTTCCTGAAAAGTCATTAATTTTAACCAAATCCAGGTTAAATTCAAAATTTGGAGTAGCTGGTTCTTGAGAGGAAAATGAATACCCAAGAAAAAGCCTATGTTAATTTGCTCAAAACACTAGTATGAGCCTTTTTATATGTACTCGCTACCAGAGAGAAGGAAAGATGAGTGACAATAGTGTGGCTTGCTTGTGCTAATAAGCTAGAATGAGTACTTCTACAAAGTCAGATTGCTGAATGACTTGGTAGATTTTCTTGGAAACACATATCACTAGAAAAATAGAGAAGTCTGATGAAAAATTCTCTAACCTTTTAAACTATTTGCTTTTCCCCCACATCTTCACAGAATGTGACTTTTACAACTGTCCAAAGAAAATACTTCAATGAAACAAAGGGTTTGGAATACATAGAACAATTGTGTGCATCTGAATTCAGCACCATTTTCATGGAGGTTCAATCAAAGTATGTTTAAATAAGGAAAAAGCATGCTGTGTCCAGATAAGTTTTTAACAGCTTTTTACATACTTAGTATACAAGTTTGTGGCTCGTTGCAGAAGTTAGAAAATCATAACAGAGCTGTTCTTTTCTTTTGCCCTCCAGTGTCTCTGATATATCTAGAAACTTAAATAGAAAGCCCATTACAAGGTTCTTTTTTTTTGAGTTTTCACAGCTTTCCACTTTCTCGTTTTCATTCTTTCCTTAAAGATACAACTTAACAGCTACGATTGCCTTTCTTTCTGGCCTCAGCAAATGTTTTCCTTGTACCAACAATTTTAAGTAGTGATACTTGGTGACCTGGGTCTTCATTTCAAGTCACGTGTAACTACTGAAATATATATGCTTACAATACCAGCTATGTAGTGTGGGGTGTCAAGTGTATGGAGACTCAAACATCCATGAATATTTGATTTACATGCATGTATGTGCACTATACATGAGTTAGTGCATACTTAGAACATACTGCTTTTTCAGTGCTATCAATGCCACTAGTTGTCAAGGAGAAGTGTGAATATGATTTCTGTAGAGCACCGCTTGGTTTTGTGGTATTTAAATAGCACTATTCAACATTTATTAAAGATTGTTTCTTTCCAAGGTACTACTGTCTTGCAGCTGCTGCAGCTTTGCTAAAATATGTTGAATTTATTCAGAATTCAGTTTATGCTCCTAAATCACTCAAAGTACGTTTCCAGGGGAGTGAGAAAACAGCTATGATAGATTCATCATCAGCACAAAATCTTGAACTAGTAATTAATAACAGAGATTCTCGGTAAGGATATTGAAGTTTACAAATTACACTTTTATGAAGTTGTATTTCACCACGTTTCCTTGACGTTTGTGTCAAAGAGCGGACCATTATATTTATTTGTGTATGACAGAACTTATATACCATTCAGAGCTGTTAAAAAATACTTGGACGGAGAATTGCATTACAATTCAGCACAAAATTTCTAGCATAGGAAATCCTACAAGTGAATTGCAGGAAGAGATGATACATAGTCATCTTTACATTGATGTCTATATTTTATTCAAACTTATAAATGATGTTGATGGAATATTTCACGTTGTGGAATGAAAGAGGCAACAGTTCCGCAAGGAGTTGCTTATGTTGAATTAAAATGCCTAGGTTTTATTCATTTTACACAAGTTAAACACTCCAGGCTGAACGGGTGTTTTGTTTTCCTTTAGCTCTAAGGAATAGTGGCAAACAAAGTCATTTCTATAATGATGGTCACGTGCAATGTGGTAGTTGATTGCATGGTAGCTCCCCACAATGAGAAGAGTGCTTGGAGCACTTCCTTCACCAGCAGTTACTTGCCTTCTAGGCAGAAGAAGCTGCAGGGCTTACCTTCTCAAGACTGTTATGCTTCTGGTTAGAAAGAGAAAGACTTGGAACTTGAACTTTGCTGCCTGCCAGGTTCTAAGATCCCCCTCTGTTTAAAAGTCCACTCGTCACCCTGATAGAAAAAAGGGAGCCTGGAGATTCGTTGCTCTCCCAAGTATTACTCACAAGAGCTTTCCACTTCAAGAGATGTCATAGAATATTGAATGGCTTGGATTGGAAGGGACCTTTAAAGATCATCTAGTTCCAACCTTCCTGCTGTGGGCAGGGACATCTTTGACTAGATCAGTTGTCCTTACCCTTCTGCCACTGCTCTTTTTTTTTTTATTTTTCTTTTATCTTTTTAAAAATTTTTGTGGGGATCGTGGAGTACACAGATCTGTTCTTCAGAAGTGGGTGGTAACTATAGTTTCTTTCTGTCATGCTCTGCCCCCAGTTCCTTCTTGTTTGCTCCGTTGCTTCATATGTAACTGCAGGAGGCAGCCACTCTAAGATTCGTATACTCAGAGCAGTATTTCTCTGAAAGCTGCTCCTAATTCCACAGATGGTTTTGAGAGGAAGGAGGTCACAGGAGGAACTGAGCAACAGTAAACCGCTTTAAGGTTCTCTTTTTTTTAGCATTATTGCTGCAGAATTTTTGCTGACCCAGTGGCAAGTTTGAATCAGGCCATACACAGCTATTTCCCTTACGTGGATCTTACCCCTAAAGCCTGGTTAGATATCTTTGTATCAGATATTAACAGGTAAAAGTTAATAGTACAGGCACACACCAGAAGCACCTAAATCAAGTTCTTGTGCTAGTATTCATTCTGGAGGGGCTTGTCTCTGTTCATTTAGTGTATAGGGAAATGAGCCTTCCGTTGCTTAAAGGTAGGCAGCGTGGATACTATCCCAAATGTAGAGTTCCCCTTAAGTGTTGTCATGAATTGCATCTTATGGTAAATGTCCTTAATAAAACTGGGTTTTAATTTCCACCTTTTTTAATTCTCTTGACTATTGCTTTGTTTTTTTATACTATGGTATTTCAGGAATTTCTATACTATCTATCTATCTGTATGCTGTTTGTTTTGTATACTTGTATCAGATTTCTTCCTATTCAAGTTCTGTTTTCAATCAATATGTTTATATGGCCCCAGTGTTCTCATTTCCCATCTTTCAAGCCAACAGCATTGAAGGTTTCAGGTTTCTAAAACTCTTTAGGTATGTACTAGATGTAAATATTATAGGCTGTTTATTTTAAACAGATACAATCAATCCTTAAGTGTGAGACCCTGAGATGTGTAACATGCAAAAGCCATGAACATGAAAATAATATTTATAAATCATAAGCATGTTATTTGGCTCCTGTATTGACTGTAAGTCAGTTCTTTAAAATCAAAGCTTATTTCTCTCTTGGACTTCTAAGTATTTTAAATCATTTTCAGAAATGTATTTTAATGAAAATGTGCTGAGTAGTATTTGATCTCAGATTATAATTTGTAGGGTTAGTTTGTTTGTTTTTAATTAGCTCAATTGAGAAGAAAAATGTAAACTGCACCACTGCAGTAGGAATGGAATACTACTACAAAAAATGAGGAAAATACTGAGTACAAATGTATTTCTGTACTTTGGAAAATTATATAATGAGGCCTAATATTATATTAAATTACATTAAATTATGTGACTTCCTAAACTGCTGTAGTTCATGTAATATACATGGCAAGGAAGGAGGTGCTAAGCATCCCAAAAGCATGCTTCAAATTTGTAGGATAGTCTTACCTGAAAATGTCACTTGACATTTACCATCTTTATTTTTGTCAGCATATTCTTCACATGTATTTTGTTTTCAAAGGAATGGTCACACGCTTTTTGGTGTCTTAAATTACACTAAAACTCCAGGTGGAAGTCGAAGACTTAGGTCCAATATCCTGGAGCCACTAGTTGATGCTGAAACAATTAACATGAGACTGGACAGTGTTCACGAATTACTCCAGGATGAGGAGCTCTTTTTTGGTCTTCAAGCAGGTAGTAGTTTATTTTTTAATACATAGTATTATGTTTCTTTTTAAACATTTTTTCTAATCTATGAAAGTATGCAGTGTGACTCAGTATGTTTGAAAAGTATTTTTTAAATGATTTGTCAGGTGACACTTATGTAGTGGACACTTAATTTTTTGAAGTAATCTTTATTATGATAGTGATATTTTTCTCAAGTATTTTGCTAAGAGAAGTGAGTTTCTCTGATAAAGTGGGTAGAAGTCAGTGAGCCAGTAGCTTTTTCAAAGAATTTGAGTTTGTCTCTTCATGGCTAGATAGGCACTATGTTGGAAGTATACAAGTATACATAATGTATACATTAACAACAAATAAAGACATTGCTCTTTTAGCACTTGTTGTGTATGTGTATTTTTTTCCCATTGCTTCATAAAACATAGTGGTCCAGACAAATGTAAAAAAAGTATAATACCAGAGTATGAGTTAGTCCACCTGAAGTTGGATCATGTAATCTTAATCTTTATTACAAAAGAAATGATTCAATCTAACAAAAAGAATATTGCTGGATTGATATATGTCCACCTGTACAATAATCAGTACATGCTTAGGTATAGTAAGTATAGTTATGACAAAATAATTTAGATAGCAGTTATTTTTAACCTGTTTTTTGCCCTGGTAAATAATTTGTGAAGATAGAATGAAAGAAAAAGATTAGCCTAAGTATCAGTAATAGTGTGCATTGAAAAAAAATAGATTTTATTACAATTTCAGTTCAGTTTCTGATCTGTTTACTTTTGTTTTACAGTTATTTCAAAATTCCTGGATACAGAACAACTACTTTCAGTTTTGGTACAAATTCCAAAGCAGGATACAGTATGTTTCGAAACACAACTTAGATGATCAGTTATCTGGCTGTAACATGCAATATATAAATGTGATATCTATAACTATGCATGATATGATAAGAAAAAGCCTGCACGTTAAAAAGACATGGAATAATGTTATTGTAGATTGAGCGTATATCTTATTTTACAGCAGTAGAAGATTCTCATAGGAGAATGTTAGAAAAATTTGGGTTTGTTTCAATATCACATTCATCTCAATTTATGCAAATTGACTCTGCAAAATGTTTACTTTTTCATCACTCCCCACCTTTATTCTTCATAAGTGTACACCCTATTTGACAGTACTAGGATGAGAGAGAGGAATTTTCTTCACATCAGCATAAAAGGAAAAAGTGTATAACAGAAATTTATTCTCTCATTTTTGGAGGTTAATACAATTTTTGATAGCCTAAAGAAAATGAAGCATCTTTCTTACTAGAAACTAAATAATTTCTTAGTTTTCATGTAATACAAATCAATAGAAATTAGTCTTTATTGCCTGAAAAATGATTTTGAAAAAGGTTCTTAAGAAGCACTCTGACTTTGCTTAGCTGTGCTTATAATACAGATAAATCTGTATTCAATTACTAAGTCAATCGTGTAAACATACAAAGCCAGAAATGGGACTTACCTGTTAGTTTCCAAGACACAGACGTTGTATGAGCTAAGCACAACTTTTTCATGCAGGAGTTGTGTTTCCTCTGAAAAACAACCAGCTGACAGAAAACAATGTACTCACTTGCACAGCATAAGCAGTACCAAATGAGACAGAATTTTCCCTTACGGTTTCTGTTCTCATAAGCAGAGAACGTTATGTCTCAAGCACACACAGCGAGATACCTAGGTTATGAATACTGTCCGGAAGTCCCTTCTACATCCAGTTGTCAACTTGACCCATGCTTCTCTGTTAACCTTTGAATGCAAGCAATAGGTAATGTATTGGAGAACTGATTACTCTTAAGTTTTCTCAGGGTCCTGTCTCACAGATTAAAAGAGTGCCCTGCTCTTACCAGTTACCTTAAATCACACATCTTACAAGGCAGACCAAAATGAAATGCAGATAAAAGCATTCATCCATAAAAGCATAACTAAACAATAAAGCTATAAATACTTACAACAACATAGTTTAGTTGAAAGACAAGCCATACTTTATCTGCTTATGTTAAGGCTTCATCAGGAAGGTATTTTATCCCTTATCGACTTGGCAGTGGCAGGCGTGGTTTCAGTCTGTGCGAGTGCCTTATGCCTCATGTTGCATCCATTAGATTGCATTCAGGAACTTGACCAACAGAGATGGCTTCCATCACAGATCACCTTTGGGAGAATTACTGAATACACCTTCAGATTCAAGTTCCTTAGAACGCTTCTTTCTTCCTCAGAATTTATAGCAAATTTCCCCTTTGGAGACTTTTAGGACCTTAAGGCAGATTTAATCTTTTGCCTTGAAAATCATGCTGTAATGTGTTTAACCAGGAGATAGTTGTGATTAATTAAACTAAGGTTTCTCTTCCTTCAGCGTGCCAGTGTGTCTTTGTTAGACTGGAGGTCAGCTCCTGTTCATAACTAGTTTTTAAAACAAAAAGGGCCGAAGGGGATATAAAAGCTCACTCCCTCCTAGTGACTATTAAAATGTTTCAAAGAAAGGTTTTTTTTTTCATCAGACCTTGCCTCATATATCAATCCGTACGTTAACACATGCAATACAGATATCAAAACAGGATAAATACATGTAGCTTACTACTGGATCTTGGTTGCGACCAGACCATGATAGTTAACCACAATGAGCTTGAGATAACTGAACCTCAACTTTTTTCTGCTAAGCATATTGTAACCATTCCATTATAAGTTACATTTGCCTACTGTACTTGAGTAGGATATTTCTGCCAATGTTTTTGAGGCTTATGCTTGCCTGTGTTGATGCTGGTATGCCAGCATCATAGATACTTACAACTCTTTCACTTCTCAGTGTCTTCTCACATGCTGCTTAGATAAATGACTTGTCTAATGCCAGTTAAAGAAATCAGGTACAGACTCCAGCAGGACTGTAATGAATGCAGATAAATCTCTTTAATCACATATCCAAAAAGCTGAATGTTTATTCCTCCCAACTTTCCTTGTAGAGATCTGTAACACGAATTAAAGATCAGCTGTATGACTAAAACTGTCAGACTGGATGCCTTTATGTATGCATAGGACCATGTACACCAAACTTCTAACTGCAGTGTTTTCAATCTTGACTGGCTCCAATATAGCAAAGCTTACTGTTCATGCAACAGACATGTTCATTCAAGTGCTAACTCAGTTGCTTTTATCAAATGCTAGATTAACACATTCAGTATGTTCCACTTCCACTCTCCATAAAAAATTTCATTGCAAAATGTTCCATCAGTCAACAGATGAGCTGCTCATCTGAAAAGCCTACACTTTCAGTCACTAGAAGTATGAGTGATATGTTCAACATGAGCGTTCTCTCATCCTAAGATGACCATCAACTGACAATTGTGCTGAGATGTGTTACGTCAAAAATCATGTCATTGGTAAAATCAAGTACTTCCTCTTATGAAATCTGCATATATAAGCAAATTAAAGGTATCTGGACAAAAAAAAACCACCCGGATTTCCTTAAAAGACCATCTTGTCTCAATCATGAAGGATCCTTAGAAGTTGGATCAACATCCATCTTTTGGTGGAAATGATGATCACCTGCTCTGGATTACTTGATCACCCATCTGAAGAACAAATTCAATAGATTCTGTGCCTGATGAAGTTCCAGGCATGTGACAGGTTGATTCCTTCTCTTAGAGGGAGAAGGTACCAGTTTTTTTGGTTTAAATGAATTTCCAGGAAATATAAAAGTTAAACTAGGGCTGATCCACTGACATAGCACTTCAATCTGTAGGACTTACGTCTCAAGCACAAAAACTAAGTCAACCACTTCTCTGAATCGTCATGCTTTACCTATCAGAGTGACTGTGGACAAACTAATTTCAGATGCTGTAAAGGGTCATTAATGAATCATAAAGAAGTCATTAATGAATCATAAAGAAGTAACATTATATAGAAGAGGTATCAACTATGGTTGTATTCATTCATTTTCTCCCTTTGACCCTAAAGTGCAGCATGTACAAAGATCCACTTTTAACACCAGTTCAGTTAAAGTTCCTATAAGAACTATTTTAGCAAAGGTACATTCCATTGTGAGATACCAACTCTTCACGTATTGCCATATCTGTCCTTTTGATGTCTGATTCCATCAAGGGCCTTAGACCCCATATTTATTTGCAGATTATGATTCTTCTGTTCATCCATTTAGCATTGTATAGTCCTATCTTTTACAGAAAACAGCTTTATATAGGAGGTAAGATAAGGCAAGAGATGCCCTCTACCACAAGAGTAGAGTTACTATATACGAACGAGAAAAGATTTGACATGGGGTCATACTCCTGTGTTCATGTTGAAAACTGACACTAGATTTTCTTCGGAACAAAACAATGTGCTTATCTATGTTGGTTTCTCAGAATCTTCTCACATAGTGCATATGTACTGCATATGCTATGCCTTAATATCAGCAGTAAAATTCTTTATCATAAATGTTAATGGGGCATACAAAGCAAGGTAGAATGTGTATGTGGACAAAACATTTTGAAGAGCAGTCATTATTGTAAGCAAAATTTTTAAACATTTATTGGATTTTTTTTTTAATTACATGGGCAGATGTTTAAGGATATAAATACATTAACCAAAGATAACTCAACTAAATTGGGTTATGTTGTGATTAACAGCATTTATGAAAAGGGCTATGCTTCTTAATTGCGATGCATAATGTATTCACTTTTAAAGAGCCTACAAGCTATGTAGAGCTTGTATAGAGCAGACATACAAACACCTCCAATATTTGTAAAATTTTTCAACAGGTTAAAACTGCTGAATCAAAAATAACTAATTTAATCTACTTGAAGCATACTCTAGAACTTGTGGAGCCTCTGAAAGTAAGCCATCTCTGTCTTTTTTTTTTGTAAAGTACAGACCGTTTTGTCCTTACTTTTATACAGTGCAGTTTGTTAGATTTCTTAGAATATAGAATATCTCAAGTTGGAAGGGACCAATAAGGATCATCAAGTCTAAAAAAAAAATAAATTATATCTTACTGAACACAGTATTGCTAACATAGTCTGTTACTCTTAAGCCAATTGAAATACGCATTTGAGTCTAATACTCGTAAGAACTAGATTCCTACCATTACCTGAATAATTGATTTTCTAACAAATATTTAACTGAAACTCCTGCTCAGATTCCGTAAGCTGTGTATGCAACTCCTAATAAGCCTCAGTGAATCTATGAACTTTCAGTCCTTTAAAAGGGCTACAAAAAGAAGTAACTGTTCATGTCCATGTTTTAATCTTCAACAGGCTGCTTTAAGAAGCTGTAACACACCACTGCTAAAGGCTTATTACAATTCTCTTGAAGATACAAGGTATTTATCATAATACTTTAGCTGGTATGTTAGAAACTCTCATCTTAAGAATGTCTGTAAGATTAAAGATGTTGCATCTGTGCTTATTTGTAGTTACAGGTATAGCTCAATTCTTTCGCCTAAAAGCTGATTTTAATTGTCAAAAATTCTAATTTTCAACAAACAAACAAACACAGGGGAAAAAGCAAAACAGAAAGTTAGCTGTGATACTGCAATTGCTGATGAACTGCACTCCATTAGAAATAATTCTGAAAAGACAGAAGTAGCAGTTTCCTAGAGTCCCCATAATAATGCAAAATTCAACTGTTGCCTGTCTGTTTGAGAAATAATTTCTGTCCCCCAAGGATTTGTATGACATCTTTGGTCAGACTTGGGTATATACTTCATTCTGAGGCAAAAATAGACATGAAATTTAGTGTTTGATTTTAACAGTAGATAATTTGCTTCAGTTATTTGTAATACTCTTATTTGTAATTTTGGGATGATATTGCAAATAAAAATAATAAAGTATTATGTAGCTAATTAGCAATACAACTAATATTGCAGATTTGGAATTATACTTGAAAAGATTACAACTGTAATTAATGATGATACAAGGTACACAAAAGGATGTCTGAGTATGAGGACCCAGAAATGCTATGCTGTGAAGCCTAACATCAATGAATTCCTTGACATAGCTCGTAGAACATACACAGAAATTGTTGATGACATAGCAGGTATTTCTAAACCAAGATTTTTATTTATTTGGAGTTCAAAGTACATTGCACCTGGCATATAGAAGCCATGTAGTCATATGTATTATAACCTTCTCATATGTAAAAAGTATTTAGTATTAGTATAAACTGGTTGTCACTGATAAGTAACTGAAGTACTTTTGAGATACATATTGAGATTCTCCTTTTGTAGATAAAAACTCAGTTTTATTTTAATGAAGTTGAACAATTATATTGTGATTCCTGTATTTAAAACTGTTGCTCCTTATCCTCTAAAAGTACAAAAAAGTTAAAGTAATGTAACAGAATGATTCCAACTAAAACATTCTGCATAAAACACGTAAATCTTTGTTTTAGCTTCTTGAATTAAAATATCTGAGTTCTTTGTTCTTTATATTTTAAGCAGTCATGGTCTATCTGTGGACTACTTTTTAGCCAAGCTATTAAGAGTTGGAAAATACGAATGAAAGGAATTTTAGCATAATGTCTGTTACTGTGCTTTAGTAACCTTCCTGTTTATCAGTAAGTCAAAACAGAAGAAAAAAAATTATCTTCTGGAATGGATCTCCTTTTTTTAGTATAAAATGTTGATATCTAGCTGAAGGACCATCTTCTTAGTTTACTGCATAATTGGGAACTAAAAAGAGCACCAGAAACTTTAGCATCTGTCGTATGTTGTGAGCTTCTTGTTTCAAGGTTCTCTCTGTGTTCAAGGCCAGCTTGGATGGGGCTTTGAGCAAGCTGATCTAGTGAAAGATGTCCCTGCCCATGGCAGGGGGTTGGACTAGATGATCTTTAAAGGTCCCTTCCAACCCAAACCATTCTATGATTCTATATCCAGAATGTCCTCAGTTGCTAGTCTACGTGGTGAGTGGTTGGAACATGAGAGTGGGGAAGCTTAGAGCAATGAGCAGCAGGGAAACACCACTAAGTAACTTCATCCTCTCTTCTCACAGGAGTGCCACACTATTACCCTCTTTGCAGTATTCCTCTATCATCTAACAATTTCCCACATATGGTATCTTCTCAGCTAGGAACAAAGTGGATTTAAGGGGGGATTACAAATGTAAAGCATTACCCTCAGTCTGGGGAAAGAAGATTGCTCAGAATCATGAACTGCTTAAAAACTGAGAGTCCCTAGTCTACAGTTCATATTCTGTCTCCTGATTAGACACTGACGCTAAGTGCTTGAGCAAACTTTCCTTTCCATAGTTAGGCCCACCTGGGAGTTGGTTAAGTGCATGAATTGTCTTTAAAGAACACATTAATTTATCTGATTCTCCACTGGAATTTTTTCCCAATAGCTTTATGCAGCCAGATTTGTTAGATTAATATGTTACTTAAATAACTCCCTGGAGACCCACGTCCAAGGCCTTTTTGTCACGTTACTTACCTGACACATTCACGCCTATAAATCACATTAACAGTATGCATCTTTGTACCAACACAAACATGTATGTCTGTGTATGCACATGAATGTATGTAATTTGACTCAAATCTTTATTTGTGGTATGTAGGTATGATAACACAACTTGCAGAAAAGTACAACCTACCAATGAAAACAAGTTTCAGCTCTGCTCGTGGATTTTTTATCCAGATGAATGTTGATTGTTCAACATTACCCAATGGCCAACTTCCTTCTGAATTTACAAAGGTATCTGTACTAGATATGTTTCTTCATATGTTTGTATATTTAATGTATATAAAAATGTATAATACATTATTAAAAGACACATACAGTAATTTAAGCAACAATTAAAATCATTTCAGTGAAGATATCTAGAAGTAAATGAAGGTATCATTAGTATGTTTTTATAACTGCTCTATTTCTAGTTATACTTAATATAGTCAGAAATGTGCAATTACATGCAATTATGTTGTGTGTAAATATAAATTTGCATGTCTTGCTGATAACTGCATTCTCTTATATGGATTTTTCATAAAAATTTATATGGGAACAATGAAACCAGGCATTGTTTTTTCCACTTTTCTCCCCTGTATTGTTCCCAGTCGCTTTGTAGAAATTGTTTTTGTTTCTGATAATGTGGCAAGTTCTTATTGTTGGTTTGAATTCCCTGTAGATCACTAAAATGAAAAACACATATAGCTTCACTTCAGCAGATTTAATAAAAATGAATGAAAGATGTCAGGAGTCCCTGAGAGAAATATATCATATGACCTACTTGTAAGACCATTTAAAACTATTTAATATTTGCTGACTACATTTATTTTGTCCAATTAACAGCTAATTACATGTTTTCTTAAAGCTATCTTTCTGTTAAGTTATGGCTACTTACAGAAATAATCTAAAGCAACACTGATCAAGTGTACTTCCTGAGACAAAAAAACCCACAAAATGCGTATTGTATTAAATGTGATTACAAACATATAGGTGTTTATTAATAAGGGTGGCCATCATATTTATTAAATTTTCATGGGTGAATTATCTACACAAAATGGCACAATGAACGTGTATAGTTTTGTAATGCAAAATCGTGACTTCTAATCAGTTCCTTGCATTTACAGCAGTACCGTCTGTTTCTGTATTTTGTCCTTGCTGCATGTCATGTTGCTCTGCTATTTCAGAAGACTTACTAAGTGTAATGTTGCATGTCAATTTATGGAAATTCTTTCTAGAAACCATGTGGAGTTTTTATTAACCTGAAGGCCTAAGGGAATTAGAGTCACATTTGTTGTGTTAATAAAACATACTTGATTCCATAGCTATATTTTTAGTTCATTCTCTTTGTGAAGCTTTCTTATGAGCTGTTGGTATTTGAGCTATGTGTCCTGTGTCTGATAGCAGAATTTGATCTGAGATGATGGTATAAGATCTTAATTTGCTTCAAAGAAATTTATACATTCGCTTGCATCTGGCAGAGATGATTGCATGTTAGGAGTAACCTCCCATCCTAATGTATGCAGTATGAACATTATTAACTTGCTTTATTTCTGTAAGTTGTATAAAGGGACAGTATGTACTGTGCAACAACTAAATCAGTGTCTTATTTCAGAATAGTGTGTAAACTACTGAATGAGATCTATGAACACATTCATTGCCTGTACAAGCTGTCTGACATTGTGTCAATGCTGGATATGCTGCTTTCATTTGCCCATGCCTGCACTCTTTCTGATTATGGTACGTTTCTTTTTTGATTTCCTCATGGGCCAGATGAAGACCCTCCTGTTGGAGAACATTCAAGCTGTTTTGTCTGGTTCTCCGTTGCTAAGCCCATGTCATTTAGTTTTCTGGATCTCAGTAGGCTTTAAGTGAGTGTCTCTGGTCGATCCTTGCCAGCTTTGTGCTGATGCTCTGCAAGAATTACTTTATTTCAAAATGCACTAGTTTAATAATGTAAAGGTTTTCATACTAACTCTGCAGTGTTTTATATCCTTTTTCTCATTTAGTTCGTCCAGAATTTACAGATACTTTAGCGATCAAGCAGGGATGGCATCCCATTCTTGAAAAGATAGCTATGGAAAAACCTGTGTCTAACAACACATATCTGACAGAGGGTAACAATTTTGTCATTATTACGGGACCAAATATGAGTGGAAAATCAACGTACCTAAAACAGATTGCTCTCTGTCAAATTATGGCACAGATTGGTGAGTAAGAGTCTACTGTATTAGTAAATCTTCTGCAGCACATTTATTGTTTTTTAGTTAAAAATATTTATGAAGTTGAATGATTTGGCTTCTGGAATAAGATTCTGTCTAAATAGTAACAGGTGATTTTTAGTCTGTTTGCTCCTACCACCCCTTGTGTCACTAACAGAGGCCACTGCAAGGTTTTGGGTCTGCCATTGGAAACTTATGGGGCCCCATCTGTGCATCTGGAAGCCTCCCCAGTCTGTCTTTAGGAGAAGCACAGTTGTATGCTTCAGTTCTTTGGAGCACCTTAACCCAGTCTAGCACCTCATGCTAGATTAATAGCGAGTGTCCTTGCAGTATGCCTGTTGGGCTACATATATGTTAGTCATCCAAAAGAAACAGATGAACTTGAGCATGCCTCAGTTATGTAGAGAAACATGCTTGCAGCCAAGTAGAATTAATAGATAAATAATCAACTACTTCAAATAAAAGTAGTAATAAGTACTGTAAGGTTCTATCACTAAAATTATAAAAGTAAACCAAATATTTCTAAAGTCTAACTGCGACTTATCCCTATACTCAGGAATTCCTCATGATTTTTACCTTAAAGATAAAGGTAAGGCTGGTAGCACAGGAGAAAGATCTTCATAGAATCATAGAATCGTCAAGGTTGGAAAAGACCCTTAAGATCATCGAGTCCAACCGTTAACCTAACACTGCCAAGTCCACCACTAAACCATATCCTCAAGCACCACATCTATCCGTTCTTTAAGTACCTCCAGGGATGGAGACTCAACCACTTCCCTGGGCAGCCTGTTCCAATGCTTGACAACCATTTCGGTGAAGAAGTTTTTCCTAATGTCTAACCTAAACCTCCCCTGGCGCAGCTTGAGGCCATTTCCTCTCGTCCTGTCACTTATTATTAGGGAGAAGAGACCGACCCCCACCTCGCTACAACCTCCTTTCAGGTAGTTGTAGAGAGCGATAAGGTCTCCCCTCAGCCTCCTCTTCTCCAGACTAAACAACCCCAGTTCCCTCAGCCGCTCCTCATAAGACTTGTGCTCCAGACCCTTCACCAGCTTCGTTGCCCTTCTCTGGACACGCTCCAGCACCTCGATGTCCTCCTTGTAGTGAGGGGCCCAAAACTGAACACAGTACTCGAGTACACCGTAATAGGCTGACCCTGACTCTACTAGAATGAAACTACTTAGCAGTGGAGAATAAAATTTGTCCACCATGTGTTTGTGGGTCCAGTCCTGAACAACTGCAAGTTTTTCAGGACTTGCTCTCAAAAACATGAGTTTAATATGAATAAAGGAGACTGTAAAGTCTTTTGGCAGGTTTTCTGTTCTTTTCTATTCAATGAAACTAATAAGCCTGAAAGTCTGATAAAGGCAATATAATCTTGGTTTTGGGAAGCTAAGATTTCTTGGGATTAGTAACTCAATGGCTACAGAAATGTAAATTAATCCTAGTGTTTATTCTCACTTTTGCATCCCTTTAGACTGACACACAGCTTCAGGCATATGATTTCTTAATGTTTTACTGATAAGCTTCTTTAATTAAGGTATCTATATAATAATTTTTTCTTATAAAGTAATAGTAAGCATAATCTTATGAAACTTTATAGAATAAGATACATTCTCTACAGTGCATAAAGACCAAGTGTAAAACTGGAATTTTTTTTCCCCACTGACATATTGAGGCAAATTGGCATTTGTCACACTGATATGAGAAAACTTGTATTTTACTTGTTTTGTAGGTTCTTATGTCCCAGCAGAGTATTGTTCTTTTCGAATCGCAGAGCAGATTTTTACCAGAATAGGTATGGATGATGATATAGAAACAAATGCATCAACATTCATGAAGGAAATGAAAGAGGTATTAAACATAGCTAATCCAGGGTCCAAGGCCCATTTTTACTGTTAAGCTAATAGGAATTGTACTAATGTATTTCCACTGAAAGAGTGTACTTTGAAAAGTAGTCAAAAATTCAGCTTTCATCTGTTACTTTGATGATAAACCACAGAAAACCGGGCATATTAAAAAAAAATAAAAAAAGATATCCCAATACAAGTAAAAATCAGTGTTCTGTTGGACAGTAGTTTCAACGTTTTGTTATTTCTTAGACCTTAAATGATTATTTCTAGGAGCCTAAGCCCTTTCAATTCCCTCTCCCAAACTGATATGATTTTGAGGGAAAGTGATATGTTCAATGGAAAAGAGAGTGCTGTAGTATGAGTCTTCGCTTGATTAGAATTGACAGCTATTTGAAATCTGTGAAAAGCTAAAATTTGTGGATCTGACAAGATCTTTTTAAATTTCTGCATTAAGTTTCATCTGAATAACACAAAGTATTCCCATTAGCAGCAGTATTCCTCTTAGGGTTTTTAAAAAATGCATTTATAGGAATGATAACACATTGAATATTTTCCTAGATAACATACATCATACAAAATGCTAATGACAAATCACTCATCATAATTGATGAACTTGGCAGAGGTACCAGTGCTGAAGAAGGTATTGGCATTTGTTATGCTGCCTGTGAATATCTGTTGAATTTAAAGGTAATTGTTTTGAAAAAAATTTAAACCTTATAATTATTTTGTCATGCTGAAAGTAAATATAGTATTTTTTTCATAATTTAACTTCAGTTTTGTAGAGATTTCTTGCCTAAATATGATCTTTTTCATAACTATTGAACAGTAAGAATTACAGTGATAGAGAAAAAATGCTGACATAAACTGCACTTCTGTTCACTGGTTGTAGTTTAACCCCAGTAGGCAGCTAAACACCACCCAGCCACAGTGGGATGGGGGAGAGAGTCGGAAGGGTAAAAGTGCAAAAACTCGTGGGTTGAGATAAAGACAGTTTAATGGGTAAAGCAAAAGCTGCGCACACAAGCAAAGCAAAACAAGGAATTCATTCACTACTTCCCATCGGCAGGCAGGTGTTCAGCCGTCTCCAGGAAAGCAGGGGTCATCACGCGTAACGGTTACTTGGGAAGACAAACGCCATCACTCCGCATGTCCTCCCCTTCCTTCTTCTTCCCCCAGCTTTATATGCTGAGCATGACGTCATATGGTATGGAATACCCCTTTGGTCAGTTGGGGTCAGCTGTCCCAGCTGTGTCGCCTCCCAGCTTCTTGTGCACCCCCAGCCTGCTCTGTGGTGGGGTGGGGTGAGAAGCGGAAAAGGCCTTGATGCTGTTCAAGCACTGCTCAGCAACGACTAGAACATGGGTGTGTTATCAACATGGTTTTTGGTCACAAATCCAAACCATAGCCCCATACAACATGCTATGAAGAAAATTAACTCTATCCCAGCCAAAACCAGTACACTGGTCACCATCTCTTTCCAACTTGCTTGCAAGCTTGCATTTCTGTCTAGACAGAGAATAACCCAGTCTCTTTAGTTTTGCTTACTACAGCTTTGTATGCTGGAATGTTAAAGGTGAACCTCTCTACCTGGCTGTTATCTTTCCAAAGTACAGTGGTAGTTCCACACAACTTACAAACTGGTCACACAGGTTAGAGGCTTGTTTAGAAAAGTGGAAGATGGTTTTAGATAGGTTGGAAGTTTCACCTCTATTACTAGATATGTGATCAACCTCAGGTTGTTGTCAGCTTTTTGAAGTAAGTGCGTAGGTGTTCAGTTTCTCACCAGAGTTTGTTCAGAGTACTTTTGCGGTTTGGTTTGAAAAGCTCAGATATTTTCTGTAGCTGGTACTTTTGGCAAAACATTCCTTGAGAGTATTAAGGCAACAATTTGACAATCATTCAAATTAACCCTAGTCAAATTTTGTAAGCATTATGGATTTCCTATTACTTCTGATACTCTTTTCCTTCTATTGAGAAAGGAATAGGAGAATCCCAAGTTGGAAAAGATATCCTTGCCAATGGTAGAACTCATCGCTTAAAGATTTTAATTTGCTTTAGTAATTTAAAGACAGCTTTTCAATGTTTTGGAGGAAAACCTGGAGATATGTGAGATCATTTAGTTTTTCTTATTTATTGTAATTTATTCCAGGATCATTTCCAAACTAAATTTTCTTTCTTGTTTCCTTATTTAGGCATTTACGTTGTTTGCCACACATTTCCTAGAACTGTGTCATATAGATGCTTTATATCCCAATGTGGAAAATTACCATTTTGAAGTGCAACATGTGAGAAGCAGTGCTGGAAATAAGGAGAAAATTGCTTACACTTATACACTCTCTAAAGGATATACAGAGGAAAAGAACTATGGTAATGGATTCCACTATGACTTTAACTTAGTAAAGATTATAGAAGATACTATTTCAGTTATTAGGCATCTAACAATATTTTTCTGCTGACAAATTTCTGCTGAGTTTGTATCTCTGTCATAGAGTAACAACTACAGATCTGTAATATGCTCCAAATACTTGTGTGTTTTAAGTAACCGTGTAGTGAGATAGTAGTTTGGGTAGTATGAAGAACTTACTTACATGAAATTTCATAGTGAAAAAAACATTTTAGTAATGTCGGTAGCTACTTGATTCACCTCTCTTTGAATGAGATAAGCCATTCTGAGCACACAGTACTTGAGTTGATTTAATCTCTGCTTGTGGAAGTGAGTGAAAGTTCTGGAGAGACTTAAAGCTGTGAATGCTGAGGTTTGTGTTATGTAAAACTCTTATGTGTCTGCCATAAGTAATGATGTATCTGTTAAAATGCAGCTTGGCCCTTTTTGATTAGCAAAAAGGAATCAAGTTTCTTTAAAAAAGACAGGAATTTTACTGTGTATCAGCCTAAGGCTATTTTGAGAGGTTCCACTAGAGCGTCAGTGTTCTCAGGAAAGCGGGTTTACTTCTCTTTTAACTTTAGAATAAATCATACTGAAGACTGTACAGATTGGCGGATTATGGGTCGATAAATAAGTGAGTGAGAGTATCCCATAACTACATGTTTTAAAGAGTTACAGAAATCCGTATATTTCCAAATACTAGATTCTGAAGTTGGATCCTTGATTTAGGTGACATTTAATCAATAGGAAATTAGCTACACATTACTTTTGCAAGCTAATGGTAACTGAAGACTACAAATTATTCCAGTCAAGCTTCAATTAACTGTACTTAAAACATTTCTTTATTAGAATTTGAGAATAAGTTTCTTTACCTTTGGCAGCACAAGCTCAATTTCAGATGCTACACCACGACTAACTCAGAAAAATCGTATGTTTAGAGAGTATTCTCAGAGAACAGGAGACCTTTAGTAACTCGGTGTTGGTGTTTCGGCTTTACCTTACTTGAGCAAAGTTACATTCTAAGAAAGAGTGCAAGGGCTCTTCTTGACCCTTTTTTGTTTTTAACCCTACAGTATTAAAGCACCCGATGAAGCACAGAATTTCCTCAGAACAGCCAGGGCCACAGGCAAAGGAAAAAGTAAAAAAAATCACGTTAGGGCAGAAAAATATATTTTACATCTCTTTCTTACCCTGACTATCTGGCAGTTTAGCTACTGGCAACAGAGTAGAAGTTGGAACATGACATCCATATCCACTGGATGTCTGGTTTTAATGGAGAACGCATTGAGCACAACCTCAGTATTTTCCAGCCTGCCAAATTAAAAAGCTAAACAGAGAAAGCTGTTAATGCCACTGTGCCATTTTTTTGCTTTAACCCCTAATGTGTTTCATCCTGCCCAATTACAGTATTACCAGCAGTAACTTCACGTGGAAGTGCATCTTAGAGGTGGCATTACAACAAAGTAGACATTTTGTTTTGTAATTCTCAAAAACATATTTGTTTATTTTTAAAAAAAGAAAAAAAAAAGAGACACAAAGAGAAAATGTATATCAAAATTATTTTAATAAAGATTAAAACTTCACCCTTTAAAAAATAGGCTAAGTTAATTCTGGTAGACATAGTGTGGAAGGTAGGAAAAAAAATTACATCAAAAATCCTAATTTGTGTTTTATATGTTTAGGATTAAAAGCTGCAGAAGTTTCCTCCCTACCATCATCTGTAATTTTGGATGCAAAGGAAATCACAAATCATATTGCAAAACAAATCTTGGTATGTAGCAAAAATTTATAATACTGTAATTCACAGTTTTTATAAAACTCAAACACATTTTCAGTTTCTGAAAGGATATAGGATAAGCACTGCCTATGGTTTTATGAAACTAGATTTCATTAAAATGTGTATTTCTGGAACTAGTTGTAAAAGATTATACTGAAGGTCACCATTAGTGACAACACAAAGCAGTCCTTAGGGTTAAGGAGTATTGGATGTAATGTTAGTGTACAAACCAAGAATCGGGAGATCAGAAATAGGCTGGAAAATAGCTAATAATAGTATTTTAATAATAGAACAGAATTAATTTCATATTTTAATGCATGTGTATGTTTTTAAGAACAGCACAGGCAGAAAAGCACTCCTGAGATGATGAAACAGAGAGCTGTATACCATTTAGCAATGAGATTGGTTCAGACTGCCAGAAATTCTCGATTGGATCCAGACAGTTTGCGTATATATTTGAAAGGCTTGAAGAAAAAGTATGAAGCCAGTTGTCCTGCACCTGGACAAAATGATGAGCAACAGTAATGTGTAACATACATAGGCTGTTGCTCTAATTTTTATGACTGCAAGATGATTCTGGTTTTTTCCATGGTATTAAAAAACACTGCTTTTCACATGTTTTTAAATTCTTAGTTCTTAGTCTAAATTATCCTCACTACTGGAAGACCATATTCTTCATGGGTTTTTTCCCCCAAACGTACCTGAAATAGAAGCATTTACTTTGTATGAGGAACACAGTTCTTTTTGATATTGAACTATATCCCTTTCATTATTTTAGAGACAAAAAAGTTATATAATATTTGTATTTTCTACGTGATATATCTGGTATTATAGCTTATATCTGATACTAAAGATCTTGCCTAACAAAAAGCAGTCTTTGAAACAGATGGTCCACTTGTCTTGCATAGGCAAGCTCTACTTACACTGTTGAACATGCATCCATAAATCCTGTTGTTCCTTACTCAAGGAGGGTTCTAGCTCCCTCAATCATTATGCTTAATCCAGCATAACGTAGGCAGTTCAGGACTGCTTCCTCTCCAGAACTGGGCAGCCAGAGCTTTCTTGTAACACAGTAACAGCAAATTACTGTGGTATTGACACGTTGATCAGTTTTTGTTTCAAAAGTGAGTAACAAGAAATCAATAAAAAGTTGAATACCCTTCTTCCTTGATTTTTTTTTAGTACAACTTCACTGAGTGACTGGAGCCATGTATTCCAGCTTGAAGGCATTTCTCTTTCCTCACTTCCTTCTGACCAACTTTGGCCAAGAGTTCTTATGTATTTCTTTTATATATATATGTGTGTGTGTATAATTTATTATACCTATATCTATAAAATGGGTAATACACAACAGTGTATTACCTAATTTATAACAACAAATATATTTTTATGTATAGTTATAATATAGATTTCCTTTTTATGTATCTACCTTTGTAAACATACCAGTGCAACAGAATAACATTTGTAGTAGGCACACCGTGGTTTTTTACCTAAGAAGTTTTTTTATTGATTTAAGCTATTAACTACAATTCCCCTCTCTTCAGGCCTTAAATGTTGCCAATTATATCATAGAATCATAGAATCATTTAGGTTGGAAAAGACCTTTGAGATCATTGAGTCCAACCGTTAGCCTAGCACTGCCAAGTCCACCACATCTACCCGTCTTTTAAATACCCCCAGGGATGGGGACTCAGCCACTTCCCTGGGCAGCCTGTGCCAGTGCCTGACAACCACTTCAGTGAAGAAATTTTTTCTAATATCCAATCTAAACCTCCTCTGGTGCAACTTGAGGCCATCTCCCCTCATCCTGTCACTTGTTACTTGGGAGAAGAGTTGGTCTTGAGTCTTGAGTGTACCGTTTCCAGGAGGTCCTCTTCTGGGGTTTCTTCCCTGCATCCTTACAGTCTTGGGTCTTAGTGCCTGGCTTCTTGGCCATCCATTGTCCCGGTTTTGACAGTAACTTTATCACGGGCCATGGCGTCTGACTGCGTTTCCCAGGTCCGACACAGAGCATCTGTGCGCTGCTGTTGCGGCACCGTAGGACTTCTTGTCCGCCGGCATCTTCCCTCCTCCGGGAGCTGTCAGCTTTGCGCGTGGTGTTCTTGCGTATTACGGCCATGCCGTCTGCAGCGTCGGTCTCTGTGTGTGTGTGCGTGTGCCCGGGTGGAGCTGTCCTGCCTGGGGGTCGCCGCGGGGCTGCCCTCGGGCGCCGCGCAAGCTCTCGCCGCCCGCCGGGGCCGGGCTCCCAGCGCCTCCCGCCGCTGCAGCCCCGCCGGCCCGGCCCCACCGCTCCTCGCTCAGCCGCAGGCGGCCTCCGCCTTCCCAGCCGCCCGCCCGCGGCTCTCAGCGCCCGCGCCCCGCAACGGCCGCGGCCCCTCCGCGCGGTACGGCCGGCAGGGGCGGGGCTGGGGCGCTCCGCTGCCGCCCCTCGGTGGCGGAAGGGGCCCTTGGGCGGCGGGAGCGCTTCCGGGGCGGCGGGAGCGCTTCCGGGGCGGCGGCAGCGCCGGGGCTAGCGGCAGGAGCGGGAGCGGCAGGAGCAGGAGCATCATGACGACGCTCCGCGCCTTCACCTGCGACGACCTCTTCCGCTTCAACAACATGTGAGCGCCGGCCGCCTTCCTCTCCCTCCCCCTCGGCCCGTGGGCGCACGCGAGGGGCTCCCCCTTCCCTCAGGCGCCGCCGCCCCCTTCCCCCGGGAGAGCTCGGGGCGTCGGGGGGGGCCGGGCCCGTGGTGAGCGTTGCTCTCCCCCTGCAGCAACCTGGACCCGCTGACGGAGACCGTATCCTTCCCGCTGCCGCCGGCCGCCGGGGAGGAGGCGCGGGGCCTAGCGCGGGCGGCGGCAGCCGTGGCGGCGACAGCTTGCTCCTTAACGCAGCGCCCCAGTACGGGATACCCTTCTACCTGCAGTACCTGGCCCACTGGCCCGAGTACTTCATTGTCGCCGAGGCGCCCGGCGGGGAGCTGATGGGTTACAGTGAGTGCGGCGCGGCCCCGCGGGTTCCCCGTTACCGTCGCACTGCGTGGCGCGTTTGGGGGATTGTAACGCAGGAGCTCTTCTTACTGTGCATTTTCCAAATACCCAACAGGGAAGAGGAACGTTACATATCATCTTCCCATTTCATAAGCCTCCAAGGGTATTACGTAGGACTCATAGCAGTAGTTTTCAGTTTGATGTTCCTAGGGTGGCAAGGACGCTCGACTGTGCTAACGTCCACCCAGGTTTTAGACAGGTGAATGTATGCGCACAAGCATTTCTGTAATCCTGGTATTAAGTCCCTGCACTCAGCTCTGATCTCGCACACTGTCAGTCATCAGTAAGTACAAACGCTGGGCTTGGGTTTTGCATTGTCCTGCGAGGGACAAAGGGCTCTGGATCTGGATGTCAGATGCTGATTTGCTGTGGAATATTTGTGTTTTTCAGAAATCATTCCAACTAGAACTGTTGGCTTGTTTATTCCTTCCAGGTTTTTTTTCCCCTCTTTTTTTTTTTTGGGGGGGGGAAGGGGGCAGAATAAGGGTCTTTGCAAGGACCTGGGAAATAAAGTATTTAACATAGTAAAGCTTAAAGCATTTGCTATACAGAAGGTTTCTCTGTACCCACCACATCAGTTGCTTATTAGCAGTGACTGATGTTTAGAAGAGTACCGTGTGGGAGTGTGAATATTTGTTAGTGAACTAACACTAGTTTGGTTCTGTGTAGAAAGGAGAGGAATTACAAAGAAGCCCCCCAAAACTACATCCTCCCTTTCTTTCTTTTTTCTTAAAGATACCGTGTTTGCAGGGCCCTAGCTTCCTATTGCCAGATTGGCAAAGCTTCCCAAGGTCTATTCCTCCATAGTCACCAAAAGTCTGCAGTAGTTGCCAGGATGGTGAGTTTAGTTTTGGGCTTCTAGCCCTCCATTATTTTAGTGAGATCCTGAATTCCACTCAGTCAAAGACTTACGAGAATTGGTTAAAATTTGCATTGGGAAGTCATGCCTCAAACAATGAATTTGAGAAATTTTTTGGTTTTTTAACACTAGTCGAGAGAGCAAAATTACATTTTTGGTGGTTGCTGAATCACTGAGTGATAACCTAGACATCCCTGTTTGGGCCTTTACCACGATCATTGCAATCTTTGTTTATATACTGCTTGGTTCTTTTGTAAAGATGTATAGCTGTGGGTGGTGCATTATGCCAAAGGTGCTACTGCTCTGATGGTCTGTATGTTCGCAGTAATGGGTAAAGCGGAAGGCTCTGTGGCTAGGGAAGAATGGCATGGACATGTTACTGCTCTCTCTGTTGCACCAGAATTTCGACGGCTGGGTTTGGCTGCTAAATTGATGGAACTACTGGAAGAAATTTCAGAAAAGTGAGTACTATACTTCTCTTTATCTTTTAAAGTAATCTTTCTACAGACACCTGTCCATGGCTTAGATATTTGAGTTGCATGAAACAGACGCAGAATTTTGCTTTAAATAGTGTTCTGATTCGCTGAAATTCCCCATAGTTAGGGAACAAGAATTAAAACTGTTGCTTGGCAGTTTAAGATCTCAGGGTTTCTATGAAAGCTAACTTGCCAGAATGGGTAGGAAGTAGCCTGAATTCCAATAGAGATATTTTGTAAAAGGTCCCTTTCTTGGCAGGAAAAGAGCTTCATGAAACATCAACGCTGTTTCCCGTAGGGCCCCCAACATACTTGTTAAGTAATCATGGGCTTTGTGCGATTCCCGCAGGCACAATCTTGAACAAATCTTGTACGACAGACAGTGTCTTAGCTTTCTGTCTCATGCTTGGTTGCTTGTACATGCTGAAAATTTAATTTAGTGTCATATGAACCCACAGGGAAACGTCCTCAACTCGTGCTGGTAGGGCAACCCCATTGTGGTTGGTAAAATCCGAAAATAGTACGATGTTTTGAAAAATTTGCCTTGTGAGGAGAAGGGCTGTCTCCTGCTAGGCAACTGAATTTTGTGACTGATTCCACCACTCCGCCCTGCCATGCACTTTGAAGGAGGCAGTCCCTGAGCCAATGCGATCTAAAGGGTGGACTTTTTTTTTTTTTAAATAATTTCTTATGGCTATGAGGCTTGTGTGGGTGTTTAGCTTCTCCTGTTCTTCCTGTTCATAATTCTCAACCCACTGGCTGGTGTAAAAGAATGGTCCTGTGACAACAACAAAATGAAATTTGTTTCTGTACTGGATTTGCCCCTTGGTAAAGGAGTGCCTCTGTTATTACAGTGTGAAAGATGTTTGATTAGCATACTACATCACCAGACCTGCTCTTGCTCTGATTACAAGTTACAGGTTATTATTTAGAAATACATTCAGCTGCTGTTCCTTACTGTGTTTTTTTGGTTTTTATTTTTTCAAAGAAAGGGTGGATTTTTCGTCGATCTCTTTGTGAGAGTATCAAATCAGGTCGCGGTAAATATGTATAAGCAACTAGGCTACAGTGTGTACCGGACAGTGTTAGAGTACTACTCTGCTAGCAATGGAGAGCCAGATGAAGATGCTTATGGTAAGTATTCGTTCTGCCTCAAGTTGAATGGAAGGATTCTCATGTTAAAGGTTCCTGGGCTTGTTTGTATGTTTTTTTTTTTTTAATAGAAAAAAAGTTCAGATAGTTGTTGACGAAGGGATTTTATATACTCCTTTAGATAGCTTTTCCTACTGAAGATCAAATCAGTTACAAAACTTAATCTTGCAGTTTACACGTTTTGTAGCATGTGTGGCAAAATAAACTATGAAACAAGAATAAATTGGTAAGTACAAAGACGCTTATCCTGTAGGTAAGATGAAAATAAAAATGCAGTTTCTTATCTAATTTTTCTTTCCAAGGAATGCTCACACCCAGTGGCTGGGCTTTTTGCTGATGTTATTGGGGGAAGGAATTGCAGTGCTTTCCTCATTTCCTCCCATAATGGGACTTGAAACTTTGTTTGTCTCAGGTGTCTAACTACAAATTTACAAGTGTCAGTGGTCAGCACTGGCAGAGAATTGGGTGGCATTTTCAGTTTAAAAGGGAAGGAACATGGAAATTCAAGTATGTTAATGTTAATTCTGTTAACAAAACTGAAGTACCAGTTGCTTCCTCTTTCTAGACCTTCTTTCCTTTAAGTATCCTCCCCAAAGGTTACATGACCATGCTGTATATCTTTTCTGTTCTTGTACTATTCATTTGAGATGCAGGAGTACTATAAAATACAGGAGCTATGGACAGACATTTATTATTGTTGCAGATGCCTTAAAACATATATTGGTCCTTTTAGCCTGCCATTTCCTTTCCATTCACTTGAGTTTCATGCAGAGTTATATTCCAGTTGATAACATTGCTGCTGAATGACATTAAGGACGTCAAACTATTTAGAGTGTGTCCGGGGGAGGGTGACCAAGATGGTGAAAGGCCTTGAGGGCAAGACTTATGAGGAGTAGCTGAGGTCACTTGGTTTGTTCAGCTTGGAGAAGAGAAGGCTGAGGGGTGACCTCATCGCTGAGGGGTGACCTCATCACAGTCTACAGCTTCCTCAAGGCGGGACAGTGGAGGGGGAGGTGCTGATCTCCTCTCTCTGGTGACCAGCAACAGGACACAAGGGAATGGAATGAAGCTGCATCAGGCAAAGTTCAGACTGGACATTAGGAAAAGGTTCTTCACTGAGAGGGTGGTCAGTCCCTGGAACAGGCTCCCTGGGGAAGTGGTCACAGCACCAAGCCTGTCAGAGTTCAAGGAGCATCTGGACGATGCTCTTAGTCATATGGTTTAGCTTTAGGTAGTCCTGCGAGGAGCAGGGAGTTGGACTTGAGGATCCTTATGGGTCCCTTCCAACTTGAGATATTCTGTGATTCTATGAAATCTTCTTGATTAAAAATGATCTTATTTTAATACAGAATTCACTTAATATTATTATAATAGCATTTTTAGTCTTATTATAATAGCATTTTTTTCTTTTGCCACAGATATGAGAAAAGCTCTTTCCAGAGATACAGAGAAGAAATCAATTATACCTCTGCCTCATCCTGTGAGACCAGAAGACATTGAGTAACTGTAAGCTGTGATTCTCAGGCAACTTACTAAGAGTGTCAGGTTCCTTCTCCCCGCAGCCCCCAAGAACTTATGGATGAGAAATCTTAGGCTCAATGTTTTTCCCCATGAAATACCAAAAAGCAATATTGAGAAGCTTCCTAATGCTGTTTCTGTTGGTAATGGCTGCATACTCCTGCACTTACACCATGATTTTTCCTTTCAAATATTGGAAATTCAGAGACTATTAAAATGGAATTACCTCATGTATGGTGTTTTCTTTCAAACCAAAAATAACTGAAGTCAGTAACAGTAAAAACTCTTCAAATGCATTTATTCATGACCAGTGAAAATACTGTACAATACCCAAGAAACACAGGAGGGGAAGGCAGTTTATTAATACTTGCATAGAAGATAAACCGGTTATAGAGAATGTAGAAATGTCTTTCCCCTCTTCATGGCACAGGCACGAGACTGAACTTAGGTTCACTGTTGATTTGAAAAAGCCAAACAACCAAAGCAGTCAAGGCTTCCTTTCCACTGTGGACCAGATTAAAGACAAATTATGTGTTCTGGGTACCCATGCATACCTTACCATGCTGTGTCCGTTGAAGTAATCTGCAGTAAGGATTTCTTGTTTTCTCATACTCTTCTTGCTCAGTTTCAAGGTCAATGTAGGATTTCCAAAGAACCTGCATAGGAGAAGTCTCTCCTTATGTTCACAGCCTCTTCAAACAACCCTATATCTAACACTGAGATAATGCATTTTTTTTTTTTTTTAAATGGAGAAGCATGGATAAATGTGGAACTTGCAGAAATTAAATTCAGAGATCAGAGTATTAATTGACCGTACAAACTAGGATTAAGACTAAGTAATATCAAATCTTGTGCACATAATTAATTCACATTACTCCTGTAAGCATGTTTCTCCCTCTGTGTTCTATATTTGGTCTTACAGTCCTGTGTACCCTGCCAAGAAACAGATGCTAACTTATACGAGAGACAGGCTAAGCCACTATAATGAGCAGTTCTGTTTAAGCTGGTAGATAATTTACATTTTAATTAGCCACACTGTGTAATAAATACTAGGTTTTGTTCCTGTTTTTCTTCCATCCCTATATACAGCTTCCTGTCCCTTTTTTCCTCTCACTTTCTGTCTCTTGTCCTGTCTCTCTTGGTCCGTCCCCATCCCTATCCCGTTCCCCGTCACTATTTTGCTGTCTCTTGTTTTTTCTTTTTAAAAAGTTGCCTGTGCCTTTTCTTTCACTCCCCCATTCCTCTGTGTTGTGCTATGTCCCATTTTTGAGGCCACGGAAGTGACACCAGGAGTGACAGGTTGTCAGAGGCAGGTCCTCCAGCCCATCACTGTTTTTACCTTCTCCATCTCGTTGTCCCATTCTGCATCTCTCTCTGTATTACTCAGTCCCCCTCCCCTGTTCTCTCTTCTACTTTTTCTGTCTCTATATGTCCCACTCCCTGTCCCCATCTTTATCCTTCCTTCCTTCTTCCTCTCCTTTTTCTCTGTCTGTCCTTTTGTCCTGCTCCCTGACCCTATTTCTTTCTGCATCTCACCATCCTTTTTTCCCTGTACCTTTCTGTCTCTGCTCCTCTCAGTCCTTCTCCCTTGTCCTGCTTTTCTCTTTATAACCCTCTCTCCTGCTCCCCATCCCTCTTTCTCCATCCCTCTCTGCTGCTCCCTGCCCCCATCTTTCTCTCCCCCTGCCCCCCCGCCCAGGTCATTATCTCTCTCTGTCCTTGCCTCCCTCTTTGTCTCTCTCTCGCTCTCTGTCCTTCTGTCTCTACTGCTCTGTCCTGCTTGCTGCCCCTCTTTTTCTCATTCTGTCCCACTGTCTTGCTCCCTGACCCTCTCTCCTTCTGTTGTTGTCTTTCTATCTGTCCTTCTCCCTTCCCCCCCCGCCACCCTCAGTTTCTCTCATGCTCCCTCTTCGTTTTTTATTCTGTTGCTCTGTCCTGCTCCCTGTCCCATTGTTTCTCACTGTATCCCTCTGTCCTGCTCCCTGCCCCTATTCTTTTTTAATTCCTCTCTGTCACGCTGCCCATCCCAGGGGTTTTTATCGTCTCCATCCTGCTCCCTGTCTTTATTTTTATTTGTCCTGCTCCCACTGCCTCTTTCTGCCCCTGTTCCTTTGCCCCTGCTGCTTCTCCATCTCTGACCTGCTCCCTTCCCCGCCCCCCCCGCACTGTGCCTCTGTCCGTCTTTTCTGTCTTTCTTCCGCTGTCCCGTTGCCTGCCCCATGCTGCACCCCCGCCATCCAGCCGGCTGTCACTTTTCTCTTCTAGTATCCTGCTCCTCACTGTTGGCGGCCTCCACCTCTGCCTGTCGCTCCGGGAGCCGGCCGACCGGCCGTCTGTTCCCCGATGGACCAACAAGGAGAGCTCCGGGAAGTGCGGGAACGACTGCCGAGGTGTCGCAGGGGCAGGGGGAGCGGCGGGGCCCTGAGCCTTGGAGCAGACTCGCACCCGGGACTTGCTACGTGCGTGACTGAATAAACACTCGCCGTCTCCTTTGCCCGCGGTTGTGCTCCCTTTGCACCGGGCGAGGGGCTGTGAGGGGGCCCAGGGGCTGTGAGGGGGCCCAGGGGCGGAGGTGCCACGCTGTGGGGGTCAGGCGACGGAGGGGCCGGTTTGTGCCAAGGGAGCAGCCGAGCGGTCGCCCAGCTGCGGAGGGAGGCGGTGGGCGGGCCCGAGAGCCGGGGAGGCCGCCTCGCTGCGCGCTGAAGCCGTGGTCCTGCGGCGCGGGGCCTCCCCTCGGCCGGGTCGGCTCCGCGGGGCACGCCGGGAGGTGCGGTCTGCTGGCCTTCGGCGCCCGGGCGGCCGTGCTGTGTTTCCCAGCGCGTGCCGGGAGGGGTGGTTTTTGCGGACTGGGCTGCCGGGCAGCTGTATTGCTCCATTGCTCTGGGGGCGTAGCCCGTGCTAGCGGCGCGGCACGAGGTGGAGGTTTGTTGCTGTTTTCTTGTGTTTTTCTGCGGGCTTCCCGCTGCGCCCGTGCCCCGAAAACCGGCGCGGCCCGGGGCCCTTGCGAAAGCGAGGTCCGCAGCGCGCGGGACGGCGGGGTCGGGGCCGCCCCGGGGCACGCGCCGCCCGGCGGCTGCTGCCGCCGCCTCGTGGCCGAAGCGCGGGACTGCAGCCCGGCCTTCGCGCGCCGGCTCTGGCCCCTCCGGCGCACGTGCGGTGCGCGAGAGCAGCTTGGCAACCTCGCCAGGGCTCCCCCGAGCCTCCCCCGGCCCCGCTCGCCCCGAGCAGCTGCCGCCAGCTCCTGCACCTCCCCTGGAGCCCGTCGCGTAGCCCCGGGTCACCCCCAAGCCCTGTGGTGACGGCGGCAAGCTGGCCCTCCGTGCCTCTCCAGAAGCCCCTGCGGAAGAGGGGGCTCCGGCCGGGGCGAGCCGCGGGAATGACGGTCGCTGCTTCTCCTTTCCCTCTCCCAGAGGCTGCGCTGAGGACGCCGTTGTCCGTTCCTCCCCTGGGGATGCTGTTGACTGCATCCACCTCTGGCTTGGGTGGGTTGTCTCTGCCCGGCCTCGCTGTTCTCATGGCGTGGGGGCGAAAAGGGACGGCGGAGCAGGCTGTGGGCAGGAGCTGCTGCGGCTGAGGCTGGAGAGGCTGGAGAAAGGTAAAGCAGAAGAAACCGAAGGCCATCTGGCCAGCAGCTGCCTCCCGCTGCAGGCAAGAGAGAGCCTGCCTCTCCGGGGGAGGAAGGATCCCTCTTCGTAGCCCACAGCAGGCCAGACCGCCAACGTGCACCGCAGGGTCTGTATGTGTAACCCAAAGCGCGGTATGGCTGCACAGTGCACGAGCGAGTCAGGCTACGTCTCTAGGAAGCCTCGTCTCATAAGAGCTGCAAGACACCTATGTATTCTCCTAGGTGGAGGACAGCCAAGTGACTGGAGTTACAGAAGAGGAAGGAGGAGAGAAGGAGAAAGAAGCGTCTGAACTGTCAAGTTCTCCCATCAGTACCGAGAGCGAGAGCTGCAGTGAGTCCTGGGCCCTCGGGGCCCTGTTGCCCCTCTTCTGCGTCCAGGCCCTCCCTGCCCCTCTCCTGGCCCCTCTCTTTCCTGCTGCAGCAATTTTTTTGCTGCAAGTTAAAATTGTATAATTTACAAACTGACTTGCAGTTTAAACTGTAACTGCCAAATAGCTGTAGCATACAATTTATTAGTTGTATTTAAGCGGTTAGGTGTTTGTTCTAAATGTTTAAAAAAAGAGGCAACTGAATGTTACAGGGTTTTTTTCCCCAATATTTTGATGGAGTGCTCTGAAGTACTTTATTTCTGTCTGGCTTTCAATGGCGCATTTCCCTGGCAGTTCAGTAGCACCTCTCTTGGGCAGTGCAGCTGGCCAGACGTCCCTCCTAATTATGTCGCACAAACAAACCTAGTCAAATTTCAACTGTGTATTTTGGAGATAGATAATTTAACGGTATCAATTCACAGCTATGTAAGTTAAAATAATGCAAAAGGAAAATCAGATACTTTTATAGTCTTTTTATTGGATGTATATAAATATACGCACACCTTTTTAGCATAAAGTGAATTACTGAGATTTGTTCTTTATTTTTCATTTTACTCTTTAAAGTTTTACAGTTCACTTACAGCTTTATTGACCAAGCAAGCAAGATGTGCAGCAGCAGCGCCAGGGCTGTAGCTGTTGTGGTGGATCTGTAAGCACAGATTCTGATTACGGTACAACCTTGTCCTGCAGCCTCGCAGAGTTGTCTCCCTGCAGCAGTGCTGTAAGGAAGTGATGAGATGTTTTCCAACACCAGCAAGAGTGTTTACTTTTATGCTAAGAATGTGTTCAAAATCCTATCAATTAGTCTTAATACTGATTTTAAGTGTTCAAATCACTCTAGCTTTTAAAGGATGTGTTGTATTTTGAGCTGACCTGTTCACCTAGAATCCTCCTTTAGCTCAACTATTATCCTGTCCCTTATTCTGACTGAATTCCTCTGCTTTTTTCTGTGCTACTTTTTTAATATGCTGAAATATAATTTGGGATTTTGGTTTTTCAGATGTAAGCATTTCGTGATGCTCCAGAGATACCCCCCCAGCCCAGGTTTGCCTGCCGGTCGTTAAGCATACTGATAGTAAGGGGCCAGTGCTGTGCCTGGAGAAAAGATTTCTTTTTGTCTGCGGTTCCAGACGGGGATTTTTTGGACTAAAGTTACCAGTTTAGTGATACTCAGAATTGACTAATTTATGTGGACGAGTGTTACTTGTGTCTGATTCTTTATCATTAAACTGTAATCTTTACGTGAGGTTGCTGTTTTTGCAGTAACTCCAGGCACTGAACAAGTGAATGCAAGTTAAAAATACTTGTTTTCATTCCATAACATACGTACGTATACACATATATACACAGATACGTGGAAAAATCATTGTTGCTTTCAGGTCAGCACTGCCTTTAGTTAACAGAAGAAATCCAGTTCCTACTCTGCCCTGCCTCTCTCTCCATCTAGTTTGTATTTAATAAAAAGGCTTTTAGAAACTTAGAACACAAAATAAACAAGAACTATACATATAAGATGGAATAAAAAGTCCAAAATTAAAAATAAGCATAAAATGTAAACTATAACTAATAACCACTATTTCTCATGTGTGCTGTCAAAAAAAAAACCACAAACCCAACAGATTTTCTAATCCCTATAAAAACAAATAGAAAACACTGATCATGAGCTAAATACCCCTATTCAATGACAAATTCATTGGATCACTAAAAGTAAATATGAACAGCTACTCCCACAGTGCTAACAACAGGACATTTCCAGTCCTGAACAGTCTCCCATAACTTAGGTTTGATTCCCCTGTACAGGTGACTCTTCGGGAAAGGGTATCTGATATTAGCAGATTCATGCTTTCGAGGAGTGCTTGTATTAAGTTTTTGGCATTATCATTCCCTTTGCTCCCGTTACATTGCTGGCTAAGTGTTTGTACGTAATTTCCAAGACTGTCGGTGCCTATATTTAATTCTCCTAGCTTCTGCATAGATCTGATAACAAATGGCAAGAAAAAAAAAGACCACCGAAACCGGTTATTATGAGAACTTGAGGAGGGATAGGAGTGGGTGGAGGGAGAAGCAACAAAACCCCCCAACCTGTTAAGAAACTGTTCAGTAAGATTCTGTTGCTGGTCAGCTCCATCTTGATTTACACCTCCTTCCCACGACATTTGCTGGTGCAGCTGTCGTCGTCGCTCTTTCTGTTCTAACTGCTGATAACATAGTCTTTGTAATTTTCCTGAAACTGCTCTATTGAATCACGAAGCTTAAAAGAAATGAGAATTACTAATGCAAATCAAATAGTTAATTGTGGTATTTAGCCTTAATATTCACTCACTGGTTCGTTATTTCAATACAAGCATCAAAAGGCCAGCAGATTCTCTTCTGAGGAGCAATGCTTTGATTCTTCCCTAAAAATAGATACAATTTATGTATTAAAAAAGGATAGGGCTGCCAGCCTGTACTATTCACTGTTGAAGTAGTTCTGCCCTAATTGAGAAGACTCCTCTTTCCTACAAAACTTCCAAAGTATTACTTAACATCAAAGCAAATAAATAGGTGATATTGGAAACGGAAAATAAAAATCAGAAAACAATGCAAGCTACATTCCAAATTCCAAGTCATGTTTTCACTACAGATTTAGTATTTTCTGCCATGTTGACACTTCTCTGCCATCACGTCTTCTATAAGATCTTAGTATCATTACCACTATCAATCTAATTTTATACTAAACATCCATCAGCTCAAACATTCCTGAAAGTGCTACATAGGAAAATGTTTGTATCATCAGTCTTGCTGTTCTTGTATCGTAAGTATTTCTGCATGGCACCCTTTCCAAAATGCTTTAGCAATCAGTAAGCGTGCAGAAGGCATTAAAAACCTTGGATTCCCGTCTTCAGTTTTGTTAACTTTGCAGAGACTCACTCTTCACTCAGCGACTTGGAGCAAAGCTCTTCAGGAAGTTATTTTGAACTTTTGGGGTATAATAACAAAGGTAACTTAGCTGACTAAAAGACAAGTAATTGCTTGCGGAACACAACTTGGAGAAGAAATGCTGCACTCGTGCGGGGGGCGCCCCGTGGGCCGGGTGCGCTGGGGCCAAACGCCGCCGCGGGGGCTCGGAGCGCCCCCCGGCCGCAGGGGCAACGTCCGCCGCTGGCTGCGCTCCCGGCCCCGGGGCCGTGCGGGGCACCCCGCCCTGCCGCCCCCGGTTCGTCCCGGCTGCGAGCCCGCGGGGGCTCCCGCCGCCTTCCCCTAAAAAGGGTGAGGGAAGCTCCCGCCGGCCCCTGCCCGCCGAGGCACGGACGGGGTTCGAACCCGTGATCTTCGGTTTACGAGACCGACGCCTTACCACTTGGCCACCGCGCCTGCGTTAATGGGTTCCCCCGACGCGCTTCTATCGCTGCCGGCCGCCCTCGCTAACCGCGCGCCGGCAGCGGGCGGCCGCCTCCGCCCCGTTCCCGCCCGCCGCGTGCGCCAGCGCCAGCAGCTGGCGGCCGCTGGGCGCTGTGGCGCGCGGGGTGCGCGCGGCCGTTGCTCCCTCAGGCGCGGAGGGAGCGGCGGTGGCATCCCCCGGGGATCCCCCTGGGTAGGCGTCCGCTGAGGGGGCGGAATTCGTGGGAGGGGGCTGAGGAGAGTCCCTCGCTCCGTAGGAGCGGCGAGGAGCTGCCCCGTCCGTCTGTGGAGGCTTCTCTCTTCCCGCCTCGGCCCCGGCGAGGGACGGAGCCCCGGGGCGCTCCCGCCTCTGAGGGCGGCCGGGCCGGGCCGGGCCCGGCCCAGGCTGCGGCGACAGAGAGGGGCTCCCCGGGGGCGGGTGTGTGTGTGGGGGTGCCGCAACTGAGTGGGGCGTGCAGCTGTGCTGCGGCGGGGGTTGTCTCTACCAAAAGGTGGCACTCTTACATTTAGATTAGTAAATGTATTGGAAGCAGTCTAGTCAGACCAGAAAGAAAAGCTTGGGGGGGGGAGGGGGAACGGGAGTAAAACTATTCTCCTCCGAGAAAAGAAGCAGAAATGCAAAATGTTGGGATAATTAAATGGTAAATATTAAATTAAACTCACTAAGTGCCTGGTACTTGTTCCCTATAAAACTTTGTGTTGTGAAATGCAGAAAAGATACTAAAATACATGTTTTTCTAGATTTGGTCTCCTAGATATTTACAAGTGTGTCCTGAAAACAAAGCTTTTTTTAGGTTTTCATTTACTGTTCATTGTGGAGATCCCTTCAAATTCCCTATGAAACCTTTGCTGGACAGCCAAGTTACATTCCATCTTCTTGGATGAAAGGAGTTTTGTTTATTGACCTGTGGGGGGTACTGATCCCAGCTATGATCAGTCTTTTTTTTTTTTTTTTTTTGGTGGAAGAAGCATGTAAACATGTTAACAGAGGTACCTTTGTAAAGGCTGAGATCAGAGTTACTAATTTGGTGGTGCTGTAATGCAGGTGTGTTAAAAGAGTAATATATCTGTAGCCTTTTGGGATGTTCTTTGAACTATCATCAGGAAAAGTCATGCCTGATGGCGTGACTGTATGAACAAATTTCAGTTCTTCAAAACTTGCCATTTATCACCTTCCCTGTGATAACTCTACGTGTGCCTCTGTTTCAGCAAACAGAGCATTTTGAATTAGCTTCACCTGCAGTGAAAGCTGTCTAATTTAAACTACCGTATTGGATAGTCAGCCCATGTTCAGCCTGTTTGTTACTACCCAGGGATAGCTGTCCCAGAGGTGATTTGTTCTGGTTTTCCAGTCCTTATGGGCATGACCAGGCAGTTAGGTTAACAGGTTGGACTCGATGATCTCAGAGGTCCTTTCCAACCTTAATGATTCTATGATTGTGTGATAACTGATGGCCTGGCCAACCCGAACACTTGCTGGAGTTTATCTGCTAGTCTTGTTCATCGCTAGCTTCAAAGGACATCCTCTCTTCAAAGGACATCTGGACTATGGAAAGCTGGGAAGCCAGAAGAGTACTGTTGTATTCTGCTTTTGTCTTGATCATTGTGATCACTGCAGCACTTCAAAAAAGTGATGATGTGTAGGAGTGGAAACTGCCTCAACTCAACTCCCACACCTGTAGCTTTTATGATAAGGAGTGACTGCAGAGGGCCAGTTATCTTAGCTGACTAAAAAAGAGTTACTCCTGGTACTACCAAGCTGGCAGCAGGAAGGAGTTAGATTCTAATAAATCATATTTGACTGATGTCCTTCCATTTCTGACCTACTAGCTTATTACAAAATATACTCTTTTATGTGCCATATTTGCCAGCTGTAACTTGTTATCACAGTTCCTGTGCAGCTCGTGTCTGTGTTTGGTTTTTTTTTTCATGTTTTTGTATCTTTGTGAGCTGAGAAGTAATTTTGTGATGAGCGGAAGCAGAGGGGACTATTTGAATTATATATGGAATTCACAAGTTATATCTCTTCAACACTACATTTTTAATAAATGTATTTGGTTGGCATCAGAAATAGTATTTAATGGTAAAGCAATTTCTAATACTAAAGTTCTTCCTTAACTGTACAGGGAGATTGAAAGTTCGATTTGAAATCATAAAGATCTTCTGAGTAGATTAAGAGGAAATACTAGATTGGGTTAAAAAAAAGTTGCCTACTCTCTGAGCCCAACTTCTTAAATGCGCCTGGAAAAAAATGATACTATCTATCTAAGTAAAGTGCTGTTTAATGGTGAGCTGATTTATCAAAACAATAGTTTTTATAACTAAAAATGTAAATTTGATTTTAAAACGTGTAATTGCCTGTGGTTTCTTTTGACATCTGGATAGTTTTGTTTGAAAGTGTTTTATGTTGGTCATTACCTTTGTTGGAGCTCTGTGTGAAAGCCCTTATTCTTTGCGTTGAATCCTCCTTATGCAATGTTCTCTTCTGACAAACTTTTTTAAAACACAACATGAATTTCCTAAAGGAAAGCCTTTACAAGGCTCCAAAGCTGAAAGGGTAGTGTCAGAGATTTTCTCGGAAGTGACCTGCTCTGTTGACATGGGGCGAGTGGTTGACATTGTCTACTTGGACTTCTCCAAGGCTTTTGATATGGTTCTCCACGGCCTCCTCCTGGAGAAACTGATGTGTTATGGCCTGGACAAGTGGTCTGTGCAGTGGGTGAGGAATTGGCTGACGGGTCACACCCAAAGGGTGGTGGTAAATGGCTCTTTTTCAAACTGGCAACCCGTCACAAGTGGGGTCCCCCAGGGATCGATACTGGGCCCAACACTATTCAGTATCTTCATAAGTGATCTGGATGATGGGATCAAGCGTACCCTGATGAAGTTTGCTGATGACATCAAACTGAGTGGGGAAGTAGACACTCTGGAAGGGAGAGCCACCCTGCAGGAAGATCTGGATAGGCTGGAAGAGTGGGCTAACTCTTGCACCTGGGAAAACATAATCCAGGAGTGCAGCTCAGACTGGCATCCACCTGGCTGGAGGGCAGCTCTGTGGAGAGGGACCTGGGGGTCCTGGTGGACAGGAAGCTCAACATGAGTGAACAGTGTGCTGCTGCGGCCAAGAAGGCCAGTAGGATGCTGGGTTGCATCAAAAAGGGCATCACCAGCAGAGATAAAGAAGTCATTATCCATCTTTACTCGGTGCTTGTCAGGCCGCACCTGGAATACTGTGTACAGCTCTGGTCCCCGTTATACAAAGAAGATGTGGACAGGCTGGAGGGGGTCCAGAGAAGGGTCACCAAAATGATGAAGGGTCTGGGAAGCCTGCCGTATGAGGACAGGCTGAGAGAGCTGGGTTTGTTCAGCCTTGAGAAAAGGAGGCTTAGAGGTGATCTCATCACCATGTACCAGTACTTAAAGGGGAGCTACAGAGAAGATGGAGACTCCCTTTTTACAAGGAGTCACATGGTGAGGACAAGGGGTAACGGGTACAAGTTACTGCCAGGGAGATTCCGATTGGACACGAGAGGTAAATTTTTTGCAATGAGAACAGTCAATCATTGGAATAATCTCCCCAGGGAAGTGGTTGACTCCGCTACGCTGAACACGTTTAAGACTCAGCTGGACATGGTGCTGGGCCATCTCATCTAGGTTGCGCTAGAAGGGTTGGACCAGATGATCCTTGAGGTGCCTTCCAACCTGGTATTCTATGATTCTAAGATAATAACCAGTTTTTTTCTTCCTTCCCTAAGCCTTTCACTTATGAGATGGAGGTGTTGCTCTAGGAGAGGGCTTTGATGTCTGTTTTAATGTACAAAACTAGGCCTTTCTACAAATATCCGTGACTCTCTTGAGGAGATACAGGGGAACAGTCATATTTAATGGAGAATCTGTGCAACTGTATAACTGAGTTTATAAAGACTTGCTATGGGGAAGCTGGAATGCTCCTCAGTTATCAGTTACTTAAGCTTGACATTGTCCTAGCTTTATGAAAGAATGCTTCTGCTCACTATTTTAACTTTTCATCAACAGCAGTCGTCTTGGAGGGATTCAAGAATGATGCAGTGTTATGGCCCTGCACTTCTTCTTCGGTAGAGAAGACTGGAGACTCATCTTCAGGTAATTTTTTATGTGAAGGGAAATATTTCTTAGAATTACTCTGTAAATTTATGGATAAGCACTTAAAGGAAAAAAAAAACCTCCAGCTGTTGTGTCTCAGGTGCTCCTCTAATTTGTTACTTTGATTCTCTTTTAGGAAGGTCTCGGTGGGGGTGTAGACTGTCGTACGAGGTGTGGGGAAATGTGTGTGACTTCTTTACTATCAAGGAAACATCTATGATTTGAGACAGTACAAGTATTGTAAGAAATATGTCACTCTTTAGCAACATCTGTATGATACACAACAAGCTAACAGGCAGGAGTATATAGCATTTTAGTACAGAGTAAAGACAAATGTGATGATGGCGATTTGTAGAACATGCTTTAATATATTCAGGTTTTATTGAAAACCAGGGTTTAGCTTGTGGAAAAAGTTCATTCAGCATAATCTCAAGCTTCATCCATCCTTCTTGTCTTGGTGTTTACATTATCATACTAATATGAACACAGTTTGGGCGGGAAGGTTATGTGTTTATATTTGGACTTTGTAAAACAATCAAACCCCCAAATTGCCAGTTGGCACCAAAACAAGTGCTGTATCTCTGATATATTCTAACTATAAATTCTGTAATGCACAAACACATAGTCAAAAAGTGCTGCGCTTGTTTTGCAATGTTTGTGTCTGGTGTGTGATATCTGAAGGTAAGTTTATGGCATATATAGCTTACAAACTTTTAGAATGGTTAAAGTTCATAAAGAAAAGGCATTTTATGAAATTTACAGGGCATATTAGTAAGTTTTAATTTGTTCAGTTTTATGGGTACTACTTACTGCTTTATGGGTTTTGTAATACTTGGCCGAATTCTGATGTCATTAGCGTAGAACAGATTTTAATAAGGAAAAGGTGGGTGATCTGGTATGGGGACTGCCTCCACAAGAGGAAGTGTAATAATAAATATTTAAATGAAGCAGCTTCATCATGAAAAGAAGCTTTGTACATATGGAACAGCTTATAGCTCATTCCCCTGAAAAAATGCATAGAGGTGTTCTAGAACATAAGCTGAGCAGAATATAAAATGCAAATACGAAATCGCACAATCCAGCACATCTTGAAAACCTTGGAAGAATTCAGGAAAGTAATGAATGAACGTGGGTGTAGTCTTGTCTACATCAGAAATAATTTTCTAATTCTTTCTTTGCCACCTTATCGTTGTGAAATATCCCTTAGTTTCTCACAGAATAGCCTTATTCTTTGTACTTACTTGGGTTTTTTACAAATTCTTTTTTTATTGTTAGGGAATTACAGGTAGTCTCTATTCAGAAAAATGTGATACAAACACTATTTGTTTTCTTGTTAAATTCAAGACTGGTACTGTAAAGTATAAAAAAGAATCACAGTATTTTGTAGCTGGTAAGAATGCCCATATAAACTTCCTTGGGGGTTATTTCTGTATCTGTGACAATGTAACCCAATTAGGAGCAGACGTCTGTATTGCAAGGTGGAACACACCCAGTAATCTGCAATGATATTTTAATAGTTTTTGACTTCACTCTGAGAGGCCTTAAAGGTTCATCTGCGTAAGTGAACAAAATGTTGCATTTGACTCACAAATGAGGTTAAACTATCTGGGGAATATGGAGAAGCTTGCCTGATCGCACAGGCACAGCTTTGTAAGAGACGTATCTGTGTAGCCCGATCCGAGCAGCTCAGTGGAACGATTCCACCAGTCTGCTCCAGGGCAGTGACATGAGAAGTTCACAACAGGAACATGCACCTCTCTGGAATGCCTCGTTTATTCTGTATTTTGAGTTGCCCTTTTTCCCTCCCTGAAAAAATCTCACTTGGAGGGAGGAAGAAACTAGGTTTTTCCTTCTTCTTTTTTCATGCTGGCACTGTGAGTCAGAACGATATTAGAGCCTCCTATCTCCCTTGCTGTTGCTTTTATACACGACTTCAGTGTTGCAGCTCATTCCTCTCTCCACCAGCAAAAGGTGTGGACTAATCCAAGAGATTATCCTTAGAGATTTTTGCTAGAGACTTGACTCTCTGTGGTTGACAAAAATACGTACTAGAATCATACTGCATTTTCCCAAGTCTTACCACAGCATCTTGAGTTACCAGTTTTTCTTCTTGATGGGGATGGGTTTAAGCTAGTGCTTGTTCAGTGATCTGTTTAGTACCCCTGCGCAGTCATACATGGTCAATCCATGCATTATGTAACTGTAAAGTCCTTTTCTGTGCCAGACTTTAGAAGACTTTTTAAATAAGGTGTTTTGCTCTTGTGAAAAAGAACAGGGAACATCCAAAATGACTTAATACGTCTCTGCAGTTGTTAGTACACTGTCAGAGCTTCTTAGGTTTGTGCAGTTAACACAGTTATTCTCTAGGTAGCCTAGGAAAAGCACGCCCTTCCAAACTGTTCATACCTTCTGAAAAGTACTATGGCAGGATAGGTATTCTTGGAAGCTTAGGTCTTTAGGATTGGGCTGAGCCAAAGAAAGTCATTTTTCAATGAACTAGTTAGTAGATGAGGTGTGGGGAGGGTGAACCCCAGCAGCTGCACATCATGAAAATACAGTGACAGATTACAAAATAAGGACTGTATGGCTTATGAGCTATATAAAAAGGTCATTGATTACAATTGTTTTAATTTTTATGAAGCCACTTCATTCAAAATGTATTGAAGAGTATCACACGTATATTTTACCTGTGTGTTATGTAAGATAGTTACACTTGTGCATACATTAGGAAGTCTCTATTCTTAGAGATTTTGGCTCTGATTTTGAAGACAAACCATCATTCTTTTGGAATTTGTCTACATGCAGATTTCATTCTTATTCCTTTTTGTGAGAAAGGTACTCAGAACAGAGGCCAAAAGTTTCTGACTCATAAAAGTCAAAATTTTTGTTGATTATTATTACTGGTATTTTTCACTTTTAAGTAGTAAGCGTGGACAAATGAACACAGTTTTCCTTTTTTATTTGAGACACTTAGCAAAAATGCTGAAATATCAAACATTTCCTCAGTAGCTACAATATTGCCACTATGTACAAAATATTTGATAAATGTAGTACACATATAAAAATACAGTATGCATTACATATATACAGTACAATGTGCAAAACATATGGCATTCAAACATATGGAATTGATTTTAGGGGTGCAAACAGCAAATACAAAGGCATCATGGTTTCTTATAGAAAGGCAATACATAAACTGACGCCCTGATTGCCATAATTTGCATTTAGTAAAGTAGTGCTTAAATGAAGAGGGCCCTAGAGACAGGTGTCTATCTTCTTCTTTTCACAAAATGAGATGCTAAGACATAATTACGACTATGAAAATAAGAAGAGAAACACCTACTAGGGTTAGCGTTATGTCTACTGCAAGCAGTACTGTGAAGAAAAATCCTATCTGGAAAAAAGCCTGTGCTATTACTTAATACAAATTTTTCAAACAACAAAAACAAATCTGTACTGTTAAACATCAAATACAGCTTTGAAAATATCTACATCCTTAATTTTAAAAAAGTATGGATAATACTTTTGGGGATTTAATTTCCTATGCTTCAAAATACAAAGTGCCTCCTTTGGCAATATAAATGGCAATGCTTTGGTTCCTATTTAAATCTTTATATTATTATAATTTATTTTAGGCTGTCTTTTGAATATCTGAGCTGTATTTTTTATAAAAAATAGTGTGATTATATAGTTATTAACCATTCCCTGCTTTTTATTGAGAATTTGCTCTCATAGCTAGAATGGCTTTTTTGGCTAGATTTCTACAAATACATTTATGTGCTTTTAACTTAAAAAGCCTTTATATTCAGTATTGGACACTACAGAATGATGTAGGTGTCTCTTTTTTGCACTTTATTCGTAGCAAACTGGTATAAAAGGAATATTTCAGATTACTTCAGGTTTTAATCGATGCTCTTTATTGGCCATGTATATACTATATGCAACTCCATTCCACATATCTCACATAAAAAAACACCTGTAGTATGGTCTAGAAGTCATCAAAATGCAAATTAATAGACCACAATATAAAGAGTTTTAACAGAACATTTAATAGAGATAAGTGGAAGAAATTTTTTTCCAGTTTTAATAGAATTTGCTTTAAGTTTATAATACACTGAATATACCATCCAAATAATAATTGTTTACATCGGTGAGCTTTACGGTGTTTTGATTACATAATGCCCTTCCAGTTAAATGTATTCTGTGATTGCATTTTCTCTGTCTTGAAAGCAGCTCAGCAGCTTGTGCTTGGTTTCCAATTACGGTGCCTACACTTTTCAGGCATCTGAATGTTTGAGATTACGTAACATAAAAGTTTAATATTGAAACTTCTATTTTGATCACCTGCTTCCTTGAACATAACTCCTGTTGGTGAATTTAGAAATACCTTGGAAAGAAATTTCAGTATTAAGTAGTGATTATTTCTAAAAGCTGTGGCCTCAGCTTTTTAAAGGTCTGCTTCTGCAAGCCCACATCGCTGGGTTTGACTCTAAATTTCTGTAGAGAACAACTGCCACAAATTCACTTTATTCTCAGAGAGAACTGCTAAATTTATGACAATGATTTTGTAACTATTTACGAATGCTGAATGGCACTAAAAGTGCATAGCAAATACCATTTCTGTATTAAATGCAGGATGTGACTTCTCTTGATTAACATTAGGCTTGTAAAACATATGTCTGAGTTCTTTCCATGCCTAGAAGTGTAAACATCAGCTTTTGATTTTCATACTGATAAAATGGTATTCTTAATTACTTTGAAGGCTCTACTAACAACGCATTTGATAGGATGTGTTCTGTTAGTATACTGCAGCCATTAAATGGCAAATTTAGTGCCAGTGCATTCCTTTGCAACTGTTCTCTTAATGAGAAATATATTCAGTTCTGTACAGTCAACTGCACAGTCATGATTAAATTTCTAAGATGTATTGTATTTGTGTTACAAAAATTGTCATGTAAAACATGCACACACAAAAGTCTAAGCAAAACCTATTTCTGCCATAACAGGCATACATAACTATGGCAAATATATCACATTTCAGAACAAAGTCTAAAGCAAACCATTACGTATAAGGTTTAATACACATAATTCTGAAATGTACAAAAAAGTAATCACACATTCCCTACACGAGAACATTTGTACTTTAAAAACTAAAATGATCCCTTAATTTTTTAATAATTTTTTTTTTTTTTTTTTTTGCAAATAGACTTTTAGAGTAGAAAGCTATACTGTACTGATAACAACACATCTCAACTGTTTGGGTTTATTTCTGCACATAGATTCCTATGGATTAGTTAACATTCTACACTGCCAATAAGGATAGTTTTGTAGCAAGATGACTTTGCCAGTTTTAAGCTCTATTTACATGCACATCAAAAATGACAGTACAGTTCCTCTAGGTTAATTTGTCCTCTAAAAATTAATTTACTTGCCTCTTATTTAATCAGAAGGCAGGGTCAAAAAGGGGTAACTAACCACACATATGTGGTACGATGTCTGGTGTATCACACATAATAAATTGACAGTACTGCAGAACACTACATTTCATTCAAAGTTGTTCCTATCAGACCAAGAGTCCTTAGTGCTTATTCTCGTAACAGCTGAGGGCACTTCGTATCTCAGAGTATTAGCTTCCAAGATAATATGATGAAAAGGAATGGAAAAAGTTGACTGTATTTTTTCCATGTTACTGAAGAGTCCTACACCATCAACATTTAAGGCAGACAGTCCACGTGTAATATTGTACTCAAGTATTGTAGGCACAGCAAGAAGGAATAAGGAGATATGTCTTTCAACTTCATCTTTTGTTGTGAAAATCTCTATAGATTGTTTTTCTGTGCTTAGTTTCAGATTAAAGTAAATCCTGGCCTGTAAAACTACTGAAGATATATAATAATTTAAAGTGCTGGTAACTGATACGACGCAAACATATGATGCCAGTTTAAACCCTGAATCAACGATATAACCACTATTTTATCTGAAACCAATGGAATTCCATAATATTAGTAAACCAGACTGCATTGTATATCTGGAGACATAAATTTGCAGTTAATTCCACATTTTTTGACTAAAGTATTTTTGTTTGATATTAACATGATTGTGTTTTGATTTTTTTTTTTTTAAATGTGATACAGGTTGCTAAATAGTTAACAGCTACTTTCTGTTTTCATTATTTCTTTGATAGTCTTTGATACATATCATTACTCTAAGAAGTAAGCAAAAGCTTCAGGGCATTCTGTCATTAGTTCCTACCAAACTTTATTTTTGAAGGTTGGTGGCGAGGAAGGAATTCTGCAATGAGATCAGTTTTCAGACTAGAAAACATATCACGTTTCTGTTGTTCAGGAAATAGGGGACTGTTTCCTTTTACCTTAATTTAGGAATTCCCCAATAGGAAATAGTTCCAATTTTATGTTTGATTATCAGCCTATGTCATCTATGGCAACATTTAACAGCTATTACCTGAGAGACAACCATAGAATTACAAAGTACTTTATTTTGTTTGTTTTTCCAACTGCTTTCATAATAGACTCTGAAAAAAACAACTAAGGACTTTAAAAAATAATATTTTCATTGCTGTGCTGTGAGGTAAGAGCTTGATTTTTGCTATTGTCCGTTTCAGGTATGAAATATGCCTTCTTATCACAAAACAGTACATCCTGATACTGCTTATTAGCCTTTTATAATTTTCTGTAAGTGTGTGCTATTTAGGATTCCAACTGAGCATCTTCTCTGTTTAGCTTCGCTGATGTTATGTAGTGGTAGACAAAGCTGTTCATGATGGTTGTCCTGTCAGTACTGTCCCCTGCAACTCGATCTGATCCTACAAACATCTTTTATTGAGGGCATTGGGACTATTCTTGCATAGATGCTTGCAGGATCATAGTGCACAACAGCTTTAATTAGACTTTTCTACTTCCTCAAACTGTTCTAATATGCTGAGATACTGGATTCAATGATCTAACAAATATCCTCAAACACGAAGTAAATTAGGATATTTATTATTTCCATTATAGTAATTTCTTGTTTGAAGACCACTGTTCCCCTCTGTTCACAAAAATAAGCTATACAAAGTTAAAAGAGTATACAAATAACTATCTGATATACACATTAAAACCTAGCTATTATATCCAGAGCATTGCTATACAAAATTCAGTGTTCTCAGTATTACCTGGCATAGCTACAGTGGATTTCTTGCAGTTACACTTAATGTGCCTTTGGATGCAGTTAAATTCTTCCCTCATGATTAAAGAATGGGGGAAGAGTTTTAAAAACCACAAAACCAAAATATAAAAACAACTTGAACAAATTAAGAGACTAGATATATGAAATTTCACTGAACCAGCCAGTGCTTTTACTTGCCTTTGCCCTCACAATTCATTTTGAACCTGGCTCAGGCTATCCACAGGAACAATGAAGTGCAGTGATACCTCACCCTCCCCCAAACATTTGCTCACTGTGTCAATATAGACAGTTGAAATCTCACTTTTTCTTCTGAAAGTTTAGCCATGTTGTGTTGCTCATTTAAGCATTACAAGGTCGGAGACATAACTTCTTTCTTAAATATTTGTGATGCATTTACCTTGGGGTACTTTTAATCAGTAAGTACAATCATCCTTTCTCGACTTGTGAAATACAGCTTTCAGAGGGCCCTGATCTGCATTACTGATAGGAGCATAAAGTAATTCACTGTTGTAAACTTGAAAATCAATAAGGAATTAGCTTCAAGCATTTGTTCTTCCAAACATTACTGTCTTAATTTACCTCAACTGCAATCAGAATGGTATAATAATGGACCTCTGCTGTAAAGAGACTTGCAGGTCATGTTCTCATTGGCTATAGCTTAATCCCAGTGCAACTGTAGATCTTGTGGATCTAGAAAGTCAGTGGAAAACACGCTGGGGGCAGTAGAACTGAGAGGAGTGAGTCCAGATGAGGAGCTGGGCATTGTAATGTCTAGCCATTCCATATTGTCCAAATTCGTATCAGGAAGGTCAAGAGACAGACAAGAATTACTAGTGGTAAACTGTGGGTCGGATGTTTCCATGGGTGAATGAGAGTGATCTAAAATGCTGGAGTGATTAAGCAGATCATTCTGGAGGTCTTCAATTAAAGAAAATGACTCTCTGTCCTCGTTACTGCTTGTCAGTTGAGGAATTTCATTACCTGATGGTAAAGTTCCATCCAAGAGGGCTTCAAGTTGGTTTTCCAAACTTATGGACAAGCTGGTTGTTGGTTCTAAGGACACAGGAGGAGGGGCCATTTGGATTTGTGGTGGTGGGCGGGATATCACTGTATTCACTGGCATTGTAGTGATGTTGGCTGTTACTGGTCTCATTTTAGAAATGGGAGATGGTTCCTCCTTTATTGGAAGGGAAATCTCTGTAACAAAAAAAAACCCACTATTGAATTCAGAAAGAATGACGACATATATCCTCAGGCTTACAACTTTTACACTGTTTTTGCCCACTTTGAGATGCATCCACAGTGAACTCAATGGCGTAAGAGTCGTTTTGCTGTTCTGATAATACAAACACTACATACAGACAACTATGTCAGGTACTCTATGAACAACAAAGTATTTTAAAACAAGTTCCAGAGTTCCGCTTTCAGTAATACTTCAGTCAATTGGAATATTTATATTGATGAAAAAAGGAACAATTTTCTAGATGTTAGGTTTACCTCCTTCATGTTTATAGTTCTGACTAATTAGAATAATTATGGAACCAACACATTTCCTCATTTAGAGAAGAGTACCCGAACCAATTTTCAGTTCCATCCCTGTTTAGTACTTTGTCCACCTTGATGAATTAGTCTAAGAGATCAATTGATGGGATTAGGATGCGTTTATTCCTGATTATAGAATCTAAAACTACTCTTCTGTCAAGATGTTCCATGTAAGATAGTGGCAGTAACAATAAAAGGAAATAAAGCAAAGTTCCAATTAATTCTTATATGCGAATGGAGTCCAAACACAAGATCAGACAGACCAGAATATACAAATAAATCCTCTGGCACAGATGATGTTTCTGCCAGCAAAAGTATACCTGACAATACATTTTGCACCAGTTTTCCAAGCAAACCTGTAGGAGCATCTATTGAAATGATTGCTTAGTAAAAGCAAAACATTACTAAACGGACCCTCTCACTCTCTTGAAGTACATTAATAAACTAAACATTTTTCAGTGTAGAACTCACGTAAGTGCAAGAGCCCTGACTGCTTTACTTCGTTTTTCATAAAGATGATCAGGAAACGTTTGCTTTTTTATGGCAACTTTGCAAACACGGAGCAATTGTTACCTTTAAGATCAAATAGGTTTAGTAATGTAACACTCAAAGCAAATATTTAAGTAAGCACACCAATCTTCCTAACGTCCTCTGTTCTAGAGGTAGAACTTCTTTGAACTACCCATGCAATATTTTAATAAAAGCACTGAAAGCATTTTTGAATTTAGTTGTTCACTGCACAAGTCACTTATCTCAGTCTGTCACTGTCTACTTCATGTTCTTCAGCTGACTTTGCAATTTGCTTTGAAAAAGAGAAAATACTTTGATGTTTAGAATATGGCTAAAATCTTCTAATAGCCTACAATCAGTCACTTATGTACTGGCATTCACTGCTGTCAAGATCCTTATACAACAGTAGTACAAAACATTAAGTTAATTGAATTGCTTGGCACCAGAACATTTCCCAGTATTGTAATAGCTTCTTAGTCTACAAAGCCTAATTATGCCTGAAAGCCTCCTCCTTTTACTGCAAAGCTACTTTGTATATTACTTTAGTTATTTCAGTTCCTTTCTGATAGCTCCCTTGTTTTAACTGACATAGAAAGTTGTTATTCATTAATGTCTCTATGTGGTTCATACATACTTTTTCCAGTAATGTGTCTTTCATGTTTCGAGTTGATAATACATGGTTATATTTAATGAAATTTTAATATCAACATCCTTCAACTCTTACCTTATTCTATTTTTTGTGTAATTTCAATATACAATTACATGGACTTGCTCAACTTTTCCAATTTGATAAAATACATCCGTGCTAACCTAAGGTGTTATTTTCATAGGATTGTTTGGGTTGGAAGGGAATTTAATGATCATCTGGTTCCAAGCCCCCTGCCATGGGCAGGCACACCTTCCACTAGACCAGGTTGCTCAAAGCCTCATCCAACCTGGCCTTGAACACTTCCAGGGATGGGGCATCCACAGCTTCTCTGGACAACTTGTTCCAGTGCCTCACCGCCCTCATCATGAAGAATTTTCTCCTTATATCTAATCTAAATCTACCCTCTTTCAGCTGAAAGCTATTACCCCTTGTCCTATCACTAGGTGCTCTTGTAAGAAGTCCCTCTCCAGCTTTCTTGCAGGCCCCCTTCAGGTACCAGAAGGCTGCTGCAAGGTCTCCCCGGAGCCTTCTCTTCTCCAGGCTGAACAACCCCAACTCTCTCAGCCTGTCCTCACAGGAAAGGTGCTCCAGCCCTCTGATCATCTTCATGGACCTCCTCTGGACTCGCTCCAACAGGTCCATGTTCTTCTTATGTTGAGGGCCCCAGAGCTGAATGCAGTACACGTTTGAATGCTGAATGGACTATTGTAAAGGTCTGCTTGGGCTAATTTACAAGCAGAGAAGTTCCACAGCAGGTTGACTGTATGTGTTTTGGTAAATGCTTTCTTTAATAGATAATTATTGCAAACTTTCAGAAATACTAGTTTCATCCAGGCTGGATAGCTTCTACCTCCTCTCCCTGGAAGAATTCTTTCATTTGATTATAGCACTGAGTTTTTATTATCAAGTTTTAAATCACTATATTACACAGATGTCAATTAGCTTACCTCCGCTCTTGATGAGAATATCAAAAAGATCATCCATCTGCTGACTGTGCGCACTGGAAACCTGTAGTGCATGAGAAAAGGGTTATTCTTTTTCATGTAGTATTTTTTCCTAAGCTGATTGATCCTTGCTTCTCTCAATAGTACATAAGTACTAACCTATGGTTCAAGACTAAAATTCTTCATATGAAACTGTCAATCTAGAAAACAGAGAAATAGTTTGGAGAGACACTTGTAATCCCTGTGGTCAGTTTCAGTACAAAGGAATAAGGAAAAAATCTGAAAAGCAAGACAAAGATTTCATGAAGGCAACCTAGAAGAGAGGTGCAGAAAACTAGGGATAAGAAGAATTACTAACCCTGGTTTGTAGCAGGGTAAGTATCTGGAATAACTGCAGGACTTTGGGGGTGCACCCTGAACTGCTTTCTCTCAAAGATATTCTGCGAATAGCCATCATGTAAGATGCATTTTGTTAGGTACGTTTTTTTTTTTTCCCCAATTTGTAAATTCATGTTTCTTTTTCATTCTTCATTCTTTTCTTTTTTAAAGGGGAGGAAGCTTTCATCAACTGCTTATCTGTTTGTTTTAAACAGCCATCTCCAGAATATCTGAACCTGAGGCAAAAAGTAACAAAACCCCCACAAACCCATTCTTTCAAAAATGGTCTAGGAAAAGTGGAGACTTTTATGATGGTCTCAAAACTAAAACACTGTTTTAAAACATTGGTTATACTCCAGAGATGGGAAATAATTTGTCATCAGGAGATTTAGCACCTGAAAAAGGCCAATGGGGAGGCACTTTGCTAACTGGTAGCAACAGAGTCACATAAGAAGAGCCGTGTGCCTTCACCGTGAGGATGTCTCACACATGCCAAGAACACATGAAATGGCATTAGAGACCCATGCTTCTGCCTCAGTGTCTGCCACCACAAAACCAGCAACCAATACCAAGTCACTACAAGGTTTTATCTTTTGGGATAGTTCTGAAACGCGTGAGGTTAAGGATGCTCATTAGTTTTGTTTGCAACTTTCCTCCAACAGGAAGGGTATCATGGTAAACTGACAAAGCATTCTGTAAGATTATTCATCAAGCTCACTAAATATAGACTCTTTTGAAGAAACCACCTATGCTCATTTATATATATGTTTGCTTAAGTGTGTATAAACACACTCGCACACATCCTCCTTAAGTTTACTCACTTTGGAAAATATGAATGTATTTTCTCTCTTTTAAGTGTAAAGTTTGGGTATCATACATCCATGAAACAAGTCAGCTGAAGGCTAGTTATTGTTAAGTAGCAATAGCAGCATTATCCCAATTATATATATCACTGGACACTGTAAGACTTATTTACGTGTCTGTTGCTTTAATAAAAAGAATCATGAAACAGGAGTCCTGTAGGTAGACACTGTTATGAAAATATTAACAGCATGTGTTAGAAAATCTTGACACCAAACAAAAAACTAAAATAAGCAATGGCTTTGATAATTCTAAAGAAAAAAGATGTTTTTAATAGACTAAACAGGAGAAAATAACTACCTCACGGTGCGATGTCTGAATATTGCGGGTCTGTTTTATGGCCTCTTCATAACGAGGAGGATCTTTTGTCTTGGATACTGTGTTGTTGAAGAGGGATTGTTGAACAATATAAGGCTGGGCTTGAGATGGAGAGCCAGGCTGCGTGAAATAACAAAATAATGACTAAACAATACATTCCAGTGAATTCAAGATGTATCAAGTTCTACAGATTATCCTATTTTGTCGTACCAATCTACATATTTACAAATAACAATAGCATAGGTAATCAGAGGGATAAAATAATAGTTTCTTTCTTGCTCACACATACATACATATATGTGTTATTAAAATCTACAAAACATTCTTCCTCCTTGAGTGAACTGCAGTATGCACACAGTCACATGCTATTTAAGAATAATAATATAAAACTGAACTTTATGGAACATTGTTGGGCTAATCTTACCTTATTAGGAGTAGCAGGTCCATTCTGCACAGAGGGAACCTGATTACTACCAGCGTGAATGTTAGAGTTTGATGTTTTATTAATAAAAGACTGTGAAGGTGTTGTAACCGGTGCAGTCTGATAGGAAAATACTGTATTTGATGTGGTAGGTGGAAAAACCTGTAAAGGATTAATACGTCAGTCTTAAGTTGTGGTTTTGGTTTTTTTTTTTTTCATTAATAACGTTGGGTAAATCACATAAATAAAGTTTAAGACCTTTTTTTCTTTTTTAAATACTTGCTTGCTTAAATTCCCTATTAATGGAATGTTATTTATACTGATTTTTTCCCTCCAGTGGAATAGTTTGTAAATCTAGAAAAATTACTCTTTGAAAGAAACTTTGTGCTGTGACATGCTTTCATTCATCACTGGTAACTAAAAATATTTTCCTGCAGTTTTCCAGGAAGCATGAGAAAGTGTAATATAATTTTTCCGAAATACATTCAGAAGAGTATGGAACGGTTTAATACAGTATGCATGATCTCCCCACCTCGTGGACAGTCAATAAAATGAACTTATTTGTGGCCTGATACAAACTAGTGTATGTATCCACACTTATCCTATGCTGCCTGCTTTAAGACAGAATGGTTTGGTTTGTGCCATATAATTCTAATTTCTTTTAGCTACAGATATCTATGAGTAGTGAGGGAGAGGCAAAAGATATAACTGATGAACCTTGGATATCAACTGTGAATTTGATTACTGGTATATAAACTTTTTATTTCTTCAACTGATAGTCCATACACTCATTGCAAATGATTCCAAGCAGTATCCTACTTCTCCTATTTTTACGTTAAAGGGAGAGGAAAAAGAGCTATGAATGTATGAATGCATAAGGCTGTTCTTTTAAATTCAGTATCACTCCCAGATACCTTTATGACAAAGGTGTGATGAATCTTAGATCAGGGATGGAGATAAAGCCAGGATAAGCTTTGTGGAGTGCAATCTGAATACCAAATTAAGTCTGCTGTGGGAAGGCTTAATGCAGTTTTTGTTAGCCTCCTGGATCATCTGTGTGAAAACTGTTGTGCTTTCCAGCTGTCTACCACTGAGGTGAATGGCTGTGCAGATGTCTCCTTATTACTGAATGAACTGAAGAACAAGGGCCGTGCGGTAGCTAGAATGTGAAGATCTTGACACCTCAAGTGTGTAGGAGAAAATAAATGGAATAATCAACTGGTTTGCATAAAAATCTGAGCTATCTGAGAAAGTCTAAATGGATTCAAAGGAAACTTGTTCTGGAAAACAACTATTTATGGAGGTGATCACTATTAGGAAGACCAACTTCACTGAAAAGTGTTAAATTAATAAGTAGCATTACTCACTCACAGTTCATTAGCTCAATCTGCCTGCTGAAATATCCAAGCATCATGAAATGCAAACAGCAGACAAGCGGATCTAATGCTGAATGCATGAAGACTGTCCTGATATATCGTATCACGTCAGTATTTTACATTCGGATGTAAAAACCAGTGCAATTACGCCGTCTGGTTTCCTGTGTAAAAGATGGCAGTAGATGTGTGAGAAAAACAGCTAGGATAGGCAGGCTGTTCAGCTCCAGGACAGCAAGATGCAGACTAAAGTCTGCTGAGAACTATGTGGTCTCCATGACAACTGATCTGAATAGGGGGAAAGACCAGAGGGTACAATTCTTGGTTATCTCCTGCAATCATTTCAAGGAACTTCTAGATAGCAAAGGAAGCAAACTGCTAGTCTTTGGAACAAGTATGTGCCTCAGGATGACTGGAAAATTTCTATATGGGACCTGTCAAATTAGCAAGGTAAGATTAGCCCCTCACCAAATCCCAGAGAACCTAGATGAAATCTGCTTTTTGGATATATGCCAGTTTTGACTTCTGTAGGAATTTCATATCCTTGAAATTAAACTGATTGAACAAGCAGTCTGAAGAGTGATGATGCTCATTTAGGTGTGTTCCCCTTTGTTAGCCAGCTGTCTAGAGAATGGCAGGGCATAATCATATATCTTCTAAGATAAAGTCTTACCTGGAACAAAAGCCTTAGCAGAAACAGATTAGAGGACACTGCACAGGTAGAAGCCCCAAATCACATCACAACATGGGTTTTATGATGCACTTTTGTAAACTGAAATATAAACTTTGAAGGCTGAGATATTTTGTAACAGTTACATAACATACTGTAAAAATTACCCTCTTCATCTTGAAATTTCGGTTGTTTCTGAATTATCCTTTCCTTGGGGCAGGCTGAAAAACATTGTTCTCCTAAGTGATAGGAGCCTTAGACTCGATAGCCTGATAAGGAAGCAAGAAAGGTCCAAAACCAATCTGTGAGCTCGTAATAATAGAGGTCAGCCTGGAAGAGGCTCAAAAGAGGACAAAACCTTTTCGTTTGTGATGACTGGTGCTGATGGGTTGATATCAGTTACCGTATGAACATGATTGGATTGGGACTCACAGCTGTGCATCCAAGTGCTGATGAACATCTGTTTTGGAATGGGAAATTTCAGAGCTGATTGTTTTGGGTAGAGAGGCAGAGAAGGATATCTCTCTGAATCATTCCCTGCATTCCTCAGGAAGAGATGCACCATAGGTATAGTGGGGTTTTGACTCACTAGAATTGCTACCCTCAGCATCTGAGTCCATAGCTTTCTTCATAAGTAAGGATGAAATCAACAGGGAAAGTAGGAAAACTAAAAGGAACTCCTATAAAAGAATAAATCTCTGAAACCATAGGCAAAAGCTTTCTCTTAAGAACTGCCTACAAGAATCTTCCATTTTGAGCCAGTGGCAAGCAAGAGAAACTGACTGGAGTACCTGGTATACCACTTGTGCCAAGCATAAGGAAGAACGTAGTAAGAGTGGTGCCATAAGAGTACCATTAAGATAAAAAGTCTTTATCCTTATGTATTTATTTGCAACTGAAAAATAAAGTCCTGCACAGACTAATATTTTGGAAAGAGAAGGAGTTCCAAGCCCATTGTATCACACAGAAAAACATGGTACACTCATGTTAGGTGACTCGATCATTTATATATGACGCAGATGACACATAAAAGATTCTAAAAGCACTGCCTAGAATTAGATTACACAACTATTTATCGTAATGCTTATTGCTATCCACAAACCTTTCTGATTTGTTGGGTCTGACCAAGTGCATGCTGCGTGATGGTATTTTGTTTTGATTGTGGAGTATGCATCTGAGGTGCTGTCTGGACCAGGCCAGAGGAAGAAATAGGAGCAGGTATTTGTGATGGGGTCTGTATTCCAGCTTGTGATTGAGCCTGAAGGATGAAGATAAAATATTTGCATTATTCGTATCTTACAGAAATTACATCATGTAAAAATCTATTGCACAGATTATGCAGAATAGCAATAGCAAGTATTCTGGGAAGGATGAGCATGAACTGTGTATGAGACAAAATTTTTACTCTGTTTGGTACTGGTGAGTTCCCAGCTACAAGGTGACGTTTATTTTGCCAACAGAGTTTAAGAAAGATAAAGACAAACTGGAGAGGGATCAGTAAAGAGCAATGAAAATATTAAGAGATAGAGAGAGCATAACCAGCAAGAAAGGACTATAAGAACTGGGTTTGAGTAACCAGAAAGACAAAACTGATGATGCAAGAAAAATGTTGTTTTTAAGGAGATCATAGTAGTTCTCAATGGCCACTGAAAGGCAAGCAGTGTCTAACCTCAGGAAAGGTAGCTGGTAGTTAGGAAAACTTTCTGCAATATCAGTGAAGTGAAATACCAGAACAAGCTGCTTAAGGTTGTTACAGAATTCTAGCAGGATTTTAGACAAAGATCTGTCTGGGTGTGTAGCTACCAGGAATAGCTCTTGCACTGTGGACTGTGGAGCCCATCCCCATCAGAATTTTACAGTCCTCATAAGTATTGCTAAATGTGATGGTGCACACGCTAGCACCAAAGCCTAGGTCCACAACACGCCACAACACCCAAGTGCACGCTGGAGCTGAAAGAATACTTTGCTGGCACAATAACCATGTGGGTGGCAGGGGATTTCATCTACCTATGTCCCAGTAATGCCACTGGGAAGTATATGCTTAATTCTACCTTAGACCCACAGGTTAAACTCTTTCAGCTTGGTCAGATTACTCTTATACCTCTTCATTTATAACCTGTCTTGGTTTATGCTGTATTTATTCACTGTGATACTACCTATAATCAGCCTAGAAATAATATTTGTGTAACCATGGTTTCTTTTTATAACTCCACTGGAGTTCTACAACCCAGCATTCACATTTTTAAATATAATGAGCCATCACCACACAAGGAAGTTCAAGCACGCATTTTGCAAACAGGTATACCTCAAAATAAAGTACTGGGTTTGTAGCTGTCTATTACAATTTGGAGTTAACAAAATATGGGTATATGCTGATATAAATCAAAACCAACTGTGCATGGAGGCAGTACAGGGTAAGAATTACTTTTCAGGAAGGAGTATCTGGGAACAAAAGTCGCAAAGAAAGCAAGTACTAGAAGAAGTTATAAAGAGATTGGCTCTTAAGTTTTTCTACTCTTTTCCCTAAAGCAGAAACAGGCTAAGCCTGATTTTTAAGTTAATCTTACAAGCAGCACATTTACCTATTTATGCTAAATTATGCAAATAGCACCATGCAGTATACATGATGAAAAATAAAAACACCCTTACCTGCAACTTTATATTTCCAACTGGTAGCTGCACTGCAGTGGTAGAATTCGGTCCCTGGATAGACAGCGGAAGGAGAAGCTGTGCAGTTCCTTGAGTAGTTAATAAAGCTTGAGGTTGGGCAACAACTGCAGTTTGTGGCTGCCTCTGTGGGTTAACATAAAATTGAGAAATGGCATTCTGAGGTTCAGCTTTGGCCACAGGTATCTCCTGCTTGATAACAACCGCCTTTTTGGCAACTGGATTCTGGCCACTAGTATATACCGATTGTCCTAAAGAATGACTAGCTACAGGTACAGATTGACTTGTACTAGAGCAGTCAGTAAGAGCATTTTCATCTTTGACAGCAGGACTGAATTGCTTCTGTTCCAAAGCAGTTGAGTTACCAGAAGCCTGAGACTGTTGCTGTTGTCCCCGTTTTTCAACCTCAAGTTGCATTTTCAGTACTTCCACAAGCTTTTGCTCTTGTTCCAGTTTCCTTTTGAGCTCTTCAATCTGCTTTTCTTTCTCTTGAAGCTTGCGGTCCTTTTCTGCTACATCGAACTCCATGGTTGAGATGCTTCCACTACTGCGATTCTGATTATCATCACTCATATTTGCTCTTAGTGGCGAAGTACTTAAGAACTGGGATGGTGACATCATGGTCATCATTTCTGTGAAAGTATCTGCCATACTAGTATCATCTGTGCTTAGACTAGATTGTTCTGAAGGAGAGGGAGATATAGGCAAAGGAGAGCTGATGTTTTCAGTATTTACTACTTTGCAGCCAGGTCCAGTAGCTGTTTTTTCTGGAGGAAAGCTGGATATCGTGTTAGCCACTGGCTTATTTAGTGTTGCAACAGGAAATGCCACAGTCACTTCCCCAGTGTTACCTGTGGCCCCAGTAGAAGTGGTTACTGTAACAGAGCTACTAGTAGCAACCCCATTGTTATTAAGATCTTGATAGGGTTTCAGACGCTCAATAAGATCTGTTTTTGTTCCAGATACTGGTAATCCCCTCAATTTCAACTCCATTTTAAGCTCCGCTACCTGAAATAAAATAAAGCACAATAGTAAAAAAATAAAAAAAAAATAAAAAAAAAATTAAAACTTACTTATATACATTCCACCTTACTACATCTTAGTAAGAAAAATTATTTTTCGGCATATTCGCTAGTTATTACACCTCTGGGTTCTGACAGCGTGCATAATCCGTGAGCACATTTCCATGACCTGCTACTTACTTTCATTGTTTAAGTGGCTGAAACTTTAGTAGTGTTCAGTTGTTGTACAATAAATAGCAGCAAAGTTATGCTGATTTTTCATAAATATTCAAAATGGGAAAATGAACATACAGCTCCAGTTCTGGGCTAAAAACTTCTGAAGCAAACCTGTACGCGATGCAGATAAAAGTGCAGATAAAAGCACTGAACACCAGCACGCTGAACCCCTTTGTTACACCATCAAGAAAGATAGATCTATTTCTGAGAAATTTTATCAGGTCAGTTGGAAGATTCAATAGACCCATCAAACACAAGGCTCTCTCTCTAATTAGCAACTGAACAGTTACAGCTAGGTGCCATATGGATTTCTTTTACAAACACAAAAAGTATAAGCAGTCAAAATTAATCTAATTTCTGATAGAAATATGTTCTCAATTTTCCAGTAAGCTTACAGACAAAGTGAAATGAAAATGTGCTGAGTGTAAATTAGTTCTGTGCTTCAAAATGTCAATTAAAAAAGAACAATGAATGGCTTCTGTTTATGATATGCATACACCGCATCTAACTGTAGAGTGTTTGGGCTATATGTACGTTAGAACCAACTCTAAAAGAATAAAAGGTAGTGACCTCAGTAATATTTCAGTACTCTGCCAGTCTAGAATTTTAAATTGTAGATCTTCATGATTTGGAAATTATGAAAAGTCACAGCAATCCATGTGCATCTCGAAGAACCACAGCAATTTTATGTTAAATAACTGTCTACCTAACAATGATTATGAGCTGTTTCCCCCAGGCTGGTATCCTCTACACTTGCTTGAGAGTGCACTCCAATTTTTCTGTTTTTCAACAATGCATTTCTGAATTCTTAATCAGAACTGATTTAGATGATTTAGTGTTAAAACCACCACCAGCAGATCTCCAAGTATGGCTTATGTTACTGTTACCACATTAGCAGGAATACCAATAAATTATGCAGAAATGGATAAGTGAACAGCTTTAATCACTGCAAAACACAAATTCAGGTATTAACTTAAATATCTCAAAAAATTAATAGTTAATAACTTAAAAGTTTGAAAAGCTTATTTCAAACACTGTTGTTTGAATTGCATTTTATAGACTTGTTTCATATTAAAAGATTGGCTTTAGCTGATGACCACACATTACTGTCTTGAGAATCTGATCTTCCAAAACCTCTCTTTTATCCCTTCAAATCTAAAAAAAATACTCACTCCCATCCCTCAGAAACCCAACACGCCTTGGTAAAGGAAGGGAGAAATTAATAAACTTCCCACTAGATGTCCCTACTCCCCCGCTCAGGTTTGGCACATTCATGTAGTTGCTATTGAAATGATCTGAATGTAAACCCCCACAAGCTTCTTCAGATTAACTTTCATTAGGTCCCTCACAGTATTAATTCCTGGTAATGTATTTCTGAAGGAAGAAAATCCTCTGCAATGCCTTCATATTACAGTTTAAACAGAGTTTACACAGTTATTTATAAACTTCAAGAAGCTTTTATGAAATTTAGTGTTCATTTTCAGATGATGTGTTGAACCCTGGTAAAAAGATCTCTTCTTTTCTATTCTCTTTTACTAGTGTTATTTCTGTGTTGGCTTTATAGCAGTGACCTCTCTGAATATGTTATTATTAGGGCATCTTTTAACTTATACTGCTTAACTAAACCTCTTCACTGATATACTAAAATTGTCATAAGGAAATTACTGTTCCAGTGTTTGAATCTGCCTGGGCTAAAACTTCACATGAAGCGCACCTTTGATACCTAGTTTGCCCAAGGTATCAAATTATGCACCTATGCAATCTGTCCGAAATTCTTCTTCTAATGCTTTGGGAAAGAAACGTAGTTTCTAGAACACATGCCTGTGAGGAGGCTAGGTCAAAACAAATATTTAAGTCCAGAAGAGTTGTGTATGAAAACTTTGACAACATTGTTCTAAACAGTTAAGAGAAAAGTACAGTTTTCATTGGTAAATAATATCCAGGCTTATTCTTGACAGTAACAGTTTGCAAGTTACAACCACCTACAGCGATGCACAGGAATGGACAAATCCCTCTTATTTTTTACCTTCAAGTCATCCAAGCTTGAAGGTAGAGGTCCTGGTTTCCGGCTAGGAATATTACTGTTCTGTCTTGGTGAGCTGGCAGCTGATGTTGGTGTACTGTTGTTCAAAGTGTTCAGTGGCGCATTCCCGTTGTTACTCTGTTTGTCATTCAGTGGCCTTCAAGTGATAAGAAAAAGGAGGAGAATAATGTCAATGCTAAATATATTTACGTTTTCAATCAAGAAGCTGTGATTCTGAATCTAGTCTCTATCAAGTTCATGAACAAATTTATTTTATTTACAAATACTTAACATAAAACATTACCATTAAATATTTTTAGTAAAACAGCACAGAGAAGAAAACATAACAGTGTGTGTTGATATTTTATTTTTTCTTCAGTTAAGCGTACTAATTTATGCTTAATGGGTTTTATTATTGTCATGGCATCCCTGAAGAATACTATGGACTGCAGAATCAGTTTATACAAATTAATCATCAGCTAGGGCAACTAGTTACTTTTTTGTTTGACATCAATAAAAAAAGCCCACAATATTGAACTCTATCGATCAACCCTACATACACGTCCACTGTTCATATATAGTAAGGACCAATGTGAAGGCAATTTACTCTGAAGATGACGCATTTTTATCGGCTGTACTCATAAGAAGAATCTCCTACAAGGATCTCAAAATAATTGTAAAAAAATTAAAAACTCCATCATTTACACTAGGTAGCATAAGTCAGCTCTCTTAGTTCGGTCAACTGATTTATGAAGAAACGTTTCTGAAATGTCAGTAAATGGAACATAAGAAGCGTGGGTAAGCAGGCAGAAACATCTCTAGTCCAAATGTTAGGATACATGGTAATTATAAATATAACCACAGATGGTATCTTTAACTTTTCTAGCCTCACTTGCTGAAGAAAAATAACTCAGTGAAAACTCATTTAAAAAAAAACAAAAAAAAACCCAGTTGAAAGTAATTTGAATTTAGGGTTGTGTGACTGGCATGTTATACTGTAAGCACTTCTAGGAAAAGACTGGTCTTAGATGGTGAGAATGAAAGTCTGCAGATAGTCAGCTTCTCATTCCGCTATAGGGTGCTGGCAACTCTTTGAAGATTTAGTTTTCTGACTGCTTCTATCTATTAATCAGAAATTATACTTCTCACTGTTAAAAGTGCTAGAGATCAACACTGATGAGGAATTCATAAGCATTAGAGGTGAGGCTATAACCAACATAGAAATTTTACCTAATTTAAAATGACTGTTTCTTCTTATTTGTAAATTGCAAAAATGTGGTCTGTGAAACTGATGTAAAAAGACAGTAAAAACACAACAATAGTGCGTGTCTTTGTAAAAGCCATCGTCTGTAACCTTCTATTCTGCTCTGCCTACCTATGTCATATTTGAGTGAAAATGGTGTCAAAACTTGCTTGCTTTCACATAAATGCTTTTGAGTTTCAAACACGCATCTGATGGGAAAAAAAAAAATGCATCTGACAGGTAGGAGGTTCTGTTTCCCTGTCACACAAAAATAACTAGGACCACTTAAAGGCTTATCAGACTTCAGGAGTATTTTAACAAGAGAACCACCTTATCACCTTGTTAAATGAGGCAAATAATACCCACGGTGATGCATATTGCCATTTAAGTTTTCTTGGGTTCCAACCGCCTCTTAACATTTGCAAAACATATGTACTTCTAAAGCACAAAGTCTATAACTGATGCACGAATCTTTTCTTTAAAGAACACAATCAATGCTTAACATACTTTAGCGGTGCAGGTAGAATTGTCTGGTAGTTGTAGTGTTGTTGCTGTTGGCTCAGGATCTGCAGCTGCAAAAACAGTTGCTGCTGTTGTAGCAGACGAGCATAGTTGGAGTCCATCTGTGGCTCGTTTTTCTCACCTTTCTGATCAGGTGGAATATATTGATGATACTTCAATTTTTTCACCCTTGGCTTAGGTTCTTTACATTTCTTGCTCCGATGCTTATCATTTGGGTTCTTTGGGTGGCTTTGCTGTTTACGGATGGAAAAGATTGAAACAACTATAACTGACATCTCATTTACAAGCAGTTACTCAAGGTACAAAGATAAAGCATACAGGAACGCATTTACTGTGAAGAGTTGCTGAATACAATTACCCCTGCAAACCTGCCCAAAGGATCGCTTACCATCCTTGAACAGTTAACGTACTCCAGCTGGCTTATACTGTGCACAAGAAGGGGTCATCAAATCACAGTTTGTGAATGTTTTTTTAATAGATGGCACAAATGAAGCTAAGGGATTCTGCTAGTTATGACCTGTCACTGCAAAGAGACATTCTTCTTAAACAGTTCAAAGCCACTTAGCACTTTGTACAAGCTAGTATCCTAAAGTCCATCTGTAAACACGTGCAGGTCAGAAGTACTTACAGGTCTAGATTAAAACAATGAACAGACAGTCCTATAAATTACAGGATTACTCTAATGAAACTTTCAGCAGTACCCTTATTAGCAATACCTGCGCATGTGGTAAAACTCTCTTCCTTTACAAGCTCTTTAAATTATTTTCAGCGAAAAGTTGAAGGCAGTTACCTAGTCATACAGAAGGTATCAAAGCAGAAATCCTGTGTTGGTCCATGCACACTTATTACACAGATAGCCTGTTTTGGGGAATATCTGAATTTGTCATTATGGTCCTGCATTAAGTAAGCTGGTACAAGTCCAGTGATTTCACTGGGTATAGCTAAATTTATACTAGAAATTGACTATTAGAGGTCATCCTTGTAAATTTACCTGAGAATTAATTTCATGTAGTTAGGTAGAAGTCTACATACATATAATCATTACACAGGTGAATATCTTTGGCACAGTTGCTGAAATGAAATATTATAGACATCTTCTACCACAACCCCCTCTCTAATTGTATTTGAAAAAGCTTTCCATGCTGCTGGCTAGGTCAGCGCAGAAAAGAGAACTGAGTATGTTCTTCTGATATTCAGATACAAGGACACAGTAACTTCTCTCATAGTGCGTTCTGCTTATACAATAAATGAACTAAGAAAACAGTTGCGGAAAAGGAGCAATGCTGTTCACTAGTTTGGTTACAGGTAGACTATGAATGCGGTTGCCTCTGTTCCCATTAAATTATTCTCCATACAAAACTATATTAGAAAAGATTAATTTCACCAATAGAAAGTAGAAAATCAATATTGCAAAAATCTGTAGTCCTTACTTCTTAAAAACTTCCATGGCAACGTAATGCATAGTTCTGCTTGAAAACTTTTGTAAACTGTACTGTAAGGACCTCTTGAAATAATGGGCCAGTCCCGGTGTCCTGGTTTCAGCTGGGATAGAGTTAATTTTCTTCCTAGTAGCTGGTATAGTGCTGTGGTTTGGATTTAGGATGAGAATAATGTTGCTAACACCCTGATGTTTTAGTTGTTGCTAAGTAGTGTTTACACCAGTCAAGGACTTTTCAGCTTCCCATGCTCTGCCAGGTGCACAAGAAGCTGGGAGGGGGCACAGCTGGGACAGCTGACCCAGACTGGCCCAAGGGGCTATTCCATACCATATGACATCATGCTCAGCATATAAAGCTGGGGGAAGGCGGCGGCAGAGGGGGGACATTTGGAGCGATGGTGTTTGTCTTCCCAAGTAGCCCTTACACGTGATGAAGCCCTGCTTTCCTGGAGGTGGCTGAACACCTGCCTGCCAATGGGAAGTAGTGAATGAATTCCCTGTTCTGCTTTGCTTGCGTGCATGGCTTTTGCTTTACCTATTCAACTGTCTTTATCTCAACCCATGAGTTTTCTCACTTTTACTCTTCTGATTCTCTCCCCCATCCCACCGGGGGAGAGCGAGCGAGCGGCTGTGTGGTGCTTAGTTGCCGGCTGGGGCTAAATCACAACACCCTACAAGTGTTAGTGGTTGATCTTAGCATACAAAAGCTTTCAGTAAACAACCCAGTATGTTCTCCTGAACACTAATAAAAGTTGTTGTTAGTTATAGGCACTATAATGTTACTCGTGTATTTTTTTCATTAAATATAGCATTGGAAAAGGACATAGATTAAGAACATAGTCCTCAGATGCCATTATTTCAGATACCTACCTTTACTAATGTTGGCCCAGGCTTTGCTGCAGATACAGTATTTGTGGTCAGGGTAGTTGTAGCAGTAGAACGTGTAACGTGCTGTTCGATTGCAGAGGGAGTTTTGAGAAATTCAGGAACTGGAGAGGTTAAAGGTGGATACTAGTATTAAAAAAATATAAGGAAAAAAGAGAAACATTAAAAACATCCACCATCTGAATAATTGAAAAAAATGTGAAACGGTTACAAGTTACTATCATGTCAAATTCACAAAATATTTTTAGGAGAAATGGTGAAAACAGGACTCTCTTGTGTACATTTGGGCACACTTCAAATATAGCAAATAAGATAAACTGGTTTCTTACCTTGACTTCTTAGTTTGCATTTTAACTACTGCATGTAAATGTATCCAAAATCTGTTTTTACTAATACAGGATTTACTTCTAGTTTCACCAAAGCAAAACAATAATTGATTTTAATATAAAATTTTTGTAGTATATAATAATAAATATTTTTCCAACATTAACATTTTTCTTTATCATTATTGTTGTTTTTTCTGCAGGTAAAAAGAATAATAATCAAAAAGGATTTATAACAACATACAAAAAAAGCCCTCAGGAAGGGCTTTGTTTTCATAACCTTTACACTGTTGTTTTAATTTGCAGAATTCTTTTCTCCTTTTAACATACATGAAAAACAAATAAAGAAATACCATGAAAACATTTTCTGTCTTTCTTACAAAATCATAAAAAAGAGTTGGAAGGACCCTCAGAAGTACCCGTTCAAGTCAGGAACATTTTACTTAAACTGCTCCTAACGTGTATTTGTCTCTGGTTGATATCCCAGAATCAGATTAAGCAATTGATGCCAGTTCTTAACTTTATAATTGCAAAATTCTTCTAGAACTGACAGCTGTCATTAAAGTACTTTTGCTCCTGGCATAAGGATAAGAAAGAATTCTTCTCTTCAAGGTAGTCAGTCAGAATTACAGGAAAAGGTTATGTCAAATAAATTTATTTTCTTGTTAGCTTTACCAAGTTCATATATGAAGGCTTCTAGAACCAAAAAATTACAAATTTTAAGAATATAACTAATTTCTATACTTTTATATGCAACTAAGTACAGAAAAATAGGTCAAACAAAATTTTATTAATTATAAAATAAAGAAGATATAAGGGTTAAAAATAATTAAAGGAAGAATGGAATGCATTGTTAGCAGAGATACCACCACTTGTTATTACTCCACTTGAAGCAACATTAAAATTTGACCCTAGACACACTACATGTATACTGAAGCAGCCTACTGAAGTTACAGAAAACACTCCTTTATTACTACAGAATTCAAGCTGTCACTATTTTCTGTCTGTGAAGTCAGAATCTTGTGTACACAAGGAGAATCTTACCACCCAAACTAGTACAGGCAGAAAAGCCTCTCTTTCATGAAGGTCAAACATCCACATAGGAAAAAACTTCTTGTTTCAGAATGATCACGCAGCAGCAGAGGAGATGTATTTTGAAAAGACAACTTCCTATTGTATTTTCACGGTAACCGCACCTCTGACTCTGCCAGGAGGCGCATTTTTTCTGTATTTGACAATTATATTACTGTGTAGGTACAATCCAGTAGCCTGAACTTTACTGAGTTTGTTCCCTTGCTGTTACAAACATCATGTGTGTAATTTCTTCTATAAACTTAAGAAATTCCATATAGGCTTAGGACTTTTTTATTATTATTCTTTTCCTGGCACTGCCACGCCTACCAGAAAATTCCCATAAGTTTTCCTACATAATAAACAAACTTCACTGAGCTTAACTTTGTAATATCGTTTTTTTCTGTGCTGAAATTGTTTTCTGATTTAAAACCTATTTCCTTCTGTAGTGAATATCCCTCTGATGGGATATAGACTCTGCACATAAACAGATCTCAGCCCTTGTTTTTCTAGCTACACAAATGAATTTTTATGCTTTTCTCAGAAAAGAGATTTTTCATTCCCTGATCATCCTTTCCTGTTTGTGTTACAGTTTTCATTAGTCTTTCTTGGATATAAGTAACTGGAAATGTTTAAGATATTCCATATGGGGTCTCACTGACTCCTTACAGTGGCATTAACACTTCTACTGGAATCACTGCTTCTGACATACTTGCAGTTTTACAGAGGAAGTACAGAGTAGCTCACAGTCACTTCACTGCTGACCGCTGCACCCCAACTGTCTTCCTCCTCAGTTTTCTCTTGAGTCAGAGTCCCCGGGTTTCCACATTTCTTTTTCATGGGAAGGAGAGGTGTTGTGTATTTTTCTTTTTAAGAACTATTCCATTCTATTGGAATTCCATTTCTCTCCTAAAAGCCAAATCAACCGGTTCTTTCTGCATAACAACAATCTAACTCTGCTGACTATGCCTTCCAACTTTTGTTATGTGACCCATTCTTGTGTCAAGGTTGCTAATGGTAACATGAAACCAGAATGTCCCCAAATCAACTCCTGCAGAGCACTATTACCAACTTCCTTTCAACCCTATACTTCCCTCTTTCTGTCTTTGCTAATCTCCATCTTCTCCGGTTTTGCTAGTGTTTAATACCATACAGTATTAAATCCAGACAGATGAGATCAGTTATATTTCCATTGTTTAAGAAAGCACTTAGATCACCTAGTACAATATTCCTTTTATAAAAGCCCATCCATTTCCTTTATATTCCTACTAGTAAATATCTTTTTTCTTCAGAATACATTCTAAAGCCTTGCATTCTAATTAAGTCAGATGGGGTCCTTCTTCCTAATTCATTTCTTCCTGTGCTCTACTATTCTTCCATGAGACTGTACCACAAAGGACTTACATCAGTTTGCTAAAAACACTTGGTACACATTTTGCAACTTCATGTCCTGGTTCTTTTGTATTTCTGGGATGGCAATTACCAAGGTGCCAGTCTGCATGCACTAAGCTCTCTGACTTTTGCTTACAATTAAATTATTATAATTTTCCCTTCTCTCTCTGTGTTTCTTTTACACATTTTGCAGCGTCTCCAACCATCAGCTGCCAACAGGCGGCTATAGCTAGCTTGCCGTAACCCATCTAAACCGTATAGCGTTTTTGATCCTTCTGTAGTGCAGCCATCCAGAGGAAAAGCTGATACTGCTTTACTAAATTGCAAGATTTAATATGCCATGCCTGGCCACTGAAACATTGCACACATGCCTGTCTTGAGGTTGTGTCAGTTTATGGTGGCAGGCTAAAGATATAAATGCCTCTATTTTTATATCCAACTTTCAAAGTGTTTGCTCTGGAAAGCATCCGATATCTACACAGTATCTGTTACTTGCTGGACTTGCATAAGAATTGACAGGTGACTTTAGAGGGACTTACCCTTTAAAAAAGGGTTCTGGGTGCTGTTATTCCAACATACTGCACTCCTGGTGCTATCAAGTTTAAAACGCTTATTCTAGTTATAGCAGTAACATTTAAAAAAAGCACTTAGTTTGTCTTTCAATCAAAGTGTCACGTACGGTATTACCATAAAGCACAGGAGAATTCTAACGATCTCATGATTTTCACTGGTTCTTAAGTTTTCTTTTCCTGAAGTCCCATCTAAAAAGCATTTTAAATGTTTGATTCTTCAGCTTATTCATTACATAATCATTTACCATTCATCATTCTGATCCTTCTTGAACCCAAATAACTTGACTTCAAACATACTATTTAGCAACCCTTTATAGGCTATGAAAACAACTCCATGATGACAGCCCAACAAAACTCTTTAAAACGGAAAAGTTAGAAACGTTCAAAAAAAAAACAAAACAAACCACTCAATTACAAAAACCCCACCTTTTAAATTTATATTGCTTGAAATTTACAGTGTTAAATATTCTCCTCTTGCCATACAGCAAATTACTTTTTCCTTACATTAGCTGTTATCCTCAACTAAAAAGGATTAATAGCTACATGAAATACAAAGCTTTTTACAGACTTCCCAATTTTACCTGAAAGTGTTAGATGAGGCAATGAACCATGTGTATCATTTACTTGATAGATTTTTAAGTTCAAAAAACTAAATTAACAGGTCTCAACTTCTTAACGTGGTTACTTCATAAAGTAATGTAAAGATTATTTCCTTTGAACAGATCTTCTATTTCCAGTTACAGATAATATGGTTTCTGGACCTTTTCTTGTAACTGCAAACAAGCATCTATCAGGTCAACAAGCAACAGTGAATATATTAAAACAGTCATTATATTCTCTCATCAAGCAAAATACTTCAGATGTTTTGAAGATAACTGTTCAATGTCTTCAGAATTGTGAATACCACAATTTGATCTGTTTAGAGTGGTGTGGTTAAAATGCCTAATCCTTACCAGATGCAAATACATCAGGTTAAAGCAAGTTTTAGGTCATCAGTCAACGAGAGCTGAAGGTTCTCAAAAGTTATGTTACGTCCTCTGAGGCCTGGAAATGCGTGGAGGAGGAAGCCTTGAAAAGAATTCTGGCTGCACTCTACTGTTTTCAAAACAGTCTTGTATTTTATGTTGTAATAAAATGTAAAATTTGTCAGAGGAAATTAAAAGAATGAAGGAGCAATTTCCCAGACACATCTCCTGTAGAGACATGCTGTGCTATTATTCTTTATTTCAAAAGGAACAACAAGGTAAGCATCTGCTTTATTTTGCAGAAGAGCAGCTTCACATTTTAGATCTGTGCACAGAAGCGTCTGTAATATGTTATGAAATCCATAAGCAAAGGATTGAAGCTCTATCTGAAGTGCTTTTTCAAACAAGTTCAAGTGCTCTGTTATTTTGTTGCTGCAGTCATGTATCTATTTTACGCTTCCTACTTGAAAACTTTTTGGCATGTATTGCTTTGAGTATTTTTATTTAACTCTCCATTAGGAACCTAACTCTTTACTCAGGAATCTAATTTCATGTGGTTTGTTTTCAATTTATTCAACACAAATTACATTCTCTCGACATGAAACCCTATTCACATCTTAATCCATATGCTAGGAAACAATGAAATAAAATGGATGTACTGTACTTTGTGTCCAGCATTGTTTTTGAATATGAACTTTGCAATACTTTTTCTGTCTAGTCTAGTGACAAGAAAATCAAGGAGACTAATTCCTGATCCTGAGCTACTCAGTTGTCAAGCATCCATGGTCATTAAGACAATAACATCTTTGGAGCATGAACAATATTTATCTCATATTTAACTGTTTAATTTTACATTACTTTATACGGTACGAACTCAATACTCAGTTCTGTCTTATCTTTTGTTCGTGTCTTAATTTATAAATTGCAGCAAGTTCCCTATGTAGAGCCCTGGCTTTGCTACGAATCCTCTGAGAGTTTAAATATAAAAATAAATGCATTTTCCAAAAGAATGCTTAATAAAAAGACAAGCATGAAAATAATTTGAACTGCAAAGTTATGCATCTTTTTCTCCTTTGTGTAGTGGAGAAAGTGATGAAGGAACACTCTTAGGAAGTCCTGAACAAAACCCATTATAGATTACAGTTGATGAACATTAACCTGAAGAATATTACACATTTATAGTAGTACCATTCACATGTTGGTCAAATTTTGATACACACTTAAATTCTTTCAAAACAAAGTATTTTAATGTTTGTGTTATACAGGCTAAAACAACTTGTTTTCACCAGGTACAGACTTGCATGAAATGGAAGTTAAAGTCCCAAAGCTTTTGAATTTCCATCAAATTCACACTTTCTGCTTAAGGAATACTGCTCAAATTAATACAAAACGTTTCAGCTAATTAAACAAAAATGACAACATTACTGAAATTTCTGTGTTTGCTCATACATGTGTGGTATATTGATACCAAGTACACAAAGCTGAGTGCAATATTATTAAACTGATGTAATTTGTAAGTCACTTCATATATATAATACTGTGATGAAAACCCAAGTCTTTCTACCAGATAATTTATTGTGATAGTAATATAGCTGTTTTCATTTATGTACCACAGGAAAATGGGCTTCCTGGGAGAAACAGTAGTTCAGGATCCAGGACTTTTTTCTAGCACACATAATTTCTCAGCAGACGTGCGTAAATTTGATTCAACAACTCATTCAGCATTGATATGAGGCAAAATTTTTGTTACTCTTCATTTCAGCACATAAACACAAACTCATGGTTCCTCTAGACAAGTATAACTCAGAATATAAGCACAAGTTGTCATTTACTTAGCTCTGTCAGTCTCAAATGACCAAGCTGTTAATGAGTGGAAATGAGCACTGTTAAATCTGGCTAGTTTGGAGTTGGCCGACCATTCAAGCTAGTTGCCATCAGACAATGTATGATGACTTTGCTTGCCTCTCCCTCCACTGGAGCCTTAATTTGCGCCTCTTTCTCCATCCAGAGAAAAAGTTCCATGGAAGTTGCAGAAATCTAGTTAAAAGCAAAGCCTTCTTCTCGTAACTGGGCTTAAGTTAGTGAGTTTAAAATTACTAGCTGAGGTATGACAGAAAACATCATAAACAATCTATTTAAGCTAAACATAGTAACCTTTAAATAAATACGTATATCTCATTGATGAATAAACTTACTGATTAACTCAAAGGTGAAGATAAAGACCTGTGAAGCAAGTGCTGTACAAGATATTCCAGAAAGCATCCAGATAACTGTATGATTATGCATATAACCCTGGGTTTTCAGTAGCTAATAGAAGATAAAAGAAATTAATTTGTAGCACATGATGCTTGTTTCATTACTGTTTTGGCAAGTTATTTTACATCAGCACTTTTATAATGTGTATAAAGATAGGGCAGGTGATGTTACTGTCCATTTCAAATCACAAAACTAAATTGTTCTAAGAAGAGTTCTCTTTTGAAAGTCATTTTTGCAACTCTTGTGAAAACAGTCAAATGTTTTCATTCAAATCCACTGTTCTTTAAATCCTCACGCATTTAAATGCTCTACTATAAAGACGTTTTATCTGCCATGGCAGACTTAGTTACTTTCCTTTTCTTGTAAGTAACTCAAGAAAACCTCACAGAAAAATCAACATAAAGGTTACTTTCATTTCTTAAATAGTAAATTCCTTAGGCAGTATTTTAAAACTATAGGAGAGAACATATAACTTATGTGGGAAACCTTACTTTTAATGGACTTTTCTGGAGATAATGGAACTGATGTCAACTGTTGTTGTTTCAGCTAAGTTTAATTCTAACGAGTTCAAGACCTTGCCCAGAATGAAGACAGACATTAAGTAATCAATAACAACTGGACTAAACCACAGATATGACCTTTTAAACAACTTCTGGGAAAGCTGTAGATCTTCTACGGGCCATAACGAATTTCAGTGAATTTATGGCTTTACTACAGTCTGTGGGAATTTCATCATTGCCAACAGCTAAGCCTGGGTTCTAGTCTATAGACTCCCAAACAGAAAATGGAGTCCCAGACACTCCTTTGCAACAGCAAATGTACTCATTCCATGTGAAACTATGCCCCGTTTCTATAGTGCCAGACCAAACAACATACTGTGAAGATTTTGTTTCAACATTTAAAAACTGTACCTGTGTTGACGTAGCAGCATTTGGTGTTATTGGTGATGGTGAGTCACTTGTTTTTGGCTCACCAGGGGAAGCTGCTGAACCCTGGGATTCTTGGCTGGCTGGCTGATCTGGTGATAAAGCATCACTGCTGTCTTCATCAAATGAATAATCATCCAAAGCTTGAGGATAATTCTCTTGTCCAACTGCTAGAATGTTTACAAAGAAACACACAAACCAGTTTTTTTTTAGTTACACAAATGAAATTTAGACATTGGTGGCAGAATTAGCTAATTACTAGAAAATGAGTTTTCAGCACAGTCTAAACATATGGTACATAAGTATTTATTGTGTTTTTAATATAACGACAGCCATATTAAATCATATTCAAGGAATCGATAAAACTAAGTGCATAGCAGAAGTTGTTTTAATAAGAGATTAAAAGGTATGTTCAACGTATGCGGAGTGCACACAGATACCTATGACAGACTGAGTAAGGCCATAGATGTTTGATTATTTTGTAATAATTTTTATTATGAAACAAATCTTTTCAAAGACAGTATTATACTCCAACTATATAATTCTAACTTAGTTTCAAATAAAAATAGGATAACTTTAATTAAATGACGACCGAGTTTACGACTCAGAAGCTGAAAGAATAAATAGTAATAAACTTGGAGTATGTTTTCTTCTGGTGAACTTCACCCTCAAAAGTTAAATTATTATTTTCCACAATACCATGCAGATAACAGATAGAAGCTGTGGGACTTCTACTTGCCTATAATAGCTTCTTTAACGCTGGAGTCTACAGGAAGAATATTTTTTTCTACCAGTTCCATAGGGCCAGGCCTCTGAGCAATCTTCTCATTCAGATCATCTGCCAACCGAGCTCTCTTCAGCTTCATCTGAGTGGCTTGTAGTGAAGGCTCTGCAAAGGTCTCTGAAAAGATATATTGATTTAAATATTCTGTTCTGTCTTTTCCCCAATTTAAATATTCTGTTCCATCTTTCCCCCCAATCTTCTGTTCCATTTTTTCCCCATTTTCTTGTCTTTGCAGTAACCATTCCACTTTTATCAAAAGCAGGCAAGTATTATTCTGAAAATTCTCAAATTAATAAGCAAAAATAGGATTATGTGAGCAGATGTTGCTCATCCCCCATGATCATGTTTTTCTATAAACATAACCTCTTTTTTAACAGCAGTAATACTTTTTGTAAACATTCATATAACATCTAACAATAAAGCAGGGAATATAAAATAACAAATGCTAATTACAATCTGAAGACGGCATTTGCTGCTCGAATGGTTTACCAGTGTGAGCTATGGTAAAGGTTTAACTAATCCATTGATTTTTGGATTCTCTCTTGACAAACATCTTAAAAAGTTTACCTTTAAAAATAGCTTCTAGCAGAAATTTGAGTCTTCAAAATTGTATTTAAATGGAAGTACGGAGATAGGCTGTCAATATGGATGTCATCTATAAATATGTATACTCCTATCTGGGTTTAGTATCCAAATGTATGGTCTGAAAACTAACGGCTATTAAACTAACTTGGATTATGCTTATTTGGTAGGATTATGGTGAAACACAGCAATACAGCCCCATTCATGTAAAGACTATTGTTTCAAATGACCTGAGCAACAAGGAAAATAACAAGGCAGGGTGGATATCAAGTTTATTAAAGATTGTTTGGGGTGGCGGTGCTGGGGAAAAGTACAAGGCTGTCAGGTTATTTTAGGGTATGAGTAGAAATTGAAGCAATATAGACACTACATGTACATACACCATGGTATAATTACCATTATAGAATAAAAGCAATATACAATTGCAAACAAATACACAGTTGAGAATACTTGCACTGCCATATATGTATCTATTATTATACAGGTTTAGAATACAGATTACAACAGACACTGTAGAATTAGATAAGTAGAATAATAATATTTCTATTATTTAGAAATAATTCATATCAAAGCCTAATTCAGTTAGAAAACTGAGTGCATAACAGAAGTTCCTTCTAATAGCAGCTCAAAAGGTACATACAGCTGGGTACATACCTTCGAGGATGTGCATTCTGACCAGCTCAGACCGGTCCGGCCTGCTGCGAATCTTGTGCTTCAAAAAATTTTCAGTCTTTAAAGAAATGAGGAAATAGCATTAACTACTGTTTACTAGAAAAATCAAAGCAGTTTGATAAATCACTGATGTCCAATCAATGCGTATTTGCAGTTGCATTCAGATAGGTGGACATCGCTGTTAGAACATGGGCCATAGAGGGGTTTGGTTTGTTCTGTTTTTCTATCAGTTAAGCAGTGCTAATGAATTTCTATCTTCCCCAAACAAGTTGGGAACGTTTCTGGATTTCACAGAATCATAGAATACCAGGTTGGAAGGCACCTCAAGGATCATCTGGTCCAACCCTTCTAGCACAACCTAGATGAGATGGCCCAGCACCATGTCCAGCTGAGTCTTAAACGTGTTCAGCGTAGCGGAGTCAACCACTTCCCTGGGGAGATTATTCCAATGATTGACTGTTCTCATTGCAAAAAATTTACCTCTCGTGTCCAATCGGAATCTCCCTGGCAGTAACTTGTACCCGTTACCCCTTGTCCTCACCATGTGACTCCTTGTAAAAAGGGAGTCTCCATCTTCTCTGTAGCTCCCCTTTAAGTACTGGTACCTGGTGATGAGATCACCTCTAAGGCCTCCTTTTCTCAAGGCTGAACAAACCCAGCTCTCTCAGCCTGTCCTCATACGGCAGGCTTCCCAGACCCTTCATCATTTTGGTGACCCTTCTCTGGACCCCCTCCAGCCTGTCCACATCTTCTTTGTATAACGGGGACCAGAGCTGTACACAGTATTCCAGGTGTGGCCTGATCCTGTACCATCACACAAAATCACAATAGTATAGATTTGCTACGGAAATACCGCGCAAGCATAATTTACCATAATTTACCTTAACTGAAGGTAGCTATGTATTACATTCTGACCGTAAGTTTATCCCCCCTGACCTTGATCTGTGAAGGATTAAGAAAGTTCCTCTCAGATTTGACACCAATATTTTATTTTAATGTATTCTTCCAAGACAAAAGCACGTTATCACTGTAATGGTAGTAATTTTTTCATGCACTCAGAGAATTTAATATCACATACAACTAACTACCATTTTCAGATGTTAATGACAATGCCAATACAAAGTGGTTTACCCTGGCTCGCTCCAGGCTCTTTATCTGCTCATGGAATGCAGCTGGACTTTTCAAAGCTGTGAAGGAAGAGTAAGAGTTAAATTGAAAGGAAGTGATTTCCAAAATAAATATCCTAATCAGTATGTGTGTGTGGCTGTTTAACACCATCTCAGAGTTGTGTTTGCATCTGACCAGGTTTACATTTGACTCATGCTAGTTATATTCACTTATGTTTAACAGAGATGAGCAACACTCCTATACAGAATATTTGGAGTAGTTGATTTTAAGAGATATTACCATGTAACAGTTAACTTTTTCACTATATACACCAGGGTCTATTTACCAAAAGTGTTTCACCGTAGAAATTTTATGAGGTAAGGTTCAAAATGCCAAAATACTGTTTAATTTATTCCACTGTATTTACTGTCTGTATATAGATCTCATACTTGCTGTTACTAGGGAGAACTGGACCGTCCCTTAAGAACCATTTGTGCTAATTTTAAAAAAAAATTTGTAGAAGCCCCAAATGTTCAGATTAGAAAACAGAATGATGGTTAGCTGCTAAATAGCCAAAAAATGTAAAAAACACTATTCAGCTAGAAATAATATGAATTGTAGAGTGCTTCATCTCAATTGGATTGTTGAAAGGAAGTGAAATGGCAGCAGGCATGATCCATCTTATTTGCCACACTTTTGGCAGAGACAAGATACTGCAAAACAAAGTCTTTAACACTTTTTGACAGGTTAGAAGTTTTTTCCCAGGTTTCACTCAGAAAGAAACAGATCATTCCGTTCCTGAAGATAATCAACACCACAGCCCTGGGAAGGTGAAGATGCTTTAGCAAAGCAATCTGAAGTCTGTTGCATACTCAGAAGCCTTCAAGAAGAGATCAGCTTTAAGATACTGTGCTTTCAAGCTAGAATCCACAAGTGCACACTGCACTATTTATAATAATGACATAATTTTGATATGTTTTCAGTGGCTGGGGTTTTTGTTTGTTTTAAGAAAAATAACTTTTCACAGTTGAATCTTTTGACAACTTGGACCTATTGTCTTGACCCCAGTCCCATCCCACGCTGTCCACTTAGGGATTCTCAATGTTTTCTGTGCCCCCCTCATTCTGAGGCCAGGCTGATCTCCAAAACAAGTCAGAAGATGTTACACTGAGCAATTAGCATAGTCATTGGGAGCCTAAGTGGAGGAACACGAAAACATCTCTAAGGAAAGAGTTAACTGCAGGTGAATTCTAGGCCACTAAATATCTGTATTCAGGAGGATCCTCTTGTGATTCCTAAATTGATTTTAGGTATCATAAGTGCTGCTACTGAAACAACCATAGTCTCTAACAGATTGAAATCAATAAAGGAGAAAATGGACTCTGGCAATAAAGTGGAATTGCATAAAGCATGCCAGTTACTTACTTTCCAAATACAAGTGCTGTGAGTTCAGCCATACAATTGTAACAAATATGTAAATTTACAAACATTATTTGCTTGTCAAAGCACTATGATCTGCAATTAAATCCCAGTGACAGAACACAGTTAGAGGTAAAAACGGTTTACCGAAGAACTGATAATTCTTGCATAGCTGTCAAGGATGGCAGGTAGCCAGGCCAAAGAGTCAGAAGCTCAGCATTACAGAATCCTGAAATCATAAATACACCTCCAACTGTATTTATGAACTTGGTGACATTGCTGCCTTAGTGAGACACTTCACACTAAGGTGATCAACAGCATCTCAACTCTTCCAAAGACAGCATCTAAAGGCATTCATTGAATTTTTACCACTACATAATCTTTGGGAGAGAATACAAAACTCTTACACCAATTTGGACAGTTTGCCAGGTGTGGCAAGTTGATCAGGAACTCTTGGCAACTGGAAAAAAAATGTTCTAAAACCAAAACAGTTTTCTAAAAAAAAAAACAAACCAAAACCAAACAACACCACAAAACAAAGAAACAAACAAACCAAAACCCCAAAAACCACAAAGCCACTTCCCATATTCTTGGAAAGGTATTCATACTCAGAAAGGCCTAGGCACAGAAGCTTCTGCATTAGGTCATATGATCCAGCATACGATGCCCAGCCTAATCCACTGCCTCATGTCCTGTAACAACACAGCTACCATCATGCAAGATTTGACACAGAAGACACATCTGTTGGTGCATAAGTCACAACTTCTATGTGTCCTTTGTATTTGTTTGGCATCCCTTGCCACCCTGCTCTTTAAAGACTGCAGGCTTTGTTATTGATGTCCACTCATTCATATAATTCAATTTATTTCAGTAAGATTAGTCATAATTTAAAGAGAGAAAATAAAAGCAAAATCAGACTATGTCTGCAAATCCTTGCGTCTTCATCACAATGGCTATTTTAACCGAAACATTAGGTAAGCATGATGGATTTACTTCATGCTCATTTAGATTACCAAAAGGATCCCACAGGTCTTTTCACATGATAAAGTTATTTTTCATGATTCTCACAGAAATGCTTACCTTCATTATTTTATATATTCAGTTCATAATTAATACAGTACAGTAATACAAATAACTAGAAATAATGCAAGTCTTACGTGGCATGATGCCCTGGTCCACCAGCTGTTCTCGTGTCCGTCTTTGTTGTAGCCTCAGCTGAAGTACTGACAAAAGAAAACAATCATTCATTCATATGTAAGCATACTATCCCTCTGAAAGTACAAAAAAACCCACTCAGAAGAGAAAAAGTGTTTCAACTTTAGAAATATTTTTTCTATCGGTATTCAGACCTGACAGTAACCTCTAAGACACCTGACATTAAGGATCAACTGCTATTAACATAGTTTAGAGCGATTGCTTCCAATCCCTATTTATCTTGGAGTTTGCTGCTTTTTGGTCCCATCTGATAAAGGGACTGTATTTCAGACATACATCCACTTTTCCTACCAGTTAGGCCTCATAAGAGGTATTAAGTATACATCTGAATCTAGGATTTTTTTTTCCCCTTCTAACACTACTCTTAGATAACAGATTCAAGAAAACATAGTGATGTATAAAGAGTTTATACCATAAACTGCAATGATGATACAGCCTTCTTACATGTCTTAAACCAATCTTACATGACTGCACTAAGCTGAAATAGAAATTATGTTTGCAAAACATTTTAAAAGAAAAGCTGTATGTGTTTGGTTGATAGTTTTTCCTTCGGGATTTTTTTTTTTTTTAAATATGAAGGCTTATTGTGCATTTAAATGAATCTTGCTGAAACACAAGAAACTGAACAGAAACCAGATTTTACCTGGCTTATTTAAATACATCAAAAAAGTGATACAATCAGGAACAGACTTTATCCTCTCTCTGAACATCAGAAAATGCTGTCTTCCTGATTGACATATGTGTTATCATAATTATTTCAAGGACCAAATAAATCCAATACTGTCAAATTTGGAAAAACTGTTTACAGTTTCAGAGGTAACTTCTTATGTTTCATTATATTTAATAAAATGTACAAAGGTTCTCATCTTATTGTTACTGTAAGAAGAACCAATGTGACACACATTAAGTACTATACCAGTAACTGCACAAAACCTGGGGGAGGGCATAGACATAAAGGCCTCGTACTTTCAAAGATTAGGGCTTTTTTGTAAATGTTCCCAGGGGAAAAAAAAAAGATGATGATGATGGAGAAAAAAAAAAAGTAGTCGTTTGTTTCTTCTACTGTTCCCTTCCCCTTGTTTCTCTATCAATTTATCATAGTATTTCATTATTTCTTGGACACATACAGCCACTACCCTAACGTGAAACTTCATCTTTTGAACAAGAGATGGTAAAGATGCTTCATCAAGAAAAAATATATTAAAGATGTAATATTTACATTCTTAAATTCTGCCTTGATAGCTTATTATGGATGTATGATTATGACATGCTGCTCCCATTGTATTTCACAAGGAAGCAAAACAAACTAATGCATTGTCCAAAACATCAAAATGAATGCAATTTCTAAAAAATTAGGGTAAGGACAAAGTTCATTGTTTTCAAAATTTAAAAGGAACCAGCTTATTTCCTGTTCGACAGTACAGGAAGGATACTCCTCTGGCTAAAGCATTAAGACCGGGAATAGCAAGTCCTGAAAACAAGGACGTTATTTTCTTGTGTCACACAAACATTGAGAATTTAAATACAAACATTTCAGGGCAGTGGCACGGCAGTTCTGGTCAGAGTTTACAATATTGTTACACAAGAATTACAAAGGACAGAATTGGGAGAATGCAAAAGTAACAATAGTAAAATGTAAACTGATGGAAAGCCAGTCAAAATATATTGAGTTCCTCTGGAAACTTGAAAATAACTCCTTTAAATAATGAATTGTATTTTCCAAGTAATATTAAATGACTGTAAAAAGTTAACTGAAGAATTACTTTATAATGGTTTGAATTATTTATTTTTGGTCTTCCTTAATTTCACGTGGCTCCAGGTGAGCCGTGTCCTCTTCTTATGATAGCTCTTACTAGCAGATGCAAACTTGTGCTGCCTGAAGTCTTGAAGCAACAAAACACACTCCTTTCAGCAGCGCTTCCTACGTTGGCTTTGGCAGCATAGTATAGCTAGCTACATACACCCAGTAAGTTCAGAGCATGGGTAGAGAAAGTTCAAATCTTTCTGCACAGAACCACATGGGTTTCTAAGTCCAATTGGTCTAATCTGACCCAAAAAATGCAGATAAGTGTGTGCAAACACACATGCAACCGTACATCCAATTTCAAAAATCCACAAGCTTTATACAGTTAAGTGTGAATGAAGAAAAATAATGTAGTGGGTCAGGACTTAGCCCATTCCTACAGAAAACTTCAAGAAATGCACATTTCAGTGAAAATGCATTTCAAGCATACGATATAATATTATGATATTAAGCTTCTGGGGCTACTTCTAGGAATTTTCTACTGCACTAGCACAAACCACTGAGAAATTCGCTAACTGGTGTGGTGTTTACAGGAAAGCAAAGAACTCTGATATGTTCTTCTTTTGGATTCTCTGGCTTACAGCTGTAAAATCAAAACAGCTCAGAGTTAGTCTTAAAACTAAATGGGCAATCCCTTTAAAAATCTTAAATAAGTTTTACCCATCCAAATGGTGGGAGAGAATTTATAAACAGCATGGCAAGACTACCATATTTCAGACTCAATATTTTTGGTCTTGAGTAGATTAAAACTTGACTTTCTTCTGTTCTTCGCTCAAACTATGCTTCCTTTTACACAACTAGGAAGCCGTGGGAAGGGTTGAAAACCATGTACTGCTCTAGGCAGGAATCTCATCTATGCTATACAGCTGTATTTGGTCCAAATTTACACCATACTTAAATTTGGCTTTCTTGGAACACTAAACACGCTACAAATGTGTCTACCAAATCTTTTACCCAGTTACAAGTCAGTTTTAAACATATGCCTCTTTATTTCAGGCTCAAGGTCTTCAAGAAAAATGACCTGCTCCAACATCAGTTATGTCCAGGGTAGAGCTGATACACGTCATCAGACACAGTAAGTAAATCAGAATTAGTATTTTTTTCAATGCCATCACCTGGAACGCAGTGGATCAACAAGCGAATGCTGGTAATATTACAACAGATGCAGGAATTTTATCACTGATGCAAGTCATCTACTAACATATAGACGACTCGCATATCATTAAGAAAAAAATGCATTTGTGGTACGTTATATTTCTGATTTCTAATATGCTTTTTACTCAGGCTTTCTTTTTTACTAAGCTTTATCATAAAACCCATATTGTAAGTGTAGCTGGTTCAGCTATGGCTACCTAAGCATTGCTAGTATGGTGCTTTCAGATATTAGTGAACAGAAGTGGGAAAGTTAAAACAATGTTCAAATTGACCTTCAGACTATAGAATGATAACACTGTTTTGCAGAGTTGATAACAACAATTTGAAAGCCCTCACTAACTCACCAATTTGGACAGTTGGCTAAATTGGAAAATTATTTTGCAGGAAGTGCATACACCATCTACTCTATGAAACCTACTACAGACAACGGATAGTTGTTCTTCATCTTATCAGACTTATTTAAAATTCTAAAGTAGTACCACTGCAATCTCAAATGTGATGTGCAAAGCCTTCATGCAGGAAAATATAGCTTGACAGTGTTTTTTTAATAAAGTAGTTTAACTGTTAAAAGTACATACAAAGGGGCAGAGTTTTATCAGAAATTTATTGTTTATTAATTAGAGATCTGGCTTTCCCAGATCCAGATATTGACATGACTCTCAGACCATGGCTTTTCATCTTTCATATGAAAAGGATCAGTCTTCTATTTGTCATTCCACTACACCATGACAGACAATGCTCAGGTCATACGGTTGGACTGGACAGCCTAAACACATCCCACCAGTTCAGCATTTAACAATTATTACATTTTAATTTTCCATTGGCAAGTTTGTGGGAGGAAAAATCCGAAAGGCCTCACACTGCACCTTGGCAATACAAGTAAGCTAAATAACTACTCCAACACTTCTAATACGTATTCTCCTGTGTTCTCCTAAAGTATACTTTAAAAAGAGTCTCCCTGAAGTACATTCGGCTGCTGAAATTTCTTTTGGGGAAAAAAGAAACAAACACACAAACCACCCCACAAACAAAAAAACCTCAAAAAACAACATATCAAAGTTTCTCTGTCAAGGTCCTGTTCTGAACCCTTTTTCAACAGCACTAGTAACATGGAAGCGTCAGGAACATACCATGTGCGCGTCCAAAGAGGAAGACACTTTGAACACTGTGAGCGCACTGGTATGGACTCATTGAATGCGATGCAGTTCCTGTCGCTCTGCATTTGTGCTAACTGGTGTGATGTGCGTCAGAAAGGGGGAAAGGCCGTGCCTCCGTCTGACATCACACTTGCATGCAGTCCTACGCCATGGAAGCACCAACATTATAAACATACCCCAGTGCATGTGTTACTTATGTTTGTGGCTGATGTGATTTCTGTCAGTTCCTGAAAATTAATGCTGCTTGGCCATGGCCATGATAGGTGGTACCCCCTGAGGAAATGGGAGAGGGAGACTAAAATAAATCTATTCAGCAAAAAAATAGTGGTAAGAATGTACGTAGCTTATCTCTTATTTTCCCACTCGTTTCGACTAATTCTTTAATGAACATTAATTCCCCATGTAGATGATGGGAAGCCCTGCTACATAATTTATGAACGTATTATATCTATGATTTGTGGCTTCAATTATGATCAGATATTTGGCTTAAGCTTTGCAGAAAGAGTAAGAAGTGACGAATAGCCTAAACAATGTATAGTCTTACAAGAGAATATGCAGCGGACTATAGAAGGATGAGAAGAGCAGTAAGAATGTACTTGCACATAAACCATATGCGCTCAGGTTTCATGTGAAGCTTTAGCATTTTTAGCATATACATATATATATATATAACAAATAGTTATTGCCTTTCATAACACTACTTGCCTACCCATCATCTGTTAACCTACACTGGGCATCACAAAGCAAATAAGGGATGATTTTGAAGTTATCCCATGTGTATCTGGAAAAGTCATAAAAACTGTGGGAGGACTGAAAAAACAAGAGCTATAGAAAATATATAACGTGCAGCTATTCACTGATTAAATAAATATCAGGAGCTTATATATGTTACATAGTAAAGAAAAGACAGCCTGTAGCATGACTAATAGGGAAGCGCTGCAGGGGGAATACTAAAGAAGAGATGACTCATAGTTAGAAAGATGGTGTAAGAAGATAATCATTGAAGATTTTGACTTGACCAGAGCAAGGAGGTTCAACAGAAACATAGTTGGATGAAAACCAGATGTCTGCTTTTGCAAACAACTCCAAAATCAAGAAAGTTTAAAAAAGTTTGGTGTCTGATTTTATTTTTGTTTAAATAAACACTGAGCGGTTGAATACGTTATTAAAGAACAGAAAGTTTCTAAATAGGAAGTAGTTGTGAATAAAAAACCTAAATATATTATTTTAAAAAGCTGAAAAAAACTTTTGTTTTTCTAAAGCAAACAGATCAGTAAAAAGCTAATATTTATATCTTGATAAAAGACATAAGGACCTAAAATACTTTTAGCCCCCACAGCAGCAAAAAGTAAAAAGCAGAGATGTTTCTAAGAAAGAAATGGTAACACCTGTACATGAGTTGCATAGCTACATCTAGTCAAAGAGGAAATTTGGCTTATGGGTCTGTGTGTCAGAGCAGATGGTCATACTACAGTCAGTAATGACCTTAATACTGTCATTGTAGTTAGATAGACTGAGCCCTACAACTGAGCAGGAACAAGTTACAGACTTGTATCCTTCTACTGGAGATGAACCTGAAGGGAACAGGAATGAGGTTTGTGAAAAGCTCAAAAGGAAATGGGGACCCGCAAAAAGCAGCTCAAAGAACAGCCAGAAAGATATGGAATATGGGAGTCATGGAAACTAAATCACAAGTTTTCAATAAGGAAAATGTGATGAAATTATCTTCAAAGACAAGAATGAATGATGCGAGAATGGAGCACAGCTTTGCACTTTTGGCAAAGAATTACTGATTTATTTCAGTGAGAAACTCTCTATAAAATAGAATGCAGGTTGGTTTAAATCTAATGTAATTAAATCTGATACAGACTTTGCTTATCATATATATAGAAATCCATATAGCAAGAGATTTCTAGAACAGTCCGTAACACACAAAGAGGTAAATCTATTAAGGATGGATGAGACAGGAGGACACAGCTTCCAAAAAACCTAAAAACCACAGAGTCATTAGCCAAAGTTGTTATACTGTACTATTTGTTCTAGTATTTGTTTTTGGGTTTTTTTTTTGCCCCCCCCCCCCCCGTTATTATAAAGAACTGTTTACAGACAAACCAGTGTGGAACCTGGGGAAGGGCGAATTCAAAAGACATGAGGTACTACAAAACAAAGTTCCCCATGGGGTGGTACTTACTCAAACACTATGTTTAACAGATTGTTCTTATCGAGGTAAATCCATTCAGCTTGTTGTCCGATAGTTTACCTCTCGCTTTTGTACTGTTAAAATCAGGCAGTTACCCGCATAACATCTAAAATCATAGCAGATGATCTTCAAAATAAAGGCCCAGAATTGACAACGATTTACATATGTTAATACACTATTATGTCAGTAATACTGTTCCTGATATTTAAAGTGTATGTGCAAAAGAAGGGCTATGTTAACACCACTGAGCAAATCTAGTTGCTGAAAGACGGCACAAATATTTCGCACTTCACATTATCTGACAGGAATCCCCCTTCACACACTGCAACTCTAACAAATTGTCTTTGAACGGCTTCTGAATAAAAGCCATGCACAGAGAGGTCAGTCAAACTCCTGTTTTGACTGAGGGGGGAGGAAGGGTATCTTTTTTTATTTTCAAGTCAGTGTATATTTTAAGATTAACATTTTAACACCAAGTGAAGAGATTCCAAAATTTCCATGTGTTTTCTTCAGTCAATAAAATGATCATTAAATCTTAGATAGCTTATTTAATACTTACTAACAAACCCAAAAAGCATAATCCCTCCTCACAATAAGAACGTCTGGTTATCTGACTCTCATAAAGTCAGTAGAAGTCTTCTGACTTCACTGGAGGTATAGATTTTTCACCACCTGAAAAACTAAGTGCCAGAGGCTGGTTCTCCCACTCTTATAGTTTCTTCTAGTGTTAGCATACCAGGGAATCAGTGCTTCTATACGCATGGGAATGGAGATGATGATACTACAAAGGAGAGGTTATCTGTTAACCAGTGCACTTTATTATTTTGAAGTATTTCTCTACAGCACTAATTTTTAAAAGTTAATGGCCTCCGTTTTCAAACAGTGAGTACTGTTCAGGTTCACATACACTATGCCCTAAAGGGGCATAAAGATTAAGAATAACCAAAGCAAGCAGATCCTCAATAGCCTGAAGCGCTCTGCTGGTCTGAATGCAAGAAAGCTGGCACAAATAGGCACTTAAGCACGTACACATCCCGTTCTGTATAACCCTTTGAAAGGTAAGAAACTTAGAGCAGGCCAGTCAGGTCTTACTCAGTGTGAATGGTAGAATAAGTGAAAATAAAGTGTATTATTAAATCACTTAGAACAAACAGCTATTATCAAAGTTGAGCAAGTGATTTCGGCTACAAATCTGTAATTTGTATCCTATGGAAAAGATGTCTCAAAGTTGTACTATATAATCACAAGCACTGGAATGTAAAGAGGCCAAAAATAAATTGATAGTTGTCCTGCAGGAACAATGCTATCTACACTGATTGACAAGCTTTCACCGCTGCTTCTTGTCTTGAAAAGAAACAGAACTCATACTGTGCACAGTTCCAGCACTAATAATTCCACATCTAACACAGTTAATTACATATCCTAAAAATTTAAAATCAAATTTAAATTTTATCTTTTTATAGAAGGTACTATGAAACAGCAAATAGTTGTTGACATTTAACAACTGCACAGATGAAACAGACACTAAACCATTGAGACAGGGTTCATTAGACAGCATGCAGTTCTTTCAAATGACAGCAAGAAGAAAAATAATGCAGCAAGATATTTTATGTTCTGTATGTAATCATCTCATTATTTCTTCCAAAGTTAAAATCCAGTGGATATTAGCTATTTAAGCCCTTAAAACTGCAAGTAAAAATGGGAAAATGTAATGTCCAACATTCCTGCATACTCCCTCGGAAATTTCCAAGAGCGGTAGAAACTCCAGTGCAGGCTGCTAGGCTGGCTGCCATGGAAACAGACAGGGCTGGAAACAGGGCCGTTTCCTTTAAATTAAAAGCTGTTACACAGAAAGCCTCCATTTCTTTCTGCCAGCTTAAAACAGCTTTTATGCAGCCAAGGTCTCTAACACGTTGAGGTTGAAACAGAGCGGCAGATGTTAACAACAGACCTTCTAGTTGCAATGAAGCACTGCTGCAGGAGATGAACTTTTCTATTGTATCCGCGATCCGAAGTAATTTGTAACTAGTTATTTGGCATCAAGGCTATAACATTAACACAAGTTCATGAACGGCAGGGTGGCAGTAAAGTAGAAGAGAGTATTTTATCCGACAGTAGGTGGACTACACAAGTGATCTAAGCATCGGCTTTGTATTAGAATTCTGGACCAACCTCACAGCACAGGGCAACAGTTACAGAAGTGCAGAAATAGAGTATCAAGTACTTAACTCTGTGCCTCTCTCAGTTGTTACCCTCACACCCCCAAACACCATCTGCTTGGACTTAAAAGTTTATATAGCATTTTCTAACCAGTGTAATTTACACTAAGTTAATGTTCCAGAGACAGATGTTTTGCTTTCTCCTGAGTTGTGATTGTTTCTCCCTCAACTCTATATGGGGTGTTGTACTCTATAATTCATTAAATGCTTTATTGAGACAAAAAAAAATTAATCTTTTCAACTAATATTTGTTCTGTGAATAAGACTAAAAATTGAATGAACTAAATGTTTTGTATAATAAGTAAAAGAAAGAGCAGGTGATATGCAAGGTACACATTTCAGGAAGCTTATGGAATATGGTAGCTAGTTTGCACCTGGCATTACTCATTCCACATGGTCCAAAGTCAGAAATTTGGTAATGTAGCGTTCTTTTCATTTATATGGCATGTCAAAGAAGGAAGGAAGGAGAGGGAAAAGCCATGAAAATATTTAGCTACCTGTAATTTGTTGGAAGTGATTCTAAATAAGTTGTACAGCATTTTAAAGATAAAATGCATTTAAAATTGTGGTACCTCCCATCAGATAGTGATACAGCAGGTTAAATACTCTCAATTTTAAAATAAAAATAATTCATCATTAAAGAAATCAGACATCATCTAAACATGAGTGAATGTTATATTGGGTTCAGTCTTCAAAACTTTCAGCTATGCCAGGGTATCATTGAAAAAAAAATATTTTACTTATTTTTACTTGTGTTTATAAAAATCTCGTACTTATTTTTATATACTTTTAATGATCTTTTTTCCATTACTGTATATGTGATTTTTCTGCTAAGGCTATATCAAAAATAATTAAGAAAAGTTAAATAGCCTCTGATGCATGCTCATTTTAAGCAATTATTCAGTCATACTTTCATTTCAGCTTAGAAATGTTCTGCATAAATGCAAAGCATGTGAGTGGAGACTACTGAGGGCCATTTCAGATGATCTCTTCAGAATTCTGGAGGAAAACCCTGCAGGACCTCCAAATCTTTTAAATTATACCACTGTGATTTAAAGCCTTTGTCTGTAAGCCAATAATAATGTACACATAACTGCTTCCAGAAGTAACATCATCATACTGAAAGTCGAAAACGAAAAGCTAGATGAGAAAGATAGCTAAATGTAAACTTAACATTTAAAACAAAAATACAAAGCTTAACAATATCATCAGCTGAGAAGCTTAAATGACTAGGATATAGGGCAATCTGTATTGTATGCTATTGCTATTGAACACGTTGCTTAGAAACAAGCCAGAACATACACGAGCCTCCAAACAAATTACCAGAATGTCTGCTGGCAAGAATATATATATATATATATATGCATGTATATGTAAAAAGCAAAATCTATACTTCTCACAATTCTGTTTAAATCTTTAAAATCAGAAAAATCACTACCATCTTGAGCGGAAAGCCTGAATAAACTAAAGCTTACATTTCAAGTATCCTGTAAAATTGCATACCTTAAGTACATTAACAATAATTACATTTTCTAAACCTGCAAGTATTCGTCTGCTTAGTACAATCTTCTGTTTTTTTAAAAAATAATTTGCATTTCCTCAGATACAATCAGCCAAGAAGTGTTCTGTCAAGGGACTCATGAAACTTGTGTTCAAATTCTACATCTACGACAGACTTGCTTTGTGATAATTTGGAGCATATTACATTGAATGATGACAGATGATTTCCAGCCAAGCCCTCTCGAGAAGCTACTACCTCCATTTTCCCTGCTTTTCCTAGGCACAGTAGAGCCAGCAAATAAAATGCACACCCAAGCAGATCCTCCAACTCACGAGATTACACATTAATTCAAAACACCGAGGAAGGTGGGTTTACACTAAGATGCCTGACTGCGAACTGGGATGTAAGCAATGGCATTGTGTCAACTATGCCATGTAGACAACAACATCAGATTTCTGCAGATGCTTGCTCAGTGGATGAGTCAGATTGCTTACAGTGACAGTGAAGCTGCTGCATTAAAAAGGACTTTGCCTTAAAAAGGCTGAGGTACATACATGTTTTGTTGGATACTTTGTGAAGGGAAAGAGGAAACCTCCACCATAGCAACAAAACAGACAGTGGTTTCAAAGTGTGGTTTCATAACATAATATGATCTAAGATAGGATTACTGATGAAAAGACAAAGGTCTCTTCCTCCCTCCAACCCCAGCTGCTTCTGTTGCATCAACACTGGCAAAGATGCAGCCTGTCAGGTCAGTGCTCTGATCTGGCTGAAAACGAACACTGTTGAAACAAACAGTCTTCAGTAATACCTGTTCACTGATCCTTCTCACTTCAGGGTTGCATAATTACTAATGCCGACACAAGAAAGAGGCTGGCAGTAAGCAGGGTAGGGCTGCATGAGACTACACCTACTTTTGGCAGCAGCAGTCTTAATCCTAACCCTTTATGAAACCTGTAAGAAATCTTGTAGTTGCCATAGCAAGTTTCCTTAGGACTCTTGGTTAGCGAATGTATCCTCTAATTCTATACAGATTATATACAAAACCAAATTAATACATTGTGGCCTTGGCTTAGTGAAGTATTTAAGAATGTGTTATTATAATGGGATTACCACATATTTATTATTCATTTAAGTGCTACACTGGAGAAGAGAATTTTGCAAAATAAGTGCTGATTGATTTGTAAGACACAGAATTATCCCAGTGTCATTAAAGAGACTGTTTATGATAGATCATCAAGATACATCAAGTTAAGAATTTAACACAGCCTCACAGGACCAGTACACTGAATTTATAGTGCTTCCTTTATTAACTAAGATGACAGGAATAATAATTTTTTTTCCCAGTATTTTTCTCATTATCTGTGTCTCAAGAAACATACCTGATAGACTGCCACTGATAAGGGGTCACAAAAACACCTCTAAACACCATATAACAAAACTTAACACTTTTTAAAAAGAAAAAGAAAAATCAAAACCAACAAAACCAGCAAACCAGCAGTAGAATCTTTAAGTCTAACATGTCACGGCAGGAGAGCGGTAGAGGTTGAATATCACCAATACTCAACATGCCATCAATAGCAGGAACTCTGTTCAATAAACAATTCTCATGCAATATTGATTTGATTGCAGGGGAGGAAGGGAAGAAATCCTTCCTGACTAAATCTGGTAATCTATTAACCAGACAGGATGAAGACATTTCCAGTAAGCACCTGAAAAATCCCTGTGCTTCACTCATTCCACCCTGTATCCTGTTTCTAGTACTTGTCAGCCTCCAGTTCCTCACAAAACAGTAAAGTTAAAAAGCAATACAAATCCAGGAAAGAAATTATGTTTCAGGGTGGAAAGAAAATTTCCTTCCTGGTTAATTTTTTTCCTTACAGTAACCTGCAGGCAACTGGTATCTTTGAAGCCCAGATTAATATATGAAAAATATGGTGCAAACAAACTGGGATCCAATCTCCCTTTAAAACCCACCTGAGACAGCACCATACTGATTTGTTTCACCAATTTAATACTGTGTCTTCAAGAGTTCTGCATGGTCATACACTCTTGCAGGAGCTCATCAATCTTTATATTAAAACCATTTAGGGTACAAGGCAAGACTTCCTAAATTCACTTCACTCCTCAGTTAGAAACTTTCTAATCTGCAACCTAAATATATTCCTAATATATGCATTGTTGATGATACTAACTCTTTCTTACTAACTATATGCACAATGATGTCCTGGTTGCATTCAAGACTTTTCACTTGAATTTTCTAAATGTTTTGGCCACTTACTTGACATTAGAAGTCAATGCTACAGGAATTTCTGAAAAAGCTGTTTAGTTAGCACTGTATTGGCCTCAGAGCCAAAAAGTATTTTTGTTCCTTGCTCAAACAAAAGATAATTTTGATAAAACAGATAAAATTAAGAACTGTTTTCACAGAACAGACAATATGTAACAATAACATATGAGTTGTTTACGAGAAAGTAGGGCAATTAAGAGGATTTCCTCCTGTGCTATACGATGCTATAACGTGTGTCTTCTAAGAGTATTCATTAGCCTACGCAAAGAAAAAAAATTAGCCTTGTAATCTAACCTTCCAATGCTCTTAATATTATTTTGCTGAAGACAGTGCTGGGATTTATGTTTCCATCAAAAGTCTCTTTCCTTATAAAGAAATACTAAGTAAAAAAGGAACTGCACCTAACAATTCTCATAAGGTACTCACTGCTGAAATAAGCACACTGTACTATCTCTAGATTTTTAGATTTATCAAACTGTGCAAAACAGATTATGAAGCAAAGGCTGTAGCACCTTCTGAATTACTTGACCTCTATGTACTTCATCTGGGTTTCCCAACAGAATTACACTTTTAATTTTTGCAGTTTTAACCATTTAACCATTTAACGGTTGATGATTCAGGTAGCAGAACCAGTCACACCATCATCTGAATTAAAGGAAAAAGAAGGGGGGGGGCGGGAGACAGAATGCCACAAGCTAATTTAGAATATACTGTTCTGTAAAATAAGAACTATGTTATTTATAGTGTTATTTACATAGGATGAAATTAACAACTGCAACTGAACTTTTAAAAATCTACAAAATACCTGAACTACACATTTTGTAACATTATAAACTGAAAAGGTGAAGCTCTGTTTTAGTCTCTCTAGATGCAGATCAAGCAGATTTGCAATATTTTCAATAATTCATTCTATATACAAGAAAGAAAATGCTTGTTTTTTCTAAGCTTTAGAAAGAGGAAAGGCTGGAAGAGGAGATCCTGTAGTCAATCATACTCTCAAAAAGAGGTTCATTATTTTAATTATTAGGCTGCCAAACTTAGGAGAGAAAAAAGGATAAGCAATATTCACTGGGGAAAAGTGAAAATGGAGAACAGGTACTAAAACAGAGAAAAGGAAATAAGATAGTAATTGTGGAAAACAATTATATCTTCTTTTATGCACTGAATAATTTAAACTCTAAAATATTCATGAATTTAGACTGGAAGAGTGTCCCATAATTGCAGGTTTTTTGCTACTCTGACAGACCATCATTATTGTAACGTACATTTTTTTATCCACTTTCTACATAACTGACATATTCAAAGAAGACTGAAGATAATGATTACTGCGGTTACTTATTAGCCTACCTACGCTATCCACCATGCTCATTTTTTCATGTCTTTCTCCCCTTTATTTCTTAGTAGCTTAGATTAGTCAGGGGTTTTTTCCTACAGTGTTTCCCACAACAGAATGCTCACTCCTCTGTCCCTCTCAACTTCCTTGCCTTCTTTCTGTGTCCCTGTTGCCCCACAGAGCTTCAGAGGTAGCAGCAGCAGGTTTAACTGCGCCTATTTGGAGGTGCAAGGTGCACACCATGAAAAAGAAGCCACTGTTGGCCTTTTCTCTTCAATCACTGTTTTTCAAGCAGTACTTTCAGGCAGTAAAGGAAGCAGAACTGTTAGGCGCTCAACCACAGCCACAGGCACCAACACTCAACTTATTATCTCTCTTTCCAATCAATAAGAAACCTTTGGTATCAGTACATTATATAAAAATCAGTGTTTTCTCAAGCCCTAACTTAGAGCTAAGTAAAGGGTTTTTTAAAATAAACTGTCGGTTACTGAATTCAGTAATGAATATGGGCTATCTTTTTGCTATTTTAAACGTTATTAAGATCCAAGTTTAAAAACAAACAAACAAAACCCCCAAACAAACCCAGCATTTAAATTCTGAGAAAGGCACGATCTCATGTAGAAGGGGCAAAACCAGCAGTCTTGCCACAACACCCAGGAAGAAATCTCTGAATCACCAGACAATCCAGAGAGATCTGGAGTAAAAGCCAAGGCAGAGGGCTGTAAAGGGAAGTAAGCAATTTTGTCTACTACAAACAGAGTTTGTTTCTGACTGATTAAGAAGTTGGAGTTTGAGTCCTGAACTGCAAAGAGCCTGGTGTGTTAACATACACCGGTTAACAAACTGTTGTGTGCAGAGCTGGCAGCTGACCTCAAGAGGTCTCTTCCTTCTCCTCCTTAACACAGGCCAGCTAGAAGAATACCTCCAGCTAGAAAGATTAAGACAACTTCCATGTCTCAGCAGTATTATTGCCACAGTCTAACAAATACTACTTTAGATGACTCTGGTATAGTACCATTTGTCAGCTTTAAATAACACTCCAAATATCTTCAGACTATTGCTATTTTACAAACTGATGCTTGTGCATTGTATCAATTTAATGCACAGTCTAAAAACAATCATTTAAGGAGACATAACATAATTTGAAAAGCATACAACTGGAAAGCAGAGTCAAATCTAATTTAAAGTGTGAGGGGAGAAGGGAATTCTAGAGATAGGCAGATGAGAAAAGCACTGTTGAAAACGAGGTGGTAACACATGTCTAAAACTAAAGGTTTGTGGGGTTTTATTTTTAATAGTGTCATATTTAATGACATTTATTTCATTATATTTATTTCAGTAGTGACATTTTGAAGCATTTTGTGCAATATTTACAGGACAATTTTGGAGTATTTCATTAATTCAGCACTAAATGTTACTCTGAAAAAAAGAGTACTTAATTGCTCATTTTTCTTCATACTACAACTTCTATCAAGCTAGCATCATCGTTATTTTAATAGTCTCAGGTAAATTCTAAACTTTGCTTTTAGAAATCTTTTTAAGAGGGAAAACAATACCTAATTTAATGTACAAAAATTCTTCCCGACATACAGCATTACACCACAAATGCTGGGGAACTGAATCTGCCCAGTACTTCTGCATTTTCTGTCCCCCGACCAGCAAGTGACTGACCTTCCTTGAGACTTTTCTGGCTGTTCACCTCAAGGCATTCCTTCTCCTTCAGTGGCTTAACATCTCCTGCAGGTAAAATCTCGGAAAAGCCCTGTTGCTGCTTCTTGGAGCTATCGATCATGATGAGAATCCTTTAGAATGGCAACATCCAGCATAGGAAAAAAAATATTAATTTGTCACCAAGCAGTACGCTCCTGTCCCGAACACTGCTTCCAGGTCCCTTCTCCTAATAAATGACCAATTGCGCCTTTGTGCAGCCGAAGAAAGCAGCCATCATCCTTCACTTTCTAGGTTGACCTGCGGTACGCTCAGTGTGCTTTGGAGCCTGTAACTCACTCAGACAGCAGGCACAGAGCCTGTGAAGCAGAACTCCCAAATCCCACCTCTTTTCCCAGACAACCACTCCCCCTTTTCCTTTAGTTGTGCTTGCTTCCTCTGCACATTCGTGTTTCAATATGCGGCTTGATGGTCAATCATCTGACAAAGAATGAGTCAAGCAGTTAAAAATAAATCCAGCAGTTGCTGAAGGAGCAGCACTCGCTGATACCTAAGACAAACTGCTGCTGAGGACTCTCTCCCTTTTCCCCCTTCCCCCACTACTCTGAACACTGCTGCCGGCAGCAGAAATACTTTATCTTTGCCTGACTGGCACATTCATTACTCGTTAAGTTTCACCAGTAAATAAAGCTGCACATTGGCATTTGAAAAAGTTATGTTGAAGAACCTTCCCACCCGCCCCAGCCCCAGGTCTTGTTTCAGAGACATTTATCTAGCAGAGGTAAGTGAAAAACCATTGATTTTTTCCATGTCTTTCCTTGCAGTATAAGAGAAATTCTGTTCCTTGTTGTAAATATCTAAAACCCTAGTATTTTATTATTTTCCTTTTTGCATTACAGTTACACATCTCATTATTCCCAGCAGTTTTAGGAGTATTTCCTCCCACAGCTCCTGATCTGCCATTCTCTCCAGCATATCCCATTTATCTTACATGTGTCATCAACTTCAGTGTCAACCTGGAAGGTTCTGGGGAAAGGGATCCCCTCTAATTATCTGGCATTGGCCATGAGGGAACAGCAGACTAGTTTGCATTTCATGTACTTAGAGAAAATAAACTATACATAATTTTAAGTAGTCACTACCTGTCAACAACTAACTCTAGCAGGTGCATTTTCCCTTCCGTTTGGCCTAAAAATGCTATCATTATACAGATTTTCCACACCCCTACTTTGTATTTTAAATCCTTCAGCCTGAAATTATAAAGGACATCTCCACTCAGAAAACTGTTTCACTTTTATGGCATCAGATTTGAAAAGATCTATCTGCAATAACAAACACCTGATGCAGAATTGTAAAAGTGGAAACTAGGAAAAAAAAAAAAATCATCTTGCCTCTTTGGATCTTTCTACAAGACAACCATTCAATACCGACTCTTCACCTTCACAGTGCAGTCCCGGGGCAAGCAATTGATACCGTGGGGTGTGGGGCTGCCTGACACAGCCAGCAGGACTAGTAAGCCTCTCCCTACCTCCCTGCTGCTGGGAGAAGGGAGACCTACACCTACTCGGAACTGCAGATTCAAAGGAGACGTGAGCTTACTAGATCTTATCAACTTCGTGACATCTAAGGAGCTGAAAAACAGGCAAAAGAAAAACTCTCTCAGCATAAATTATTTGAGGCAGCATTCCCAGCCTAAAGATTTGTTTTTTGCACATCATTTGTATAAAAATTAACACCTTAAATTAGATTTTGCTTAAATACAAATTATAGACTATTCCAATACATCTGCCTTTGCAGTGATTTTTACTGAACACAAGAAAAAAAAATTACCATGAAAGAACTTCATAAATCAAATGAACTTCCTCACTGCCTGCAGCCAGAACACTTACTATGCATGAGGAACAATATTACTGTTGAGAATCTCCACACATTCAGGGAAAAAAAAAATCCAGACAGAATACAAACACAGACTGTTTAAGAAACCTATATGAAGATCTGACACAGTCAATAAATAGAATCTTACACAGTTATGGATATACCAGATTATAACTCCTCATTTTTCTTGTACCCACAGAGAAGTTAACAGTTTGGATGGATTAATTATATTCTAACAGTATAACAACACCTAACAGCAGAAATTGGTTTATGGGAAGGGTACAGTGCACTTCACACATTTTCTGAAAAATCGGTAATTTGGTCTGAAGCAATTTCAAAATGATTCAGAGAACAGAGTATTTAGAAATTAAAAAAATCAACATACTAATACGGAAGTGTGTAATTAAAGAACCCAAGGAGTCATAAATTTTCCTCCAATGTCATAGTTCTGAAGATAGTTCTATCCATTCCTATCTGTTTATAGTGCTTTATATAAATTAAGAGTGTCCGGTGCTCAAGTGAATGCTGGATCACAGTAACAGCAGGTGGGTAACAGCAGTTCAAGCCTTGATGAGTGTTTCTCACCTGTTCAGAAAGATGAGCTTTTGTAGCATGAAGTTCCTGCTATCCACTCCTCCCCTTTTTCAAGGGTATCCACCCCACAGCAGAATTTACAGAAACAAATATGCTTATGCTTCAGCCACTTGGAGTTAAGCATAATATTTTGTTTCAAATTCACCTCCCAGTTCAATACAAGCTAACATACGGATTAATATTTTAAAACACCTTTAAGAAGTTTGATCAAAATCTCAACAGTAAATTGCAAAATCTTTATGAAAAAAAGCAGGAATCACAGAATTTATGGGAAATAAGAATGATTAAATTCTTGGGCAGACTAGGAGAGATGAATGGTCAAAATGATGCTGTGTATTTTCCAAGTAACCAAATATTGTAGTTGCCAATAAATGCTGTACAATATTGAATAGTTGGGGCAGGGGCAGATGTAACAACTGAAGAGGAAGAAAAGATACCTTGGAAGAAGAGAACGGTTTTTGTTCAGATTCAGATTCATAGAACACCTGGACATTCTGCCCATGGAACAGTTTCTCTTAAACCCCTGCATGAAGAACGACATTTATCCCTCACATCATAAAAAAGGACTCTCATTCCAACAACAACTTGTTTTCCCAGGAACCCTGAATATACATTAATCCAACCTCAACTAATAATTTGGATATACCGGTTACTTGAGTGATCAACAATACAGTTCTACTATTTTTAGTGACAAGGCTTCAAAGAAGAAATAATCACCATGTCTCAACCTATCTATTAGAAAAGTCTAAAATTCTGAGACAGTGTCACAGGCACCCGGGGGCATCTCACAACCACCAGCTCAGTAGCTGTAGCTGCAGCACTGTAACATGGGAAAAGTGCATGTTTTTATGAGCGACTTTCTCACATTCCTACGAACTGTACTAGAAGGAACAGAAACACTGTTAGGTGGTTAGCACATTGAAGTACTAAATTCATCTGCTAACTAACAATACTCAGTTGTTCAAAGGTGTCTTCCAGTCACAAGCAGGTCCCATGTGAATCAAGGCACAGTGCCTCCTCATGATCCCCAGAGAGCCAATCCACCTGCCAGTTACGAGCTCCCTGTTCCCTGCTAAATAAAATGAATTTGTAACTCTTCTAGGACGTTTCACATACGTTCTTACCTTTGACTGCTAAAGCACCATACCGACTTCTCAGATTTACTTATGCACTTTCAAATCTGATAGTAATTTCTTAAGCTCTTGCAAAATAGCAGAAGCTCCGTCATCCGCCACCAACACCATGTTGATACTTTAAACATACTTCCTATGTTTGCATAGTATCTGTCTTGAAGGTCATAGTTTTGACATACAAAAACTGCTTTGTACAGCAGTTACTTTAATTGTTGGTTTTAAAGGATGCTAATTCCATACTTATCTTAGAAGAACTGGTGAAAGACTTCAATGGCGGGCACTTAATACTTTCCCATTCAAATTACCCGTTTTGTCCTATAACAAAAAATCCTTTAGAATAAGTATTAGTGAAACAATAGCAACTTGTTTGTTCTTTGACTACTCTAAAGGCTTTTCTTTATTTTAGCAGTTACACAACAAATAGCACACAACCCATGAAATATAAAATATATACAAAAAAAAGCTCGGGCTCTTTCAACTCCACTCAGTTTGTGTTCAGTTTCTAAAAGGCAACTGGAATTTGGATTGTAATTTGAAATTGATGGCATTATTAATAAACAGGCCAAAAAACTTTATCAAATTGCTAAATTTTCATCTTGTCTTTCTGCTGCTGACTGTGTACTTAAATACAGAAGGTTTCGCAATAAAGGATAGAGAACTACTCATTTCTAAAGTAAATATTGGATGTATAACCTCTCTGATTTGAACATGTACCTGTTTCCAAAGAGCTATGTTTAATAGTACAAATAGCTAAATGACACTGAGGATCATACAGAAACCTGTAATGAGCTAGAAACAAAACACTAGTTTCTGTCAAACAACAAAACATAAGTATCTCTTTCAGCTAAAAGAAAATCTTAAGCAGTGCACGTTGTATCTATCAATTATGGTTTAAACGCAACTACAAACAGCACCAGCGCATCAAAACCAGAAGCTGAAGTAAAAGATACACAACAAGCTTTTTGTTTCAATAAAAATTAAATCTGTTGGAATTCGCACCATCTTCAGAGTGTAGAAGTACCTCTCATTTTAATTTCCGTTTAAGTTGTATATATTGTATACAAGTGGGTGAAATGAAGAAAAAAAGGCTTCAGAATGGAATATCCCTGTCAGTTCCATAAACCAAATCCAGTAACATTTAATAGCAACGTATTGCACATTTTTAATATTTTTTTTTTTTTTTGCTTTTAATCTAATGTAATTAATGCTTTTTCTTTCCATCCTCCTGCAACACATATTTTCAAGTGTTCTGCCAACCTTCAGGCTACAGAAAAAGCATTATTTAAAGAGAGGAAGTGCCTAATGCATATTCGCCAAAATCACAATGTGCAGGAGGAAACAATGCAGCAACATTGTGCCCTCCACAGTGCCTGCTTGTCTGCCACTCAGAACAGATCTGGTCAAGTATCAGTGATCTGGTGAGATCACTAACTGTGAGCAACTTTACAACCTCATTAAACATGAACTAACTGAGCAACAATTGCTTTAACAGTACATTCCAACTCTTCACATCATATGGAGCTCATTCCTTTGCAATGCCATTAAAAAACCCTACTACAGATCAATTTACACTCTAGACAAAAAAAAAAAAAAATAAAATTAGAACAGCCTTAGATATTTCATCTATTTCACTACCACAAGAAGTGGGGAAAAAAGCTTAATTATTCAAACATCTATTTCATCTTGACTTTACGCACACCTTGACGAATTTCTTGCTCCTTTATTGTTGTGTTAGGATAATCCAGTTGTTCATCATTGCGTAATAATTTCTTCAGATAGGAAAATGGTTCTCTGACTACACAAACGAAAACATTCATTTAAATAATCCTTGCTGTAATTTATTTTATTACTTCTTTAAACAGTAAGAATGTTACATCAAACTCTTAACTTAAGGGTTTTTGCTTTGGGTTTTTTCGTTTGTTCCCATTCCCTAATCCCCCATTTGCCACTTACAATAGATTTCTATTCTGCCTTCTTGTTTTATTAAAAAACCCTTTTTTCTCTATGCCAGTAAATCAGTTCTTTGCTTTGAACACTTAAGACATTTGTCAAACAACTCAGCAGTAAATTTCATACAGACAGTCTTATGCTTGTATCTAAGATAAATAGGCAAAACCCAAAACATTCAAGTCTCTCATCTTCATATTCTTTTGCTAGTAAAATATCAAGTATATCTTTCTATTTGTTTTTTTCAAAAAGTCAAATGAAAAATTTGAGTAATTTTTGAAATAGGATTGTGTACTATGCTGTGACTAAGGAATTACCTCAGAAGGACTGGAGACTTCTCCCTATATTCTCCACTGTTGTGGTAACCAAGACCCAAACAATCCAAATTACGGTCAGCACCTACCTCACTTACTCTTCCCAGAAAAATCCCAAACACTTACAGTGACATCAAATTTATAAGTCTGCATGTTCTACTTCTCCCACTAAAATCTGCACAAATTCCTTTTACAGGAGGACATACGTTGGCAGTGTTCACTCTTTAACTGAAAATTCCCTACCATTCAGCCATGCCCATATAGACATCTAAATAAATAAATAAATATTTTAAAAGTGTATATATAATATACACAAAACTATATTTTATATATCTGTTCAACTGCATGTATATAATATGCATATATGTTTAGCTGCATATATACCACTGCATATATATATCTATATAACTGCATATATATAAAAAACTATATATAAAAATATAATTTTTTAAAGGACAATATTTGGTCATCCACCATGCTACCTACGATTTGCAAAAGGCTCATCTAGTAAGTACTGCACATCAATTACCAGTTCCATTTGCACTACATTACCTTGTTGTAGTGGCTGTATCACAAGCTAACATTTCAACTATAACATATGCAGCTAGGATTTAGTTCTAACAATTTAAAACAATTATACAGTGGAATTTAAAATTAACTCAATGTTCTTTTCTAGCTATGCATTTAGTTATCCACAAGGAATTTCAGAAAAAAAAAAAAAAAAAAGAGTCAGAATAAGACAGTTTGATCAAGAGATCTCTTTAAAGGAAAACATACTTTCCATATCTCCTGTAATCACTCAAATGCCAAGCCCTCTATAGGATCTTTTCATATATACCAGATGCCTTAAATTGAGTCAGTCACAGGTCATGTCTCCCATGTTAATCTCTTCACAATAAGCAGATAATAATAATAATAAAAAAATCTATAAATCAAACTAAAATGACAGAATGTTTGTTTAGAAGTTTACCAAATGGAATGACCCTGCTGGAATTCTTTCATGTAGCCTGTGAAAATGTCAGAATATATTCCATTTAAGAGGTCACAGTCCCTAGAGAGCTCTGAGCTTTGGCCTGTATGTCTTTTCACATGCTTTAATATTTGAAAATTGTTCCTTGTAGACACTGACTGATGCCCTGGGAATGCTAGGATTGTGGGAACTGGCAGTACCAATGACAGACTTACTGGGAAATCAGTACCTACTCAGTTTGCTCTCTCACCTCATAACAGATAAGACAACATTCAAATATTTACAAGGAGACCAAAAGAATCCACACATGAAAAGACATTTGTTTCTTCTACTGACACTGTTTGTTACAAAACAAACAAACAAAAAACCCAACCCAAACCCAAACTCCCCAAAAAACCACAGCACCCCAAAAAAAACCCCCAAAACACAGAGACAAATATATATTAATTACAATATGCTGTGTCTTCTTACAAAGGATTATTTAGTAGAATATTTGCACTGGATGTTCCATGGACTATTAAAACCTTAAAGGAAAGACAAATCACAGAATTGTCGAGGTTGGAAGCAACCATTTGAGATCACCTAGCCCAACCCCCTGCTCAGGCAGGGTCAGCCAGAAGAGGCTGCCCAGAACTATGCCCGGTCAGATTTTTAATATCTCCATGTCTGGAGATTCCACAACCTCTCCTGGCAACCATTCTTCTACATACACACATTATATATACAAAATACTGTATCTATATGTACACATACACGCATACTTCTATTGTAAACTTACATAAATTGTATACTTCTATATCTAGATAGGTCTTTTAGAATATACTTACTTTGGGGTTTTTGGTGGTTTTTTATTTGTTTTGTTGTGGGGGCGGTGGTATTAATCAGAATATCTGTATGCTGTTTTCCAGATCTCATTGCTTTCAGCTTAGTGACTATGAAACTGCTGAACTTAAGTTGACATTTCCAATTATCTTCTGTGCCAATCTATTACTTTAATCAGAACTAAGTTTTCCATTTGTTGTTCTCTAGTCTTCCCACTAGCCATCTTTTCTCCGTTTTATCTCCCCCAATTCTCTCAAGAAAATAACTTCTAAGCACAGTAACGTACCTATGTACCATTAGGAGAGGAAAAATACACCTAATCACAGATTTCAAAAGAGTGGAAAAAACCTGTTGTACACAGATACAAGGAGAAAGTCCCAAATTTCACCTGATTCCCTAGTATCAAATTTGTAGCTTCAAATCTATTAACTGCACAGAGGATTAAGAATTTGTTCAGAAGCCATAAAGCTATGCCAAGAATGCATGTTACCAGTGCTACATAATGAGGGAGAGGAAGATAAGAGATAACAGGCAAACTAATATACCCACGGCTCTTTCAGATGCCAGAAAAATTCCCTTGGTTCATCAAATTTATTTAAGTAATATCATTAGGTTAAGTGTGATGTAGATTTCATTCAGTTATTTTCAGAACTGTCTGTCTCGCAGCTGGCTCGACTGGTCCTTAAGGAGGACTCAATATACACCATTTGGAGTAATTGTTTTCATTTTGGTTTGGTTTTTTGGGTTTGTGGGTTTTTTTGTTACGGTTGAGGGGTGTGTGTTGCATCTTTGCCTTAATTCACTACAGTTCCCCACAAGCCCTAGCGGCCCCATAGGAAACTGTCATCCTCATCTGACCTTGAGCGCCTCAAGGTCTTTGCTCCTAAACGTCATTGCTCTTATGCAGCCACAGGCACTAATTTCTTCTAATAGAGATTTTACCAGTCTTGCTTTTACTTTAAGATCTTCGCTGTCCCAAGGCTTTTTTCCTGACGAAACATCCAAGACTCTCAGCTCTTTTCTCAATTAGCTCAATTCTGCTGTAGAATATCAGCGGCTAGCCATCAAAGAGCGAGATCTAGCAGATAGCCATGGTAGGCACATCACAACCTTTTCTACCCTCCTTCAGTACAAGATACGCAACCCCAAACAGAACCAGAACGCAATTCCATATCTACTTTGGTTCTGAGATTAGAGAAGCAGACACCCACTAGCTTCCATTAGCTGGAACAAAACTGTTTCTCCACACAATGCAGAGGATAGAGAACGGGCGCACTCACAATCCAAAATGATTTATAGCCAAGACAAAGAGCTCAAGCAGACCTACAAGAGTGCTAAAGGACAGTCAACGGCCCATAGAGGAGCCAACCAATTCTCTATCCCTTTTACAAGAATATAACCAGGATCTCATCTGTGGCTAACAACTGCACAAGAGTAACTTACGTGTGTCTCTTTTTCAGAAACTAGTAGCCACTGTCACAAGGAGATTCTGGCACAGTGGGATAGTTAAGGAAGCCACTGCAAAGCCAAGAGAGATTGCTGTAAAACATAGAAGCTAGGGCCTTTTAATTTTACAGGCACCTTGAAACAACTATGATTGCATGGCTCCTGACACCCAGAGCTTCACACTTACCTCTACCAGCCAAAGTGGCATGCTCACCAATTCTAGGAAAGTACTAATTCAGCATGCAAAAAGCTTTGCTCATGCAGTGCTTCCTTTTTTTGATGGTATCTACATGCGCAATCCCTTCCCACCCTTTGCCTCTGAAACAGGAGGTTGGAAGGCTGCAAGCAGCATCATTCCCATACACTCTCCTGCTGTCAGCAGCAGACAGCCTATCCTTCCCTCCCTTGCCACCTCCTGGCTCTCAGACAGAAGCTTGTGAAACTGGTACGGTGCGTGGGTAGCGTATTGTTCTGACTAGTACTTCAGCTGTGCTGTGCTGCCTGCTACTCTGTCATTCTTCCTCCACTGCAGTCCAGCTAAACAACACCTAGTCATCAATTTTCTCCCTCCTGATCCTAAAGAAGAGCCTCATCTATGTCACTTTTCTCTTCCCCCAACCACTGTCTTTCCTAAGGATGCAGCGGCTTGACTGAAGAAAGCAAATACAGTGTACACAACCTAGCATCCTTCAGGCAGGGATGCAAACCAAGAGCTTCTTAAGGCCATGGCGTTCTGTTTCCCAACCTCTATTTACATGAGGAGTCCAACTGCTTACATGACAGACATGGACTATACACCAGTGGTTGCCATTAGACTGCCAGAATCACAGGCAAGTCTTCGGTGTCCACTCAGTAGGTGACAAGTACGAAAAGCAGAACCAATGAAAAGGTAACTTTTGCCAAGTGGAACGAGAGTTGGCCTCCAGAGAACAGGCACGATAACATGCTGCAATGAACACTGCACAAGTTTACATGATCAATGCACTGTATGTATTGCTTACTTATCCAGAAAGATGCAGACTAATGAGAAACTGAAATTAATTTCGTTAGTAACCCAGTATTGCCCACAGCCATTAACTTGAAAACTGCTCAAAAGAAAAAGGGAAAACTTCAAATTGTGACAGTCCAGAAGACCAACATACAACATCCTGGAAAGATGATTCTTTGTTATTACACCCAAATATATACACAAGGTTACCATCTATAAACAGTTCATTGCTCTAACCCCAAATAATTAAAGTGTTTGCTTTAGAGACGGTTCAGCTGAAGTATTTCAGCTCTGCAATAAAACCTTTATCCAGCACATCAGCTTGAAAACTCCCATTACTTGCTCTGCTATTAAAATACGAAACATTAATTGGTTAATATTTGTGTTTCCTAGACCTTCTACGATGGAAGACATCTGTCTGAAATTTGAGAGGACAAGAACATGTTGCTGCCCTTCTCCCTCTCACTCCCCAAAGAAATTATCCGTTTGTCTTTAATCGGAGTAAACACCTGCATATAGTAAATGGCTGGAGAAGCTTAAGATGCTATTGCCTTCCAACTTGTTTACTATTGATCCTCTACTGTAAGTTACAACCTCTTCAATAGAGTTGGCAGAGCATATAAGTGTTCCTTTGTCAACTCAAGGGACAACAGTTCCAGTGGAACTTAATCTAAGCCATGAGATGTTGTACCAAAAAATACTGGCTATGCTCACCTGAACTCTTATGCTAGCTTTGCTGTATGACTGTGATCGCTGGGGGCAGACTGGGCAGGGGAAGAGGAGCAAAATGTAAAAAAAGGACGAAGCAGTAACATCTCGACTGTTGGCTCGCCAGGCATGCACGTGCAATTTCATTGTACGTTTCTGTTACCCTGCTGTGACTCCGTGTAAAACAAAACCAAACCAAAGCCTAAGCCTCCCACACTTCTAGTGTCATTGGAAAAGCTTGAAATGCAGTTTCTGTACTAACTTGTGCAAGCCAGCTTAACAGCACTATGCAGAACAATACTAGAACAATTCAGCCTTCTACTGGACTACTGCCAAAAGACTCATTCAAGTAAACAAAAGGTTTAAAGGATCACTACCAAAGCTAACAGTAAGACTAATGCTTACTGCATAAAAACATTGAACAAAAAGAACTTCTATGCTTCAGATTTTTTGGTATTAAGTGCCACTGTATTTCTGTGTACTAAAATCTCTTATGCTTACAGACTTTATAAAACAGTGACATGTTAAAATATTTCTGAAGAAATCCAGTTTTGGTAAAAAGTAAAAACAAAGACTAAGTATTAAAGCTACTTTTAATATGAAACCATCAACTTCAAATTTTACTTTTACAAATTTTCTTCTGACTTTCATCATTTTACAAAAAAATCCTTTTTAACCAAATTAACCAAAATTACTAAATCTGAAATTATGAGTGAACAATAGTTTGGGTGCTCTGGAGGATGAGAGTGTCCAAACCTCTTTTCGTTGATTTAAGAAAGCAATTTGAGCACAAACGTTCATATCTTCCAGGAACAAAAGCAGCTAGCCAGTATAAAGTCAGATATTGTCAGATCTTTCACATAAGGACAGGCAAAGAACTAGGAGGCTCCTCCTAAGTTAATTTAGGGATTATCTAAATACTACTAAAGCAGACTCTCTCAGTGGCAGGAAGCTTAAGCAACATTAGAAAGGTCTATAAAGCTGAAAAGGATAGGGGATTGCACCAGTGTCCATCAAACACTTTTTTCATGTCTATCAGACTGTATTCCTCCAAAAATTCCTCCAATTATATGATTTCTCAATCTGCCTTGCAGATTGTTGAGCCTTTTCCTTTACAAAAGCAATAGGGTTGTGCTAATAATGGCCTTGAAAACAATGCCTAATCTTTTGGCCAGGCCCAGCCAGATGACTTAGTCTTGTCACAAAAGACACAGACGAAGTGAGGCCGCAGCCCATTATGCGAACTTCATACAATCTCTTCCTCAAAGAAGACATTAAAATCTTTGTGGGAGGCCTGATACTTACTATGGACAAATGCTCGAAAGTATCCTAGGTCATGAGAGGAATTATAATAAATAATGAAGAGAAGAGTAACAGGGCAATGGTTCTTAAGTCAACTGGCACAGAGGAGTGAGAGGTAGCTTCTCAAATTATTCATTTCCCCACCACCACTTTATTTATGAAAATCTCCTCTGTTATTTCAACAAGCCAGAGCCCTTAAGCATTAAAATCGCTTCCCGCTGCCTTTTCTTTGGAAAATAAACAAGCAGCAGATTATATATGAAGACAATACAAAACCTACCTATAACTTATTTCACTAAGTCATGAAACCACAAAAATACTTTCAAGTTATGGGAAGAATGCCTAAGAAAAGAACAAAGTCCAATAGAGAAGAACTAAAAAAGAAAGACTAAAGAGCAAACATGAGGAAGTTTAGCACCTGAAGCTGCATGCCTGGTTTTACTCCTTGGTTGACAATTTATCTTTATTAGTAAGGGCAGGAAGATAACAAAACAATGAAATTAAGTGACAGGGATAAATATGTACTTAACACAGTCATAGCAAGGTTTGTCAAAAGAGAAATTTACAAGCTTGCCATTTTAGAAGGGATTTTTTCTGTTTAATTTAGTGCATTCTTGTGGTAGCAACCTTCAGAAATGAAAAGTTTGACTTATTTAGACTCAACATAGATACCTGTGTCACCCATTTCGGTTTTACAGGCAATTAAAAAAAGACAAATGAACAAATTTTCCAGAAGTATAATTACAGACAGGATGCAAAAAACCCCACTGCATTCTCTTTGTAATGAGGTTTATGAGTTAAGTGTTGGCATTGTTAGCCTCATTATGAAATAGCTTTCTTTAAATATGTATTTCTGTTGCTTCCTTGATAAAAAGGTAAAATGTTGTAAGCTGTCTTAAAACAAGCTTCTGGTATAGACATACTATTATCAATTTAACATCCAATCGTAGCCAACAAAAACTAATGTCTCCCAATTTACAATTTTTTTTTATGCCTTACACAAATAATTCTTAAGGATGTAGAGCCAAAATATTAATAAATTAGCTACAGGTCCCTTAGTTTAAAATACTTTGAATACATTGTATCAGTTAACATAGTATTCCGTATTTCTGGATCTTCATACATGGAAAAAAATAAGGAAGCAATTTTAAAAGACAAGCTCAAGTATTCAAAGAGGTTGCCATTCCACATTTATATAAGCTAAGCCTAAGCCTCTCCTCCCTTCACTTTATTACATTTTTCTTTCTTGGAGTGCTATATAATACTGAGGGTATGTACACAAAGCACCATAGACTTAGTCCCTCATTGTGTAAACAGGACCATCTTGGTTATAGATGTCTTTTGTAGACATCATAGATGTCTATGTTATTCCATGTCTTTCTGAAACAGAGAATACCATGACTTGGACCTATCCCTAGGTATTTGATATACATACATCCTAGTAGTATATATCCCCATTTTTTCTGCTTTAAAGCTGGGATATTCAGATAGTTTTCTTCTTATTTAATGCTTATACTATTACAACAGACAGCTAAACTGATTTTAAAAAAATGCTTCAAAAACCAAATACTTCATTTGCATACTTTCAATGTTCCCACTATTTACTACAAATACTGGAAAACAAATCTTCATTATTAGAAGATATTCGTGTGAGAAAACAAACACCACAGAAAAAAAAAAGAAAGGTTCCTGCCTTTTCCCCAATAAAAACGAGCCTACATTTGGATTCAGACCTAATTCTTCCTGATGCTTACTGTAACAGTGGAAACACTTTTTTTGCTAAGTTGCCATGCCAACATCAACAACAAGGAAAGATACTGGAAAGATTCCCAAAATGTATATCCTATTTTTCTTCCGTTGTTCAACCTTAAACTATCTATCTGGTGAATTAAACTTTCTGGGATACAATGTGAAACTTCCGATTCTGTATTATTTTTGCAGAAAAAAACCCTGTTCTTGGTAATTATCCCAGCTCTCAAAAATATGTAATGAACACTTCTGTTATACACTAGCTGTGGTTTTAAAACTATTTAAAAAGAAAAACAACTCCATTCTATATGCCTTGACAAAGTATTCCAGCTGGAGTTTTGAAGTCAGACTTACAGGCTGCCACGACAGGTGAAGCTGATCAGGACAGATTTCGTAACAAACACTGTAGCACTTTAACTCTACATAACATAGTTTGGGAAGAGCAAGTGAAAAGAGTCAATTCATGTTATTTGAAAAAAGCAAACAAACATCATTATTCCCATAGAAAACATTTAAGTAATGTAGAGAAAAGGAGAACAGTCACTTTTGCACTCACCATTCTTCCGTTCATTAAGAGGAGGTAAGTACTGATTGGGCTGCAATGAGAGTTCCTTAAACTCATGCGCAACTGCTTCGCTGTGAGGACTAGGAGCGAGCCGCGTTAGTGATCCAGCGTCGTCCTCCGCATCCGCTGTCCCCAAGTGATCCATTGTGGTAAATCGTCTGGAGACAGGGAGAGCAAGTGGTCTCTTAATCACACTATAGTTGATAAAACTAATAAAGAGAAAAAAAAATAATCACTTAGACACATTACTTTTTTTGTTCAGTGTTTGGTTTTGGTCAGTTCCGTTGCACACAAAATTCAACTTTAAAATGGTATATACATTATCTACTATTTTTCCACAAATATTATGGGTTTGCAAAAATATAGTCAAGCAATGTATTTACAACCAATTTAACAGTCAGTTGGTTCTGAGAAGCAGGACAGTTTCTCTGCTCACTTTGACAGAAAAATTACACAGTGTTAACTCTCAATATGGATGTCCGGAAGCTCCTGTGCTCTACCTCGTAGCAAGTCACACAGCCCATTTATCAGTAAAACATTGTTTTTTTTCAGTAGCTTATATTAAAGAATGCTGAATTAATATATGATAACATACAAACGGCTTTTAATATTTTGAAGCACTGCATAACTTTCCTTTGGATCAAAAATCAACTTTGGTATTAACACAGGACTTCATACCACCAAAGAACTATATTAGAACTAGTTCTTATCTTTAATCTCTCCAGCAAGGAAGGCTTTCTTCCATGACTTTTTTCAAACTGATTTCATTGCTTACTAGCTACTTATTGTAAAATACTCTACAGATTGGAATAGAAGTCCCAATTTATTATTTCTTTCCTTTCTATCATTAATGTGGTACTTAATCTACAGTGAGGAGAGAGAGATAAGTATGAATTACCGGTACAGGCTTTTTATAGCTCACAGAACTCTTATCAAGTCATTAAAATTTCAATAAATCAATACGGACTTCAGTTAAGTCCATCCCTGGATTCTTGGAAACTCGAACAATATGAAATAGTAACAATTCATGAAGATCCATAAAACCAAAGAAATGTCTTATTATTGTTAAATTGTTTGTTTATTTTTAGTTATTTTTCTTAAGAAACACTACTGCTGCCCATACTCAACCTTAGATTTCAAATTTCAGGTATGCTGAATATAAATACCACGTGTGTTGGGGTATGTATTTAAAGTTATTAAAATGCAACATGTGTTTCAATGACCACACCCCAAATCTTTCATGTGTTACTCGATATTTTAAAAAACATCAAGATGACAAAAAATGATCATGACCACCATAGAATGGCCTACACTACAAAAAGGGGTAAAGAATCATGTTGCTGAAAGTGCCAATTAAAAAATAAGAAATATAAGCAAGTACTGCTTGATATATATCTCAATAGAACAATTATGATGGTTAAGTGCGTGTTTTTCATTATTTTCCATAGTTACCAATTGGTGCTTTCACATGAAATGAAGACACATTAACTTACTGTTATGCAAGATTTTTTTCTTTGTTCTTAGCTTTTAGAAGCATAATTTACCCAGCTCTCATTCGATTTCCTGACATTACACTCTCCTCAAACTCCCACTCACCCATACAAATTAAGTACATTATTAACCAAGCAAGTCTCTTCAGAGCCGAATTTAAGTGAAAATTTAGCTGCTTATCTGCTCATATTCACAGCATTTTATCCACAATTTAATAGCTATGAGTTATGCCTTGGAGTCACTTTTCAAAGAGATTAAACCACATTAGCGGTGTTCATGCCATTAAATCCATATGAAATTAATAGAAGTACCTTCTTGTACTAAAGGTTTAACATTTATTATAGGGCATGTTAGCTTTGACTAACTCTTTTCCCCATGACAGATAACTAAATATCTTGTTTTAAATTAAACCAGTTTAACTTTCATCACTTCTGCAACACACTGCTAAATTAGTTACATGTCCATTTCTTAATTTTCATTTCAGAAATGTACATAAATGTGGTTTGTTGTCCAGATTCAACTAAGAACAAGGCATGCAAGAATTATATGCAACGTATTAAATGATATTGATTGCAGCATTGCAGTACAACTCAAAACAAGGTGACTTCTCACACAAAATGTGCTTAATCTATGGTTTGAACCTGACTAAATCAGGTTAGAAGGGACCTTCTGGAGGTCATCTAGTCCATCCCCCAATCCCGAGTAGGGCTACCAGCTGCTCAAGAATTTGTCTTGTCAGGTTCTGAAAATCTCCAAAGCTGGCGATTCCACCACCTCTGGGTAACCTCATTGCGAATGCCCTGGCCCCCCACCCGCTTCAAACAGAATTTCTTCTACTGCAACCGGTGACTGCTGCCTCTTGCTGCTTTGCTCTAACACAGATTATATTGCTGGTTGAGACTCTCAGATCCTAATTTTTACTATGGTTTCATTCGGTACACAAACTTGATCATTAGGAAACCTCTAAAACCAAAGGTTTTCCTTATTGATTGACAAAATAATTCTGAAACTTAAATAAAAATCATTTTGATAAATACCTTTCCGAACGAACAAAAAAAGAAATAGACAAGAAGAAAAAAAAGACATGTCTATGTAAACAACATCTTTTTACACTGTTGGATGTATGAGATAATAAACCACTACTATTTTTTACCACGCTCATTTTAACTGCTAGAGAAATGCATACAATTGCTTTATCATCAGCTGGAGGTTACTACCAGCAGCATTTACTTCACATGAAACCAGACTTAAGATATGCAGAACATTTCCCATCTATCTTCAGTTTTCAAAAGCCACATTTCATTCTGACATTTCTAATATAACTGATTGTTTGGACACCGGCAACTCAAACACAAAAAAAAAAGTAGGAGAAAGCATTAGTTCACCTTAATTAAAATCAAACCCTGTACAATAAATACTTTATCCAGTCATCATGTGCAAAAGTGAGAAACTTATCTGCTTTAGAATTTAATGTACCATGATACTACCATATTTTATATTAAAGTAACACATTTGCCTCCCCTTTCTCGTTTATTTGAAGCCTCCTCAATCTTGAAGAATTATTTCATATTTGCCATCTGCATTTACAGATGGTAACCATTATCTATGTAACCCCTAACTTTAAGCAGACCTATACACAAAAGTGTATTAATAAACATAACTGAAACTCGATGGTAAAAACATGTACAGGAAAAATACAATTTAAAAAAAAAAGAATCCATGCTATTAAGGTCTCAAAGCACCATTTTATACAAGGCTAATCTTGCTAATTTATACAAGCTTTCCACTCCCTTCCTTGAAACTAAGACATCTAAAGGTTTATTAAGTTGTATGAACCACCATTCTATCTGGTATGAAAAACACTTCTACTTACAAAGTGTTGGAAAGTATAATACCATCTTATTTGTAGCAACTAAAATAAAAGTACTCCACTCTTCCAATAGTCCCAAAGGATTTAATTTTTTTCCTTTTTAACACAAAATTCAGCAAAATATTTAAGAGTAGTAAAGTGAAAACTAGAAAAAAATTCTTTTCCTACTTAACCTTCAGAATAGATTATCAAAACAGAATATGCACCAGCACTGCAAGCAGGGCTTTGGTTGACATTTATCTGACAACTACATTGAAACAGTGTTCCAGTACTGGCAAAGGAGAACTCCTGTACAGCCTATGAGTCTTATGTAAGTGTTCTCACAGATGGTAGGTGGTTGCTATCTTTCTTAACTGCTGAAGACAAACGCTTCTTTTATTTTTAAACATTTTATCTTCAAAAGACAAAGTATATTTCCTTAAAAAAATCTTGGGGGGGGGGGGAATACATACTTTCCTGCCATTTGAGACACTAGAATCGGTATTTTATTTGGCACAAGCTCTGAAATCTGGATGACACTTAGGTAGTAAATCAGCTTTTATTTTAGAAATCTGCTGGATAATGCAGTTCAAGAATCACAGTGCAAGTCAAATGGCTGACCTTAACATTGCTTCACTCATTTACACCTGCAAGGAACTTAGGTCACTACACACAGTGCAGTATCAAATTATTAAAAGTCACACCAGATTAGGTATTAGCAATACCAGGCTCCAGTACAGAATTTATTACAGAATCATGGTGTGAACATCAGCAGTCAAATCACCTAGGTTTAAGTTTCTCCATTCATAAAACTCAGCATAATTTTAAATAATATAGCTAGAAGTTTGTAATACACCAGAATCTTTAGTGGAAAGAATACTAGAATCGCAAAATGTTGGTTTTGGGGTTCTTTTGGGTTTGGTTTGGGTTTTTTTGGTTTGTTTTTTTTTTTAAGCAATGTGTCAGGAAACAGTAAAAAAAAAGACATCTAAAAAACTTAAGCACCGCATCCAGAAGGTTAGCTTAACAGTTGCCAATGAAGGTCATTTGCATTAAGGTCTATGGATCTCCTTGTCAATGCCTAGAAAGACTCAAAAATCTGTACAGTGGTGACAATAATCTCTAACGCTAGAGTGATAATAAGCATCTAGGGGACCATTACAGTTTCAAATATTACCTCAATTTGAACAGTGAGCATTAACGATTTGTATGTGAGATAATATGCCAAGTCACAATATGAGACTAACTTGGCAATTCCTCTTTCCATCTCATAAAAGGGCAAGAACGATGCTTTCAGAATACAGCTGGCCCTATCAAGTGCATACATATGCCTACAACAAACTTCCTTGCTAATCTTCAAATTAGCTGAGTCCCAGTGGTCAGACCCTTGGAATGCTCAGTACCTCCTTTTTTTCCACAGGATCAATAGAAGTAGGACCTGGACATAAACATTCAAAGTACACAGGAACATTTAGCTCACTGAACAATACGGTAACGGTAAGCTAAGAGAGTCATTTCCCAGAGAAAAGAACTGGGGATGAAATACCCGCTTCAAAGAGAGGAAAAGATGCAATGTTTTTAAAGGATGACTCTTCTTGGCATGCTGCCTATCAGCAAGGGATAAAAAGAAAATTAAGAAACAAATAGTAGGGTTGGCTGCAGGAAATCCATCTCAGGTTAGCTCCTGGAGCAATACCAAATCTAGGTGTCTGCTACAAAGACAATAATGCTTCTCAGTCTCGTATATAATGGTTTCTCTGTGACCTCTAAAATGCAGCATGTTCTGTTTGGTAGACACTAGCACATATCGTATATGCACAGTTTCATTTCAGCTGTGCTTACATCCTGTTATATGTCTGAGATCTTATTAAATTCCTACATGAAATTGTTCTGAATACCGTTTTATGCATGTCCATACATAATTTTTCGCCAAACTCTAAAGACTACTTGTATTTCATTACAAAATTGAAATAATGATGATACTACTACTACTATTATTACTACTACTACTAGCAGCTTTGAAAATACTTACAAAGTGTCTAAAAGCCACTTAGAACTATTCCTCCAAATCACTAATCTGTCTTTTACACCAAGTCTCACATATTGGTGTTTTTAAAATAGTAAAGATGTAAAAAAAAAAAACAAAAACAACAAAAAACCCCCTTGCATTTAGCACTGCAATTTTAACAATAAACTGTTACAGAAAATTTCTTTTTTCCTTTTTTCATTTTCTCAGTAGGTTTCAAATCCACTTACTGAAATAGAATTTAGAACCAGTAAAGATGAATATATGACTGAGTACAAAATGAAGATAAACATGGAAAGTACTTGCTATTAATAATCATCCAGATTATCAGTAAATTAACTGAATATGCTCATCTAATTCATTTTTGACATCCATAATTTCACTGATTGGCGAAAATGTCTCAAATTAAGTTTGCCTCTGTTGCAAGAACAATGCTTATTCTGTTGAGATTCAGGCCCCTCATTTCATGTATTCCACAGTGGATTAAAAGATCGAAAGACAAGTTTCATGAAAATATTCAGCCATTTTAGTATTCCACCTCACACAGTATGATGCTGTTCCTTTTCCCAAAGAGAAGCAGCGTCAACACTGTGGACAACTCAGTGTTGCTTACAACTTCTGCAGTTAGTTTCTCACACAACCTCTCTCTAAAAGTATTTTGGATACAGTATATGAATTTTGAAATTAAAACTGACATTAAATTATTGTATTGAAAGAGAAATTGCAATCCTACAATTAAAATCCTTGTTGCTATATTAATTAATGAAGATAAATTTTGTGGTAAAATACACAGCAACAAGGACTTAAATCATACAGCTATATTTACAAAGGTAATTAGCCAAAAGCAGAAGATGAGAAATATCAACAGCTGACTAAGTATGAGTAATCATCTTGGATTATGCATTATCAGAAACTCATTGTTACTATTCATTTCTTTAAAAAAGCGTGTGCAGAAGTATGTGACAGAACTGAGGTCCTGTCAGGCTTCTCACCATACCAGTAACTGGAATGACACGCTTCTTAAAGGAGCATGGAATCAAGAATGGACCGATAAATATTTCAGATAAATTTCGTCTTTTATTTAATAAATTATTGAGATGGAATTTTTGTAACTGTCTACTCTAGCTAAATGAATACCACTGAGCAGACACTAGAAGACTTCCAGAAGCTCATTCAACACTTGTGTATTTTGATGACAATGCTACACTGAGATTCTCTTTACTAATTCTTAGAAGGAAATCTTTAAATCTTAAGTCTTTGGACTGATCAAAGTCTGAAAAGAAATAAGCTACACTAGCAAATGCACACCATAAACTATGTAAAGTATAGAAAATTCCTTATATCTGGACAGAGGCAGGGGATGAGTCAACAGAATACTAGACGATACATTCTGTACTATCTCCAGGAAAAAAAATAAAAGGCACCTCATTTGTAATGGGAGATGTGGCCCGCTAAGTGCAAGTTAATTACCAGGCAGAGAGTGTGGGTCTGTGATGAACAAAGGCAGCCTCCCACAGTTCCCTTAAAGTGTGGGGAAGCTAAAGCTTACCCTGTTGCTGTGCAGGGCCATACAGATGATTCACTTATTCTTTTTCACATTACTGCCTTCTCAAAACTAACCTATTCAAACAACATTTGGTAAAATCTTCTGGGCTTCACATAACCCTTCAGTGGAAAGGATACAACTCATAGGAATGTTGTGAAGCTTAGTGTTTAAAAACTTCAAGGTCTCATAAAAATGTATTAAGTAGAATATTACAATTATCTTCTGTGTTCACACTTTGTGGGCTTTAAAATGGTCATTAATAATAAAATTTATCCAGGATGCTAAAACTCTTACAATTATTTTAAGGAAAGCAAGCCAACGTTCAATATGCGTAATATTCCAAGTCACTAAAATGAAACCAATCCCTTCAGATGGAAGTAATGTTTAAATTTTTTACTGATTATATAAAACTTTTCAAATCTACCATCTTCCTTTAAGAAACAGTTATGAAAATAACTTTGCAGCATGCACCAAAACCAATAAACAAATGGTCTGATGGACCAAACGAAAAAGTAGAGTCTAGGATTAGCTGCCTCTTAAAGATAATACAGGGTCAACAACCTTCTTCTTTAAAGAAGAGTATGAACTGCTTTGCTGGTCTATCACGTGAAAGAGAGAGAGATGGTCACCTAGGTACAGCTGTGCAAGCTATTTGAAACCAAGCATCAAAGCTGGCATCTATTAATCCATCCAGATAACCCAGAACATCTTTTAATATACCTTCTACTGATGCAATGCTTTATAAGTAGAAGCCACATTATGCTTAACTTATAGTACAGTACTGTTAGTCACAGAAAGTTCATAAAGACTTCACTCATGTTGAAAACTGCATCACAATAAGAAGATTCGTTATTTCATCTACAACTAATAAGTTCATCCCTCCTAACAGCTGCTACCTGAGCACTCAGTGGCAACAAGAATTATGGCAACAACACCTGGATGTATAATAGATAAACATTGTCCTATGACTTCTTGTAAGTGAAGGACATCCAGATACAGTCTTCAACAATCTTTTACTTTTAATCACCTTATAAGCAGACATCACCTGATTTTATCTCATCTTTTTTGTGGATATTCTTAGTCAACAATGCTCATATTGAGGCACTGCTAAGTCATTCAGCTGGGTTAACTTGATTAAATAAACACAGAGTTGTTACAGTACATATCCTCACAAGTTCTATTAAAATAAACAGCATCATAAAAATACTTCAAACTAGTCAGGTAAAACATGAAGTAATATCTTGTTTAGATGTTACATGCACACACTGTGCATGGAAATATGCCATTTGCAAATGCTCAGAAAAATCTAAACATGACATTCCCATTTTTCAGTCTATGAAGATGGTGGTGATGTCAGCATTTTACATTTGCTTTAATACTCTACTAAAATTTAAAATGCCTGTATTAACATTGGCAGCAAATAAATTTAGACTCAGCTTAGAAAACAACACAAGGTCAGTTTTATAACACCTAAATATAGAAAGACAAAGAAATAATAATAAAAAAAAAACCAAAACCACAAACCATACGCATTATTGGTGTGACTGGTGTGCAAACAAATGATGCTTCTGGTTTCTCAGCCTTGTGGATCTGTACACGTCTAATTTAAATCTCTTTTTTCCAATAAAACATAAGTGACACCTCATTTAAGAAGCAATTTATTTGAATTCCAATTAAAAAAAATTCAAAAGTTCTTAATATCAGTTTTAATATGAAGTGCTTAGCGGTAGTGTTCAAGTAATTGGAAGATCAACTCAGATTTACCTGCCAAAAAGCAAGTTCAGTTCTTCTGGACTATGACAGAACTTCGTGGAAGGAATTAATAAGATAACATGTGCTCCATCGTTTTCTGCGCCCAGCAAACATAAACAGTGTAGCCAGAAGAATCTATTTGTGTAACTGAAGTTGACAACATATAAAACCCACAAATGTTCATTTTGGTATTACAAAAGCACTTGATAGCTCAAGTCTGGAGTAAGGGTCAAATATTTATGTGAACACATCATACGATTGCTGAACATTTTAGCGTCATGTCCTAGAAGTGGGCATTTATTAAAAAAAAGGAAGAGAAAATACACAGAGCTTTTCACAAGAGGTGTTCTGACAGTTCAGAAAATAATCAATTAGTAACTTTTATCAATAAATTGGATCATGATCTGGAACAATTCCTTTATGTGTTCAGAGCCCTTTGATAGCCAAAATGTTGATCTACTTTAAAAATGAACGTTGGTAGAGCATCTGAGGCATTTCAGAAAAGGTTAAATTACTCCATGATTTCATTTGTTTGCTTAGCTACTTCAAGATGTTCCCATTTATGACTAAGCTGCAGGTGCTATTCTGTTTATTTTAGTGCCTGTAAACCAAGCCCTTGAATTGAACAAAGCAAGGAAAGCATTAGGATTCAAGTCAAAAAGGAAGGAACTGCAGGAATGCTTCCCGTTGAACGTGCTACTTTCTACCTTCCTTCATAAGCATGACTGAACATTACACAATCATTTCTACAAAATGAAATTTCTTGAAAAAGATATACTTTGCTTCTTTTTATTTTTATACACTATTACAGATATTAGCAAAATTTTGTTATAATATTTGGTGTAACAAAGATTGATATTCGACCTCTTAAAAAAATGCAGTCAACTTCTATAGGACAGAATTTCACTTATTATTCACATTCACCAATAAACTAAAAACTAATTAGACATGAATTCAAGATAATGTAGCATAATTAGGGATTACTAGCAACTTCAATTCAGGGGATCTTGCAAACATCAAAATGATTATGTCTGAACTGCAGCTCAGTGCACACATGCAGATGATACTCAGTTAAGTAGTCCCTACTCATCACCTTAGGACAACTTAGAAAAATCTCTCTTTCACAAAACTTTTGCTGCATATTGACTTGTACCAACACAGCTACTTTCAGATATTAACAATGCAAACAATAACTTGAAACCATGGAAACCAGTCAACTCGTTGCTCTTAACTTCTGAAACTAAAACTTTAAAATTTAACCTGCTAATGGACAAAAGAAGATCTTAGAAGGTGACAGATTAATGTTTAAATAAGAGATAAAAATCAACATTCTGTACACCTTAAGCAGCAGATATATACCATGCGTTCTTTATTTGATTTGCACTAAGTGCTTAAAGTTTATCTAAAACATTCTCTATCCTGTTCTTTTTTTATTTATGATCACGTAAGCTCCCTGTAAAAAGCACAGCAGAGCACTGGTCGATAGCTGGCTGAATATGAGTCAGCAGTGTGCCCAGGTGGCCAAGAAGGCCAATAGCAACCTGGCTTGTATCAGGAATAGTGTGGCCAGCAGGACTAGGGAAGTGCTCGTCCGTCCCCCTGTACTCGGCACTGGTGAGGCCACACCTTGAGTACTGTGTTCAGTTTTGGGCCCCCCACTACAAGAAGGACATCGAGGTGCTGGAGCGTGTCCAAAGAAGGACAACGAAGCTGGTGAAGGGTCTAGAGCACAAGTCTTATGAGGAGCGGCTGAGGGAGCTGGGGCTGTTTAGCCTGGAGAAGAGGAGGCCGAGGGGAGACCTTATTGCTCTCTACAACTGCCTGAAAGGAGGTTGTAGCAAGGTGGGGGTCAGTCTCTTCTCCCAGGTAACAAGCAATAGGACAAGAGGAAACGGCCTCAAGCTGCGCCAGCGGAGGTTTAGGTTGGATATTAGGAAAAACTTCTTCACTGAAAGGGTAGTCAGGCACTGGAACAGGCTGCCCACGGAAGTGGTTGAGTCCCCATCCCTGTAAGTATTTAAAAGACGGGCGGACGTGGTGCTTAGGGACATGGCTTAGTGGTAGACTTGGCAGTGTTAGGTTAATGGTTGGACTCAATGGTCTTAAAGGTCTTTTCCAACCTAAACGATTCTATGATTATGGTATGTATTTAACTGTCCCGAATGACTGGTTTTACTTTGCAAGTTATTGAAGTATTTAATCTTCTCTGTTCTATTTCCTTTAACTAGAAAGAAAACAGAGTCCTAGCAACAAATGATTAACATGTCTGACTTACAAGTTCATGGGAACATCTTGTCAATTCAATTTACACTGGATGACATGACACATTTTGAATAGCAACAAAAGTACAATTGTGGGCTAATTAAAGGTGGTGATGGAAGTTTTAAGATGATTTTTGCATAGTGCTGCTGTCCTGCTTAGACAAAACCATTGGGTGAGCTACATCCATAAGATTTTGAAGGCTCCCCTAGTGCTCCCAAAGATAACTCAGTTAGCTACATACATTACATACATGTGTTCATCACATGCATGCCGTGTGGGTTCAAGTGCTCATCTTTCTCAACTAAACAGAAGCAGTGACACAAAATGTTGGCAGTCCCATAATACCACTTCATACTATTGCCAACTCTTTTACTCAATACATGTAAATTATTCTCCATTGTATTTGTCATTATCCTAGAGTCAGAATGAGGTCAATATGCTTCGCATTTCTTATAGCCGTAGCTGCTACTGGAACTGGACAAGTATGTTCATTTGCTTGGCTTAGAAGTATTACTTTCTATTACAAACTTCAAAAAGAACTTAAAAGGGAAAGAACACAGTTGCTTCATCACTTATATACCAGCTATCATTTAGATTCATGGCTTCAGGAGGACAGCCTCTTCCCTCCTCAGTCCTCAACTGATGCTTTCTCCAAGTTACACCTACTGATATAGCAGCGTTAAAGAAAAATTATTACACCTTACCTGAAAGCAAACAGAACAAAGTGTCACATTACGTTTGGTAACAATGAACCACTGCTCAACTGCTCATACCCTACATCGTATTAAGTGACCTAATTTTTTATACAACAGTGAAAAAAGGTCAGAATGTGAATGCAATTACATCAGTTGTAATAGACTTACACCTTGAGGTATCTTCCCAAGAATTAAAGTGGGATTTTTTCATAGCTACAATAAGGATGCATACTAAAAGAATGTTAAATTCCATGCATTTAAGCACAGACTTTCAGGTAGAAAAATACCCAAACCACAAAACCTCCAACACCAGCTTCCTAAACATTCCTAAGCATGAAGATATATCATAAACATTAATATTATGACTTTAACAGAAAAATAAATAAATGTTGTTAAAGACAAAACAATACACTTTACTAAGCAAAAGCCAAACTTTTACTTCTCAAATCTAACAAAGCCAATAAAACTCTCTGTGAACAGGGTAAGACCACAGGAAGGAATATCACTTATTGTTTCTTTATAAGTACAGAACCAAGATTATAAGTGACCAAGCTTAATCCCCAGATCAACACCCCTATTCTAAAATAACCAGAAAAAGTATGTTATTAGTATGGTGCCTGAAAACTCTAATGTTCTAAACAGTTTAATGCTATAATCCACAGTCCATGCCCTCAGTGCTTTAAGAACCAATTTCTCACGATCTCCAAAGCTAAAATGAACTTGAATTCCATTTTCCATACTGAAATTAGCTAAAGACTAACAGGGCAGAAACTCTGGGTCAGGAGAGTTTATGTTGCCTAAGGCCACTTTCAAATAACTCTTACCTGTTAAACTATTGTGTGTTCCAATATTTCATTCCCTACAAAGCTTCTTGTTTAAAAATAAATAAATAAATAAAAAAGGATAGATGGTAACCATAAAATTGTTTACAGTAGATTTCTGCACAAATTGCTACACTTAACATCCGTAACACATCTACATTCTGTATTTCTTGGGGTTATCTTTTAATACAACTTTAAGTGGAAAAAAAGCCATTAAACCTTCCCCTTATAAAGCAATCATTCTCATCTCCCTTAATTATAAAGGAGAGAAAAAAGTCCCCTGTTTATGCAGCAATGGCAGTAACCAAGAATAAGCTGATCAAGAAAGAAACATAATGGCCTTCAGAAATACTTAAAATCTCAAGAACCACTCAACAGAAAGTTAATAAACATAGAAAAAAAGGCCTCTTGTATTCAAAGATATAAATTTCACATATGCAGACCTAAAAATGAGGAAGCCTGACTGCAAAAAATTATTTCCTTCACTAATTATTTCCAAAGATCACCTTTAAGGAAAATAATATTAAGAAATTTATCATGAAAGTAATAACACAAAGAATCAATTTAACACTGATATGATCAGTGTAAAAAAACCCAAAACTGTCTGTAACACCTGCTACCCCCAATTTAAAGAACAGGATATTTCTGAATTAAAAAGGAAGAGACACCATTAATGAAGTCTGCTATACGAATATAGAAAGCTCCTGTGCAACACTGCCTTATTATTACAAAGCTTAAACAGCTCTTAGTAATGATTATTCCTTAATTCAACATAGAACAGCTGCCACCACTAGAGTATCTACTTCAAATGTTTAAAAAAATTAAACTACAGTTATTGACTAATTAGGTCCAATGGTATAGCGACTACACATAGGGCATTTCTGTTAGAACCACCAAGTCCACTTGCAATTGTGCTAGCTGACAAAATTACCAGTCTCTCAGATGATTTTCACCACCCAATTTCTGGTTATGATGATCCTGTCCCCACTGCTGGGTCAGCTGTCGACATGGGTGCTCCTTATCCCCAGAGAGCTCAATCAGCTTAACGAGTTTGAACCAAGTTACCTTTGCTAACTTGGCTAACCTGAACTGAAATGGTTTAGGAGAACAAACCTGAGCAGGCAAAAATCCCTGGTAGGCATGGAATGAGAAGCTCAAAAGACAATGTGTATCACCTTAATCATGTTTCAGTAAGTTATGTGGCTGAATAGTTCTCTCCCCTCAGCTGAAAATGTACTTCAAATGTGGAATAAACTTCATGAGCTTCAGAAAGCGAAAAAATTCCTTAAAACACAGGCTGATATATTAAAAAATATTTTTCCCCAATATCCTTCTGCATAATGCTAATGAAAAAGCTCTTAGTGAACATTTCTTTTCATGAACACATCGAAACTAGAATAACAGTCAATTTACGAACTCATAAGCCTAAAAATACTTCAAGCCATAATTTTTCTCCTACATAATAGTTTTAATTTTATTTGTATACTAGACATTTTTAGTCTCCAGCAGCATAACAGAAAATATACTTGCTTTAGTATTCCTTCTGATACGTGAGATATTTCCATCATTTAACAGTCATCAAATGTAATTTTTTAGGGTAAGTATGTTTCAGAACACTTTGGTTAGATCCATTCACTAACACTACAACACACAATGTATTTAATCATGAATAAATCAGTAAAAAAAGGCTGAAAAAATCTATGCAATGCCACTCTTTACTCAAAGATACACTTCTTGAACAGCATTAAAAATATTTTTGCCAAAAAAATATACTACAAAGTTTTATTAGAACCCCTGTTGGAAAGCTACTGATAATCTGATGGAAACGAGATATTAATTAAATGTTATTTGGTCAGATACAATTACTATAGCCCAGGTTTCTCTTTTTCTCTTGCCTTATTTTCATTATTTCTTTTCTAGCATCAGATCATAGTTCATTTCTTCCCCAGATCATTTCAGTACCTGCTTTCCTTCTCAATTCCGCTTCCTGAATTCTCTCTTTTTTTCTATCCTCCATGTATCACTAAATCACTTCTCAGCTTCCACTTTACCCATCAAAAATGCTCTGTATACCATCCTTCCTTAATATATCTTTTCTTCTCTTGACCATGTTTCCTCAGTCAGCCAGCATAAGCCTTGGCTTAGGCTTTCAAAAGCCTACCTATGGATGCCACGAACCCACAGACAGATCAAGGAGATGCTATGGAATTCTATCTTTTGGACTACCTTCTGACCCCATTACTGCCTCAAATATTTGAGAAACGGTAGATGTAGAACTTTGCCTATGTTCAAGAGCCTCCAGTCAACTATCAATCTGGTGTAGTCTGCAGAAAAGGAAAGAGAATGGTATGTAAGTACTGTCTAGTGTTCTATCCATCCTCCGGTTTCAGATTTCTAGTTTGTCTCCTTATTGCCCACCTTTGCTCCTGCTCAGAACTTTCTCAGGGCAGAGAAAGATGAACTATTAGCTGAAACAGGTTGTTACCATCTGCATTTCACCCTTTCCCAGAGATTCCACCTTTCTGTTTTCCCAGCTCTGCGCCAACAAGTTTTTAAAAATCAGGCGTATTTTACAGGACCTGGTAAAAGAGCAGTCAAATGGTTAAATGGGCAGAACAGAGGAAGGGTGGAACATCTGGCAGAGGAAGGAGGGAGTCATTAACCACTCAGCTTGGATCTACCGCAGCCAGAGCACTTTGCCTCACCATGCTGATCTGATTCCAGAAGAAATCACCAATTACACTGTGCTATTCATAGAAGCAAAGAAAGTTGGTTGAAACTGTCTACAGATGTAGAATTAATTATCTAAAGCTTGATTCACACTGGAAGATTTACAATTCCTATAACCACAAAGATAGTTTACATTTTGCAGAAACTGATAGCATTTGCTCAGTAAACCCTTTATCTTATATCAAGTGAAAGTATTTGAGTGCTGCTGCATTATTTGACATTAACGTAAAGAAACATTACAGTAAACCCATGCAAATTCAGAAATAATAAAGACCGTATAATGAAGTAGTAACTTCTCTTGAATCAAGTATTTACTAGAAACACAATAAGGAAGCACTGCCCTCATAAACTGGATATTAAAATCCTTCTGCTGTTCAGAAACTCCAAATAAAATTAGTCTTTAATATATTAACTGGGAAATGGTGAGGTTTTCACCCATTCCTATAACTTCACACACAGTTATGCGAGGATGTTGTGATCATTCTCAATATTTACCTAAACTATATAAGCCAAACTACAGAAACATTGGAAATTTTTAAAGAAATACCAGCAAGTCGCAAACAAACGACCTGTTAACTGATCAACTTTGCTTTTGGAGCAATTCCCCAGTATTCAGTGATAGCAAGTATTATTAGCACTTTCACTACTTGCAAATTGAATTTAAGTTTTGGATTTCTTACCTGAAAAAACTTACTTCAGGGTTTGCAAAAATGCATTAATCAGTATGAGTTCACCTACTCCTCTGGAGTAAAAGCATTAAATTCTGCAATTTTACTAAAGAAACCCCACTTTGTAATAGTGAAAAATTTAGAAATGAGAACTGACATGCAAACACACAGCTTCATCGTCAATTTTGCATTCAATTTCATAACAAATGCTGCTGCACAGTGATACTAAATCAATGAGAGTCTGAATTGATCTATTTTCAGAATTTTCTTACTAGGAGTGTACATAAATTTATTTCCTTCTGTTGGATGCAAAGCAAGCACAAGTACAACTATCAAAGGAGAATGTGTGAACAAGCATACTGCCATCAAAAAAAATTATTGATTTGAATCAATAGAAAATCTGACACATCGCTACCAAATGGTGTCAAGAGCTGATTCAAAAAGCTTTTTAAAAATATTTCCTAACTCACACAGTTTACAAGTCTTCAACAAATACCTTATAAATATACTAAGTATATTTATAAGTAAGTATATTTATATTTATTTATAAATATACTAAGTATATTTATAGAGTATAGCTGTACAAAGAGTACAACTTATATATTGAAAATCATTAGCAAAACATTAAGGCATTTCTTTTGGTTACCTGTCTTGAGTTGTATTTTCTATGGAAAGATATTTTTAAGATGATATTTTTTAAAGATATTTTTAAGATGCCATTTTTTAAAGAGAAAATCCTAAAAAATAACCTACCAAGTAACATGGTATCATAATGAAAAAACAAATGCACCAAAATAGTTAACAGAGATTTACTAGTCCATCCAAAACCTCCTAAAATGGTACAATTCAGACCAACCATAATGAACATAAAGATCTCATTAATTTCTATACAGTAATCTCAACACATTCAGCAAGCTCCATTGTCAAAATACACACATTCCAAGGCCCTTGTCTGCCTGATTACCACCAAAGACTGTAAAAGCACAAACACACTCCTTTGCTTTCACACTTCCAAAGTTATTTACATAGAAGAATGAAACCTGCCGAGAAAGACGGCTAATTTACAACATACAAAAATATTGATAACACATACAACTTACGCAGCGTTTTAAAACAAAAAATGAGATTAACTGCGACATCACGTTCTCTCAGATAAGTATAAACACTTACTAAGAGCATAATTCACAAATTACACTGAGTACCCATCAATCTAAAAGAGATTACCTATACAGAAAATTGACTGCATCTATAACACTGTGATGCTAGAAGGAATACATCCACCACAATGACACCCATACACAGATTTCTTTGCTTATGTTAAGTCACAACTATTACTTTCCTAAAGCTTTACTAACATGTGGTTCTAAATCCCGAAAAGCTTTAAGCATGTGTTCAACTTTGTGCAACCCATTTAGTCTCATAAACACATGCTTAGAGCTTTGCTGGATCACAACTTTACCAAACAATACATTTTCATTTTCAAAAAAGGGGAACAAAATTAAGGATTGTGCCAGCAACTTAATTAGACAGAATGTTAGTAGCTGGAATTCTATGCCTCTGCAACTTTTTTTGTAGAGGAAATACTGAGAAACTTGCCACTTCATGAGACATAAGAGCCATTTATGGGTATTAACTGGACTTCACTGAAAAACACTAACAATTTGAACTCCATTTTAATGGTTTCTCTGCTGAATTTTTATGAGCTACCTCTTTTACATTTACATAATAAAGAATGACTGGCAAACTAATTTTAATGTCTTTACAATTTTTAATGACGTTTTCAGAAACTGTTCTCTAGGCTTCCAGCAGACTTCTAACATTAGAAACAAAATGTGGAAAAAAAAAATACAATTGTCCATCCTTTTCAGGGATATAAATTAGGGCTAATGATCTTGTAAATTCAGTTTGAGGAAGGTACAAAACCAGGCTTTTTTCCTCTTTTTGTCTTTATTTTTAGTGCTCAGTTCATTTGTGTTTCACTAGTTGGTGTGAAGATCAAAAATGAGCTTAACTGTGACTTCTCTCTCACTTTGTTGCTTTTGGCATCATGCCCAGGTTTAAGCCAGTTTTCAAACATTTAATTAATGGCTTTAGCCAAGTACTCAAATATGAAATGTTAAAATACTGTCTACTGAGTCAACGATTACAGAGATCCAGTTTATTGCACAAGTGCAAAACTGTTACATTAACATCTGGATTTAATAACAGTAATCTGAACACTATTTAATAAATTCTGTAATGTGCATTTGCTTTGGAGTTTCAGGATATTGAAGATTTTTGTGGCTGTGGCTTCAACAGAGCCTCAACAACACTGAGGAGTAGTTTTACAGCAGCTGTCAATCTTTACCACAGAAGAAAAGTTTGAAAAAGTTTTATTCCATAATTACTATTATGCAATTTAGGCTCTTGAACTTCAGGTGATAAAAATGCTTAAGAAACAATGCCAGGAATAGTGGTTCATTATGCTCAAGGCAGGACAGAATAATTTCATTTAAAGAAGCAAACATGAAACATTCATGGTTGTCAAGTACAAACAGACTTAATTTCGGTTGTTGATCTCCTTTTTAAGCATGCTGCTAAAAAGTAGCAGATACATTCACAGTAAGAAACAAAAGTTGCAGATTTACTAAACCGGGAGATGAAGTGGACTGGTTTGCCAAGTCTAATCAAACCTGCTCTTCTTCATGTAGCCTGAATGCAACCCTAAAACACACCTTACCTTCAGGTTAAAGGAAGCTTCCCTATCTTTAAGTGTTTCCAGTTGCTAATTTTTTGACTAACACTACAGTTCTGGGGTTTGTTGGAATACATCAGCGCTCCAGATACATACCACCTTCTGTGTATATCCAGAAAGTTTTGTACGTCTTGCTGTTCTTCCATTCTCTGGAGCGGTTCTTAGCCAGGGAAGTTGTGTGCAGTGTCTGGCTTTTTCTGTAGAGGTGGAGCCAATGCTCTGTTTCATCTTAGAGGGGCCTCAGTAGAAATTATCAAGGAGGCTTTAAGTTTGATGCTCTGTCTTGGTTATTCTGAAAATAAAACCACTCCTCCCACCACCCCACCCCCCCCCCCAAACAAAACACTTTTTCCCATACAAAAGATGAGGAGGGAGGGGCCAGGATCAGGATTTTCACCATTTTGGTACCAGCTGAACATCAGAGGCACACAGTTCCAAAAGTGAGAACGTTTTAGTTGACATAATATAAGTTCCTTATTTTACTAAGCTGCTCGAGTCCCTTCCTAGTACCTATTGAAATAGAATTCTATCGGCAGCCATTAAACATTCTTAGTTACTCCCTTCAAGAAAGAAGTTTCTCTCCTCACCTATAACTGGATTTATTTAATTAAAAAACGCATTGGAAGTGCTGTGCTATTAAGTGCTCTGATGCTATGCTGGTACTAGCCCAAGTCACTGCAGAATAATTGTTGAAAATAAACAAAATGCTATGTAGGCCAACGTTTTACCTACCGATATCAAAACTACTAACATTTAGAAAAAGTCTAGCATAATCCGTGAAGGCTTGCAAGTGTGACAGTCCTTTTAAAAAGAGAAAATATTATTTAGTCAACATAAAAGAATTTTGACTTAAACATTAAGAGATGATTAAAAACCACTCATATCAAATGGCAAAGCAAAAATATCATAATAACTTGCTCTTAGCTTATGTAACATAGGTACTGCATATCCTCAAATTCCTCTTTGTATGAGAGCATATCTCTTGGAAAACCTTCCATTTTAACAGGATTATAAAAACAGCACAATTTAAAGCGATACACTGCTCAATAAAAAATAGCAGCTTTATAAAAAACTGTATTTAGAAAGTTTTAATTGTTTTAAGATATAGCACTTACCTTGTATTTCTAGCCTCCTTCTATAGTGTTTGTTTCAGCACATTTCTGGTCAATCTGAAAGTAAAGCTAGGAAAAACAAAAAAATCACAAAAATGTCACAAGGATTCTTTATTTTCAAAGTTACATATTCTATTCCATCTAAGAAATTAAAACCTTAAGAATACAACTTCCTCTTTCTCAGTTTTTGCAGTTTTGTGATGTTAAAGTATCTTATTAGGTTGAAAATCCTTAGAGTAAACTAATTTCAATATGCTCTAAGCTCATTTTTAGCACCTTTCATATTACTACTCAAATTCTAACACACTAATCATTTGTCTTTCCAGTTACCTCTAGCAAGAATAATAGTGCTAGAGGTGCATCACCCACTCCTTTTAACTCAACTACAATATGTAAGACCAGTCCTAGCTCCTTCAAGCCCAGCTTGAATAATTCCTTAGAGCTGGAATGTCTTCACACTTGGAAGTTTAAGTGTTAATTATATCTATGCACTATAACTTCATTTAATAGCAGAAATATAGTTTAGTTTTCTAGATTCCAATATGAAGGAACCTTAATAAAGAGGAAACTATTCACAACCACATTTTGGCTTTTTGCTATGACAACAACTCAAACATATCTGTTCCATCATCAACATTTCATTTATTAGTATATTTTGGATTATGTGTGTACATAAATGCATATACAGACACAGAGGATTATGTCAATGGAAACCTACTACATACTAAATTTAGAAAAGTTAAAAAAAAAAATCACAGTTAGCTTTAAGGCTGGTATTTATTAAATACCATTTCATACAACATTAACAAGGTTTTCCAGTTTTGGCTTTGAACCCATAGGTATCGCCTACAAGGTCCCATACATTGCTCAGCCGCACAATGTTGCTTTTGTTCTGACAGATTAATCCTAACACATATGGTTTTTCTTCTTTTAAAGGTTTGGGTGCTGAAGCTGATGTTATGGTTTCTTTACACATCAGTGAAAGAGGTTAAAAATTAAACATGTAAAAAAACAAGCCCAAACCAAAACATACAAGAGGAAGAGGTTACAAGATGGAAACGCCAAAAAAAGCCTAAAAAACCCAAATGGTCTACAATAAAAGGTATTCCCTCTTCCTTCCAACAATTATTTAATCAGTAATCTAAATGCTGTTTAAAAAACCCCCAAAACCAAAGCCACAATTAAGTATATTCCCTATCCAATATCATATTAATTCATAATTTCATCAATTATCTAATTTGATTTCTAGGCTAACAAGCAAGGGCTGCAATTCATTGAACATTTTACGCACATAAACACTAAATTTGGCTGAATATCTGTGTATTAATCTCCACCTTTAAAGGTTTTTTTTAATACCTCATTCAACAGAATCCCACAAATTAAAAATGGTAAATATGAAGGTGATTGTCATGTTACTGTACGACTGCTCCTAAAAATTCACCTGTATCATTAAGTCCAGCTTTCTACATTTCTCCAAATACAGCTAAACCATCAAAGTCGTTCTCTACTTCCAATAACGTACTAAGGATTTTCGGCTTCCAGATGTTTTTATTGTCTTAGTAACTGGTGTGATTACCAGACAGTACTCTGTCAGGTTTTAAATGCAAGTGATATCACAAAATCATAATTTGCCCTAACTAATTGCACTGGAAAGAAAACTTCAGGAAGGAACTAGATAAAAATGTCAAACATTAAGAAAATAATCTTATGAAACGCCAGCTGTGCCTTTGTTGAGAGCTTTAAAAGATCAATTAATTCAAAGCCTGGCATTTTTCCATCATAAAGGGAAAGACGTAGCGTGAGGAAGAAGTGTACCTATAAACCCATATACTTTCCCATAAACACGAACTTTCGAACATGCTGTACTCACAGTACAGTGTAAGCTGTTTTTTTTTTCCTAAAAGCTGACTGATTTTAGTCTAAATCTTTCAGACATATTAACAGCAAAATTATGAGATTTCACAGTGCTCTTTGTGAAACATGCAGGAAAAGATAAGTTTCTGATATTTACTTCATGGTTAAACAAACTATTCACTTTATTTTAAATCCTGTAGTTTTTTATTTCAGCTGTATTGCCTGCTGCAGCCATGAAGTCCTAGTATTCTCTCTCTCAACTGCATTGAGATAGCATAACAGCAGTTTTCTGCACTGCATACTTAGAAACCGATACAAATCCCATATAAACAGAATAAAGGCAAACGTATTTGCTGGCACAAAGGAAAGGCATTGGAGCACAGCTTTTTACCTCGCTCCCTCTAGTCCAAATAATGTCACTCTCACAAGTGTTAACCGATTTACGTGCATCTGAGATACAGACCTGTGCATACAATTGCTGCAGATACACTTGTTATTTCACATACAAATCTGATTAACCAAGCGCCATCTAAAATCTATGTATTTCACAAATAACAAACCAACCCCTTTAACAGCCCCTGGTCTAAGTGCAGCCGCTCTTTTAACAGGTAAGTGAACCTACGCTGTAGTTGCACGGTTTAGGTGACCAACGCCAGAGGTCTCAACTTCATTGCTTTGAACAAGGAAAAGCTTTCACTTCAATACACGTATTTTTCAGGCCAGGCCCCGCAGTTGTGCCTTTCTACCCACAGGCCCCGTACGTCACCCAGGAGTTTGTGTGCCTTAATAAAAAACATAGCGACTGCAGTGTAACACAAGGAAAACCTATCAGCATAAGCAGGGCAGAAGTCGAGCTGGGCAGAGCTCCAGGGGAGACACGTCCCAGCGCACGATGCGAGAGGTGCCGGCACCAGCACCCCCGCTCCCGGCTGCCTCCACCTGCGCGGCCCCGCGGGGCGGGGGAGCCCCCGCAGAGAGGCCCGGGGGGGTGAGGGGCCACCGCCGCCACCACGTCCCCAGGAGCCGGCCCCTGCGGGGATCCTGCCCTCCCCCGGCAGGGAGGGGGAGGGGGAGGCCGCCGCTGCCGGCCCCACCAGCGCGGCGGGCGGCCGCCCCTCCTGGCGCGGGGCCAGGGCGGCGGGGCGCCCTCCCACACGCCTCGGCCTCCTTAAGATGGCTCTGGCTGGCGGAGTGGGCGGCCACCCGCGGGCGGGGCGGCGCAGCAGCCTACCTAGGGGCCGGATGGCAGCGGCTGCCTGGCGGCTGCCGCTCACCGCCCTCCGTCCCCTCCCCGCCGGCGGCGGCCGGCCCGACTCCGGGGGCGCGGCACCGCGGCAGCGCTGCCACCCCGCCGCGCGTCGGGGGCGAGCCGCCGCCGCCCCGCCCGTCACGTGACGCACGCTCCCCCGCGGACCCCGCGTGGAGGAGCCCGGCCGAGCGGCGGCACCGTCCGACCCCGCTCCCTCGCTCGCTCGCTCGCTCCCTCCCCCAGCTGCTCGCTCGCTCGCTCGCTCACCCTTGCTCGCCACCGCCGCCGCCGCGGACATGTCCTCTCGCGAGCTCTGCGGCCGAGACCGCCCTCGGGCGCGCGCCCCGGCGGTTGGCCCGCGGGCGGGGGCGGGGAGGCCGCGCGCGCTGGCGCTCTGCGGCCGCTTCACACGTGTGGGAGGCGGGGGGTGGGGGGGTGAGGGGGCGGGCGGGGGGCGGGACGGCTGGGCTGCATCCGGGCACTTGTGCCCCTCCGCGTCCCCTCGCAGCGGGGCAGCTGAGAGGGCGGGCAGGTGCTCGCCGTCGCTCGCTCGGCTGCCGTCCAGGCGCATGGGAGCTGCCTCGAAAATGTTATCGGGGGTCCCTCCCCCAGGGCCTGAGGTGAATCACCCCCCTCCCTCACAGCGGCCCCTCGGCCGAGGCGGCGCCCCGTGAGGGCTGTGACCGCCCCGCGTTTCCAGGTACCTCCTCGCTCTGGCCGCACCTGGCTGGTGCCGGGAGGGTCCCGCCACACTTCACCCTGTGCCCGTGGCTTGGCTCGGGGGCGGCGGGGCCCAGCCGAGGGGCCCGGGGCTAGGCGGGATCTCCGCAGCGCTGAGGCGGGGCTGGGGTGAGTAGAGTGCACCTCCCCGCCGCGGCGCGTCGGCCCGGGGCGGTTCCCACAGTTTTCCTCCAGGTGCTGCAGTCGCACGAATTTGAAATTCGAAATTCGAAGCAAAACTCACGGTACGCCTTCAAACTTTGGCTGTGCAAACACACGTAAACAAGATGGGACTCATAACTTATGTATTTTCCCTTCAGGCTTAGCAATAAATGTCTGAGGTGACTGAACTTGACCAAACATCAAACCAATCAGGAGGGGAAAAAAAAAAAAGCATTTCTTAGAAGAGGTTTTAGAAACCTGATGATGTATGCTTGACAACGTGCAATAGAAAAAAATATGCATTCATTCTGCAAGCAGAATATGAGCATGCACGCACATAATAATTAGTTTGTTGCATGTATTATGCAACGTTGCGCTCACAGCAGCGAATATCTTACTAACAAACTATTCTGTAAGTACGCTGCATCAGGCCCATAATTACACAACTCTGCTTTTGTTCTGTATTTTTCTCAGCTCACAGATTAAGAACTGAGCTGCCACTCAGTGCAATGGTCTAGTACAGCTTTTTTATTATTTGCGATTTGCTAGTGTCCAGGAGCTTGCTGGGAGACTGCATCGTGCTTATGCTACATGGTAACAAAGCAAAACATGTTTCCTTGCTCCACAGAGTTTTTCAATGAGTTTGTTCAGCAGTGATACCAGAGGCAAACAGAATGCATAAGTGCATTGCAAAAAAAAAAAAAAAAAAAGTCAGTTTTTAATTTCTTATGGTTTTAAGATGCTAAACAACATTCTGGTATGATTGTAGACTAATGCTTTGACAGTTAAAGAATTACTTGTTCAAATTATTTAGATGGGTTGGAAGGGTTATTATGTGGTTTGCTTTTTAAAACAGGGTACATATCTCTTACATTCCTCTAGATTACAGTTAGCTAATCAGATTTTATCCAAGTTCAGAAACAAACTTAAAACAGCAATGGCCCGGAAACTTAGCAATGAACTGTGTAAAGATCTCATTAAAACCTGTAATTTGCTCCAGGTTTACTTCTGTCACCCTTCAAATAAAATAGTTCAGATGTGAGTCTGCTGTTAAAACCAGAAATGCGAACAACTACAAATAAGCACTCAATGTGTAGCATTTAATTAATCAAATTAGGATTACAAAACACTTAAGGAGAAATTGAATAAAACCAATTTGTATCTGAAATTTCAGATTTCTAAGAAAATGGAAAAAAGCTCTATAATAGCACAGAGATTAAGATCTTAGTCCTGCTTTGCCATTACGGTGTTTGGAGAAGGTCCTAAAACTTTCAAAGTTAAGGCAGAGCAATGATAAATGTACGAATTCAGCGGATGTCTATTGTGTCCAAACATCATTTTCTCAAACTGAGAGAAATGATATTCTAAATTCAGGACAATTTATTACATAAGACCAAACAGCTATTGCTGTTAACAAAAACAGCAGAAAAAGTAATGGAGATATTAGGGAAGTAGGTGAGACCAATACAGTTAGAAAGAACTGTGCAGTGGAACAACTATTGGAATACCTTTAGTTCAAGGCCTCTTTGCATGGAAAAATGCTTTTAACATGATCAGAAATTTGTAGGGATTAATTAAAGACATATACAAACTGATTCTTATTCAGCGATATTTGTGTTTTAACACAAACCAGGGATTCAACAGAACATAGCTACATCTCTATTTTTTACATTTAGTCTCTAAGGACAAATCAAGGAGGCTTCACCAAGTCATCCCAATGACCGTGCCTAGAACATGTATATTATCCTTCAAAATGACATTAAAAAAATGTTTTGGGAGTAGAAAGCTGGTCTAGAGAGTTCTAGGATAACTAATAATTAAACGAAAAAAAAATCCTCACCTACAAGTTCAATAGTGCACACAAAACTGAAAGTAATTGGGGGAAAATAGATTTATAATGCAAATTCTAACAAAGAATTTTGAGTGTGATTGGTACTGCAGATGAGATATCAGATAATTAGGCCAAAGAAATTATGTTATGACTTCTTTTCTCCTTCAAATGCACTGAATCACAGGAATATTTGCTGTGTTAATCTTCTTGGAATGGTTTCCATTCACAAAGAATTCTCTGTTTTCTGTTTCCAGACATCCTTTTGCTACAGAGAGATTATGTTGGCAAAGTTTAGTCTGCCTCTTCACCTTTTTTTCCCTTTACGTTAGCCAACAAATTTAACACATTTAAAAACCAGAAACATAAAAAGATTAGCTGTGATTTCAGGTGACAGTAACATATAAATCATATTTCTCTCTTGTATATAAGAACTGACATTACATGATTATTGCAGAAATGCGGATTACCTCTTTACAGAGTGTATAGAATATGGGGAAATAAGCATGTACAAGAACGTCATGCAAGAGGTGTAAAATCTCTTTAATGTCACGTTGCAGTCTAGATTATTCTAGTTATTTCAACTGCTGCATGTATTAAGGCATTGGCAATTAATTGATTAGCAGGGTGTAAATGTGCTCTATGTTATGGAATACCATGAGTATTCCATGATAAGGAACACTATAGAATACTAAAAACCTGGAAAAAAAATGTAACAGAGGCAAAGGTGTGTTAAAAGGTTGACATTAAACACAGTTGATACTAATTTCTTGAAGGTATTTGTGGTTCTTAAAACAGCATGGTGATACTAGCCAGTGAAAAGGAAGAGGCATTTAAAGCAGCAAATAACTATTTGAAAACAGTTTCTCCCATTAAATCACTCTATGGAAATTGTCCAGCCCCACAGAATAGCTCTTGTCTTTTGAGCACCACCTTTCCTGTCTTGGGCATGAACATGTACAACACTTCCTTCTTATTGCAGAAAAGTTCAACTAGAGCACTCAGCATTTGCTTCCAAGAATAACAATGAACACTATATTCCCTTTCTTACAGTAGAAGTAAGCAAAAGAAACAGAGATACAATGATTTTAACTGCTAGAATAATGCTGCTGTTTGAAAAGATGGACCTAACTCTCCCTCTGTTGCTTTCAAACTAGTGTCCCACTGTTATAAACTGCTAAACATGAAAAGCAGACAAATGACACAGTATCAGTATTTTAATATCCAAATTAATGCACAAATAAAAATATTTGTTGTGATTTATAACAAATACTTATTTCATCATGCAGTTGTAAGCTCTATATTTTAGGGAAGGATTGTTTATTTAATGAAACAATGCAAAACCTTTCTTAGAAATTATTCAGGAACTACAGATGCTTCTCAGTTCTAGTACAGGCTTTTATATAAAGAATTTGATTGTTCCAGAAGTGTAAATGCTGTGTCCCGATTTGTTAGTAAAGAAAGACAATTCATTATTTAAAACGTACAATAAAAATATTCTGCAATTAATTTTAAATTAGCACAAGAATTATCAAATTCACCCATAGAGTTTTGTGTGGTTTTACATGTCAGTCATATCGAATACAAGCAGTGGTAGTAAAATCATCAGTGTACTTGTCTGAGATGTAAAAATCTTACATGTGACACCTCAAAGTAATTTGAATTTTTTTCAAAACCTTTCCATCAGTTCTTTTCTCAAGCATATTAGAAGAGAGCAGGTTTATTATATGTCTTCTAGACCAACAACTCCGTATATGGGTTGATAAAGAGAAGACGCTGTTGTCCAGAAATATTAAGAATATCTTGCTGTCAGTCCTGCCTATATATATAGTTTCGTATGAACATGGAATTTCACTGCTGCTAATGCAATAACCAGTGCCTCTGATTTACTAATTATCAATAATGACTTGCTACTGTTGTTTATGGAAAGATTGTCTTACAGTTCCTGTATTCTGCAGGTCTTCTACTCTATTTTTCTTTTCCTGATATATAAATATTTGGTTACTATGTATGAGAACCACACTAGCTTTCTGGGGAGGAAATTCATATACACAACTCAATAAAACCACATTCTGTGTGAACTCTAGCAAAGAATTAAAAAAAATCTTAGGGTACTTTTTCAAGTACTGTTTTTCTTGTTATCCTAATCTTCAGGCGTTGTGACGTTCATTTGTAACATCCTTCTCAAGAAAGCACTTGAAGCCTGTATCTGCTAACAAAAATAACTGAAGTACTTTGCTTAAAACATAGCCAAATTTATGCTATTTCAGAGACAAGATTTTATTCATAGGTTGCCTTGCCAACCACAATTAGCACCCACTCAGATGAAGTGTATCATACAGTTACACCTCTCTATAAACAGAAATGCCGTGTAAATGAATTATATTAAACATAAGAATTTTTATTTATTTTTTGTTATTTATAGGCATAAGAATGTCTTGAAGCTGTTAAGAATTTTTTAAATGCTGCTTTAGAACATGTTGGAAATATGCCTTCATTGAAGCACTGAAAATAATGTAGTCATATACATAAAATTAATTTCTGCACATGAGATTAAAAATGAAGCATTTCAGAGCATTTCTGTAAATCTGCCTTTACCCAGAAGCACCAGTGGAGGACTTTGGTTTTTTTCTGTTCAGGTTGCAATTAGTACATAGGGTATGAGGTTTTTTGCTCAACATGAATGTTTATTGAATGATTAATCTTTAAGAGGTTTAATTAGAGGTTATTAGAATTCAAATGCTGAGAAAAGCTTTTTGTAATACTTCTTCACTGCTCCAGGTATTTTTGTCAGAAAGTAGTTCCAGTTTTTCCAGCATATCTATGGTGTATCCACAGTCCACAAAGGAACAATTAACACTGAAGCTCAAGAGAAGTTCAAATACAGGATATGACTGCAGAAATTGCTTGTTGTTAAGAAATTTTGATCATGTCCAAGCTAGAGGGAAAAGGAAGATACAGAGGAAACTTTCTAGTAACATTGCAGATGTGGTTACCTTATTTTCACTTTCTGAAGAGGTAAATCCGTATTTCTTTGAGTAGGTCCTTAAGTAGGCGATATCTTAGCTTTTGCAAATATCTATCATCTGTGCTCTTTAATCATTTTAGGCAGGTTATATCCTCAAAGATTTGGATTACCTGCAGAAAAATAAATGCAATTATTAGCCTTGGCTCCCAAGGCCAAATGTCAACTATGTATTTGATGGGGAATATTTCATTTCTTGGCGGAATTCATTGAGTAAATATCACAGTTTTGCCATGTAACTTGCAGGATTACAGAATAGTAGTGCAGTTAGCTTACAACCGAGCAAGCAATTTTGAAACTAGAATGAGAACTATGGCTTCTGTTAGTGTCATATAAATGGTAATTATTATATTCCAATACATTCCTTAAAGGCCTGAGATCAAAATAAGATTGACAAAACATGCTATGCAATGTAAAAATGACTCCTTTCTCCAAAGTGCTTTCTCCAAAGGTCTTTTTGAGTTATTTCAAATAACTGAGGGGAAAGTGGATAAGATGACTTGTTGATACAGTGTTATTTGGATTTGAATAAGCTTTTAACACTCCTGTTACAAAGGCTCTCACAAATGGCAGCATGGTTAAAAAGGGGTGGTTCTCTCACAGGCAAACAACTCCTTAAGTCCAATAGAAAACAAAGGATGGGAATGTTTATGTGATTCTCCCCCTATACTCTGCTCTCGTGAGACCCCACCTGGAATACTGCATCCAGCTCTGGGGCCCCCAACATAAGAAGGAGATGGACCTGTTGGAGCGAGTCCAGAGGAAGACCATGAAGATGATCAGAGGGCTGGAGCACCTCTCCTATGAGGACAGGCTGAGAGAGTTGGGGTGGTTCAGCCTGGAGAAGAGAAGGCTCCGGGGAGACCTTATAGGAGCCTTCCAGTACCTGAAGGGGGCCTGCAAGAAAGCTGGAGAGGGACTTCTTACAAGAGCACATAGTGATAGGACAAGGGGTAATGGCTTTCAGCTGAAAGAGGGTAGATTTAGATTAGATATAAGGGAGAAATTCTTCACGATGAGGGCGGTGAGGCACTGCAACAGGTTGCCCAGAGAAGCTGTGGATGTCTCATCCCTGGAAGTGTTCAAGGCCAGGCTGGATGAGGCTTTGAGCAACCTGGTCTAGTGGAAGGTGTCCCTGCCCATGGCAGGGGGTTGGAACCGGATGATCTTTAAGGTCCCTTCCAACCCAAAACATTCTGTGATTCTATGAAGTGTCCCGTTGGGGCTACTCTTAGAGGGAGGATGCTGGTCTAGATGGACTTTTAGTGTAAACCACAGTACCAGTTCTTATTTCTGTATGACAAGGAAATTGAAAGAGAAAAAGACAGCATTTATCAGCATAATAGCTAAGAACAAAACCAAAAAAATACAAAAACCTCCCACCAGATAACTGGTTAAATTAGTAGGTTAAATAAGTATAGAAACCATTATTAAACAGCTATGTTACAGAAACAGTAGGCTGACCTTATCTCTGCCATAATTTTTTTGTATTCTCTAGAGAACCTTACAATGATTTTAGCCCAGTGATTATACAGAGGGGACTTGATGTCTGGAAGCAGTGATCCTGCAAAGAATTTTTGTCTCCATTGCCAACTGTAGTCATGCTGACCTTATTGAATGGAGCTCACTGGAGGTCATTAGAAGGTTCTTGTAAAAGAAAACAATATTACACTTAGGGTTACATCTGAGAAAATAATTTTAACTCATGAACATTGGCTGTTACTACATTAGGTTGTAGTGCTAACAAACTGCAGTTATTTATATTAATTGTAAATTCAGTCTTGCACTGAAGCTTGAATAGTCTGTCACAAGAAATAGAGCTTTATTAATGGCATTTAAATTCTGTTTTTTCATTTGTGTTTGATGGTTGAATGTTAATGATGATAAGATTAAAAGTTTAGAACCTATGTTTTTACTTTCTCCAGATTAAAAGGCAAACAAACCAACCAGCAAACATTAAAGGCAAGCCTTCATTAAATATCTTTGTTTCTGAAAAACTGAAAATATTTATAATCTTCTGAAATTACAGTTAAGAGTAGAAATAAATACAATTAGAATACTGTTCTTGAACCTTTTCTTAACCTGTGAAAAGTACTGAGGTCTGCACTTGATCTGCCTTCAACGGTGATAGTAATGCACAGGTCGTTACAATAGTGTTTTCTTTAAGAAGCAGTCGTTGGCATCCATTATAACCAAACTGACTAAACTTTTTCTATAGCTAGCTTTTTCTATAGTACCTGAATGGAAGGTATATCTGTAGTGTTTGAAATATTACCATGCACAACTGAGTTGTTTGAACTGAGTTTTTGATTTGCTGTATAAATGTTACATGGTACCTCCTAAAAAACAGAAACCAGGAGTCAAGTATGGCTCAACAAAAATGGTTCATTACAATGTGCCAGCTGTACGTGTAGTCTGGATATATAGTTTATCCAAATCTTTCCATTCTTTTCTTTCCTCTAATCCTCCTAACAGCTTCTCTTTTTTTGGTTATTTCTTCCTGTGGGGTACCTGTATACCCTGCATCAGCCCTTTTTGCCTGCATTAGATTTTTCTGCCTGTTTTCCTCTTGTGTAGATGTAGCCCCACCTTTGAACACGTGTGTATTCCATCTCTGCTGCCTTCTCATGCATCTTTTCTCCTCATCTGCCTGTTCCTTTGAGCAACAGGAAGCATGCCAGAGACTGCTGTTCTTTCATGTCTCAGCCATAGTCCTGCAGTTTTGCAGAAATTGGAGGCTGGCAGGGATGAGATTGAGTTGGCAACAGGACTCTACCTACCCGTAGGCTGCAGGTTTTGTTGCCTGCTTCCTGTCCTTTTACTCAGCAGCTGGTAGGGGAAAAAAAGAGGTGAACAGAGATTAAAAAAACCACTCTCTGCTCCTCTTTCCTCCAGGTATACCAAAAAGAGGGAGAAGGGCACTGTTGATGCTTGCTACTGCAAAAAATTTGGCGTGGGACATATCCTCATGTAGATTTAAAGTGTAGGTCCACAGCTATTCCCAGGCAGTAGGTGAATATAAATGCCCAGGTTGTTAAAGCTATTTTGCTGATATATTAATTTATATGAAACAAAAATCTTCTTCAATAGGCAGTACTCCTTGCCAAAACAGTGGTAGCCTAAACAGTGGCAGAATAAGGCAGCTGCTCAAAGTTTGGTGGGTATAACTAGATGATGGGGCCAGGTAGAATTGTTGCTTCTGTGAGTGCTGAGGCATCTGGAAGGACACAAAAAGACGTAGACTATGTGCATGAATTTGGGCCAGTGGCAGTATGGGAAGCAGTTGTTAGCTGCGTGGCTCTAAAGGCTGCTATGGTTAGCCAGGGACACTTGGGAAGCTTTTGGGATATGCCTTTGGGAAAGATTTCTCTAGAGAGCTGAAGATATATTCTGTGGTTCAGCAGAGGACTCCGGAATCTCTAGTCAGTCTCTTGCCAGTGGGGGGAAAAAAAAAATCAAAAAACCAAAGAAGCTCTAATGATGGTAGCTATAGTCTTATTTACTGCCATCCAGTAGAGATATGAGCAAGAAAACAGTATAATTTATCACCTTGGTGCCGGTTTAGCAGACCTTGCAAAAACCTTCTGCCTTTTCTGTAGAAATGTAGGAAAAGACCTGCTGTAACTATTGAATATGTCTTTTCTCTCCTTGGAAGGCATCTTCTGCTCCAGGCCACCTACTCCACAGGACCGCCAATGTTATTCCGCTTCAGAATTTGTTCATTTCATGAAGATGGAGCTGATGGTCAATTCACACTTTAAAATGATTACTCATTTTGTTTAACCGAGTTACCAGTGTGGAGTGTTTAAATTGCTGACACATGGGAGATAAGCGTGGGTTATTAGTAGCCCACAGTTTGTGAAAGATCCTGAAATCTTTGTCAATTGCTTCTCTTGGTCTTCAAGAACAAGGATTTCTGAAATTTCTGGCCATGCATCAAAGCATTTAAGGAGAGGGTGTTTGCAGTGGGGATGTTTGGTATTAGTTTTGGAACATTGGCAGCCAGCCCTTTACTTTTAATTAAATGAGGGAGATAATTTCTCACACAGAGAGGTAGTTGATTTAATTTTAATTTTTGTCAGAATGCCCAGAGCATTTGAATGGGTGTCTGATCATTGGAACAACATCCTTAGTACAGATTGAAAGAATTAATACAATTCACCACCACGGGAAAAAATCTGCGATTTTGTTTATGCAGATTGAAACTGACAATGAATATACAAAACCAAATGTATGATACTCTTGCCTTTTCCATGATGCAAGTTCAGTGCCTCATGTAAAGCTCAGGCCTGAGAGGCAAAAAGCACTTACTTTGGTACGTGGGAGATGGAGGCTTTCCTAATTCTTTGTTGGAGACTGGAGAGTCCATGGGCTACTTGTCCCAAGTAGTAACAGACCTTTTTCCAAGGGATGCAGATATCTCAATAAGCTCATCTGATTTTGTTCTAGAGCATTTTGAAATATAGTTATAATGAAAGCTTGGCAAAAGAACAGTTTAAAATGTAAAAATAGCAAAATGTGCGGAGGCTGCTGTTCATTTTGTAAGTCAAAGCTTGTGACTAAAGAATGCTGCTTAGCAACAGATGGGGAAAATCTGAAGGTGATCACATCATTTTGCACTCCCTGAAAATTAATTATTCATGTTCATCCTACCTTTTAAGCACCATCCTTTTCATGTCCCTGTTCTGCTTGTTCCTTGGGATTAGGACTATGTGACTGGCTCAGTTGTGTAACCCAGTTTTATTATCACCCATGCTCATGCTGATGTAGCTGTGACTCAGCTGCAGAGCTCTAGCTCAGGCTTCTTCAATTCTCTGCGCCACTATGCTGTACATAACGTGTACTGATCCATATGGAATAGGACACAAAGGTGTCCTAGGAAGGAGGCAACAGACTGTGCCGTTTCTGTAGATGATTGTTTTGTTAAGCACACACTTCTGTCTCAACTAGTACCATTCACCACCAACCCTTGCTGTAACTCCTCCTCTGCAACTTTTTCTCACACCTAGTTCACCAACAGTTTGACTTCATATGTCTTTTTTTATGCTTCCAAAGAGCACAGGGTTGCTTTTTTTTCTAAGTTTGATTTTCCCTAGGAAATAAATCAGAACCCATATTGAAAAATTTATTTTATAAATATTGCTAATGAAATATTCTCAGATTGTGGCATTTGGGAAGCTGTAAAGTTCCCATTTGATTCACTTGCCACTGCCATCATTCAGCATGCACAGGGTGGAAGCATAAATACAATATTATAAATTGGCAAGTAGTGTTTGATTTATTTATCTGCAGATGCTTTCCGTGTGAACCAAGACTTATGTTGACCACATCATTAATCAGTTTGGTAGGCTTAAAATAGAAGCACCTCATAGCCAACTGAAAAATTAATTTGCATAAATAGTTAAGGAAGCAGTGATTTGGATTCATATTTAACTGGTATATGCCACCAGATGAAATCTTACCTGACAGGTGTAAAAAGTCTTTGATGGGATGTTTGTACTCTTCACTGGGTGAATTTCAACTTTTAAAATGTAGTTTTGACAAAACATAGCGTGGGAGTTATTTAGAAAAGTTACATTTTTCTTTATTTCTTGTTATCCCTAAAGCAAGGCACTTTCAAGTAGGGATACTGGTTTTCTCTACGTACAGAGCTGAGAAAACTTCAGGGTGAATTATTCAAGATATTGGTTAGGGATAAACCAGCAAATGATAAGAAGTTCTTTTGTAAAGACTGTCATCATGCATTGATTATGTTTATTACTTAATAAAAGCATGTTTAAAGACTTGGGTTTTCAAAGCTTAGAAGTTACTGCCTCCCTCCTTGTATGCCTCAGTGGCATATAAATTCATTGAAACAAACAGAAAAGATAATCCTTTTTATAAAGAACGTAGAACAGCATTTACCAATATGTAAATAGGGACTAATAAAAGTAATGAATATTTAAAATTTCTGAAAGAATGCACTGTGAAGAAGATCATCTTGCTATATGATTTGTAAGAAAGATATACTTTACATTACATGCTGTAATTGTTTAAAAGAATGCATCCAGGGTTCCTCAAGTTTTCATCTTTTTTTTTGCCAACTACCATAATAATCTCATGTAGCAGAGGCAGGTGGTTGTCTGCTTTACAGAGTTACAAAAAAGTGCAGCTAGGAAGAAGTGCAATCTGTACATGTCTCTGTTACATGATTCTATTTTAAGAGATTCAGGATGAAAAGTAGAGTTATGAAAGTGCTGATTATGACTTTATAATTAATGTACATATGAATAGCCGTGCTGCAGAGGACCAGAGATCTGACTTGCTTGATACTATTTCTCTGACACTGGACAAAAAAGTGGATGCATAGGGAAGACTGGATGATGTATTCCCAGACTCCACCAGTTTGTACCTTATGGACTTTCTGAACCATATGTGGTGGGGAGATATGGACAAGTAGTGTACAGCGGTGTGACCTATTCATGATCAAATATTGGTTCCAGTGAGGAAAAGAAGCCGGTGCTGCTCTCTTGGAGATCGTGCAGGCCCATATTAAGAATTTTAGCCCTCTTTGGCGTAGTGCTAATTGGGAACTAAGGTGGATTTGTAATTCTAAAAATTGGGATAGTCTTGATGAGCAAGTAGTCTGATATACGAGTACATTGCAGACAGGTATTACTTGTTACATATAAAGGGTACAGTGAGTCCCAGTTACGTATACTGTGTTTGGAAACTATTTAGATATTTGAATGCTGTTTCAATATAAATGAATTAATTTTTGGTATCTATGGGAAATCCTTCAGTGTTAGCAACAATTTTGTGCTCTCCCCATGTTAACAGATAGCTTGAAAGGCAGAGCAGGTGTTAATAAGCACAGTTACAGAAGGAAGTTTCACCTGTACAAGCAATGGAAAAGGCCTAGGAAATACTAATTCTTCTTAGGTTGATTACTCTTATAATGCAGTCTCATAAAATGAAAAAGAGCTAGAATATAAGCTGCTGATTTGTAAATAATTGAATATCTAATTTAGTATTTATTTTATTTGCAAATAATCTTGTTTACTGGAATTTGAATTTATTTTCTTGCCTTTTGGGTTTTTTTTTACAGTTAGAATAAAGTAGTCTGGTGTATTGATTATTTGCCTGCATTTGAAGAAAGACTTTTGACTCCTAAAAAGGCACATTGTAAGAACTGCTAAGCAATTAAATAATAGATAGCTGGTGCAGTAAGCGTAGGTTCTTACATATTCTCAAATGCAAAGAGGTAAAGAAAAAGTGTTAATGTAAGAAGAGGGGATAGGACACACGTCTCCTCTGATGAAAAGACTCTATGCTCCTCTTTCCTGGGTTGCATAAATATTTCTTCCCCACAGTTTCCCCTCTTCCTTGGCTAAAGTTGATTAGAGTTCTCATTTCTATTTCAGTCTATTTTATATAGTACTTACAAGATGCCTAGATCCTCCAGTTGGCATCTACACATATTTTAAAAAGCCTCATCATAGAGCTGCTAATTTAAGCTTCCAAATTGAAGGTTTGGATGTTCAGTTAAGACGCAATTAGTTGAAAATGAGGCATTATGTACCAAAATCCCCATGTCAGCTTTGAAAATTAAGCTTATGATGAAATAAGACATTTCAAAGTTGAAGTTATGGCTGCATTCTCTCTTCCTCTCTAGGCCAAACATGTGTTCATAATCCTTTCTACTTATTCATTATTTCTTAACACTCAATAACAAATTAAGGCCACATGAGACTTTTAGATAAATAAAAACAGATCATAACTGATTTGGCCCTGATCCTATTTTGGAATCTGCTAGTTTAAGCAGTGTAAACCTAACAATAATGGTCAAGCTAATTACAGTTGCTTAGAAATCCAGATTTTCTAGGTCTGAGCTGGATCCTGCCTGTCAGCCTGAATTTCTCTGTGGTATTTGAAACTCACTCTTTGAGCAAGGACTTGAACTGAAAAAGTCTAGCAGCAAAACAGTAACTTCTTGGTTCTTGACTCCATGCTACCACTTAATCCTCAGCTTTCCTCTCTACAGGGTAGTTAGAGACAGCCCAGAAGGTAAGATGAAACTGGCTTCTAGGAAGGTTTATTGGTGAGTTAGTGCCATAGGATAAGTGTCATATTGGGTCCTAAAGCTATACTGGAGGAGGCAGAACATTTCTGCATGTGGCTGAGACTGGCTTAGGGTGAATCAGTGCATCACTCCTAGGAATCAGGAGAAACTTCAGTTTGTGCTAGACACTTACTGAAATTAAGACTTTTACCTTAAACTGGTAATAAATAACAGCATCTCAGAAGTGAAAAAGCATGTGAAGTGATACAAAGGGTACAACTTTTAAGGTATAAACAGATCTATGAGTCAGTGGCTAGTTTCAATTTCACACTTCATCATAGACTAGTCAGCTTGGGCATATCCCTTTGCCTTTAGTTTTTTTGGCTCCCTATTTATGAGATAAAATAAATACATCACCAAGTGCATGACAGAATGTCCTGGTTTCAGCTGGGATAGAGTAAAATTTCTTCTTAGTAGCTGGTATAGCACTGTAGTTTGGATTTAGTATGAGAATAATGTTGCTAACACCCTGATGTTTTAGTTGTTGCTAAGTAGTGCTTACACTAGTCAAGGACTTTTCAGCTTCCCATGCTCTGCCAGGTGCACAAGAAGTTGGGAGGGGGCACAGCTGGGACAGCTGACCCAGACTGGCCCAAGGGGCTATTCCATACCATATGACATCATGCTCAGCATATAAAGCTGGGGGAAGAAGAAAGAAGGGGGGAATGTTCGGAGCGATGGTGTTTGTCTTCCCAAGTAACCGTTACACGTGATGGAGCCCTGCTTTCCTGGAAGTGGCTGAACACCTGCCTGCCAATGGGAAGCAGTGAATGAATTCCCTGTTTTGCTTTGCTTGCATGCATGGCTTTTGCTTTAGTTATTAAACTGTCTTTATCTCAACCCATGAGTTTTCTCACTTTTACTCTTCCCATTCTCTCTTCCATCCCACTGGGGGGATATGAGCGAGCGGCTGTGTGGGGCTTAGTTGCCGGCTGGGGTTAAACCACAACATAGAATTAAGCTCTTAATTTTATAATCTATCAAACAGGCACAGTACTCTCCTCATAGGGTCTGTTTGGTATTTGACTAGAGGTTGTATTCTTTCAACCACAACAGGTCAAGTTACATGAGTTCCACTTATGTCCAGAGTCATTAAAAAAGACAATTATTGTATTAATATAAGAAATCACCAGCAAGCCTGTAAGCAAGCCTACCCCATTACCGTGCAGTAATTTTACTTAACTCTGAACTTTTTGTGCTACTTTCAACCTTATCTATTTGTTAGTGCACAGACATAGAGGAGCCATGTATACTTCTGACACATTAGAAGAAACAAAACAAAATATAATAGAAGCAAAAGCAGAAGGGAATTTTTTTAATTATTATCAAACCTTTATAACCTGTTCCAGCTAAAGAGTTAAAAAAAAGTTGAAAAAGGAATTACTATACTTGTTTAAGTCTTTTTAAAAATCTTTTTTTCTGAGATAAAATTTGTAGTTAAGTTCCTAGTTTAAACTGTTGTTACTCAAGGTAAATATGATCTGTACAATATCTTGGAAAAAAATTGATGGTAGTCTTCACTAATTGACTGACAGTACTTGAAAGCTCTTTCTTCCTTCCTCCCTCCCTTCCTCCCTCCCTCCCTCCCTCCCTCCTTCTCTCTCTTACACTCTTTTTTGTGTGGAAGGCACTTCATCTCCAATCTGGTTAGAACCCTTGATCCAGTTTTAGGGTTTGAACTTTTAACAATTTTTACATTCAGTAAACAAACACTCCAAAACCTCACTTATGTGCAGAATGCTTCATGCTTGAAATATTGTACTGTTTCTAAAATTGCATTTAGATAGAAGCTGATCACCTTCAGACAATGAAACCATTTAAAAAAAAAAACAACACAAAACAACAAAAAAAACAACAAAGGAGAGGAGATAGCTCTGACTTGCAGAAACAATCCTAGCTGACTGTTCTGGGAATGATCTTCAGAATTACCTCATTATTTATTCTTGGTGCAGTCCACCAATTAAACAAACAGTTTTATATATAGAAACAGGGATGGGCTTAGCTTACTTTTTCAGGGTCATTTTCAGAGACGTAGACACTGAAGATGTGCAGGCTCATATTACCCAACACAGCGGATACTCTGTGTCTGTGTGTGTTTATGCATGTGCAAATGCATATGTGTAATGTTACACGCTATGGGAGAAGTTGATAATTAGTGAAGGGAAGTCAGAGATTCCTGGTGGATATCAGTTGAAATTCCTCCGTTTGGGTAATAATGCATGTGTTATGCAAGCCACTGGAAATATGTCAGGGATCCCTAAGAAGCTGATGGGGCTGAGAAAGGAAAAAATCCACTACGTTTTAATATCAATAACACTTTGGGGAAAAAATTCAGATGACTTAGTATGTGATCATTCAAACCTTCTGTCAAGTAAATATTAAAGTGAAAAAGAAAATCTTGATTATGACTTCTGTCAGCTAGTGATGTGCAATATAATGCTAATATTTAAGAAAACCCTAATTTACTGTAAGAGTTATATGCACTATAATACAGCAGATTTATTGCTGCAATTCAAGGCTTGGTTGAGACATCTTCAGTATGTTAAAGACTATCTGTATAGATAGTACCTCATGCACCAAGATTTGCATAGGACGTGCCTCAAAACTTTCTAGGTATTTTTTCATATTTGGTATGGGCAGGACTCTTTTCTTGAAGGATCTCTGGATTTTTGCTGTTGTGGTATAGCTGAAGGTGATCTGAACGTTTATGTACTGGCAATCTCTGTGTTATGAGTGTCTCTTGTCTCCAACTAGTGGTCATAACATAATGCATTCAGACTGCAAGCATTATATAGTATGACATTCTGTACGCTATAGAAAAAGTGGATCAATACACTTCAGAATGCATCTGTAACAAATGAAACAAGTAGATTACATAGACTTTCGCAGTTAGAATCATGTAATAGTTTAACACAAATATACGTTGATTTTTAAAGGCCATAGTGCTTTCCAACACTTAACATTCACAGATTTTAAAGATGAAGCAGTAACAAAGCGTATCTTGACAATGGGAAGAGCTAGATAGGGGATTTTGTTAAAGAAAATTTAGATGAAAGTAGGAGACATGGCGTTAATATTTTTGCTGTTGCAGATCTCCCAAGTCCTGATATAAATGATTATGCATGGAATATGAGTTTTTGCAGGCTCTGAAAACTTGCCAATTGTATTACTGCAATGTGTTAAAAGGGCCATGAGATATAAATGCCACAAGAAAATTTGCAACTTCTGCTATCTATGCGTAAGATTCCAAGAATTTTGTTACATGTAAAAAATGCTTTGAAAGTTTTCCAGGGCTGGGAATAGTTTATAAAATCAACTGATAATAATTTTATTGTATCTATATTTGGCCTGGTTTTCATCTGTTAAAAAAAAAAAATCCAAGACAAAAATGAGAATTGCCTGTTGCAAGAACTGCCAACCTGCTGCTCTGTGTTTTCTCTACATGTCAGTTTTCCAAGTGTGATGAGCCTCAAGTCTGAGACCAAAATGAAGTACAACACATATTTTATAAGCGCCCCTGGATATTAAGTGCTGGACAAGGCTCCAGTGCAGCCGGTCTTGCAAAGAACTCGGTGTTAGTTGTGCTGAATAGACATCACAAATTGAAGCAATATTTAAGCAGAATTCTTGAAGGCAAATAAATGAACAAGAATACAGACATTGTTATGATAAGAGAAGCAAAAATGAAATAAATTAGAAAATTCCAGAGGAAAAATAGAAGAAAGATAAAAGTTCGATGGAGAATCTGAGAATAACGCAAACACAGCATCATGAGAAAAAAGGTACAAAGAAACTGTAAGACGTTACTTAAGTCAGTGTTAAATGATGCTGTGGGTATATGACACACCGACCTCCACTGCAGCTGCACATCCTGGTGCCCCTGGGCCCTGTGACGTTCCATTCACCCAAGAGGCTGTTCAGAAGACAGATGATGATGTGCACGTCCCACTGCGTATGCTAATGGGAACTGAGTAGCTCTATGCAAATAACTCAAATTAGAACTATGCTGCCTATTTTTAGGGGGGCTGAAATGCAGCAATGTCAAGTTTAGGCATTACGTGCCAGTTTCACTGGGCAACTCCTGGGCTTTGAATTGCCTGGGAGATCGTTTTGTATATGTTTGAAATTTGACCATTAGTATGTTTCTGGGGAGGACAGGTAATAGTCACTAAAGAGAGATAAACCAGGGCTGTTTCACTGAATCTACAGATGGAAATTTGTTTCTCTTCTTGCTAATCCAATTATGTAATATTCTTGCGAGCTTTCTGAGTTGGGGTTGACGGAATTTGAATTCAGTTGAACTATAGTTATCAAAGAGAAAGAAGCTGGAGCAGTGAGGAACGGTGATTTTAAAACAAAACTTTTATAAATTTATAGTACGTATGTGATAGATTTGATAGTGATTTTGAAAATTCTGCCCTCAAAAATTATAAATTTACTCTCTGGCATTCTTGAAAATCCTCCTGTAAGGCCCCTGCCTAAAATCCTTTAATCAGTAGTCCCAGCTGTGGTTGCTAGCTTAAGAGTTTCTGAAATGGTGTTTAGTCTTCTTTGGACCTAGCTCATAGTAAACCTTACCATCTCATAAACAGTGACCCATGTGTGGTTTTACTTTGAGTCTCCATAAAAAGACTATTTATTGTGATCTGCTGAACAAACTTAGGTGAGAAAGGTAGCCATTAAAAAAAAGGCAAGTCAGTTGCAAAACTTTTTTTTTGCCACGTGACCACTGTCTTTTCATAAATAAAAAGCAAGAATAAAACCAAGGATGGTTTAAGTGCCATTCTGAGAGTTGAGGAATAAGCTGGGAGCTTAAGAACAAGATTGCGTTGCTGAATAATAATTCCAGTTTGGAAACAATGTCAGTTGTTTAATAACTATGGTCTATTGCTCTTTGATAGTAGATTTTAAAGTTGAAGAAAAAAAGCAGTAACGCTGAGTGACAGAGGACCCTAGAAATGAAACCTATTTTTATTTACAGAGGGAAGCTCTTACAAACAGAACTATGGTAAAATGCAAGCTAAGAAAACAGTATCTATTTAACCCCAATTTAATATTCCTAGGAAAACTGCTTTATAGCAGCTGTGGATTAAGATAATTTTGCCATGCTTTAAAAAAATCACACTAAAATTAGTACGTATGCAGGCCCATTTTGATATATTGTGGCAACATCTGTTTAGACGACAAATCACCACAGCAGTGTAGTAGCCCTGGTGGTTACCCTTACTAAATTCAGTAAGACTAAAGAATTCATCTCTTAGCTAAGTATTGGTTAGCCCAGCTACTGAACATTTCTTTCCTGTTTTCAAGACTGTGTGGCTGAGAATATTTCTTCCTTTTAATTTATTGTGGAGAAGCTCATAAAATACAGATCAAAACTCACATAAAAAACCAGCCAGCCTATTTGTATTAAAAACTCTGGGAGATGAAGTCTTTTGTATTAAAAATAAAAAATGGCACTGAAGCTTTAAAACGTTTGAATATTTCATTGTACAACCTTATCAAAACATTTAGTCAGTCACGTACATTCTCTCTCTGGCCTTTTACAATGGAGTGATTTTTTTTTTTTCCCCCAGAACCTACTGGCTGATTTCAAGAATAAACTACAAGGGAAGATAATAGTGCTAAAAAGTTTGTTTTCTATAGGAGCCTCTTAGTTCCCTCTTCTTTAATATCAGTTTTTCTGAGCCTTCTTTTATATATATATATATATATATATGTATGTTAGCTGCATCAAGTTAGTGGGGAAAATTATTCAGTCGTTATGATACTGGTTCCTTTAAAGAGTCTTATGAGAAGCTAAAGCTAAGAAATGAACAATTTCAAATGTCAGTGTTTCATCAATTGAAGCCAAAGAGAGGACAGAAGCTCTGAATTCTGTCTCAGCTACATTCTGGGTCAAATTTCACTGTGACTGTCTGATCCCATTGTTAGTGGCTGGCAGCGGGGCGGGAAGGTTTAAAGGTACTCTTTCTATTACCAAACACTTAAGAGTCTTTGCCATCATTCTGTACCACATGAACCATGCAACCTTTCAAATTCGTACATTTTAGAACTTGAATCTTGATTTAAAAATAAACAGACAAAAGCAACTCCAGATTACAAGAGGGACACCCAACAATTACTAGCCTCACCAAACTTGCTGTTAGCACAGTTAAGTCATTTTTAACTGATAAACATCAAGAAAGATTCTTGGTGTTTAGCTCTTCCCCCTCATCTTGTAGATGAGGGATATTACATCTCATGGTTTGAAGCTGAACTTAGAATAAACTGGAAATAATGAGAAAAAAAAAAGAAGCAAGAAATATTATTGACAAATCTATGTATCAGTTATGTCTTATTCTTGACTAGGTTGCTAGCCAAGTGTGGACCAGCATATTAGGAATATTATTCAAGAGAGGAAGTTTTGGAAAGGATGACTATAGAAAAAAATGGAAAACTTTGGCAGAAAAGTGTATGCAATTGCAAATTAAGAAAAACTAGTGCATATATTGGCAGTGAGTGTATTTTCAACGGAAGATAGTAGCTCACAGTTAAGTAGATATTAAGGACTTCATATGAAAAACATGAAAGGGTTTATGCTTAGTTTGAGTTGAATCTGCAAATATCCAAAATTCTTGCTATTATGTCAAGAAAGAGTGAACACGTGAAATAAGTTACAAAGTATTACAAAATCCTGGAGCAATAGTTTCTGAACTTTTTGGTTTATGACCCTACTTGGATTTCTTAAAATCACATATTGTAGAAAACAGATCAACTGGATATTAATTTAATTTAGGCTATCTTTGAGTAAGAGCTAAGGAGAACTTCATCCTAAGATAGCCCTTATAAAAGGATTGTAAACCCTGATAGCACCCAGCTTATGGAGCCTGAAATAATAATTAGGAAGCCCACACGCGACAAGTTTCTTTTAACGACCCTCAGTTACATTTTTTTATGCTGTTTGGCATATAAATAACATATTCATTTAATAACTATTTTTTGGCAGATGTTTGCTTCTGCATTCTATTCTACAGTCATAGAATTGGAATTCTGGATGACTAAGGAAAGCTTCAGAGACAAATGTTTTTATTTTTAAAAATTATATGCGGTTGTACTATCACTTTGCAAATGACAAAGCCTCACAATCACAAAACTCACATTTAAACTTTTGTACTTTTTAAAAAAAAAAAAATCACTGTCCTTTTACAGTATAGCTCCGTATTTTATAAGCGGGGTGGATTTCTGGTCAGCTGGTTTACATTTAAGTTTTACAAGCATAAATTTGAAAGCGATCAATACAGCTGGTACTAGAAAAGCCCTACTATACATGTTCATGCAGAAAAAGTAATTTTGAAGGTAAAGTTTGTTTTGGTTAGGGAACTGCTCACAGACAACATGGCAAGCAAAGTGTCTCTTTTGCAATTGTAGCTAGAAACTGCAAGTGTCACCACTAGTACGAATAGTATCCAGATACTTAAACATAGGAACTACAACATAATCTATCCCATGCAAGGTATATTTGCTAATATAAGCTGCATTTGTTCCTAAGAGATTTTGGTTTTATTGTTATTCTAGAAGAAACCTTGTGCAATCAAAGCCTAGGACAAACTGCAGAAACGAGCAACTTGCTGACTGACTTACTTCCCAATAGCATATAAACCCCACTGGTTTCACATATTCAGTGACCTTGAAATGTGTACTGGGTGTAAGAAAGAATCTAAGTCAAGGCAGGTTGGTTTTGTTTTGTGGGTTTTTGTTTGGTTTTTTGTTTTTAATAAAAGAGCACAAACTTAAAACATCAAGCAATGACAAGAAGATATACAAAATTTCATTACTGTTGATGAAAGCAAGCTAAAGAACACCATAAGGCCAGGGAATGCATCCTAAGGATTTTCGTCATTTACCCAAACATTTTGTTGCGTCTGCACGCAGGCAGACTCTTTGGCTCGGTTATTTCAGGATTACATGGTTTCAGGAGACAAGACCTCTTCCACCTTTGTTCACAGTTTGTACCTACTGCCCCAGAAGGACACACCACTAACTCGCAACCTAACCTAATACAGTAAAATGCTAAATCACAAATAAGCAATAATAACATACAACAATGTTACTTATGGTTATTTTAAATAAAAAGCCAAATCCTGCATTGAACCAAAAAAACAACAAAAAAAATTACAGAAATTCCACATCTATAAACAAAAGACAATTTAACCTAAATACATAGCAAATATTATTTAATTGCATCACGTGACTTCGATCTAGCGTATAACACAAAGCTACAACTTTATAACCTCTTCATACACCCTTCAGTTTCACCTTGTACAAATCTAAGCAAAAAAAATAAAACCACTGACAAAGCCGAGATGCAGTACATCTGAAAACAAAACAAAACAACCAAAAAAAACACAGTTCATGTAACATCTTAATGATGCAAATGCATGAACAATACATGTTTTCAGAGGTTGTTCAGCTCTCCTTTTCTGAATCAGGCTCTATAGGCCGTGCATTCAGGACCATTATGTTCTTACTCTGATTTTTGGTTTTCTTAGCACCACTTTACAGGCATTCTCAACCCTGAACATTTCTGAGTTTATTGCTTTGAATAAGCAAAAGTCTCACGGAAAGACTTCTTTTTATATTAAAAGAAATAAATTAGAATATAGGGCAATAGAAACTCTAACATCTGGATTATAAACCACACACTACAAATAAAAGTGTTCTGACCAATACAATCAAATGAGAAACAAGATAATTAACAAATTTTAACCTTGTTATGGATGTATTTAATACCGACATTTGCATCTGCAGAAAAACGTTCACTTTGGAAATGTGTCACAGCTCAGTCCTAGACTCTAAGTTAACAAATTCATAATTCACACTTAAAATGCACAGCAAACGTTCAACATGACAGTGCACAGTACAGTTGTTACTGAACCTGAATACAGAACATCAATACTTTCTCCTTTAATGATGGAGATTGTATTGATATGTTGTTAGCATTAGAATCCTATAAATACATATGTGCAAGTCATTATAGATAAAGATTTTGTAAACAGCTAATGTAAATACATTAGCATGTAATGACAGACGACCAACCCTTTTGGCAATGGCAGTTTGTTGCATAGTTATCGTATCAAAGGTCAGTGCAGAATCTATGTTTTTAACAATATACACATTCACAAACTATCAAAAGAAGAGTAACTTTTCCTGGTTTGATGCTACACAGAATGCTAAAAGTTTTATCTTCCAGGTGACAAGAGCTTTCCTGAATTTATTGACAGATGGTCTATTTAAGACATTAAAATACAAGTGCAATAGGACACAGAAAGACAATATCGGAAGAACTGTCAACACTTTCGGCAAACCTTTCTTAGAAAACGATTGCATTTTATGAGAGGAAGTATGCTCTGGTGTAAAAGAATAGTCCCGATGGTATACCTAGAATTTTCACTTTGAAGTGAATGAGCTGAAAGAGCTATCAAAACTGATTAAAAAAATAAGGCATCTTAAAAGTATAAGTAAGGCACGCCGAGAATTAAGTTGTATTGTGCCACTACAGAATCTCTACCCAGTCTAGACCAAAGGAATGCACTTTGCAACATCTAGCAAGACAGAGCTGTACTGAATGTCAAAAAAGATAGTATAACTTCTAGTAAATTAAGCAAATATAACGTAGAACATACCATACAATTATAGTTTACTGTGACAAAGGCTTATGATGATGTTCTAAAATTCACGATTGAGGCCAAGTATGTTCTCCTAAATGAACTGACAAAAGACCACGATGTGTTTCAAATAGCTCCATCACTGTCAATGGAAGATTGGCAGTTTTCAGAGAGTAAGATGTTAATAAAAATGGCAAAAGCAAAGTGATATATCATGCAGCAGGTCACACATATTAATCAAAACACAGTACATTTTTAGCTTTAACAAAACATCGTAACTTTCAAAAGAAAACACCTTTATCGATTAGTCTTAACACTTAATTCTTATGGACTTGGTGGTGAAGAAATTAACTTACTTCACTCAGTGACATTATAGAATTGGTTAAAGTGCTGTAGAAAGAATAAAAATCATTTGCATTTCTCTATTAAAAATGGTTTTTATTCCTCTTGAAACTTGCCTTCAGTAATAATTAATTCAAATGTAAAACTGATGGAACAGCATTAGCAAGAAACAGCTGGTTATCTTAGAGGGCATTTATTAAAATATTTCATGTACTTTCCCAAAGTACTGTGCAAGAAAAGCGTATCTATGCCCTAAGCTGAACAATCTCATTAGTCATCTTTTGCTTTTTCCTTTAGATATTGCCTCTCCGTAGGTCAAGTGAATAAAGTCAAAGAGTTGTGTAGCATTGGCAGCATTACCCAAAATTTTAGAGAGCTCATCCTTTGACAGCGTCACTAGCTCTGCAATGCTTTTAACGTGGTTCATTAAGGCACGGCAGTTTTTTGCATTAATACCTGGCATTTTTAATAGAAAGTCCTGAGGACCGGGGTTATACTTGTCTGACTCAGGAAGAATTTCAGAATCTGCTGTGACAGCCATTGCTGTTTCTGCGTCAGGTTGGGGATGGTTTTGTTTTAACTCTTCAAACAGTTCAGCCGTAGCATGGGGAGAGGGACACCACAGGATACGTAACTTTGGGAAATGAAGTGTAAGAAGGGTTAGTTTAGAAGTAACATCATTACTGGAAATTTCCTGATGTAGAGAGCCTCGTGGAATCAAGGAGAAAGATTTGTTAGGATCAAATTCGATCAGGAGAATTGGTCGCTTATAGTAACGGGACATAGAAATGCACTGTGTATACAGTCTTCCGTTATTTAAGGAACCAATCAGATCACTGATACTTTTCCGCTCTACACAGATATCAGGAGTTAAAATATAATCTCCAACTTCCAAAGTAACAGGCTCAATGTCAATGCCACGACGATGAATCAGCGATGGAAGCTCGCTACGGAATTCCCGCATATCCACTATTACAGTTTGCTGAACACTCTTCTGTTCTTGTCCACCTAAAGAGGAAAATAAATACAGTTAACCTAATACTTATCACCTCTGGCTCTGGTTGTATAGTTTTCCTGTGTGCTGCCAATACTTCTGTAATGGATGGAATTCACATCTCACAGATCTTCACAAATTCAGCAGGTATAGTAAATCCAGACTTTATTTAATTTTTCACTGTTATAGACAAAAATCAGTTGCCAAATTATATACTGTATTTTATGGAGTATGCTCTGCAGTTTAATAGAACTACCACACTACCTGCTATAAGCTTTGTATATGTGACAATGAAATACATTAAACTGTAGATGAAAGTTATTTAAATGCTTCAGGAAAATCTTTAAAAAGTTGCCTGCAAAACAAGATAAGAAAGCTGATCCTTTTTATTTCCATTTGTTTCCCACAGAAATACAGCATTTTATTGTAGGAGTTGTATTTTAGCCTCTTATAGCTCTGTAGAAGGACACATGAAAAGACTGCAGCATCAAGGCCACGAAAGACATAATAGCAAAGATTAGAGAGCATATGGTAAAGGAGAGCAGGATTACAAAAATGACAGCAAAGAAAAACAGAGGCAGAGCTGTAAAGGTGAAGACAGAGTATACGTGTCAAAAGAAAGGAAGAAAAATGTCGTTAGAACTGCAACAAAAGAAAAAAAAAGATGCTTTATTGCAAAGAAAGTAGACAAAACCCACAATCTGCAGTTGTTTACCCAGGCAATCTGTTTTGCCAAGATCAAAAGAAGTCTCCAACATTTACTAGCTCAAGGACAACACAGCGTTTGACTATCTGTAGACTTCAGTTTTAATGTTTTAATTTCTCTCCACCTCACTACAAGCAATACTAGACAGTCTCATAACCAACAAGCTGCCCAGAAACAAGCCAAATGTCTTAATGGTAAAATACTTCATTAATCGATATTTTCTTTTTAAAGGAAAACATAATTCATTGTCGTTGCACAGGCAGAGGTAGATGGAGTAAGGGAGATAACGTTTCTTTACCATCAGGACTGCAGAGTCAATGTGCAACGTGTCTATGACCCAGATGCTCTGGATGGGATTTAAATGCAATAGTTACAAGTCTTTTTCAAAGCTTAGAGCCACGAGCCCAATTTCAGGAACTGCTCACCTGCTTTGCGTGTGTCAGTAGAAACAGAGGCAGGTTTAGCATCTCTTATTAGGTCTAGGTTTGTTTCATCTCTTCCTTCTCTTTCTTCAGGAATAACCATGCTGGCCTTCTCTCTAAGGAACCACAAAGAAAGAAACACTAAAAAACTGCAATTATATGAGAAAAAATAGATCAAAATACTTTAATGCCCTTCAGTCGGATGTAAAATTATGTATAGTTTCATACTAATTGCAAACCTGATCAGATGTGCAATTGACGAGGTTTTCCAGATTGTTGGGCTAGATGCTATATTTGTATTTTCAATTGTTAGCACTTTTTAGCATCCAATATTTTTATTTTTAGAAGTTCTCAGGGCATATGAAACAAAGGAACTAATAACTAGTAATAGCAGAATAACCTGGTGAGAAGACACTGTCAGTAAAAATACTGTCTTACACAGTCTAAGAAAACAATTGTTTTGTTCCGCAAAATGACTTAAGTCATAAAAGCCTTAGGAATACCATACAAGAAATGTTACCTGCAAACAAAAACACATTTACAGAAATGAAATTCATAGACGAAAAATACAAGTGGTGTTGTTTAGCCTTTGAAATTTAATATTAAAAACCCTAAAAGTAATAAACAAAATATCAGGTGCTTTGAAAAGGAAGGTTTTGACTTGTTGATTCTCAGTGGGAAAATTCTTTTAACATCTGAAAAGCAATTGAATAAAAAGTTTATTTAAAGCCTTCACACAGTTAAGAACTTCACTGTATTTAAAATGTAAGCATATAAGGGAATCACATGAAACATTAATAATAAAGGTAGTAAACTAATTTTGTTACCGAATAAGTTTTTCGAAGGCCTCCTTCTCTTTTCTCAGAGCTGTGAGATAGCGCTGTTCTTCTGTTGAGCCCCCATATATGAGGAAATAAACCCTGTAAGGTTGGAGGGGGGAAAAAGTTAAAAAAAAAAAGATCACAAAACTGCATATTATGTTAAAAACACCCACAACCAATATTTAAGATTAGTAGCAGTACATGCCTGACAAGTTAGTCTTTAGGCAAGTGAAAAAACACTATCTTTTTCTGTAAAGATATCTTCTGTAAAGATACTGCAGAATCAGCAACAAAAATTCTTATATCCAGTGTTGCCTCTTTTCCCGGTAGCAGATATGCTTACTGGAATTCTGGGATTCAACCAGATGGGACTCAGATTTCAGTCAGCCATTCAGTAAAGACACAAAAGAAGTATAACGGAGAAGTTACTTTCTTACTGTTTTTAAAATCTTCCCAGCAGATTATATATAACAAACTAAAAACTCTGCAATCATACTGGATTAGGAAAAAACACCATCTAAGATTTTAAAATTATGTATTTGTACAAGAAAATCGTAAGTTCTACGAAGAACAAGGTGTCATTTATCTCGCAGAGATGAACACACCAACAAATTAAGTTTTATTCCGCAAATAGAGATTTACATGGAACGTACAAGAATTAATAATTACCTTAAGGAATTATTTGCCTATAGCTTTCCAGCACAGTCATTTTTTTCCAATTTATTTTAATTGAGGTACATTTTGACAGACTGATAGGATTTTATTCCTATTACTTTTTTCATATGGTGCATCTCCTAACTGCTACTTGCATGACTGCATCTGATTTTCCTGCTCTGAAGTGTGGGAACGTGATGCTGGAGGTAGATACAACACATGCTGATTAGGCAATTAAAAATAAATTGTACAAGTAACGTAGTAATCATCCTCATGCAATATACTTTGTGAGTTCTCTCATGTGTATCTGCACTACAGAGTCCTTAGCTGGGTAACAGGTACAGACACACTAAATGCTGCCAAACTGATTTCCATTTTCAGCTACAGTGCATATATACAAATCTTGACTGGAAAACGACAACTGCTCTGTTAAATTTATCCAAATAATTTTCATGAGGTGATTAAAGTATAAAGCATTATAATTCAAAAGGTAATAATTTTATATGCCAATAAATTGTGTTTCAACTGTACAGCGCATTTATTCTAAGACTTAAGAAATTGCCATAAGTTATTTTCAGAGAGGTACAGGTATAACTAGTTTCCTGCATTCAAGAAATGGTGTATCAGGCAGCCATATAAATGAAAGATAATGCAAAACCTCATAGTGTATATATATATATATATATATATTAAGTTTTCTATATTTTTAACTAGTCTGGAACATCTATTCATAGAAGGGAGTTTTGCAATTAAGAAGTGTATCAAATATACATACACAATGTGGAAATCCTTCTGTCAGCTAACACCAACACCAAATATAACTGCAAATACTTCTCATTTTCCTTATTGCATTTTTCTTTACTTGTTTTTCTGTTACAGTTTCTGAATTACTGCTCTTCAGCATGACCAGACATCAGGAAAGGTGAAAATTAAAGCCAAAATGAAGCCTATTATGTAAAAATCATAGCTGTAGAGACAGTTTAAAGTGAGACTACAGCTCCTCAAAATGGATCTATTGCCACTAAGATCATCTAAGCGGAGGTCTTGCAGAAGACGGAATGAACTTTTTTTTTTTTTTTTCAGATATGTTTCTTTTAGGGGACTAAATACCTGCTGGGAAGTAAAAATTATCTTTTGGTTAAATCAGACATTATTCTTTTGTTTAAAATTAAGAAGAGGGCTAAACAGAAATTAAAAAGTAGTTAAAGAAGATCACTAGATGCACATTCTGCCTTGACTGCTGAAAGTGCACTTTTATTTTTTCTTTTAAGACTAAATTAGACTGACCAAGTCAACTTGCCTCAAAGGCTTCCCAGGCCTGCTTGCCTTGTAGATTTCCAACTGCCGAACAAAAGTTAGTTCTGCATCATATAATACAACATATCTTGGTTCTACTTCATGCAGTACCCGAGTGAGCGCGTAGGGATCACTGCAACCCTGCAATGGATGAATAATTGTGAGCGGGTTCTTGAAAATACCGTAGTAACAGTCTGAGGGTAAGTTCACATGGAAATCTTCAGGAATGGTCTCTTCAATACTGCTTTCTTGGCTACTGCTTAATTCTTTGTTATCTTCCACCTCCATCTCCTCTCTCTTTTCCTCCTCAGTTTTCCCCATCATTTGGATTATAGTCCGGTCTTGCTGCTTCTTGTGTTTATTTTGTTTTGAAGAAGCCGTGAGTTTGGCTTTTTTGGCTTGAGGCCCTGTGTCTGGTCTGGCATTTCCTTTGGACTTGACGGCTTTTCTGTCCTTAATCCACTCTTCTCCAGCTTTCTCATCCTTTCCGAAGGTTTTGTTATACAGTCTTGTTAAAAAAGCTTCTGCTCCAGCAATAATATACTCCCTGAGCTGTGCACAAGCTCGGTCATCACTGGCACAAATAAGCACTTGCCCTGCAGTCAAGAAACAATATCGTGTTTATAACCTGTTACGCTGTACTACTTCTTATCCAGCTACAAGACATCTCTTGAGCAAATCGTTTTTAATAACCCTAGAAGCATGCCTGCCTTTACATTTGGTTGTCACAGTTGCTCTGGACTTTCCGGGAGCCTAAATTGCATGATGTTTTGTACCAAGCAAGATTAGAGAAGGTTAATGGAAGTTCAGCATTCCTTATTCCTACACCATCTAAATTAGTGAGGTTTTCCTTTTGACCGTCTGAAATGAGGCAGATATAGCATGTATTGAAACATATTCGGACAAATACATTTTTTTTTTTTTTTAAAGGTGGAATAAGAGAGAACTTAATTTAGACCATTCTAATTTTCAGCCTTTGTCAGCTGTGTTAAAGAGTCTAAAAAATACATGTTTCACACAGTATTATTGACATTTGTGGGCCCTGAATAACAATTCTCCACAAGCTGACTCAGATAAACTCCTACAACACTAGGTGAGAGAGCCAGTTCTTATCCAAAGTCAGAACACCGTGGGTGGGAGAAAAGAGCACTTTTTTACCCTTACTGTTTCCTAAAATAAAACTTGGTGAAATTTAAGGGGATGAAAAACCCTAAAATAGGAAAGGCAGCAAAGCAGTTAGAAACACACTTGCCTTCTACTCTCTACCCCATTTAGGTTCATCTCCTGGAGAAGCAAATTTTCTGGTGCGTGAGAAGAATGTGTAAGATGGAAAGGGCGTAAGGCAGAACCCCTATTCTTTTTTGAACCTGAACTTGAGAAATGAGTGAATGGTACCTTGAGATTATATAAATTTCCACGTTATTACTTTTATTGGTTTTGAGACTAAAGGTATCAGTACAATATCGAAATTAAAATATTAAATAAAAAAAAAAGTAAAACATTTTAACAATACAGGTTCTTTTCTAAACAGTATTGCATAGTAACCAACTCCATTTCTCTTTTAGAGCATGAACTAAACAGGGATTTATGTAAAACTATTTAGTTTTACATAGTTTATGTACATGTGTACGTAAACTCCTCATCTTAACTCCACAAACTATTAAATTTAAAACTAGCTCTTTAATAAAACTACAGTAAAGAATTAGGCTCCTTCTCTCAAAAGTCAAGTAGAAGTAAAAACTAGCTGTACTGTGAAAACTTACATCACTTCGTATTCTCTCACCTGGACCACCAAGGTCTTCGCTGTTCTTATTCTCATTTTCAATCTCTTTCAGTACTTCTCTCAAAGCTTCCCATTTTGGGTTACTTTCTAGAACCAATTCCCTTTTCAGTTCTGAAACACAATAAGATTGAACACAGCAGTTCTTACAGCCAAAATATCCTTCGGAGCTTTAAATTAGCGGTTAGATGTCAATAGCGTGATGGTTGTTGGCAAATATGATATTCAACAGCCTACATATGCAACTTGTTATGCTGATGGGTTGGAGAGCACTCTTACAGAAACATTTAAAAATGGGGATAAGTGCTTTAGCGAAGGAAAAAGTTAAAATATTCACTCATTCTTCAATTCTGAAACTCCTTAATATATTTTTTTAATAAAAGCAACAGCAGCCTCCTACCCCTTCACATAAAATAATAATGATCAAGCTAAACACCAATGTAATTCAAGAACAATTTCATAAAAGCTCTCCCAATGATCAGCAGAGCAAGCTTAGAAGAACCCCTTACTTCTTCGTGACTCTGTTTTATGTTGTTTATTATATGCTTTTTGAACTAAGATTATGTCGCTTATCCCAGCTAACAGATTGAGATCTTGAGCTGTATAAGATCATGTCGGGAATCATAGCACAATAATATGCAGAGTGTTTGAAATCGTGTGACACTCTCAGACTTAAAATTAGGAATGATCAGTACCATTTTCCTTCTTTACGTCACTTTTTTCAGAGACTTTGCCTTTCTGATTCAGTTTCTCATCTGCAATGCGATAAACTCTAGCTCGAGCATTTACAAACATTGAAGTACTGGAGTCAAGAAACAGCCAACCTAAAGAGGAAAAGAAAGCAGTAGTAGTTTGACATTCGCAATGTGCACGTGTTTCAACCCTTTCCAGTAAAAGCCCAGATTTCTCATCTGGAATACCTGTGCTACCTGCTTGCTATGTAATTACTAGCTTAAAAGACAGAAATGTGATGCAAATCTCACACTGTTAAGTAACAGCAGTTAAGTGGGAAGATGAAAGCATTATCTGTCAATAAAAACCTACGTCCTTATGGCTGGTTATATAAAACCTAATTAGATACCTTCATATGTTTGGGAACGTTAATTAAAAATATCAACATTTCACCGTTTCATGCATTAACTTGTATGGTTATTCAGTGTTTACCTGAATTCTCACCAAAAGCTTTTTCACTTGCTTTCAGTGACTCCAGAAGATTAAGGAATGTGACACAATCATACTGAGTTAGATACAGTAGCAAAGTACGTAGTATCTTCAAATCCTGGACCAAAGATTTTGTCTTAGCTCCGAGCTGATGCCAGAGAGGATCTAAATAGTGACGTATTGTCTAGAAATATAAATTGGAAAGTTCAGCATGTCAAATATATAGTATACTAATCAACAGAAGAAAGCACTCTTTTTCCTTTACAGGGGATGCCACTAGTTTCCCAAAGTTATTAAACATACTCAAATTGAAGATGTGATGGTGAAATATTTCTTTTGACAAGTAATCACTTTTTGCAGAGTTAACATAATATAGATACCTTTAGGTAAAACATTTCAGCAATTAGCAGATGGATATCATTTAACGCTTTCAGTACATGTTTTCCTTTCCATATAATAATAAAATATGTGTAAAAATAAAAAAAAACCCAACTTATTTTACTGGTACTGGCCTGCACCTTTAGTATCCAGCATCCTTTACTTAGGTAAAAAACATTATAATGTCATTTAATTTTCAAAATAAGATGAGTACCATGCAGATATGCAACTTATAGAGCATAAGAAAAAACTCTCCAAATATTTAAAGTACAGGAGGCCTCACATCAAGATTAAATCACAGGTAACAAACAACTGTGTTTCACTATGATGGTTGAAGTTTATGATTTTACCCTACAGAAAGCACATGTATGCCAGACATTGCAGATCTGCCAAAAATAACAATGCACACACAATTAATGACAAAGATAATGATTAAACGATACAACAGATACAGGCATGTGCACGTTATGTATTACATACAGTGCTTCTCCTAATAGAGAAAATAAAAAATACAAGCAGGAAATTCAAGAGGAAATAAAAGGGGAGGAGGAAATATCTGCATACTTATCTCTAAAGTATTTTGAGCTGAAATTTCAGCCATCTTTATAATCACAGAATCGTTAAGGACCTCTGAGATCGAGTCCAACCATTAACCTAGCTGCCTGGTCCACGTCTAAACCATGTCCCTAAGCACCACATCCACAGGTTTTTTGAATACTTCCAGGGACTGTGATTGCACCACTTCCCTGGGCAGTCTGTTCCAATGCCTCACCACTCTCTTCGTGAAGAAGTTTTTCCTAATATCTAATCTAAACTTGCCCTGGCACAACTTCAGCCCATTTCCTCTTGTCCTATCACTTGTTACTTGGGAGAAAAGACCGACCCCCGCGTCACTACAACCTCCTTTCAGGTAGTTGTAGAGAGCGATAATAATAATAAATAATAATAAACAACCAACCATGAATCAGGATGTTCTTACTGTACGGACTCCAAAAGTGAAGGAAGAGCAAGAATACCAATACACCAAAAACCTTACTGGCAACTATAACATCGCCATTACAGATTAACACAGTTTCTCTCCTTGTACCAGTAATAAACACATCATGGGGGAATACTCAGTTGCTGCTGGTTATTTATTTTACAAATAATATTTTGGTTTGCACGGCAGACAGTTTGAAGATCGACATCCCTTTAGTTAGACACAGTAAAACAATCAAAATGGTTACCTTGTCAAAAGGTTTACCAATAGCATTTTCTAAAGATAGATCTTCTACTTCAAGAGCTGGATTATAACGTTTGAGTTCTCTCAGACAGGCGTTCAAAATGTCCAGGATTGAAGTCTGGATAGCAAGCATAGCAGGGGTCATTGACACATGTATTTCCACCACTTCAGGTTTATGCTTCTCTAAAAATGAGTTCACTGCTATATGAAATCTAAGAGGAAAACAGCTTATTAAGATTTACATGGATATTTTGCTTGACCTACAATTATTCAGAAGTTTGTATAAACTACAATTACAATTGTTTTAAATGTAAACAAGTAAATTAATTGCAAAAAATTAGTTTCTACAAAAGCAAAGACTGCAATCTTATGAACAGCCTCAGAAAACCATCTATTCCACAATCATGACTGTAGTCATTCTAGTCATGTGAGCCTATAGCACTGGTGAATGATACACAGAAAATTTCTGCACTAGATTCTACATCATTATTACACATAACAAATATTGAAGTAAAACAACAAAAAAATCTCTTAATGGAGAAACTGGAATGGGTTCATAAATCCTTTGGAATCACAGGGATCCACTAGCAGATTCTGTGACATTCCTAGCTTCTGATTATAAGCAGCAGGTCCTTGTTAGAACATTGCCCTTACAGCCAAGCCGGCTGTACAGGTATATAGATGCTAGCAGATTTTTACTAACAGAATGAGGCTCAGAGAATGCTATGTCTGCTGACCTCTGAAACTCAGTGGGCGTTTCCCTTGCCGCATGCTGCACCCCCAGGTCTTTTCATGGTTCAGAAGCCAAGGAATAAAATGTAGAGAGCTTCTATTCAACCCTTCCTATCCTAGTTAACATCCATTTCTACTTCTTTGTGATACTGAAAGAAAGACTGTTAAAAAGTTTACCATGCGAAGTAACAGTAGGTTAAGATGAAGTGAAACGCATTCTAGACAGGACTAAAGGAACAAATGGGCAGACCTCCTGCCCAAGGCAAGACCGCTAAATGGGTAATAAGCTGAAGTACACAGTTTCATTTGTGGCTCTGCTCCTGAAAGACTTAATGCATGTCACAAAATTGGCAATTTGGTTTCTATCAGTCATCAAGAAATATTCTTCATACACAACGTACATGTAAAACAAGATTAAAAAAATCTGACATGTAAAAAGAGATCCATGGAATTTCATCACAGTTGGAAACAAATACCTTCATGAATGGCAGAACTAAGAGACTGTGTTCCTGTTACTAAACAGATTATTTAAGCCATGATGTAAGTGAAGGGTTTTTTTACGCTATTAAGAATGTCACTTTCTGCTGTGATTTCTATTGGCTAAAAGGACAGCTATACCATAATGTTCAGCCCCTTATAGATTTGTGTCTATTTTCAAAAATACTTACAGAAATTTAGCATCTTTAAGACCATTTCTGTCAAAAATTCAAATGAAATTTGTTAGGGAATACAAGAGGGAACACAGATTAGTGTGACTGCATACATCTCACTTTCTTAGGAACCCACTGTAACATCTTTCATATTTTTTTTTTTCAGTTTAACACTCCAGTGAAGTAAAGAGGTGCCTTACCTTGGCCACAGATAAAGTTTCCTGACAAAAAGATTTCTCATCACTCTTTCCACGTGGCAAAAGCCAGTGTTAAAGGCAACTGCATTATCTGTAAAAGCTTTAATGAAGCCTTGCTTGTTCTTCTGGCGATAAAGTCGCAGGATAAATGCTTCCTGACAGGACTCAATGATTCTGTGCGCTTTGTATACCAAAATGCCTGGCAAAATAAAAGGTTTTCAAGTTAAAAAAAGTAAAGAAAGGTCCAATTTTATATATATTTTTACTCAAAACTGTCTTATTCTGTTTAAGTTTTTTTCTTAAGTAAAGTACAACAGGAATTTAAATCTTCTAAGGTGCTGGTTGAACAAACTTTCTGGGGTTCAAACCAAGCAATTCCTCAGTTTCAGTACCATGGAATCCCCAAATAACAGAACTGGGCTAATGATGCATCTTTAGCAAAAAAAAAAAAAACAACCTTGTGCTTGAGTGGCAGGACTTATTACCTTAGAAAATTCTTTCTTTTAAAAGGAGTAAAAGCAAATGCAAGACATAACACACTATTACAACAAAGCAAGTTTGGTATGTTCAATATTGTGATATTTTAAATTATTTTTTTTTAGAGAAGTTTTGGAATTACAGACTTGTCAAGTATGTTTCATTGGTAACAGTTCAAGTGTTCACACAATCAAAGAACTTCTGAGAACATTTATTTTGCCTTTCTCCCCCTTCCGATATTCACATTCACACTTGAGGACAGAAAGTACCACCAACTGTATGAGTACACCACCAATTTTCTTCATGGCTATGGGTGTATTAGGAAAAAAGATTTATCGTGCACATTTTGGTACAGAGAAGTCAATCAAGAGTTTAACTCCATTAAGAGTTTGAGGTGAATCCTTCTGGGATTTACACTTCACTCAGCCAAGACCAGTTAAAACCAAGGCTTATTTTTTCTTAGTTTTCTACATTACATTTTTTCACTCTCCCCCTAGTGAAGTGAGGCCTATGTGGTACTTTTATCTGTTCACAGCTTTCAGTGGAATAATGAATGCCTTTCTAAAATGGAAGCAAAGGACATCAAACATCACAGGTTTTACCTTGTACCTACATAAGCCAACAAACTTACAATGCATTTAATTTCTATAACAAGTTTCTTCAACTCAGCACCCAGCCACTGATTTTAATGTGCCTTTGCTTTGTAAATGAAAAAGCATCTATAAGAATCCATATAAATGCTAGCCATTCATGATCACGTCATGAAATAATCCACTAAAAGGTATTTTTCTATCTAGATATTCTTACATCTCTCCTATGAAGCAAATTTTTCAGGACATAATAATGATTGTACTCATTTCTGAACATCTTCCAGTTTGTCAAGATGTGACTCTGAAAGGACATTACAGGAGACACAAAATTTGTAACAGGCCAGTAAGACTAGGTGTTTATCATAATCCCTTCCTGCTTTTAGTTGATATTTTTCTCCTTATGAAGTGAGTTCATACTGCTGTGTAAGCCTTGGTAGAAACAACTTGCTGCTGTTTACTACAACAACTTCCATCAGTTTTACTAAGCTATTAAGTACATAACTTCTATTTGGTCAAAACCACCAGTAATAATAATTCTTTACTGCAGTAATAATTTCTTATTAGCTGAATTTATGAGTTCATCAGATGTTAATTCACGTGATTCTACATTGATTTTATAAACAACATTTATAACACCTAGAAACACTTTACTGATTTTTTTTGCTATGTTAACTCCTCAAGAAACACCATCACAAATTGTTGTTGGTTTTGTTGTACAATTTCACACACAGATAATATACATTTCCAACAGAACCACGTGTTACTGAAGTTTTAAATGAAGCGGCACGTCTCTCAAAGCTGCTGTCACACTGACCTCTAGCGGCAATGCAAAAACTGTAACAACTCTGTCATTATAGGACAGTACTATTTTTTATGTCTTTAGCATATTTCTTCTTTTCGTACCAACAAAGTCCAAAGGTGTGCTTTCTTTCTCTCTTTTTTTTTTTTTTTCCTCCTTCCTTCTTTGGTAGGGCAGAAAGGTAGGGAGGAAGGAGTCAAGGGGAAGAGAAGAAATTAAAGTAGGTTGCCCAGAAAATGTGTTCACTTTTTATTTTTTTTAACCTAGAAATATCAGAATAGATATTTAGATAACAGTAAAATATTCTTATATTCCTGGCTCCTAAGATAGCTATTTTACTAGCTCTCCAGGCCGTAACAGGGTTTCCAGCTTAGTCAAGAATGTAAAACCAGCGGTGGTTGGAAGAGAAGGGGACCAGAACATGAAAGGAAAAAGATAACCGTAACATCTTTCATGTGTAACTTCTATGTAACAACAAAAAGGGTCACAAGCTATTCCCAAAACCTTTACAATGATAGTAACAGCATTACTTCATAATACTGCTATTTAGTGTCCAAGGTGTGTCAAGACAAAGATTAGTAAGGTATTGCTATTTTTTGATGGGAAAAGTCATCAGGAGTAATTGGTTAATGCAAAAAATAGGTAGTGTGCATGGTTGATAAAACATGACACCTAAAATCAGTTTTAATCCTAGGCCATTTAATCATAGCCCAGTGGCCTATAGACCACAGGACACTATTTCTCCAAGTGCAATCAATTATTCTTTGAAAGCTAGTCTGAATTTTATGTTTCTTATGTCAATGGCATAGTTTCACTGCTGATTTGTTTTCCAGCCACTTACTGATATCAGAAAGCCACACAAATGCATGATCCGGTATCTAAAAATAATGTGGATGTTTTCCAATTGTATGATTAAATAAGGCAAAACAAGTTTGGAGCAAAGAAAATCATTAAAAAACCCCCAAAACCGAACTACATATTTGCTCCTTTTACCTCAGTCTTTGTGGGGAAAAAAGGAATAATTCTTCAACCTCAATACTGGTTAGTACAACTCTTCATATAGAATTAAGCTTTATATATTTTCAAACAGAACAGTCTTACCTTTATTTCATTAAACTCTTACCAGTAATGAGGTTTGCAGGAATTCTGTCAGTAAGGAAATCTACCACAAGGATTCGACTTGTTGCAAAGATGACTCCTCCTTGTGTGTAAAATTCATATCGAGTATTATTTGTAATTTCATTGGTAACACGCCGAGGAAGATGAACAACTCCATCTGACCTCAGCTGATCAATGAAATACTCCTAAACCAAATGCAATAAAAACACAAGTCATCATTGAGGTAACTGATAAAATGGATGCAAAAAAACCTTAATTACACATACTCTGTTAATTTTGAGGACCTGTCCAAAACAAATTAAAAGCATGACAGTATAACATACTACCTAAGGAAGTCAGAATTACCATGATTTTTTTCTTCTTAGATATACTTTGTTCAGTTTCAAACTCATCCAGGTGATTTAAAAATCTATGTATTTTTCAGTAGTAGCCAGCCAATACCTAAGCAAACATGAGCAACTGACACTCAAAGGAGCTTACACTTTCTCATATTTTAATAGCTCTTTTTCAGAGAATACACAATTTTAATACTGACTTAAGAACAGAGAATTGGGAAGAGATCGTCTTTTAGTCCCCTCACCTGCTATCAAAGACAACTACAGCAGGTAGGTCATACGTGTCAAGCTTAATACATACACATGTCTTATAAACTACAGCTGTGATATTTATCCACCTATGGCCACTACAAAAAGTCCCCAGAACATCACCTGATGGTGGGAAGTCTCCTTGGTTCCAGGGAAAAAGAGAGCAGCATCTTTTGTACAAGCAGGGACAAATCTGCCAGCGAGTTTCACCCCTTTCTGCTCACTGGCTACTTACAGATTTCTGCTATTTACAAGTTATGTATATAAGCTTATTTTAGCTCGTTATTATTATTGGGACTTCATCGTGCTGCATGAGTGGAAATTCGGACCTTGACTTGATCCTGAAAAGGCCTGACAGCTTCTCCGCGGTAAGTGCAAAGGCCGGGCACCGGGCCCGGGCCCGCAGCCTGCGCTGCCGCCACGGCCGCCTGCCCCCACCCGCGATCCCACGCAGCCCCCCGCCTGCCCGCAACCCGCCCGGGCACCCGCGCCCCGGCCTGAGGAGCCCCTCCGCTCGGAGGGAGCGGGCAGCGACCTCCGCCCCCCGGGCCGAGACGCTGACAGGGCGGGCGCGCCGCCAGCCCCCCGCGGGATGCGCCCGCCGAAACCGAGCGGCGACGCCGGTGAGGGGGAAGGGGCGGGGCAGGCGCGACGCCGCTGACAGGGGCTCCCCTCACCTCCTCGGCGGGGCTGGTGTTCAGCACCAGCACCAGGCTGGCAGGCTCGCAGTAGAGGCGGAGGAAGCGCAGCAGCAAGCGGTCGATGCCGAGCCCGCGGGCGCAGATCACCAGCCCGTCCTGGTGGAAGAGGTCCAGGAAGATCTGGCTCTCGTGCTCCAGCAGCACCGCCATGGCCGCCGGCCCCCGCCGCCGGTGGTGGAGCGGCGCATGCGCGCCAGCCGCCGCGCCCTCCCGCTGCTGGGGTGGCGGCGCCCCCTGCCGGACTCAGGCGGGGCGGTCCTCCAGCGCCGAGCGCGGCGAGTTTTCCCGCCCAGGGCGTGAGGTGCCTGAGGCGGAGCTCCGGTGGGTGGAGGGTGGCGGCAGAGGAGAACCGCCGGCGTGGAAAATGAGGTGGGGAAGGGACTTACCTGCCCTGCAAGCTCCCCGCAGGTGCTCGTATTCAGGCGAGCTGAAGCCCCCTCTCCTCCTCGTGGGGTGTAGGTGTGTATGTGCTAAGTGTAAATAGGAGACAGGGGGTCTTTTCCTTTTTTATTATAAAGTATTTGTTGTTTGTTTCTAATTACTGGCATTTCTTAAACAACAAAAGCAAACTTGACTGAACTTCAGCTTGCATTCCTCACACAAGGCATCAGTACCTCAGTATTTTCCTGGTACCTCATTTTTTGGTGTCCCTACCTCAGTCAGTGCAGAAAAGGATGTTTGTTCATTCCCACAGGGGTGAGAGGCTCTTCAGACCTGCTTTCAGAAGCAGTTGAAAATGAAGGACACTCCTCAGAGTCACCCTACAATTAAGCTCGGTGAAAGGCAGGTGAACTTCTCTCCGGCCCCTCTTAAAATAAGCAGTTTTTCTGGGTCCACTGCAGGGGCCAGTCACTTCAACTGGGTCAAAATCACTCTGAGAAAGTGAGTGGGAAGACTGACAGCTTTTTTTGCAGGGTTATTGGGCAGAGGGACAGCATACAGTCAGCTTCTTCCATAATGTGAATGTGTGGAAGATGTTCCACGTCTCTTTTATTTACGCTGAGTATTAATTCCCATTATCTCCCCCAATATCATCTTCTTTTGGTAAAATGCCATTATCAGGGCATTGAGTCAACTGTCTAATACATTCAAATAAATACTTTCAGTTCTTTGTTTCGCATTGCCACATGTTGGCAGTTGCAATGGGGTTTCATTTGGTTTTTGTTTTTGTCTAAGGGAAAATAAGGTGTACAGCTGCTAACATGTTCTGTTACTGCATACTTACTCAAGTTGATGCTATTAATGAAGATGCACTTTCCAATGCATTATTTGTAAATTTGCTACACAGTCAGGATTATGCTATAGAATCTTTTAAATTAATATAGGAAATTTTCAAATTGTTTTATAATATACATATTATATATATTTGCATTTTAAAATGCAGCACAGAGACTCAGGGCAAAGTAGAAAAAAGTCTTTAAAAACTGGCAAAAATTAATAAAATATGGGGACTATTCTTGATTTTTCTCATACATGTGTCATATTTCTGAAATTTTATGCTGATACCTGAACAATTTTTTCTTTGCAAATTGGGTCATATTGCCAATTGTCGTACCAAATACCATGCTTTCGTTCTCATTTTTAGCAGGCTGCTACTAAGCTCTTTGACGTTTGCATTTAAAACTTATTTTAGACTATAAAAATGTCAGAAAACCAGTATTTTTACTTGGACAACATTTCATTTTTGTGGCCTACAGGTCATTTTACTGACCAAAACAAAGTCTTATGCAATAACATGATGATTAGCATTATCATTTATTACTATTTTTTAATACTATGTGAAAAGCTGTAGTGCAATAAGGCTACTTCTTTGAAGAATTAGAGTATTCTATAGAATTGTCTGTATAATTTAGGAACTAGCCATTTCCTTGACCTACTGTTTCCTACATAAATTAGAAATAATACATTTTCTAATGGTCCAAATAAAATATTTCAGCCATCTCTGTAGTCTGACTTTATTTTGCACTATATATCTATATTTATATTTTTTTTACTTTGGCTAAATATAGTATTAATGTTAAATTGTTGTGAAATGTACTTCTTGTGCTTATATATTTATTAACCAGTAGAGGGCTGTCATTTGTTACCTTAGAAGAGAAGAATTTAGGCCTGAATCTTGCAATTCATTTTTGTGTAATTTTTCTTTGCAAAACATTAGAGTAATATTTAAAAAGTATTCAGAAAACACAAGAAAGAGCTTGTATAGGAACAGGATAGATAAAATTTGTCTAAGAATTAGCTAAGAATTAGATATGATATGTAATTTTTAATTTAGGAAGAACAGGCCAGGAGAGTGATATTCATGGGAGTACATGCTAATACATTTCTGTATTCAACAATGCAGACTTGCTTTTAATTTTAATCATATTAAAACTTGTGTTATATATATGTATGTAATAAGCATTTTGAGTAACTTCACAAGTTTCATTCCATATAAAATTATAAACAAACACAAATTATAGGCTACTTTCAAACTGATAGATTATATGAGATGGTCAGTACAGCCCATTATCAACCTCCCAAGAAAGACCTTTACTTGCATGTTTTGAAAAGCCATTAACAGATCTGTTTACTTCATCATATTAACACTATATGAAAGGCAGGTTAATTGCATGGTAGTGCAACAGAACAAATCACTGGAAGTGGGATTATTATTTGGATCACTCGTTATTATTGGTATCACCAATATTAATATTAATCTTCTCTTTAAGATATGCTTTTGACAACTAATTTTGTTTTAAATTTTAGTTTTGACAAGTTATTAATCATTACTAGGGAAGAGAAAAATGCAAGAAACCACGACTAAGTCATTAATCTGCCCATTTGTGTAATCACAACAGACTTTTCTGAAAACCAGTAACAGTTCTTGTGTGCCATATTAATAAACTTTTGTTACTGATAATGTAAAGAGCTGAGGAGAACTCCCTGTGAGAAGAAAACCAATATTTAGATAACTTATGTAAAACTTATTTTATATTCTTTCTAAAACATCAACATTTTATTTTGTCTTCCATCCTATCTCTGTATTTAAGTAAAACTCAGTATTTTCAGCTGTGAAAATGTGGTGGGATTTCCTACTCTGTGGACTTTTTATTGTGTCTTTCGCCTGATTTGTTGTTTGGATTTTAGCCTGATCAACCCTGCACTTGGGTCAGAACAACCCCAGGCAATGCTACAGGCTTGGGGAAGAGCGACTGGAGAGCTGCCCGTCGGAAAAGGACCTGGGGGTGTTGGTTGACAGCCGGCTGAATACGAGCCAGCAGTGTGCCCAGGTGGCCAAGAAGGCCAATGGCATCCTGGCTTGTGTCAGGAATAGTGTGGCCAGCAGGAGCAGGGAGGTGATAGTGCCCCTGTACTCGGCACTGGTGAGGCCACACCTTGAGTACTGTGTTCAGTTTTGGGCCCCTCACTACAAGAAGGACATCGAGGTGCTGGAGCGTGTCCAGAGGAGGGCAACGAAGCTGGTGAAGGGTCTGGAGCACAAGTCTTATGAGGAGCGGCTGAGGGAACTGGGGTTGTTTAGTCTAGAGAAGAGGAGGCTGAGGGGAGACCTTATCGCTCTCTACAACTACCTGAAAGGAGGTTGTAGCGAGGTGGGGGTTGGTCTCTTCTCCGAAGTAACAAGCAATAGGATGAGAGGAAATGGCCTCAAGTTGCACCAGCGGAGATTTAGGTTGGATATTAGGAAAAACTTCTTCACCGAAAGGGTGGTCAGGCACTGGAGCAGGCTGCCCAGGGAAGTGGTTGAGTCTCCATCCCTGGAGGTATTTAAAAGATGGGTAGATGTGGTGCTGAGGGACATGGTTTAGTGGTGGACTTGGCAGTGCTGGGTTAACGGTTGGACTTGATGATCTGAAGTGTCTTTTCCAACCTAAACAATTCTATGATTCTATCATAGACTACATATTTATGTAAGAGCAAAAGAAGAGCAAAAATAGAAATACTGATATTTATTTGTGGGTGTAAAGATACATTGGAAATTGAAAAAACGTGCTCCATACTTTGGAAATTTATTATAAGCCATCTTTTATCCACATCTCTTCATGTTCTTAGAATATTTAATTCTGAGGTGGGCACTTTCTCTGATTTGTAATTGACTGAAATAGATTTTTCTCCAGCAGTCTACATACAGAACATTCTTTACAGGTTAAAAAACATTTCCCCTATAAAGGAAAACCTAATTATTCTTTTTCAAGGAAGATATTGTAAAAATTAAACATGATATGCTTTTGCTAGGTTAAAAATGAACTCCAATTAAAGAATTTATTTGGGCTATGATCTGATGTATAGGCAACATTACTAAGGGAGAGGTAAGTTCTCATCCTACATTGGCTCTGCACAGACCATGAGACCCTGGAATTCCTAACTCCTTCACCTTCGTTTCCTCCTTAGGTATAATTGCCATACAAATAACAGCAAGTGCGGCCTGTGATGTACTTTGTCTTGAGTAAACTCAGAATTAAACTTAAGCACCTGTTAGTGATTTCCACGGTATTTTTTCTCCACAATTACAAAGCTAGGTTAAAAACTTTAAGGATACGTACAGTTCGTACTTAAGTACCCTGAACAACTTTAATTTTAATTTTTTTTCCTCTACTTGCGCATCTTAGATAAATAATATATGTGGTGACTGTGTAGAGTATTCCATTGTAATCGTTTCTAGATGTAGGAGTCATGAAATACGACAAGGTTTCTTTATTATAGCAATATATAAAAATGACAGATAGATGAAGTGTTTTAATACATTACTTATGTTCAAGTCTGTCATTCATTTCTAAGGGACATGGTCATATTCACTAAGAGATGTTTAGCTGTTCATTTAATAGAAGTACTTTTACAAATTATCGGCTTTATTAGCAAAAGAAGCAGCAGTTGGTGATGCAATGGGGAATGTAGGCATTCAACACGGATGTATAGAGACAGTACTGCATATGTGTAAACATTTGCACCCTTGTGACCAGTCTAGATTTGTTGTATAGTAGTGGCAATGCAAATCTGGTTTTGCAATTTTAGTTGAAGATTCTGTGTTTCCTGACCCTAAGTGAAAAAATATTGATGAAAAACATAACATTCTGAGCACTACTAGAAGTGTCTTCTTGTGAAAAGAAGTGATCTTGCAATGGTATGACTTAAAAATTGATCATCTGAACTGCAGATATGTAACATAAGTTGTTGGAACATGTAATTCAATGGGTATTTATTTATCCTTCTGATTCTAACAGAGTAGTTATAAAATTTAGGGATTAGAACTGGAGCCTTATGAAACTATAAATTACTCTCACTCACAAACCAAATATTCTATCAAGTTGTTACTTTGCTAAAGAGCTTGCAGAAGATCTCATAGAGAAAAACGTGTAAGATAAGATTGATGCAACATTCTGAAGAGCATGCTTTTTAGGCACCGGGAAAAGAGCTAATTTGCAGCTCAGCCTGTTATTCTCATCAGTCCATGTCGAGAAAGGAGTGATGTACTTTTCTTTCCAAAGCATATTTGCTTTTGTGAGTAAATCAGATTTAGTCATTGTTTTTAAAGCTGTATTCCAAAACCAGTGTTTGCTGTGTAAGTGAACAAGATAACTTTGCATAGAGTAACAACATTGCTGTAGTAGTGTCCTGTGGGTAGAATAAGAATCAAAACTGTGACTGTTCCTAAATTTCATTGGTAAAATATTGTTACCTTACAATTAGTATGAAGTATCAGTTTTATACAGACATTTTTCCTGAGGCATAGTATCAAATTTACTGTTTCTCCGATACAAAAGTAGTTTAGCAAGGAAATGTACTAACATGACAATTAAAAACCTTTTCATATTCATTTGAAAATTGTAAATGTGGTATTAATATTGTTTTACATAATAGACATTTCTAATTAGAGTGCTTGTAGCCTATTATTGAAACAGGATATTGCTGCTAATGTAGGATCACATTTGTAATAATTTACTTAACACTTTAATAACTGAAGGCAACTGAAGTTTCTTCACTGAAGGAACATTTGATTTTCATACCTCTATAACTTCTCCTTAACTTTTAAAGAGAATGTAAAGTTAACATGAAGCAAATTTTCCATTCCTCTAAGCATTTGGTTATAGGATATGTACAGCAAAGACAGCAATTGCAGCATTTTTACACTGTTGCTCTGTTTATGTACTTCCTGAATCAGTAGCCGAATTTGAGGGGTTAAAAACTGAAATTTGAGGGTTAAAACTAAATTGAGGGTTAAAAACTGAGTTGACCAAATCCACAATTACTAGACTTTAGTGCTATCCAGACATGGACAGCAACCAAGCAGAGGAAATCAAGACTCAAATTTCAGTCCTGATCTTAAATTTGCACCATCAATTCATGCCTTGCCCAGTGATGTCAACTTTCCTATAATGCACTGTGTGTGACTGTTCAAGGAACCCAGGAAAATGACATCTTACTTTAGGTAACTGTTTTCTAGGAAGAGAGACTTAGATTTCTGAACGAAGGGAAAGGCTCATCCCTGCTTCTACTATGCCAAGTAAAACAGGATTTGTAAGTAAATAAAATAGCCATCTGCCCAGTTGACATATTCCAGCAAGGTAAAGAGGATGGTTAACTGCTTATACAAAAGAAAAACTAAGTGTCTGACTGAAAATATGCTGTATAGAAGCTCTACAGTACAATGTCACTATTTTCTTATGTTTTTTTCATTTTGGGCAGTTCAAAGTGAGAAATAATGCTACCTCCTATCAGTGTTACATTATTCCAAAGGAAATAGTTCAGGGATTGTGATACTTTCTCTTCTCTTTATTTCAGTAATTATTGGCTTTTACATCCTAGTTTGAATGTATCACATTTCCCAGAAACATATCAGGAAAACTAAACTCCTCTTTCTTTAGTGAATAGTATCTTGAACATCATTGGAACATTTATAAGCTTGAATGAATTTCCTGGGATTTATCACGCAATACAAAAACCAAATTGGAATCTACATCTTTACTTGCATTTCAAATCAATATGTCTTTTCTACTCTTTACTTTCAGTAACTGTATCTGAAAAATTAGATATGTACCAAATTATCACACCTCTCGGATTTCTGTCTTAGTAAGATAGTATTATGAATGTGTGATCTGTTCTATTTTTAATGATGTTTTAAATTCAAGTTGAAGTAGAGAGAAAACCATTGGCTTACGTTCTTCAGAGCCTGTAGGAAACCTCTAACTACGAACCAAGAATCATTTCATAGTTAAGACTGAAGCTGGCTTCTTATTTTAGACCTGAATTTTAGACCTGAATAGTAAATTGTCTTCACTGAGCTTCAAGAGTTCTTTGAATCGCTTTTAAACTTTGCATGCTGCATTTTATCCTGGAGTGTATGTTTCTAGGGAGTTTGTAGGTTAATCAGATAAAATGTTTTACAAATATAACACTCAAAAATCTCATCTGACTGTTGAACATTTTCTTATATCCTTGAAAGTGTGAGGCCTACAAATGTCCCAATGATTTAATTCTTGTCGTGCTAAGAAAACAAGTACATAGTTTTAGAGATATAATCTTTGTATGTTAATGAGGAATTATACAAATAAAAAATCTCATTATATGTGAGACTTGAAAAAAGACTTAAACCACTTTCCAGCCCAGAAAGCAAACAGAATTCTAAACGTGCGAGACCATGTAAGTAAAGATAATATAGATATTAAAGAGGTATGGATTAAATGATTCCTTATAAAAATGTAGTTTAAACCTTCAGCATAAGCATAATGTAAGACAGACAGAACTGAAGCTACATAGGGTTTTGTTAAAGCAGTCTGTAGAGGGCTGGGGCAAGTCCCTGAGAAGGAAACCCCCAAATTTTTAGATCCAGATGTATGAACAATATATCAGATAAAGTAGGAAACTAACCCTAATGCTGGCACAAAAGCAAGTTAATAACTACATTTTTTTTCTTTGATGGAAGTACACACATCTTGTAATTTTTTCTTTTAGGTTTTTGGGTGCTGCAATGTAGAAAGCTCTAGTGGTGATCTCTTGAATCTTGGGTTTGAATAGAAATATGCTCTATGCAGAAAGATATGTGCTTCTAGAAATCTCATGATATGTTGACTCATTCTTTCAGATTCTCCATTGCTGTCTTTCCCTTTTCAGCTCCCAGTTTCCTGGGTATTCTCCTCTGTCATCCCAGAACTTCATGCTGTAATCCCAGTCTGCCTTTCCTGTGTATTTCCTATGATTGCTTCAGTCTGATCTTTTTTGCTTATGTAGGAGGCTTACTTAAATGTATTAATTTGTTTGGACAAAAAGTTATTTTTATTAATCTCAGTGAACAGTCTGTGCCAGAGTCAAAACTTTTTGGTTTTTTATTCTTTTAGTCTAAAAAGAATAAGCACTACGTGTTTATTTCCTTTTAGCCATTTTGACCAATACCATTTTTTTTATACATTAGCTTGCTAACTTTCATGATGATATCCCAGTGCAGGGTTTTAGAGAAGCAAAATCAATATCCTTGCTATATTGGTGTTACAATTTTTTATGTTTTATAAACAAACATTTTTTTCTGATACAATTTTAAGAACCAAACATTATTTTGGCTTATATGCAAGTGTGCTTAATTGTGTGCATATCTTGCTGGATATTTTGATCACTTTTTATCCTGAAAGCCCGGAGTGTGGTTTGGAGGTATGATAAATCTAGCTTTACATCTGACAATAGCTATAAAAAAATGCTGTGATCATATGACACAATTATCTGTAAGGTTCACATCCTGCCAGTTCACATTCATGAAGAAAATGTTGGTGGATTAACACTAAACCAAATGACATTATGTGAGAAAAGTTATCGTTTGCCTTCTGATTATCAGAATAACGCTAGCATAAAATTTACATCCTATGCTTTGCTAGACAAAATGTGGTTATTTGCTCACATCTGACTGGACTTTTGACTGATTGTAATGTGGAAAACAGGTGTTTCCTAGAGTTTGCTTTCTGTGGGAAGTTGGTTGGTTTCTATGGCTTAGAAGACTCTAACTAACAAAAAGGTAGGACAGGCAAGGTTCACATGGTCATAAAACAAACGCCTTATTACACAAATACTGATTCACAAGATGTGTGTGCAGAATTTTCAAATAAAGTAATTTTTTAAAAGCATAAGTTGTTGCTTATAAACAGCAACATTAATGACTTACTGTAAAGCTTCCATTAATCGAAGTGTTTGTGGGCTTTTGCTTTATGAGAGTGTAATGGGCTGGGATGTATCTGAAAAAAGAAAAGTGAGTGGTTAGTGTTTGAAATGCAATGTACTTCTCAAATAATATTTGAGATGGTATTCTTTCTGGAAATTATGTACCTAGAAAGAATAAAGATTAACGAATAAAGATTAAAGAATAAAGAATAACGATTTTTGGACATAATTTGGAGTAGTAGATATACGCATGTTGCATTTACTAATTTTATTCAGCAAATGAGTTTGAAAAGTGGTACAATGAAACTCAGAAATAGGTGTTAAGGTTGATTAGGAACAATTGTGAGATCACCTCTGGTTCGTCAGCAGGCAGACTACTGCAAGGAAATGAGATTAAATGTTGAAAATATTCTGAACTACCCATTAACACATTCATGTGGTACAAATACAATAAAGTAAATTGAGAATATTTCATAGAAAAGAAATGAAAGCAAGGTATATAATATTCTAAAATAATTGGGTTTTTTTCAGTCTAAAAACAGTAGCTTCTTATTTTACCCACCTTTATTTGCATTAAAGCTAATTGCTGTCATTGATGATCTCTGAATCCTTGACCCTGTTGCCCTCTTTAACCCTATTATCAGTCATCTTGGAGCTTGAAAATGAACGACATTGCTTGAATAGAGTTACGTGTTTTCAAGTTTCACAAAATTTCTAATAAGGAAGGGTGGTTAACATTATGATTACTTGAAGAATAGACTAAAGGAACACTATCCTTTCTTTTTGCAATAACTATAGCGATTCTGCCAGCCCTCAGTGCTACTTAAGCAACTATTTGAGAAGCCCAGGCAGAAAACAATACTGAAGAGCTCATCCACATAAATATGCTCCAAAAAGAACCTGGAAGATGGGAGAACGTGGAGGCTTTTCCTACACGGTGGTTTAATTTTCTCTTGAATTTTGAACTTTGAAATCTTAAGCAGTATTACAGTTTCTTTTGCTGTCATGTTATCATGATTTGCCTCTGATGCTTTGAGACAAAGATTGAATTACGAGAGATGGTTTTCATAGCAATTACAACTATTTGAATATGCATGGAACTGCTTTCTCATTGTTTCCATTTTTCCAAGGATTTTTATTTACCAGATAAATGGTGCTAGTTATAACTTTATTAAGGAGCTGCAAGAGGGATTTGTTGAGGTTTTGGGGGAAGGGACTGGCTATTTTAATCATGGCTTTACTGTGTTTGCCAAAGCCACAGTGAATAATTCAGCAACTTTTTAAAAATACCATTATTATCTCCCCACATTTGTAGCTTAATGGTACATGTATTTGTGCCAGAGGCATTTCAGTTCACAGGGCATTGTCTTCATGCAGATAGGTCATAGTTTAAGCTGAGAGTGGTTGAGATGTGTGGACATGCTTAATTTTGCTGGCTGTTCTTCAGAGTGGAGTCAAATGGAGTGAGTAGTGTCATAGCTTGCCAGGTGACATCTGTAAAATCCTTTATTTTGTGCTTGTGCACTAACAACAGAGGATCAAGTGCTATTTGGGATCTTTAAACTCTAGTGCGATACAAAAAGTGAGTACCGATAAGTAGACTTGATCCAGTTTTGTGCTGCCTTTTGCCCTTGAATGATCTGTTGACAGTATTTCCAAGTTATGACAAAATTCTCCATTATGTCTACTCTACATGTATCATTTTCTAAATTATACTGTAGTCATATAGCAACAATTAATTGTTCTGCACAGTAACTTTTACAAAGAAGAAAAGCAAACTTAATTTGTAAGTTAAATTAATTCAACATTGGGAAATGCCCAATAGTTCACTTGGAAGTTATGAATACAAGAACAGAAGAGCATGTGTCATACATGGAAACTATCAGAGTTCTTTATCAGAAATAAATGTCTGCCTTGACTCTTCTCGCACTTTGTCAAATTAAATTCAGTGGATTAGTTGTTGTATTACTTGTTATTTCCTGGCAGATCTTCTACTGTGGAATCTCTCTTAGTTCCCCTAGTTCTTATATTTTTGTCCTCTCTTCCCTTGCCAAGCCTCTATTGACACTTGATTTGTGGTTTCTCCTAACAAAAGTAAGGGTATAACTTTCTTCTAGAGAGTTACGTCGTACATCTGATTATTTGCAGTTTGTTTTGTGTCAAGTTCTTTTGTACTCACACAGCCAAAAAATAGCGAGCTACGCAGATTTGTTATGAGGTAAAATGTCTGACTGTACAGTTTCACAGATGGAACGGTGCTAGTTTCACAGTGGATGTGCTACTAAAACTAAAAAGGAACAGCAAGAAAAACATTTTATCTGTGAGCTAAGATTCTCATTAAAATGTCTGTATTTGGTATACAACGATGGTGGCTGAATGCTTAAGGTGTTAAGAAATGAACTCAAGCTGTACTTCTTTTTCAAACTTTACTGTGACAGATATATTAAATTTTCTTTGGATTTTTTAAAAGTTTTCTTCTTATGGGAAATTTAAGAAACCTTATTGCCTTAGATCTCTGTAGAATTCCTGCTGAAGTTTGTCAGCACTTTTGAATGTAACCACTCACTTTGCACAAACATTTTAGACAAGAATTTAGAGTTGAATTCTAGATTCTGCCACGAGATGTGCATATGCTACTCCTGTAGATCCTAAAGAATCAAAGTTAATTGCAGTAATTTACTGCTGAGCTGTGTGGTGCATATAATCAAAATATATAGACTGACAAGAAAATCTACAGTCAAGCATATTCATTTTAATGAATGAATGGTACGAGTTCAGTACCATTAATAGCTCATTATGGGTGAGTATTATTTCATCTGCTATGCCTTCTTTGACACGCTCTTAATGTACCAAATCTGCCCTCCCATCTTTCTTTGTGCTGTTATCAACAACTGTCTCCCCTCTGGAGTTTTTTCACAGAACTTCCCAATCCGCTCCACCCTGTAAAAAAAAAAAAACATTTTACTGCTGAAAACAGCTACTGGAAAGGGCTCCTCTCAGAATATGATACATATGGGGTGAGAGACAAAGGACAATACATATGTAGTGTTGCATGGCTGAGAAAGGTAAGAAGTGATACGTTCATTGGTGGATTGTCTGACATCACATACAGATGCATACATCTGTACATTCATCTCCAGTGAAGTTTGAACTCATTTTCTTTCTGGATTTCACTGCACCCCTTCCTTTCTTAATGCTTTTTTAGGCTGCAACAGGTTACAATGTGCCCCTTCTGTGCTGCCCGCACGTGTACTTAGTGCTGGCTCTTACCTGCCTAGAGAGCCCCCAGTACTGTCACTTATGAATGGAGAGCTGCAGATGGAAAAAATCTCTGCCCTGAGTCCCTTTACATCCTCTCCTCCAAGCACTGTTGCTGCTCAAATCCCATTCTTTCTTGGCAGTCCTGTCCCATTTATTCTCTCCTTTTGTAGTCTCTCCTTTTGCTGCTCCAAACCTCTTGCCTGGCTTCCTTCAGTTTCCTAGCCTCTTCATCTTGAAAACAGTGGATGTAAGAAGTTTACATATAGGTCTTAAAAAAATAATGGTATTATAAAACACCCAAAGCTATGAAATACCAGGACTTAAGCTCTGGAAGGAGGAGCTCCTATTCAGGAAGTCTCACTATATGCTACCTGTGCTTTCACTCTTCCCTAGGCATCCACAAAAGGTTACTGTCAGGTCCAGACCTTTGCTCTGATTTGGGTTGGCTGCTCTTATGTTCCTGACTGCCAGTGTTTATACACCTCCGTGAACACATGTATATTGACTAGAAAGCTTTTTGCATACCATGTCTGTATATAAACCTGACAATCCTTCCTCTGTCAGTACAAAACATCAAAAAAAAAGAAGTTCTATTTGAGCCTAAGCTTCACCTACCACCTTACAGAAGATTCCCTGCTCTGTCAGCCTACAGGCTGATACACATGATAAAGCGTTTTTTCGCCTAAGAGAGACAATTTAAAACATTCCTGTTTTTTCCTTTGGCTTTTCCAAAACTCAGTTGTGCTGCCATATTGAGTCAGTTCTGATTACTGCACCCCATCACTTCACATACCTCTGAAGCAATTCTTTTTTCATGTGTTATTTGACACTGATGGGAATATTTTATAAGCCTCCCAAATTCTAAACTCAGCTGTGTTCTAGCCATTTGTCGTTAGTTGATACGGAATTGAAAAAGAAATGAGGCTTCCTTCATTCAGTTATTTTCCCTTGCCTTTTAATGGATCCTGACAAAAAAATCTTTCTTTTCTGGGATTATTATCCATCAAGAAATTCTGGACCACTGTTTTTTCTCATCATCAATGAGCAGTTTTTCCTTTATAGCATTGCAGTCACAGAGCTTAAAGAAAGAAGATGGAACTCAGTTTTATCTAAATCTCTGTGAATTTTCTTATGGGGAAGTGATGAACATTATTGAGAGGGAGTTTTTCGATTGGAATGTGTACAGTTAAGGGACTGAAAAAATCAAATTGGAAACTGTTTTCTTTATATCGGGCTCTTAACAGAACACTCATATTGATACTTAGAGAATCAGATCTAGATAATTCCTGCAATTTTGTTTTGCCTACTACTCCTAGCCTTTCTGTTAGAGGATACTGAAAACTGTATCTTTAAAGTTATTGCAGTTCATTAGCCTTTTACATCTTTACTTTTTAATCATTTATGGTTGGCCACACCTCGAATACTGTGTTCAGTTTTGGGCCCCTCACTACAAGAAGGACATCGAGGTGCTGGAGCATGTCCAGAGAAGGGCAACAAAATTGGTGAAGGGTCTAGAGCACAAGTCTTATTAGGAGCGGCTGAGGGAACTGGGGTTGTTTAGTCTAGAGAAGAGGAGGCTGAGGGGAGACCTTATCGCTCTCTACAACTACCTGAAAGGAGGTTGTAGCGAGGTGGGGGTCGGTCTCTTCTCCCAAGTAACAAGCAATAGGATGAGAGGAAATGGCCTCAAGTTGCACTAGGGGAGGTTTAGGTTGGATATTAGGAAAAACTTCTTCACCGAAAGGGTGGTCAGGCATTGGAACAGGCTGCCGAGGGAAGTGGTTGAGTCTCCATCCCTAGATGTGTTTAAAGAACAGATAGATGTGGTGCTCAAGGACATGGTTTAGTGGTGGACTTGGCAGTGCTGGGTTAACGGTTGGACTTGATGATCTTAGGGGTCTTTTCCAACCTTAACGATTCTATGATTCTATGATTGTATGATATTACTGAACAATCAAAAGGTGTCTGAAATATAGATTATTTTGACAATTGTCTGGAATAATGTTAAAAGCACTCAGCTTCTTTCAGTCTCTCACACAGATAATAAGTTCTAGAACATAGAAGTGACAGTCCAGTCTTGATAATTCTAATTGTTTAAAAATTTTGCCTTTTTTCAGTATTTAATAGGCTGCATAAATACTCTTAGCTCAATGTCAAGCTTTCAGTTTAAACCAAGCACACATTTTATTTCTGGATTTGGGAGTTGCATTCATGTATTATGAGTTTCTGAATTTATTTATCTTATATAAAACTCAGTATCACTAGCATTGTCTTCAGTAAACGCAGTATCAATTTACTTCTTAATTTGAGAGCTTGGATTATCAATTAGGCGCTAAGTATATATACCTGAACACTAAATAAACTTACCTGTGCAAAATATTGAGTGACCAACTATACACAAATTTAGAAAGCTGAAGCTGTAACTGTAAGATACTTTTACAAATCTGTACAATCCCTGTTGATTCAGCTTTGATTTTTGTGTTCCACTAATGAAAGAAAAACTCCTCAGAAGGGGTATTTATGAAGCTGCCATAGAGATGCACAACCATAATCTAAGTTTTTTTTTTAATCCTTGCACACAGTTGCTCAATAAATTAAGTTAAACTAATCAATTCAGTCTTTAGTATATGTAGCTTTAATTTTTGTAGCTTTATTTTAATTTTGTTTCAGTGAAACTCTTACTACTTTTGGATAAAGTTGTGCAGATGTCATCATCATCGTAGGAAAACAGTGGGGGAGGGACAACAGTAATATCTATGAAAAAAAGATGTCGCTAAAATTCACGGAGAATGCTAACACTTTGAATGTGGCAAAGTATATTGGGCAGGGCTTCTGATTTTGAAATATTTTAAAGAGTTTTGGAAAATATGTCGTGATCTAACTTTTTAGCCTTTGAAGCATTACTACATGACCCCATTTGCAAATGTTCATAATCCTATAAAAGAGATATATAATGAGGTTCCTAAAAACCCTTGAACATTGATTAAAGTACTTTAGAATCCAAAGAATCATACTCATGTTCATGCATAATAAAACAAGAGCCTTTATATTAAAACTGGTTACCTGCAAAGTCTTCTAGGCATTTTACGTTTTAATTCTCTCTGCCCTAAGTCTGATGTTTGATTCCTTCTGCAGCCAAATCTCCCATTTAGATTACCAGGGAATCTGGGATTACACTTTCAATGACTTATTCAAAATACACATGTATCGGAAAAGGAATAGATAAATGGATGACTGGGAAACACAGCAAATTCAGGTATGTTTGTACTGTACTTTGTCCTGTTTTTAACTAGAATGACCTGCCTCATAGTTAACATTCAGTCATATATTTTTCAAGCTAAAATAGGAAATACTATATTATTTCTAATGCCATGTTTTGATAGTATTGGAGTTTTAATGGTATGCAGCAAAGTAATGAAAATACATAGGGTTAAGGATGATTAAATGCACCCGACTACTGCTGGCAGCCAGTGTGTAATTACATAGCTTCTAAGCACCATACACAACACAGTATCACTGTAAAGTATTATTTGCAGTAGTTGTAATATTCAGCAACTCTTTTGTTGTTTGGTATGTCTTGTAATAATGCTTTAATACTTTCTTAATATTTATCCTAATTAACATAATTTTTAATCCCCTACTTTTGGGGAATGAAATAATTGTAGCCCCATTGAACAAATTACTTTATCTTTCTAGCAGTAGTCTCTTGGCACTTTCTTGAAAAGCTTAAGAGTACTTCCAGCTATAAATTGCACAATGTAGTTTGTTTTATGATGGAGGAATATATTTTTCATATCTGTAGATTAATATTCAACCTGGCTAATCTTGGTAGTAACTGAAGGTTACAGTCTTACAAAGTCTCTTTAGATACAGGTGCAAAATAGATTGATAGTATCAGCCCAATTTGTCTTGAATAGGTGTCCATGTAACAGAAAAATCTGCCATGATTGGCACTGATTGACAACCTTGTTGGCAGATTCTGGAATACGGTGCAAAGACTGATTGGATAAAGAGGATGAACTATTGCATCTGCCAATGTTCAGAGGTAGCTGTTTCTTGTCAGGATTGACAGCTATTGGTGGGGTGGGGTATGAACCTTGGAAAGTCTTTTTCTTTGGTTCTTTTTCTTCACCCTTTCTGCAGATTTTGGTTTTCAGCATTTCAGAGTAATACTAATACTTCTCAGAGAAACAAAAACCACTTCAAGACTTAATAAAAAGAAATCAAATTGATACTGTTCCTGAAATGTCATACAATAAAAAAATGTTAGCAGAAGAGATGAGGTGTTTTTCTTGTCAGTCATATCTAGAGAGTTACTATTTTGACTTTTACCAGAAGAGAAGAATGCCATAATGTTTCTCAGTATGGAAGGTGAATTCAGGGGGGTGAAGTGGTGATGAATTGTCTCAATAGGGGTGTGGAATATGCTTTGTAGAATCAAGATGCCATTCTGTTTTTTTTTCCCCTTAAGTCTTGGCATGTTAGCTAAAAATACAGATTTTGCATGATTTTTAGGAGATTTTTCTCTACTGCATTTTTTTGCCTATATGTGTTAATTCAGGCAGCCTCTGACTGTTGTAGTCCAAAACAGTATTTTAACAAGCAGCTGGTCTTGGTTACCGTGTTGACATTCATCATGCAGATCTGGCATATCTGAAGATCAGCAGAAGCTCCTGTGCACAATTCCTTACTTTTTCTCTTTGGACTTCTGGCTCTCACACTGAAAATTAATTTAAAATGAATTAAAAAAGATGAAAACACTTAGGATCATTTATCCTTTTAATTAAATTAGAAGACTTCAGGGAATATTTGTGGTCATTTGCGACCACTCACACATTTCAATTGTAAATTAATGGGAAATATGTTCCCAGAGTCACCCACGAATAGTCCCATGAGTCATGTTGCTCGCTGCTTTTTCAGAAAACTTCAGTGAATGTGGGCTGGGATAATCTGATAGAGGAGTATTATATTAGACTGCAATTTATGAAAAATACCGTCTTCTCCAAACAAAAAGTATTGTTCCAAACATCAAAATATGTTGTGAAGGCTTTACAATGAGTTACATACTAAAGACCAAGGAACATTTTTCTTGATGGATTTCAGTTTGTAGACTTCTGTTGATGGACATGTTTCAATACACTTTCCCTAAGTAAAATGGATAGTGAAAAATACAAAGATTAAAGATTTCTTGATGGCATGGCATAGAAGTTTATGTATAAATACTATTGTCCTGGTTTCAGCTGGGATAGAGTTGATTTTTTCTTCCTAGTAGCTGGCATAGTGTTGTGGTTTGGATTTAGTATGAGAATACTGTTGATAACACCCTGATGTTTTAGTTGTTGCTAAGCAGCGTTTACACCAGTCAAGGACTTTTCAGCTTCCCGTGCTCTGCCAGGTGCACAAGAAGCTGGGAGAGGGCACGGCCAGGACAGCTGACCCAGACTGGCCCCAGGGCTATTCCATACCCTATGATGCCATGCTCAGTATATAAACTGGGGGGAGTTGTCCGGGGGGCAGCAATCGCTGCTCGGGGATGGGATGGGCATTGATTGGCGGGTGGTGAGCAATTATAGTGAATCACTTGCTTTGTATATTATTATTGTATTATATTACTACTACTACTACTACTACTACTACTACTACTACTCTATTTCATTTTACTTCAGTTATTAAACTATTCTTATCTCAACCCACGACTGTTCTGACTTTCACCCTTCCAATTCTCTCCCCCATCCCGCTGGGGTGGAGGGAGTGAGCGAGCAGCTGTGTGGTGCTTAGTTGCCGGCTGGGGTTAAACCACGACAACTGTATAGTTGAACAATTTGTGATTTTTCATTTCCAATGTGATTAACCCTTATTTAGTCATTTTTATTAGTATCAAATTTGTAGTTAAGCTTTGGCTCTCTTATCTTTGAGACTTGTTCATATTAAATACAGAGTTTCATAACATTTGGATCTTCTGTTAAAACTTCCTTTTCTGTCGTTCATTGAGAACGTGATGGTGGTGACCTGGTCACTGTATGTACTGAATGGTAAATGAAAAGAAAGTGCAAACCTGGTGAATAATTGCCGCTAATGTGGTTGATGGAGGAAGTAATGAGTATGTGGTGAAAGACTAAATATTCGTTTGAGCATAGGGAGGTTTTTTTGAAGGTTCGTTTTCTCTTAGTTCCCATAAAATTCTCACTTAATGACCAAAGAGTTGATGGATAGATATTATAACACAAGAGGATGAATAATTGCCATTGTAAAAAGAGGCCCTTATTGTTCAGAAATTTTCAAATTCTTAGTGTTTTTTGTCACTCCAGAAGTCTTAGGTTGCATTCCTGACATCATCTTAACTTTGGAATTTACCTTTTATGGTAAATGGTGCCATAACTATCTAAGAAGTTGCTGGAGAGAAGCACAAAGAATAATTATAAACTTGTGTTTGCTGAGGACTTCAAAGCTCGCCCTCTCTGCAACACTAATCTTACCACAGAAGGGTGGAGGAAGTAGGAAGATACAGACTACACTTCGCAAAACAACAGTAATAGCATCTGTGGAGTGCATATGGTGATGTGTTTATTTCTGATGTACAGTCCCTTCCGAAGCTCTCAGTGGGACAATGAGACTGCAGCAAAGGAATAAGGATCAATCCCACAGCTGTCTCAGAATCCAGGAAGACATTTTTTGTAGTGTTGTCCAAAGTTACCTGGTTCATCTGAGGTAAAAGTTGTTATGACTTAGTTTACTTTAACGGCATCAGATTACGGAAACATTAGAGATTAGAGTTCTGTGTTGATTTACATGAATGAGACAAACTCTGCTGCCCTGAACTTTTGTGCCACCTAAACTGGATTGCAAATGCTTCCTGCTAAGGAGTACCACTAGGCTGAATATCAAATATTTTTAGTTCTAATCTATGGCATGTTCACTGACGACACTTCTGTAAGATGTTCAACCTTTTACGAGACAAAGAAAGAGGACAGAAAGAAAATTAAGTAGCTGATTCTGCATCACTTGGTACAAACATGAACTGTTGAAGTATGGACCTGTTTGGGAGAATGCTATGGGAAAATAAAATGAAACAGAAGAACATAAATAAAAACGCTAGGGGATTGTTCCTGCTCTTGATGAAGTTGTGTGAATTATACACTAAGGAAAATATCTGCAGTAGGTGAAACCTTGTAGGTAAAAACATCTAAAGCTAAATCATTAACAAAGGCAGAAGTCAACTGTAGGACTTGAACTGAGCTGTGATATTACACAAGGAATCGTATCTTCCACAAGATGGAGCTGTGTGATTTCTGCTTTTGGAAGCAATTCAGTCTTTTAGTAAATGATTCTTTGATTATTGTACAAGGGCAGGAGAATCACAGTGATCTATCATTGCTTTCTTACTCAGATGCTAAGGAACTGCTGCAATTTAATTCTAGATGGTCGTGTGGGTGCTAAAAATATTGAATTTAACATGAAGGCCTCTGAATCTAGAAGAAAAGCTATATTTAAAAAAAGAAGAAAAATAAATCCATTACCTTTCTCTGTGAAGATCACAGTGATTTGCCTAGTGTGCAGTGTCCTATCAGCCTTTCTTTATTTACTCACTTTGATGATGACTGCAATGCAGATTTCTTTGGAATGATTTCTTATAATTTATGCTCTGTAACATCTGGACGAGGGAGGGATACGATTACTTAAAAGATAATTCAAACAAGTATTTTCAGTAACATTGATGGACCTCCAGTTCTGGAGTGTTTATTAGGTCTGAGCAGATGTAAGTAAAGTACTTCATCAACAGAATGGAAAGCTCTTTGAAAGCAATGACTGGAAAGGATCAAGGATTTGTAGTAGAAAAATAACAGAACATGAGGTCCTGGTGGGATGCCTTTGCATAAAAAGGTAATGTAATCCTTTTCCTGAATAAGCAGGGGAAGTAAACAGGAGTAAGGAGGGGTGTGGGGGGACTTGTTTTTCCTCCTTACGTGGCATTGGTGAGACTGGCTGAGGAGACTGGAAGGAAACACAGCACATTCAAAACTTTCTAGAGTCAGGGGCTGGCATCAGCAGAACTGAACAGAAGCAAAGACCAGGCAACACTGGGATTCTCTTAGTTAAATGTGGGCCAAGGGTCCTCCAGACAAAAGCCTGGAAAGGTAAAAGAGTTCTTCCACAACATACCAAGAATCTTGAAAGATTCAAGTTATTATGGTGTTAATAACCTGGAATATGCCCCTAACAACCCAAGTGCCAACTGTGCAATTACCGATAGATCTAGTGCGGACCCAGCTAAAAAGAGTATGATTACACGTGGCCTCCTAGATCAAGTGGTGATTGCATGAAAAGATTCAAGAACACTCTGGGATACTGGCCTACTTGAATTAACACTGGAGAATATAAATAGCAATGTGTTTGCAACACTGTTAAATCACAGTAAGCCTGACATTTTTTTAATCTTTTCCTGTTTTTTATTGTTTTGGATTATAATGCGTTAATGATTAAAACACTTTGCAAACTTTAACAAATTCATCTGATTATAGTGTATATGCTGAAGCTTGGCTTCAAATGAGATTATGCCCAATCCAACTACAGCTCCCTTCTTCACTCACTTTTCATTGCTGATTCCACTGATTCCAAAATACACCACCAACCACTCCTCTGTTCCCTAGCTTGTGGCTGGGTGAGAAACAGACCTGTGGTTGCTTCTGAATTACATGCAAGTGGATTGTGTGGCTGATATATACACAATGATCGACTTGTGGGTATGTCAAACATAATAGATAATTGCTGAGCTTACACAGCAATATTTTCTTCACTGGGAAGACTCATGTCAGTCTTTATCTCCTACTCAGCTGTCAGTTCTCATGGAAACTTGTTGGAACTTCATATCTTTGAGACCAAGTCCTTTTGTCAAATTAGATCAAAATTAGCCAATTCATTCAAAAGTTATGAGGGAGGGGATGAGAACTGACAGGCTGGCAGTGCATCTGTGCAATTTATTTCCTTGCAAAACTAGCACGGAAAACAAAGTTTTCTAATTTTCAAAATAAGCAATCAGAATTCAGTAACCTGCATTTAACTGAAACTTACAGAAATTCACGACTAAGTTCATGTGCACAACTTATACTGTTGTAAGTCACAATGTTGAGAATCCTCATAATTTTGGTTTTGTGTGTGTATGGATATATATAAACTGATATATAAACAACATTCACTACTGGAGAACCTGAGGATAAAAACTAGATCATCTAGCAGTCTTCCAGTTTCGTTACCTAACACAAGCTAATTTTGAAAAAAAAAATCCCTAGTTCCAGCAGTGTTGATTGTCCACCTACTTTTTTTCCTGTGGCAAATACTTTACTGAAAGAGGAAAGCTGAAGGAAATAGCTGATAGCAGATGACAACTATGTTTTCATATAATCTTAAGCTCTAATATGCTTTTTGTTATAGTGAACTGACCTGTCTCATTTTTAAAATAGGACTAAAGAAAAATATTGCTTTTATGAACATTACATGGACAAGGGAGATCATATAGTTACTGAGTTTGCAGCCTGTGGATAAAAACTCTGTTATAGAGTTAGCTATTAGACAACTTACTAGAGTTGTCTCTTCTTTAATTATACATTTCTGAAAGAAGGTAAAGTGAATGACTTATTTTTCAAAGAAATTAAAATATTGTAGGCACAATGTAAGTAATAATAAAACATATGTCCCAAATCCATGCATTTTTAATTTATATTAAATAAAATTAACCATGTAGATATTTTGGTTTACCTACTTTTTTACATGTTTGTCTTGAGACTTTTGAGGTGTAACAGTCTTTATTTTGCAAGAACAGCCTTACATCAGAAGAAGTTTTAAGAAATGATCCTGCAGTGGAAAACAGATTTTGGCTAGGCACAGCAGTCCATCTAGATACAGATTTTAACTTCAACAGTATCTGTGGAGAAAGATATGATTTTGTATATTCTGTCATTAAATCATATATATCAAAGGATGGAAACTCTGTAATATGATTCTTCCCTTCCTTCCAAGGGTAGAAAATGTAAGAACCTGCTTGGTTCAGACATACTTGAAAGATTTTCAGAAATGAATAATTCACATCAATAATGTGAGTTCAACTGCATCCCATGAGGGAAAGCATGAAAAGAAAAAGGCAGACATTACTAGTCAAGCTTTGCTTTTGTGCCACCAATAAACAAGATTTTAAGTGAAACACAAAAGCAGTAAAATGTGTGAAATTCATAATATGAAAAGGAGGCATGTAATAACAGGGAGAGCTTCTGAAGTAACTTAAGAACCAAATGGAGGTGCTTTATTTGCAGGTAAGTATAGTGCAGCCTACACACTTCAATCAAGCCAGCAGTAGGCTTTAATAAGTGATAATAAAGTGTGAAAGGTGGTTTTCTGAGAAGGATGGCAAGATGCATGTACTTATTGCTTGTAATTATGTATCCAGTAAACAGATATCAAAATAGACGCGCTATGTTGCCTTGTACTATGGTACCCAAACATCTTAGTATCCATGGGCTCAGCTGAAGCTGAATTTGCATTTTTGATATGGTGAACTCAAAGTTCATGGGTAGGAAATGTCAAATACGATAACTTGGCTAAGAAAAATATACATGTAGGTGCTTTGCAGGTATCCTGGCAGTTATCAGGCTGTATAATTAAAAGAAGACAAAGTGCTTGAAGATGGTGTATTGGAACATAACAATTTATTTAACTGCAATGAAGTAGCTTGCTTATTCACTTGTAAATGAAATAAGAAGTTGACTTCATTTTGGGAGTCAGATGTAGAATTCCCATACTTTTGGTGTCTGACTGTACGTGCTTATGTGGGTTTATAGTTCAGTTTCCCTGGCCTGTTTCAACTTGTTCACATATCGATTATTCCTGAAATACTATAGAAACGAACAGAGGCAAAGAACTGTTGTTCTGAATGTAGATAATCTGTAATAACCCTATATCCAAGCCAAGAAGAAAAGTACTCCTGATCAATTTAAGACAAGCCTGATACGTAGTGGAGAAACTTTTTTGTTCAGCCAGGCTCTGCTTGCAATAAAAACGTAATTGAGTAATACCTACTGTGCTCTTTGTAGGCTCCCCAGGGAAGCCTGTGGTCATCATGTAACACACTCTTTGTACGAAGACAGAGATGTCTCCAACTCTTTTACTCCAAAAGTAGCATTACTTTAGAGTGAACTCTGTTACACAAAGACAGTCAGTGATTTTGTAAGTCAGTCACTTCTTCCAGAACTTTTAGGGAGCTTTTGCCTGAGGTACGCATCTGGTTATTTTGTTCAATATATTTTTTTTATTTGGAGAAGCAATATACTTGATTTACAGCATCCTGCCCAGTGGTTATTGAGGTTGGATAACTATTCTTAACACTAGTTGTAATAAGAATTTCTGGATTGGGTTAAAAACTAGAGGGAGAAGGAAGAATAGAGAAAGAATAAAATGGCACAATTTTAATTGTTACTTGTATGCTAGAGGCCTGAATGTTTTTTGTCCTTCAGCAGGAGGAATTTTGTGTCAGGACTAATTTTTCACTTATATTGACCCCACAGGAATGGTGAAATTTGTAGGCTAATGGATGAAAAGACTTCTTGGGATCTCTCCTTTCTGTTTTTTCTTGTATGTTTACCACTGTGAACTCAGAGTTCCTTTTCTGCTGGCTGAGGCTTAGAAGATAGCTCTGTCCCACAACACGTTCCTCTGTTTTCTAGAATTTACTCATCTTTCACACTTTACAGGAACTCTTTAGGATACATGTAGTGTAAGAAATGTGTCTTCTTCCACAAAGCACAGATGTAAAATATATATTACTGTACAGTGGATACTTGATCAACTTTGTAGTTGAGCCCTTGATGTGCCCCAGAATGATCCGTAAATGTTTTAGCTTGTGTAAATGCAAAAATCCTTCAAACTCTGTCCTTTATATATGTGGTTGGCTGGAAGAATCTGCTGCAGGGTTAGTTAGCTTTCTACTATGATTCATAGATGTGATTTCTCATCTATATTATTCTCTTACACAGTGAATGTTGCTAGGTTCTCCTTTCTTTGAAATGAAATGCCTGTTGTTTAGAGTACCAGGACTCAGATATTTTGAAAAGTATAATTAATTGTCATCAAAAGAATATATGAGTCCCCACCTGGAGTACTGAGTTCAGCTCTGGAGCCCCCAACATAAGAAGGAGATGGACCTGTTGGAGAGAGTCCAGAGGAGGTCCATGAAGATGATCAGAGGGCTGGAGCACCTCTCCTATGAGGACAGGCTGAGAGAGTTGGGGTTGTCCAGCCTGGAGAAGAGAAGGCTCCAGGGAGACCTTGCAGCAGCCTTCCAGTACCTGAAGGGGGCCTGCAAGAAAGCTGGAGAGGGACTTTTTACAAGAGCACCTAGTGATAGGACAAGGGGTAATGGCTTTGAACTGAAAGAGGGCAGATTTAGATGAGATCTAAGGAAGAAATTCTTCACTATGACAGTGGTGAGGCACTGGAACAGGTTGCCCAGAGAAGCTGTGGATGCCCCATCCCTGGAAGGCCAAGTTGGATGGGGCTTTGAGCAATCTGGTCTAGTGGAAGGTGTCCCTGCCCATGGCAGGGGGGGTGGAACCAGATGATCTTTAAGGTCCCTTCCAACCCAAACCATTCTATGATTCTATGACTTTTTTGAGGGGCAATTCCTGCTCAGCAGTACATGTTCACCTGTTCACTCAATATGACTTAACTGGATCTTTATCTTCTTTCCTTCCTTTCTATATTTTATCTTCCTCTTTGTAGAAAGGCAAAAGCTCAGCCTCAGAGATCCAGTTGAAAAATCTCCCTGCATATAGAAAAATGATAACCATATGGTATAGAACAGGAGGGGGAATATGAGAAAAATGGAAGATAAGAGTACTTTACTCAGATACATTTTTACCAAAGAAGAGATACAGGTCTAGAAAAGTAAAGGAAAAAAAAAGACATGCATAGGCACTCCTGTGGGCAATTCAGCTGTATATTTTAATAAACTCTTTTCTGACTTTTTAGGTGTGCCCTCATTTTTTTTGAACTACAGCAATGACATAGGAAACACATGACAAGATATTTCTGACAGAAACATTATTTCAAACCAGAAATAGAAAATAGCACATGCACAAAATCCTGGTACTTCTAGGTATATTTTGGTAAGAACTTATATGGAGATCAATATTTTAAATAACAAATACTTAAAAATAACTTATATTTAAGAGAATTGATAGGTGGTCTGCTTTTCGAAAGTGCTAAGTGACTAGTTGCTCTTACTAATGTCATTTGAGAGCTGGAAGATACCTAACAGTTCTAACAATCAATATAATACAAACAATACTACATTTAGTATTGGTTTAATCCTACTCTTGTTGAAGTCCATGTGAGTTTTACAATCAAATTCATGGACTCATAGAATGTTTCAGGTGGGACAGGACCTCAGGAAGTCATCTAGTCTAACGTATTGCTCAGAGCTGGGTCCACTGTGCAGGGGCTCAATACCACATGGGTTTGAATATTGTTCCTTGAAACAGTTCAGAAAAATGCTTGATATGCAAACGCTTATCTGAACCAAGAGCTATGTCTGAAACACTTGAAATGAACTTTTCACCCATCAGGCCTGAGACTTTGAGAGACTTCTGAAGCTAGGTCTTCTTATCAGTAGCACAGTCACCTGGGGTTTTTTGGTGTTGTGGGTTTTTTTTTTTTTGGATCTATTTTAATTTAAAGAGCAATAAGAGAAATGGAAAATGAAGAAATAAGTGCAGACTATAACATGGTAGTTTTTAATCCAGAAAGGATGTTAACCCTCTGCACTCTGTGTGCAGGGGTTTAAAATAAAGTATTTTAAAGTTAATATTCACAAAGGAGAGTTCATAACTGAGAAGAGAGGGATATTGTATGGAAGAGTTGAAGAGATTTCTTGAAGATATTGCCTAGGAAAGGAGCATTTAGCAACTTATCTAAGCAGGAAAAATGAGCCTTCTTTGAATGTGCAAGTGTGTAGATGTGCTGTGCTGATTCTTCTGCGGTTAGCCATTACGTTTTCCTCTGCTGCACTGGGTAGAAGAATAAAATATTTTGGTGATTTTTTTTTTTTCTGTGTTGGCATTTTGCCAACCCATCATGTTTGATTAATTAATTGTTTTCATTACCAGGAAGCAGACATAAACTGCCATCCTTAGGAAGTTTAGGTTTAGCTCGTGGACAGAAGAGAATGGAAGAATCAGTTTAAGGAGATTGTCCTTGCCTTCTCAGTTCACAGCTTTGCTGGGATAATTGTTTTTCAGCCTGCTAATGAGAACAAAAAAGAAGAGCAGAGCCCTGTTCACTGATGAGTTTATTAGGAAAAATGGAATCCTGAGCTCTTTGCACACATGGATGAAATTGCTTTTATGAGGAGAGGACAATAAGAGAGTAACTTAAATAGTAATTTGGGAGATTGGAATATCCTCCATTAAAGAAAGGTGGCAACCTGATAAGTGGATGGGCTTCTTGTTTTCTTTAAGTTTAGACTAGATGAGCAAATATATCAAATTGATTAAAATTATGTCTTTTCACTCAAATGAGAGAATCTCCTGGGGAGTAAAAACACCCACGGAGTGTACCAGTGGTATCTTCCTCGAGAAAATTCTTCCCTTTGTTTTAGGTAAAGATACTAAATCACTGATTGGAGTGATGCTGGGCAGTCACAATATCAACATTTCATTGTTTTCATGTATTGTGGTAAAAAATATTACTTGAATAACCAAGGTCCTTTTTTTTAGAAAAAGTTTGCAAGCCACTCAGTTTTTACATTCGAATTCATGAGGATTTTTGTTGTGGTTTAACCCCAGCCAGCAACTAAACCCCACACAGCTGCTTGCTCACTCCCCCCCAGTGGGATGGGGGAGAGAATTGGAAGAGTAAAAGTGAGAAAACTCATGGGTTGAGATAAAGACAGTTGAATAGGTAAAGCAAAAGCTGCGCACTCAAGCAAAGCAAAACAAGGAATTCATTCACTACTTCCCATCGGCAGGCAGGTGTTCAGCCATCTCCAGGAAAGCAGGGCTCCATCACGTGTAACAGTTACTTGGGAAGACAGACACCATCATTCCAAACACCCCCCAACCCTTCCTTCTTCTTCCTCCAGTTTATATACTAAGCATGACATCATATGGTATGGAATAGCCCCTTTGGCCAGTCTGGGTCAGCTGTTCCAGCTGTGCCCCCTCCCAGCTTCTTGTGCACCTGGCAGAGCACAAGAAGCTGTAAAGTCCTTGACTAGTGTAAGCACTACTTAGCAACAACTAAAACATCAGGGTGTTAGCAACATTATTCTCGTACTAAATCCAAAACATAGCACCATACCAGCCACTAAGAAGAAATTGAACTCTATCCCAGCTGAAATCAAGACAGTTTTAAATGCAGAACTGAGGGAAAATATTAGCAGAGACTGATGTAACCTCAGTGTCTGAGTTTAGTACGCAGAAGGAATTAAGCAAAACCAAGTTGTTAAGATTTCGGATTTGGCATTTCAACATACATTTTTTTCCATAGTCAAGTTTACTTCGCTGTTTTTACAGCTGTAACTATACTTTACATCTCTCAATAGAAAAAATTTGGGGCAGTTGCTTTGAACAATCTAAGCCAGTTATAATGTCCATTTCCTTGGAGTAATAATGACTTTTGAGCCAGGAATAAAGAAGAATAAATAGGCGGAAGAAACTCCCGTTTCTGTTCATTAGTGACGGCCTTTGGTTATACTCATGGTCTGGATACATAACCAATGTCAGCTACATATGCTTTTCTTCTTGCAGCTGTGGAGGAGCTCCTTTTCTCCTGCAGGCATATACATGTCTGCCTGTTCTGAATTAGATGAATCTCTGAAGGACATCAACAAAGCCAGAATACTAAAAAACAGAAGTAACTGATCAAAATGTTGTGTTTTGCAGATGGTATTTGTGCCAGTGGCTTAGCAGCATCTCCTAATAACTTCTCTTTATGAACTTTGCACTACATATTTCACTATTAAATATAAAATATTTCACTATTAAATCTTGAAACTGGAAGCTTCATGTTTCTACTTAATACTGCAAAAGCTTCCTGAAATATGGATATGCCTTCAGACATGGGCTGTGGCTTGAGTCACATGAGATTAATGTAGTTTTGTATTTTTTATTAAATTCACTTCACTCTAAATGGAGATGGGTGGTATTTTGGTTTTGTTGTTGTTGTTGTTTTTCAGCACAGAACTTGCTTTTCCAGTTAAATACTTCTTTTCTGTTTGTGTGAGCAGTGGCACAGCCTATATTTCTGAAAATGGTGGGACTCTTTAAACAAACATTTATTTAAACTGCTGGTGATATGAGAAAGTATAATTATAGCAGCAGTTTCTTATTCTGCCATACATAAAAGTTTGGTCTCTGGTAAACTAGGAAAAGCATGTAGTGCTACAAATAAAACAGCTTTAAGAAGTAGGTATGAAAGAGCCTGTGTTAAAAATGAAAGAGAAGGTTTAGTAGTATGTTCCTTTATTCTGGTATAAATGGAACAGATAAAAATGAGTTTAAAGTTTTGTAGCTTGCCTTGCCTCCCTTTTCTAGTCTTTCCAAAGGAAAAAAGTTGAAAAAACAAAAATACGAATCTGAAAGGCATGAATCTAAAATTCCTATTTGTATGCTTGTATATACAATACGTATAAATATTTTAAATTTCTCTATGTTCCTGTCCTTCCACATAGAAACAGTAAGTATGCGCTTAATTAATTTTCTCCTTCTCTTTTAAATGGTGATGACATGCTTGTGTTTTTCCTGATGTTTTTCTCAGACAGATGCAATATTCAATGTTGTATTTCATCTGTAATCTAACAAACACAATTGAAGTTGCTGACTTCTTTAATTGGATATGATAACACCATTTTTATAGGAGCCCTTTGTTGGATCAATGTGTGAACTGAAAACCAAACATTTTATACTAAGGAACTAGTTCCATATTGCATGAATATACTGTAGTACTCCTTGCGTGACTTAATGCTGAAGTTTGCTATGGTCTTGGTATATAAACTTGTAAAAGATCCATTCCAAGAACATGTAAAATAAGATGCACATACTGATTTCCACAATTGCCACCACCTAGCTTTCTAACAGGTACAGGTCTTTGTCAATATATCTGCACGTGTAAACAAGCCAAAATGTTACATATGCACATATGCACATATTAATGCTTGCAGATATGCCCAAATAAAAGTATGTATGTATGTTTCTTAAGATTACTGCCTCACTTCTGTGAAAGCAGAATTTTTCTGCTGGGGGTGAATCATTCTAAGATGATGAGATTCTAGCTTGTAGAATCTGCTTTTTTCCTGTTTAGGAATCATTATGTCAGTTTTACAAGCTTAGATACAAAACTCTTCATAGCCTTTAATGGCAAGTGATAAAGTATAGTCTCTGATGTATAGGGAGGTTCTGCAACGAGTAAATTTAAGTTGAAATTCCAGCATATTTTTTCTTAAAAACCTATAATGTCTACAGTTCAGTCACTTGTTAATAACTATATTTATGATCCTTTTAAAGAGTAGAGAGAGATCACAGTGCACTACAAAGAAATATTTTTAAATTAATCTGAGTGTTTCATAAGTCCAAATACAAAAGATGTTCAGATAATATGATACATATCTCCTCTATTTAATAAAATGTATACTTACCACAAACTGGTGTAGAGTTATGCATCTACACTCTGAGTTGACCAGACACAAGTCTACTGTAGCCAAAAAAGGAGGTATAGGTCAGAAGCCTGCTGACCATGGTAGCCCTTAATTGCCCTGATCAGCTTCAGCTGGGACCTCCACCCACCCCCTCTGCTTTCTGACCTGGGAGCTCCATTTAAGCTCTGGCCAGCCCTACCCTGCTTGGGTGTGCCTTTGTTGGGGAGGCTGCTGCCCTGGGGTGTGCTGTGGTCACCCTTACCTTCTGACTTATCTCCTGGTGGAACAGGCCTGCTCTTGCTGCTCCCTGACAGTATATTAGTGCAGGCTCAGTATCATATTAAGGTTGTGATATGGTTTCTGGTTTGAGGAGGACTTGGACTAAGTGATCTGGAGCACAGGTAGAGCTGGTGCCTGGCAGTCTGTGTCTGTAGGTATGTAAGCATGCTATTAATGTGGAAATTTTTTTCCTGGATCTGAATGTATACAGAGATTTCAGAGTATTTAATACTTTTATGATGGAATCTGTAAGAAGAGCAGACAGTAAGTAGCTGATGAATAATGCTTTTAGAGGTCCCAAACAGCTAAGGCTGCACAAAATAAAAAAGTTGTTCTGGATATCAGTATAGGAATAGGTTTGCCTGGTCAATATTAGTGAAATTTGTTGTGTTATCCAAACTGACCTGAATAACTTCTATAGTCAGGTATTGTGTGTGGACCTGCATATCAGTGTTTGCCTGTTCCTGGCAGACATCTTTTCTTGGTTACTCCAGCTATATACCACTTTCTCTCCACCTCCGGAACGCTTGGGTAGATGAGCCTAAAAAAGGACAAAAAATCTTAACACTGAGAAAGCAGGAGAAAAGGCAAAAGTGAGCTGAAAGAAGGAGGATGACATACCAAGTAGGAGATAGAACAGGAGCAGGGGAATGTTACAAGCCAGTTTGTGGCATCCAGTGATACTTAAACATATAAACACAAATGTCCTTTGGTAAAACACTGTGCATGATATTTCTGTGAAGAAGACAATGAACTCTTTCCATGTCCTCTAGCAATACAACTAGAAATCTGTCAGGAAGGTTTTAGGTAGAGTTATCTGTTAGGTATGGCTGATCTCATGCAGGACCAGGTGGCAGACTCTTTGTACAGTTAATTATAGTTAAAGAGGAAAGAACAACATATAAAAATTAGTATGGAGTTCTCATCTAATATGAAGTGGAAATGAAGTAAAAGACTAATATGAATCTCTGTCTTTACTACACGAAAGGATTTTCTTGTTCTGAGTGCTGCATATGTTTTTTTTATACTTTTTCCCGAAATCAGTGTGATGAGTTTATGTGGACAGATTGTTTTGGAGATTGAGTGGCTCATGTATGGGAAGGAAGCATAAGTCTCTATAATAATAATAATAATAATAATAATAATGAAAACCAACAGAACTATTTAAAGACTGGTTAAAGAGGTGCTTTTGCAGCTGAATGTATTTTTGTATGTTTTCAACTGTTGTAAGGAGGAAGGTGCCATCCATATTTATGCTTCATTAAATAAGCATAAGGAGACCTGAAAAATAAAAAGGAAAACTGCAATTTTCTTCCTTGTCAGCATGAAGGAACTTCTCAGTGAGAGATGCACTATTTAAACTGTGCCAGCCAAAAATGGGGATCAGGAACAAAGCACATGAATAGAGTCTGTTTTCCAGATTCCAGGAGAAAGAAATCCCAATTATTCGAAGTCAACAAACACCAGATGCTTTTCTATGTAGTTCTAAATTCTGACATGAAGAATTAAAATCACCAGTTACTAGACTGGTTTGATATTTTCAGTATTTCAGAAAATGGAATAACTTATTGCTTCTTCCTTTCTGAAGTTGGAAAGCTTTTTTTTTTAATGATGGCTCTAGAATTTCTGGTTTTGTCTACTTCACAAATACTGTTACTAAAGGTGCTTGCAGCTACACTTAGGCATGGGCAATGTGCCTTATTACATCATATCGGAAATAATATTCTATTTTTTTTTCTGATTCTATCACACACATTTTGCTGTGACTTTATCATCGGTTCTTTAAATATGATGAAACTTCATAAAGGAGATCCTTGAGTTGTAAGGTTTAATAGGGTAAAAATACATTATATATTTGTGCTAAAAGAGCATTTCCTTGATACATATAGAGAAACTGCAATGATGGTCACTGTGAATGTTTTTTATGGTACGAAGTTAGGGGGTAGGGAAGGAGAAAAGCAGAGGCATTCATGAATACTAAAGCTAAATCTCTTTTGTGGTATGTTCTAACTTCTGCATCATTATACCTTTCTCTTACAGTGCTGGAGTACTGCTGCAAGTTAACACAGTTTGACTGGAGTTCTGTAAAACAGGTTTCTGCAGTGGCAATGGTATGTGTGCTTGGTGGGTAACAATAGGTTCTTAATATGCAGATAACAGGAAAGAACAACTATCAGGTATTTTTTTATTTGTGTGTTTTAATTATTGATGGTTCAGTTATCAAAGAATAATGTGGAAAACACTTTAAACAGCAACTGATGATGCAAACCCTTGAGCTCATTCAAACATAGGTTCCATATTCAATTCCTGGTATCATTACATTAGGTCTCCTAAATTTGCTTCAGTGTTCTTTGTCTTCAAATGCTCAGTTGGCAGAGTTAGTTTTGTTTGTCTCTTACGTTTCAGCTGAGTGAATGTTAAGTTATCTACTTTCATATTGAGGTACCCTTTGGTTTTGAAAGTCCATCTACTAAATACCTTGACTAGCTTTAGGATCTTCTCTTTACAGGAGTGCATAATTGGTTGTTTCTAAACTTATGGATTCCTTACTATGATTTGGAACTTCTCACTTGGGTCTCTGCAGATTATTAGTACAGAAGCTGATGGAATGATTAAACTAATAAACAGGATTTTCAACCCTTCTGCATTAGAATACCTTTTTGTATGAAACATTGTAGTCTAGAAGCTGCATTAAAACTGTGTAGAGCAAAAGATGAATTTGCTTGAGAACTGAAATATACATGAATGTGTTTGTACTTTGGGATTAACTGTAATGTGGTTTGGTTTGAAAATTCCTTTTGTCTTCAGTATTCTGGTAATGTTAGCATGCAGATAATTTGGAAATCCATGAAATGCTTTTATTTGTAACAGGTTTTGAGGGGAAAAAACCAAACACCATCCCCCCCAAAAAAAACCAACAACAAAAAAAACCAGAAACAAAAAACCAGCCAAACAAAAAAAACCCACCACAACAGAAAAATCCCCAAACAACCCCCACCCCCTGAAACAAATCTTGTGGTGCTACAATGTGCTAATGTTGTTTGCCTTATTAAATATGAGGGAAAGGAAGGAGAATATATCAGGAAAAGTGTCCTCTGTGATTTAATCAAATAAGCTACTGTCAAATACTCCATTTTTTACTGTTACAATGTAGGTACCATTTCCTGTTGTTTTAGGCTGGGACTTGACTGAATGAAACTACTACTAAGCATTCTTCTACTCCCTTTATATAAGATGACTCAAATCATTCTTTCTCCTAACTGTCTCAAAGTTACCTATAGAGTTGTATCATTAATTATTTAGGGAAGATTACTACAGGCATATGTGGAAAATTGTTTTGTAAGTAAATGATAGAAAACATTCCTTAAAAATCATGGTGCAGAGTGTTTACCTTTTCCTTTTTCATCTGTTTGGGCCTATTCTTTCTGCTATATTTGCTAAGAGAAGTCCCTCTTGTAGACTGTCACCATCTTCATGTTATCCTGCTATTGGCAAAAAATAAAACAAGGTTTAACATAACTAACAAAGAAAACTGAAAAAGTTATGTTTATTCTTAGTGTACGTATTCTAAGGCATGTATATGTCTGTGCTTATGTATCAGTTATTCCACTTTTTATGTAATTCACCTAAGAAATTTTATTTGTTGCAAACTAATCCATTATGTAAATGGTTTATAGCATCTTCTAGAATCTATATTCTGTGTTTATCCTTGACAACTTTTTCATGATAACCTAACTTTTTTTTGTAACCTGCCTATTAATTGACTTTTATAAGAATGCTTGCAATGTATTTTGAACATTGGAATGGGGATACATCAATAGCACCAGTGCGATGATGTATGTAATGGGAGAGAAAGCTTCAAATAATGCTGTTGTTGGAAATATAGTGCTCAGGTGGACACTGATCAGACTGCTCCAGATGAGCTTCTTTTCAGTGTATCTGGTCTGTACTTCTCTGACCGTTCTGCTTTTTTCTTCCATACTGTTCCTTCAAAGCACCAAGTCTTTTTCTCCTATGATGTTCTGTTAAGCCTCTTTGTCTGTTTTGTTCCTTTTTCCTGTTTAGTGTCTGTGCTCTGCTTCTCCCTCTGCAGGAAAGTTGAAGGAACTTGAAATTTTTTCAGTTTTAGTGAACTAATTGTCCCAAAATGTTCCTGATTAAATCAATCTGAGCTAGATAATGGAAGCACCTGTTTCATTTGATGTGAAGTTCTACCTCCTTATAGAAGCCTGTTAAAGGTACAATTATCTATATAACCTGTCAGTCCTAACTTAGCTGCTCAGGCAGCCGTTGTTGTTTTTACTGTTTTGCAACATGTTTACTGCATAGTGGGATGCTTCAGCACCTTCAAAATATTAACCAGAAGCTATAAAACGTATGTATCAAGAATATAGGCTTGAAATAAAGTAGTTTTGAGATGAGTTTGACTGGCATTTTATGCTAATTGAACTTCCTTGATATGTTATGCACAGTGGATAAGACATCAATTTCCCAGATACTCATGGCAACTTAATTTCAAAATTTCTTTTGAACAAACTTTGTGTTGTTCATATTATCCTCAAAGAAAGATATCAGCTTTTTGTAACAAGGAGAAAATCCTCCAGGGAGCCACCTTTTCTGTGCAGTTTTCTGTGCAGAAACCTGACTGTTTGTATTAGGGAAATTTTTACCTCTTTGAATATTTTCCTGCTTGGCTGGGAAATGTTGAGATACATTGAGTTGTACTCTAGGCAATTGTTTATATACTGGTTTTATAATTATTTTATAAAAAATAAACAAAATTTTGTAATTTTAATAATCCTAAACCATGCCCCTCCATTGCCAGAATACGTGTATAAAAAACTGGGTTTGTGAATCTTCACGTTTGCTCAGTTATTAATTTTAAGACACATTTTTATCTGATGTCCAAAACATTTAATCTCCATAAATCTAGGCTGAAATTAGCAGGAGCTGCAGGTAGGCAGTGCCTCAAAAGATCATATTTTTTATTTGATAGATGTATGACAGTAAGACCAGGAAAATAAGCAGATGGTCAGGCAAATCAAGGTCTTGACTGACAGCAACATGGGCCTCACTTTAGTTTTTAAGGCTTATTATAAAAATATTTGATATAATTTTGAACCCTTGCCCAGAAACCTAGGGGATTTTCCGTTTTCTTGTAGCTTAGAAATAGCACTTTTTCCAGGTTTGCAACAGTAAGGCAAGCATTTGAAATAACAGAAGAGGTAACAGGCAAGAGAAAGGAACTACAATAAAATACTGATTTAGAAATACAGAAAAGGCCAAAAAAAGCCAGGTTTCCTGTTAAATGCCCTTGAAAGCCATGCTCCCTGCTAGTTATTCTCACTTGCTTTTACTGGATTCCCCTGATGTAGTTAATCGCTCCATCTGTTAGACAGCTAGCAGTGTTTCCTTTGCTCTTTTCTGACTCTGATCTAGTTGGCTGTAGTTCACAGCAGCCTCTATACTTCTTCAGTGAGTTCAGAATAAGATAAATGACAAATGAAGCCTTTGCTAAAGAAAATGTGACTCCTGGATTGGAGTCTTTACTTTCCTTTCCTTTAAAAAAACCCTCCAATCTGAGCCTGTTTTACTTATAATTTCTCTTACTAACTTTAAAGATCTACATTTAGTCAGAATAACATCTTCCTGGTGATACTTTATTACTAGAAAAATGGGTGCCATTTAGTTCCTCATCCTTGAATGGTTCTCTGTTGTATTTTCCTCTGCTCTATAATTAAGCTGTTATTTAAAGAAAGGTTTCAAAATATAGCGTGTATCAATTAGGCCTGCTCTGACCTGATCCTTTGTCCCACTCTAGTCAATGTGGAATGCTTTCATGGCTTTTCAGATCTGCATGGAGTGTTCCTACCCTTTGGAGCTCCTCCCTGATTTTCAGCAGTAAGTATGATTAACCGAAAGACTTGCAGGAGGCAGTGGTGTCATATGGAGAATGCTTCGGAGCTCTGGATGAAAGCACTTCCTCTTCTGCTGTAGGCAAATCACAGTGTCTTAGTACGGGTTACCCTGCTTCTGATCTGTTATATGCCTTTTGATGAATCAGTCTTTTATATTGCATCCCCAAATATATACTGCCAAGGGAATTAGTAAGTATTTGCATAATGTGAGAGGATGGTATAGTAAATAGTGATGGTTTGACCATGTAGATTTTTTAATGTTTCAAACATTTAAACATTTTTATTTAATTTTCATGTCTTTTTTGATCCAAAATTCCAAATATTTAGAGATGCATCACCAAGTATCTGGATTTTAGTTTGTATCCTTACTACAGTTTTTGTTTCTAAATTGTGATGGTAAAAGCCCTTGTTTCGCCACAAAAAACCCTCTCTCAAACCTGTGGCTATTAAAGGTTTGCTGTTACAAATGTATATAATTACCAAGCAGTAGCAGAGGAGAATTTATTCGTCTTAATTTATATAGCTGGTTATCTCTTGGAATATGCAGAGAATCCATTTAAGTTGGCAAGCAGCTGTGAGAGTAGCAGGTAGAATGGTCTGGTTACAATAGTCTGTGCTATTAAGAGTAAGGGAGAAGAGGTAGAGAGTTATAATGACAGCTAGGTGGGAGCGTAATTGGAGAGAGGCTCGACACAGTAGTGCTTTACAACTGCTAGTGAAGCGTTGTGAGTGGGCACACAGGCCAGAGCTGAGCAGCTGCGGTAGAATTTCATGTGCTTGTTACCGAGCAATGTTTCTTCTCTCATTTCCTTGAGCCTGAGGGATTTTCATGACCAAATTTGAATTGCACTTTTATATCTGTTGGCCTCATGCTGAAGTCCTTTTCTCTAATCATATTCAAAGAAGTTTTCCTTCAAATTATTAATGTCTTTATGTGCATTTGAAATGATACTGTCAGGAGGAGGAAAAAAAAAACCTATATGAAAATCATTCCAGGTGTCTTTTATGTGGATTCCCTTCTGACTGTGAAGATTGTAAGTTAGTCGGCCTCTTTTTCTGTATACCCTATTCTGAAGCTGCTCTTATTCTAAAATCTTTCTGTCCTTTCAGGCAGTGGAAGCTGTCTGTTTCTACCTCTTTCCTCAGTACTGTTTTTGGTAGACTTCAAATTCTCATCCTTGAATTCTGGCACAACTCATGAGGAGCAGGTTTTGCAGTCCCGACAGGAGGCTTGTTTAAGATATTTGTCCCCTGCGGTGACTGGGAGGGATTTTCCAGCTAGCAAAGAAAATATACCTTCAGCCAGTCAGCAATACATTGGTAGGGCACAGCACCTCTTGCTTATAGTTTCATAATGGGACCATCAGTAAAAGAAGCATCCTGACAATAAAGAAGTGGATTTTTGAAATATGGAAAACAATGAAGTTGCCAACCACAGTAAGAAAACGGCAATTCCTGTGGTCCTGACGCTTTGAGGACAGGCTCATAGTAAACGTAGATGGCAATTTGGTACAGACGGATACACATTATAAGAAAGGTAGTTCTTATTGCAGAGGAATCGTTCATAATTTATGAGATACAGTAAACAGCTCAAAGGATGGTATAGAAAGTTGACATAAGCTGCTTCAAGGCTGAAAGAAAAAAAATTAATCTGGGCTTTTTTTGCTGAGTGTGTTTTTAAGGGTCCAGAATTCAAAAAAAGTAACACCAAAACTCAATGTTCAACATACATGAAGAGATAAAATAAACAAGAGGAGTGGCAGGCTGGGGAAGGTCTCATTCACTTTTACACATGAGAAGGGAGAGGCTGATGCTCTCTACTTGTAAATGCATTTGCAGCCACATGAATAACTGTGTGATAATCACCTAATGGGGTGGTACTGGAGATTTTATTTATTGCTCAGTAACAAACCCAACAAAAATCCAAAACATTATATACCTGATGTCTCCACTCATCTCATTGTTTTATGGGGAGATTTTATGTACCACTGAGCAGCAAGCACATCCCATGGTTGCTTGCATATTGTCAAACTTATGAGTGTCACTAGCCAGGATCAATTATTTTGATTCTACACACTTCCAACTATTATGTTTTTTAATCAGGAGGGGGAGAAATAGAAAATTGATTCTTTGCAATGAGTTAAATCACAACCTGCATTAAACCTGCAATTACGTGTTCATAAAAAGGGCAAAACAGGACATCAGATTATTCAAACAACATGGTACTGCCTTTTTCCCTTCCTTCACCCTCCAAGTCCAGCAGAAGAGGCTGTATTTTTTCCTAACGGTTTCCTCTGCTTATTCACCAGTTTGTCTTTCTCTTTACCCATGACGTAATTTTCAGAATTGATTGCACTTCTCTTTTCAGCTGCACATCTGGTGACTGCAGGACTTAATTATAACATTTTTTAATGATCAGTTCTGTCATTTCTTCTTACAATACACAGAAAAAAAAGGACATGGACACCAAAGAGTCTTTTTGTTATTTCCTTTCCATCATTCAGTAGCAGTGAAGCAGAACATTGCAGAAGTGAAATATTACACCAGAGAGCATGTTAAGAAACTGCTTTTTTTTCTTTATTTTGAGATTAGTGCTGAAGTCTTCTTTCAGGGTGACTTTTTAATCTTCTGCCTCTTGGTCTCAAGAGTTCTTTTTCTGTGGATGTTCAAAAATGAAAGGAATTCACATCCCATACCCTGCAATGTGAGATCACAATGTGAGATTTTTTTTAGTTTTCTTTCTTCCCTACTCTCTTAAATATTTCTTTTGTAAAATAAGTTTTAGACATATTGATCATCTGAAGATTTTTAAGTCTTGTATGAATTTTTCTTTAATTTGCTGGAAGGTTCTGTCTGCTCTCATAACACGTAGAAATATTCCATTGTCTGTTGAACTACAGCTGAAACAGTATGGGAAATACAACCGTCATAGGCACTTACAACATAAGCAATGGGGGTTTGTAGCTACATGGCTACTCTTCTGTGGCAATGCTGATAGTATCCATAGTATCACAGAATGGTTGGGGTTGGAAGGGACCTCTGGAGATCATGTAGTCCACCCGCTGTGCCCCTGCTAAAGCTCCAGGTTCACCTAGAGCTGGTTGCACAGGATTGCATCCAGGTGGGCTTTGAATATCTCCAGAGAAGGAGACTCCACAACCTCTCTGGGCAGCCTGTTCCAGTGCTGTCACCCTCAAAATAAAGATGATTTTCCTCAGATTCAGGTGGAACTTCCTGTGTTTCAATTTGTGCCCATTGCCCCTTATCCTGTTGCTGGGTACCACTGAAAAGAGTCTGGCCCCATCCTCCTGACACCCACCCTGAAGATATTTGTAACTGTTGATAAGATCCCCTCTCAGTCTCCTTTTCTCCAGGCTAAATAGACCCAGCTCTCTAAGCCTTTCCTGATAAGAGAGATGTTCCAGTCCTCTAATCAGCTTTGTAGCCCTCTGCTGGACTCTCTCCAATAGTTCCTTGTCTGTCTTGAACTGGGGAGCCCAGAACTGGACACAGTGCTCCAGATGTGGCCTCACCAGGGCCGAGTAGAGGGGGAGGATAACTTCCCTCGACCTGCTGGCCACACTCTTGTCAATTGAGAAGTGACAGTGTAACATCTTAGACTCTGCTGTAATACGTTAGCCCCTGATTATATGTGTATTTGGGAGGACTTAAACTTTATTTTGAAGATGGGGGATATTATGAATTGCATGATATATCTGCCGAATTATTTTCACACAACAAGGTCTTTAAGTTCACCCATTCTTAAAAGAAAGCACGGCAAAGTTGTATTTCTTCCTGTCCCTTACTGATAGATGTAGAATTATTTTACAGCTGGGTTTGTTGGTCTGGAAAAGCAAACATCACTTGTGGAGACTATAGAGTGCCTGACTATCAACAAAATATAAAAACTAGGTGTTTACTTAGTGTACTGAAGACTTTATGAATATCAAGGCTCTTTTAGATATTTCTAGTTGGTCACTGGGGAACACTGATTATTTACTAGAAGGATCTAATCGATGTTTTGTTGAAATTTTCATTTCTCAAAATAATAAAAGAACCCAGTTTTGGAGAAAGCATGATGAAAATGTCCGTCTTCCTTATGATGCTTTCTTATCCTGCTTCTTTCAGTGCTCTTGTTTCTAAATCTAATTTTCCAATCATTTGGAATGTCTGTTTCTTGTTCCAGCAATGTTGGTATCCAGCTGAGTCTGTGGCAGCTTGAATAACTTTGCCTCTGAACTCTCTGTCCCTGCCTTTTTTTTTTTTTTTTTTAGTTCCAATCATTCTCCTTCATCTATCTCAGCTCAAGTTAACTAAAGGAAAAAACCCTCTCATCTTTACAATTTGGTAATATGAAATTTCTTTGACAGTTTTTTTTAAGGTTGTCCTTTCTCAGTTTCATTGTTTGCCTGACAATTTTGTGGCTATTGATGACATTTTTCTGCTACTTCCATTTCGTACTGATGATCTGAATCTTGAATTCATTTAACTTGATCTTTCTTTGGTTTTGTGTCCTCTAAATGTTGTCATTTGTTCGACTGTGTTCCTATGTGTATGATGCCTCCAAATCAAAGTGGCTTACAAAAGTTGTTGAAACACAAATGCAACAGTACAGTTTGAAGTGTTGTTTTATCATTTGGGGCAGTGTTTCTCCTTTGTTTTTGTTCCTTGATGGTTTTAATCTCTTTGTAGTTGATTATGAATAATGCTACTGAGCGATCATTGTCCCTGTGATTGAGTAGCAGTTAAAAATGTTTCTTATTTGCATCTGTCAGTCTGAGCTTGTGCCAGGACTTAAGTCTACAGTTTTGTAGGTGTGTTTTTCTGTTTCTGACTTTCAACAGAAATAAAGGGGTGCCTGTATTCTTTTCACAACATTTATGATTTTTATGTTACATTTTAAAATATTTACTTATTGTACTTAGACTTTATCTTGGCTTTGGGCTGGTAACTGACTGCACAAAGGTGTTGTCGATGACTTTATTAAAAATATTTTTCTTTATATGAAAGCATCATCTTTTGATTGCTGAAACGATGTTTTCTCCTCTCATGAGGCCAATGTCCAATATACTGGTGAGCCTTCAATAAATGCTTAAATGTGAGCAGGCTTAATTGCTGTATAGTAATTCACTAGAGAATATATTCATCACCTTACTTCTCCATCATCCATGAAAGTTTATCCGTCATCCTAAAGTATTTAACAGAACATATATTTGCTGAAAAATGGAATACTTCAGATGTATTTTAGGTAGCTGCATGCACTCAGGTTGCTGAAATAGGAATTTCTGATGGTTTAACATATCTGAAAGAATACGGCAATAAATGAGGATTAAGTAGCTTAAGGTAATTAATGTCAGTATAAGTAGCTGATTTGTTTGGAGTATATTCTTGTATCTTTTAACATTTATTTTACCACAAAACTCTATTCAAATGCCCATTAACTACCAGATATGTATTAAATTCATGTCTATAGACCGTCCCCATGTATAGAGGGTCTTGGTAGCATGAATAAAATTGTATTGATTAATTAGTTTTAAATAAAAAGGGTGAATTCTGAATCTAGTGCTGCTGGTATACTTTTTGATTCTGACACCTGTGGTGTAGCTGCAGAACAGAAATATTAGGGTTTCAACAGTCACATTATTTAATGAGATAATTTGGTTTATTCTAATTATACTCAAAAATTAATAGCGTAAGGATTTTTTTTCTGGTTCTCTCAAAAATATTACATTGCAAGTGCATTAAAAATGCAATATTGAAAACATTTAGGTTTTGGTAACTTTAAAACATTTCCTTAAAGCAAAGAATTATTTCAACTATTTTGTCTCAAATGTTTTGGCTCTTGTTTCTTGCTTATTGACTGTGAATAAAGGATGTAATTCATCATTGGATTTTTTTGAAGATGCTTGCAATTTTTTTTATCAGAGTTCTCTTCTTGATATCATCCTGAGACAACTGAAAGAAGTTTCAGTCAGTGCAGTGAGAATCAGAATGTTTTGGTCTTTGTGTGACCTTGTTCACTATGTGTAATTGGAGAAAGTATTTTGCCCCTCTTGTCCTTTACCCTGTCCACTTACATACGTGATATGTTTTACAGCAGATACGGGTCTTTCTATCTGCTTGTGTGTAAGTCCCTATTTTAGTTGCAGTTGTTTTCTGCTACTGATGCAAGAATCAGATAAATTATTTGCAATTCATAGTGTGCCAGTGAAGGTATGTGCTGTTATCTCTGCTTCTTGAGTGAATGAAAGCTAACTAACACAGCATAAAAATAAGTTGAATCAGATTCACCTTCCTCATTCAGATTTAAAAATTTAAATGGATATTCACAGTACAGTTTAGAGCACTCATACTTGTAGAAACAGAACATTCATCTGCCAGAAATATGATCAAATTTAAATTAGCTCTCATACTGTAACAATGATTTATGGCAGTTTATTTTCCACTAGGGATTCAGCTATTGTATGCTTTTTTTTTCTTATGTTTTTTCCTGTTAGTTTTGCCAAAAAATGAAAGCATAAAAGGAAGGATTTCTGTTCTGGCTTTCATAATAGCAATGAAACTATTAGCTAGGAGCTAAGCCTAGTCCTGTTCTGAGATCCAATGTGAAGCTTGTGCATGACAGTTTTATTTTAGAGCTTGAGTGAGATTTAAGAAGAGACATATAGATACTATTTGTAGAATTTCCTGTTCTGACTTTAGTAAAGGCTTTGACACTATTTCCCACAGCATTCTCCTGGAGAAACTGGCTGCTCATGGCTTGTGTGGGTGTACTCTTTGCTGGGTAAAAAACTGGCTGGATGGCTGGGCCCAAAGAGTTGTGGTGAATGGAGTTAAATCCAGTTGGTGGCCAGTCACAAGTGGTGTTCCTCAGGGCTCAGCACTGGGGCCAGTTCTGTTTAATATCTTTATCGATGATCTGGACGAGGGGATCGAGTGTACCTTCAGTAAGTTTGCAGACAACAAGTTGTCTGGGGGTGTTAATGTGCTGGAGTGTGGGAAGGTTCTACAGAGGGATCTGGGCAGGCTGGATCGATGGGCCGAGGCCAACTGTATGAGGTTCAACATGGCTAATTGCCAGGTCCTGTGCTTGGATCACAACAACCCCATGCAATGTTACAGGCTTGGAGAAGAGTGGCTGGAGAGCTGCCTGGCGGAAAAGGACCTGGGGGTGCTGGTCGACAGCCAGCTGAATATGAGCCAGCAGTCTGCCCAGGTGGCCAAGAAGGCCAGTAGCATCCTGGCTTGTATGAGGAATAGTGTGGCCAGCAGGACTAGGGAAGTGCTCGTCCCCCTGTACTTGGCACTGGTGAGGCCACACCTCGAGTACTGTGTTTGGTTTTGGGCCCCTCACTACAAGGAGGACATCGAGGTGCTGGAGCGTGTCCAGAGAAGGGCAATGAAGCTGGTGAAGGGTCTAGAGCACAAGTCTTATGAGGAGCGGCTGAGGGAGCCGGGATTGTTTAGCCTGGAGAAGAGGAGGCTGAGGGGAGACCTTATCGCTCTCTACAACTACCTGAAAGGAGGTTGTAGAGAGGTGGGGGTCGGTCTCTCCTTGCTTCTAACAAGTGATAGGACTAGAGGAAATGGCCTCAAGTTGCACCAGGGCAGGTTTAGATTGAATATTAGGAAAAATTTCTTCACTGAAAGGGTAGTAAGGCATTGGAGCAGGCTGCCCAGGGAAGTGGTTGAGTCTCCATCCCTGGAGGTATTTAAAAGACGGGTAGACGTGGTGCTTGAGGACATGGTTTAGTGGTGGAGTTGGCAGTGCTGGGTTAACAGTTGGACTTGATGATCTTAAAGGTGTCTTCCAACCTAAGCAATTCTATGATTCTATTCTATGAAAATGGTACTTTCATTAAGCGTTCCCATTAGGCATGATGTGGGTTTGTTATTTTTGCTATCTCTAGCATAATCTTAAGAATTACATACTGGATTTTGAAAGAAAAACAACATTTCCATACTAAAGCCACTGGTAGGCATTGGGAAGAGCCGTATGTTTTCCTCCCAAAGAGGCAGAATGCTTCTGATCTGCTATCTGGTGCTATCTTACTACTTTTTGATACAAGGCAGTTCCTGTTGAATCCTGCTATGGATATGTGTGATGTTAGATCTAAGCTGATGTAATGCCTGCTGCCCTGCTATGGGGTCCTGCCCTTTTCGTTGGACTGGCTCTGGTGCTCCTCTGACCTCGTGGTGTGCCTGGGCAGAGAACCACACTGATAGAAACCCAGCCCCAATTGATTGGTATTCTGCTGATTTAGTTCTTTGAACTGGTTTACTGCTGGGTCACAAGAATGGCAAAGTTTGCGCACAGAGAACACTAAAAATTATTTCTGGTGAAGGAGAAATAAGCAAGACCTTTCTTCCTAATAACAATTAGTGAGTTATAATAGTTAATACATACTGATTTAGCCTTTCATATCTGCTATGGGTTTCTGTCTCTTTCTCTTTAAAAACAAGCCAAATTAGATAGTAAGCTCAGAAAACAAGCTGGATGTGTATTATGGTTGAAAGATAGACTGTCATGATTTTCTTCCACTTATTACAGCTCTGTGGTAGCTTCTCTAACTTATTCTGGATGATTGCCGTGAGCTTAGAGCTGGATGTGTAATATTGCTTGACTGTACTTACAAAACAGGGTAGATAATAGCAACAATTCTTTGTGATTCCAGTTAAGGGTTCAGACTAAGTCAGAAGGTGCAGGTTTTACAGTACTCTCTGAAGACAATGGTGCAAATGCACTCAGTTTGCACTGAGTCACTGTGTTGGCCTTGCCACTTTCATGGCCCTGCACTGTGCATGTTCCTCAGAGTAAATGAAGGGCTGCTTTGCACAGATGCAAGTAGCAACCTAGGCGGAGTTTGTGTAATGCTGCTAATATGCATCATAAAACACTCGAATGACCTCATCAGAGACAGTTTCTACCTCAGTTTTATCAGTGCTTAGGTTGAGTGATGCTTGCATAGTGAGCTGTCTCTGTGTGTGACACCATTCAGTGTCTGGTTTTGTTGTTATCGTTCATTGTGTGACCTTATGCCTTGCACACCATTTGGAAATTGGGTCTTGCAGAAAAGATTCTTGAACATATGCCTTGGACTATTATATGATGCATAAGACTAATAGATCTGACATACAGTTGTACAGATGCACAGCTTTTGTAAATTTTGTTTTTTTCCTAAGATATCTGCATTGGGTTTGCATGGCAAGGTTTTGGTAGCGGGGTGGCTACAGGGGCGGCTTCCATGAGAAGCTGCTAGAAGCTTCCCCTCTGTCCGATAGACCCAATGCCAGCCAGCTCCAAGATGGACCCGCTGCTGGCCAAGGCTGAGCCAATCAGTGATGGTGGTAGCACCTCTGGGATAACATATTTAAGAAGCAGGAAAACATTCTGTACAACAGCAATTGCAGCCAGAGTGAGAATATGCAAGAACAACAACTCTGCAGACACCAAAGTCAGTGAAGAAGGGGGAGGAGGTGCTCCAGGCACCACAGCAGAGATTCCCCTGCAGCCTGTGGGGAAGACCATGGGGAGGCAGGCTGTCCCCCTGCAGCCCGTGGACGTCCACAGTTGAGCAGATATCCACCTGCAGCCCGTGGAGGACCCCATGCTGGAGCAGGTGGATGTGCCCGAAGGAGGCTGTGACCCCATGGGAAGCCCGTGCTGGAGCAGGCTCCTGGCAGGAGCTGTGGATCTATGGAGAGAGGAGCCCATGCTGGAGCAGGTTTGCTGGCAGGACTTGTGACACCACGGGGGACCCACGCTGGAGCAGTCTGTTCTTGAAGGGCTGCACCCCATGGAAGGGACCCACACTGGAGCAGTTTGTGAAGAACTGCAGCCCGTGGGAAGGACTCACGATGGAGAAGTTCATGGAGGACTGTCTCCTGTGGGAGGGACCCCACGCTGGAGCAGGGGAAGAGTGTGAGGAGTCCTCCCCCTGAGGAGGAAGGAGCGGCAGAGATAACATGTGATGAACTGACCACAACCCCCATTCCCCATCCCCCTGTGCTGCTTGGGGGGGAGGAAGGAGAGAACTCGGGAGCAAATGTAAGCCCAGGAAGAAGGGAGTGGTGGGGGGAAGGTGTTTTAAGATTTAGTTCTCATTTTTCTCATTACCCTACTCTGATTTGATTAGTAATAAATTAAACTAATTTCCCCAAGTCGAGTCTGTTTTGCCTGTGATGGTAATTGGTGAATGATCTCTCCCTGTCCTTATCTCAACTCACAAGCTTTTCATTATATTTTCCCTCCTCTGTCCAGCTGAGAAGGGGGAGTGATAGAGTGGCTTTGGTGGGCACCTGGCGCCCAGCCAGGGTCAACCTGCCACAATATCTTTGCTTATATTTTTCCAATATTTAAAAAGGAGTTCCCCAACCACTCAAATTCAGTTAAGTAGATATTTTCCATCTGTGAGGACAGAACCATCGCAAAATATCTTTGCTTCTGCAGCTAATGAAGCAGCAATAAGCGATGGTTTCCTTTGCTGGCCAGCAATCAGAATGACATGAGACTTGCATTTTCTTGCTGGTTTCATTAGCTGCTGTTGATAGCAAAAGAGTGTTAACTCAGGGACTCTGCACTTTACTAAAGATTCCTAGCATGCATGCACAATGAGACTTTTTGGACCTGTTTTAAAAGTGTATCTCCCTGGCGCTTCCCTTTGGTCCTCACACCAGGTCTCCCCCACTTTCTTAATTCTGTAGATGTTCTTCCTTTTGCTGAACCCTGAAAGCTATTTCCAAGACCATAAGCAACCCTGGCATAAGCAAGAGCAAAGCAATTAAACTCATTGCAGTAGTAAACGTCGGTAAAGAGTCCTACAAAGTTTTGCTGTTTGCAAGTCTCATCAAATTCTGGCTCTTTCCAAATGCCATTACAACTAAATAAAGTTTGCTGCATGCCCTGAAGGTCAACACACACTGGCTGTTTTGGACAGAGTAGGTAATAAAAAATTGGGTTTTCTTCTTTTTCAGATTAAGTCTTTTTTCTTCCTTTTATTTTTCTTCTTTGTTAATATATTTGTTATCTCAGATGCAGAACATTTTGTTTCTTCTCCAGTGACTCACTGTTCAGTGAATATGGTAGTGGACTAGAAAATACCCAAAAGACAGAAACATTTAAACTACTAACTGTGGCTTGATATGTATACTTGGTGACTGGCTCAATGTTGTTTACTAAAAACCAGACCAAACAACTTATAGCTTCTCAGTCTGTCTATTTTAGCAAAATATTAAATGGCAAGAGAATAGCAGTTGCATATTTTCTTTCTGTGAAGTAAATAGTGTTAATTTTTATTGATTTCAGGAGCTGCTGACATGTCCTAGAGCTCCTATTTAGAACATCAGTAACTGGTGTTTTCTCCTATATGCACATTGCAGATATTTTAAAAAATAAGTAGTATTTAACAAAATTACACTTCACACAAATGTGGTCCGTCTTTTTTTCAGCAGTCCTGTATTTTTGTTGTTGAGGGAAATGGTATGCGCTCATCAGACCTCATTTGTTTATTTATCTGTGCTCATAATCTTCAAAATCATGGTCACAATTGCTATTACTCAGACACAGCATTAAAAGAAAATAAGATTTTTTTTTCTCAGTTATTGTAAAATTCCTTAAGAACATCAAATAGAAGATTCAGAATTAAAAATTTATTGTATTACAAATAATAAATCCATATTTATTTTCCTGGGATTTGTTTTCCTGCATGTAGTGGTGTTTCCAAGGTGATGAAAATCAAGAGTAACTGATATTGTATAACTTGTGGACTAATACAAGAAAATCTTTAAAGACCAAATACAGTAATTTTAACTAAAGCACAAGTTTTTGTGACTTGGTATGTATGTTGGACTTCAAGTTACACTGTTAGTTTGTTTTGTTATATCGTGAAGGTGAGGTAAATTAATACTTAAGAGTATTTGATATGCCTTCAGAAAAAGTGGATTGGGGGAAGATTTTAGAAGTGTTTAAGACTGTTTTCCTATGTGGAAAGACTTTTCTGCTTAGACATGGAAATATCTGGTACACAATTCTAGCCAGCATGGTCTTGTATAATTAATCTTTCTGGCTTTAGAAAGTTTAATCTATAATACTGGGCTCTTGCAGGGTGTTTTGTAGTCTATTTGTAGACTGCACTGAAGTCTTTGTTTGGGAGATACTGGGAAATATAAATCTGTATTATAATCAATTTGGAACAGCAGTTTGCTGCTGCCTGCCCTTGCAAGGTACACTCTGACAATAATACAGATGCACTTCTAAGATAATGTAGGTGGCTGTTTACAAGTCTGCAAGCAACCTTCACTCCCTGCAACTGTTTTCAGGGAACAGAGTCAGTGACAGATGCCCTAGAAATAACTAAGCAGAGAGCGAGCGTGTTGCTATGGAAGCTATTCTACTGCTTGATGCACACTGTATCATCCAATTTAGAAGAGCTTTGGAGCCAATCAAATAGCTTTTTTCTTTTTTCTTTTTTCTTTTTTTTTTTTTTTCTTACTAAAATTTGCCTTTGGGGGCAAATCCTGTGAATCAGAGCACAGCCTAAGCAAGTTGAGAACTCCAGGAGCCAAAAAAGAAGTAATCTGATCTTTGGTGTAGCTACTCAGCTACTTTGCAGCCACTCTGCAACTTTCCAAGGCTCTATTAGTGTTTGTTGTGTGTGTACATTTGGAGTGGTAAATTGCAGTTTTGTGGCAGCTGAGTTTCTAGTTCTGGTACAGACTTAAGGAGAAGTCTGGTACTACTGAGGGTAACTTCTGTGTGTCCGTTTCCCAGGTACAAATGAATGGTTTTTCTCCCACACGCTGTCTTTGTATGTCTAGTAAGATGGGACTCCATTCTTAAAGATACTGGAATATGAACAGCAGTGACTGAGTCAGAGCCATTGCCTCTTGTTGGCCTCCTCTCCCCTACCCCAAGGCGAGTGTGAGATGGGAAAGAAGGATTTTTCCTTTTCTAAAAGATGTGCTTTTGCATATCCTACTCTTATTTTTGATGCAGTAAAACTGCCAGGTTCCACTGGGGGTGGAGAAAAGAAAGACTTGACTGCTGCATTGGAGTTAAGGGAGAAAAAACATCATTGGGTTGTTAAACATTTTTGTTTGTTTTTTTTTTTAAGGGTTGTGTAATCTTTACTACTATATTCTTTCTCTCCATTTTTTCTCCTGTGTGCTGGTTCAGAGGTGAATGTGATAAATTCCCATTACAGGGTTTACTTTTTCATGATGCCGAGTACCTGCTGTTTTTCCTGAGCAGGGAATATTTGGAACTTCCCAGCAGAGGCTAGCAGCAGTTTCTAATGGAACTTTGAAATAGCTGAAGCAGTTCTGTTTTAAGTATTTGGAAGGATATTTACAGTATCTAAATAATTACTTGTGCCATATAGGAGATATTGTTGTGATGTATGTTGAGCAGACCTTATAATTAGTTCCCTAGGGAACTGAATGAAAATATGACTCCATTCTACACTTTCAAATAAAATGTGGCCTTGCTAATTAATCAATTTTAAGAATACTAGGTACAGTCACATAAAACTTACCATTAATGCTGGGACAAAGGTTGACGACTTTTGCTAAGAATGCAAATGAAGTGGAGAACAGCAATGATTAATCATTCACCTAGTTGAAAGCGATTTTTATTTAAACCCGTCCTCCCTATTTTATATAAGCTTGTTAATGGCTTAAAACTTCTTACTGCATGCTGTTAAGTAGTTTGGCAGATCACAAATGTTACTTTAAATGAGCACTTAATAACACTGAGTTAGTGACTTTTTAATGCAGTTAGCAAAGTACTAATACTTCCAGTGTAAAGTAACATTATGTGAGACCGTGGCGTGTAAAAAATGAAAGATGTGTTTTCTTCAGATTGGAAATCCAAAGGCAGACTACAGCGTAGTGTTCCTCTCTATCGTTACTCCTGGCAAATTCAGCTGCAAGGGGAGAACATCTGTATCTCTTTTCTTGAAAATGTGTGAAATATCATCTCAACATCCTCTTGCTCACACTTAAACTATCTGGATGAATTATCTGTTTTGCAGCCTAAGCAGAGGGGAAGGGGGAATAATTGTAACTGCAATTTCAGTTCTTCACTGAGCCGCAGCAGATTTAGTACCCTTTAGCAGTAATAACCTTGCACATTGGATACTAAGGTTGTAACTCAGTAATAGGCATCCACTATAGTCCAAGAATGGTGTTTTGATTTCTAACTGAAGCACTGGTGGCAGAACAAACATACTTGTCAGTGCAATCCATATTCCTCTCACCTTTACCATGGCAGACTAATGTTTCAGAATACCAAATTGATGCCCTGCATCACCAAAAAGTTTTGCTACGCCCCTAGCTAAGTAGTACAAGCTAAAGACAAAAATTATTTTCATGTTGTACATCTAAAACTATAGCAGCAAGAGAAAAATGGGTGCTGTACAACAGATGTATGTGAGTGGGGGTGTCTGTGTGTGTGTATATATAATGCATGTATTTCTTCCATTATGAATGTGTCTCCTAGATGCACCAGGTCAGATCAGAAAGAACTGTTAAAAAATTCTGAGAACATCTTAAATTGTGCAGCTCACATCAGTTTCTCATGATCTCCAGAGCCTCAATGCAAGTGGTTTCATGGCTCTCTGCGTCTTATCAGTCACTCTGATGTAAAAGGATTTCAAAACTTGTCATCATCCAGAAGCTCAAGGTAATTAAGAATTAGGTAAGTGGAGGTAGTAGTAATAGTCAACACTTTGGTGGATATGACTTGGTGTTGCCAACTTAAGGTGGATTCCATAACACATCTGCTTTCAGTTAGTAAGTGTCAGGCCCTAAGTGCAACTCCTTCCCCTGTCCTAAGGCTTTGGCTGCCTGTACTCAAAACTAGCTTTCATGTGGTGCAGCTGCGTAAGCTTGGATCAGGCTGCTGTGAGGAAGGAACTGGGAAGCCATGTTGGAGACCTCCCTGGTTTTGCTTGGGAGTTGCTTTCCTGAGCTTTGTTGCCTATGCTGGGCCATTTACCTTGCTGATCCTGATCTTGACCCACTGACTTGGCTTCCTGGTTTGAACCCAGACCTGCTGCATCAATATGGACTTAGGTGGCAATCACTGAAGGGGGCCTGACACTGGCTACTGTTTCTGGCCAGGTCTGCTCTCCTTGCTCGGGTACTGTGGGGTTGTGCCCCATGTCAGCAAGGACACTGCCTGTGCCTACCTTGTCATGCTCAGCTCCTGGCTGGCACCCCAGTCCTGCTGCTCCCTGACGCTAAACGCCTTCTTGAACAGTTTGTGATTGTGGCAACTCTGGAGAATTTTGTGATGGGAATTAACAAATATTTATTTCTTAGTATTTTTGAGACTTTGAAAATGATTTAGAGATGTGCTGTTTTACATTTCCCAGGAATGAGTTTTATAATATTTGTTTCAGCTTCCAAAGCTTTTGGAACACATTTGTGTGTATAATCCTCACTGCAACCTCCAAGAAGCACTGCAAAGCCCGCTTCTCTCCGCCCTCCCCCCCCCCCCCCCCATCTTTGTTATATAAAAATGGTTTGCTTTTGAAGATATAGAGAAACTGTATCTCTTATGGTAAGATTTTGAAAACAAAATGGCAGCTGTTCAGAGAAGCTTGGAGAGGTAGAAGATACAAACAGATTACTGTGGAGTTAGTCATTGGGAATGTTGTGCAGTGTGGACCTGTATATGCAAACTGTCTTTGCAATATATACACATGAATAGGTCATGTCAGCCTCCCGCTGCTTTGTTGTATCTATAACATGTATTTTAAACATCAGTTTTGAATTTAACTATTTTCCTCCTGTTTGAATAGAAGCTCTCAGGGTACATAAATTCTTACTGTATTTCTAAATAGTACCGGTACAATGAGTTCTTAACATTGGTGGCTCTAAATAGTATGTATGTAGGTAGATGACTAAGGACTCGGATTCCAACATCCACCAGAAGTCTCTGGATGCTGATGGCCAAGTGCTGTGACAATTTGAAAATTCATCTACATTTGTGATGAACAACATTCTTCTGATTATAGTATTCTTTGTTGCAAAGGAATATGCTGCAGAAACGATGCTTGTTTAATATGGGATTGAATCACTATAGTTACAAAAGATTAAAAGAATCTCAAATTAGACTAATTTGTCATTTTATTCTCTCCAATGAAAAGTGTTTATTTTTCCTATGCAAACTTAATTTGATAGTGAGTGTCAGTTAAATGAAGAAAAAAAAATTCTGACAGCAAAGGGAGAATTGTGTTGTGTGCCAGTGCTTGACATAAATAGGAGAATTTTAATTTTTTTAAAATTTTAAGCTATGAAGAGTATGTGCGTGCAGACACACACTTTTTTATAAATGCACAAGGGTACAATACAAAGAGCTGTTTCTGAGAAGCTGAGCCAAGCTTGACTGAGCAGGCTTACTGGCTTAAACTTAATTCAGCATAGGGAGCAGGTGCTGTACAACAAAAGGGCATGGAAGGGGAAGGAGACTCACCAGGCAGGTAAACAAGGCTGAGGAGATAGAGTGTCAGACATTTAATTTGAACAAAGTCTTGAACACACATGTCCTAACTGTGAAGGTTAAATGCCCTTTGAGGTGGAAGGGGTTTACAGATACTGACATGCCATCCTGAAGCAAAAATAATGCACGTTTCTTTTGACAGCACTGCGTCTGCCTCATCTGAGTCTTCTTCCACTTCATAAAGGACATTAATCTCCTATGCAGTGTGGTGTGGCTCCAGTTATTTACTCAGGAGCACAGGCACTGTCTGACTCTAATGTAAAATTTTTTTCACATGAAGCAGTACTCAGGTAGTGATTGCTGTTCGGTTGTGCCTCTCTAATATTTCTCTTTTTGTCTCAAATGTGTGTTTACAGCAAGGAAATAGGGAGAGGAAAAAGGTTAGAAAGAAAAAGGCCAAAGCTTTATCTAGTTGTACAAGAAAAAAGCGTTTAGGAAGGAACACCGTTGAAGGAGAAAGGGCTGTGCAAAGCCTTTGCTGAAACAGTTTTAAGGGTTGTAATCTCCTTCTGTCTGTGTTGTTCTTTAAAAGGAGTGTCTTTTATTCAAGTTGAACTCATACATTTCAGATCTTTTGTTTGCTTGTATCTGCTTGCTTACTGACTCAAATAGAGGAACTTTTTTTTTAGTTTTACACCTCTTGGCATACACAAGTGCTACAGCTGCAGAAGAGCTAACCAGAGTTTTTGGACTACTTGTGGCAGAATCTTTCCTTTTGAGTTTCTGTTGCACCTCTGAACTGCATGGCAAGTACTAGACCTGCACAGGTGTCCGTAAGGAGCAATATTGAGAAAGCTCTCATTTTACATGTTTCTTAAAGTGAATTTGCAGAAGTGCGTGGTTGAGACTCAGACCTTTGCTGTTGGTGATAGGGGGTATGAGAGCAAAATCAGCTTGGCTGCTTAATCCATTATGAGTTGGCAGGGCTGGCAATATTAAAGAAAACAAAATACAGCCAAATTTGAGATCACCAATGTAGAGAGAGTTTGAATAAGATGTTTTGAATCTAATTTGAGATAAAATGTTGGTGTGAGGCTTGTATGGGATCTGATTCAGTATTACTGTTAAATACGTGAAGACTAGCCAAATTATTTAAAAGACAAGCTGCTTTCCTGACTACCTTTTGAAGTCCAATGTGCAGTAAATTCTGTGAAATACAAAGAATACAAGCTTCAGATAACTGGATATATGAAAGGACAGTGCATTGTCTAATCTTTGACAGAGGTTCTTCACCCTTATATTAAATTCAGTTTGCCTTATCTACTAGATTAAGAGGTTGTGTGATGAGGTAGCAGGCTTATCCCAGAATAAATGTTTTAGTGCTTGCTCTATATTTAGAATTCTTGGCTTCCAGCCTCTTAGTTGTGTACTGAGTTTTACTGATGTGGTTGCAGTTGGGAGCATACCACCAGGAGCCAGGCCACTGCTTTAGGCCATCCCAGATTCCCTGGGATGCTACAATTAGTATTAATGCCTCAGCATACTTCCCAGCCTACTTTGGCAACTTTCTCTTGACTTTGTACTTTTTTTGTTGTTGCCATATAACAGTTTTTGAAAAGCTTCTAGTTAGGGCGGATCTCTTTCTAACCATAATTAGTACAATTTAGAAATAAATGCATACCACAAGAGGTTGTTTTTTAATAAACATGTGTTGGGTAATTCATAGGCTATTTTTGCATTTTGTGTAACCAGAGGGTATAATCAGGGCCTATTTACAGCGCTATATTTGGATATCCAGGGAAAAATCATTACATACGCTATATAAAATTTAAAATCTCCATAACAAGGAAAGGTGGCTTGCATGAGATTTTTGTTTTCTAAGTTGAAATGAAGCTACATCAACAAAGTATTGTTCCCTGTGTTTTTTAAAACATGGAGAATATGCACAGTGCTGGTAAGATGAGCAGCAGAAAGTTGTATATCCCAAACTAGCAATCTTTTTTTCCTCCCCTTCCATTAAGATAAGCTGAATTTCTTTTTCAAAGTCTCTAAAGATAAATGCAGTCTTTCATGCCAGGTTTCAGCCCCTGAAAAACTTTTTATTTAGTAATAAATCCCCTGGAAAAGAGGTTTATGAGAAAAGTGCTGACACAGCCTTAACCATCGTGGCACAGTTAGTTTAGCTGCAGGTTTGTTGTAATCCCAAAACAATAACAGAAAATTGTCATGTTGAACAAATTTCATCTGTCCTTTCTATCATGCAGTCCCTGGATTATAACTCTTTACTTATGATTATGTCCTCTTCAATCAAGCTTTCTGATATCCAAATTGCATTCAGCTTTTTAAGTACTTCAATACAGATACTCTGAGTAGAGAGTGAGTTGGCCAAAGATGAAGCACAGAATAAATACATCTTAAAGGAGATACTGGCATTCATGTGTGTACTACTTTCAGTGGTATGTAGAGTTTCCTTGTTTGTTTGTTTTCTTTTTTTTTTTACTTCTTTCAGGGTTGAGAAAACAGTTCTGTATTTAAGATAAACGTTGACGGGACTAAGTCCTTTTATATGCTTGTTACAATAACATGAAGTATTAAGTGGGCAACAGTAACTCTTCTGTCTTCCTGGCCAGCACTAAGAACAGACAGAAAAACTGCATTTAATTCTGGTGTAATTGTTTAAGCTATTCATCACCACCATGACCAAATGCCAAAAGGGGTACTAAAGTCTTTTTGCTGGAGAAGTGGGAGGGAGAGATGACTGAAAATCCACTAAATGTATATATGATTCCTTCATTTCATCATTCTCAGATATTACCACGTAATATATCTTGATACATGGAGACTCATATTTCTAAACGACTTGCAGAGGGAATATTTTCGTGACAGAGCAACACGCTGAGATTTAACTTATCTGAAAGGGATATATTTTTTTTACTCTGGTTTTGTAGAGGCAGCATAAAAATCTGTGATAAGAAAAAGGCAGAAAATATATGTTATTATAGAAAATGGAATTCTGTTCTGAGAAAAGAAGTGGAAATTGCCTTCTCCCTCTGCAAAATTTCTTGGCTTACCATTCCTATAGATGCAAAACCTAGGAAAAATTTCTTCTCTTTCTGGGGGAGAAGAGATAAAGAAACAAACTGATACTTTGAGTCCTTAGTTAGATGTCTTTATAAAGAGTTCAGGTGTTACTTAAAAAGCTATAAACTGTAAGCAAGCTAAATAGGAGACTAAGAATTTTGCATTTTCATTGCCATTCCTAGTGTTGACATCCCCCAAGTTCTGTTGAGTGTGCACGGCTGTGACAGTCGCAGCTTTGCAGCGGTGGATCGGTTTCTTTCCATTTAGACCAGGACTGTTTCTGTCGCTGCGAGACTGAAACTTAAATTCTAGCAATGACTTTAGCAAGAGGACAGTGACAGTTCTCATGTGAGGTTAATGTCTAGGAACATCTGTCCAGAATATTTGGCATAAGGAGATTTTTATTTTTTTCCAAAGTTCTGGACTTCTATGCCATTGTCACCTGGAGGGAACTAGAACCAGATATATGCTTTGAGTGTGTAGACTGTGTCTTTTGTCTGCTTAGTTATTGCTGCCTTTACTACCCTAAGTGTAGAAGAACTTAAGCAAACTGATATGTCTAAGTATGAATTTTCACACTGATGAAGTCAATGGAATCACATTTATAAAAATGTATTCAATAGAACAAATTTTTTCTAGGATTTTGAGGCCTTCCTTTTTAGGTGCAATCTAGCAGTAGCTAGTTCATTGACAGATGCTGATACCCCTTAGAAAGGAACAGGATGTAACTTGGTTCTGACCAAGGTGTGATCACATTTCTCTCGTACACTTACATACAAATGTTTCTTTACACAGAGCACATGGTGCTGAGTTTCTCTTCTCATATCTTTTAAAAAATTCAGGTGCTATGCATTAAGAGTTTATTCTCTGTCTAAGCTTGGCATATGGGATTGCCTTGTCACCTGGCTGTAGGTCCTGATGATACACAGTAGTTGTATTGCATACAGTTCTTCATGGGATGTGCCTTATTTTTCCACGCTAATGTGTTGTTTCGTTCTTGCTCTGTCCTGTTTTTAATTTCAATTTAAGTTGGAAGAGAACTCAGTAAGAATGTAGTCACTGAACAAGTTTAGTATCACAACGGAACTGAGAGTCCCTTTGGTTCCTTTATTGCATGCTAAGGGTCTGAATGTTCTGAGACTGAACTCTGCCTGCTTCCTATGAAGGATGGTTACAGCAATACCAGATGAGGCTGCAGTACTTACAGCTGCTGTGCAAAAAGCATTTTATGTGTTCAACAAATGGGGATGGATACTTCGCAGAATGCCCGTGTGTGCGGAGAGCACTAGTTAAAACTTCCTCCAGTGAGCTTTTATTTGAGTGCTTGGCAGAAACAAAAGAGCAGTTTCCACAACCGAATGTGTGCTTGTTGAGAATGAACTATGTTTATACAGGGGGGAGAATCCAAGCTCAAATAATGACTTTTCCTTGATGATGATGCATTTCTCTTGTGGGGTTCCTTCACTTGCGTTATCTATGATCTGCCCCATTCTTACAGCCCATATGAATGGAAAAACTGAGTCCTAAAGCAGAGGATTCCTATGAAAGCTAGAACCTGAGCTGCTGTAGGAGAATATGCTGGAACATGTGTGTCTCTTACAAACACCTTGAGAATGATATTGCCCCTTTTCCCCAGCATGTCATTCTGTTTTATGTAGATTCATTTAAGAGTGTGGTCAATTCTGACTGTATCCTCTTTATATCTATGTAAATGACTATTCATGTGAAATGAGGCAGGGAATCAACTTGCTATATTTTTCTCCCTGAATCAGAGAGTTCCTATGTGATTTTTGCAAAGGTACGTAAAGGATACCAGTGACACAGCTACATAATGAAGCCCCAGTTTTAACAGCCATCATGAATAAACATAATATGAGTTCTCAGGGCTATCATAAGGAATAGAAGAGTTTATGGAAATAAATGTTTTTCTGACACCATTATGTGATAACTTTCCTCAGCCTTTAAATTAATGGGAAGATGAATTAGCAGCTGTCCCCAAGTGTTTCTTCAGTAGGATACTGAGAGGCAGTTGAAGGTGGTAAATCTAGCAGCAGCACCTGTTGAAAACAGCATCTTTAATCTTTCTGTTGCAACTAAAGGCGTTTTACTCTACAATTGGAAAAGAGGCAATGGCTTATCCCGTGCAAAATGTAGGGGTCAATACTGGTACATATTGCAGACTACAGAAGGTTTGTGCAGTCAGCATAGGGACATTAGTAACTGCAGAGCAGCTAGTAGCTGGAATTGCCTTATTGTATTTGAATTGCCCTACATTTTTCTTGCTGTGCGAACTGTGTTGTTTGTACTTCATTTTCTTGCTCCTGAGCCAGTGTAGTAATCACAGAAAGTAACATTACCACCTGTGCAAAGAGGTGGTTCTTCCTGCAGTATGTCACCCCTACCAGGTCTGCTGTAAGGCAGTTTCTCCTGAACTAATCAGTAGCCTGCCAAACAGCAGCATATAAATTGTTCAAAAGCATCATTTATTTGTATTGGTCACCTCTCATTAACTGGGGGGTGTGATTCATCAGTCCTTTTCCAGTTGCCTCTGTCAGGCTTGGCCTGTCCACCATCACTTGTTCATATTGCTGGTAAATTGTTTACAGGCAGGCTGAGTATACTTGACTCTGAAAGTTCAGAAGCTAAGCCAAGCCTGTTACTGCTGCAGGTAGCTCTTCTGCAACAGAGAAATGAACTTTATTACATAGCCAAGTGGTGAATGGTTGTTGAGGGCTTTGGATGTGAGTTGTTTGAGATCAATTGTTCTGTTCTGCTGAGTTAAGCAGCAGGGTTGAGCTCAAAGTTTAAGGATGATGGTTTGGAGGGAAAAAGAAAAAGATTAAGGACAAACAATTACCTTTAGCTTCAGTGGCAGTTATGTGGCCAAATTCCTTGGTGGGGCTTGAACACTGATGCTTCCCTTACAATCTTTAAAAAAAACAAAAACAACTCATACCAAACCCAGATATTTAAGAGCCCTTCAAATTTAGAACTATTGTTATTTCTGTTTGTCTGGAATACTATGGGAAAGCCTGTAACTCCGTTATTTTATATATATTTTTATATATATATATATTTATATATATATTTTTTTATATATATATTTTAAAGTTAAGCACAGACAATAGAATTCATCAGTAAAATGCTGGTAAATGCTATCAAGGAATCACTAAAAAAATCTCACAGGCCTGTGTATGCCTATAAGAAACACCAAAATAGCCACACTGGCTTTATGTAAGCTCCACAGAAAGGCCAGAAGCTGAGGAGTGTCCGAAAGAGTCTATTAAAATACTCTAGTGAAGAAATATGCAGTAGAATGGATGGGCACATATAAAAAATTTCACCACAGGAATAACCACTGAAGCAGAGGAAAAAACAAAAACAAAAAACCCTCTTGGAGAAAGTTGTCTGTCAGGAACTGCTGTACCTTCTATAGGGAGCTCGGTTAGCCCTTCTTGGTTTTCCTTCTAATATAGCCTAGGATACCTGACACTGTTTGAAGTGTCCGGTGAAATAAATCAGGCACTTGAGAAGGCATTTGCCTGTTACATGCAACAAATCCTAAAGCTTTAAGTCCTGTGTTACTCAGAGTGGCAAGAAAGTTACAAATTCTATACCTCTAACCTAATTCAGTCTTTGGTAGCGAGGGAATAGGTGAGAATCTGCAGCCATTAGCTAGGTCATGAGTGCAGGGAACAGCCTGGTTGTAAGCATCCTCTGAGGACAACAGTCCACCATTGTATGTACACATATGGAACAACAATTCCTGTTTGTTTCTGGACTGCACGTACAGTTTTATTACTCAAATGACTTCACTTTTTTGATTAGCTAGTAGTAAAAGCTATTCCATATGTGAGTTCGATAGTAACATTTTCTCCTAGTAGTGGAATATCACCTTTTCTGGAATTTCTCCAGTACTTATGGATGTTGGTTGCATATGTAGAGCAGTTCTGGTGTGCTTGTACTGGGTTATTTTTGAAAGAAACAAAACTAAAAATTCTATTCTAGTGTGCAACAACTCTGCTTTGACACCTAATGGAGATGTAAGAGTCCAAACCAATGATTCATTCTTTGAACAGCTTTGAATTGTCTTTATGATGAGAACATTCAGTCCAGGGGATAAGACTAAGTAGAGTTTGAAGTAAAACCCTTGAACATCATATAATGTAGACAGATAAATCAACCTCTTCACTAGCTACTTTGATTTCCTGATTAGGTCCTGTTTTATCAAACTATTTGCTAAAGTATCCGTAGCTGCAGTGAACTAACATTTTCTCGGAAAGCAGTGGAAGCAGTTTGAGCTAAATTATTTGCTTGCAGAAGGCAAATGGTTATTTTATTAACAAGATCTGAGATGACAATATGCAAGAACAAAACAGCAATATTCTGAGAATTTTTAAAAAGTCACATTTTATTTATTTTTCATTTTCTTGATCCTTTTACCTTTCTCATTTTTACCCTTGTGGGTTTTTTTTATTGCTGAAGTGTTGTAATGTAAATCTAGATACTTGAAACACTTACCTTTGCCAGTAAGCAGTAAAAACTTTACCAGAATTCTGTCAAACCTTTCTCGTTGATTAGAATCTAAAAGCTGCCATAAGAGAAGGTCATCCACTGAACTTTAATGTATTGTCCATTAGTAAACATTGTGCCTACATTAATCATCTGTAATTCAGATTTTTTTTCATGTCAGCATATCTTATTTGCTAGTGTAACTTTTCCAATATTTTAGTTTTTTAGAAACACAAACTACTTTTTAATGTTAGTGGATAGTCTTTAGACGTTGTAATGAACTGAATACATGACTGAGCAGGCATTTTCTTTCCTCTTTGGTGTATGGATGGCTGTTCTGGCATATGGGTACTTGGCAATGTATGGTACAGGATGTGGAAAATAGATTGCCTGGAGAATTGGGAATAAGGGCAAGTAGACTGAATTCTCCATAGTAATACTGGTTTTACACTACCAACGATTTCACAGGAGAACACACCCACCTACATTGATCCCGGAGTAGCTTATTTTGCTGTAATTTGACTAGAAGATCTTGGGCTCAAGGCTTTCCCATATGTTTGACTTGATATCAGTATGAGAAATCACTGTTGTCCTGATACACTATTGTTTCACGGTGGATTTCATTCTTTTGGGCATTTTCAATAGAAGGTTTTTCTTACATTGCATGCAAACATCTTGTCCATCTTGGTAAAGTAAGTAGCAATGTTGAAAAAATTTATAAAATTTTATTATGGCTGGAGAAGATGCAACCTTGAAAAACTAACCACATTTTTTTGGGGGGCCTGAAGGAACAGGAGCACAGGAAGCGCATACGAATGTTTTCCAAGTCTTTTGGTAGATTGTAGGGTGGGAGGACTTTTAGGGCTTAGGACATTTTCTGTAGTGTTCTTTGCCTGATCATTTATTTTAAGCTTCTCTGTATCCCTTGTTTCCTTTCAGGCATTTCATTAATATTGATCTATATTCAGTAGGATCTGAGCTGTAATACCTGGTGGCCTGCTTCCTGTCTGAGTAATCCCACCTCTCTCATTAGCAATAAATAAATGAAGTTTCAAGTCTGGTCATATATCCCAAAGTAGCTTTCATAAGAAAGAATTCCCTGAATATGTTTTGAGTTTAATTAGTTCCTTTCAAGCAGTAGTTTTTTGCTTGCATATTGCAGCAAATCAGCTGTACAGGAGTGAATGAGCCAGTTTGTGATTAGAATAGTGTTTTGTCTTAATCTTATATAATCAAAATGTTGCAAAGGTTTTTGGTTCCATATATATATATATTTATATATGCACACTTCCAAATGCTCATAACTTTCAAAAGTGCTCTCTGAAGACTCAGAAATGCATGGCTGTTTTGAACTACTACTTTGTTGTCATTTTGGTCCATATTCTCAGCTGATATTGAATAAGACTATTATGTTGACTCCACTGGATCTATACTAGTTTATAACAGCTGAAGATTGTCTAAGAGTTCTCAGGTTTTGTATTAATAGTGATGCCAATGAAAATTAAGCTCACTTCTAATATGCTTGTAATAAAATTCCAGTGTTTGTTTGATTGTGGGGCTATGCAAATCTTTAAGAAACAAACTAACCAGCCAAAGGACGTGCTGAGTGACACTGATTTATGTGGATTCACATTCAAGTTTTTCTTGACCAGTGATTCTCTGTTCTCAAAGGAAAACTCCCTTGCTAACTTTTGTTTCTTTGGAGGGGGCGGGGGGTGTGTGTGTGTGGAATATACTGTCTAGGCAGAGAAAGAACTTCCAGATGGATATGATCTTTTGATATTTCTTTTAAAAAATGAATGCATTTGTATGGTCTGAGAAAAATGTGGGACACTTCAGGTTTATTAAGAAAGAAATTTATCTGTGAACTTTTCTGTGTCTGTCACAGAAACGCCAGGTTTGTAAACCAGCAGAGCCAGCAGAATTTTGCACTCATTTGCACTCATCCCTCATTTTTCTCACAGAAGTGTAATTTCCCAAGTGGACAGTGTCCTTAAAGATGTGTAGTATAAGAGTGTGAAAGTGTCCATCTAGAAACCTTTGGCTAGTAAATCAGCCAGTTTCACTTTTTTCTTATGTGAAGCCATTTATGTTCTGATGTAGGCTCACCTGCCCAGCCATGTTAGCTCATTTGAAAATGTTATGAAGAAGCGTGTGTGTGGGTGTAATGTGTGAGATAACATAGATGAAAATGCATTTTTAGGTGGCTGACATAGAACTTATTCTCTGAAAGTGCCACTACTTCATCTAGTATGCTATAAGGGATGCAAGGTGAGCTTGTTTTCAGAACATGTCTTTATTTTAATAATTCTTTTGGTTTTATGTTCAGACATGCTGCCTTCCTGTCAGGCAGTGGAAAAAAACCTGCGTCTACAGACAAAAGCTTTTAAGTAATTGAACTAGGTATATGGAATCAAGTATGACACCTTTGCATCTCAACCTTGTGTATTTAAGACTGGCCAGAAACAGGGGGGCATTTTTGAACTTTCATTTTCACTTCCCTTCCCCTGCACAAAATTACAAATTACAAAATTACAACTTTGCCTGATGATCTTCTTGAAGAAAATGAGATCAAATAACTACAAATATTTTAAAACAATAGTGCTGAACTCCTGAGCAGCAATGCAGAACATGTATTCAACTGGGGTGAAATCATACTATTTGCAAGCATTTGTACCTACTGGCTCTTCCAGTGCTTGATCGTGGTGGAAAGGAAGGGGAGTGTTGTTTGCGAACACTTTTAACTTATTGCGCCTGAGGATTGTAATGAGAGCTGTGATTTGCCTACTAGACTTTTTCCTTTTTTTTTTTCACCTGCAAGATCAGAAAAACACATGGGACTTAACTGATTCCAAAATATTATTGTAATAGTTTAAAGAAAATAAAAATACCTCACTAGAGTGCATCAAAGAAACCACTGTGTTGAGCATATCTGAACTGATATGAAAGTGCACTTTTGATCCTTTAAAAAAAAAAAAAAATCTTTAAGTGACAGTTTTACAGAGAGGCGTTGATCTATGCTTAAGGAAAGGTCTTGTATGACCTTGTATATATGTATATGCTCATTGGAGGCTTGCTATGTGTCTGGGGTATTGCAATAATACTAAAAATTATTCGTAGCTGTTCAAAATTGTTAGAATCCAAATTGTGCAGGGATTTATGATGTACAACTTAGTATTCACGTGTGATTGACTTTGATTTCATATGTGAAGAAAAGTGTCTTTTTCAAAGTATTTCTTCAAAGTGTTACAATTCATCTTTTAGGGAGAGTATATAAAGATGGTCATCTGCTCTGTATTATGGTAACATTAAATAGAAGTGTTGGGGGAACTGGAGATTTCCCTTTCTACTTTAAATATTTGTTTCAGTTTACACAAATGTGGTGATATTAAAGGACGAATAATTTGAGACTAGCTGTCTTTGGATAAAATAGGCTCTAGGATAAATGTACCCAACAGAAAGCTGTTCAGGGAAGAAGTCTTTCAGGGAGATCTTTAAAGATTTTATCAACATATTGTGATTAAAATAATCCTGTTAACTGCATTATTTTATAGGTTTTTGTTTGGAAATTTTCATAGTCTTATTTAATGTTCTTCATGTTGCTGGTGAACTTGAAACTAATATGGTGCATTGGCCCATATAATCTTACACTATTTTGCTGTAAGCTCTTAAAAAATGAAGCAGGCTGTGTTCACAAGAGCAGGAATAGCTGAATTGTACCAGAAGTAACTTATTTGGTGGTATATCTCTTTTAGAATTGTCAACAAACTGTGTCTTAGCACAGTGCAACTCTATGGGAAAGTCTTGCTCCTTCCAAGTGTATGGGGAAGTTCCGTGTAGAAACAAAAGGTTAAAAGAAAACCTTATATGATGTGTAGGTTTTTCTGTGATAATGCAACTATTAAGGCCAATGTCTTGATCAAACTTCCAGTAGCTCCTTGTCTACTTATAGTTTTCAAAAAGAAGGAAACTGAAAATTGCTTTTTTTTCTGATTTTTCTCCTGGAATAAAATTGTGCTATGTTGTATGGCTGTGCTTCATTAAACAGCTGCTCTGTTTCACCCTGGAGATAGTTTTATGTCTGTACTGTGTGAAATGATCCCTACTTAGTAGCAATCTTTATACAGCAATTTAACAAAGGTTAGTAACTGTTACCTCCAGTTTACAGTTAGAGAAACTAAGATGCAGAGCATTATTTGCGCAATTGCAGCACTTACTGGGTGCTTTTTTTATTAAAATTTTCCTTCCCTGTTTCCTGCATATGGAAAATTCTGAATTTGGTAACTGAAAAAAAAAAAATATCTGGAAAGAGCTGGAAGAAATCATCTCTTGTTTCAAATTATATATGCCAAATATGCAGTTCTGAAGTTCATGGCAAGATAGTAGGCATCAATGTTGAGAAAGATTTATTTAATACATGCAGTATTGTTGCCGTTTTCTGATACTTTGCAAATCTATCATTGCTAAACTATTTTCTTATGTCTACCTGAAGTTTTAGAGAAAATCATGTAGAGATTCCTTTTGTTGTAGCCATATCTTAAAGAAGAACCTATTCCCTACTGTCCCATACTCAAGTACCCTGTTATAAAAAATACAGACGATGACATTTTTATACTTAGAGAGGTAATGATTTAAATAAGGGCCAAAGTCAAGAGAGTTGTAGGATTAGTTAGAAAGTCAAAGCAGTGACTCTGCTATGCCCGTGTGTTCTCTTTTTGTTGTATATGAAGTAAGTGGCAAATTTACCAGTCATTTTTCATTCCTGAAAAAGAAAAGTTGCTTATTATAATTACCTTGCCCAAATTCCTGAGTGCTTTTAGCAACAGCTATGTCCCATAGACTGAAATTACAGGTTGATGAAGAAAAAAAGATATGTAATTTCAAATCACTTATTTTAAAATAGCTGAATGTGTTTTATGTGTAGACTTTAAGATCTTTAAAGTTTTAAGAGTTTATTCACATTTTTCTTACTTTTGGCTTCCTTGCCCCAGAAACAGAGCAGTGATGTGCTGAAGATAATATTCTAAAATTGCACAATTTTCCCTTTTTTAAAAACACACCTACTGTGTGTATTTATGTTGTCATTTGGGAAAAGTACAAAAATGTTATGACTGCAGGAAAAAAAATACAGTGATTCCTCTTCAGCAGAGCGGGTGAAGGTCATCCAGAGTTCTCTCCTGCATTTTGAGTAACCACATAAATCACAGAATAACTCAGACTGGAAGGAACCTCAGGTTTTAAAATAACTTTGGGTTTGGATAAGAAAAAGCGGTTTCAGAACTGATTCAAGGGGCTGCTGCTTCTTTCAGGTATTTCCTACTTCTTATCCTATTTAACAAGCCCTTACTTCTAGTCTATGGATTTTTAACATATAGCTATTTAAAACAAAGCTCATATTTTAATTGCACAAAGGAATGCAAAGAAACAGGTGGGAAGGCAGGTGTTTTCCTGCTATAAATTTTTCTGGTGATTGGTGATTCACTTGTACTTCTCTCCATGTCAGTAATGGATGCTATATATAATTCCAGGTTGAGAGAGGGCCACCTGCCTCTCTGAGCTGGTATCTTGTGTAGTGTATCGTACAAATGCATCCACCTCTTGCAGGAAAATTTCAATTCACTTGCTGTAAGGCTTATTATTTAAAACAAAAAATGCTCAGAGTTTAGGATATATGTAAGATTATAAATTAATCCGTTACAAGTGCCGCTTATAAAAGACAATGACCTAAATTCAGATCAGAATGTGACCCTAACCCTGTGCTGTATAGTTCATCTCAGAATTTCATTAGATTTAATAGGAAAAGTGTAAGACAATATGATGATATACATGGTACATTTACTGTTTAAAATTAATTGACATGCTACTTGAAAGTCTGTTTTCTACATTAAAAAAAGTAATTGAAGCTACAGTTTGAATGAGGGTGCTATCGAAGCAAACTACTGATCTGCGAACAGTCACAGCTCAGGAGCCGCTTTTTTGCCAGGACTGACTGAAGGATTTGGGCTTCCAGGCTTGGCCAGATCTTTCCCACTCAAACTGAAGAGCTGTGGCTGTTAACAGGCTGCATTAGGAAGCAGCTGCCCCTCAGCAGATCTGCCACAGACTGGGGGAAATGAGGGAAGATATGCCTAGAAACCAAAAAGCAATCTCTTAAAGATCACGTGAATACTATGATGCATTTCTTTCTTACAGCAATAAAATTTGCCCCATGGGAGACCTGGGAGGATGGGTGAGGTCTGGGAAAAGGTATCCTACAGACCACAGGGGTGGCTGGCCGTGCACCCACATAGCTGTGACCGTGGAGTTTGACTGGAGTGATCAAGTTCCCCATCCTTCTTAATAAACCTATGCTTGATTAATTAATGGATTAATTCTGGGCACTACTGGGGAACTAACTGGATCCTCCCTATATGGACACTTCTTCATATGCTGTGGTGATCATATAAGGAACAAAATGCAAGATTACAAGCTTACCCCCAAAGTTTACTTTAGTGATTTGTTTCAAGTAGTGCTTTTCTGTGTTGAATGCACTTACTCATTTGGGTTGTTACCTGAGTCTCCATCCCTGGAGGTATTTAAAGAATGGATAGATGTGGTGCTTGAGGACATGGTATAGTGAAGACTTGGCAGTGATAGGTTAACGGTTGGACTAGAAGATCTTAAGGGTCTTTTCCAACTTTAACGATTCTATGATTCTGTTGGCACAATGAATTTTCACTTGCCTGGTGTATGACTAAATGAGCTGCAGTCTGCAAATAGGTTACTTTAAAAGTGCAATTCACTTAATGCAGATTTTTTTTATAGGCTGTACTAATGTAATAATTTTGGTTTCACACTTTGGTTTCACTTTCCTGCTTGTCTTGTTCTGTTAGGTTCTAACAATGTGAGGGCTGCGATATCTTATGTACTATGAATCAGACATCTCTAGTTCCTTCTTTCTGTGTCTCTGCATTTGGCTTCAGGTCCAGGAATACATGCTGAAGTGCACATATTGCATGCCTTCCCCTGCTTGCTGTGGAGAAGGGAGCAAAGAAGGACTGGAAGTTTCTCTCCGCCCCCAGTGGCACTGACCAATGTGATGTACTCCTAAAGAATTGTTCTTTGGTATTGCTACCAGGTAGCAATAAACATATTCTTTCTCCCCAAGCCTGAGCAAAGAGAAAACTCTTTGGTAGTTTCCTTTTTGTGGCAGGCTGGGAAAGTTGTTGCTGTTATTCCTAGGACAACGTATGAGGCAGTATTGTGGTATTCAGAGGTCACATTTGTCATTGTTGCAGTTCTGGAAAGTAATCCTTTACAACCTATTTGCTAAGGTTTTGACTTGTTCCTCTTCAGAAAATTATTAGCTTTTAACAATATACTACATATTTTGATAGTAAAAGGTATTCTACCAATATCATTAGTCTTATCTTTTGAATTAATAGATTTTTTCTTTTTTAATATTATTTATTCTCTAGAGTGGAAGTGCTGTGCTGTTGTAATACACAGGCTGGAGAGACTTGGTTCTCGACTCATCTTCTAACAGGTAATTTGTTGCTGTTCTTATACGATATGTTTATGGATCCAGGTCTTACACCAAATGTTACAAAGATTGTATGCAGCAAAAGGATCTTGTTTTTTTAACTTACAACGAACATACGAAAGGAAGGAGGGACTGAAGAGGAAACAGATAAAATGAAACATGTTATTACTTTTGCATGTTAGGAACTGCTTGGGTATTTCTCCAGCTTTTTCTCATCTGTACTTATGATATTTAATTGTCATTTGTGCACCTGGTGACTTGCTTTTCCTGCAGTGATTAGCCTGTGTCATCTGAGGTGGTTCCAATTCCTGTCCCATAACAACAGCGAATGTGGTCCCACATAATTCAATTAATTACTGGGTTGCTCTACTTTTTTTAAAGATGCTTAGGATAGGAGGTTATTTGAAATTTGGGTTTGGTTTGACTAAGGCTTAAACTCACTATAGATGAAGGCACTCTGAGACCTTTCCAGATCAGCTGCTTATTGATTTAGTATTCCTAAAGAAAAACAGGATTGCACATGCATCACATTGCATGGGATCACTTTGTTACTGGACAAGATTCAAGGATAGATGAGTAAATTTTTCTTAAATATTTGATAGCATTACTGGAAATCATTAAACAAAACCATAAACCCATGCAATAAAACAATTCTGGGTTATAACTTACAATTAGTTTCTTCTTTTGTTGCTTTATTGTTTCTCTTTCATGGCTTTATTGACTGTTTCACAGCTTTATCTTTTCAGTCTGCTGGAAGACTGGTTACTTATTTTCACTGCTAAATTCCCCATGTCCTCCCCCTTGCCCAGTCATACCTAGGCTGCTGTGTACTGTACTGCTGTGCTCGTGCATTTCTGTTTCTCTAGAGCTAGGTCACAGGCTTTATATATTGCACAGGTTTGCTGGGAAACCAGAGAGATAAGGTGAGACCAATCTTTTTGTGTCAGGTGAAGAACAGTGCCTTTGTGATGAGCAGCAAAAGGAGTGTTAAACTGACTTATGACTCAGAAAACATGCCCTCTCGTCAAAGAGATGATACTACTTCTTTATTTCCAAAGGTGTTCTGAGGTCTAAATCACTGATACTTGCAAAGTGCTTTTTGATTCTCCTTTGAAAGAATTATACTGTTCTGCTTGGTGAGAGCAAAGTTTGAGAAGTTACTTAGAATTCTGACAGTTGCCCTCCTACCGAGGACTCAGCCAAGCCTAACGCAGAGCACTACTACTTAAATTGTTAAAACACTTTTCATTGTTACACTTAGTGAATCACAATTTTGCTTTATGCTTCTTTCTGCAGGAGCACTGGCATAATTTGAAGCAACAGCTACTTTAATGGGATGTAATGAGCAATTAATGAGCAAAATAATATCTGTGGTGTTCATGGTAACAGCATGACATTGCTCCTTTGTTCCTGTTCTCATCATCATCTTCAGCATCTGACCTATAATCAGTTTTCTTTTCATGCTTATCTACAGTACTATTACTTTCGGCAAGGCCTCATCATCCTTTTTGGCACAGAGAAAATTGATAGCATGAAGAATTACATGAAAAGAGAACAATATGCATTTCTTGACATAACTAGTTTCCCTCACTCTCCACCTGTGTTGATAGCAATGACATCCTTAACCAACTTCTTGCAGTCTCCTTTTCCTCAGAGTAGTGTTGTTTATAAATTAAATGTTTCCTTTCAAGCTGCAACATGTCCTGAATTCTGCAGTAGGATTTGCAAATGCGTAGTCTTGAACCTTTTTTAAGTCCTGGTGACTTTTATCATATTCCATAAGCCCCCATGTTCCAATGCAGTTTTGAGAATCCCTTTCCTGGAAAGCTCTGCTGGTGACAGCCTGTCCCACCTCTGCCAGGATGTAATCACGAGGAGGAGGCAGCATGGGTCCAGCTCCACTCCTTGCCTTTGCATGGCAGCTACTTGCCCCATGCTGGGTTGGGCAAAGGAAAAAGCATTTACTGTTTTTATGTGGAGTAAGGGTCAGAATAGTCTTCCATCACCAGAAAACTCTGAAGAGGAAAAACAGAAGCTGGGAAGAAATGTTTCAAATGTAACTTTGTTTCAATAATTCAAGATTCTCAGAGCTGTTTATTCTCATTCCCCAAATGGTGTTTATCTTGAGAACTCTGGGGAATCAGCTTACTTCACTTTAGCCTCAAGGTGTATTAAGGACGGTATTCAAGAGCAGTTATTGCACTGGAAATCAGGAAGGAATGAAGCACAACTTATTCTAGAATTATTTTTTTAAATTTACATTTTGACAATGTCAGGAGTTTGTTTTTAACAGGGAAGAAACTATATTCAGTCATGAACTTTAATACTCCTGAGAATTCCAGTTGACTTTAGTAAAAGATGTAAAAGTTAGTTCATCATGATTATATACTCTCTATTTCTGTGCCCCGGGACAATAATGTAATATCTCTTTCATAGGCTTCCTGGAGAGGAAACAATACAGCGAAATGTAAATACAGCTTTTCCATAGTGATGGTCAATGCTACAATGCTTAGATATTACTACTGAGTAGTCCACCAGGATGGTATTATACTATTACTAAAACTGTAATTTATCTAAACACCTAGAAAAAATCTTTAAAAATAAACTCAGGTAGATGAACTCTTTTTTTTTTTTTTTTTTTTGTCAAGATGTAGCATAGATGTGATGAAAAGCAGGACCAAATTTCTTACAGCACAATATGGATGCCCCTTTTCAAGTGCATCTTCATGGGATTGCTTAAGTGTGAAGGTAAACAGGTGTAAAAGTTTTGGACAGATGAATGCAGAGGTGAAGGTTGAGTCACAAACCTGGAGCCAGCTGCATTGTGGCAGCTGCACATAAAAGATCAGGCTGTAGTTTTTGAAAGCTTGAGAAACTTGCAGGCTGTGCATTGAAAGGCAGGAACATGCAAGTGCAAGGAAAACTCTGTCCTTTATCTAGAGGAAAGTTTGCTCTCATTTGGGTAGGCTTATATTTTTATTGTTCTCATTGTAACAGTGTGACTTTGCTTATTGTAGTTTAATTGAGTGTGTGTCAGGAGAGTTGGAAACTTCTGAGCCTATTCTTTGGAAAAGGACTTGGCCAAGCCTGTGTTTCCTTTCCAGGCATGTTGGGAGAACACTGGAAAGATAGGTGAGGATGGAGTAGCAGGTCATGCAGATTTACCCAAACCAATTTTAAACTGGAGGATCTGGTTTGTATTAAGTGTCACTGTGGCAGAACATGTAGGCAATTGGAACTAATGATAAATCTGAATCTTAGTGTCCTGGTACCCACAAATTCTAAGGCTTTGAAGCATTTACTCGTGTGTCTGTTTTTAGCATGCCAAAGTTTAATTTTATTGTTTGTTTCAAGCTTTTTCTGCTTAACATATGCTTTTGTCAATTCTCGGCTGATAATTATAGAAAACAATGTTATTTTGCTTTGCTATTTTGCTTTTGCTATTATGGAAGGTGAAGCAGTGAAAGAAGCCTGTGTGGAGACAGGGTTACCTAATCCACAATAGACAGGCTTCTTTCCCTGTGTTATGAGATTACAGGAAAAGATTTGTGGAATGGCTTGAACTGCCACTTCTTCTAATTTGCCTGCTCCCATTCTTCATTTTGGAGTACCCTGAGAAACTCTGGTGTCCTTCCTTGCAGAAGCAGGCATATCTTATTTTGAGCCAATCTGTTTTCAGTAGAATCCTTTTTCTGTCCTGATAAAATTTTCCCACTGTGTTGATCTATGGAGCTGAATTGCTGATTGGATAAACTTTGAAAAAGTAATTTGTCTCTCTGAAATAAAGGTTAACTGTCTGCCAGATTTCACTACTCAAAACAACTGTTCTTTGCCTAGAGAAAAATGAGTTAGAGGAAAATTGAAACCTGGTAAAAACATCTTTTCCTCCCGTTAATCATAAGGCTTAACTGGTTTTGCAAAATGTGAGTTGCTTCTTTCTCAGGTGAGGTGAAATCTGAGTGTGTAGATTCAAATCAAGAGTGATGTCCTCTTAGTAACTATGCCAAAAAGAAGAGTGCAGAGTTGATGTTTCCTTCTGAAGTGTATGCAGATTGAGAGCGCATCCATATTGTCTTGCATGCTGCATTGCCCATAGAAGTTGAAAGGCATGCTGTGAAATCCCCCTTGGCTCTGAATGGGTTGGTCTGCCCACCTGATGCATGCAGGTCATGCAGACACCATAGCTCAAGTTTCCTGAAGCAGTGAAGCAACAGCAGTATGTCCCTGCACTCCCATTAGTTGCCCTGGAGCTGAGTGACTTGCCCAGGTCCCACAGGCAAGCCAAATGGTCCTCAAGATGCAGTCTATTGACTTACCTTCAGGTATTGTAATATGTCCTAAATGTATTTAGCACTTAGGAGTCATTCAGTATTTGGTGCATTGCCTGTTTTCATGCAGAGAAAATATTCTTACAATTTAGTTAGGGGAATAGTTTTTAGAGATTGTTTATTTTTCTGGTTAACAGAGGAAAATAACTATTTCTAACAAAGGTTCCCTTGCAAAGGGAGTAAGCAGAGATGTGCTGACAGGAAAGAAGTTATAACACTTTGGAAGTTTGCATATAGAATATTAAATTGTATTCCTACTGCAATACATAATATTTTTTAACTTCAGTAGTAGGTGGAATAATCTATAGTAGTTGTCATATAGTTGTCATTGTATAGTAATAGCCTGCATGTCTTGGGCATTAGTGTGTGTTTCATTTAGAGACAGAAAATTTCTAAAATAATTTGAACATTTTTTTTTTTAAGCAGGAATAAGTGCTGACATTTTAAAAACCTGTTTCAGCACAGACCATATGCACACAAAGTGAAGGTCAACATAGACAACTTTTGATTCATTAAAAACTTGAAGGTGGAATAACAGCCACTAGTATTTGTCAAGTGATCGATTAGTTTCTCAGTGATAAACATGAAAGAAAATCTTTGTGCCACAAGCAGTTTTGTCAAGTAGCTTGCAGAGGCTGTGTTTGATAGATAGAGCCTTCAGGGAAGAACCTAAAAGGAATCAATTGTTGTCCTGACTATAACTTAGCATGAGTTCATCATTAAGCAACTCTACTCATCGTTAATTCTCAGTGGTCCATCTGCCTTTGTTTTATGTTCATACACTATGTACTTTTCACTCTAATCACCCACAAAAATTTGAACTGAGTATTTAACATCTGAAATACTTGTCCCAATATCTCTAATAGCTTCAGGTTTTTGTTCCAGGAGCATACAAGGACTTGTATTTGCCAGCTAGAAGCAAACAGATTTTAGACTGGGAAGGGAAAAGAGTTGTTTACAATTAAACAAAGACTTTTCTTCTTGTGTCACTAGCAAGTTGCCATTCTCACCTTCTGTCATACCTGCTCTCAGGTTAACATCAAATCTTTCACAACTGATTGAAGGTGGACAAAGCTCTGTTTTGTCTGGTCAAACCATAAGAAGGACAGCAACATTTGCTGCATTTTCCTGTGGTCCATCCTTTTGTAAACAACCTTAGAAATTACTTTTGTTTTTGTGACCCTTTGGGTTCAGGTTATTGTCCAGAAACACTTTGGGATTCAGCATAAGAGACAATAACTGGTCATCTAGACTGGCAAAATCAAAGGCAAATAAAGAATGAAAACATGTTGCTGTTAAAGATCATGCAAATCTCTAAGTGTCTTAATTATATACAAGATAAGGTCCATAAATATCCACCTCTTCTGTGAACTTAAGTGGCTTGTGATTTGGGCATTTTCATTTTTTGAGAGAGACAGAGTGAATTGTACAACAGTACTTCAGGTTTTGTTTTCCAGACAATTATTTTGGCTTAGGACTTTCAGCTGCCTTGGCCTTTTTGATTTACCAAATAGATACTGAGGAAGATTTTGCATTTGCCAATAATGAGATCAGGGTCCCCAGATAATATAAATCCTCTCTTTATTTTGATCTTGACTTTGAAACTTTACCTAATCTTCATATTTCACTTTATCATCTATGTATTAGCTACCATTGATTTTAAAATAAAATCTTCCTATTCATAACAACATGCCAAACATCTCAAATTTAAATTACTTTTTTTTTTTATTCATCAGTGACTCTAATGCAGCTATCATGATTGATGAATTTGATTTACTTGAAACTGCTGACAGGAACTGGTGGTGGGGGGAGAGAAGAGAAAAATGTTTTTCAGTTTTTGTACAAAATAGTCTATGTCAATTTAGAAAGCAGGGAGACAAATGTGAGCCATAGCTTATAGCAGTGGCAGAACACGTGCTTCTGCAACACACCTTCATTGTGGGAGGCAGGTGCTCGCTCTGGAGTCCTAAACCTTGTGAATTTGGCTTTTAAATTGTAATGTGACTGCTCAGGGTACCCACCATAGTAACAAATCAAGGCCAACCATGCACAGCACAGTTCCTTTGTAAGAAAAGTATAATCCCTGAGTATGAACTGATGCCAGACTGATCTGATGTAGGTAACATAGGGAGGATCATTTAATAAATTTTTTATATGTCGTCTTGTCAGTTGGGAGGGAGAGCTCTGAGTAAATTTGTGAGAATATCTTCTTGTCATTTTGAGAAGTAGAACTCTGAAAATTTTGTGTCACAGATGAACTTTTGCAAATTTTTGTTTGAATGGCCACAGAGATCGTTCGTCTTGTGCCTCATTCTTTGTACAAAATGCTAGAAATGCCTGGAAAGGCAGAAGTTGGAGGGGATGTATCTGAGGATGGGAATATGAAGAAAAACTTGTAAGCTGCTGTTTCACGGTAGGTCATTTGACTGAGGTCTGGGAGAGTTGATTAATATTTACCCACTGTTAGCAGTAAGCAGCATACACAGTGGAACATCAGCTAAGATCACCAGATGTTCCTGTTATGCTTTGGTGTAAATCAAAAGCAGCTCAGCTGAAGACAGTTTCAATCGTGCAATGAAAAGGAGATATCTTACCTGAACACATTGTCTGCTAAGTCTGTAAAACATCCATTCCATACTGAGAAAAGGCAGTCTTGTCCCATTTATTTGCCAAGGATTCTTCTTTCACTCCCTGAATCTGCAAGGATTATCAATGTACTCACACACGGAGTTCATCATAGTCACCTTTTCCATTCATTTGTATTAAATGAAGCAGGAGATCTACAGCAATAAACAAACCCTCCCTCTTTCTAGCCTCTGTGTCATGCTTTTAACAGGAATGGAAAGAATCAACTGTTTGTTTTTTTTTTTTTTTTTTGAAAAAACATCGATCTCCCACTGATGTTTTAATGAGGAATCCACTTAGGAGGAGTTCATTTTAAATTGTCTATCTTGGTGTGCATTTCCTGTATTGATAATAAAAAGACATCACATATGGAAATTTTAAATTTATGTTCAGAGTTTACTTCAGGAAGCAGTTAAACAGAAGTTAATGGGGGAGAAAAGTGATGATGTGTCACCTCTTACCTGGCCTCTTGAGTCTGAATGTAATAGGGAGTAATTTTGTTTCTGGCTATAACCCGGCTGGGCTGGCAATCTCTGGAAATCTGGTATAATGTTCTTAGACTTACAGGTGCAAAAAGATGTCCATGGAAACGGAGTTAAATGCTAGCCCTACTTCTCGATTCCTATATTTTTCTAGGAGTTTCCTCTCTCTTGCTTTTTCTGGTTGTTGCAGATTTCTGCAGAAGCGTTTGTAACTTGAGCGGTAGGTTTTGTGCTAACAGTCACCACCCTTGGTAGTCTTTATAAACATTTTCCTGTCTGTGTGACAACCCTGTTAAAAGCACAGATCTTAAGACACCCCTTATGGACAAAAAGAGTCCAGTAAGCATTCTGAGAATAAAGATGATTTTTCAGTTACAATTGCATGTTGTGTAAATTGAACACAAACTGGAGAGATCTTGATGCTTGTAGTCACACAGTCCAGCACATCTGAGAAAAGTAAATTGAAACTAAGTCCACAGCTGGCTTTTGTAAATCTCAATTTTGAGGAAATAAAGAAATGACAACAGCTTCTGGGGTCAAGTGAGGAGTGACCTACATTGTGACTCTTAACTAAGTGCTCACTGAAGAAAAATCTGTGGAAGATAGGATGGGTGTTCAGCACCTGAAAGACCTTAGTAAAGAACTTGGACATTTTATGTAGGTCCCAAATGCACAGGGATGCTGATGAGACTACCGAGGCTCATATGCTGGAAATCCAGGCCAAGTTGAACAAAAATGTCCTGTGTTGGGAGCTGAAATAAAAAGAAATAAAAAGAATAATAAAACAAGCCTATGTTTGTTCATCTAGACTGGAAGCCATAATGCAGTCTTTGTAGATTAATACTTACCAAGAGGTTCCCAAATTCCCTGTACATTTATGGGAGTAATTTGTTGAGCATTGACAGTGGGAATAGCAGCTTTAAAAGAGCTGTGGCAACTGCTCTTTCATGATTAGCACTGCAGTGTTTACTAGTTCATCTGCTTTGCCCGTGTTAAAGTAGCATAAGGAAGCTGGCCTGGAGTCTAACCCATGGGTGACTTACACATTCTTATGTCAGAGATTTCATGACTGTAAAGGCCATGGATTTTTTTGCCTGCTTGTCATCCTATTTTTAACAGCCAAATAAGAGAAAAAACATGATGGAAGCAGGTTTTCCACAGAGGGGCAGGATAGGGTCAGGGAGTGCTTGGTAGTGAGAATGCTGAATCTGTTTATTCCTGCTGCCTTAAATACTCTCTAGTATTTTGCAGATGGTCTGCTCGTGTTCCCTTTACTGACCTCTCAGAAGTTCTTGGACCTTTCCAACCCATTCCTGAGCCTCAGGCACACCGTCTTCAGTTCCCAACAGCACATCCCAAACAGCAGAGATAACTTGTTCAGTTTCCCCTACCAGATTCTCTTTTCCAGGACCCTAGATCCATTTCTCTTCTAGTTCTCCCTAGCACTAAACCTGTCAAACCTTTCATTTACTGCCTCAAGATCCTTAGTTTCATCCACCCCAGGATGTACACTTCTACAAACTCACCCTTTGCATTTCTGGTCTTCAATCCTAATTCACATTTTTCAGTTTTGCATTTTGATTTTACATTCTTGCTGGCTACTGCCACCACTACTCTCCTGCACTCGGTATTGAAGCATGGTCTAAGCTTCTGGGCTCTTTGGCAGTTTTTTTTTTCATTTGCTTGTTCAAAGAGCAAAATATTTGATATTGGGAGTGATTATTGGAAACCCACCTGGGCAGGATGCTGAGAGCAGAAATGTAAGGTATGCATGGGAGTGGAGTAATGACATATACCTATGTATCTTGGTCAAAGTTTCTCTTTAAATAAACAAGTAGAGAGAAGAGATTTTAGGTGCTGTTTGTGCAGAAATCTCTTTTCACTCTTGATCTGTCCAGGGGAGCTGCAGGTGGAGTTGGTTATATTGTCCATCAAGTATTTCAGCAAGCACAAGCAACAGCAGCTTTCAGCAATTCAGTTTACTGCAGGGCTCATGGCTTAGTACATATAGATGGGAAATACAAGGTCTGTAATAATTCATGAGTTGCAGTGATACCTACCTACCCATTTCTTTCATCCCCTCTAGTTTGTTTGAGGATAGAAGTTCTGCTTTTGTAATTTACTTTGCTCTGGGTCTGTGCACTTACTTTTGTACTTTAGCAACAAAGTCATCAAAATACTCTTTCTAATGAAATACAGTTATCCTAAAAAGTGTAGAAAATGCAAAAAACATGCTTTAGGGCAAAAAATACAAATACAACTATGTTATAGTGTAAATCGAAGTGTAACTTTTAATTTGGGGTGACAGTACAGTAGCTGCTGTGGTCAAGATTTGGAAGTACTTTTTGGAAGAAATGTTTTGTTTCTCAGCAGAAGGTGACAGAATCCAATACAGAAAGTTGTAATCGGTCTTCCAGCATAAAATGCTAGTTTCTTTCACTCTCTCCTCAATATAGCACAAGATTATGTGTTTTTTATAAGCCTGCCAAGCTGAAATCTCAAGGAATAGATTTACATAGGGCATTAACTGCAATATGTAGCTAGGAAGCTGTGCAATAAAAGAAAGATATGCTGAAATTCCTGCAAATTACAGACCTAATCCACTTCCTGGGTGGCTCCAGGGAGCTCAGTCGTAAAGGATAGCCTCATCTTAGCAAAGAATAGATGAGCCTGTATATATCTCTTGTAATTAATGAGGAGAAAACCCCTGAAGGTTCAACTGAAAGAAGGCAAAATTGCAGTAAGCAGAGTGGGAAAAGCAGGATTTTATATGTAGAATGGGATGACTAATTAGCTTTTATTTTCCATAGGAAATAGGACTGTTTAATCTTGCAGGGAAGTCATGAGATGGTAGTTGGCCATTGATATAAGAGAGGAATTGGTTTGTTACTACTGAGTCACAAAGTGTTCTGTTACTGATACTGAAATTGTCGTCATGTTTGAGAGCTAAACTTACAGAATTAGTCATGTCGTGAAGTGAATCTAAGCTAGAGTGAGCGACACCATCTGAGGGGTATGAGGGAAACCACATAAGCTGTGTGAATCTTGAAGACAGCTTAACAAGTTTTCCCACCTCTCCTTGAGTTGTTTTTAGTCCTTCAGAATGACAGTGGGTGTACCTCAGTACCTCAGGATACTTCTTAACGGAAAAGTGCTAGTTTGTCTGTGCTCCCTGTTGGGAATGGCCACCAAGATACATCAGACAAGAAAGGAGGCACTCAACTTTTTTTTTGCATTGGTAGATCCATCTGTAAAAGGATGGAAGCAATTATAAGCCATGCATTAATGAATGTGCTGGAATAAGGCATTAATACTAGATTGTGCATGTGTATATTAAGATTAATGTAACTTTAATGTGTTAGTTTTTGTGATGGGATGTTTGTTAACACATATGTACGTTTAGACACAATATTTTATTTAGTTTCACTAATCTTTGTTGTTGTGATGCAGTGACTGCTAGTCTTTCCCAAGAAGGCATATAGGTATGAAAGGAAATAACAAGGATTGTTCTTTCAGTAAACTTTGACTATATTCTATTCAAGTGTTATTGGAAAGTCCACTTATACCACTATAAGTATTTGCATAATCAAGAAGAGCTTATGTTTTTGTGACATACTGATGGAGAGATTGGCCGCTTTGTTCCATATTTTAAACTTACAATGAATTCTTCAGATTCTAGAACTAGTAAGTGGTCAGTAGGATATTTATCTATCAATCAATCTGTAAATAATATTTTCCCAGAATAATGTGCTTCAATTGTATGTTATTAATGGAATGCACAGGATATTGCCATGGCTGGACAGTTTGCATAAACACTTGCCAGACAGACTAGTGATATTTTCTGCGTTGTTTTGAAGCAATGTCATTAGTCTTGGGGTAAGAGGCCATCCCAAAGTGTATTTAGTTAGGCTGAGGTCCTCAAAAATAGATTTAAGTGTGGTTTTGTGTAGGCAATTTTCAGATTAAATTTTGGCTTGACATGTTATTGTTTCTTTAAAGCTTTAAAACTTAAACTTATTCTTATATTAAAGAAAAATAAATTCAGGAAAATATGACTTAAACATGTGTGTGCTACATAAAGATGTCAAAAGTGCTATAATATATTTCATCAAGTGTAACTTAACATTTTAATAGGTAGTGTCTAGGGCTGATCTGACAAGGCATTTTTAAAGTTTTGAAACGAATGCTCAAAATAAGAAAACATGCCACTTAAATTTAATGAATCATTTCTATAAGGTAGGGACTTGCTAGGAATTCCAGAGAAGTATTTCACTTAGAAGGGGCTCTATTATATTCTGAAGTGCTCTGAAGTAGGTGATGTTTGTTCTTTCACTTTTGATTTCAAAGAGTGAAAAAGCCCCATACTTCCCTTTTACCTACTGTTGGGGCAGAAAAAGGCCAACCCTTTGCTAAAAGTCTCTAGCATGACTTTAGGTTGAATCAGTGCAAATTCTTCAAAATATAATTAATTGCATTACATTAAAGTTATCCAACCAGTCCTTCAAGTGTATAATCAACAGCAGTAAGTTGACAAGTTTATCAATCACTTTACAAGACAAATCCTGATTAAATAAGAGAGGGACTTCATCTTTTTGTTACAACATAAATCATGTGCACTGCTCACTAAGAGATGGGATCAATTTAATTTTCTACAGCTGTGTTACTGACAGCTATTGTTTATAAAGAAGCACAGAATTACCTGCATTAAATCAAGAACTTGGCTGGAAGTGTAAGTTGCATATCAGCTTGCCTGAACTGGAAGGCCAAGAAAAGACACTTGTATCTGACTTCATGTGATGTAGCATCTCCTTTTGCCAGGCACTGTGACTGGTATGCTTACATTTGAGGACAGGCAGTGCAGCAGAGGTGACTGGTGAGGGGGAGACCTGTCTGCTGTTAAAGCAGTGGAGATATGGAGATGTTGTGGCCTGCACGGGTAGGGATTGTCCATTGACTATGAGTATCGTTAGAGAGTACCCTAACTCGTACTACACCATATGCATGGCGTGTATGTGTGTATGTATTTACAGGATTATATCATATATGATGGATTTCTACTATGTATGTAATTAATCTAAGTTATGGCTTTATTAAACCCCAATACAATAATTCAGACTAGAGAGGCAGCCATGATGACTAGAGCTTTCTTACCTTTTACTTCCTTCTCTCCCTCTCCCAGGCCCTCCTTTTTCTTAGGTTGTTAATTGCCCCCTTTGTTTCTAGTTTGGTTACTGAATTCTCATTGTGTATCTAATACTGGTGTCCAACATTTATATGGGATTAAACTTAAAAAAGCTTTGAAGTCCCTGATATGCAACTAGTAAATCCTTGTGTTTTTAACAACATATTTGCAGAAGATATTCAGAAGGTGCTTAGCATCTGACTGAGTGTACAAAACCAGGATGAAAACATAAAGCTGAGAGCCAAATTTTCTGCTCCAGTACATGCACGATGCTTCCACCAAAACCTATAGTCTTCAAATAAGAGAATTTGCACAGGTTTAACAGAGGGAAGTATTCTCAGTGAAGGCACCTGGCTTGTTTTTAAAGAGAGGGAAGTCCAAACTGATAAAATTTGTGCTGTACATCCTCAGCAGGGTGTGTGAGGCATATAATTTTTTTAATGCAAAACCTCATTTCTTTTAAATATATTCCTCTTGGTTGTGGCTGTAATTTACTGAATAATTTTGAATTCATTAATGTATTTTTTAATTAAAGAATAGAAAAAAGCTTCCTGCTGTTTGTGCATTACTTTTGGCGGTTTAATTAATTGTCTAGACTAAAGGTATGATGTAGTTCTCTGTTCAGATGTTTCCTGCAGCTAAAGGCATGCATTTCTTGAAGGGATTAAGTAGCTATGAAGGCTGGGAAATGAATGGACTTTGGAAACCTCCCAAAAATTTCTTGTGTAATGATTTTTGTCATGGTGAAAGCTACAGTGGCTGGGGTTCCAGGCAGAAAAATTAATCTCTGTTCCAACACAATGAAATAATTTCTGAATAGTTCTATTGATGTTCCTCTTTAAGAGAAAATTGCTTGTAAATATTTGTTTATCTTCCACTTCTAAAATATTTGACTGCAAATTCATCATCATCTTGCCGTCTTGGTGAACAGAGAAGAAAGTTCCTCCTGCAAGGAATGAGTGAAGTGTTCTGCACTAGTGAGCAGTAGTGAGCTAATGAAATTCATTTATTACTGGAATCTTTCAAGTGGTGTTTTCCTGAGCAGAGGGCACCACCAGGCCCACATGAAATCATGAGACAGCCTTTTTAATGTGCTGCAGCCAGCAGGCTTGGGTGCTGATGGTTCAGAGCACCAGCACAGCAAGAGGGAAGCTGCTGCTGTCCTCACAGTTTGTCTTTCCTTTCTCAAAGTTTGGAGTGTATTCTAGTGAGTGTAGCCATAATCTCTCTGCCAAAAGCAGAGAACTTTCCTTTTTCTGGTTTTGTCTGTGCGAAGACTTTGGCATAAGATCCTGAGCCAGCAAGATTCCTGCTGTCTCTTGTGAAGGAGCAGAAATCTGAAATGGAGAAAATTCTCAGAAGTTCAGAGTACTCATAAAACATGGAGGACAGGTATTGAATAATATTAGTATCGGGGTGCTTGTCTCCCTGCTTTCTTGGCTCTCATGAGGTGTCTGTAAACACTGAATAGGCTGGGAGGTAGCCCCTGGTAATTCTGATATGTGCTGGTGAAGAGACTAACTGTGCTTCATGTCATGGTGGGGCAATATGGTGCGGTGTGTACAGGGAATCAAATTCTTGACAAAAGCCGCTTTGCAATGAATTAAATTTGATGTAAGTAAGCTGATTTCAGTTATGACAAAGAGAAAATTAAAAGAAAACGTTCATGGAAAGGTGAAAAATTGCAAGGAAGTGTCAGTATCCTGGAAGTTGTTCACTGATGTTGATTGAAAAAATTAAGGTAAGTTGCTTTCTGGGGAATATCTGCAATAGCCAGCTTCATTTTCTGGTCTGGATTTGGTCACTTGGGACATTAATGCGATTGTTCTGCTGATCATAAGAACTGCATGTGTTGCTCTATAAACAGAGTCAGGATTGGACCTTGCTATGAGATTTGGTATATGTGTACAGTAGAATGGCCCTTTAATGGCAAGTTTGTCATTGAGCAAATGAGACTCGGTGCTAAAATAAACAGTTATGAAGTACCAAAATACTATTAATAACATTTTATACATGGAAGAAAGAGATATATAGAAATTAAAACTATATTTGGAGTGTTCACCTGGGAGACTACCTACAGTTAAATGAATCATTTATTGTTGTGATGTGCTGTTGTATGAAACAAGACAACTTAAAAATGTGTTCCTCGGTATCAGTGAAAAGAAAAAGGAGAGCCTGGGGGAGAGCCTTCGTGACATTCTGAATTTTATTGTCCCTGTGGATTGCTCTTTGATTTCCTGGATCAGCTTTTGAACTTGATTGGTTTTGTGCTGTTATGACTCAGCGGCGAGGGCAGTGGGAGTGAGATCATTCCTCTGTTTTCCTGAATTTGGGTTAGAGATGGATACTGCAATGGAACAGGGCTCACTGGTAGGTGCTGGCTCTAGAGACCCTATAATCATCAAGCATGCACAGCGGTGCAACAGACTAAGCTGCCCTGCCTGTTAGTGTTGCTGGCACCTGTCTTTCCTGGGCCAAGGAATAAACAAAGAATAAACTTTAAAAGCTCTCCTCTATCCCCCTGCTCCCCCCACACCATTTCAGGCAAGCAAGCAGATAAAATATTAAAGAACCAATCCTTTCATATTCATTGAATGTTTCTAAATACATTTTGGACATTTTGAGCTATAAAGTCATGCTGAGTTGTATTTACAGGCAGTGCTTAGTCTAAACTTTCAGTGTTGTTGTTGAGACATAGTCTGTTTTGAATCTTACATGAAAAGTGTCAGAGATGCTTTTTTTTTTAAGCATGCATTCCTTAGCACACATGCTGCACTCCATAATGTCATCAGCGCCCTGTCCACTACCACTGAAATGTTTTCCCAAGGATGAGAAAAGGTGTCTCTGAAATGCTCAGTAGAATATTCAAAAGTCTTTTGATTGCCAAATTGTAAAATTTGTTATAAATCCTGATGATGATTCATTACACAGTTGCTCAGAGGTGACAGTGACTTTTTAATGCGTATTGAGTGAAAATTGGGTGTGAGAAATTGCACTGGCAACATTAGCTGTTACAGTCATTAGTACTGATCTCATTGTGATTTTTTTTTTTTTTTTTTTTTTTTATTCAACATGTGCTTCACATGCTCATGCAAGCCCCCTTGGAAATTTAAGTTTTTATAAAGAGAAATGCACAACTTGAGTAGCATCCACACAAACACTTAAAAACATTATTAATGATTCTAACTCTCTCTTGCCCTAGAGGTAATAGAAGTGAACACAGAAATTAATTAATTGGAATTCACCTTGGCTACTTTTTCAAGATTTCCAGGAAAATTGCCAATTATTGTACAAGGGGTTGAGTTTTTTGTTTAGATTCCTTCATGATAGCTGTGGTCACTTCCTACATTGTCTTCTGAGCTTGGTGAGCACATTGTTCTTACCTGTCATCTTTGAGACTTCTCCCATTGCAGGGGTTGATTGATCAGTCACACCAGGCTGCAGACTACTCCAACTGATGCGAGTAGTCCAGGACAGTAGCATAGCATATATGCTTTGTCTGTTCTTCAATTCCTGTGTTCCATATTGTGCAGTGAGTTCATGGGTAGAGCTTAGGAGACTATTTTCAAGAGATGTAGAACTTGGTGTGGGACCACAGATTGTTAATACTCTTCAGAAGACTTTCCTGGAACCCTTTCGATACAGTGTATTTTTTTTAGAGGAAATCTTTTATATTGACTTTGGAACTTTTTCCAAGATGTTGATGTGGGCAAATCACTTCTGTAGACAGTTGCAGTCTTAAAAACCTACAATTGTGCTTCTCCTCCTGTTTTGATGTTTTCCATTGCCATTGACTGTGTGTATCTAAGATATGAAGCCTCAGAATGGAAAGATGTCTTAAAAGAGCTGTCATTGTAACGAGAAATGCTACTGGTGAAGATACTCTCAGGATTTTAATTGAATAATTCCATAGATTGTCATTTTTGTTTGAAGAAGGAATGTCATGAACAGTACCTTGGACAAAATAAGACAGACATGAAAACCTAAGGACCAGTAGCACTTAAATTATACTTTTGCTTGAAAAGGAATATCAAAAGGCATCATTGCATGTTGCTTATGTAAGCTTAGACATTTTATTTGTGTATATATATTTGTCGCTTCTAGATGTCACTATTCAGGAAAATACCTGATATCAAGCTTATGTTGAAAAAGAAAAGCATTAAAGCAGCCTGGCTGTGTTGTCTCTGATGTGGATCAAAGGTAGTTGTATCTATTTGGGGTAGATGCTAAAGTAAGGGAAAACTTGCGTGATCTTCAGTTGGGTTCTTTATGTACCTTGAGAAAGAAGACAAAGTAGCATGATTTTGGGAGTAACAGATAGCTCTGGGGCTGTCAGGAGGGTGTCAGAATCTTCCTGATTTTGAAAAAAGAATTGATCTTTAAAAATAGACCACTGTATCCACATTTAGACGTACAAAAAAAAATCTGAGTGTAATTAAGTTTGTATGTCAAAACTAGTCAGATTTTTTTTTAGCGCTTCTTTTTTAAGTCTCAGCACAGCTATTTTTATTTCATCTGACGAATTAAATCTTTCATTGCTACTTCCTTTATATTACTGAATCTGTGCTAATCTCTGTTTGAAGTATATGCAAGAATATTTTATCTATTCATTGTATTTTCTTTTCCTGGCAACAAAAATTGCCATTTCCACAGCTGAACACTGGAAACATCACAAGTATCTGAACTTCACATTTATTATTTTTCTGTAGAGTTGTTTCAGAAAGTCAAAGAACTTGAAACGTATTATATTCTCAAATAGAAATGAAGAATATAGATGGTCCTTGAAAAGGAAGTGATGAAGAATTCTGAAAAGGCAAAATACATTTTTGTCACAGAGTTTCAAAAGATATTTCAAAATGTCTGTTTCAATGTAATTATTAAAATATTCTAAGTAATTATATTCATATTAGACTAATATATTCCATATAATAGAGTATCTATTAAAAAGCTGAAGTGATAACCATACTAAATCTTCAAACAAATCACTAATAAAGTTGACATTTTTTTATTTACCTTTATTGTTCACATTTTGATGAATGCACATTTAGTCAGAAATAATAATTTTGCTGATTGATAATATGACAGTTATTACTACTTGATCAATCAAAAAATTGATATTTTGTTAATTGACTCCAGTATTATTACACTTGTTGGAGTTAAAAACTTCTGGAGATTCTTTCTAGCTGGTGTGTCTTCTGCTGTCCTTCCTTCTGTGCTGGTACTATCAACAGACTCAAATTTTGCACAGATGTATTTATCTAAGTGTATGTTATTTTTTTTTAATTTTAAAGCAAGCAGTTAAATATACATGTGATAAAACTGTGCTATGGAGTATTTTCTCAGGCTGTACAAACTAAAAGGCTTTTCCAGGATCAATATCAACTCTTTTCCTAGTCAAAAACCAAATTTCAGTTTCTTATCCTTATGATTTTATGTGATAGCTGGGAAAATTTGAGGAGAAAAAGGAAAGACCACCTGCTTAAAAATACAGCATGAAGAGGCTTCATCAAGACCTTGTGAAATAGGCTAAAGTCCAGAATTCACACTGGGACAACAAAACATTTCAATTATGCCAGAGGGAGGTTGTGACCACTCTTCTGGCTCTGAACTCAAAGCTTCTGCTCAGTTTGTTGTAGAGATGAAAAGGTTTGTTGTTTTTTCTGGTTTGTTTTTTTTTTTTTAATCAGAAAATTGGGGAAAAAGAGTGAGAGAGAGGCTGACTCTTAGAGATCTGCTGCCAGAACTTGGTGAGATAGCTAGTGTGAGCTCCATAATACCTCGTGCAGGAAGAAATACAAGGAATATTGACAGAAATGTGTTTTGATAGGGCTTAACGTGTAATTGAGTTAGCTTGGTTTTGGAGTGGATAGGTGTTGTCTGGTGGTTGTTTCTATTAGTTTAACTTGGTATATAGCTGAATGGCATGTTTCTGCTTTTTGTGTAGAGATGCAGGGTGGCTTTCAAACACCAGACTTGTGCAGCAGTGCACTTATGGGGCATGTAACTAGTATGATTTGCTTCCTCCTTCTCTGTTGTAGTATCTCCCAATTACCTAGATGAAAACTCTGCAACAAGTTCTGACAGTATTGATGAAAAGTGCATCAGCTAGTCTTTGTAACTGTTACTGGTAATTAATGTCACGATTTAAGGCTAACACAGGAGGCAGTACTGTTTGTTTGTGGGGTTTTTTTTGTTAGTAATACTATTGGATCATCAGTAATGAAGACGATGAAACTTGAAATTCATGGCAGAATAAAACCAAAGCGTTTCAAAGGTTAGAGCCTTGGTAGTGTCCTCGTACCAGCTTTCCCAAACATGCCCATGCCAGACAGCTCTACTAGACAGAGAAAAAACCCAAATATGGCATAAGCTTATTACAAAAAATTGAGGTTTTGGTTCTTACGCTATGCTGGCACCCTACAAATTATCTTTACTCCCTCAACAATCTTTGGACATTTTAAAGCAAATTAGAACTATGTTACTTCAGTCAGGCTCTGTTCTACCTTTGACAGCCAGTTTGTATAGATACATCTAGCTTTCCTCTGAAGCTAGTTTTGGATAATTGCATCTAAAACATTCCTTATTAGTAGAGAAAGACTATGAAGCTCTAGGGAAACAGTAAAGAATAAAAATACATGTTTGTGGATTCCTTAATGAACTGAAATGAAAATAAATGTTTTAGTTGAGCTGGCTACTCCTTTTTTCTTTTTTTTTCTGATTTACGGCAGAAACTATTGAGATGAGATCAGAAGATGAAATTTCCATTTCTTAGGCTCACATCTGGAAATTAGTTGCTCCAAGTGCTTCAGGTTGAGTACCCAAAGTTATAAGCTGTTTTTAGAAATCTTTTTCAGAAGAGTTTTCTGAATTGCTATTTATAAGCTGCGCAAGTTTAGAACTTTACAAAACTAATGCAAAAGCATAGGATGTGATACAATATAAGTCAATGTGACACATATAAATAAGTTAATTTTATGCACTCGCTCGTTCTTTCGTAGATTCTTTTAATCACACTTCCAGGTATGACTTGTGTGCAACATGGCAATTGATCATTTCTCTAAATGCTGCTGTCTATTAGACAAAAAGGAATTTTTCCTCAATAAAACCTCAGCATGGAGTTTAGCTCTTGATCTGAAATGAGAATTCATTTCCGGTGAAACTCATCTTTTTGGAGGCTACTATAAACTTTTAAGGCTGTATATGCCATGAAATTTGCACAAATTCAAAGTTAATGCAAACATTTCTGGAGGTGTGTTTAATGACGTAGATGTTATATGTTGACCTTTACACTGTAATGAGTATCTCCCAAAGGGAATATTTATGGCTTTTTCTTAGTAAAAATTTTTGGAAACTGAAAGAACATTGATGATGGTGAGAAGAAGAATGTTTGTTTGTTTGCTTTCCCCTGAATTTATTTAATTTTAATCCAAATGTTAGCTGGTTCATTCTTTTGTTTTGTCTTTGCTTCAGTCTGCATCTGGCCAAGCTTGTAGATTTGTATCTAAGTTACTGAAAGAACTGTGTACTGAACAGATTGCTGCTTATGATTTAAGTATCACTTCCTTTATTTAGGACAATTTCTTACTTGCTGGAGTTCATTCACTGGTGTATGAAGTTCTTTGTCACACTCCGAATTCTTTGTGGCCCTGCATAAAGATTCTGGTATATTTGGCCATCAGCATGGAAAAGATGTTTAGGTCTGATAGCTGCCTTGGGAGAATTTGAATCTGGATTAAAATAAAAAAAATTCCTGAAACTGAAGATCTGTTTTCCTGATTCAGGGATGAAATCAGAATTACAAAAGAGTAAAAGTGATTTAGGACTACAAAGACTATGAAATGACACACAATTTCCATAAATATATAAGAAATTAATAATATGTTTTATAATTAGTAAATTAAAATCTCAGTAACAACCTCAGTGAGGAAATACAGATCTCGGGAAGGCAAAAAAACCCCCAGATTAAAACCTAGGGTAAATTTATCCAAACAAGCAAAGTCTAATGGCAGACAGGACTTTTCAAGTTGATCTTGGAATGGTTTATCGTGGGTTTGTTCAGGACCTGGTTCTAACAAATGTGCTTGTTAATGATTTGGGAATGGGAATGGAAAGGAGACTTCAAGGGTGGATTTGGGAGAGAGCCCTTTAAAAATGATTGCAATTCAAATCAATGTTGAAAGACCTGGAGACACGGTCCCCTAGTAAATAGATAGAATTTCATGAAAACAGAGGCAGTGCAACGTATTAAGGAAGCAAAACTGCTCAGCACAAGCACACCGTGGCATCCATGGGCTTTACAGCCCACAACAGAAGAGACCCTGAAATGCAGTAGATTGCAGACTGACTGGATGCCAGTTTGTCAAAGAGATTGAGGCTGCTTATTTCATAAAGCCACCTCTCACTTTGGGATGTGTTAGTAAGAGTTTTGTATGTAAGTAACAGGAGGTAATTAATCTGTGCTATTTGGTGATAATGAGGCAGAAATATTGCTCAGATTTGGACATCATGCTGATGATGTCTGACACGGTGATGGCAAACATGCTGACAAATTTCTAAGGAAAGCAAAATGGAAATCATGACCTGTGAAGAAAGATTAAGTGAAGTAGGTTTATTTAGTCAGAAGAGAGGAGAAGGCAGGACGATGCAGCTCTTCAGCTGCTCATTGCTTCATGCCTAGGTCAGGCATGAAGAAGTTGAAAGCAGACTGCTGGTACTGCTGCTAACGAAACCAAATACCAAATCATGAGAGCACTCTAAAGCAGCTGCTGGATTACACAGCTGGTGGAAGAATGCCGATGTCTAATGTCAGGGATGAGTTTTACCCAGCTTTATGTCACTCCACAGCCATTACAATGTTAACCCAAAGCTGTAAGGAACAAAGGTTACCTTGTGAGAAACCAGCATGGAACTGCTGGGTCCATGCTGAAAAAAATGAGTAGTGACAATTTATCTCTCAACAAGAGTAGTACAAGCCAACAAATATTTATGATGGGGCAGGTAGTAGAATATTACTCCATTGCCGATATGCATATTCTTATCCTGAGTGGATGTAAAGTAATCTGAGGTACTTTATCCTCAATGGGTTAAGAATGTCTTTTCAAAAACTTAATAAGACTTTTGAAAAATTATATTGATTAAAAGACTCTTTTTAACCAGCTCTGGGACTGTGTGTAGTATTTATGGAGTCAAGGTCATTATGGATTCAGGCAAATATATTACATTGTATATTTTTAGGAAAGAGTAAGAGCAGGAAAGCGCTCTGGCAGGCTAACTACAGAGGTTATAGAATTTCCTTTGTTGCTTGTTAAGAACAGGTTTGATAAATATCTGTCATAGATATATATTCTTCTGTCCTTAATGGAAAGTTGGTATTGCATAGTCTTTTGCCATCTGCTCCAGACCTCTTTTTCACTGACGCTATGAAAAAAACCCACTTGAACACTACCTTTTTTATTCAAACTAAGGTTTTTTTCATCTTCCTCCAGCATTTTCTTTCAGTTCATTTGATTTTTTTTTTGTCGTCTTGTATGATTTGTTCTCTGATCACATCTATTTGTCTCAACAAAATAAATGCATCAAATAGTTAAAAGAGAAAAGTACTAAGCTTTAGAGAGAGGTAAAAAGAAGATTGGAGACAGGAAGGAGAAATAATTATCTAATTACAATATTTTGTGTGCAGAATCCAAAGGGAATGCTCTTGCTGTGATAGAGTGAAATGCTGCAGGAAGAAGTAGGTGTAATAAAGAGGAAAGCAGTGAATAAAACAGGATAACAGAGCAGGTAAGGGGAAATTCAGAAAGCTTGTGGGAGTTAAAAGAAGAATGAAAACAGCCAAGGGAACTAACAGAGAACAGCTGACAAATGGAGACAGAAGCTGAAAGGGGACTGGAGTGGAGCAGATGGTGGGTGGGGTGGGCAAAGCAAGAAAGTGAAATAGCTGAAAAACTAGTTCAGAGAAGGTAGTAGAAATGGAAGACAGCAATATCCAGGGAGAGCTCAGTAAAAGTACTGGAGTTGGGGGGAATGGCTCAAAAGTGTTGAAGGCAGCTGAGAAGGAATCAAATGATCAGAGACAACAAAGAATTAACGTTTGTGAAGAGCAGACAGCATAATGTCAAAAGCAGAAGAGCTCTACAAAAGGCTTTTCAGATCTTTCAGCGCCCTCCTATTTTAGAGCTGCTGTTGCCACCAGCTCTATAGCTTCCTTTTCCAGGTGCTGGTTGTTTATTCCAGTGTTAATATTGCTTCTGCAGCTTTATCTTAAAATCCTGGCTTGATCTCCTGTTTGAGATGTCACTCTTCACAAATTTAATAAACATTATCATCCATTCTAAACACATAGGAGAAAGCTTGTTTACCCTTCATTTCCTGGAACAAGAAATTCTGAAATGTTAGTTGTTCTGTGCAATTTTGCCTGTTTTACTGTGTTCACTTGGGACTGGCATCATAGAGATTTCACATTCAGCTGGTCTACATTTCTCTAAATGGGTTAATAACATTTTAACATAATTTACAGTTTCAACTTCAGTAGATTTTTTTTTTTCCATTGCTTTCCTGCTGCTTAAGTAATTGGGTTCAGTGAGTGAAGAACCTTCCTTCCACTGTTCCTTTGCGAACAATAGTGAACATACTAGTGAACAACGAAGTATACTTTGTGTCAGCGGCTTTGGGAATCACATCACAGGAAGTGAATTACAGTTGGTTGTGATTCACATAGCTTTATTTTGTATGGTAACTGAAGAGGGAAATGTTATTTTTTTTTTAATTCCTCTTGGAAATAAAGTACCTTGAATTCAGTCTGCACTCAGTCTGTTTTGGCTGCAGTTAGTTATTCAAGGTTTTGGGGCTGTACTTTCATTCTGAGCTTGTCTGTTGTTGCAGTAGTACAGTTATTGCTGAAGAGAGGGGGAGAAACTCTTTCATATCACTGGTGTTCTGCCTATTAAAAAAGCAGAAGTAAATCAGTAGTTTATTAGGGATTGACTAATTCATTTCTACCTTGTTTAAAATCTACTGCGCTCATCTTCTCACCATATCCTTGGCAGAGAGTATGAAAAAAGGAATGGAACAGGTGAAAAATTCCTCTAAGTGTAGCTGAAAAAAAAAGATCGTGGAGTAGGGAAATGAAAACTATGATACATAGAGATGTAAGTAGGCAAAATAGCACAAAATAGAACTGACTCAAAATTATGTGCAACCTTCTAGTTGGTATAAAGTGATGGATGCTCAGGAACATCATCTGGGATTCTGTGCTGTAGGATATGTTTGTGGGGTCTTCATGCCCCAAACTAAATACCATATACTTGTGTATGCCAGTCAGGTTTGTAATGGCGTGGATGATATTTTACTGTTCCTTTCTGTGTTGTGGATTCTCCAATCCTTTCATTTTTTGATTAATATTTTTAGTTCTGTGTGGTTATATTGAATCATGTGATGGGGGACCTTCGTGAAGGAAAGGCATATTGTGCCAGCAACTGTTAGCTGTTGTTCAAAGATGTGAATGTCCCTTTATGTTTTCACCCTTAAGTAGTGTAGTTTTCTGCAATAATACATACATTTTGCACTGTGAAATATGGAAAGGAACACTCTCTGAACAAGGTAAACAGTCACCTCTAGAATTTAATAATCGGGGTTGATTATGTTTAATTTTTAATTATTTGTTAATAAATCTTCACCGGGTTTACTGTGCCAATATTTGGAGTAAACCAGGGTAGTATAAAAGAAATAATTTTTTGAAAATATACTACAGGTAAGAGCAGATAAAACAATGTTTGTCATTATTCATATGAAATGATGAGTTACGTAGAAGAGAGAAATTCTCATTGGAGGGTAGGAATCATTCTTCCAATTACTTTGGTAGGGAATTGAAATTCAACATTTACAAGAACTTAAAATTATGTTGAAAAACTGAAGATAAAATCCCATCATTTACAGATTTAAGGTTCATTATTTGCTATTGTATAACTTATTTAGATTGTTTTATAATGTAAATAATAACTGTTTGGGGGATTTAAAATATTTTTTGTATTTTTGGCTTACTCTTTGAGGCACTTGCTTTTGTTCTTGGCAATGGTTTTCAGTTTTATGAGGAAAAACAAGAAACTAAGTAAAAATTTAATCATGGAGTATTAGGTAAATGAGGGAAAAATAAGAAAAAAGAATTGCAATTCTGTCCATAGTTTTCTGAGGCCTTTAGTAGGTGTCAGGAGTCTGGTTAAACATTTCCATTGTGTTATTCTCAGAAAAGGAGAGTTTTAATAGTGTTCTGGTTAAACAACTTGAAATACTTTGAACAGGAACAGATTTGTTCACAAGATTTGTTGGAGAAGGACTCTGAGCCCATTTGGAACAGACAGTAACAGTGTCTTAGCCATGTGAAAATTAAGCCCTGCAGATACCAGTTCTTCCAGTGCTACAAATTCTGTGTGTCTAATAGGAGTGAAAACCTATAAGGTAAAGGCTGATGAAGGGGAGAAAGGGCACTCTTCCAGCCTCTGCCCCAAATCATGTCAGCTATCATATGCTTCACTTAGTGGAAGATTAAAGTAGTAGAGCCATGCGCTCACCCTGGACTCTTTTGATGTAACTCCATGGTACAGAAATGAAAATATTCTTATATGTTCTTGCAGACTCCTTTTTTTTGTGTCCTGTGAGAGTCTTAAATTAAGCTTCTCTTTCAGGTGGTGCTCAAATGCCCTACTAACCTCTGCAGGCTTTACATTTTGATTAGAGGATGAATGGGATAGTCTTTCCCTTTTTTCCAGATCTTTCTCATGTCATTTTTGTTCATGTTTTCATGCATGGGGGCATAATTCATAACTTTGATATTTAAAGTATTACTGTCTAAATCTCATATGCTCATATGAATACAGCAGGTCACGTTTCTCAGAATTATTACTTAAGGTCCAAAAAATATAGGCAGCTGTCAATGATACTCAGATCACTTAGCTCATGTTTCAAGGTTATCTCAGTAACTGCAGGAGGCAAACACTTGTACAAAAATCTGCTAAGACAGATGGGGTCCCAGGATCAACTGAAATGGTTGTTACTGCCTGTGCCATACACCGAAATGAAAATCTTGAAAATAAAAAAGAAACAGGAAAGGCTGCCAGACAGGTCACACATGGAGTGCTCTCACCCCAGCTTTCTTTTGAAGATCTGTCCAATGTAGTTTATAAAACTTATATAAACAAGCAAGTTTATTCTCATAAGTATGTGATACATATTTGAAAGGACTTATATTTTGAAATAAGTATTTTAGCCCTGGTTTATCAAAGGTCTTTCTCTACACCTGTTTTTCTTCCTTTTCCTTTTCAACTCCTACCTTTGAACCTGTTGGCCAATTTTAACTGTTTTATAAGGGGTTGGAGATCTCAGAAGAAATAGGTTTTTTTCCTTTTTTTTTTTTAAATTTATTTTATTTTGTGAGGTGGGAGATAGACCATGTGAGTGCCTCCACTGAAAGCAAGAATGGAAAGTTGCTTTATTTGACATGAGGGAATCTATATGAAATGAGGTATGGGAAATCAGCCTGTATTACATCACTGCTCACAGGCTTATTTCTAGTACCTTCCATTTGCTGTTATAAGAGTATCTGTTGAACTTCTGGGGCAGCAGAAGTTCATGACTTTTCATGTAATATTTGCATTCATTTAATTAACTTATTTTGCAGTCAACCCTGTGACTCTGAATTTCAGTGGTCAAACAGTTAATAGTATGTACACTTAGGCACTCTAATTTATTGTTTGGCTATGTAATGGAAAGAACTAGAGATGCATGCTCAGATTCTTAATATTAAATTTAATGGCTCTGATATAGAATTTCTATTAGAAATTAGATTAGGAAACAAGTTTTGGATGCTCCTGTTTTTAAAGTTTGAAGTAGAAATTGTTATGACAAATCTATCAATCTCTGAAATAAGTCTTAATAAGGCAAAATAAACCTGGAGAGAGACCTGTTTGGATCTTCTCTCTAGGCATGGAAACTGTATGAAAACATATCAGAGTGTTTTTCTTTTATCAGACACTTTAGCAGCAGAGTTAAAACAGCTCAGTCTGCCATAGCTTCTGTTCTGCTAGCAGCCCTGTGTGCCAACTGGCCGATGTAACCATCTGTAGGGGTTTTGTGAAGTTTTTTAAGCATTTATCATTTTGATCTGGGTGTAAATGATCCAAATCCTTGTAAATGTTTAATATGTGTGTGTTTAAGATGCCATGTGCGTTATTAAGGCAAGATATTTTTATAAAATTCTTGTAAAGTAGGAAATAATTCATTTAAGATTTTGCCAAAGAAAGCAATTCTTGGTTGCAAATAGCATAACACTTACATGGCTGTTTTCAATGATTTATTTAGCTTTCAGGATATTATCCATCTAAAGAAAATGGGAAATTAAGTTTTTTGTTTAATTTATTGGAACCATCTTGAAAATCAGAAACCAAAGATTCTGGCAAACCCTTGAGTGGCTTGAGTATTGAGTTGTGTATAATTGCTGAAGATCTGATGCACACCTGGGCATGTTTTGGACAGTGTTTGCAGCTCCTCAGAGTGCTAAAATCATAAAGAGGGTGTGAAATAGAACTCGTCACTGCTGGGGACGCATCTGGAATCATCCATTCACTTGAAATATTCTAAAAGGTGTCTGTTCTAAATAAGTTTCTCTAAAGAGTAATTATTCTAAAGAGAGAGTCCCATATTTTTTTACGTCAGTAGGGAAAAATTCATAAACCTGGGATAAATAGAAGCAAAGTGTGCAAGAACCTACCCAGACAGTGGCATATTTATCCTACATAGCTGAGCTGAATGTGAGGCAGAGGGTATTTAAAACTACAGAATCATGTTGCAAGTAGGATGCTTTACACAGAATACAAATAAGTGAACTTTGGTTGGTGAGCAAGTAGAAAAATAATATGTACCTGTTTGGATCAAATACATTTAAATTTGCCATTTGTCTCATTGAAATGTTTTTCATTCAAAATTGTTTTGACCAAAAAAAAAAATCCAATTCTTGTAAACATGAAAATAGAGTTATAAGCTTCTTTTAAGCAAAACTTTTGTCCTTAAAGTTTTTGTGCAAGACATTTGATTTGATTTGTTCCCAGGGTTTTCTTGAGGGACCTGAACTGCCCTTCACATAGCCCATGGAGGAGCACTGCGAAGCTGGTGAGTGAAGGAGGACAAGTAGGTAACCTGTGTGCTAAATTCTGCTTATATCCAGATTGCCTGGGGTTCTGGGCACACCATTTAATAATTCTGTCTTGTTTTTTCTGTTAAAAAACAAAAGACAACTAAATTCAGAATGAAGTAAATAAATGTAGTTAATATATTGGGATATTCTTTTGACTATATTTTTATTTGGACAATATAATGTATTCCAGGCAAAATATTACTTTAGAAGGAAGTTAAGATTGCAAATTGAAGGTTCTAAAACTAAGGGCTGCCATATTGAAGCATCATTGCCCTGAAAACTGGATCAGGCATAACTGGACTGGGGAATGTGGCTAGCTGTGTGAATGCTTTGCTGTGAATGGGAATACATTAGCTGGTGCTGGTGAGTGAGGTTACATTCGCATTTCCTTTCTGATAAACCTACGACTAGGCATTTAGTGTATATTACTTCAACAGCTTGACTTTAATTAGAATGTATTTTGTCCTCCATTCAGGAAGGGAAGAATGATTTAGGAGAATATATATATATATTCTCCATATATATATATCAGCACTGCTGGCACTTCAGGCAGATACTTGTCCCTGTGAAGCGCAGGTGTAAGTCTGTACTGATCTATGAATAGTGTAAAGTGATGTTCTTGCCAGCTAGTTTGTGGATGAATGATTTGTTGTGAATATTTGAGGTTTATAATGGTAATTTGTGTTTGTGTTAGGGAAATAAAAATATTGTCAAACTATCCCAAATGATTTAATTAAAATGAAGAAATGAAACAATAATCAAGATCCTTTTTTCACCTCAAATCAATGCAAACTTGCAGAATATACTCACAGCAGCAGAATCCTGATTTCCATCACTGAACAGAGGCTTGGCCTGCGAGTGCAGAACAGATTTCTCAGCTCTGATTTGACTTTTGGATAACCTAAAGGCTCATTCAGGATTTCATTTCTATCAGGAAAATAAATAGTTCTAAACATGTGCTATCGTATAATAATTTTAGTCACTTAGTCAAAACAGGTGAATAAACGAGAAGAAAAAAGTTACACATTTCTGAAAACACTTGCATAGAATGAATGCCTGGAAGAACAGATATTTTTGAATCTAGGGAAATTTTTATAAAATTACAGATATGAAAAAGTTATCACTTCCTTGCACCAAAGTTATTCAACTCGGGTGGAAAAATGTTCTAGTCATAAGACTGTTTTTGATGGTATTCAATAGTAAACCAGTCTTTTGGGTAGGAATCTGCTCAGATCTGCCTTGTATTTCCTAATGTTTGCTCTTTGTGTAGGGCTCTGCTTTCTATAGTCACATTTGCTTATATGATCACTCTTCCACAGTTAGTGTAGACAGAGCTTTTCTAAACGACCCTGTAGGCAAAGTGGGATGCATGCAATTGCTTCAACTTCTGCACCTGCACAGCATATATATATGTGTATATATATGTATATATATGCTGTGCTGATCCTCACACTGATGATATGAAGGGCTAATATGCCTTCCATTCCCCAGTGCTCTTACCCAAGCAAACAAAAAGCTTCCTGCTGTGGTTTATTGGTGGAACAAAATTAAGGTTTTATGGTTAGGTAAGTATCTTCCTCATTGTCCACTCTCAGCTCATGAGTTTTCCATTGCATTTTGTGCCTTTGGGATCTTCTTGTCATATTTACAAGCTTTCTGCACAGTTGTGAGATTGAAAATGCTAATGCAAAATAAAAGGCAGATATGTTGGCAAAAATACTGTATTTTTGAGGGGAAAAAAACAGACATTTTTTTAAGTGATAACATTCTTTCCTCTCCTGTTAAATGCTAGACACATTCTATAGGCTGCTGCCTGAAGGATAGAGGTGCAGCACATAAAACCTCTGCAGGGGACAGAAGCTGAAAATTTAGAATATTTGGCATTTGTTTTACTGGACAGAAATATGTGCAGTGTGCTTTTATTCGGTGACCTATGGCTTTGGGCTGACTTGGGCATTCCTGTGGCGTGTGTGTAGCCACCACAAGCAGCCAGCTGAGCATGGCTGGAGAGGAAGGGCTCCAGCTGGGCGGTCTTTGTACGCTGAGGGTCTTACAGCCCAGATCCTGTCCTCTTTGCATGCTGTAACGGGGGTGCAAATGCAGCCAAGTAAATAATAATGCAATCCTTAAACCCTCCATGTAGGGTTAGAACTGCTGGTCTGTGCATAAATTAGAGACTGAGATACAAAAAAAATAAAATTTAACATGATAATCCATGGTTGGAATCTAGAGTGAAAGTCATTTATTGCACTAATAGTTTTTAATTTGTCTAAGCAGTATTGTTGAAACACTTTCCATTTGGCAAAAAAAACCTCAAAAACTGGCACAATGGTGTAATTATTGATGCATACAAACTAATTATCTGTGCAGTTTTGATCCAAGGACACTACTGAAGTGGTTGTTGCCAAAATATTTGTTAAAGTCAGTATTGATGCAATTCTGCTAGAGTGTTTTCGTTTTCAGTGCTGTGTTTCCCTGCACGCATGCATTCACAAAACACGATACAGCATTTATGTCCAACAAACCCACAAAAACTTTTGCTCCTGTGCACTCTGATTAAGTGTTTAGCTGGGATTCAAAGGAATCTAATGAAATTAGCATTCAGAGTTTGTGTCTAAGGGATGGCACAGTGCCTGATTTTTTTTTGACAGCTATTTATGTGAGGGAAGTTTTTGGGTTTCTTTTATCCAAATCTTCCTTAGGACTTATTCTGTAACTATTCTGTGCCTGCAATTTGGTCTGCAGTGCTGAGAGCAGCACTACAATGTGAGAAGGAGAGAGGGGTGGAACAAAAAGCAGACGTATTGGGCAATAATGTCTACTGGATTAATATTCTTCTGATCTAAACTAAGGCAATCTAATATTCTAACCAGACTTTGAGGCAGGTAACGTTAAGTTGGAAAAAGAAGTTCTTATTTCAGAATAAAAATATGTGGTAAAGGGAGAGATATGAAAGAACAAGTTTATTGAATTTCCAGGTGTTGCTCTTTAAAATAAGGAGCTTCTCAAAAAAGTGTAGGACACAAGTTCAAGGCAGAACATTTTACTTTCCAATTCGTGTGCTAGAACTTAGATTTTCATCTTTGATTTCTGTCTCAAAACTAAAAAAAAAAAAAAAAAGTATATTTACAGCACCACCTTTGTGCCTCCTTCAGGTGAGGAGTCAGGCTGGCCTCTGGGTGGCATTGCTGTCTCCAGGCTATGGTGCAGCTGCAGCTGCTTTTCTTGCCTGTCCTTTTTCTTTCAGTCTTAACACAGTAATGCCACAATCCTTAATGAAACTTGGGAGTCTTATGCTATCTTTCATAAATGGAGAGAGATGTTTGAATTTAAACAAGGCTTGGCTATGAAACCATATAGCTTTGTACTACCATTTTATTTAACAATACTGCTTCTTTGGGTAGCAGACAAGTAAACTAGAAAGGCAGTGCTGTATCGCACAGCAAATGCTTCAAGTAGGATGACGGGCAGTATGGTCCACACAAGCCTGTCAAGTCTTGACTAGGCACCTCACCCCTATTCTTCTGTTTCCAGGGGAATGTCTTTCTTAGTATTATAGTTAGATGATACATTTCTATGGCTTCCAGCCCTCTGTACAGGAGTCACGCTTTTTTTTGCTGGTGAGCTTGAACAGGCTTAAATAAGGGTTACCCAAGTTTACAGTCAAGTGCTGTGTGACTTTGGAGAAGGTGAAGCGTACCTTGGCAGGGCCTGACAGCGAGGCCTGCCTGAGCTGCACCAGCTGCTGTGAGGTAAACGATTGGCAGCAGTGATGACCTGGCTCAGGCAGTGGTTGCTTGTGCGTAAGTTACACTGGATGCACAAAAAGATGCCTTTCTCTTTTTCCTCCTCCGCTAATCCTTCTACCACCAGTAAACGATTCTTCCTTTTAGGGTGACATATTACTAATAAGTATACAAAAGTATGTTGTTTAATCTAAGAACTGGGCAGTAGTGTTTGACTCACTGTGCACTTACTATGTGGTGGTTAATGAAATTTACATATTAAACATCAAAAAGTCATTTTTGCCAGTAGCGAATGGAATTAATCTTAATCATTTTTGGAATGCACTTTCAATGCAGTGACCTAGCTTTATTGCTGTGATAATGCCATTACCAACAAGATCTGAGTTCTGGAAGTTGGTAAGATCTATAAAACATTATCACTTTCACCTTTGAACTTTATTATTAGTAGGAAATATGTTATTAGAAAACCTTATTTTATTCTGGAAATGTTTTCTGTATGGTCCTGTGGGTGGTGCTTGGAGCATCTGTTACAGGGTGCTGTATACTTTATTGTTCCCAAGTGCTGTAGTACTAGTGAAACTCCTGTTTGTGGTATGCTGCAAATGTCTTGTATTAAACTCATGCTACATCATGCTTCCCAAAATGGTCACATACAACAAGGGATGAAACGGCTGTGATAAGTTTGTGAGTACATAAAAGGGCTTACTGACATGGCTGGCTCAACTATTGCTGTCTTTTTCTGAAGCTAATATCGATCTTTTAGAAAGAAATCAGGAGTGTTCAGTTGCCAAGGATATTCCATGCTTTCCACCTGTCTGTGCTTATCAGTGGGCACAGATCCTGATCTCAGTGTCTGTTTCCTTGTGGATTTGTGCATTTTGGTCAGAAGCTATCCTGCTTGCCTAATCTGAATACCATTTAATTCCCCCTCAAGGCCCATCAGGTGTTATGAGCCCATAGTACTCATTCTAACACTGATAATTAACTGCCTGAAACTTGACATACCCTTGAATTGTGAAACAGATTTTATAACATTTGTAAACAACAGTTAGCAGGAAAAAAGGTAAAATTGTATGTGTCATTCTGTTTTCTACCATACATGCTTTGCAGTTCAAAGTGAATATATTTAAATGCACTCCCCTGCAGCTACTGTTTATGGTCGCCTTCAAAGAATGATGAAAGCCTTTAAATAATGTAGAATATTACATGACTTATTTTTCAAAACACACGCACGGAATGTTTTAGAGTGAAATGTCTGTGTTTCAGATTAGATGGATTGCAGACAGCTGCTGTGTTTACTGAATGTTACAGATGGAAGGGAAAATAAATGTAGGGAGAAGACTAAGAAAATGAAGGATTCTTAAGAGTTCCTTATGTCTGAACAGCAGTAACTTAAAGGCGAATCAGAATATCTCAGACATCATCTTGATAGCTAAGAAAATCTCACTCTCTCTCCCTCTTAAAAAAAAAAAAAAAAAAAGGTAAAACCAAATACAGGGTCTGGTTTCTTATATGTGTATTTGCAGGAAATTTTCTGGGAGGGGGATGTGCTGATTCTCATATTCCCTTCCCAACTGCTACTTGAGCTGGGTGTTACCTATTACCAGCATTTCTTCTCTACACTGTTTTATCAAGGAAGCCTTTAGGTGTTAATGTAATGAAGTTATTACAGAGTTTAAGAAGCGGGTAGACAATTCTCCGTTAGATTATATGTTTAACTTTTTTTAGCCAGGAATTGTTTCCCTTGATACATTTGTAATGCACTAACTGCTGCTTATGTGCTATGCATCTTGACGAGGTAGGTGCAAGGTAAGCAGTGAGAGGACTGACCCAACTTCACGCTAATGGCTGTCCAGCCACATATCCCGCCTTTTTTTGGATGGGTTTTGCATTTTTAACTAAGCTTTAGGCTGTCAAAATTATATTGCTTACACTATGACAGACTGATTAAATTTTGCATAAAGTGCGTCTATACAGACCACAAGCATTACTGCCTTGTAAAAGCGTGGTAGAAGATGCAAACAAAAATTTAATTATATGTATTTATGGGATAATTATGAGAAATTTTTATTTAACCTCACCTCAGCTAGTGGATGAGTTATGCCCTGAGCATAAAGCTATACACTTCACAACTTTTCAAGCTGAAATTCCTTTGTGAGTTTTGTAAACTCACTGTTTCTACACTTTTTTTGCTACCTTGTTACAAATGATTTCTTCTACTGATTAAAACAGAATGGGACCTATCAGTTCTAGAAACTGTGCTACATCTCTAAAAAGTAGAACACAGGATTTATTGCCCAAGAGGAACAGGGCCAAGGGAGCCCTGTTTCTGCCTTCCCATCCAAAAAATGTTTAAAAGACTTCTAGGAAATGCTAGATAGATTTGAATGACGAACAAAATTGTGATGTCTCCCAGAGCCACCTTATGGACAGCTCTAAGTATAGGAGTCTGCTCAGGGCTTGCTGCTTTTATGTCCCCTGGATGCCTGTTATACTGGGGCTTGGAGGACAATGTATTTATGTAGTTTTATGGTGTGTGTGCTGGAAGAAGCATGGGTTTTAGGAGGCCATGTTCTCCTAACAAAATTGAGGCTGGGATGAGGATTTCAGTGGATGATCTTTTTTTTTGGTCTAGGAGGTTCCTGAGGTTTAATATTTAGGGGCTTTTCTTCCTCAGAAATAAGTACTTTCTGGCTTTGCTACAACTGCTATAGCACATCTTATGCTGAGTTTTTATCTTCCTTCTTTTTTTTAAAAAAAAAGCACCTGCAGATGAACTGCTTCTATGTTTATTTCCATAAAATTGGCAGATGGGTTAAATAGGATACTGTCTCTCTTGTGGTACTTACCAGATTAAATTGATAAAAACATGAAATTTTAACCTATAACAAAACAATGCTATACCACAAACATAAGGTGATTTATTTCTATATGGTGTCACAGTTAAGGAATATTACAGAGACAAAATAATCCTTAATACTATAAGAATGATAATCTGCAATAACCTGCTGCAGTAGCAATAACGTTACTTCAGGTGCAGGGAAAGGAAAACTTTCTTCTCTGGAAAAAAGCAGTGCTGTGGAAGTTTTGAGGTCTCCAAGACAAATGATGTTATCTGTGTTAGAAATAACAAATATCACAAAAACATTCCATAAACATAAAGGTTTTATTATTATTATTATTTTATTTGTACCATCTGTGTGAGCTCTTTGTGGTTGCTGGCTTTGTACCCTCTGATGGCTTCTGACCTTCAATGTTTCTCTGCTGCTTTCTCCTTTAAAGTGTGTTCTTGGTTGCTCTTTGTTTTCCATATTATGGTTGTTCTTTGAGTTCAGAGCCTTGTTCAAAGGCTTGTTTTAAATGGAATTTGAAGATGTCTCTAGCTGTATTTATATCTAATTACTTTCACAATCTCCGATATAAAGCAAGCTTCTATTACAAATGGGTCAGTGCCATCTGATGTCAGCCTCCTTCTTTACAGAAATTTAGTTCCTACTTGGCAAAAATCAGATGGATGACAGACACTAGGTAATGCCCTGGATTGCAGTTGTACAATCCAGGTTGAAATCAAATAGGTGCAAGGAGTGAATTATTCTGTGACCCTTATAAACGGCCCTACTAGTTTAGGACAAGTCTTGTTTGACAAGGTGGTGTAAGAAAGCTTGCATCACAGCTGTCTGTACATTTACTATACTTGTTGAGCTGTAGACGGAGCGTTTAGATCTTCAGGACTTATCAATCCATGCACGTATTTTCCAGCATAAGTTTTTAATTCTTTTTAATAAAAAGCTGTTATTCAAAACCTGTGACCAGCTAGTATTCTCTGGATTCAGAATTTCAATTGGGCAGATAACACTTTCCGGTTGCAAAAGTGAAATTACATAAATATAAGTTATTCCATCACTATATATTATTTATGATGCCTTTATAAATGTGGTGTTTTGCAGAAGCAGAGTAAAAGAAATGAATCTTTAATATTTGTATCATAGTGAGAGTTAATGAGAGGAAAAGAAATGCAGCTTCTTGCAATAGGAAGCAATGTTGCTAAAATTTCATTCCCCTAATTGCGGAGAAAGAAGTCTTCTGATGAATATAAAGGAAATATCCATTTATCACAACATACATATTAAAGTAGCTGGAAACAACCTTCCTCTGTAATATTCTTGTAAAAATTGGGTTAGGGTTTGGAAATGTTCTTCTCAGCAGGGTAAAATAGCCTATGTGCAACTCTATTCTGCGATGGTTTGGTTGTTTCCTTATTCCCTAAGGTCAGTAGTTGTGAAGAAAAAAAATAAAATATTGAAGCCTTGGGTTTTAATAGGGCTGATAGGTGAAATGAAGGTGAGGGAATGTTTTTGGTTTTTTTTTTTCCAACTATGAATTATTTTGTTTCTCTTCCTTGAAGACTGATATTTGAAACCAAAGCCCCCTGGTTGTTTATTATGTGAAACTGTTTTTCCTGAGCGTATTTATGTAACTTTTGCAACCATATTAGTTAATGTGAGCTAGCTGTATAGCTGTGGTTTAACAGCCTGGTTCTCTATCAGTGTGTCTGCACCTCTCAGGTTTGCCTCTGAATATCCCTTCAGCCCCTCGGGATGCCCTGCGTCCTAGGCTTCCCCTGGGCTGCAGTGATCCATCACTGTCATTACCCTGCCTAGCTATTCTGGGTGGAGTGTCCAAACTACAGTTAAAGCTTTGAACTGCTGTTTGGACATATCCCAAGTCTAAACTTGGCCATTGGACAAAAAATATGTTCATGTACTTAGGATATTAGAATTTAATGTTGGCATATATTCTCTTCCATGGCCTTGGATAAAATTTGTTTTCCCTCTTAGCTTCAGTTACGGCTTTCTAGACTGAGGATGAGTATTACGCTACTTTGAGAAGTGTTCTGCAAAAACATACATGAAAGATATTAAAATGGTTGGAAACACTAATAATGAGATCCTTCACATATTCCCTCTTGGGCTACAGGTTTTACGTTACCATAAGACAAGGAGATAAGCCATCATGCCTTGTCCAAGAAATATCAAAAAAGATTTAACAAAACTTACCCAGGGAAAAGGCATTAGTTCATTGGCTCCTCCAGTACAGTCACCTTTAAAAATAATTCTAATTTTTTAAAGAAGTGATTCCAAAAGCAGTATTGTTTATTATGGTATTTATATTATTATAGACAGTTGTTATATTCAGGTCTTGATGGTCTGTGTAAATAAAGTCAAGATTATCCATGTTTATGCATTTTGGTTTTTAGATATTTTCTATTAATTAAGCAAATGATATGAAGGCAGTGTGCACTATTCTGAAGCTGCATGTCTCTGCTCAACTGTTTCTTTTTGGAAAAAAGCAAATATTGAAAGACATTTTTTCTGTTATACAGTATGTAGTAGCCACAATTGAAGAAGTGTAATTTGTCATTTTCAACTGTTCTACTGGCATACATAAGTAGTGGGGAAAACAGATCTCTGGGAGTGAAAAAACTGAGTCATACAAAATAGATTTGTGTTTAATATCAATGAAATGTCTTTCTTCCAAAGCAGAAGTTTCAGCCAACAAAACTTGAATACAAGAAGTCTATTTCATTTTATAATAGCTATTGATTTGTGTAGTTCAAGTATGATAAAGCTTTAAGCTGAACAATTATGCTATATTTCATGTTGTTGCAAGTCTGAGTTATTTTATAGATAACTATGGCAACAGTACAAAAGGCTTTTATTTATTAACATAATTATTCCAGTCCTCTACTTCAACTGCTCTTTGCATATGTGTGTCTTAGATACATGACGCTTTATGGTTAAAAAGTGTATTTCTTTGGCAATGCATGGAGTCTACAGTAGGGCAGCTGAAATGTTCATGTGCTGTAAGATGATTATTTTGGAGCTGGGTGATAAAGGAGCGGTACGAGGAAATATGTTCTGGATTGAAAGGTGTGGAAATCAGCAGGGCAAAATCGATGCTAACAAAATAATCAGAGGATATAATATTTTCATCTCAAATGGCACAAGTTTGTAGAATTGCTTCCTTTATTGGCTTCTGAAAGTTTTTGCATGTTTTTCATTAGATGATAAAAAAATGGTAGTAGCTATTGCTGTATAGCTGTGTCCTTCCTTCTGTTGAAAGAAGCTTTTGGTGGTTGTTCTTGGAATAACCAGCTAGGTGTTTAGATTTTCATAGTGGAATGGGAAAAAATTATTCTGTGTTCTTCATTATCAGGCCCATGACAATTTTTCTTTAAGTCCTTTTTTTCCAAAAATATGAGAAAGTTTGAGGTAGTTCTTCTGTGGGCAACTTCTTGACTGAATCAGGCTATTCTTGTTCTTTCCTATTTTAGTGAGTAGATCTTGTATGCTGCCTATTTGAAAACAGTTATTTTCAGGAAAAAAAAACACCGTGATTTAAGTAGGAAATGTGTATGTGTTTATACGAGGCTTTATTTTGTAAAAAGATGAAGAACCTTATGAAAAATACATGACAAAAAAACCCCAAACCCAAACCTGTCCTAAATACTTATTCAGTGTGTCTGTGTTGTCTTCTCGGATTTCAATTACACTACCCAAGGGATGCCTATGAGATTTTTTTTACGTAGTCAGAAAGTCTTCCTTTATTCAGTTCTCTCTGTCAAATAGTAATAGAAATGAACTCTCTTGAACACAAATGGGTATTATGAATAAACATACCTGTGCTTAGTTGAAATAAATGTTTGATGTATCTATAAATGTATCAGGAAAACATAGACTATATCATGAAAATGTGGTACCTGAGACTGAAAAGTGCAGTATTTTTATGGTAACAAATTGCCATCAAAGCATAATATTAATCTGAGGTCATTGAGCCTAAAGATCTGTCTTAGTTGAGCAGTTTATCTGGGATTTTTCCCAGACTTTGAACCTCCTCGAGAGGAGGTGGTGTATTGTGTGCACACCCACACACCCTCTTTTTCCTTTACTGAGAAGTTCCTGAATTAAACCCAGGCAAAGTGGACCCTGGAGGAGATACTCTTAATCTGTTTAACAGCTCATTCTTATCTTTTCCCGCTATCTTTATGTCCAGGATGAGATCTTTTTATGTAGTGGTTCTTAAACTGAAGAACAGAATTCCCGGAGGGACTCTGTTGCTGGAGACTTGCAGAGTGGGAGACCAGCTAGGAGGAGGTAATTGAGGAGAGCAGTAGCACTGGGAGAAGTGTCAACAAGTGCAGGAAGCAGGAGAGCCTGCGGGAAGCCACCGTGTTACTTCCTACTGGGACTTCTGGGCTGGAGGATAATGTAAGAAAAAGATGGGATATAGCTTCTGGTGATCATGGGCTCTCTCTGCTGCTCCTCTTTATACAATCAATCAGTCTGAAGCCTTGTCTTTGGCACTTAATCCTCTTCTGACACTAATGCCTCCTTCATGTAGGATAAAGTGTGGAAGCAGGAAAAGAAAAGGCAATGTTTCTCTGTACTCATCAGCATGCCCGTGAAAGACAGATTCTTCTAGGCTTGATGCAGTTGTCCAGAAAGCAACTCCAGAAATTGCCAGCATACAAACCCCTGAAACTTGTCTGCAATGTCTTGCAGAAGCAGTGGGAAGGCATTCCGATGTGTGTTTAACTTTGCTGTTGGAGTAATCATCCCATTGTTAGGCTAAACTAGATCCCAGAATGGTCAGTAAAGAACAGTTTGATACTCTGCTAATGTTTTATATGCTGAATGAGGCATACTGTCAAAAAGTGTTTCATGCCTCATCTGCCACTAAGTGTGCTACCAAGTGCTTTTAAAGGATTCTCTCCCTCATTCTTCCAACAGAATGACCTTGACAATTGATTTCATTATCTAGGCAAGTTAGTACTGTGCCTTGCTCTGGATTAACTGCAACCCTGGAACTGATAATGTATTGTTAATTTGAAATAGTGTTTTAACCTTGTAGTTGCTGCGGCCAGTCAAATGAGAAACAGGAAACCAGCAGAAATCACGAGTGGGAAATGTAGGAATTCTTTTGTTCATTAACATTTTAAAACTACATTGAAATGCATAGCGATGACTGTAAAGATATATTAATTTGATTTCATGTAAGCATGAGGTTCTTAGCAAGTGTAAGCCAGTGTATTGCATAAAAGACATTTGAAGTCAGTGGACTGGGCTCTGAAAACTGTATTTTAAGGGATTTTATCAAATCAGAAGAAAAAAGAGACTACAAAAATTCATATGGTTCTATATATTTTTCTGTTGACAGTATCTGCAAGAAATTTATATTAAAACATCATTTTAACTTCTATGTAACTCTTTAACACATCATATGATCTTTGGAAATTCAAAGTTGATATTGATCTTCATCCATTTAGTGAAGCTTGAGTACTGAGTTATTCTTTGTTCATTGGAACCAGGTTGTTTTCAGCATTGCCTTTCTCTGTAAGTGTTCAGTTCCATTCATACCAAAGTTCTGTTATCTTTCTTCCGGGGTTTCTGGTGCCCCATCACACTTGACATCAAAATAACAAGGTAAGCAGACAGTGCTGTAATTTGACATCATTGTATGAAATATCTTAATATGAATAACTGAACAGTTAGACATAGATTTTCTTGAAATCTGGTCTTGTTATAATCTTGGATTCCATCACTAATTAATTGCTCTATTAGTGGTATGTTGTGGGGATTTTGAGAAGTTCTCACCACAGTCCTATATCGGATCCCAAAGAAAGATCTTGGATGCTAAGCAGGATCTGGCATAGGCTTTTATAAAATATTGCCTAAGAGGTTTGAGGCCAACATAACCTGTTCAGGGTTAAACTCTTTAGATCCAGGAAAACTTAGATTTAGGTATGTTGTATGTTAGGGTTTCACAAAGGGTTTCACAAAAACAAATGGATAAAAGATCAAATTAGAAATTCTCTAACACAGAGACTCCTAGGCAGAGTTTTATATGTCCTAGCATCTATTTTCCTACAGTGTTGACCATCATCTAATGGGGCAGAAGGTAAGGTAACTATGAAAATAAGGTCATCCTGTTAGGAAAGGACTGGCCACTGCTGATCTAAGCTACACTACCATAAACCTACCACAGATCAATTAAGAAGGGTGTTGACAGCTGTTTTTTAATCACTAATGTCTCAGTTACTGCAACTGGAGGAGGAATAACTGAATAGCAAGGGAAAGAGGATGACAATTGCTTGCCATGACCTTTTAGCATACTTTGCTCTTTCCTAATTTTTCAAGTTTCAGTTAGAGAGGTAAATGCTTATGTTTTTTTGCTTATGGTTTCTTGCCATTATATCACTGTGTAACAGAATTTCTTTTTAATGAAAATCATAAGGAATTTGAAAGGAAAGAATCATCTCAATCCTTATGTCAGAGCTTTCCTACACAGATTTTATTTTTGCCATCAGTATGCTTGCTGAAAACAGCTCCTTGGTCTTTCAAGTGCAAAGATAAGTTCATATTTGTATTTCTTTTGCAAAGGCCCTTCACTGGATATCTGTCCTGTAGGGAATACTGACTGTAATGAAAGAAAGATCTTTGTATCTTTCTTGGCCATAGCTCAAGAAGTTACTCGTATGTATAAGATGATGTAAGCCAAAATATATTCATTGTACACCTCAAGCATGTGTTAAAACTATTATTTGAGCAGAGTTCTTCATCCTGAGCAAATCTATGCTGAAATGGATGTGACGGATTTTTGACAGACATTTGAAGATGTGCAAAGTTCATTCGTTTGAGAATTCAGTTGGTTCTTTATAAAATAAAATTTGATTATATATCAGAGGGTGAGGGAAATATTTCATTACAAAAGTGCTTCCAGGCTTCAGGCTGAATGGACAAGTATCATCCTTTAAACATTTTTATAGATCACATGTAGCCACATGAGTCTGATGCATTAGCACATTTTTCTGTCTAGTATGGTTCTGCATTCTTGCTACATGCTTCTGTCATGGACCTCTGGTTTATTGTCTGGTTTGAAAATTATTATTTTATTGTAATCTTATAAATCGACTTTTAAAATTTTGAACTATGAAGATTACTCATGAAAACCCTAGCACTATGGCGCTTGTCATTTTCTAATCTTGGTATGGTTTTATCTGTTCTTTAACAGATTCCTATTTTTGACCTCCATTGATCTCTAAGGGGAGTCCTTCTATTCAAAGCTTTGTTGGAATGTCTAAAAATAGCACTAAGATTCTTGCATTTACCTAATGAATTTCTGTGAAACACTTGAAAAGTAAACACTGTACAGCACATCATCTGTAAGCTTTCACTCTCGGTGCCTGCTAAACCTTTTTGAGTTTCATAATTGTTTCTTGCTTTTTACAGCAATTAATAATCTGACATATCAAGGAGAGAGAGTGGGAGGGAAGATGTCCAGTTTTTTGTGACTCCAGCAAAGGGACAGCATTCTTAGTTCTGCATCAAGTGTGAAATATTTTTAATAGTGATAATTAAACGGTGATCAGGTTGAAATAGGAGTACAGCTCCACAGTGTTACCAGGGTCATCCCTGTGTGCACCAGGCAGATATCTGCATTTCAGTAATGTGTGAACAAAGCCCTTTACTATGATGAAAAGGAAACATTGGTTTTTGTTTCAGAGAATTAGGGCAATGTAAAATAGATATGATGATTATATATGTAAATGGAAATGTCTTTTCATTATTTGACTTTTCCTAGTCTGTCTCCTGTTAACAATGCCTTCTGTAATGTTTTGTTATTAATATAAACCCAGATTTCTAAAATCTGAGTGTCATGCAAATGGTATCTAACATATCTTCAAAACAAGTATATGTTTTGAGGAGTGTTATTCCTTTTTTTTTTTTAATTGGAATCTAAATTTTGGAAGATATTATGACTTGCTGAAGTTGTAGTCTGTGGCAGATGAGGAAACAAAACCGAACTCTCATGAGTCTGATCAGAATTCCTGTTCAGTCACTGGGTGTTTAAAGATGTTCAGATATTGCTTATTTAGCAAATTGTCTGTCCCACTTTATAACCAAAGATAGGGTCTAGAAAATATCTCCTATAGTAAGTGATGAATCTTTCTAAAGTATAATCCTGAAAAGCAGAAAAGCAACTCTTAAGTCTATTGGTAGTTATGACAAAAGCTTTTCCAAAAGGGAATAAAGATTTCCCTTTCTTTGTGAAGAGTTTAAAAATGGAAGGTAGTTCCATGGTGTCACACATCTTGACGCAACATAATTTTACATGAATAGATTATAACACTTTAAAAAAGTTTACTTTCTTATATTATCTGAGCTGGAATTGTTAAGAAATTATATAGGGAGGCATATATCTGGTCCTGTCCATTGGAGTCAGTTGTATGCAACGTTTTGGGGTGTTTACTAAGTTTACTAAGCATATTTGGACAGTGGGTTACATAGAATTAGAGGAAGCCTGAAGCCACAGCTCACTTGTGGCTTTGCCATCAGCACAGCCTGCCCACAGGTGCGTTGTAGCTCTTCCCATTGCTTGACTGGAAAGGTACTTTCAGAAAATTGGTTTGCGGAGCTTAGTAACATTGGCATGTGATTCTGACTGTCATTTCATTTGATGCAAAAGAAATAAATACTGGAGAAGTACTATAAAAGAATTAAAAAACCCCCCAAAAAACCTACCCCAAAACCCCAAACAAACCAACCCCAGAGCAACTTGTATAGCTTTTACCTACTTAAGTAAGCATGAGAGAAATGTGAGGAGTTAAGCACTGAAACCAGGCTGCGTAGGTGGATGATAGAAATACTGCAGGTGTTCAGAATTTGAATGGACAAGTCCATGAGCAACCAGACCAAACTTTGATCGGAGGGTTAGGCTAGGTGATTTCCAGAGGTATCTTTCAACCAAAAAGGTACTATGATTCCATGAAAATGCTAATATTGCTGAAAAACTTCTATGCGGTTTGATTTTTTTTTTGAGTCCAGCAGTACCAAATAAAGAGACTACAGTCATACAAAGCTACTAGTAGTCAATCATCAGTACACAGAACTATTGTGTGAAATGAGAAGTGGAGCACTCACTGCCCTGAGCTGTGTGTACAATAACTGGGTTATAGACCAGCATATTGGTACTCTAAAGATTGGCTGCAATAAAGTGTCAATGCATTATCTGGTTGAGACCCACTTGAGCATCCTGCAAGAAGAAATACATTAAATACTCCTCATTAACTAGAATGCATATCATGATCCAATTCACTTTTTTCTTAGAGAGTTAGGATTGGAAATGGCTTGTTTTAGGAATTGCAGCAGCCATTTAATATAGGTAGAGGTTCATTAGTACTTTGCTAATTGGCATCAGTAAGTTTAAGGATCAAGAAAAGAGACAAGAAAGTAATGTATTTGAACTAGTTTCCTGACCTCTTTCCTGTTGCTAGATAACATTAAACTCTGAAAATGTTGGCACCAAACTGAATAGTATATAACCACTAGCTGTTAATTGCCAGTGGAGGAATGAGAGAGGTAGTGAACTTTGAATGTCTTCAATCTTACCCTTAAAAAAGTCAAATTCTCTTGCCAGGAAAGGCAATGTGATGAGTCTCAGTACTGCCATTACATAAAAGGAATTGATCAAAGGTTTTAAACAAGGTTTCTTAGGGATTTTTTGGACCATTGGCAACCACAGCTGACTAATACCTCTTCCTATCCAGCCTTGAAGGCTGGCTGTATTAATGAAGATATTTATTTTCAAAAGAAAAGCTGTCAAATGATTAAGCTAGTTAGTTTCTCTAGTGATGCTTGTGTTTACAATTTTCTAAATTTCTCAGATGGCCAGTAAATTGGAAAGAAAAATAGCACTGAAAGTCAATATGCTTCAAATGTGTTGTCCTTGGAGGTCGCTGAAAGCTTTTAGAGTTGGGCTGGCTGACCTGTTTGGCTGGGGAGGGCATGCAGTTCCTACCAGCGGCCCAGCACAGTCCTTGCCACACTAATGTGCCTTCTGTCTGCCCCCTTGTAAGGGATGGTCCTCCACCATCGTGCAGGATGTAGGCTGCTGGACAGTCATTCCTCTGTCTCTGCAGCACACTGTTAGCTCTCATCCTTTTTTCAGTGGATTCTTGGCTCGTCCTCTACCATCCAAAGAGGATTTTGTTTATTACATAGAATAACGTAGACTGGAATGAATCTCTGGAGGTCATCGAGTCCAGCCCCTGCTTAAAGAAAAGCAAGGTTAACTTTAAAATGAGATCCAGTTGCTCAGGGTCTTGCCCAGTCGAGGCTGAAAGTCTTAAAATGGTGGAGATTACACAACTCTTCTGAGCCTGATGGAGGCACATGGTGAAGATTGAGATCTTACACAGAGATGGGGGGTTACCATAAGCTGCCTCTGCCCAAAATCTCATCCCATCAACTGCTCGCTTCTGAAATACCTGGGAAAGAGAACTGCTGGAAAAGAGCTGTGGTAGACTCTAGTGGTTCCAAATGGGGAGGACTTGTGTACAGTGCTGCACAGTGTAGCTGCTGCAATTGACTGTGGGGGTCTTTGGGTAATCAAGATGAAAAAGGACTGAGCTACATTCAAATGGGACGGGGGGAGTAGCGAATATAAAGTTTAACAATCTAGTGACCTAGTGAAAGGCAACTTGGAATTCAGTGGCAAAATATCCCTCAAGGAAAGGGAGGCAGAACATACGTGGCCATAGAAAAAAACTTAAGGTAGTTTGAAAACAAATTGAGTTCATCCTCATTCAGTATGAAATTGCCTTAGTTCTTTTGAAATCATCAGTTCATAACAGAGAATATTCACCCACAAGTTTTTAACTGGTGTTGCTAGGCCACATGATTTTACAAGAAAAAACATTCCTATGAAAAATAATAGAAGAAAAGAAATACAGACTAGAACAGCAGTATTGGTTGATTTTGGTTGAATATTGTCTCTGCAAGTTGAAGATGTTTACCATGATGTTGCCTGTTGGAGGTGGTGACTCATTTCACTCTTGCTGCTGCTGCTGTATGAACAGCTTTCTAGACAGAAATAACTTTTTCGGTTGATGGATGGCTGAAAGATAACTCTCGGTTGATGCAAATCAGTGTAACACTACTGGTTATAGTAATACACACCATCTTTAAAGACATAGTAAGGCAAAGGACAGCCAATGGTGCTACCACAATTGATATGCTAAATGGAGGATAATGAGAAAGGAAGATTGTTGCCTCTTTTGTTCCTCCTCCTGCCACTCCATGGCTTCAATTTTCTCCAAACCTCTGGTATACTGTTTAGTTATAAAGTTTGCTTTGCTTTTACCCCAGTCTCACACAGAATCTGATAGTTGAACATGGAAGGAAAAGATAGTACTGTACAAAAATTAAATTGGATCCAAAGTAAATCAGGTATATATTTTAGAAACATAAGCAACTGAATCATGCATTGGAAGCAGGTGTCCTTGAAGGATGTTTATTCCTGTCATCCCATTTTAACGGATAATGTTGAAGGTATTTATTGTGACCTTAAATAGTGAGCATGCTTTCTTAACAAATAAAGCAATACAAAGGGCAGTAAGCATGTTAAATAAATGTAGTTTATTATTTAGCAGTTTTTAGTTTCAGAAGCTCCTGCAGTTGCATATTCATGTCCTCTCATGTGCAACTATGCAAATGAGATGATAATACTTGATTAGAGTTGTCAAGTTTCCATTCTCACATGGGTGGGTTTTTTTTTTGTTTCATTGGGCTGTTTGAGTTTTTTGCTCTTTTTTTGGGGGGGGGAGGGTTGGATTTTTTCTTTTTTTGTTTTAGAATATCTAGAGCTTTCTTCTCAAAAGGATTCTTCTGCTTTTGTCTTGATAACAGTGAATAAAGGAAGAATATTTATTCATAATCAGACAATAACTTTCTGATTTTGGTGTGTTTCTTGGTTCATGTATACATTTTTACTACTGCCAAACTGGTTGCAGGGATGTTTAATAAACTGAATATCTAAAGTTTCTGGGTAACCACTGGTATCTGTTCTCAGAATTGCAAAGAGAATTTGCAGTTGTAAGAGAAGGGACATGTCATGTTTGGCTCTTGGAACCAATTAAAACAATGTAAGAGATAAAAGTATACTTATTTAAGTAGAGGTGTATTCATCTAAGATGTTAAAAAGTATGTGTGCAAACATTATACCATCCTCAGTAGCACATATGACTATGGTTTTGTCAGCTGAGAACCTTGCCAGATTTTGAAACTGAGAAATGTGCTTTGAGTACTTGGGAAAATGCCTTCTGTAACGAGTCTCACAGCAGGACTAACTGAAACAGTTGGAGCCAAATAACACAGAAAAAATTTGTAACACCTTTCATTTGTAAGGACCTTCAGAAACAACATCTATTTCATGGTGTAAGGTAACTGCATAAAGTGTATAAATTACCCATTTTGTAGACAGAGAAACAGAAACAAGGCAGATTTAAATAACACTATTTATGTACTTAGCTGTTTTGATCCCAGGCCCTTGAACGTGAAGGTCTGTGTGTCTGCATGCTTTAGCAGAGGTTCTTTGGAAATTAAAGTGCTATACAAGGTTATGCCACAATATAAATACCTTAGTTGGATTAAATTAGAAAGAAAATACTTTTTTCTAAGATTTCATGCAATATTAAACATCAGTGTGAAGAAAAGCAGCACTGTCACATGTAAAAGGAGCTGAGGAAGAAGCAGCATTTTAGAGGAGGGGAGCTACATTTATTCTGCCTTCTGTGGCTGGGACTGCAGATCAGGCAAAGCAGTGAAAAGAATCAGACATAGCCTGTGGTAAGTGGAGGAATTAGTGAGGCAAATATTTGTGGAGAAATACAACAGAAAAATTGAAGGAAACAAATCTGCACACGTGTAAATCATGCACAGCTAATACAGCTACTATAAAGTTCAGAAGCACTGGTGTAGCAGTGCTGTGGAGAAGGATGGTGCAATTAGCTTTTCTGACTTCAGTGGTGTCCGTGCCTGTGTGAGGCAGTGACAGCCACGTGAGGTGGAGCTGAATCACTGGAACAGAATTCAGGAAATCTCTTGGAAAGTTGCACTGAAATACGTACCATGAAGCTAATCAATGATGTTGTTGGTCTTCACTGACTGCTCTAAAATACTGACACTCAGAAAGGCTGGACTGTGAATTTCTGTCTCCATTGCATGCCTTTCCAGATGAGGCAGCTCAGCTCAGAACAATTTAGATCTCGAAGATGCAAAGTAAGCTGCTTTTTGCAGACTCTCCTGGGTTGATCCTCGTCATGTTACCCAGCAAGCTATCTGTAAATAGCAACACAAAACAACTCTTCTGTTATAAGGCAACTTGTAAAAATCATCATAGTCCCATTAAGCATCTGAAAAGGTATGATAGTCTACCTTAGCTGATGCTCTGACTCCCTATAGTTTACATCACAGGTTATTTTGCAGTGGGCAGAATTTGATAAGCACTGGGAAATGTCAGCAGTTAGGAACTAGCAAACTGTTAGCCTGTCCTTTCTGGAAAATCAATAGCATGGAAATACTTTGTACAAAAGCTTGTCTTGCAACCTCAAACCTTACTTAGTTTAGTGAGCTCAGCAGGTTAGGCGTATATAGGGCGTGTCAGTTAAGTTTGTATGTATCTAGTTGTAGTAACTGTTTTAAAGAACTTGGATCTATGAACTGGACTTGAATTCACTGGGATAGGGTACTGGTTTTAGGGGGATATTGGAGCTTTTTTCTTCTTCCTGCCCTTAACTTGCTGAAAATTTTAGTGCTGCCTGGCAGATGTGCACATTTCAGCCCAAGTGAGACATTAACCCGATGCTGTCCTGTGCCTTCCTCAGTAGTGTAACAACGTCCTGTCACTCTGTTATCCCAGAACTGCAGCCAACAGTTACTGAGATAATACCCATCAGCAGATTTAATGGCCCATCTGACAGTGACCGATGTTGAACACTGGTCCTGTAAGCCCCGAATGCTTTCTTGTTTGGCTCATGGCTCCCATTAACTTCCAGGTGGTTATCTCCTCCCTGGCATGCCAGGGACACGTGAACCTCCTGAACCTTGTTCTGAATCTGTAGTTTGAACAGAGCATAAATGGTTCTCAGGCAGGGCCATGGGGAGAAGGTTTATCAAACAGCACTGAGCACCATCTATACTTATATGTAGAAATGCATTAGGGTTTAAAATAACAGTAAATTAGCCAAGTGCTCCAACGTAAAAGGTTTACTGCTATTCTCTTGTGAGAAATCGAATTAGGATGTCTTAGTTGGTAAAATGGTAGATGCTCATGTACAGTGTGTTTTCAGCCTTCTTAGTCATAGGATTTCTTCCTTTTTCTGCAGTTTATCATGGAAAGCTAATTTTCCTCTATTTGTCTTACAAGTATAACAGTTACCCATCTTGATATTTGCACTGTCTCGTCCCTGTAGTATGAGATTTTCATGACTTTCCTGTCAGGTTTACTGCAATATCTTTTGTGATGGGTGAATTGGCTTCACGTGCACTGTTTCCAAGCAACCCAGCTCCTCTGAGGCTGGGTTTCCCTGTATCTGCAAGGAGTGGGTGTTCCGAGAGACATAGGTATCACTTAGTTTGCCTCTGTCTAGGCTGTGCTGATGAGACAGAAACTTGGCCACCATGTGAAGATGATCTCTTTTTGTACCAATGCATGATATTGCAGAAGATAAATGGACCTTCTAGAGCCAAGTGGAACATTTTGAGTACTCATTTTAAAGGGGTATAGGTGCATGTATGGATGAGATGTTAGAAACTCTGACAATAGAAAGAAAAGCCACAAGAAAGAGCTAGCTGTACAGGTAGAACTGAAGCTCTTAGTTGTGATTTTGTATTCACGAAGAAGTATGTAAAATAAGTGACTGACTAAATAACAAATTGGAAAAGATATAATAAGCGAAAAAAAAGGCAGATAATTTTGAATTAATATGATGTCTTGGCTTGGCATCATCTCAGTGGTATTCTTGATCAAGAGCAAGAAATTAAAGTTGAGAAGCTTGAGGGTGTCTTTCAGTGGCCTTGATGATTTCACAAAATGCCAAATAATGTTGGAAGAATGAGGCTGACAAGTTTTGTGCATTAATTTTGAAATGTTTGGGTAAAGAGAACCTGAAATGTCTGTGACTCTTATTAACATAAGGCAATGCCTGTGTACTTGCATCTGAAGGCAGCATTAGTCTCATAGTGTGGTGAAATGATGCACTATTTGGAAACTGTACATTGCAGGATGGAGTTAAAAATTAGGTGTCTGTCTGAACACTATGATTCCTAGTTGTCAGCTTAGGCAAGCTGTGTGTCTCATTCAGTGTGCTGAAGACTTCTTTGGAACAGAATTCTGTAATAGAAAAAAATTATTATGAGAGCTGTCAAGTCTTGCTGATTCAGTCTATGACGGGCAGCATGCAAATGGAAAGCAAGATGAGAAATCCTTATAATTCTACTATTTCCTCCAATCGAGCCACATAACTGATTTCTGAGCTGCTCCAAGTCACACTTTGTCCTTTAAAATCAGGCATGAAAGAGGGAGAGTGCTGGGGAAAATCAGAGGGTCGAATAGAAGGCAGTGGAAATTGAGCTGGGAAGAGGCCAGAAAGTTTTCAGGCTTCAACACAAATTTTTTCCAGAGAAAACAGCAAAAGTAAAAAGAGGCCTCCAGATGGGTGGTTGACATCAAAATGTATTTTATTGCTTTATGAGTGCAATACAGAACCAACAAAGTATTTATGTTTTGAAAGCATTGGCAAAAAAAAAAAAAAAAATTGGCATCAAATGTGTTAGAGCCATACTGAAAAAATGAGTAAATGGGGACAAACGGAATATTACTGTATTTATTTGTAGAATTAAAATTGAAGTAGTCTTTACACTGGCATTTCCCTGATGTCCTTTTACCTGTTGCCCAAATGCAAATCAGGGATTGCTTGGAAGTTGTGCTTAGAAGACTTCTGGAGTCAAATAGTTGGTGTAAGTGGCAGAAAAGCCCAGGACTTTAAACTGCTATGTGACCTTCTCTCTAAGAGTCTTCAGGTATTTTATACGTTGAATTGACCCCCAAAGCATTCCTGATATGTGAATAATATCTCTTTGCCAATGAAGAATGGATCTAAATGAGAATGTTTTCATAGTATGAATATCCATAAATGAGGTATAAATCTGAATGTATTCAGATTCAGTATGATGTTTGGAGGAGCAGAGGTAAAACTGAATAAACCTCAGCCTTTGACTCCAGACCTAGACGGAAATGTGAAACAATAGCTGTCTAACAGGGAACACTTTCCAAGTAGGAACATACAACCAGTGCCTCTTAAATATATGATTATTCCCTGCCATTCACAAAACATTCTGGAAGCAGAACAATGTAGTGTCACTGAGTTTTGTTTTTTTTGGATTTTTTTGTTTTTGGGTTTTGTTTTTTTTTTTTTTTTCAGTCAAATACCCCCTGGGTGACCATCGAAGTGTAATTATCCATCCAGGTTTTCTGAGTGAACAGGCTTATGAACAGAGTTCTTCATAAAAACTTGATAAAATATACTTGATAAGTTATTCTTTTATCTAGAGCCTATGGTGAATGCAGTTGTGACAAACTGACATTTTTGACTGCAGAACAAATATAAACCTGTCTAGTTAGTGTTGGTCTAATAGTCTTAAATTTCACTTAGTCACGAAAGTTTTTTTAGCCCTGTCTTTGCAATGCAAAAACCAAAATCAACTGATCCTGTTGTCTTTGTTTTAAAATAAGTAAACATACTTTGTTGTTGGTTACAAGATGAATTCCTTAGAAAGACAACTGAAATGAAAGCAGCCCAAAATATATTGATTTTGCCTTTTAATTAAAAAATAATTTAAAAAAGGAAGTTGCTGATAATTTTGAATTATCTGATGGTGTCGTCTAGAAGTGACACAGATCCTGATAAAACCTTAAACCCCCTCCAAACCTCTGTAAAATTATTTCAGAACCATACTAAACTCAATGCAAAGTCTTGATGAATGTGCCTGGGGCCCTAGGTACTGCTGTTGCTTGTCATGTGGCATACAGAACAAATTACCGCCTCTGACCAGCAGTAAGAAAGAAAGCAATCTCTGCAGATGATGAGAAGTAATGGATTTCTTTGTCAGGATTTTGAAGCACCACAAATGGTCCACTAAACATCTGATCATCTCTAACTGAGCATGGAATTGTGCAGGAAACCCCAAACTTATAGTTTATAAACTGTATATGAAACTCCTTATGGCATTTTGCAGAAAGCTGGCTCATTTATCCATTCTGGCAGCTGTCATACCAACCTGCATTTGGTGTGGGTTGCTTGTTCATTTTGAAATTAGTATTTTATATTTGAGAGGTTGCTTGACATTAGCATAACAAAAAGTAACTCACTTCAATTTTTCTGTAAAATATAACTTGTGCTTAGCTAAAATGTACTTTCTGAGGAACCTTGTGACTTCTTGTGAGTGTATGAAATGTGCTGGATGGCTGATGGAAAGCTGTAGTACTCAGAATTTGTGAGGAGTTGGACTGGAACACAAAATATTTCACTCTGATGGGGTTTTAAGTTGTGTTTTCCACTGATTTACCATTATAGTATACTATATAGAAATATAGTAACTTCCTTAAGCAGAAGAAAAGAGATATCACAAAAGATGCAACAATAATATTACAGTAAATTGCTTTCTTCATTTAAAAGAACCCAAACCCATGCCAAGACGTTGCCATTTCAAATAGAATATAGTTATATTCCTGCCCTGTTTTCCTGTTCATCATTTTTGTCTGAAACACCCAGATGGAATAACAGTTGTACATAGGTTTATAAGTAGAAATCTGTCCCTGCATCACTCCAAACAATTCTTATCACTTAGCTCATCAAAAATGTAATTCATCTGCCTATAAAAGAGGTGCCTGATGTAGTTCTCCTTGAAGTGCGTGGTCTAAAAGCAGTATCATGAAGGGTGAGTCAAACCAGACAAATCTTTGTGTGTGTCTGATACTGATATATCCCTCTCTAGGCATTCGTTTCTGTGCTGTGCGAAGACTACTGTGAGTCAAGAAAGGTGATTATTCTTTTTCACTCAGCAGTTCTTTCATACTATGCTTATAAAGCATGTGAGAGGATAGTGTCCCAACCCCTCTGTGGGGTTAATCGTTAGGACTATTCTGTGGAGCGTCATGACAAGGTTAAAATATTTTAACTACTATCAAAAGTCTAATCATTTAGTTTAGAAACTAATAATTGTGAAATAGAGATAGAAAAAATATGTTTGAAAAGCAGATATTTTTTCACATTAGACATCTACATCGACCTACATTCTTCTGACAAATACATAAGCACAAAAAAAGATTGATTAGATGTTTTTCTGAGTCCAAGTCTAGCAGCATAATTCTGTGCTAACTCTGTAAGTGCTGCTGCAAGACAGCCTCAGAAAAGACGTGAAATCTTGGAATATGTTACGGAATCATGGTAGTTATGTTTACTGTGTAAATTCCAGTTAATTTGACATTATGCCCTTCTTGATAGTTGACTGGCAATAAAACTTACCCCTCATAATTACTTCTGACAGTTGTGTTAGCTAACTGATACAGTGACCTTTTGAAACACTTGGTCAAAAAAGTCCCGTTAAGACTATTAGAGACAACCTTTGCAATTCAAAACCAAAACCCCAGAAATGTAAGACTTGTTATTGAAATGCCTAAGCCTTGTCTCACTTTGGTTTTACAGTTTTTTAACCTCCTATGATGTACAAAACCACTGTGTTCTGGTGAAAGAGTATTCTTTCGCCAGAAATCTAATGTGGAAAGATGGGGTTGCAAAATTGCAATCCAAATGTGGAAGAAATACTAACTGAAAGTGGTCGATTAGCAATTTCTACTTTTAATTTGTCAGAGTTTTAAAACTGCCTTAAATCTACTCAAGCTTACCTGGTTTCTTTTTCATACTTGCTCAGAACTATTAATATTAAATACTCTTAGCATCAATGGGAATTTAGATACCAAGCAGAACATACATCTTGCTGGACTCTGTATCCAAATTTTTAACCAGTATCTAATAGATTTTATTTCTATTTATTTTTTATGAATCTTTTTATTATTAATAGTGTTCTCAAAAGAAGCTAATGAACTGTAATAGATTTGCATAGTTATGAAGCCTGATAATTTATTCATGGAGATGGCACACAGAATGAAGAATTGGCGTTAATTCTGGTAGAAGTTAGCTGAGAATACACACTGCTTCTCACTGTGTTTTGGGGCTTTTCACAGCGGTGTTCAATGAAAGAAAAATAGAGGAAAATTCCACTTAAAAGTGTCCTGTTCGAAATATTTTGCAAAGCAGTTCTGAAATAATTCTGGCATTGAAATTATCTGGATATTTGATTTAAAAATTGTTGAAATAAAAGAAATAGTATATCCTGCCCACAGGTGTATTCTGGGTGCAGATGAGTAGGGCAGAAATAGTTTTTTCACTATTGGCATTAATCAAACACTTTTTCATCCCATTCAGAACAAACCTGTATGTCTATAGCTCTGCGAGTATATGAAGGCAAATGAATCACGCATCATACAGTCGGCAATATTTTACCTGAAACTGTACTAGCCTTTCTGTTCTTGCAGCAGTTAATAAGTGAGACTGAATCTTATATAGGGCATCAGGACACACTGCCATTTCAGGGGCCCTCAGTAAGCATGTGGATTTAGTGGGACTGAACTGAAAAATAATATTTTGCTCTTTTTTTCCAATTTCCTTCTAAACATTGCATAAACTTAAATCCTTACATCCTTCCCTGGGAGGAATGGTACATATTATTAGAGGAAGGCAAACAGTTTATAGTAGTCAGTGCTCTTAGCTGATGCAGCCCTCGCTGCTGAGTACAAATTGTCCATTGCTCACTGTTCGGACAACTTTGATCACGACTTGAAATTCAAAACTGTTATTTTCTAAAGAAGAGAGATTAGGCAGTGGATTCTCTGAAACTGTGTGCTCTAACAAATGCATGAAATATTTACAGTCCAGGGGTTTGATACTTGATATGTATAATCTGTGGTGAGAACTCATGTTTTGGGAGGACATTCTTTCCCTGTCAGGTAATTTCACTTTGAGTTGATGCTCAGTGAGTCACGTTTAGTGGTTGGAATGAATCTGAGCTATGGCCTGAAATTTGCTTTGTGTGAACATTTACATCTGACCTTTTTGCTTATACAACTTTTAAAGCAGCACCGAGAAAAGGGGGAGGTTTGGTAAAAGACCTATTGCATTTCAGATTTACAGTGGTGCAGCACTGGGATTTGCTCAGCAATAAATGACTGGGCAAACTGAAATAGAGATGCTAGATGTGCTGCAAAAACATAATGATGAAAAGTGTGGTGCATAGGGAACTTGATGACACCTAGAAATGTGCAGGAGAAAGCAATATAATTTTGTCATTTTCATTCTTTATTAGAGAAAATAAAGCTGTAAATTTAAGCTCTGAAACTGAACTAGATTACTTCAGAGGTGTTCAAACTATGAATTATTTTTTAAGTTGCACAAGAAAAAACGGGGTGGCAGTGACAATAGTATTAGCTTTAGTTTTGTGGTGATTCTTGGTACTAACACGTCCTAAAATACTACTGACAGTGTTTCTTGTTTTGTTTTTTTGGGTTTTTTGGGGTTTTTTTTGTGTGTGGGTTTGTTTTTTTGGTTTTTTTTTTTGATATAAAGTATGTAGTTCCAGGTAGTAATTAATATTCTGTAATCTTTGGAAAAGAAATCTGGATTTAATTTTTAACATGACATGTTATAGATGACAACTGGAGACTATGTTAATTCTCATTCTAATCTGTCCCCACATACTTGGGCAAGTTACATTTACTCCTAAAGTCAAGTCTTGCAAATACAAGTGATATAAGCTATAGCTATAGCTTTGCCTGAAAGTCAGATGAAACAGTACATTCTCCTTAATTTTTTTTTAATAGCATCAAGGTCTACCTGAAAAAAATTCTTTCAGTTTCAAAAGAAAATAATGTTGTGACCTATTTCTCCTTCCCCTTTGATTGTCAGCATTTGTGGATATCCAGGTAGGCACTGCATAGGCTTTCATAACTAAAATAGCTCCAGAAGCAGAAACAGCCTGCAGAGACTAAAGCAGAGCTGTGAATATTTGTGTGTTTTCTTCTTCATTTCACAGGTGCTGTGAATCTTTCCTCTCAGAGTTATGCCGGTTATAGTCTGAGGCTGTTCAAGGGCCTTGAACTTGCCAGGTTTAAATTGTTTTGTTTAATAATACTGTGCCACACAGGTTCATTTTTCTTGCTGCATAAAAAGATTAAGATGATCGAAGTGAAGTCAAATCATAAGGCCTTGCGAGCTGTCACGCTGAATTGGCTGTATTTGCACTGCTCTAACACAGGAGGTGCGCGTCCTTCTGAAAACTGAATTGGAGATAAACATGTTCCTGGTAACTGTCACTTTACACTTTGGCTAACAGAGACACGAATCTTGCTTTGACAATATACTGCAAGCACTCATGTGTTTCTATGTTATTTTTATTGTACCAGGGCAGGGAGACTTAAATATTTCTTATTGCATTATTAATTATGTCTTAATTCATAGCATGGATGCTGTCATTTGATGTAGACACAGATAGCTTCCTTCCACAGATAACAAATCAGAGACTGGTGGAGTGTAGGAGAAGTGATGTCTGTGTGTGTTTCTCCTTGATAGTTTACACAATTTGTATTATGAAGAAAAAAGTACTTGCAGTGAAAGTGTTTGGGGTTTTGTTTTTTTTTTTTTTTCTGAAACCATCCAAAGTCAGATATCCAATAGCTAAGAGGATCCAACCTCCAGTAAAACAAAAACCTCAACCTTTTGCAAATATGCTGTATAGAAGAACCATAATATCATCCTTTGCTTCCAAGTACCAGCACTGCTGGGTGATCCTGGTTGCACCAGTAACAGTGATGTGTATTCTCATTGACAAGAGTCCAAACATGTCCATCCAGGGATCCTGATATTTCGTTATCCAACTATAGAAAATATTCCTCAGCACCAGAAGATAACTAGAAACATGCTGTCAGAAGTAAGTAGCTGATATCAGGTGTGATTTCTAAAAGTAACTATGGATTTTTGCATCTGTCTCCTATATGTTACTTCATAAATCAGTTCATTTTCTAAAATTCCTGTTAAAAAACTGTGGTCACTGGTTCATTTAAATCTGATTTTTTTTAAAATCCTAGTTCTTTTTTACCTATACAGGAAACATTGAGAAAAGGAAAGTAGCTGGATATGTTGAGTTTTGAAAGCTATAGCAAGAGTTCATACAGGAAGGAACTTTATATTAGAGGCAGGAGCTCTACACTGACATTAGAAGACAGTTTAAATTTGTGAAGGCTTAGATAATTTTCCTTTTTATAAAGAACACTTCATTATCAATATTAATGGAGAGGATTATCTTTGAGTTCGGGCCACATGGTAAAAGGTTACTGGTTCCAAACGCGTCAAGAACAGTCCATGGAGTATCAGTTCACTCTTTACAGGGTGAAACGGGTCCAACATACTTCAAAAGTGGGATGCGAGAGGAAGCTGGCCCAGGCCTGAAACATGAAGACATACCAGTCTGAGCCTGAAACAGTAAATTTCAGGATATTTACCTTTCCACATTTTTAAAGAATTCTGCCTATCTTCCTTTGGACTGATTTTCATTTCTTTTCTCTGTGGCCAACTAGTGAATTTACTCATCCCTTCTATTCCAGTTGCTGCTCTTTTCCTGAAGTGTTCTTGAAGAACAAATTAACAAAGAGATTCAAAACAATTCTCCAAATTAGATTCTACCTACACTTGTAGGCAAGCAGCAGTCATGTAGTCCATCATGACGCTGACTTTTGTTTGTAGATTAACTCTCAAACCAACTGTCAAACCAACCATCTGCTCAGTCTAAGCTTTCTTCCTGATTCATCCAGGGGGAAGTAATTTAGCAGCAGAAAAACCTTACATAAAGAAAATTAGGAAGGCTTTCAGAAGACCTGAAGCTGCTATGCTTTTAATTAAATTTCCTTTATGTTTTCACAGGTTTTGGGAAATTTGATGTTTGAGGTTTAGGAAAACAAGCATTTGAAATAAACTCCAGAAAGTTGAAAAAACATCCCAGATACAGTCAGACTTTCTGAGGAATTTCTGTTATAAACTTGAGGAATAAAAGAATGAACTATCAAAAAAAAAAAAGCTCTTGGTTTGTGTGATGGTTCATTGAACCTGACTGCTAAGCATGACTATGTACAAATGCTGTCACTGTTCCTTGAACTGTTAGTACTTCCTCAATCACATTAATTAATCACATTAGTGCTTTAATGCCCTTTAATAACATCTTTTGACTTGCAGAAACTTCGTGTTATGGACTTTGTTGAAGTAGAAAATATTTTTACGATATTTTCTCTTTAGATACCATTTTAATCTTCTAAAGCTATTTAGAGTACATATCTTGTGATAACTCAATTTCCTGTTTTAATTGCACATCGTTACTTCCCAAGATGAAATGGGCATGATAGAAATACCAATTCTCCACTTCAGTATCCTGTCTGGAGAAGAAGGTGGCTTTGAGAGGTGTGGACGTTGGAAGAGCTCTAAGTGAACAAGAGAGGTGCATGGGACAGGTATAGCAAAATGTAGGCCTAGTTTTTCACCTTACCCATTCAAAAAAGAGTTGCTTAAGACTATCTTTGAAAATATTTTTGAGTTCTAGTATGGTGGGTTGATCCTGGCAGGATGCCAGGTGCCCACCAAAGCCACTCTATCACTCCTTTCCTCAGCTGGACAGGGAAGAGAAAATATAAGGAAAGGCTCTGTGGGTTGAAATAAGGACAAAGAGAGGTCATTCACCAATTACCATCACAGGCAAAACAGACTCGACTTGGGGAAATTAGTTTAATTCATTGCCAATCAAATCAGAGTAGGGTAATGAGAAATAACACCAAATCTTAAACCACCTTCCCACCACCACTCCCTTTTTTCTGGGTTCAACTTCACTCTCGATTTCTCTACCTCCTCCCCCCAAGCAGCACAGGGAGATGGGGAATGGGGGTTGTGGTCAGTTCATCACATGTTATCTCTACCGCTCCTTCCTCCTCAGGGGGAGGACTCCTTACACTCTTCCCCTGCTCCAGCGTGGGGTCCCTCCCACAGGAGACAGTCCTCCATGAACTTCTCCATCGTGAGTCCTTCCCACGGGCTGCAGTTCTTCACGAACTGCTCCAGTGTGGGTCCCTTCCATGGGGTGCAGCCCTTCAGGAACAGACTGCTCCAGCGTGGGTCCCCCACGGGGTCACAAGTCCTGCCAGCAAACCTGCTCCAGCATGGGCTCCTCTCTCCATAGATCCACAGCTCCTGCCAGGAGCCTGCTCCAGCACGGGCTTCCCATGGGGTCACAGCCTCCTTCGGGCACATCCACCTGCTCCAGCATGGGGTCCTCCACGGGCTGCAGGTGGATATCGGCTCCACCGTGGAACTCCATGGTCTGCAGGGGGACAGCCTGCCTCACCATGGTTTTCCCCATGGGCTGCAAGGGAATCTGCTCTGACACCTGAAGCACCTCCTCCCCCTTCTTCTTCACTGACCTTGGTGTCTGCAGAGTTGTTATTCTTGCATATTCTCCCTCCTCTCTCTGGCTGCAATTGTGCAGTTGTTTTTTTCCCTTTTCCCTCTTCTTAATATGTTATCCCAGAGGTGCTACCGCCATCACTCATGGGCTTGGCCATGGCCAGCAGTGGGCCTGCCTTGGAGCCAGCTGGCATTGGGTCTAGGGGACAGAGGGGAAACTTCTAGCAGGTTCTCACAGAAGCCGCCCCTGTAGTTCCCCCCTGCAACCAAAACCTTGCCATGCAAACACAGTACATCTAGAAAGGTGCTAGTTTGAAAATCCAGAAATAAGAGAGCTCTTTTGGGTGCAGTGAGAGTACTTGATTTATGCCTGCCCTCTGGCAATCATTTTTAAGACTATAAGGAAGTATCCAATAGACTATAATTTTGCTGACGCACAGGTGAAGACCAATACTGAAGTACTATCAAGCTCAAGTTAATCTTACAGAAGTTCTCAAGTATCAGTAACACATATCATGGATACAGTCAAGCTGCACTGAGGTTTTAGTGATGAAATGGGTCAATATGATATGCTGAGTTGTTTGCCCACTCTCCCCACTTAGTGCTGATTTTTTCTTCTTACTGAAAATAGTCGTAATAGGTCAAGACACCTATTGAATTTTGATGGTTATTTGAAATTTTTATAGTATTCTCAATAAGGAAAGTAATGAAATTAGTCACTAATACTTATTCTTTAATGAAGACAGTATTCTCACTTCTGTTTTCTTTGTGCAATTTTTCAGCACTGGTTTTCTGTGTTGCCCATTCTGACTGTTGTATTCAGTTCTTGCCTGTAGTGCCCTATATTTGCAGTGCAGGTTTCACTGTGGCAGGAATCTTTTTTTTTTTTTCTTCTTTCTTTTAGTATGCACACAATTATCAAACTGTGGTTCATGTTGTTGGCTTTTGTGTGCACTGCCTCAGTAGCAAAATTACTGAAAAGCAGAAAATGGAGGTGGTTCTTGGAAAAAAAAAAAGTGATATTTGGAAATGCTTGAAGAAGCCGAGCTCCTTCTGGGTGTCTCATTCACTAGAAAAATATGGTCTGCAGGATTGTTTAAATGTGCTACACTAAACTGTGTGTTTGGTCCTATATTGTATGCTGAATGAAGATCCACTGTCTATTAGAAGGCTCTTGGAAATCCCATCGTAAACAGAAAGCGTGTATTCCCTGAGCAAATAGGAGTAACCATGTCATCCCTGAGCTTATGTTTCTTCTCATTTTTGCTGTTCTAAAAATATTTATAAAGACTGTACAAACAAGGGGGTAAACAGATAAATCTAAGTGGATCAAGTCTTAACTGTGATCAGGTGCATATTGCAGTGTTTGGATAATATCCTCTGCTGAAGGAAATTAATTTTTATTGATATTTACACATGATCTCAGCATAGAAGCTTTTGCCATCACTTCAAATGCCTACTGTAAACTGGTGGTACACTAAAACAAAAGATATTTTGAAGAAAATATATATGATGAAAGCCCAGAGTAAACATTTAGTAAAATGAAATGATTTGCTATTTGACCTTGGAGTTCTAGAAGCTGGATGTGTGAGTTTGTCTGTAGGGGTTGCAGTAGCCAGCAGGTGCCCAACCAAGAGTCTCAGAATTTCAGTATGAACGTATGTTGGGCAAGTCCAGGCTCTAATGGCCTCGGAGGATAAGCCTTTTGCTATGGATTCCACTCCTTGGAGGAAAAATGAGATTTGGGTGAGACTCTTCTATCTTTAGGTGTAGGTATCGACATGTAAGCTAGGCATCTCGATTCCCTGTATAATTAATGGACAGGCTTCCTTTCATCTCATCCTAAGGCTGACATCTAAAACAACTTAGGTGAATACTAGGTTTCTGTTCATGGACTTCAAAAGGAATCAAGATGACTAGCTTACTTGAAGGTATCCAAGTGTATGGGAGAAGCTCATGCTAAGCATCTAAAAAAAAAAAGGAGTTCAAGAAGTTGAAATAAATTAACTCTTAAAGTTAGTGGCATAGTTTCTGGGAATGCAGGTCCATTTCTAAGCCGAATTAATCATGACACTAAATGCAACTGTGCTGTGGTTAGAAAGATGAAGGGAAGGGTACACGAGTCTGTGCTAATAAAAAAGCTGAGTGCCTTCAGTTCCCTTGGCTACATTTGTTTCTCTCTGTTCTGTGTTCTCAAGGTAAAAGATTAAGTAAACTGAGTATGAAGTGCTGGCTTCCATTGCCAAATCTCCTGCTTACCTCTAAGGAGATGATGTCAAGTTTGAAATGTCTTGGAAGGGAGCAAAATACACAGTACATCTGCTAGTGGTTCATGTTCTTAAAACACCTTCCAAGTAAAGTCTTATTTTAGATGATGAAGTTGTAGCTTAGGGCAATGTTTGCTTTGAAATCATCTCTGCAACAACTTGTTCCAGCAGTTATTGGAAGGAAGCAAAAAGTCCTCATAATTTTGGCATAAGCTATCAGAATAGGATATTTTCATTATAGATAGTTTGGATTATTTAAATTTATGCCTCCCCTGAATGAAACACATGATGCTATTAAATAACTTTACATTAAGTCAGTGGGCAGAAGTCCTACTGAATCAAGGTTCACTGCATTCATATCATTCCAGACAAGCAGGGAGGGCAGACTCATTGTGCATTCTGATCTGGAATTGCTTCACCTTATGGCTTGGGTAATGAGATATTGATTTTCACAGAGCAGATCATGGAAAATGAGAGACTCAGTTGCAATTATTAAAGTCATTTACAATTGAAAGTGGGGAAAGGTTTTCTTTCTGGGTAGCAGATAATATTCTTTAGCTAAGCCTTTCCTACAGTTGCCAGGATTTGATAGAAAGAGATATAAAACTGAAAATAAGAAGACTCTCTATCAAATATATATGCTTCTATTTTCATAAGTCAGGAATATTTGTGACAGTGGAACTTAAAAGATGTCCTCAAACTATTTTGCAAGAAAGATAAACTGAGTCTGTTAAAAATGTCTCAAAGTTACAGCCCTAAGTCACAGGGACTTTGCACAGAAATCTAGCAATGCTATCTGATTTCAGCTGCTCTTAGCAATCTTTTCAGCTGACCTACAACTGCTGAAAAAGCAGAAAACATAACCTTCAAGATGCTCTTTTCTTTTTACAAGCACAACATTACTCATTCCTAAACTCAGTTGTCTACTCTCACTAAAATCAAACTCTTCCTCCCTAGGCATGGGTCTCTGGCTTCCTTTCTTGGGATTTGATGGAGGAGGGCAGTGAGCATGCAAGAGAGCTATGAGACTGGCCGAGCTGGAGCAGTGCAGGATCCCACTGTATTGGGGCTGGTGGGGATGCAATTATCCTTCTTCACAGCAGCCAGTGCGGTGCTGTGCTTTGGATTTGTGATGCAAAGAGTGTTGCTAACATACCAATGGTTTAGCTATGGCTGAACAGTGCTTGCACAGTGTTGGGCCTTTCTGTTTCTCATTCTGCATCCCTGTCCCTGCCAGTTTAGTATGTTAGGGGGTGGCAAAAGGTTGGGAGGGAAAACACATGGGACAGCTGACCTGAATTGGCCAAAAGGATATTCAGTGCTATATAACATCATGCTCGGCAATATACATGGGAGGGCTTGGTCTTTCAAAGGTAGCCTTTGCTCAGAGACTGGCTGGGCATCAGTCTGCTGGTGGGAGGTGGTGAGGAATTGCCTTTGCATGACTTTTTTTTTGTTTTTGTTTTTCCTTCACTTATTAAACTATCTTTATCTCGATCCACAAGTTTTCTTGCTTTTGTTCTTCTGATTCTCTCTCCTATGCCACTGCAGGGGGAGTGAGCAAGCAACTGGGTGGGTGCTTAGCTGTTGGCTGGACTCAACTCGTTATAGTTAGCAACATTTTCACAGGGGCCCACGGAAGCACCACCTTTCTCCTTGGAAAGGTGGTGGCTTCCCCCTCTGCCCCATTGAAAACACAGCAGTAGGAGACTAGTCTCCTATTTTCTCTTTTCCTCCTTTTGCCTCTTTTTTGCCTCATCGCCCTGGCTTTTCCCTCCCAGTAGCCACTATTCCTTGCTCCACCATTGCGGTATTTGCTGGAGTCGTGCTTGCCCAGTTTTCTGCAGGTATTGTGGCAGAGGGCTCACAACAGGCTGCACCCAGGCAGTCATCACCACAAGTGGTTCTTTGAAGTTTGATCATATTCTGCTTGTTGAGAATTTGCATCAATTTCTACATGTGATTTCAGGTTAATACCCTAATAAAGTTAATTTATAAAATTTAGTTTTTCCAGTAAGAGAATGATTAGCAGTGTAATCTGTAGTCTTCTTGTGGGATATTATCCTCTCCAGCCCTATCTGGAGTAACTTTATTATAAGACTTTTAATACCTAGCTCAATTATTTTCTCAGGAAAAATGTTTGTGTGAATAACAGAGATAATGTCTTCAGTTGCTTTCTGGCTAGGAAAAAAAATAAACAAATGGGTCCTTCAGGAGAAGATATTGTGCTGCTTTTTACTGTTCCCTCAGGAATACTTATTAGAGGGTAAGAATGCTAATTAGGATTGTTAATGTGTTCTTTACAATTGAATGACTACATAAAGTAGGGAAATATTAGAGAATATTTTTTGTTTTACATATGGACTACTTTAGACTACCTTTTACCTCTGGAGAGGTAAAAAGTTATGTTTCTGTTTCTATTAGTAACTGCCCTGCTAGGTCCTCTCCTCTGGTTTTATTCTCTGTTTATAGCACACTTTTCTGTTTGAATGCTTATAAGTTGCCTTGCAACTTTCAGTATATCCAGACCAATAGAATGAATTAAAAATGTGACTATGAAAACATTGTATTGAAGGAAAGTAATGAAATGAAGATGGAAAATGCCATAATAAATTATATATTTTAATAAATGACTGTATACTGTAGAATTTCAATTACAGAAAAACATACTTTACACAAGTAATTACCAAAGAAATTACTGGAGAAGCACATCCATTCATTGAATTACAGGACATAAATTCCTTCTCTGATTGCATCTTCCGTTGTCAGGAGAGCAATCACAGGCAAACACCAAGCTGTAATAACACTATCTCTTTAGGATTAGAACTTACTGCTGGATGGCGTATGTGGAAAGACTAATAAAAGGTTGTCGCTTCATGTGCACAAAGAGAATGAGTGAAACTAGTTAAACGCAAAGCAAGAGCTTTGATCGTTGGCAGGTAACCTAGCTGTTTCTTGTCTTCTACGTGCCTTTCAGTAGGTATTTGGGTTCAATGGGTGTTTAAGACATTTGTGAAAGTGTTATGTATGCATACATTCAGCTTGCTTGTGTGCATTTTATGTACGCAATGTGATTATAATCTGTAAAAAGAGAGTGGAACATACCTGTAGTATGATAGGAAATACTATGTTTCCCTGTTGTGGAGTGTCTTTTACATGAGATTGAGATTTTGATGGCCGAAATGTTTGTCATAATTCAAATGGGTAAATGCGTGCTTTGTTACCGCAAGGACCTGGAGCATCGCTTCTCAGCCTCCCGACCATCCCTGGAGCTATCATCAGGGTCAGCACGATCTGATCAGATCTTACCCACCTATGTTGGGAAGTTTGAAGCAGAGACTGGTGTTGCTCTAAGATAGGACAAGATGAGCTCGACTGATCACAGTGGTGAATACAGCATGTCCCAAGGCATCTTCATGTTTTGGGGTTCAGGGTCCAGCTGACCTGAGGGGAAGAGGTTTCCTCTGGCAGTGGTTTTCAAAAGGGGAAACAAAATGGAAAGTGTCCTGAATGGAGGTGTGATGGAAGAAGTTTGCAGCAGGGACCTGCTTTTTTGCTTGCTATATGTTGGAAATAAGAAAAGCTGGGGGGGGGGGGGGGGGGGGGAAAGAATCTAACATAAACAGTGAAAATCAACAGATTACATGGGGAAAAACATGCAGTATATGCAACGTGATATTATATGCACAAAGTTAGGAAAAAGAAAAATACACCAAATGAATGAGATTACATTTCTATCTGTTTCCTAAACTGACGTGGACCCACATCCTGTTTCAGTTGGTTCATACCTGAGACCAGTCTATTAATTCTAGTGTGCTTGTTTACATCTTAGATGATAAATGTTATATTTGGTAAACTTTTTAAAAAAAACAAACCAAAACAACGTCACCCCTCCCTCCAAAAAAACCCCCAAACCTCCTGTCTTCTCAAGTCCATGTTTTGCAGGATATTTTCTTTTTACCCCAATGAATGACCTTTCCTTTTTTTGTGTAATTAGACATCTTTTTCTGCTCTGGTGTTTGTATGGATTGAGTTTAGAAGTATCGATATATTTTCAACTGCTATCAGAGCAAGGAAACTTGTCCATTTTTTTCCTCTATATTTTCTATTAATGCTATCTTTTTTTGTTTTTCTCCACTAGTAACACTGGGTTTTTTTATGCTTCCTTAGTCTATTCTCATTGTGCTGTGAGTTCAAGAATGTTCTTGTAGAACCTGGTTATATTTTCATCCTAATGTGAGTCAGTTCAGCACACATTCCTATTACAGCATTACTCTAGGTTGTTTTTTTTTTATTTAGTAAAAAACATCTGAGTTCTCTTTGAACTTTCTGTGCAAAAATAATCCATAAAGGTGTTTGGTAGACACTGCACAAAGAAAAATGTATCTATGGGAATACAGTTTATTTCTGTTATCTGGTATTGCTACAGGTTTTTGATCAACCCTTTGCAGAGAAAATGAGTTCTTTTGCTTAATTTCCCTTTTATTTTCTCTTGCTAATGATTTAAACATTTATCAGTTTCTCTTCCTGAAGTAATATGTATGGTAGGAGTACAAATATTACCTACAAGATATTCAGTCTGTTACTTTGGAACAACAGATAGAGGAACAAAGCTAGTTCTGTTACAGTCTGTTTCTTTCTCAAGCAATTTCAGAATTCACAAAATGTTTGAACATGAATGTTGCACAAATATTTGTGCTTCCTAAATCACAGTTACACAGGCATTTGTTTGATGTTATTATTTTCCATAAAAATGTCATGAGGTACTAATATAAAAATCCATTAATAGTAGATAACACAAGATGTTTAAACATCTTAAAGAGCCAGAAAAACTGTACTGGGATTAGTCCATAGAGCTTGCCTATAATTCTGGTTTAGAACACACTTTTAAGGAAGGGCACTGATCTATCATTATAGTATCTGTTTGTGTTTTATGCTCTGCACAAATTGTCTCTGAGACATGCTTAGATATGGAACACAGACCACGAAGTTGGCAAACACTTCAACAGCTTAGTATCGCTTTCAGAAATTTGCAAAACAATTGTTGATCCTGTATTTTGACCCAGAGAAGTTAATGCATTGTAAGCTATGTTATAAATTTACACCACTACAGTTATTTTGCACTAACTCTCTGTATGGACACACGTGGTTTTGCATGAATAGTTAATGCTAAGTAAATTGGGTATGAATTTGCAGCATGCTATTTTAAAGCAACTCGCATAGCAATGAAGTTGTTGTCAGATTGCCTTTCCTGGACTCAGCTATTCCAGAGGGGCTACCAAATCCAGCTGCTTCAAACTGCTGCTTCAGACAGCAAGGTCCACACCATTATATTAGATGGTTTAAATTGCTGTGCGACCCCACTTGGGTGTGTGCACTGCCAGGAGCTAATCTAGCTGCAGGTCAGCAGGGATGGGAGTGGCTGGTAGCTGTGATCAATGACTGTTTCTGTCAGCACTGCAAGACCTGACCCTTCATAGCCTTAAGTACTTATGAAAGTGAACTTTATTTCTAAAATATAAAGTCAAGACCAGTATAGTATGTTTCTAGGGAACACAGAATGTTTCTATCATGTCCTCTACATGTCTTTCTATCATATGTATTTTAGGGAACGTCTCTTTGGTGACATCATCTATACCCTCTTGTATGGCTATTTTGTACTTGCTTTACTTACTACCCCCAGAATTACTGAGTAATTCCAGCTGTCTTCCATTCTTAATGTCTAGTATTCAAAACACAGAACTGTCAGCCAGATTAATTAGCAGCACGGATCTCATGGTGTGTTACTGTCGTCCATTTGAATAAGCTGCTTTTAGCAGTTTGTGTAAGAAAAATAAAATGCCAGGAAGTTCTTGTGACAACAAGATAACAGTAATTAATTTCAAATTAATGGTGAGCCATTAGCAATACTAATACTGAATACTGATATACAAATGCATTATCAATGAACATAATTTACCACCAGTAAATCAAGACATTCAAGAAAGAAATTCCCTCATACCTGTTTTGACCAGAAACTTTTTTTAAAGTACCAGTCTAGCTGTGTCTGTCAAACTCATTTACATTGCATCCAGAAAGACTCATAAATGCTGCCTGTTTTGAACAAATGGGAAGAATTTGTAACTCCAGATTTGAGAAGTCTTTGGGAATGCTCTGCAGTCATTATGCTTATTAAAGTTCATATTAATGGGATAGAATAGATATTAATGATAGAGCAAAGTCAAATTTACTTAGCATAAAATTTGAGTGTTTTGTAGTGCATTGTAATGGAATGAGTTGGATTAGTCCCCAGGCATTCTTAAACTGGAACGCAATGGCACTCAAACCTTGAATAATATTCTTGTTCTATCCAGATGTTGAACTTCATTATAACTTGTTCTTACAAGGCATTTAATCCATTTCCAATTTCCAGTGTGGGCTGACTGGGGACGTTACAGAAATCTTTGCAGATACATGAATGAATCCCTTGCTCTTTGCAGAAGAGGTTCATCCCGGTAACTGTACAAGGTGGATGTTCAAGGATGATGCAAACTGAACATACTCAACCTAGTGAGATTTTGATCTCTAAACAGTGCCTGTCATCCTGTGTACTGGCCACAGCCATGTCTGGTACGCTGATTTGGCTCGTACTCCTGTGTTGAACTTGCCAATGTCTTAAGATGCAAAGGAGAAAACTGCTAGCTGGGAGGTACCATTGGTTCTTATTTATTTATTTATTCCTGCAAATATGAATAGTGATCACTGATTTAAAAACAAACTGGTTGAGAGTAGAGACTGTAAAGGGCAAAGAATTGTTTGTGTTCGTTTTTTCTTGTCTAATCCTCTCCAGCATCCTCTGGAATATGGACTAATTCTCTGTGAAATCAATTAAACCGGTTATAGTGTCATGTAGACGTAGCCTTAGATATACTATTTTATAATTATAGATTGAAATGGGCAATTTCAAGCTCATTTTTCATTGCTTTGAATGGCTTAAACACTGAGATAAATGAGAAAACTGCATTTTTTTATTTGTAGAAGGGAAAACACTCTTCTTGACAGAGACTCCAACTTCCAGAGGTATGCAGCCATTACAGAACTGGAGGTGCTTCTTGCCCTGCACACTGTTAGGTTGCACAGTTAAGTTCCTGTTAAGCTATCACAGGCCGTGGAGGTGCTAGCAAGCACATTACAACCTGTATTAATAGAACAAGCCAGGTCTTGTTTTCATGCTGTTGGTGATGCCTTTCAGTTCTAAAAACAAATCTGAAAATAAAAAGAAAATATTGACCAAAACTATTTTTGTAAATGACACACTTTTTTATAGCACAAAACCAAAATGGAAGAATAGTAATGTTGAAGTGAAGTTGTGGTGAAGTTCCCACTGACCAGAAAAGGGGAAACATAACCTCCTTTTTTAAAAAGGGAAAAAAGGAAGACCTGGGGAACTACAGGCCAGTTAGTCTCACCTCTGTGCCCAGCAAGATCATGGAGCAGATCCTCTGGGAAACTATGCTAAGGCATATGGAAAATAAAGACATGATTGGTGACAGCCAACATGGCTTCACTAAGGGCAAATCGTGACTGACAAATTTGGTGGCCTTCTATGATGGGGTTACAGTGTTGGTGGATAAGGAAAGACCAACTGGCGTCATCTACCCGGACTTGTGCAAAGCATTTGACACTGTCCTGCACAACATCCTTGTCTGTAAATTGGACAGACATGGATTTGATGAATGGACCTCGTGGCGGACAAGGAATTGGCTGGATGGTTGCACTTAAAGAGTTGCAGTCAATGGCTCAGTGTCCAAGTGGAGGTCAGTTACGAGTGGCGTTCTTCAGGTGTCGGTACTGGGACCGGTGCCGTTTAACATCTTTGTCGGTGACATGGACAGTGGGACTGAGTGCACCCTCAGCAAATTTGCTGACGACACCAAGCTGTGTGGCGCGGTCAACACGCTGGAGGGAAGAGATGCCATCCAGAGGGACCTTGACAGACTGGAGAGGTGGGCCTGTGCGAACCTCATGAAGTTCAACAAGGCCAAGTACAAGGTCCTGCACGTGGGTCAGGGCAATCCCAAGCACAAATACAGGCTGGGCGGAGAAGGGATTGAGAGCAGCCCTGAGGAGAAGGACTTGGGGGTGTTGGTTGATGAGAATCTCAACATGACCTGGCAATGTGCGCTTGCAGCCCAGAAAGCCAGCCGTATCCTGGGCTGCATCAGAAAAAGCGTGACGAGCAGGTTGAGGGAGGTTATTCTCCCCCTCTACTCCGTCCTTGTGAGACCCCACCTGGAGTACTGCATTCAGATCTGGGGCCCCCAACATAAGAAGGAGATGGACCTGTTGGAGCGAGTCCAGAGGAGGGCCACAAAGATGATCAGAGGGCTGGAGCACCTCTCCTATGAGGACAGGCAGAGAGAGTTGGGGTGGTTCAGCCTGGAGAAGAGAAGGCTGCGGGAAGACCTTATAGCAGCCTTCCGGTACCTGAAGGAGGGGGCCTACAAGAAAGCTGGAGAGGGACTTTTTGCAAGAGTACATAGTGATAGGACAAGGGGTAATGGCTTTCAGCTGAAAGAGGGTAGATTTAGATGACATCTAAGGAAGAAATTCTTCACGATGAGGGTGGTGAGGCACTGGAACAAGTTGTCCAGAGAAGTTGTGGATGCCTCATCCCTGGAAGTGTTCAAGGCCAGGTTGCATGGGGCTTTGAGCAACCCAGTCTAGTGGAAGGTGTCCCTGCCCATGGCAGGGGAATTGGAACTAGACGATCTTTAAGGTCCCTTCCAACCCAAACCATTCTATGATTCTAATTGCAAAGTGAACACACGTTTGCTCAGATGCTTGTTCACTTGCTCTTTCAGTTAAAGCTTTGGTTTTTGGGAGCAGGATTTCCATGTACTGTTTTGGCCCTTCCACGTTTGATTACTTCAAATTGGTGCCAACTACTAAACTGACCTGAGCTTTATGAGGCAAAACTAATTCTAAATCTTAATCTCTACGGCAAAGTAGGAACCAGTTTGAATCCAAATTACTCCAAGTGCAACACAGGCATTAACAATACTTGGCTTGCTCCAGATGTCTGTTTCAAAAGCTGTACCATGAACTAATTGCCTTCCCAGCGATGGTGCCTGGAGACAGTACCTGACCCCAGAATGGTCAGGGTCTGTGCACAGTGCACACCTGGGAGCTGGCTGGGGCTGACGAGTGGGAAGGAGGAGAGCTGAAACAGTTGGGGCATATAAAATTCTCTTTGAAAATTCAGTTTTTTGGGCATCCAGTTCAGTTGGTCTTGTGTCAGACATCCTCTTGACTGTTTTTATTTTCCCTCTTTCTTTTAAAAGTACATGGAAGGCTTGTAAGAGGTTCTGATTTTTCCTGTATGAGTAAAAGTTCAATGTCAAAATGCCAAAGGTTGCAAGGCACTGAATGGCCTTGAAGGCAAACAGGCAGCTAAATAGCAATGGAACCTAGAAGAAGACAGAGCTCTGTCCCTAACTGCCTGTCTTCAGTGCCACTTGCATTTCCTTCCAGTGGTATCTGAGAGTTTGCCATACTGAAACTGCAGAAATGCAAATGTGTTAGGATGCCCATTAGTCCTGAAGCAGGTTAAGATTTCTGTCTCTGGGGTGGTTCCTTGGAGTTCTCATAAGTGGACTGGATGTGCCACTATGACTCAGCCATAGCAGTGATATATTAAAAAAAACTAAAGTCACTTAAGTCAGTAGGAATACATACAGAAATATACCTGTAAGAGAGTGCTAGAAAGGGAAGTGTCAAGCAGTTCAGTTCATGCTTTGGAGAGTGGGGAAAAGGTAAAGGGAATTGAGAGAAAAAAATGTATCCTTGGAGAGCTTTTTGTAAGAAGGCAGAGTACAGGAAAATGAGTCTGGAGAGGGAGAGGCTGTGAACTTTACATATCTTAATCTTAAATAAGCTTTTTCTTTCCATTCAGTCTGTGCACTCCAAAAAAACAGTTGTGTTTGTTTATATTTATTCTGTGGATTAGGTATGTGTCTTTTTCTGTTTCATGCCTCTGCTCATGTCCTACAAGATACTGAACATCTGTAGGATCCTGACGGTATTACACTCTTACTGATTTGAAAATGAATTGAGAACTAAAGATCTCATTCCTCCTTCTTTCACCAAGTGCTACTTGAGATGTCAGTGTGATTTTTTTTTTTTTTTTGCCAACCCAACTGATCATTAACCACAGAGTTTCTCTCTCATTCTGAAACCCAAATGATTGGGTATGATTTACTCATTTATGTTTTTAAAAAGTGCTTCAGTCTTTTTGTTCACAGACCTTTTAAAGAGCAGTGAAACACACAATGATATCTTTCTCAGATTTTTTTCTAATTAATCAAGAGTAGCAAAAGAAACAAACAAATGAAAAAAGAAAACCATGTAACTGAAAGTCTACAATTGCTCTTTGTTAGTTAAAGAAATAAAGTACTTATTACCTTGAAGTATGACATGGGATCAAAACACATATGATATTAATGGATACAATTTTTTCAGTTTTTAAAAATATATCTTTTCTGTTAATTCTCAAGGAAAAAAGCATTCTTTGACTATAGCTGGGTTTTTTCCCCCCAAATATTAACACTCCCATCCTGAAATACATATATGGTATCATACAGACCCATTGGCTTATGTTTAGGAATATTAAACTCTGAATACAGCAGAACAAAGCCAGGTAGTCATAGTACATTATCCTTATTTTTAGGTTTGCTTTTCTTACTCAGGCATGTATTTTTCCCCCCTTTTTAGAAAGTCACTTCTGGAAAGATTTGCTTGAAACTTTCATTGGCAAGTGTGAGGGGCATCAAGAGAAATAAGGGTTAAAATAACCCCAAAGCTCACTGGTGATAAAGTTTCTGAAAACCAGGCACAGCAAGGGCATTTTTTGTATGGGTTCAAATGCCTTTGTGGGAACAGCAAGTGGGCTCTAATGAAAGCCATGATTTGACAATTCATAAAGAATCTTTTTGGTGACTTTTTTCTTTATCTCTAAAATGGAAGTGAGATGATAATGATGGCTGATTTCAAGCCTCCTGATGCTGATGGAGGATATGAATCAAATTGGGCCTAGTTGTGAAATAAGCCCCTAGAAGAAAATCATAATCAAACTCCTAAGTGGTTATAATCACTGAGGAATGGAGTAAAAGGCTGTTCAGATAACATCCAGCTGTAGGCACTGTGAACCCTTAACCAAATCCAAGATTGGTTATTCCAATTTTCTCACATTTTGTCCTTATGCCTAGAGCTGTAGTTTTCTTTCAGGATGAATGTGCACTAGCCATCTTGTTATGTTTATTTAATTAAGACATTTCTGAAGTCAAACATCTCAGTTTTTAAATACACGTAAATACACGTGGAATGTGAAAGCACTCAGTGGTAGAAAATTGAGTGGCGGAAGTAGAAAGGCGAATATCTGTTATCAAAGAAGACAGACCCCTGGCAAAACCTGAGCCAGCTGTACAGCTTTGATGCCATTGCAGAATCCTGTGTTGCTTCGGGGCAGGAATGGCAGTGAGGGTTGGGCCATACCGAGGTGCTGCAAGCTGGGATGAGACCTGTGTGTGAGAGTCCAGGGCTGCAAGACTATGTGTGACAAAAACATCCACCAAATGTGGATGTTTTCTACCTTTCTGCCTGAGTTAAATACCTAAGGAAGGAGCGAGCTATTGTGATCAGGTGAGGAAACTATTGCTGATATATCAAATCTGTGAAAACCTAAAGCCCTTTGTAGAAATTAGAAGGATTAAACACACTATTTGCTATTTTACATGGCAATTTGCTGTGGAAAAGCAAAACAATTACTAACTGAATTCTCAGCCAGCCACAAGGAGGTTTTCTGTGACAATACTCAACTTGTGTTGCTGGCAACACAAAGGGCTGTGAGGAATGGTACCAGGGTATGATGGATTACCACTGTCAACCTGTATGGGCAGAGTTTCAGATGCTCCAGCAGTGACCTGTAGACAGTGAGTGGCGTTGCTGTTTTGCTTAGGTAATTTGGTACTGGAGGTAACATTTGTTGATGAAAGTGAATGATCTAGTTGAAATTAAACCTACTAACATTTGAAAAACAAATAAATGCAATTAGATGCCTGTTCTGAAGCATCAGTGTGCAAGGTTTTTCTCCAGGAAGACGATTATTTCTAATGGGGAATGCCTATTTCTCATGAACTTAAAATTTCAGTTACAATGCATGAAAAATTTATTGAATGAGACTATGATGAGAAGATGCAAGGTAGAGCCCACTGAACAGAGGAAAAAAAGAAAAGAGGACAGTATTTGATAGAGAAGTGAATGGTCTTAAGAGGAGCATGCAGTATAAAGGGAAGGCCAAAATGAACAAGCTTAACATAAGAATGGGAATTAATCTGTATTTATTCTAAGTACTAAATTTATTCTCCTTTAAATTATATCGGGTGGTTTGCCAAACAAATTATTTGGTAACAACACTCAATATGAAAGAACCATAACTCTTTGCAGAAGTAACAGATTTTATCATTATCATTGATTCAGGAAATTGGAATAAATATCTTTTCTTATTAGCATATTATGTAGATGACTTCAGAAAAGGCTGAAAGCTGTTTACTATTTCATGCCCAAAATGAAGTAGTTCTGTCTCCTTAGAAAAATAGGTAAGTAATGTGTTATTCTCAGAGGTCAGAAGCAAGTCAGCTCAAGTTTTGAGTCTGAATGAATAAAGATATTCTGCCTACATGTATAATCAGTAGCATGTGGCTGTAGTAGGTATACTGATATACATAAAGTTAGAAGGCTTGGGACAGCAACAGTTGGCCAGTACTTTGTGGTAAAGAAACACAAGACCAGCTAATATCATTGCTGTGGTAGCCACCTTTGCTCAGCTATGGTAGCATTAGGAATAAACAATGCTTATCCATCCAGTGCCTTGGGCCAGATTTTTATGTTTTTTTAAAGACGTTCTTTCAGATAGGCTCTCCCAGGTGTCAGCTGTGTAAAGAAGGAAACCATTTGTACTTTCTTTTGTGAAATCTGGTTTATTCTCTTATACAGGTTTTTCATATACTTGTAGTTAATTTTTTTTTATTACAGAAGTGACTTAGGCATGGATGGTGATTTAAGCATGGTGTATTTTCAAGTTATACTATCTCAGGTGTAAATCAAGTCTCTAAATACCTTCTGCATCTTTCTAAAAATGTGAAAAATCCCCAAACAACCCTGAACCACCACTACCCCCCATCTTTTTTTGGGCAGTAGACTGTCTTTGACTGATGTGAAACCACACTTTTGTTGTTTTTCTAGAGTGATATATATTTTTTTCTCACTAACTCATGCTCATATATCTATTTGCTTGTTCAAATTAGTAGTTTGGTATTCTGTATTCCATGGTAAAAAATGTTCCACCACTGTTGCAGTATAATTTTTTCTCATGGTATGACATGGGGTTCTTCTGAGGGATTTTAAAGACTAAAAGTCAAACTAAAATACAACTGAGATTCCTTTCTAGGTATTCATTAATTTTACTAACACCAATTTTGAGATCACAAGTGAGATGAAAGACCAAGTGCAGAGTTGAGATAATTTTACTATGGAGAGGATGAGGCCATGATTTTGGAGTCGTGGTAGATAAAGTGGCACTTTCTGTGATCTAACCGTATGGTATATGAAGTATATGAATGAAACTAAGCAACGGCCAGGAATACCCTCATTCAGTGGAACCACTGTCTGGTGCTGCGATTCCATTTTATAAAGCTCAGCAGTGTTATTGAAGGTGTGTGGAGGTGTGGTTTCTAATCACACAGTGCTGATGAAGAGACATGAGTGTCTCAGAACTGCATGAAGAAGAAGAGACTGTTCCTAAAAGGGGCTGCAAGGCCTGGGCTGTTCATTATTTAAGATTCATCAATATTAACAGCAGAGTCTGGAAAGTTCATAATTCATGCTACTTTCAAAGTCAGGCCTGTGTGTTAGTATGAGCAAATTAACATTTGCTCCCTGTTCAGAGTGATTAATGGGGTCTAATTCCTGTGATCCCTTTGGTACCAGTTAGCCTAGGCTGTGCTGGTCTTTGAGACAGCTCACTGGACCTTTGGACAAGAGAGAAGTATACATTTTTTGTCATACTTGTTTATATTATTTGAAACGGTAGTTTAAATATACTGACAAAGTAATTCCACTAAATGTCTACAGAGGAGGTCCTCTACTGATATAACTATATAGCGACAGCATCTCTAAGTCCTTTGTTTCCCACATTTGGAGACTCGGTATCATCTGCATTAACAGTTGAAGGAGCTGCTACAGACATCCATCAATTAATCCTATTTGTCATTTTAAAGTACTCTGCTATCTTATGTTGGCTTGTTACCTTCTCTTTGCCATCACCCAGCACTATCCACCTCACCGTGTGAAGCAAGCAGTGCCAAAGGGATGAGGCCAGTTCCTGTCGGTAATAAAAAAATGAAGAATCTTTGCAGCTCTTCAATGAACTGCTCTGCAAAGCGAACACAGGGGATTTCTTTCAAGACCTGATTTTTGCCACCCTTGTGCTGAGCAGTAAATTTCCCTGAACCCGGGTAACCTGGCAGGTTTATGTGGAGCAGACCTAGTTGATAAGAGTGAGGGTAAAACACTTCCTTGGAGAGTGTTCTCATAACCTGTCCTGAATACATGAAATAACCTACATGCATTCCTGCTTCGTGTGCTGCACTAATAATAAGGGTCATTTGAGTTCCAGGACAGGTAGGAAAACAAAGCAGCAAACAAGCTTACCAATGGCAACTCTATCAAAAGGCGGTCCTGTTTCAGTGGCTTTTTGTTATAGAGAAATGTGTGATATAACGTAATAAAATAAAGCAGCCAAAACCAAGGACAGCTTTACTGCTTCTACAGCTTCTAACTGTGCCTGGATTTAGAAAGGAAGAGACAGAGTGGAAGGAAATTAAAAACTGTGGTTTCAAAAATAGGATTGTATTTCAAATACATATAGTATTTCAAAAATAATTTTGTACAATATCTTTGTCTGATTTTTATATTCTCCATTGCTGGAATATACACATAGGTATAGTGTAAATTCTCAAGTCCTTTTAGTATGCAGATAGCATTAGCAAGAAGCTTTTTTTTTCTTCAGACTTTTCCATAAAAATGGACTGAAGATGATATCATGTCTACAACAATTAATATTTCTACATGTGTGTATTAATGCTGAGGTACATAAATTCAACTTACACTATAATACCTATTTTTTTCTGGTAATGTGCCTGTTTATCTCTTGTATTGATTAATGCTGCTGTAGGTACTGATCTATCATGTTTGTACAAGTTTGTCTTTATTATCTGGAAAATTTGTGTTATATTAAAAAGGCTTTAAGTAAAAATAACTACTTATATTTCTATAAGAGCATTTTAAGAGGATATTATTTATAGTGACTATTACCTTTTTGTCAGTTCATCTCCAAATTATTGTTTGCAGAGGAAAAGCAAATGTAAAGCAGCTGTGAGAACTTCAGACTACAGGTTTGCTACCCTGAAAGAGCATAATCCTCCCAGCTGCATTTTTCTCTTTGTTAGCTTTGTGCGCATAGTTATTTTGGATAGAACTATGGAAAAGAGATATGTCTATGTTTTCCTTACTTATCTTTATAACACAAATGCTAAGTAGGAAACTTGCTCGTAGGAGTTTTTCCTTGATCTTTTCCGTATTGTCTCAAGAATAAATTTTGAGTTTTTTAAAAGGAGAAAAGCATTCACTTACAAAACTGGAAGCGGCTATTCTCTCTTAATCTACAGTGAAATAAAAAGCTATTTAGAGCCAAAAGTTTTAACTTGGGGGGAAAAAAATGAGGTATGTGTCTGAATTATGTACCTGGCAAATTGTGGCAAGACTGAGAGGCAGATTCTCTGTAGTATTTTTAATTGAATTTTTTCAGTGAAGAATCTGGTTCTCTGTGTTTACTGTCTTGGCAGAAATTTATCTGGACATCATCAGTAATAGAAATCAAAAAAGGCTCTGCAGCAGGTAGCATCTGCTTAGAATAGTAGGGGAAAGCTAGGCATGTTCTCAGGAATCTTTATTAAAATTGTTGTACTTCTGCCAAAAACAGGTTCTGCACATCTTCAATGGCAACGGCTGGACTGGTGTGTGCTGCTAAGAATACCAGTGCTTACATCTGAACTGCCATTCTGGATAAGAAACGATTCATGCCATATTTGTTTCTAATCATCTACGTTATATACATGGGATCTGAGGAGTTGAAGATACAACTATTTGAAATGTAAGCAAATAAGTAACTTGGTATTATTTATTTATACCAGTCAGCTAAATCTCAAGATCTAAAGATAAATTTGATCTTCTGTCTCCTCTTCATTGCTCTTGATTTTCAGAAGAGTCGCATGCAGGAAAGAAGGTTCCCTGCTGTGACTTCCAACTGGGAGTTTACATTATTCTTGAAATACCTATTTACCATTTTTCCTGTCAACTTACCCAAAATATTTCTGGCACAGGTATACTCTTTATAGTTTAGTACATTTTTTTGGGCATTAGAGATAATTGCTAATGACACCATATCAGTCAGGAAACATGTGGGGAGATTTGCCTGAACAAAGAATTCAGAACTGGATCCCATATATCCTTTTTTTGAGCAACATAATACAGCAATGCTTAGATGAAGTGATAGAAGAGCTAATTTGACAAAATTATAAAAAGTATACCCAGTCTTGACTTAGCTTTGTAGAATTGGTGCTTTTTTGAGATTTCATGAGATAATAGCATCACTTCTACAAAGAAGTGTTGCATTTTTTGTAAGTTTTTGTGGTATTTCTCCGTATTCTATTGCTAAGGTCATGTCCTTGAAAATTGATTTTTCTGGCATTAGGGCTTGCTGACTCTTCCTGCTGTCCATCTAATGTACAGTTTTCTGTTTTGAAGTTGAGGGTGGTACATGCGTTTCTCTCTAAATGATTATCTATTGGACTGAGCTTAAGACTGGCAATCACCTACCTTTGCATGATGCAAAAATTTCAAGAATTAATGAGTCCCTCAGTTTTGGGTTTCCTATCTCTTTTTCTGTTGTGCTGGTCTGTATTTCAGCTTCATAAACCTTATTTTTATGGCAAACTATTACAGTCATGTAGAGTTAAAATATGCAATTAATGAGGCTGTACAATATATTTTATTCAAGCAAAGTGTTGTCTGGCAAAGTAATCACAGGCTCCCCGATGCCTGCTCTGTGCTGGAAGTGTGACACTGTTTCCTTTAGTGCCAGATGGCAGGTCAGTTGTAATCCATAGTTACCAAACATATAGTATGCAGTAATTTCCTTGGGCTGAACAGCTCATTCTACAAGATGTGTCAGAGCCTGGATCTATGCACATTAGTAGTGTTTCACTCTAAATTTTATTAAAGCTCTACTGCACCGGTTACTTCTGCATTCCCAATATAGTTATTAAAAGATAAGTAATTCAAAGGGCAGAACCTTGAAGCAGAACCTTGTTCACCCCTTCTATCTACACCTGCCAATAGCATTTTATTACAACACAGTGAAAACTGGACAGTAAGTAGGTTATGAATTTATCAGCTGCTGCAGGCACTCCGCTACAGGCAGCTGCATGTCATTATTAGGGCAGTTTTGTAGCTGTAAGAACATTTCAGGATGTCTTGCCTTAGTTAGTGATCTGCCTGTGGCATGACTGACAGCAATATGCATGAGGCTGATGAGCCATTTGGATGGGGACATTCTGACATTGCCTACAGCAAATGTAATGAGAACTATTGTTTTCTAGTAGCAAATAAAATCCACAAAACCAGGGAGCAATAAAGAGAAGCTCAAAGACAACATTGTGAATTCCTTATAATAAAAAACTGTAATGCTTACTTCAAAATGGTTGAACCTCTAGCACCAGCCACTGGTTAGCTAAGGCTTTCTTTCTGTTCTTGCAAATCCCGTAAAGAAAGCAAATTCATCATCTAGGGAAGATAATAACTATGCTATCTCAGGAAAGATTATACTTGTCAGGGTAAATTTATTAAGCAGCAGAATATGTAACAGGCACAAAATCATACCAAACACTAAGGAACAGGCACCCTTCCAACTCTTTGCAGTTAAGCAGAGGGAGGACATTATTACTCTATGCCTTGTTCTTCTTCTTTCCCTTTTTCTGACCTCCTCGAGCTTCTGAAAGCACAGGTTTTCTGCACAATAAGTAGACACCATTTACAGTCTGCAATTAAATGATCACTGCAACCAAATGTTATGTGGTCCCATTCTTTAGTTTCTTCTTGGTATTTTTTTGAAGTCATGTTTTGGAACAAAGTACTGGTGAATTCATGCCCCCTTCTTGTGCAGCTACAAGTTGCTTAAGTATCCTGAAGCCTGCTGAGGTCAGTGAGAAGATTCCTGTTGACTTCTTAGCTTTTGAACTAGGCTTTGACTGCACATAATATTTGTATTGATATTTAAAGTTAGGAAGAAGCATCATGCATTAGATCACCTAAGATAAGTAACACAAACATTGATTTCACTTGCTGATAGTTTTAGAGAGTTTTAATTATTGTTTCTTATTTAATATTTTAGGCCAGAACATGAATTAAATTAAATATTCTCCTCCCACTGCAGCACCCAGAAGTAAAGAGCACTTTATATATTCTGTCTCTTCTGCGCTCCAGAAGGATCTCCTTGGCACCCAGCATAGGTCCTTTCACTTCTCTGCGCTTCTTCCCGCTTCTGCAGGATGACTTCGTAAAGCTAGGTAGTAGCTGCCTGGGGCAAAAATTGATTTTTGTAGGTTTAGAGCCTTGTACAAAGGAGTAACGTGCAACTACTGCTAACGTGTTTTGCAGTACTAGAAAGGCTTGTTATGTTATTAAGCTGATTGACATTTAAGACATATGACCTGTATTTGGTTACATTCCTGTTGTATCCTACAGGACTTTTTCATCAGAAATTCCATCAAGCCCAAAAGCTTCTGATGTGCTGTGATGAGTTGTCACGAGATCCAGTAACGCTGCAGGTGATACTAATTCAGAGCCTGAATCACGCAATGAGCTCTGTACTTCATGGGATCTTCAAACAGGTAAGTAAGAGTGGGTCCTGTTGTAGTCCTGGCAGTATGCTTATTAGCAATAGCAGCAGTGCTTCAGGCTCAAATATAAATCAATCTGGGTGGTAGGGTTTGCGGTTATACAGGGAGAGTCTACGCCACACACAATGCTTTCATGTACAAATGCAAGTCTATAAGAGCAGGGCCTTATAGAGTTGGTGGAACAAATGTGAAGGATATCAGCCTAGTGGAACTAAAAGGCAATGAGTATTTGTAGTTCATCCGATTTCATGGCATATCCCTGCCAACGATACAGTAGTTCAGTATTTGGAAAAAGACTGAATCTTTGGGAGTGCTTCATAAGCATTGTTTTCTGCTTTTATTTGAAAAAGCATGTTTTTTTTTTCTCTGCTTGAGTTAAGTCAACAGAAAATCTGCCTGTAGTTTAATCAGTAAAGTAAGAAAAGGTGAAAGGGAGAATTTCATAAGCTCTGGAGAAACCCTATGCATTGGAAATTAAACAGTTTCAACATCTTTGGTAAGATGGTTTTACCATCCCACCACTCAGACCTATGCTACCTGTACCCAATATTAGGTTATAAGGGAAAGGCTAGTGTGCTTCACTAGGAGAAAAACAATGGAGAAAAAAATCGTTATCTTTTTCTACTTTATCACTCAAAAGTATGCATAGACATCACATGGAATCATGATATCAACTTACTTTTGTTTCCTCAAGATTATTATCTTCAAAACTTTTTTACTCTTCTCGCTTCCAAACACAAAACCTGGTGTTCATTTCCAGTCATTTAACTGACTTTCACACAGTTATGCCCTAAGCTTCAGCTAACGTAATTCCAGGTAAACAGTTGGAACCACAAACAAAATATTATCCCTTTAACATCTAAGTGAATTATGCCACTATTTAATCACCTAATTTAAAATTAAGTTTATGATTCATAGAAGTAATAACACACAACAGATGGATTGTTACTGCTGCTAAATGGTCGGATATGTAACATTCCTTCAGCTTGATATAAGGTTTATGGTTAGTCATTAGCTGTTCAGTGAAGAATTGACAGCACATGTATTACAGTTCCAGTAATAATGACATAGTACAATTATTCTGTGTTACAAGAAAAGTGAAGGGGTTTTAACCACTTCTGAGAAGGCAAAAATGTAAACTCATAGAGAAGTTAGATCTGCAGTTTTCATGGGATTTTTTATCTAATTTAAGATCACTTTTTCTGTTTGCCCCCTTCAAATTTAACTTTATATATATTTGGGGGAAATTGCATTGCTGACGCACTGGAAACAGATGAAAGAGCAAATGCTCATGTTTTTTATTTCTGGAGACAAAGACAGAAAAAGGAGATGGGAAAAATGAGTTAAGTTCAAGAAAAACAAAAAAACCCGTAGCTTTTCAAATGGGCTAGATTCAAGAGAATCTTCAAGATAAAGGATTCAAGAGAATGTATGAATTATTAACTATTTTCTCAGTTGGAGAACTCAAGAATGTTCTCCAAGTTCTGTCATACCTGCGAACTCACTACAAAAACTGTCAGTCAATATTTTACAGATACTTTGTATAGCTGGGCCAAGTATCATTTGAGGAGCTTTCATAGAAAAAGCAGACTATAGATTTAAAAGCAAAAATGGCTGTAACATTTATAATGAGCAATATAGAAACCACTGAGGATCCTTACACTGAATCTAGTGGTTCTAAACCTTCTTCCTATATTGTGGACCAGAAACTGAGCTTTCTAGAACTAAACAGTATTTATCATAAGATGATAAAAACATAAATGAAATACTTGAGATTGTGAAATAAAAGGCTCTCTCCATACATACCACTGTATAAATACACCATCCACTGCACTACAACGTTAATATTTTAATAGTTAGGAGTATCACATTGTATAGTTGCTGAGAAGGCCATTAGAAAAAGATGTGACACTTAAATGCCATTCCAGGTCTGGTTATGTGTTTTCAGAGGTCTTCTATTTTGCAATGTTCTCTGGTTTGTTCGTTGTTTGTTTGTTTGCTCCCCCCAAATACTGATAGGAATTTAAAAGAAATATTTTTGATATTTAAATCAATATTGAGATATAGGAATACTAGAATATAAATTTTTGAAAGGAACTTTTCTTTTCCCTTTTCCATTTTTCTTTTCTCTGTTTCATCCCATTTTTGAGGTGAGTGCAATATAATGGAATTTACTATGTTCCTTTTTTAATTTCTTTGACAGTTTTTCTATACTGGGGATTTAAGAAGAAGGAAAACAGATGCACTTGTTGGGTTTTTCGATTTTGTTTAGGGTTTGGTATTTTTTCCATTTTAGAGCTCCAAAAATTATACAAACTTGAAGATGACTTAAAAAACAGACAAAAAAAAAAAGGTAAAAATGACCAATAATATCCCTCTCTCCTAAAAAAATCCAAAACCAAATAGCTGGAGAGAGAAGAAAAAGGAAGGCAGAAAAAACAGGGAGTTGAAGTTTGGAATTTTTCTATTTTGATGAAGGGTTGGTTTGGAAAACGGCCAATTTTTGTTAAAACTACTTTGAACAACAGATCTTGACTAACTGTAGCTGCCTCTACAGGGACTTGCTCTTCACATCCATGGAATTCACTATATCATACTACTTCCTTTTAGGAAAAGCAAGTTTATGTCCCTGGAACAGGATGGTGCAAAGGCCTGCTCCTCTCTCCAAGGGGCTCACCCACTCCACCAGTTTTCCCCTTTGATTTTAATGTCCTCATTTCGTAGTTGGATTTCAGACCAGGCGAAATATGAAGAGCAGACCTGCCAGAGAAAAGCGTAGTCATACAACAGAAATAGCACAGGGCTGCAGACTTCCAAGTGTTGCTGTTGGCAGTGTAAATCTTCCTTTTTTTCGTGTATGTGAATTATATTTTAATGGACGTTAAGTTGCTGCTGCTTATTCTTTTTTTATTTAAATAATTTGTTTCTTTGCTCAAGAGCGCTCGAGGAATTGTTGCTTATGATCAATTGTAGATTAAGAATTGATCATTGCTACTGCACTTAATATCTAGTGTTTTAATTTACTAGTGAAAAAATTCATCTTGGACTTATACCTTAGCACAAGAACCTCTGCACTAGATAAACCCACTTTCTACTTTGATGATTTCCATATGGTCATAGGCAGTAGGGAGAAATTTCACCCTGTCAGTGTTGTGTGATTGATTTCCCAAATCATATTGTATATTTTCTGATGCAGAAACCTTGGTAAGCCTGAGAGATTACAAATACTTCAAGTGCAAACACTGTTTATCCTACTGCCCCCATGCACCCTTCAAGTTTAGTTATTGTCACTAAAGGAAGTTTTTGTTTCAAGTGAATAAATTGGATTACAAAATCCCAAAGTAGATTTTTAAAATGTAGTTAGTTCAAATGAAGGCTTGCAAACATTTATTTGTAACTTTTGTTATTATTTTAAAAATACATAATTTGGATTAGTCTGAAATAAAAAATATTGTTGCTTCAGTGAAGTTCCATCCAGAATAAATAGCTATTAAACAGATTACTGTAGCTTTTTAAAATGGTAACTTTTGAGTTTAAATTGAATAAATGGTATCTCTGTAAGACAGTGTACTTGATAATGAAATTAAATAAATGGTACAAACATTGCAATCACTTGCCAGTAGTTGGTCACAGTAACACAGCATGAGCTGATCTAGTGGAGATCTCTGGCTTGAGATCTAATTGCCACACAACAAACAAGGGGTTTTCAGAAATATTCTCAGTACTGTCGTTAGTTGAGTGATGGTCCATCCATACTGAATGTTCCTCCTGGAGTGGAAGAGACAATTTAGATCCTCCGTATGCAAAAGCGGATAGATACAGAAAGGTGGTAGGAGTCAAGAATTGTGTTGGTAAGGGTCTCTAGCTCTGCAGGCTCTGCTTCATATGTGGCAGCCTCTGAGGTTCTGTCTTGGCCATAATACTGCAGAGAAGCAAATTTAGGCTAGAGACAGAGACAACCTTGCCTGGTGGTGGCTGTCTTGCTCCTTAGGTAGGTACAGAAAAAATAACTCTAGCTACGTACAGAAAAGATAACTCAGCCTAAGCAGCAGGTCATATATCCCATGGAGCGAGGTCCTGCCAGGTGCTATTATTTTTGGCTGTATCTCTGTTCCAGGGTGACGGGTGCAGTCCCAGTTCCAGGGAGCATATCCTGTCTGCACCGTGCAATACACCTCACTGCTCATCCCTGGCTGTCTCAGCGGGGTATACACTGCAGTACCTAGTGGCTCCATCCCCACCTGCGTACTCTGCTTCCTTCCAAGGGAAACTGGGAAACTTGAAGAGATGTTGTGTTGACTAAACCCAGTCCACAGCAGCAGTAATTTTATGTTTCAGTTTGGAAGGTCCCAAGGCTTTGGAGAAGAGAGTGATTTTGGCAGTAAAGGATCTTGTTCTTCTCTCCTGAAGAACCCATCTTCCCTTTAAAGAAACATGGATATTTCCTGGCTCTACGCCCCTCCTTTCCCTCTTCAGTCCCCCTTCCCCAATGTATGGTTGAACTACTGTACATACTCCATGGTTGTTAATTAGACTTTCTGATGATTTAAACAAAGTTGCATTTTGCTGATTAATTCCTGCATTCCTGGTCCAGTGATATGCTTTCATTTATGCAGAAAAAATGTAATACAGTTCCTTGCTTCAAGTGCACTGGGTAAGAAATTTGACCCCTATGATATAAACAAAACTTTACTCCCATTCTTATCGTAGGAGATATCTCTTTTTTTATTCCTAGATTTTTGACACTAATTGTGTTTTTCATTGCAGAAGTTGATTTTAATGACAGCTTGGAGTATAGTGTAGCAAATCCTGAAAGGGATCTGTTGCAGAGTATAAATGGGTTCCTGGTGCCTGATGCAAAAGGATATATGTAAGAAATTCTCTGGTGCCAAAAGTTAAACTTTTGAAAGCTTTGCAGTATATTTTCGCAGTGTTATTGATTATTGAAAGAGATGTGTTTAAACCCAATATTTTTAAGGCTATCTGAAACTACAAATGTCTTTTTTTCATTACAGTTCAGAAGGCAAAGTAGACTATATTCAGTGGTGTTATTGTAAAAAAGATATATATTTGCCCTACAGCAGTTAAACATTCCGATCTTTCTGTCACATACCTTTCTGTTGCTTTTATTTTTGTGTATTTCCATATAGCAACTGAAAGGGTGCATGTTGGACTATGTTGCTGAAAGCAGAGTCAACCCTTGCCCAAAAGGCAAATATAAAGCCTGTGCATGATGATAAATGAGTTTAAACACTGGAAGTTGATAGAAGTTGTGAAATTCACATGTCGTTTGCCTATCCTTTTACAAGATTTGGTTTTATTCAAAAGGCTTGGTCCGATTCCTAGTACAACTTAGTGGGAACATTAGAGATTGAGCCTTAAAACTACATGTTGCTGCCCTGTTTAGTTTTTTGCTTTACCTGTTTTCTAGTCTTTCAAGTGCTACTTGATAGCAGGTCAGTAATTTGCAGGAACAAATTATATTCTATTCTTGTCTCTTAAATCTTCATTATCGTAGTATCGTAGTATCTTAGTATCTTGTGGTAGCACATTGAGCAGAGTGATTACCATTTGTCATATACGCTTACATCTCTTAATCTCTCCAGAGGGAGAATTGTATGCAGAGTTGTGTTTGGGATTTAAAGATAGAGTCAGCTCTCTGTAATTCCCCTGGGACAAGATGAATTTGCTTTCTCATCTAATGTTACAGGTCATGTACTTTGTACTTTGATCAAGACGTCAAGTTTTGAAAGGGCAGAGGAAGAGATTTCTCTTGCTTTAAAGAAAAACACTGCACTCTGTGAATGCAGTTGCTTCACAGTATAGGAAACTATGGTTCAAAACCAAGCGGCCTTCGTGCTCATGCTCTAATGTCATAAATTCTTTTGATTGCTTTTATTCGTTGTCTGTGTTCTGTAACTTCTTGTCTTCAGGACCTCATTTTGCCTATGCCCTTTCTAACATAGAACAGAGTGCAAAGGACACAGGAGAGTGAGACAAGTGGTGCTGTAAGTCCTTCTGCTGAAGTTTTACAATGATGATTGTATTATTGCTCATAATCTCTTTAGTAGAAAAAAACCACAACACTTTCTTGTGTGTGGCCAGAAGTTCTCCCTGTGCCTTGAGACTAACTAAGAAGAAAAAAAACCTACAAAAATCCAAACGCACAAATCTGAAGCGGGTCGGTGTGTTCATTTAAGAACAATGTACAGTGAACTGGTAAAGCTTAACTTTAACCATAATTCTCTATCCTTAAATTCAAGTACTTAGGACTTGTTTTTTCAAAAGATGTGTTTTGTGCTTTCAAAAATAACAGCAATCATGGGTGGATTCACAGGCTTTCTGCAGCCAGCAGCTGTGTACTTCCAGCAAAGCCTGAGGAAGTCTGATCACGCTTCAAGGGCCATTGCTGAGATCCCAGGGCAAGCTTATTCTAAAATACTGCCCTAATTCCTGTCCAGTCTTTTCCCCATAAATCTTTTTCCCCATAAATCTTTCTGTAGTTTCTTTTGCAGAACTTGAAGGAAAGAATCTGGTCAGCTCTGTTAAAGCCTTTTAGAAATTAGAATTTATTTAGCCAAATGCCTAACAGTAAGCCTGGAGAAGAGTGGATTTTAAAGACTTATGATACATTTTCAGTGATCAAACAAATTATCAGTCTACAACTTTTGCAAATCTCGACAACTGTCTTAAGACATCAATATTTACATTCGAAATGGCAAGTTTTTAAGATCACTATTCCCATAAGCCAGTGAGCCACAACTGGGGAAGTTCAGTTTATCACTGAATGCACTCAAAAGATAAAGTTTCAGGACAGTTCAAAAAAAGTCAGTACCTAAATAGGAATGAAACCACCTTGGAAAGATATATCTTCTTGTAGTTGCAAAGAACTGTTGAATAATTTGCAGTTTCCAAAAAGTAAAAAAAGTCTTTTGAAGAAAAGTATCTGTAAAGGAAAATTCCTGATTACTTTTTTCATTATATTCCCCCCATGATATGGGGAATCTGTGTTTAACTTAAAGGTCTTAATTAGAAGCCCTATTTGTCTTTTCATTTTGGATCATAGAGGAGTACTTAGACTAGTACTTAGAGTTAGCTGCTTAAAAATTCAGGTTTCTGAAATGAAGTTTCTGTGCTTGAAAAAAGACTTAGTTTTCTCACATCAGGAAAACGATAGGTAAGAATAAATATTAATTCAGTCATTAGTCACTACAATTTTGCCCACAGTCATAATGTAATAAGTTTTTTGTTCTTATTTATGCATTTTAGGAAGTTTGTTTGCAAACCGTTTGCTTGTTGTGCTGCTGCATTTGAGCACCTATGTGTTAGTGTATATCTGAGGGACTGGTCTTCATGCTGTTTGTTTGCTGTTGAAATTTTGTGTTATTTTTACCATAAATCCTAAAATTTGGAGATGTCAGAATTAGCTTCTTCATTGAATATGAGATTGTCCAGATATTCCTGGAAACAAAAGGTAACTTACTGCATTTTCAAAGAAATATAGTTGCAAGGAAGAGCAAAAATGGCCAAAAAGGACTAATTAATTATATAGGTCGAGTTAGTTGAATTGTTTCCACCTTCTTAGTTCTTCAAGCCTGTATCACGTGGAAAAAATAGTTGGACAGATGATGTTAGAACAGCACATAATTTGTACATTTCCTTGGTTATTTAAAATTAATTTGTAAAATCTCTGGGAAACAGGTGTGTTAGCAGCATTCTGACAGGAGTTATAGAGTATTTGTAGGAACTTCAATCTTGGAACAATTTTATTTCCTCAACAGAAATAGGATGGCTTCCCAAAAATAAGTAAACTCTTCTAAATAACTAAGAACCTACCTAATAAAATACAGCTGATTGTCATGAATGATGCATGAAATAACATGAATTACATAGCTGTTTTATAGGACACCCCCCACGCCCATGATGTTCAACCTTAGTACCTGTTCCTGTCATTATTTGTACATTCTTCTTTTGTTCATATATATAAAAACATTTAAATTCTGCAAGAAAGAAAAGTGGATATTAGTGGCAGTTTTATTTGAAAACAGCATTCATTCTTTAGCGTCATATGCATTTATCAGATTTACTCCCTGAAATCGCATAAGCAACAAGCCCATATTTAGCGATGGCAATAGTTCAGCTAAGTTCTCTAGGCTTTACATCAGCTTTGTGCAGCTGGATTATACTGTTTTCTATACTACCATCACAACTGTCCTGTGCCAATCAAGGAATTGAAGGGAAATCATGCATCAAAGGAGGGGGAAATAACTTCAGTGTGTTGAGAAATGATGCCTGGTACTTTAATATATTGGTTGCTTGGCATAGTTTATAATTTGCATAGCTAGAATAAAAATTGTGTATTTCTTCAGTCTCTCTCTCTCTCTCTCTCTCTCTCTCATCCTTGGGTAGTTAGATATGGTGAAACGAATACACACACTCTGAAGGGTAGGAATAAAAACCAACACACCTGTGTTCATAACCAGAATCTGTGCTCATGATAGCAGGATTTATAGAGCTAATATCAAACTCTTATTATCCTATTACACAGCCTAACAGAGCTAGTGAAACAGACTATTGTATCTTGTTTGCTCATGGTAAGAACAGGTCATGACCAAAAAAAAAAAAATCATTGTTCCTAGAAAAGTATTCTGGGGCATTTCCTTCTGTATTTCTGATCATTTTCTTTTCAGAGACGTGAAGTTTTAATAGCATTAATCCTTTTGTATTTTTAGTACACTATAACGTTACAGGGTAACAAATCAAAAACTGACTTATACTACCGGGATCTGTGTCCTTCAGGGAAAACTCTGGTTTCCTAAATGTAGATTGAAGAACAAATTTTGAAAATAATAGTAGTGTCTGGATATTCTGGAGTGGGATAGGTGACACATTTCTTCACAAAGCAATCGCTGAATCCTTGAGAAATTTTCTATTTTAGCTGTGCTCTTGGTTGTTAAGGCGGGTATTATAGAATTGCTTATTGTAGAAGATACAATAGACCAGGAAATCACTAAAATCTGCTTAAATTAAACTGAAATATAAAAAGGGTAGATTTTGTGTTACAAAAGCTGAAGCTCTGAAAAATTCAGGAGTGGAGGAAAGTGAGCCAGGCATTGTGAGCTCTTGACTCTACTCTCAATAAAATGTAAGTCTTTAGAACATTTTTTAACAATAAGAGTAAATACATAACAATGTTAATGGGAAGTGGACTGTGACATGCTGTTCCTTCACCAGTGAGAATCAGGTGATCTTAAGGTATTATTTTTGAGAAGATAACTGAGAAAGAATTTAATCAATCTGAAAATTATTAATTTGGGTGCAGAACTAATGATCTGTGCACATCTTTGCACAAAAAATCAAAGGTCAGTGGAAGCTAGTAAGTAATATATAACGGTGGTTTGCAGTGAAGGAGAAAGTGCCAAACGGATGCATTTAGAATTCCCAGGAAACTTTTCTTGTGATCTTGGCATAACAAGTACAAATGTGCTAATTAATTTGCTTGTAACTCAGACTTGAAGATGACATCAATTTGGAGAAGTAGTAGAATATTAAACAGGAAAGAAAGGATATTGAGGGTTGTAATGATAGAAATAGGATGAAAGTATGAGAATACAGCATGTGAGATCAGGAAAATCTGCTGAAGTTGGAGACTCAGCAATTATAATCAAGAGACAAAAACCCACCACTGTGCAAAGGTTTCTTGCTGATCAGAACGAAACTATTAGCTGCTGTGTGATATAAAAGTGCAAAAATGCACATGCTATTTGAGGAGTTGTTGCATGGGGGTTTACAGCAGAAATTAATGCCTTCATAAAAAGACACTAGTGGACTGAATCTGGAATGCTCTAAACTGTTCTGGTCAGCAGTTGCAAGGAAAAACTGCTAGGCTAATTGCAAATGAAAGGCCAATCTTACAAGAAACTGTAAAAACTGCATGTAATGCATTGCTATCTCTAAATATATCAAGAAATTAAATACCAGTGAGTGAAAAGGTGGATTTGAGCTAAAAGATAACACAAAGTCAAATTGTAAGAAACTGATTATAAATAAATCTTAAGTAGAAATTATGAGACAGTTTCTTGCTCTGATGAGTGTGCTGTTCTGGAAGAGGTTGACAGGAAAAGTGGAGACAAAAATCTAATGAATGTTAAGGTTGCCCACCCTCCTTATAAAGGAGAGTACGTAGTGTTGTTGCCTGCAATAAAAAGGGGTACTGGGCTTCATAAACAAGGAGGACTTTTCCAATCCTCTCTCCAGGGAAAGGCAAAAATATTATGGGCTATATAATAAGACCAATATCTATTTCTTTTTTGTTCTTGAGAATTGACTTATGCACTCATTTTGACTTCAGATCTCTAGAGTTCAAACTTAGTTTTCCTTGTTATTAGTTTTATATTAGGGGGGGAAAGAGTGGTAAGAGTGAGACAGAAATAGGAGGAAGGTACTTGCCTAAGTGTCATGGTTTAACCCCAGCCAGAAACTAAGCACCACGCAGCCGCTCACTCACTCCCCACCAGTGGGATGGGGGAGAGAATCGGAAGGGTAAAAGGGAGAAAACTCGTGGGTTGAGATAAAGACAGTTTAATAATTGAAGTAAAATAAATTAGAACAGTTAAATAGGCAAAGCAAAAACCGTGCACGCAAACAAAGCAAAGCAAGGAATTCATTCACTACTTCCCATCGGCAGGCAGGTGTTCAGCCATCCCCAGGAAAGCAGGGCTCCATCACGCGTAACGGTTACTTGGGAAGACAAATGCCATCACTCCAAACGTCCCCCCCTTCCTCCTTCTTCCCCCAGCTTATATACTGAGCATGACATCATATGGTATGGAATAGCCCTTGGGCCAGTGTGGGTCAGCACACCCCCCCCCCCCCTCCACACCCCCTCGGCTGTGCCCCCTCCCAGCTTCTTGTGCACCCGGCAGAGCAGGGGAAGCTGAAAAGTCCTTGACCAGTGTAAGCACCACTTAGCACCTATTTAGCAACAGCTTAGCGCTACTTAGCAAGAACCAAAGCATCAGTGTGTCATCGACACGGTTCTCATCCTAAACCCAAAACACAGCCCCATACCGGCTACCAAGACGAAAATTAACTCTCTCCCAGCTGAAACCAGGACACTAAGTGATCAGTGTGCCTTAGTTCAATGTGGGTTCTGCAGCTTTCCTTCTCATTGACATTAGAAGACTGAAAAATAGAGCAGGAAGGAAATAAACACATTTGCACTTGTTAAATGAGTATTGTGAACAAAAAATGTTACATTACACTTATCAATTATCACTAAAATACAGCTTTTTCTTCTTTTAGTCTTTTTCTTAATGACCTTGCTGGGTATTTGCTTGTTGTTGCTATGGACAATTTGAAGGATACCTGTCATATAAGAAAAAAAAAATGAAAAAAAGCATTTGCTCTCAATTGTAACATAATTGCATGGTGAAGAATTCTTTGTTGTTTTAGGATATTACCTGTAGTTTTTGTTACTATATGTAAAATTTATTGGGTCATCTGATTTAGCATGGCATCAGTGAGTGAACAGAGGACAACAACTATGTTTCAGAAATCTTATTCAAAAGGGGTTTTCTTGTTGTTTCAAGTATGCACATTTGTATTTTTCACAGATTTCAGCTCTCTGTAAGGATGGGGTTCTGAGTGTTATGTGGAAGATAGCAATGCACATCTCTTAACAAGGCAAGGATTTTATTCATGATAGTCCTTAAAGCTTGAAACGTTCTCTTATACCTCGGTTTTCTCAAATGATCACAATATTAATCTGCCAGGGAGATAAACACAATGTAAGGTACTCCCATCTGCATGATGCATGCAACTGACAACATTCATTCAGGTTTTGAGCTTAGACTGTAACCTGTCATGGATTACAAAAAAATCGGTGACAGACACTATGTATAATATGCTTTGCTGAACCCCATGTTGTTCATTAAATAGAAATACCTCTTTATATTCACATGCACTTTCTTTTATATTTGTAGTAAGTGGATATTATACATATATGCAATAACTTTATAGGTGACCTGAAGGATTTAGTACTACTTCATGCTGATGTTTTACTTGTAACTGGAGAAAAAGCCATTTTGGTGTATAAACATTCCTGTATTCTGGGCACGACCTGAGTTTGCATCATCTTAGTTGATGCAGAGCACCCTACTTGATCCATCTTGCGGCTTTTCTGCAATCAGAGGAAAGAGGAGCGGCTAGGCTCTGGGGAACTCTGTATAAGTTGTCTTGTTGCCGTTGTGTCAGAGTAGGCTTTGAAAAGCAGCCTGTGGCACTGCAGCACAACTGGAAGGAGATGATTAGTGTGGCTGACAGAACAGAAGAAAATGACTTTTGCATCAACTTCTTGCATTGCTGGGCACTGCCAGAAACTACGGCTGTGCTACAGCCTGTCAAGTGTGTTTAACTACAGCTAAAGAGCAAGAGCCCAGGACTTGAAATCTCTAGTGTTATCAGCCATACTGAACATTGTGAATTTTAATTGAATCACTGATGCTCAAAGTCCACAAGATCTGTGAACACAGGCTAACGGACAGTGTGGTCCTCAGTGTGGAGTTATCATGCAGAAAGTTGCAAGAAAGCAGGTCTGAGAGTATGGAAAAGACAGTAGTGTTTGCGTGAATTAGATAGTGCAGTGCTGCTACTGGATAACTATGAGTCTGGTGAGCTGAAATATGAACCCACATAGGCCATGATGGAGCCAGTAGACACTCAGTACCTGCACAGTTCTTTAGGAATGCCTGGCATGAGCTACAACAGTTAGTCAGTCTTAACATTCACATGTTTTTCTTATATTATTTGCTATGAACTTGCATTTGCATCTAGATGACCATCTAGATGGCCTACATGACCTAGGCCACACCTGGAGCACTGTGTCCAGTTCTGGGTTCCCCAGTAAAAGAGAGACATGGAACTATTGGAAAGAGTCCAGCAAAGGGCTACAAAGGTGATGAAGGGACTGGAGCATCTCTCCTGGGAGGAAAGGCTGAGAGAGCTGGGGTTGTTCAGCCTGGAGAAAAGAAGGCTCAGGAAGTTCTTATCAATGTATATAAGTACCTGAAGGGAGAGTGTAAAGATGACACAGCCAGGGTCTTCTCAGTGGAGCCCAGTGACAGGACCACGGGCAATGGGCACAAACTGAAACACAGGGGGTTCTGTCTGAACATCATAGAATGGTTTTGGTTGGAAGGGACCTTTAAAGATCAACATCAGGAAACACTTGTCTACTGTAAGGGTGACTAAGAACTGGCACAAGTTGCCCAGGGAAGTTGTGGAGTCTTCTTCCTTGGAGATATTCAAAAGCTGTCTGGACACAGTCCTGGGCAACTGACTCTAGGTGGCCCTGTTTCAGCAGGGGCATTGGACCAGATGAGCTTCCAGAGGTCCCTGCCAACCTCAGCCAGTCTGCAATTCTGTCATTCTGTAGCTCTTAACCTCAGAAAACACATTTAAGCCTAGTTTAGACAAGGTAAACTACTTGATGCTAAAGGCATGACAATGAAAATTACAGCAAGTCCAGTGACAATAATAGCTGGGTGTGTTGGTGACCGATTTACTTATAACACAGTGAATTTTTGTGAATTGTTGTATCCCTGCTGCGTAGCCTCCTTGCTCAGCTGTACAGAAATATACACTGTGTGTCATAGTGAAATTAAGCCCTCATCTCTGATTGAAAAAGCTATCTGGTCCTTCCTGCACATTAATATGCCAGGTTAAGAAAATACAGGAATCCCAATGCTAGAAGGAAAAAAAAAAGATACTTCATGGCTCTGACATGGAAGTGAAGAAACAGGAAGTGTGAGGAAAAACACATTGCAGATTCTATAGCATGTGAGTAACTGAAGTCTGCTAGACACGGTGATGAAAGTGGATGAAAATTACTAACAGATCTTAACCATCTGTTGAGAGGTGGGAGTTGGGTCTCTGTTAGTCCTCCTTCCTGTCTCATACTCCAGCCTATTTGCAACTGCCTGAGATAATTGCTGCTTGTGAGCTGTCTATGACTGTTAAATTGCAAGTCTTATGTATATGTTTCAACTATATTTTTTCTTTACATATCAGTTGTCTTCTGTATGTAAGTACCTATTGTGCTGGTACCCATTACACTAGCATCAGGTCTGTATAACTACTTCTGCCATTATATATGTCCAACAAGTATCGGAGCCTAAAATTCGAGATGGGAAAACTCCTTTTTCTGAACAATTACAAATGACTTTTGTATATTTTAAAAATTATTTAAGTTATGATGAATGTAGTTTTGTTCTTGCTGTGAGAGGCCTGAAATTTGTCAATGGGACTCTCACATCTGTTCTGAGAGTGGGAAGATTTCTTGGAGGGGTCTGCCTTTGTCAGTAACTAGCATTTGTGTCCCATCAGCCCCTCTATCATTGTATGATTGAAGGATTCAGACTGTTATGAGGTACTTGGCTATAAAGGGACTGAAATGCAGAGCATATGAATGCTGAAGAAGCCTAAAAACTTATACAGCTAGAAGGCTTCTTTAGGTACAAAACTGTCCCACTAAACTTAATGGAATTACTCATATGTGAAATGTAGCTGGAATGTGAGTATTGACTGCTACAGCTGATTACTAATACAATTTATCATGCTTGCAACAGAGCTATGGTCCCTACCCTCACCACTGCAATGAGAAAATAATAACAAATGTGGAATGGGGCATAAAAACCCCAAGGCATCGTTGTTCTCCTGCTCGATATGCCATGCAATGGTTTGATAAATTGTGATATAAATAAAACAAGGTGTTAATAAGACAAAATAATAATATATTCTTATAAAGCCGAACAAATATTTAGCAAACTATTCTTAAATTTACAGCAAGTCGATTAAAAAATTTTCCTTTCATCTTCCCCCGCTCCTCTCCCATGTGAAATTAGAAAGCATTAGTGAGGACGTTTAGTAAAAGATGTTAACTAAGAGCAGGATCTCATACAAAGCATTAATTTATCTCTGATCAAAGTATCTGAGCCACTCTAATTAGCCCAAGTGTTCCAGCTTTTGAAAATGGAATTGCTTTTCTGGCATGGAACATGGTATTTCCTATAATACTCCGGTGCCTCATCAGCACAGCAGAGAGAAAGGTGAACTATTCCCTGAAAAATTAAAGTAGGATTCATATGAACAGCACAATTCTTCCATTACTACCATGCTAGCAGATCCCATTTTCCATCCAGTTCTTTCTGTGGACCAGCTAAAACATCAGTGTGTATGTGGCATAAATAGTGGTTTTCATTTAAAATAAGTGTTGATAAAAGTAACTGTACGTTTAGAAAATAGTGCTGTTTGTCTCTCTCCTACACCTAAACTCATTGTCGGACAAGCTGGGGCCAAGAAAGCAGCACTTGGCTTGTGGAATGGGAAGCCCAGAAAGGGTGTCCTCCTTGTAGTTAATAGGACTAGTTGTGTGACTCGATATCTGGCCTCTTGGGTTTTCTTGGGAATTGTAGGAGAGATTATTTCCTCTGGAAGCCAAGAGCTGTGTGTGGCTCATGCTTGACTGATGGCAGTGAATTTGTTGGACATCTAGCTCTGGATGAACCTAAAGGCATACTTATTTCAGCCGTAGGAAAGTAGCTAGTGCTTGACTTCAGAAAGCTAATACTTTGAAGGTTAGTACATTAGCCTAGAGAAATGTCTTCTGATTTAAGCTCTTCTGAGTGTCTAAAATAAAGCAGCTCCATTTAACATGAAAAATGGTACAGTGTTGTGAGCCTTTCAAAACTCAGCCAGCCCCTGGCAACACCTGACAGCATAAGCCTCTCCTCCTTTCCGCACATCTCCCTTTCATTCAGCATAATGCTCAGAAAGTCAAGCAGATCCTTTCCAGCACAGAATAACTAAATAAACTGTATGCAAGGAGTTAAGCAGGTGTTTGAAAGCACTCAAACCTTCCAGCTTAAGGACAAGACAGCTGTCTCAGAATAGTTTTCCAAGCCGTGTCCTGAGCAACAGGATGCCTGGTCTCCCCAAGGCAAAACGGAGGCCCTTTTGGAAATTTCATGCCACTTGATTTCACTTATTTCTCTGTTATATTCCTTACTCTGATCAGGCTGCCATAGAATTGCTTTTGTGGTGTGCAGCAATTGCAGGACCTCCCCTGAAATGAAACTACTGGGGATCAAAATGTGCCTTCTTCCTCGGGAGCAGGGAGCTAGCTGTGCGCCTTCAAACGATAGCCTCTTTTCTGGTCAAGAGTATCGCAAAGTGCTATTATAAGGCGATTATTTATTTATCTATAGAGCTAACATTTAGAGACAAGTCAGTAGCGTCCTGAGTAACAGCAGAAACAGTGAGGGCTGGCAGTGAATCTAGTATTAATGAAACAGCTGTGCCTGTTGAGCCCCTGGACATTAGACTGTAAAGTATATCCTATTTTTAAGTTTCTTTATGAGTCTGCCAAATTTTAGATCAACCTGTTTGTTCATTCACTCAGGAAGTGGCAAAGGTTTTAGGAAACTTGGTTTAAGGAGAACATTTCCACATTTTGATGAACTTCTCAAATGTGCTGGCAGTTTTTACTGCAGATTGACGTGTTCATGTTTGTGCTGCTGGTACCTTCCCCCGGCCCAGAGAAGCTGGGTTTTAGTTTGAGGAAATGTCTGATATTCCATCTGTTCTGTGGCAGTCAATGGCGCATCACTGCAGTCATTGGATTTTTTTCACCTGAAAGGCTGTGCAGCTGTTGTGCGTGTCTTGACGAAATATTTGTATTTGACTTTTTGACCAAATGTCTTTACAGCTTTTCTCCAGGATGGGACAATGGCCTGGTCTATACAGGAACAAGACGAGACATCAGCAAACGTTTCTGTGAGACTATTTTACATGTTAGGACAGGGTGTGTTATGCCAGCTAGTTGTACTAGAAGTGAGAGAACTTGCTGCTCAAGAGTAACTCCACTCCTGGAGTCTCATTTATCTTTTTCCTTTGTTATTCATTCCAGTGGAATGAAACCTCATTTTCATTATCTAAAAGTTCAGGCCCAAAGACAAAATTTTATAAGCGTTTGAAAAGGCTTTTAAAGATGGTAAAAAAGACAAAACTCTCAGACTGATAAGCCTGTGTTTAAAAGGACTCTGGGAACTAAGAATATAAGGACCTTGTAAAGGTAGTTAGTATATTTGAAGACCACTCAAATCTAGCTTTTCCTCCATGATCTGGACTCTTAAAGGAGTATAACAAGTGGGGTTTCTTGGCCTTGACTGCATAGTGGCTTATATGGCAACACAATTGCAATTTCAGTCCAATTTGTAGTTGATGAGCCTCCTGTTTGCTGGCACTATCAACAGAGAACAAAGGATTGAATTAGCAGAGTTTTAAGTGAAAATCCCATAATTATTCTCTGCAGATGAGAGATGAAGGGCGGTGATGGGAATAGGCAACTTTTCATCATCAGTGCCCATACTGAGAACAAACAGAAGGTTTCCAGTAATGCAGCTTTCACTCAATTAAAATTCATTATAATGTTTTCTTAAGAAATATTTTATATGGAATCATTAAAAAGTATCTTACGTTGTCATTATGACTTATGTAACTGTCCTTCTTTTCCTGAGATAGTAGAAAATATTAAAAGGATTAAATTGGATTCTCAGCTGTTGCAGTTGCTGAAGCTTTCCTGATTTATAATTGAGGACAACCAAACACATGACTCAGATTGTCAATAAAAAATTTTAAAGGTATCTACTAACTGCTTATCTGGAGCTTTTAAAATATTCTTTCAGCGACTTGACAGAACACAACTGGAACATCATCACAGTTACTGGATCCTCCTTTTTGGGAGTTGTTAGGTTTCTTTTCCGGATACTTATAGTCTGTGCCTTTGGTTGCTTTTACTTAGGATAGGATTAGGTTAGATCTGAGGCCAGTTGTGCAATAACAATTTCCCTGATTTCACTAACTGGTTTAAATTTTCTTTTGAAAATGTAATGCAGGGACTCTTGTGATGTATACCTACAGAAAAAACTGACTTCTTGGGTCACACATTTTTTCTAGGCTATAAGACACTTGGAGTCCAGCTGCAGTTCTCTGACTACTATGGTGGCAAAAGCTTTTTTTTTAACCTCTCTCTTCTCATTTCCTGGCTTTTTTATCTTTAAGCCTCTGCTAGGACTTTTCTGTGATTTCTGGGCATCACAAGTATGCACCTTTGATTTGAGACCACCAAGTGTTGTTGTACTATAAACAGTTAGTAATAATAATACAGTACTGAAGCACAGATTACTAGCACAGCTCTTTTGTCATTAACAAGTCAACCTTACAACACTGTACCCTCAGCAAAGAACTGGGCTTAACGCAGCATGCTCTCCTGATTCCCCTCAGTCCTGTTTTTTAAAGAAAGCAAGAAACAAGCAAACAGGACTCTGAAATACTCTTACTTACTAGCTACTGCATATTAACTTCTTGAAGTCTCAATCATTATATTTCACCTGTGCATCCAGGAACATCTCCTTCCTTTGGGTAATCAGAAGTGTAGATTAATTATGCTAATCAGCTACTCCAGGCTGACACAATTAGCCAAAACAGGCAGTATCTCTGGAAGTCCACACAGGATCTTTCCTACTTGATGACTTTAATTTCATGATCCAGTGCAATAATTACAGGAAAAGAGAGAGCTCTCCATTTGTGTTTTCGTCTCTATCGTTCCACATTTCCACTAATTGTCATAAAACTTCCCTCAGATTCTGGCTGTAGGAAGTCCCTTCATCAGGCTGCCTTTGCACTCACTGCTCTGCAGGGATTTTTGTTTTCTGTTCTCTGACAACTTATGTGTATGTTTATACACAGTTACCAAACATTTAACTGAAGTACATTTGTGTACCAAGAAGCTCTCCTGCGGATCTGGCTAGTGGAGCGACGGATCTACGTGTGGCAGTGTAGATGTAGCTTGTAGAGCTTAATCAGGGAATTCAATTATAAAGAACACAGAGAAGATCAACGTGAAAAGTTAATGAAAACTCATCTACCCTACTGCACTGTGAGAACATGAAGAAATATTTCTGTTGGTGTTTTTTAAACAGCTATAGTAGTATTTGTACTTAATTTAATGGTGACTCTTAGCATCTCCAGGGTAAAAAGGAAAAAGATCTTATCTCCAAATTGTATTCTTCTCTTGACCACAAGTATAAATACCATTAATACCAGCATGAACAATCCTTGTAGATGATGTGCAGACCTGTAACATCTGAATTGTAAATAAGAAATTCAAAAGATTAGAATAGATCAGAGTAGAATCTTTTGCTCAGCATTTGAATGAGAGGAGCTAGTATTTTATACATCAATATTATAAAATATTGATTTTGCATATTTCCATTTCAGTCAAGAAATATGACTGAGGAGAATTTAGTTTTTGTTCTTATCCGTATCTTTTAAATATAACTATTCCTGCTTGATCTGGCTGAACTTGAAAAGAATGAGAGTTGTGTGCCTGTGGTCTTTTCCAGACAGAACCCAGCTGTCTGCTTGGCAGCTCCAACCAGAGGCCACGTTTGTTGGTGTAAGCCCAAATTAGAGAGTGCTGCTGAGACACTCAGCCCCTTGGTAACATAGCCATCATCCTTCTGACTAGAGCTGGCTTATGCTCATCGCCCATCATGCAATATAGGCAGAAGTTGTTCACCTCTGCCTTCAAAATGCCATGGAGACATCATCAGTAATATTAATTTTTATAGGTATGAGTTTCTCTAGCTGTAAGAAGCATAACTGTTTCCAAGTTATTTCTAAGTACCATGGGAAGGAGCAGTTTTGAGAAGTTTAAAGGACTATTGTGACTGCAGGTGTTCACAAAGAGATTTTTCTAAGTGTGAAGACAACTTCAGAGAAACAAAAGTCTTGTTTGAAAATATAATCAGTGAGATTTGGAAGTGAGCATCATGGTTGCTTGATCTGTCAGTATAGAATGATACTGATAAGAGGCTGTGAATGACCGTAAAAACTGCAGAATAGAAAAAAGAAAACTAATGGAAAAGATGGAGAAAGTTCTGCAGTCCATAATTTTAATTTCTTTTCTTTCCACTGTATTATAGGTCAATACTGATGCTTCAAGTGCTTAGTCCGTCTCTTCAGTATTTTTTTCTTTTCCTTGAGAGTATTTTGTTCTTTCACTTTCTCTCCTTTCTTTTAAAAGTCATTGTTGCAGCTAATGCCTTTAAGTTATGCCTTTCTTAATATGCGCTCACCCCTCTGACCAGTAGTCACACGTATCTGCTTGGGAAAATCACACCTTCCTCTGCAGACATAAAAATCTGTGTACATTCAGCTATCAGGCACTCAGTGATAGTATCTGCCATCTTCTGCTTTGTCAGGAAGCTCTGAAATTGGTGTTCAACATATTGTATATCTGCCTGTGGTCAGATGTACAGAACGCCTCCTTGCATTCCTAAGAATGATAAAGCATTAGCTCACCTTTTTCAAGCAGGTAGACTACAAATGGCGGATATGGGATGACATCCTCAAACTAATCTTCCAAGAGAGAGAATATAGTCACACTAAGAAATGCCTTTTTTTTTCTTTTCCTATCTGTTACGGGTGCTTGTGGTCTAGTTACTGGTAAGCGACCTGTTTTTGCAGCAGTAATCCAAATGGTTATGAGTAGGCCAAAGAAGAAGATAGTGCAATATTTGAGACATGAGGTAACGAGATTCTTGACCAGAGTTTGGCATGTGGATATTTAAAGTGATTAATGTTTAATGTAGTGATATTACAACTCAAAAAAGTGAAGAGAGGTAGTAAAGGAAACCAATCAAATTACTCTGTATAGTGCCACTGATCTAACTTTGAAATTCCTTAAAAGAATTACACTCTAGTTTGATTAAGTCCTTTGCTCTCCCTAACATTGCTTAACAATTTTTAGTATCTCTCTAGATTTCTAACATTACAGAGAAGAGAGTTATGAGTCAGATTGTATGTTGAGTTTTAAACATGAGCCATGAATCCCTGAAATCCTTTGTTGTTTAAGCAGAATACATTTAGGGTTTAGTCATCCTTTTCATAAGTCTTTTGATGAATAAGGTCATTAAAATTAACACAATATTAAAATAGCTGGTCTCAGTAATTATAATGTTTAACCATGGTTTCTCCTGAGATTAAAAACTCTGTTCGTTTTATCTTCCCATCCAAGAACTTTAACAAACCTTATTTATAGCAGCCTGAAGACTTGTAGCTGGGTATAGCTTAAGGCAACCACAATATTCTTCTATATCAATGACATTGTATGTTTCTATGGTAAAGTAACTTTTAATATTCTCTTTTTCACTCGTCATCTCACATTTAAATATGTTGCTTGTTTTTTAGTAATCATTCAAAAAATATTTCAGTCCTTCCTAATGCTAATAGGTATTTTGTTTGATACTCTCATTAAGTTTTCTGTTAACAAATTTTACTTGTCACATATTCCCACCTACCCATTAACTGAGTCACTGTATGTTGACACGTATTGTGTGATGGGTTTTATGTAAGAAGAACCAAAAGTTTTGTGCATAATAAGACAGGGATTGAGATTATATTTATGGGAAAAGTTTTCTATAAAAACATATTATAAGGCTTCCAGTCTAGTTTAATATGAAGACCAGGACATGCTGGAATGAGAGAACCATAGCTAAAACTTCATGCCTCTTAACAGTGGTGAATATAAAGTTCCCATATTTAAATGGACTATTTCTGTAAGCTATTCTTGTAAATATTTGCTGAACACTGACAGCTCTAGGGAAACAGCAAATTGGATATTAATTGGGTGAAGATGGTAGTTACTTAAGTATTGTAATTCAATAATTCATAAATCCTTTAAAGTCAGAGATTCTGACTTTCTGCTGCAGATCACTAACTAGTTGGAAGGCACATCAGTACAAAATGCTTGGCAGAGCCTCTTGTGCACTTGCTTGTGTTCATATATCAGTCATTGCCTTGCTGAATGACAGGGTGAACTTAGTTAATGGAAAACATTGCTTTGAGGCAAATAACTGTATTAACCACTCCCAGTAAATGAGCACCCTAACAGCTTTTGGGTACCTTGAGTTTTCATGGTATGCACGACACCATGAGAATCCCAGTTCTAAGGGTAACCAAACCCTCAGCTTCACTTGGGAGATCTCTCAAAAACCTTTCTGTTTAAATAATAGAAAACACATAGTGAAACAAAATGGAAAATATATTATTAACAGCATATTTAACATCATTATAGGCTTGAGAGTGCTTAGCTGATTTTTATGATAGCTCCTCAGATTCTTTAACTTCTCCAGTAGTCACCTACCTTGGAGAATTTATAGGGGATTTTCACTGCTCCTATAATCATAAGTGGTGGTTGGACCTATCTAAAGGAGCTGGTCTTTCTTTGCATTTGGCCCTTTCTTTAGCCTCAAATGAAAAGTCCTGATTCTACCTCTCAACTCCTGTTTACTTCCCCCTTATCTTCTGAAACTGGGAACCAGGATATCATGTAGTTCTGTGGAAAATCATAATTTCTTCCACTTGTCTTTATTATGGTTTTATGATTAGAATCTCTGTTGAATGCCCTAGTTAGCATATTTCTGGCTCCAGGCTGTTTTTTCTTGAGACTGCTTTCAGAAGAAACTTTCATAAATCGTACTGTAAGATCTCCTTCAAAGTGCAGTTTTCTTATTGGATGCATCACTGTTCTTTCTCTATGAGCATCATAAAAAAGATTAAACATAATACCAGAGAGAATGAAAATTGTGAGACACTACACTATTTTTAAGGAAACCCTTCTGGAAGCACTTTGTACTGTCTCTATAGGTATTTTCTAGCATAGTTCAGGCCATACCAATCTTCTTCGTAGTCTTTTCATAAAGTATATTTTGAAAAATAGCTGAATTAAATTTTGCAGGAACTTTTTGGAGGAACTCTGCTAACTTTCTGCTTCTTTGTTTGTAACATCTTCTATAATCATACTCTCAGCTGAGGCAAGTAAACTCTTCTCCTGGGCAGTGCAAACTGCAGCATACTGTGAGCTAATTACCTTATATTAGCCATTTCAGAAATTACTGGCAGCTAATCTTCATAAAGCTAATCAGTCAGAAAAGAAGGCACCCAGCAAATAAACATCACACATCTTTGTGCTTTAAATAATTAGGACTGACCCTAATCTGATTTAAAGAATTGGAGTGCTTCCAAAAAGGGAACAGCGCGTGGCTGCCTTTACTAATTCCTTAAAGCTCTTGTGTTTTTTTAATTGACCCATCTTCATGAAGCACTTTGGTGTTTTCCCTTTCTGATCTCTCCAAGCTTCAATTTTCAAAAGCTATTATAAATCCAAAAAGGTAATGTCAGCTTATCCCCTTCATCAGTTAGTGCTAGCTTTTAAGTCTGCTCTTCCAAATACATTATAAATTTCAAAAAGTTAATTTAAATATTTGTCTTTTCTTCATTTCACTCATGCTTGAGTTTTGGAGAGAGTGAGAATATTTTCTCTTTCATATAGGATCTCTCCTCCTCCCACACCCTTAAAAATGTCCTGATTCTGCTATGCTGCTGAAGTGGTTTTAAAAATGATACCACTTCAAACAACAGTTTCCAGGTTTTGCTGGATATGGCTTATGCTGCTTATCGCTTAAGAAAGTAAATATCCTGAATTCAAAATACTTAGAAATAATTTAGCACCTCGGTACCTTGCCATGTTAATTAACATCCTACATGACGCAACTGAGCATGTGGTTCAAAGGGAAGTTCTGCAGAAATAGGTATATTTTTAATAGAGATTACCTAAATCAACCTAATCTGAATGCCTCCAAACTTTGGAAATATTAAATCCATAGCTGTGCATCATGCATTGGTCTGAACATAACATTAATCATATACTTACAGGAAAGAAGAATGATCTTAGATGATCAGGGAAGTCAGCAGAGTCAAGAAGTGCTTGGCATTCAGCAGAGCAGACTAATGCCTGCCTAAAGAAAACAAGAAGTTAGCCTTCTCTCCTGTGCAGTCATGTCTACTCCTATGTGTAGGTAGAGAACAGACTGTGTAGTTTCCCTTACAGGAATGATAAATGTTTTTTTGCAAGGTGCTTTGAGATCTTAAAATGGAAAATGCTGTAACTGAGTGTTGGTCATTCTTCCACAGCTGATTTCCAAATGGGAAGATTGATCTGGGATCAAAATGGTGGTTTTTTCAGCTGTAGTTGAAATCAATTATGCAGAAGTTTGTAAATGCTAGATCCAGAAATCCAGGTGCCCTTTGGAGTTTGTCACAATTAAAAAGCAAATAAAAAAATACCCAAAACAAACAACAAACAAAACGCAGAAACAAAGTATTATAGATTGTCACTCCCAAATGAAATCCATGGGAATGCTCTTAAGATTACCCAATAACAATCAAACCCAGAAAAGTACATAAATATGTCATATAGAAATGCTGCTATGAATAGTGTGGTGTGACAAGATCGATGTAAGATATCAAATGATTGCTGGACTCCTAGCTTGCGTTACAACAAAGGAATAAAAGAGCTTCCAGTTCACTTCCTTGGTGGTACAGGAATGTTGCATGTAAAATGATCACTAAGGAAGCCTGTCAGTGAAAAGGCTTATGTATGCTAATTAATTGGATTAATCATTTGTACATTGGCGTATTAAAATAAGCAGCAGATGTCAAAGCTGGAAGAAATTTCTGTTGCCCTTTTTTTTTTTTTTTTTTTTTTTCCTAGATCCTGTCATGACCCACTGTTACATATCTCTCTTCCTGGGCAAATGACTGTGTATTACAAATCTGGTTGTAGTCCTGGGTAACAGGGTTGTATGTGATGAATTAAATTTACAGAATTCTTTGTTTTTAACACGTGATGTCTGTGACCTGATCCACTGGGTGTTGGTCACTGTGGCAGCTTGTTCCATAAACTTAAGCCCAATGAGTCTGAAGACCTCTGGAGTTAGGAATATTAATCTAATTTATGAACACAGCCCCCATCCCAGCTGCATCTGATTTTGGGTCCCCATACAAGGAAGACATGGATAAAGGTGAGAAAGCCCTGTGGAGTCCAAGATGGTAAGGGAGCTGGAGTTCCCTGTGAGGCGATGTTAAGGGAACTGGGCTTGTCTAGCTTGGGGAAGTCTTAGGGGGACCTAACAGCAGCCTTCCAAAGCCTGAATGATTTTATGATTCCGTATGAAGTGATTACACTTAGTGGAAAAAAAGCCTAAATCACTGAGCCAACAGGACCTGGTGTAATTTGGGGAATAAATGCAGCATTCCTGCACTCAGTTAGCCTTGCATTGGGCTGTAGGTGCCCTTTGCCTCACTAGAACCCTCATGGCTTTGAAAGGTCCCGATGTCTTCCAGGTGGATAAGGATTTGCAGCAGAACTTCAGAATAAACAAACCTGCATGAATTTCCTTAGATCCATGCTTTAAGTTATGGAGCAAATACCAAGATACCCAAAGACAAAATCTGTTCTAGGAGCAATGCTTTTGCTAAAGGATGAAAGAAGAAAATTATAAATACCTTCTCCTTATCCTGAGCCAGACAGGCAATGGCTATGTGGATTCCTTCTTCTCTTTTTTCCTCTTTTATATCTCTGTTCTATCTTCTGGATTCTTAAAATTATATCTAATATTAGATATGAAAATTAGAAATCTAGTAAAGATTCACTAAAACTATTTGTAACTTGTCTTCAGTTTGTGCTTAAAGAAGGAATACAGTCATAGGCTCTGGCTGCTTTCTGATTTGTTTCTCGTTTTTCCCCTCAATCTTTATTGTTATGCCTCACATGTTTCAAATGCACCCAGGTGATGTGGAACCTACACACTATTTTTTACAGAGAACTGTGGTATTCCTGTGGTGTAGAAATTGTTATGTGCAATGTCTGGTTATTTCCAGAGAAACCCAGGTGAACCACTCATGGTACGCACTTCAGGTTGCTAACTTAACAATGCAGGCCTTGGAGAATCCCTTCCCAAAGATATTTTTTTTTTCTCCCTCAGTTCCTTAATTTGGCTCGCAATACCTGGCTATAATGCTAATAAATGTCTTTCCTCAAGAGAATGAATAGTGCTGCAAATGTTCCTTCTAAAACAGTGGGTTTTCTGTTTATAATAGCCACTATCCCACATTTTTTCCTGGATTCCTGTAATTTCTACACTGGAAGCAGAAGGATGTCATACCTCCAGATGAAAGGGTTCTAAGACAGCTGTGTAGTTGTCTTTTACAGTAAGTTTTCTGCTTATGTCAAAACAGTCATCACACTCTTTCCCAATGCTTCCACAAAGGAGGTAGGTCAATAGTGTGAAATTTCGGTTAAAGTGGTTCTTAGATTATTCGGTTATTGCTGTAAGTTTGCTCTTGTCTAATTTGAGTACACTGTACTTGCCACTTTGTACTGCAAGTAGATTTCCAGTATCAGAATAATCATATTAACAGGGATGGCCCTTCAAGCATTCATTGATGCCTCTGTTGTGTTTTCAAAGGTCTCATTTTATAATTTGTCTTATATATGTCAAGTTCTTTTTGTTGCTGTTTGTTATGCTAAAGCATCTAGATCTGTATTGAGTATGTTCTAAAAAAAAAAAAAAAAGCATCCCAAACATCTCAAAGTTTCATTTAGACTATAAGAAAAGAAAAAAAAAAAAAGCAAGAGCAGGAAGTGCTGTAGTAGAAGAGTGCAAAGTATTACATAAAGACACATGTACATTGAGGGGGAACATTTTTTAAATTTATATAAATAATTATTGTCTCATCTAAAATTATGATGTATAATTAGACATTATTTTTGCATGCAGGTGGTAGCATACAGAAGGAAATCCAGCAGGTGAGCAAGGCTTATACAATAGTCTTTGTTGTCTCAATTGGAAGCAAATGCCAGTGCTTGAAATGCAGCAGAGGTGTACAGTACAATTCAGTGACCTGCTTGCCAAGTATACAGATACTCCTCCTCCTCCACCTTCTCCTTAAACAGCCAACAATAAAGCACATGCTTAAATACTTTGTGAATAGGGGTGATCTGGAGCCCTGTATACGTCTCAGCTGGTGTGACACTACGCAGAATTAGTGCAAAATCATTCCCAGTTTTATTAGCTGGCATGATAGGTAGTGGTAGTTCCCGGCAGTAATAGTGAACAGGGATGAAGATATTGAAAAGGCTTGTGTGGTAAAAATAAATAACTTAATTTTGTTTGAAAAAAACAGTTTACATTGAACGAGAAAGATGTAGAATGGCTGTGGCTACTGTGTTTTGCCTTCTTGACTCTTTTAGTGTAGGTAGGGACTTGATTCCTGTATAAATGAATCAGTGTAGCAGAGCAACAGTGAAACTACTTAATTAGGGATAATTTAAATGTTATTTAGCTGTATCTATACTTCACCATATTACTGTGCTATTTCCTCATAAAACAGTTTTCACTCTGAAACTGTTACTTTCTCTCCCCTTCCAAAAACCTCCCACTCTATGTGGACTGGATACTATGTTTTCTCAATGTTTTTCCCAGTTAGAATAGCTGCTGTGAGCAACTGGGCTGCATTTGTGCTTGGTATAACTTTTGAAAGTAATGACATTCAATTACTGTGTTAGGATTTTGAAACACTGTCATAAAAGGCAAAATAAAGAGTCTTCTGCTTCACTTTTTTAATTTGGGATGTAATCCTGTTGCCCAAGTGAAGCTGAAATGGCTGACGCACACCTTGTGCTCAACAGAATTTTCATGAGAAAAATAAGAAAAAAATCTATAGTGCCACTATTAAAAGTCAATTTGAAATTAATTCTGAACGCTTATATTCTTTGGGGTATCCTTTTTCCATTAAATATATTTTGGAAAGTAACAATATTAGTAACAAAAATTTAGAAGTTAGAAAGAAATAGGTTTTTTTTCAAAAACTTGAAAAGAAACCATGTGACATGGAAATAAGTGTTAGACTATTTTAGAGAGCTTTTTGATTTTGTGGCTTGGATTTATTTTTATTGGGTAATATTTGTCAGCTGTATTTACTGCTTTGATATTTGATTAAAGAAAACTAATTCTGTGACAAAATAAAAGAAAAAATAGGAAAAAAGGATGGTATACTTAACAGATAGTTTTTTTATTAAAACTTAAACATACTGTTCCATTTTCATCAGTGGTCTAAATTCAATATATGAAGAAGTTCCTCAGTTTGCGATCAGGGGAACTGATGATCTGACAAATAATAATTTCAAATATAATCCATAAATTGTACTGACAGATTGTCTAAAGGATAATAGTAACTAGCTTTTGTGCTTTAATTTAAATATGATCATGTTATTTCAATCCCTACATAGATTTATGGAATGTTGCTCTGCCCGTGGGAAAAGAGTTTCAGTACACGAGAGTTGCATATATTTTTGTGGGGGTGGAAAAAAAAGCTTTTAATTTCTTCTTTGCCTTAGCATATACTCTGGTCCCAGAGGCTGTTCTGAAAACGGTTACATATTTCTGATAGCTGTTCAGTCATGGTGAGGATATGTCTTCAAGGGAAAGGCACTAATTTCCAATTGGCAAGTTTCTAATATTAGGTTTTAGACTATAAAAAAACCTCACCCCCAAACCCTTTTTTACTTCACTGCTTCTTGTTGATAAAATCCAATCAGCCCAGAGGGAATTTATAATTCTAGCATCAGATGATTACTACCTACAGGAGCAATCACTTATAGTACATCACCTGCGGATTGATGAATTATTTATTATCAAGGGTTTAATTGCTTGTAATATATCCTTGTGGCAAGATACACACACACACACACACACACACACACACATATACCTAATTTATACATACGTATAAATGTATGCCACTTATGTTAGGGATGGATAATGCTCAGTTCAGATTAGATTTTGCAAGATTAAAAATACCCAAATTCTCTTAGAAACATTTGAATCTAGAATACAGGTTAACAAGCTGTGTTTACCCATTTCTGAATCTAGTTTAAGACAAGAATTAAAGAAGACAGAGAAGGAAAGTGTGTGTGCGTGCAGGGTATTATTTATTTATTTGAATCTTGAAGAGAGTTGTTATATAATAGCTGGAGTTTGAGGTGAAGATTTTGGGGTTCTTGTTCAACTTCACGTTTTTATTACAATTTCTTAAATTATTATTTAGTGTGTTTGTGTTTTTAAATTATTGTTATTGTTTGAACGTGAGCTGGTGTCATGGGTTTAAGAGGCTTATGATGGGACCACCAGCAAGAGATGCTTCCTTGCATGCCCTGCATATATGGGCAGGAAAAGATCCCTGGGACACAATTAAATGCTGATCAGCACTGGGATTTGTTTTATTTGAATACGTTTGCCATTCTCTATACTACTACTTCAAAAGAGTGCCAGATGTATTTAGCAACACATACTCCGGACCACAGTTTTCAATGTTAAAGCTGGGAGCCAGTTGCAAGGTATATACCAGAACACCATTAGATACAGGACTGAGGCAAGAGAGAAAAGTAAAGTACCATTAAATACTTCTCTCCTGGTCCTGAAGCCATGCGAAAAATGAAACAAACACTGACACCATGAAGAAAATCTGAAGGCTTATTTAAATTATTTTACCTGGAGCAATCCCTACTGCATCAGCTGAAAAAAGCCAGAGTGCGTTGCCTTCCCTCTGTGTACTGCTCCGCGCAACAGAAAGTATGGAGGGAAAGGGAACTGGTTTTAAGTAGAAGCGTAAGAACAAAAAAGTTGCATGAAACTATCATTAAGACAATCATGATTATAGGTATGAAAGTGAACTTCACTCCCTTGTTTTGGTTAATCTTCTAATACAATCCTGTGTGGGGAAGTGCTATTAACAGCACTTTGGACAACTTAAGCCTGGAAAGCCTGTATAACTTGCCCATGTCAGCAGCATCTAGGGACCTGATCTGGCCAGGTGCTTGGCCAGCGCCATGATCAGTGGACTGTCCTTCCTTTCTATCAGCTTCCCCCAAAGCATTCTTTCCATGGCAGGGACCACAGAATTTGGGTCTTTGCAGACTATTTGCAGTGGAGGAAGAGTTGTGCTTCTGTATACTTGGGAGCCTGGGTACTATCTGCAATTAAAATGTGAGTTCCATGGTTAAAGGGATTAATGAGGCAGCCCAAATGAGAACATTTCCAAAAAGTGATTTTTGAAACTATTCTGTATTCCATTAGGTACTTGTAACATTGTTCCTTTGATATAAATTTAATCTTCTCTATAATGAGAATATTATAGAATATGCTACAGGCAGGAGTATCTAAATATTTTTGATTAGAGATAATATATGTAGGATCAAATCCTGCTTGCCTCAGTCATGCAGCTAGTGCCATTGAATCTAAATGGGAATGCCACAGTGAATAAAGCAAGCAGGATTGGTCCTATATGTGCTATTTCTATATTTCATTTTCCTCTTGATTTCTGTTTCATTTGTAATTAACACAGTGTACTGATTAAATCATTAACTGTATAGTTCATCTTTCATCAGTGGCTCGTAGACTGAGATCCTAATATACTGTAACCCATTGCTAGGATAGCTATAAAAGTTTTGATTTATGAAGGCAAATATTTTCTGCTCTGGTTTCATTTGTGATCAAGAAATGATACAAACAAATTTGTTTAAGATAATCACTTCATGTCTGCCAGTGCTAGAAAACTCATCATAAGGATATCTGGGATAAAGAGGGGGATGAATTTTTAGTTCCTTTGAAGCATATTAAACTCTGAGAGCTTCTTTGAGGTGCCAACTGTAGAGACTGGCGATTTACTGAAATAAAATGGGAAGTGCCCTTGCTTTCACATAGCTGCTGCCAAGATGGTGGCAGCGTAGAGTCAGTTTCACTGGAAATGCCTATGTAGATTCTTTCTTGTTCTTCTGTCCCAGTTGCTGGAAGTCTGAAGTTTTAAATATTTTGTCCTCTAGGTCAATCTAATTCAATAATTGTCTCAGGAACTTTGCATTGTCATATTCTAATGAAAGGCACCTAACTTGCCTTATGAAGTGTTATAAAGCCTGTAGAAAGCAGTATTGTGTTTACAAATTTTATTTTCTTAGCAATATCTTATGGCAGCAGTATTTTGGGTACATTACAAAACTACTGTCATCTTCATAGGGTGGTACATAGTGGCTATTGGGATATCTTGGAAAGACATCCACCATCTCCCTCCTAGAGGCACATGTCCCTAGAACAGATGCTACAGTACCACCTCTCAAACATTCAGAAGTTTATAGGGCTCATCAGTGGTGCAGTATTAACAGTTCTTTATTTATCCAGTAGATGCCAATGTCATACTTAACACACAAGACATTAATTGCAGTAATGAAGGTTTAAAATATCTCCAGCAAAACAGAATATTTTGAATGCTACCATAGGAGAAATAATCTCACAAAAATATCTCTGGATATTTAAATATAGTTTTCATTTACAAATATAGCTCCTGATTCTGATCCCATCTTTATGAACGAAGACTAAATGTGAAAAGAGGATGTACATTTGGCATAAGTGGTGATTTAAGACTCCTGATGTTCCAGTTACTTCTCTGCAGCCAAGTTCTATGACATGGCTTACTGCCAATAATTTGGAATATTAGCCACAAGATGTCCTCACAAGAAAAACGTTTGTTGCCAGCTCTTCAGATATGTATATATATATGTGTGTGTGTATATATATATATATATATATACACACATGCAGTTGTTTCTGTCTTGAACCTGTGCAAACCAAGTCAGTGCTTCCCCTTTTTAGTGTCCAGTGGTTCTGGACACCTACATGAGCCAGCAATGTGCCCTTGCAGCAAAGAAGGTGAATGGTATCCTGGGCTGCATTAGAGAAAGCATTGCCAGCAGGTGGAGGGAGGTGATCCTTCCCCTCTGCTCAGCACTGGTGAGACCAGACCTGGAACACTGTGTCCATTTCTGGGCTCCCCAATACAAAAGACATGGACATACTGGAGACAGTCCAGTGAAGGGCCATGAAGGTGATGAAGGGACTGAAGCATCTATCCTGGGAGGAAAGGCTGAGAGAGCTGGGGTTGTTCAGCCTGGAGAAAAGAAGGCTCAGGAAGATCTTATCAATGTATCTAAGTACCTGAAGGGAGAGTGCAAAGATGACACAGCCAGGGTCTTCTCAGTGGTGCCCAGTGACAGAACCACAGGCACTGGGCACAAACTGAAACACGGGAGGTTCTGTCTGAACATCAGGAAACACTTTTACTGTGAGGATGGCCAAACACTCGCAGAGGTTACCCAAGGAGTCTTCCTCCTTGGAGATATTCAAAAGCTGTCTGGACATGGTCCTGGGCAACTGGCTCTAGGTGGCCCTGCTTCAGCAGGGGCATTGGACAAGATGACCTCCAGAGGTCCCTGCCAGTGTCAACTAGTCTGTGGTTCTGTGAACTAAAATTAGTCTTGTGGTAGTGCTTCAGATTTCCTAAAATATTTGGAAAGCTATGTGGCTGTTTGAACTGACCTGTTTGATGAGTAATACACCAAAGATATTCTAATCTTAGAATTATTTGACCAATAAAGTTTACCTGGCAAATCACCTGAAAACCATAAAAGAGGATGACTTTATTTTTGTTTGGAAAGTAGTTATTGAAACAAAGTAGACAATTTCCCCTTATATAGCAAAAAGGACTTGCTCCATCACATCCAGCTGTAGCTTTCCTGTTGCCCAGCAATACTAAGACAGTGTAAGAAAACTGGATATCGCTGTGGTGCCTCAGAAGCGGTCTGCTACAACAGCTCCCAAAAACCAAATGTGGGAGTGCCGATTGCGAATTTCATAGAAGAACAGTCCTAGGACCTGTCATCAATAGCCTGCACAGGGTTCGGCTCTCACAAACTCAGCAAAAATCATAAGTATTTATACTAGCCTAGGGATTCTAAGAGTGCCCATTGCCCTAGGAGCATGAACCTGTGATATGACCCTATTTCTGGCCAAAATTTGCAGTGCGAGTAATGGACCACAAATCGTACTTATGTCTGGTAGCATATGGACTCAAACATATGGGATGAAAGTCCATTTCCCTCTTCTGTATGCTTTCTGCTCATTTCTTCGGGAACAAAACTCACATTTTCCATGTTCTGATTAATTTTTGCAAAATTGGTGTCATAGCAATTCTGAGGCCTTTCTTCCTGGGGAGCAGGTACTCACACCTCAGCTGGTCAGGGCATAAATAGCTGTCATCTGGCAGTAGCTCCACAATTAGTGATCGAGAGTTTTTTGCAGCAGGAGTTCTGCAGAAATTAGACTGGTGACAGAGTTTAGCTTGTAAGAGTTAACACACGTGCTTTTGTTGAGAAGTTTGTGACATAAATATGAGAAAATCCTTTCTTGCAACCAGCAAAGCTGGTTGAAAATAGTATTAGGAAGATGAACATCACAGCAAAGTGGACAAGGGATAGTTAATGATAAGATATCCAGGCAAAAATCTTTTATCCCTAGGGGATGTAGAAAAATTCATATACTACTTCTTTCTTAAACATGGCTGGATTAGAGACTGGTAGAGAATCAAAAGCACATAGGATATCCTGAAGCAGCAAGTCTAGGATTTTTTATTTCTCTCTCCTTTTTTTCACATCTCACCACGCTCCTTTCCATCAGGTTTTGATCACAGGTTCTCATCTGTCTGCAGTTCCTTTTCTATTCTTTGATCAATGTTTGTCTTTAATCTGTCTTTTCTATTCTTTTGTCTCCAGTCCATGACTGTTATATTTCTCCTTTTTTTCTGTGCTATTATTTGCCTTCCAGTGGGTCTTCTCGTTTCATTGTACTCTATCTCTGTCCAAAATAGTGTACCAGGTGTGAACAATAAATGAATAGATTTCAAATGAGTTGACGACAGTGCTTAGCCAATCCATATTATACAAAATAGCCCACTGAGTGAGTACAATAAGTGACTCAAATCAAAATGAATTCACACGGATGCTTGGAAAATCCATCTGGGAGGCTGGGGGGCTGTGGCTCAGAATGGATTTTTGTAACCAGACTTTTAAGAAAATCTGTTTTAAGTAGTAGAAGGAAATCCATATCTGCCTTTTCCATCTACTTTATCATCTTTGGATAAAACAGATTAGCGAGTGTGTAATTGATTAGTTAATGAGTAAGAAAGAGCGAGCCCTGAAGATTGGATACCAAAGGCATGAGGAATGATTAGAGATTGTAAAAATATAACAATAATGCAAAATTTTAAAAATGCATTCTTGCCTCCAGTAAAAAATCTTAAAACCATGAAAATGAAAACAAGCTTTCTAGCACAGGTAGCTAGACTGTTCCTCAGAGATGATACTACTGTATTACTGCTGTATGACTTATACATGTGAGTTGAAAGGAAATATAAATAACCAGAAAGAGAAGACTAATAATTGAAAAAGCTTGACAGAAACTCCTTTGTGTCATGTTCCCAATCCAGGGTTTGTCACAGGCTCACTCCTAATAATTCCAACCATTGAGCTAAAAGTGTTATCCAAAGGATCATGTCTGAATTTAAATTAGTTTTTCAGTTATTATTTTTTGAGTGGCTCCATCAAATATATATAAAACTAGGGGAAAGGCCTTGTTGTTTTTAAACACAAGTGCTCTTTCCATAGCATGCCAGAAGCTGACATTTCTTTGAAGCTTTTCTAAATTTCAAAGTAGGTAATATATTTAAAACACTGGAAAGTTTTTACCTCTATCTTTAATTAATTTTACATGATACTTCTCAGGACACATTAAATAAAGGCATTTTCCACGTGATCTTAATTGAGAAGACTCTTATCTCCTTCTGTAATTTCTGATGAACAAGATTTCTACATGGATTAAATGCATATTCTGACAAACTAGAACAGGCTTATTTTCTTGTCTTTCATAGCACAATTTTCGAAAGCTTTGCAATGTCTCCATCCCCACGTAAACACTTTATTTACAGCTGTCCGCAGCTGTATTACACTGACTGGTATATAGTCACTTTTATTTCTGCAGATTATAACAATCTTAGATATTCAGAGAGGATATATAACCATAATTACTGCAAGTGGAGAATATTACCATGTTGATTCCCCGAGACTTACAGGAAAGAAAGATCCTCAGGAATGTACCAAGTCCAGAAGTATCTACCTCAGCCAAGGTAAAGTGTAGTGACTTAGGCAAATCCATTTATGATCACAGCAATGTCTTGGCAAAAATGGGCTTCATCTTACTTCACTCATATAAGGGCAAAGTAAATTCGTATTGGTCAGCTAGAACCTGATGGGAACTCATCCACTGAAATCAAAATGGGATTTCCAGTGAAGAGCTCTGTGACATGAGAGGACAAAACTTTGCTCAGGTCCCTTTCCCTTGACATGCAGCACAGTACTTTTATGAGAGTCCCACCGTCCACAGGGGCAAGCTGGAGTGCTGCCCTTGAAATACTTCATTTATGCTAAAAATTATTTTTAATGTCTTCTGTTTTCCAGGTCTGTTTTTGCTGTTGGGCATGACCTTTGGGTAAGTGATTTTCATCATGATAATTACCAAATAGAAATCGTTTTCATGGGATTTTTTTTTTTTTTTAAAGCAGGTCAAGTGTGGCTTGTGTGTGCAGAACGACCACACCTCCTGGCCCTTCCCAGTTTTTTTTCTGGGGTAGCATGTTGGGTTTTTACTCTCCTAATCCTATGAAGTCTTAGAAGCATATCCAGTATTTTTCAAAACAATATAAAGATTGTTATCAAATAAGCTACTTTGTGAGTCTGTGTATAATAACACAGGCAAATATTTGCATTTGCAGACTGCTAGTATTGTCTGCAAAAATGAAGGTAACTCACTATACATGTAATTCATTTCACTCTAGCTCTAGGCACAGACATACAGCCTCTTTTAATGTCAGGTGTCCTTAAGTGGGTTAATAGCAGTGCTAAGAAAGAAAAAAACCCCTGTAGTTAAATAAAATAGTGAACTGAAAGAGCATGACAATTCCAGTTGAAATGTAGCAAAGATAATAGTAAATAACACAGATTTTCTAATAGTGCCTGGAATCTAACTAAAAAACATAGTTGTCTGTCATTCTGGTGCAATATCTCTAGCATCACAGAGCCTGCAAGTATTGTGGAGATGTGGTGTTACTTATTCAGAGGGAGTTGTGCCACCCAGTGAGTTGCCTTTGCTGACCACTACTAATAATAAACAGAAAAAATCCCCCAAAACCTGGAAAACCAGTTCAGCTCACTTTATGGGTTCTTTACTGTCTTTTATAGCTCTGATCAGTAAGGTGTAATGGAGTTTGTAGTTCTTGGAGCTTTTGTGGTGCTGCAGAAGCTCATGAAGGATATTGAACATTCAACTTGTGTGCCTCTCACTGACTACTGGTAGACACACTTTTTTCATAGTGCTATTGAACACTTTTTTGTCATCTTGGAAAGCAGAAGTATCCATATATCACAATATCCCTCATGTGATCTTTGTTTACTGGTAGCTGGCAGGAATTCTCAGTAGATAAATAAGAAAAGCATGAAGCAACACATTTTTCATTTTTGGTATGAAAAGCAAGCCATGAATCCTGAGAATCCTGAAACCAGTCAAGCAGACTAAAGGTCTTTCAAAGTTTAGCAAGGCTTTCAGTCTAAATAAGAAAGCATCATGATGTAACTTAAGTCACAGTTCCAACTTACCACAACAATATATATTCTTATTCTAATTAGCAAGCAAGTTATAGATTAAATCTAAATTATAGCATCAGCAAATACCTTCACCATTTTGTACAGTCCTGATATTTTTTTGTTTTGCTGCATGTGCTGTTGAAGGATTGACTTGGATAGATTTAAGAAAGCTGAACAATGCAAAGACACGTCTTCTACAGATGAACAAATTACAGGGTCTTCTCCAGCCGAACTTGTAGTAAGGGTTGGAAGCTCATGTGGATGGGATTCACTGAGTTTTGCCACTGAGACTCTCAGATTTGTTAATACTAAACCATGCTGTATATGCTGTAGGCATAAAAAGCTGCAGGGTTGTGTTTAGAATAATAGTGTGTTCACAAATAGTATTCAGATTGCTCTGAAATATCACAGTTAGCTGCATCTTCATTCTGTTATCTCACTGCTTTATGCTCCTGAGACCTTTTCCTAGCAGACTATAAAATCATTCCAAATGTAAGATGATAAATTAATAGAACAAAACAAATTGGAGTCAGTAGGAGTGCGTTTAGCACTAACAAGACCCATCTGAGTTTCACATTTTCTCTTGCAATTATAAAAAATAAGGCTAGTGTCAGAACTCATCTTTTCTTTAATTGCTGTTGCACAGAGCTCTGGATATTATTTTAAGGGCTGATGGAAAGGAACAGTATCTCCAATTCTTGACAAATATAATATCTTCTAAACTACAAGGGGGAAATGTGAGATATAACCAGAAATAAATTTCAGATCACCTACGGCTGAAGGAATGAATGTTCGGTTATTTACACTGCATCACAATGTACAGGGGTGGCTTTAGGGTAAATAATGTTAAATATTTGCAGTAAGTGAAAACTCAAACAAGACACATTAAGAGGTAGAGAGTTTGATGTGATATTTGAGGAGGCAGTCTCCTATCCTCTCCCTGAAAATATTGAAGGTTTTGGGTTTTTTTTTCCTTGGTGTGGAAAGAAAACTATTGAAACATACGTATTTTGCTAAACATATTTCTTGTCTTCCAGTGAACTCTAGTAACTTGGAAAATAAGGAACAGAGATTCTGTTCTTCTAGAGAATAAAAGACCATTAAACTCTGTCTCTTTCACCTGATGCTTATAATGAAACTCTCAGCTAGCAAGACCAAAGGTGCTTGATTTGCTGATTTGTTCTTTGGCTTGATTTCTTATGATTAAGCAGTTTTTACAAAGCTGTTTTATTTAAATAGCACTTTTGGTGTCCTTTTTATACTTCATCATAGTTCTTTTGCTTTTGTTGACTCTAATAGCATCCCTGTGAAAAAACATTTAAGTCAACTTGATAGGAAGATAAGTGACTTGATTAAGAATACAAGAACATCTAGCATTCAGAACAAGAGGCTCTCAGGTACTTATTTGGTGTTACAATATTGTCTTCCCCACATCCAGAGATGCTTTGCTGTGGTTGAAGGCCATAGTAACATTCTGGAGAATTTCAGATTCACCACTGTGTCTGTCATGGCAACCTCTCCACACATGGCTGGATTTATGTGCCTTTTCAGGCAGCATCGGTAGAGTTTTGAAAGACCTGTAAGCTTTAAAAAGCTCAAATAAGAGTCTTGGGTTTTGAAAACTGTGTTTATGTTCTGTTAAGAGCCTTTCAAAATCATTTGCTTCCTGTATATTAGAACCATTGAGTTGGTTGGAAAGGGATTTCATCAAGTCAAAGAAATAAACCACAGAGTGGGAACTGAAGCAAGTCAGCAAGGGGATAAGCTTGTCAGTGATACACTTTCTTTCCCTTAAGTAGTTAGCCTTTGTTGCAACGCATTCAGCATTGAAACGTCATGCAGGGAGGAGACCAACCACAGTGTAGTGGAATTAATAAAGCTGATCAGCTCTGCACTGACATGTTGAAGTGGTGACTTTTATTACAAAATGTTTTGAGTAACCCTTTTCTGTTTCCTCTTGCAAGAGGGAGGTGATGAAGGAGCCAACCTCTGTCCAAGGGACACTTTACATTCAGTAATTTGGCCAGATTATAAGCAATTTTCTGCTGAATGGAGGATTTCTACTGTTTAGTAGAAATAGAAAAGATAAATGATTACAGGACTCATTATCTTTAAGAATAAGAATACATTACTTCATCCTAAATACATAGTTATAGATATTAATGGCATTTGAGATTTAGTTGTGTGTCACTCTATTTGTAAAATTTTTATTAATGGCATTCTCTTTCTCTACTAGTGATCACTGAAATCAAAATAGAGCTTGCTGTTTGTGTTCCTTTGCCATTGCCTGTGCCTTTTACATGTATCATAACACAAGAAGCATAGCTAAGCATCTAGCAAGCTATCTAGCTTAAACTAATTCAGACATATCAACAGCATTTTATGGACAAACAGACTTTTAATGAACAGAAAGGAGTGAGACCATGGCTAGAATCAAATGAATGTCTACTGTGGCAATCTTTTGGCAAAGATGAAGAGATGACGAAGTGACAGCTGCTGGCCAAATTGTCAGATTACTTTTGCACATGCAAACATGTGGAGACCATGGGAAGTTGTGACTGGTGCTCTGCTCCTGTACAATCTTGTAGAGCAGGCATCTGGGTCTTTCTTGATCGAGCATGTAATACAAAGTGTTATAAACTATATGAAGCGAACAAAAAGATGTCTACACTTGCTAAATGATTGTATTTTGTTTGTATTTAATCATTTTGCAGTAATTATGAGTGTCTGTTCGTTCCTTGAGAAATTGATGATCAGGGAATGAATAATGTAGGTGTTTCTTTCACTTCACAAAGTAGATGGAATGAAATTAGACCCTCATAGTAGCTAAGCATAATCTGTAAATTAAGCAAAACAATAGAGTACATGTGCTACTTATGTTTAGTTTCTTTCCCTGGATGTTAGGTTATTTAAAACCACAGTTATCTTGACTGAAATATTCCCCCAAAAAATTGTGGAGAGGAGGAAAGTATAATACACCAGCAGGAGTATATTGATATCTTCAAAACACCAGCAGTTATTCTTCTTGATTATTAGACTGAAAGTGTGAAAATTTTAGAATTCAAAAGCTCTTTTTTTCCACAATTCAGAACAAGAGTATGAACAATTGATTTTGATCTTGTAAGCCCTTGTAAATACTGAAGTCTATATCAAGTGGGTGCATTGAGCTTAGTTTCAGAGGCAACTGATAAGAGGTTTATATTCTGAGTGAATGCTTGTTAGTTACAGCCTATTTTTGAAAATCAGAAAAGAATACATTCAAGATACTAACCTTTCACTGTATGTGCTTCTGACTTTTAAAAAGTGTTAATATGTTATATAAGGGTTATATATGTTATATATATGTTGGTTTCTGAAGTATCTGAGAAATACTTATTTGATCTTGTCAATTAATTTCAAAAGTGCTCAAAAAACAGGTTCTTGGTTGCTGCATTATCTTGAAACCAATTTTTTATCTCAGTTGGCTATGAAGGTATTTTTCTAGTGTTCAGATTTGTTTGGAGCTTGACTTAAATGCTGAGCTGGCCAGGTCCAAATTGAGCTTTCTTCCTACTTTGCATTAGGCATTGTCCAACAAACGAATTTGCTTATGCTCTTATAGCTAAGAGTTCCTGAGTTTTGAGTCTGACTCTGACAATCATTTGTTGTCATTGACCAGGTCAGCTTTTTCATGGCCCCCTTTCCTGTTGAATAATGAGGTAGACAATGTTTCCTTACCCTAACGATTTATGAGAATTATTTGTTAGTTCTTATGCAGAAGTTTAAAACAAGGTGGCGGGGTGGGGGGAGTGGGGAGAAATAAGAAGAAAGTGTCAGGTAAAAGGTCTGTGTTTGAATTGCTAAATTACTGTATAAAAGACATCACCATTGGGGTACTTTGCATGGGATTTTATGCATTCATTGAACATGTCTTAGGCTCAGAGGACTTGGGTACTATTTTGCTATATTAAATTACATTGCTATGGCCTGCAGATCTTAGGGGTTGTTTTAAAGTTGGAAGGCAGGAAAACCTAGTTAGAAAGGAAGACTTAATCTTGGACTGGAGAGTGATCACGTTATGGTAAATGCTTGATCACTTCTTCAGACAAAAGTAAATATTCAAAATATTATAATTAAGTGAGGGCTCAAATACGGTGTCAGCAGTAATTTTTTTCTGTACAAGAAACTGGCAGTTCTGGCTCCTAGCATCTGCTCCAGCTAGCATATGTTGGTCCTACTGGAAAAGGTGAAGAACATCCTGTTGAATTCAGATTTGATTAGGGATGGCCCTATTCAAGAAGGTATGTAAGCACTTTTAATGTGTTTTTCTTCATAGCATGTTTGATTTTATGTATATGTGGTAGATACATAGTATATCTGGTTTGTGTGTTTACAGCTATTGTGTATAGTAGAGTGTCTGGAGGGGTCAGAGGAAGATTGCCTTGTCCTGCCCAGCTCCAGGGGAATTGGCCAGCAGAGTAGGAAAGTGGACCCTCCTGCAGAGTAGCTGTGTGTTCTCAGCTCAGAGAGCTTTCTGCAGTACCCTGGAGCATGGGAGAGAGCTAGAAAGAGGTAAGTAGTGTAGAAGATGATTAGGAGCACCTCTTAGAAAAGCTGAGTGCAGGTCACAGGCAAGCCTTAGAGTGATGGCAGATAGCACTTTCCACGTATAGTAATCAAGAAGGAGCTGATGATAGAGCTTATGGAAACAAAGAAGACATGGAAATGTGTTGGACTAGAAAGGATGATTGAAGAAAAGGTTTCAGCCAGCGAGGACATCACTGGAGGGGAGTAGATCTGTTAACAAATCCTTTTATTTTAATCTGTTTTGCCCACCAGCTCAATTTTTTACTACTCAGTAATTCTAGCCTATTCTAGCCTACTTTCAAACAAAATTCAATTCTATATTTTACAATGTAGCATGTTTGCATTAAAAGAAGGCAGATTCGTCTCATAGCCTTGGCTAACTTGATATCCAATGAAAAGCGTCTTCTGAACTGGGGCCTGTTAGTGGAAGGATTTGAGTAATGGTTTTCCATTATCTGAATCAAAGTAACTCTGAAGTCTGAACAGCCCGAACAGATACAACAAACCCTAGGGTGATAACTGAAGATCAGCTTTGTGATTTTGTTAATTTCTGTGCCAATACATCCAAAACTGAAAACAGATGTGCCAAAGCAAGAGTGAAGACTTTCCTTTTCAAAGGCAGTTTTAAAAAGTTCATGATTAAAGACTAACTTCCAGGCTCTTGTCAATAGCTCCAAAATTAAGTTTGTCATAACACTTTATATTATGCTAATGATAAGCTATTTATTGTGTGGAAAATGTCAGTTTATTTCTTACTCTCTTCTTTTGATCTAATATTTCCTGACGTTCTGAAGTCTTAGTATTTAGGTCTACGCAGTGACTATCCATGGGAAACATTCTGTAACTGTGTGGTGAGGGAAGATGTGCAAAGACGGGGTAAGGGGCAGCACCTGCGTAACTGGTTGAGGGGTACAGTGGGTCCCAAAAATAAGCATCTCTTTCTAACTTTGATCTGGTATCACAGTGGAATGTTTATTGCTAATTTATGTATTAGTTATGTTGCACAGTTCTATCTTGATGTGAGGCCGAGAGCAGATAAGATTAAATGAGGAGGTGGGGAGAAAGAAGAGGCTTGGAACACAGGAATGGCTTCAGGGCAGGAGGAGGCTTTCCCTTGGGCAGGCTGTGGTTGGCTGTGCCATTTAGTCCAAGTGAAAGCAGCATCTGCACAAATTGGGTAGGACTGAATAACAGCAGTTGTCAATGGGGTTATTGCCTTTGTGCAGCATAGTGAAAGGAGCTGCCATTGGAAAAGCTGTGTTCTGCCCTGGCTTACTGAGTGTTTAGAAAGGAAGATGGAAATGCAGTCTGGACACCTGGGTATGTGGCACCTGAGTTCCATTTTTGGTTTCAGTGAATGTTTCACCATTAATTCAAAGGGGAGCAATGCTGATGAGGACTGAGAATTCCTTCTTGTGTTCCAGTGTAACTGGTGTGGTCATGATCAGAAGAACCCCCTGTACAAAAGTAGGTTAAGGGCCCACAGGCAGAAGAAAAAGATCTAAGCTCACCTGCAGAGCTGTTGGGTAGAAGATTGCTCCTTTCACGCATTTGAATCTCTCTAACATTTCAAGCTAAAGATGTGCAGCTTATGATTGATTAAAAAATAATTTGAGGACAAATACAAATTTTCAGTTAACATCAAGCTCTGCACAGGATTTTGTCCGTTGAGAGAAAACACGGGTAGGTAAGATGGTAATATTCACATTCTGTTAAGAACTCCACTAAGACCTATTTTAAACTTCTCAAATAACTTATCAGTTCCAGGAGGTAATGTATCTTGCTGTAAAAAATTCAGTGTTAGAAGTAGTCCCAAATGGAACCCAAAATTTTGGGCAAAACTCTTTTTTTTTTATTTCATTAAGACATTTCTAAAAGCCCAAGTCATAAAATCATCATCATAGTTGAAACACACAAAAGTTCCCTTCAGGCATAAACCATCTTTTAGCAGATCTTTATAAATACTTATGTTAAGAATACTCTCTAATTTACTGACAGGAAAGTAATGCATCATCATCTTATTTATTTTCCAGTTGTCAGAGTATGGATAGTAGTAAAATATTTAAATAAATTCTGAAACAAATCACTGTAGATAAAACATTCTCTTACGGCATTCATGATAGATGCACATATACCCCTGTCACATTTCTATAAATACCATCTAGTATCGGAAACAAACTTAAATCCTGCTTTTGACTTACAATTAAATTATTTTTCTGGAAGGAATTTTAAGCAATGAATGATTTTTTTTTTTTTTCTGTTTAAAGAATATGCATAAGTTAGAACTGAAGTGGCATGTATCTCTTATACAAAGCTGGATTTAATTTAATGGAATTATTTCTTAAGGCTCAACGGCTGCCCCCAAACCACAAGTTATCGATTCATTGGAAAGAGTAACCCTGGTCTGCTGCAATCTCCAGCAGAGGCCTGACCCACCCTCTGCTGTAATTCCGTGTTAAAACCAGATGAAAAGAAGTCATAGAAGGACGATAACCTCACAAATATTTTACTTGCCAAGCTTCTCTGTATTTCTCCAGCTACTGCACCAATGAATGGAGAGCTGGAGCCTGAGAAGATGCCAGCTTCTTCCTCCTGCTGGCAACTGCCTGCAGGGCAGAGCGGTGTGGGCCACCTGCCTGACCCTCAGCCTAAGGCAGCTCCCCCATGCAGGGGTCACCCTGGCTGGGCCCCCGGCACAGCCGCCTGGACTCAGTCCCCACATGGCCTGTGTGAAGGGGGCATCCATGGCTGCGCTGTCTCTGCAGCAGCCCTGGGCATTAGCAGCCAAGCCCTGGGCAGGGGGACACACTTGGGCCCTGGCACAACCAGCCAGAGTCCCAAATGTCACTGGAGAGACTTTGCTTTCATGAAGACTTGCTCAAAATCTGATGAAGGCAGTGGCTGTCTTGCTGTTGATTTGGATGACTGTTTGGTTTAGGCTAACAAGGTAACCCTGATACTTAGATTTGATAATATAAGTGGTAGGAAAGAAACAATGTTAAAAATAATGTCAATCTCCAGATTATTTTAGCTATGATACATATAGATCTAATTAGTATTTTGCTGTTCCCTGCAAAGTAGCTCAAAAGCTGAGTCCTGTTGGAATGTGATCAGAGCAAAATACATGGCTTCCTACTTCTGACTAGTATACAGTATTTATGAAGCCGCCTATGTGATTTCATTTTAAATTGTTTTATTCATGAATAAGCAAACAACTCCTCTCAGAAAAAAATATTTCAGGTTCTGTTAGAAGCATTCTTGATTTCTGAAAAGCCATTGTTCAGACAAATTGTGTTATATTTTCAAAGCATAGGCAAGCTATGCATAATATTCTCCTTGTTGACTCCTAGGTAGTCATACAAGGTCATACACATCAGGACTGCTCAGTTCAAATAGACTTCCAGATATTCAGAAGGACTTAGTCTGGTCTGTGTTGCTTTTGCTTAGCAAAGAATGTGCTTACACATCAACCTCCTACTCCTTTCCTTGCTCAATTATTTCATGTGCTTATTTGCTTTCTTAGAGTGAGTAGTGATATTCAAGCAAGTAGTTGTTCCTGTCCCGAGGACGTGATGGCACACTGGGTGATACTGCCTTCTCAGCAGGATTTTCACAACAAGACCACATGAAGATTTTGTGCTCACACATTCAGTTAAACTGGCACACCTCTGCGTTTCCAAGCTGTGAGTATATTTTAAGAGTTAAATTGCATTCAGTATATTTTCTCCAAGAAACATAACTCTATCCCTTGTAATAACTCAGACTTAAGGTTGCTGTTGTGTTGAATCCTATTCTCTACAGTGTGTAATATGACAGCAAAACAGATACAAAGTAGAAACATACTTAACAGAATGGAGCTTTGGAACCCCCCATCCAGTTTCCACTGATTTCTTGGGGAGCTGGATTATTCAGCAGGCTGAGTTCCATGGAGCTCCATGGAGCTCTTCACCTCTCTCTTTATTGGAAGAGGAATTGTGTTGTTTCCCACCTCTTCTTGCCATAATCTTAGGACACACTGGCTCTCAAACTAGCTGTACTACAGAAAGGATGTCAAGGAGTAGTTAAGTTGCATAAACCAGACTTCGACTGTTCTCCTGCGGCTTGGTTGAAATTGTTATTTGCATACTTATTAAACTCTTAGTTAACTCCTTTAAACAGTTCTTTTGGGATCACTGCAAAATGGTGATTTTAGAATGTAGCTTTTTGAACCTTCATCATACATAGTATGAAGGAACTGTTATAGAATACTACCGCATGGTACAGTGGAGATATATTTTATCATTGTACAGGAAGGTCACAAATGAAAATTGGACAATGATGAGAATACATTCTTACCACCATGTTCCTTTTATTTTATAAGTAGTTGAGGGCATATACTCTGATATGTGGTGCGTTGTTGAAACACCATGTTTATATCCAAACTAAAAATATAGAAAAATTTAAATTCACAGCCACCTCTGACGGCTGGCTACTTAAATCAGTGCTAACTTTGAAGCCTGATCAGGTTGCTTTGGGTCTACTTCTGACAAGTTTTATATACCTCCAAAGTCTATGCCAATGTTTGACTGCCCTTACTATGAAAATTCTTTTTTTGGTGTATCTGGTTGCACTTGTCTTTGCTGTGTCTTGTCACTATTGACCTTTTGCTAGTCTTTGAGAAGACCCTGGCTTTGACTTCACCATCTCCAGGTACGTTATGTGCTCCAGCCTCCTAACTAACTGGCTCCAGTATCTCAATGTCTTTTTTGTACTGGGGGACACAAAACTGGAGGCAGTACTCCAGCTGAGCTCTCACAAGTGCTACATAAAAGGGAATACCCTGTTCCCTTGACCTGCTGCCTATGCTCCTGCTAATTGTGTAGTTAGCATCCATTGCCCCAAGGGTGCACTGCTGATTCATGTTCATCTTTTGTTCATTCCCTCCTCCCCGATCAGTAGCTTCTCTCCCTTCTTTGTAAGGAACAATAACCTAGGAGTGACCAAACTTATTATGCCTCTTATAATGGACCTGTCCATTGTCTGGATGGCTGTGATTTCTACAAAACTCATTTCCAGAGTGAGAAATCCGAGTATGCTGTTGGACTTGTTCAGATTATGTGCATAGCAGAAGAAAGAGGTAGAAATACAAAAGTACCTTTCATCCAATACACACAATGCTGTTTTAACACTCCAACAATGTTTGAACAACAGAAGTGGCTACTTTCTGCAGTTAGGGAAGTATTTAAAAGATTGAATGCTGCTTGTGTGAGCTATCCATGACCCTTATTTTCACTCATTTTTAAAAAAAAAGAGAATGCTGTAAACCTACCTTATGACCTCTGGTAATTTTTTAAAAGGCTTCATACTTTTCCCATAATACAGGTGGTTTTAAAACAGGTCATTAACAGCTAACTAGGATACTGTTAAGCTGGCTAAAGCTGATTTTCTTTTCTAGAGATTTTTATCAAATGAAGGTGGTTAGAGTACCAGGATGATGTTTGTTTTCAGTGCCCCACTCCTTTTTTTCCTGCTCTGTGGGTGATTAGAACAGAGAGCTATCTTACCAGATGCGATATTTTAAGATAGAGGAATGTTTAACTAGCAATACTTCTGTAGTTAAACAAAAGTGAAGTTATAGCCAAGCATATTCTTTACTCCCACAGATTCTATATTTTTCATTAGGTTTATTCATGATTTTACCATTGACAGAGAAATAACTTTAAACCTTCCTTCTCACAGGAAACAAATGGTCTAATTCTGGCTTCCTGAGCAGACAGGCTTTGTTTATTGAGTTTTAACCATGTTATATAACTCTTCTTATCACACATTTAGGAATTCAAAGGCAAGTTTCTAGCCTGAAGGTTTCTGATAACATCCTATTTTCTCATGTGTTTTTCCTACCGACAGTTTTCAACTTTATGGCACTGTTATTTCTCTGCCAATAATTTTAGCCAGTCTCTTCAGATAACAACAAAACCTAACTTTTGTGATAGATGATATTTTCAGCATATAAAACCTCTGTATCGTATAACCAGTTTATTATTAAAGTCTTATTTCTCTAGGACTGGTATGCTAAAACCTTATTCAGTGACAGCATAGAGAAACAAATATTTAGTGTTTTCCTTGCAAAATTTTAAATAAGTGTATCAAAACCCAGTGTCATAGGTTTTGTATCCTTTCAGAGAAGGGTACTTCCCTATCAAGCTTTGTATCCTTTCAGAGAAGATTTGAAGGTTTGTATAAACTGTTACAGCAAAGTGCACTTTCACGATTTGCAATCCATCAGCTGTATTTTGAATTCGAGAAGAGTTGTGAATCCTTTGTACTTTGATCAAATCAATGGTACACATCTTTGCTGAGGAAGTCTTGTAGTTTCATTTTCTAAGTCTACCTGACAGCAGTGCCTTTTTGTTTGGTTGCAACAGCCCATTTCTATGGGCACAACTTCTGCTATAGCCCCTGGGTAGATGACCTGCCCCTTCCCATTGCCTTGAAGCAGACACTTTTGCTTTGCCATCTGCAGGCTCAGGCTTCTTCTTAGACTCCTGTAATGCCTGCTAAATATCCTTAATTTAGCTAAAATCAGGTTTGTAACTTTAAGTCAATCAAAGCTGTTAAAAGAAAAAGCAAGAGTGGTGCTTTTCCACTTTATCACTGATGTAATACAAAGAAATACTAAAGCTGTGTTGCCAAAGCTACAAAGATGCTTTGTTCTTTGTGCAGATTGCAAGAGACTTGTCAAAGAGCTTTTGACTAAGGGAGAATGGAGAATGTAGCCCTTGCCCCCACGTTGAAATATCAAAGCCCGTCTCTCTGCCAGTCCTGTTCTGGAGCTCCTGGAGTACAAGGACTTATGGAAAAGACTGAATTGTCTCTTGATTCAGTGAAGTCTTGGGAGGGGAAAATCACGTAGCTTGCTACATAAATTGTAGGGTTTGGTGGGGAGCTTTGACAGCAAAGCTTTTTGTGCATCCCTGATCACCACTGTGTTTCCAGGAGGATGTGAAAGTTTACAGGAAGCATCAGGAAGGGATGTTTACTGTCACACTTGATGAAGCTACATGTTCATAGAAAAAAACATGCAGTTACAGGCATTACTAGTTGTGGCAATTACTCACTGGAAATGTGCACCTTCTATGCTTTCATCCTGGGTTTTGTGCTATTTCTGTCATGTGTAAGTTTTTCGTCATGTAATTTGGATTCATGAATTTCAGCATATGGGCTTTCTGATTTATTTATGTTGTTGATGATGATGTGTGATTGCTTAACTTCTTTATCTTACTTTTTTTATCCTTTCACTTCATGCCTGGAATTGTGACAAAATTTTAAGTAGTGAATAATGAATTAAGCAAGATGTTTGGCTGTACCAAATGTTGCAGTATCTTTTGGGACTCAGAAATATTGCACACATACTGAACTCAGGCTTTGGTTAGAAACTTGTGTGGGTGGCAGAACATACCTATATGAAGTGCAAAGGCCGAGGACTTAAATAGTGGTGAAACTCATGCTTTCCAGAACTAGAGCGAGCTGCAGCTATCTATACCACTATGTGTCTTCTGCAAGAGATAATAAACTTCTTGGGCTTATTTCACGTCTTATAATTCACAGATTTTTGTCCCATAAAAGCTAATGGAACCTCTTGACCCAATAATAATATACGATTCATAATATACACATTAAAACAAGCTAGGTTGCCTCTTGCAAACTTCACAAATGCACATAGTACCTTCAGCCCAACAAAGGGGGTTAAAATAATTTATAACATAAGCAATAGATATGAAACCTAAGAAAACATATGATAAAACCACAAACTAAGAATCAGTTTTGCTGAAGTCCACTTAAACTGGCAGGAGTTTTTCAACTGACCTCGCTGGGAAGAAGTTTGGATCCCAGATAAACTGCTCTCTGTTCTCATTCTAGAACCACATCTGGATCCTTTGGGGAGGGCAAGGCCTCTGACTTGGGAATTCAGCAGCACCCACTGTATTTTTCCTCTAAACTCCATTGAATATGCTGTCAGTTCATTTCCAGGTAGGTTACATATTACGTGTTGATTTTAAAGTGCAACCCTGATTGCAGTGAGACATGTCTGTACCAAAGCGTATGGGTGTAATACTATGGTCCACCTCTGTCTAGGACTTATCTGGGGTATAGTTACGTGTTTTCATTTGTCTCCTTTCCTCCTGATTCTGTGTGTGTGGTTGTGGGTGCATGTGATGGACTTCAGCTATGTGGTCTCCACTGATGCCTAATTCCTGCTTTGATTTGTGCTATTTAGTTGTGGGATGAAGACATTACCGTTATTCCTAACAGAGGAAATAAATTTTATTTCTGTGTTCATGTACTGCAGGTGGTTGCAAATTCTTCCGAGTACAGAAAGTTCATTAAATGTTCTATGCAATGACATGATTTAGGAGGTGGCAGAGCTGTGGAAAAACCTTACTGCAGGATGTTTTGAGAGCAACCCTCTTCAATTCATCTCAGCAATCGAGTACTCCCTACATGCTGTCCTCTCACTACAGCAGAAGAGGAAACCAGGTAGGGATGGACCAGGGACCAGCACTGTGGACTGAGCCTGGGAGGCAGGCAGAATTTTTGTCACTGCAATTCTCCAACTGGAAACATGGAGTAGTATTTTGCTAAACGGGGTGTAAATTAGGAGAAAGAAATCCATGAATGATTGTGAAGCAGCCTGACGCTGTGGCAATGATGGCCAGGTGCTTAGTGACATAGGGTGCTAACATACAGCTGAACAGACAGCAGATGTGATCTAGCCGTAGGTAATGTATTTATTAAAACAGCAGAACTTGTAGACTGTGATATTATTTCTGCAGTTTATCCAGAGCTGCCTGCATTGCTAGGTTGGATAGTCTGTGTGTGCAGAAGGGAACACCCCTGAGGAAGATCCGTAGCTTCCTTTACATTCTATCTAGTACTGAGCACACTCTGGCACATCATCAATGGCCTTCCTTCACTACAAGATCCTAGTGATTAAAACCTTTTTAATTACACAAAGCCTCTTGAGAAATATTATCTAAAAATTTAGCAATGAACATCAGAAAACGTGTTACCTAGGCAGCTGAAAGATTTTTGGGTTTTGTTTTTAATCAATCAAAGTAAGCAGTTAGAGACCAGTCACAAAGTGGAAATAACCTTCTGTCATATTGTGGTGGGTTGACCCTGGCTGGACGCCAGGTGCCCACCAAAGCCGCTCTATCACTCCCCCTTCTCAGCTGGACAGGGGAGAGAAAATATAACGAGAGGCTTGTGAGTTGAGATAAGGACAGGGAGAGAACATTCACCAATTACCATCACAGGCAAAACAGACTCGACTTGGGGAAATTAGTTTAATTTATTACCAATCAAATCAGAGTAGGGTAATGAGAAATAAAAACTAAATCTTAAAACACCTTCACCCCACCACTCCCTTCTTCCTGGGCTTAACTTTACTCCTGATTTCTCTCCTTCCTCCCCCCAAGCAGCACAGGGGGATGGGGAATGGGGGTTGTGGTCAGTTCATCACATGTTATCTCTGCCGCTCCTTCCTCCTCAGGGGGAGGACTCCTCACACTCTTCCCCTGCTCCAGCGTGGGGTCCCTCCCACAGGAGACAGTCCTCCATGAACTTCTCCATCGTGAGTCCTTCCCACGGGCTGCAGTTCTTCACGAACTGCTCCAGTGTCAGTCCCTTCTATGGGGTGCAGTCCTTCAGGAACAGACTGCTCTAGCGTGGGTCCCCCGTGGTGTCACAAGTCCTGCCAGCAAACCTGCTGCAGCGTGGGCTCCTCTCTCCACAGCTCCTGCCAGGAGCCTGCTCCAGCGCAGGCTTCCCATGGGGTCACAGCTGTCTTTGGGCACATCCACCTGCTCCGGTGTGGGGGCCCCACGGGCTGCAGGTGGATATCTGCTCCACCGTGGACCTCCATGGTCTGCAGGGGGACAGCCTGCCTCACCATGGTCTTCCCCACGGGCTGCAGGGGAATCTCTGTTCTGGTGCCTGGAGCACCTCCTCCCCCTTCTTCTTCGCTGACCTTGGTGTCTGCAGGGCTGTTCTTCTCACATATTCTCACTCCTCTCTCCGGCTGCAATTGCCATTGTTCAGAAACCTTTTTTCCCTTCTTAAATATGTTATCCCAGAGGCGCTACCACCATCGCTGATGCGCTTGGCCTTGGCCAGCAGTGGGTCCGTCTTGAAGCTGGCTGTCATTGGGTCTATTGGACAGAGGGAAAGCTTCTAGCAGCTTCTCATGGAAGCCACTGCTGTAGCCCCCTCCACTACCAAAACCTTGCCACACAAACCCAATACACATATGTGATACTTTTAATATTTCAGATTACTGACTAATTACCACTAATTAAGATGTGACCAGAGCATCTGGATGCTTGTTTGTGTGCCTGGACACTGGATGCAGCTGATGTGTATTTTTTCTTCATTATTTTTCATTTCTATTTTATTTCTGCAATCTGATAATCAACAAATCTAAAAAATATTGGTCCTAGGAGTGGTGAAAACCCCAGAATCATACTGTTAGTGAATATGAAAATTCTTGCAGTGCTGTGTTTCATTTTTAATGCTTTATTGGAGTTTTGTTTTTCAGACCAGCATCTAATTAACTTCAAGTGTGAGTAAAACATTGTTGAGTGTATGTGATTTTTTTTTTTTTTTAAACTGCAAGCATTATCTTCTTACTAGTAGGCCTTCATGGTAGCCCAAGTGACTTTTAGAAATGCTACTCATACTCATGTATGATGCAGATGATGGGTGGAGGAGTAGAGGGGATGATCTGAGTGATTTGAAGGGGCTAGTATGTATCTACATCACAATTTATAATTGTATCTAACAGAGTGTGCTACGAGTGTGTTGTAGAGAAGCAAATGTTATACAAACTAGTGCTAAACAGCCAGGCCAGGATGCTTCTAAGCCACTTTTCTTCCACAAGAAACTGAATGAAAAACACTTACATCAGCTCTAAAGTAAATGCTATCATTCAGTGTCCTTAACTGTAGTAAGAACATAATAAAAAACTCTATTTGTTATAACTTCACTGCATTTTATTACAAGACACACCTTGAGACAGATTTGTGGTGATCCTACCAGTACCTGAGATTATTCAGCAGCAAACCTTCTGTCTGATTCATTGGTTAGACTGGTAGACCTGAAAGAAGTTTTATCCACAAACATGACGGGGCTCAAGAGTTTTGAATGTTAGAATAAGAAATTCCTTGCTCATACTTTCATACTTGCAATACATCTTTTCAACATTCATACTTTGTGATCTGCAACTCATGCAGCAGGCTCTTTTGTGCAGCATTCAAGGCCAGCAGTTTAACACACCCAGTCCCCCAGCACCCAGTCCCTAATACGTGTAATTTGGGAGATTATAGGAAAGTGAATTACCAGCTATAGCAGGTGGGACTGATCAGAGTGCAGACTGGCAAACACAGAGCACCTAACAAGCATAAAAAACACTTAAAAAGGCACTGCCAAAGTGACACTGCATTGGCAGCATTACCACACAACCTAACAGCTTTCTTTCATTGTGGGAGGTTTTTATCCTGTCTTTCTGGCCCTGTGATAAACTTAGAACATCTGAAGGAACAAAACAGTTATGGAGCTATAAAAGCATCTGTACCCTCTCTGACATACGAGTCCACTAGCTTTCTGGAGATGTTAATATAAATGTGATGACCAAATCACTTGACAGCTTTATGAAATAAGTCAACCTCAGTAACACATTTCCTCAGTACCATCCTTAGGCATGTTTTGCAATTTCCTTGTTAATATTGTGGGTCTGAAAAAATAGCTTATGTTCCTGTACTCGATTAACTGTCCAGGAAGTTAAAATGATGCAACAGACAAGTGGTTTGAAGGGGCTCAAAGGTAGTTATTATAGCACGTTGTTGTTTATGTGATGTGAGTATATCCATATGAAAAAACTGTGTATGAACATGTGAACAGCATACTCCTACTAGCTTGAGATGAAGATGTTAAAAATAAAGTGGCAATTTGAATGGGCATGTCTGCTTGCTACTGAAGCTACAACCAAAGGTTTGTCAGAAAGCCATTAAGGACTGAGTCTTAAACCAGCACAGTGATTCTGCACTATAGTGTAGCTGTCTAACAGCATATTTGTCTGGGAGCCTACGTATATACTTGTCACTGGTTGAGACAATATGACTGAGAGAGTATCTTTCTTGTTCTCCTGTAGATATTTGTTGTTAACATCCTCTTACAGGTTTACTAGATATTCTCTTGTAATGGTCCCCTTCCCTATGAGGACCAGAGCTTGCTGAAGGTCAGAGCAGATTCCTCTAAGTGGGATAGTCCAGCAAAGGATCTGGGCCCTGGCTCTCCTGCAGTGTCAGTGTTACCCAGAGGGGTGGGACCGACACTGTACAGTTCCCCACAGCAAGCTTCTGTCACTTGTGCCAACTTGTTTACTGGTAATCACCATATCTGAGAACATAAAAAAGGTTTCCAAACACTAATATGGAGGGAAATGGTTTGAGTGCACAAACACTTGCAACTGTTTATATTTTATTTCTAGAATTTGCTATTCTTCCTGCTTTGTATTTTAGTTGCATCTAAGAAGTATTAAGTACAGTACAAAATGCTTACTACTCTTTTTTATGCTTCATCTCTTCAGCTATTTTTTTCCTTGCAGATTTTAAATTAAGAGAGACCCTAATTAAAATTATGGGGTTTGAGTTTGTTTTTTTCTTCACTGCTTTTTTTAGGGGCCTAACCCATTCCTACATGTGCAGTAAAACTTTATCTCTTTCCAAGGAGCAGATCTCCATATTAAAAACAGTAATAGTTTACATTTGCTTAGCTGCTTTAATATTAACTTTGCAGTACTTTACAGGTACCAGTTAATTAAGTAAGTTCTGCAGAACTGCTGTTACAGCATAGGCAGGGATGGGTAAATTGATAGAGTGGAAGCACGGTTTCCCTAAATTCATAACGAGATGAAGTCAGCTCTGGGATGTTTTGTTTAGCCCCTTTGTAGAGGTTTATGCAGTGTAAAATTCTCCTGTTCCGTGCTCTATTTTTCTAGTGCATATAAGGGAGCATTGCTATGTGCATTATAAAGGTGATCATCGCCTCTGTGAGAGACTCAGTTATAGCCACAATATTTCCCTTACCTCTCCTTAACTGGTCCCTTTGACTTTCTAAGTTTAGCTTCATGTTTCTTCTATGCTTCCAGTACTATAAATACCCTTACTGCCAAACTGTTCTTTTTTCTAAAATAACATCTAGATTATTTTTCTTGGCATTATCAATGTTATCTACATCCGGTATCCTCCTTGCCAAATTTCTGTGCTACATTTGCTTACAAGAAATTATTAAAGCTACAGCTCATTATGACTTGTCTGTTTACGGTGCAAGAAAGTCACATGTAAAAAAATGTGGAGCGTGGTTGTGCGCATATATACAGATAAACACATTTACACATATTAAGTGTGTAAGAAGCTGTAAAAATAATATCTGCTGAATTCTGAGTTCTTAGAATAATTCATAATTTCTCTACATTTCTCAGTATCATTAATTTAGCTGAAGGACGATATGACGAAGGTAAGGGTAGACTTTCTTCCTCAGAATTCTTCTTTAACATACTATTTTTAAATGATATCTCAGCAATGTGAAAAGCAAAACACTTGTACCAATCAGAAAAGTGCCAAAAAAACAAGTTCACTTCTCGTTTATGAAATGTGCTTCAATAGAACAATAGTTTTAGGACTAATGACTGTGATCTTGATCTATTCTTGACCTATTAATAAAATGTAAAAACACCACAATGCTGTTTGGGGGAGTGTTTAAAGTACTATGTCATTTTCACTGAAAATTAAAAGCAACAAAGGCATATAAATGTTTTAGGTCAGTGAATTAAGGTAAATTTGTGCTTTGCATTGGATGTATATCTATGTTTTCTAAGGTGTCAGAAGAGAAAGGGTCATGTTCACTGTGTGATCAAACTGAAGGACAATTACCATCTCCATTCCCATTGCAAGGTTTATAATTCATGTTTGATTTAAGTTCCAGTTTGCTTAAAAACAAAAAAAATCTTCTGAGTTATCACTTAGAAAAACTGCCTTCCTCATGTTCTCCATTAGACATCATCATGTGCATCATTTTAATTTCCCAATTGGGAATAGATTTGAAGATAAATTTTGTCAGCTGTCAGCAACTATAGATTTGCATTAGAACAAGAACGTACCCTGGAATTTCCATGAGAATTCAATTTTGGATTCAATTCCTGTTTCAGAAACTAGAGTTAATCAATTCTACTGTATTAAAAATCATGTAAAAAAAAAAAAAAGCCAGAAACCAAAAATGGTGATTTATAGCAATTCCTGAAAGGAGCTCATGTACCAAGTTCACCCTGAACTTTGAGATTTATTTATTCCAAATATGTTTTTAATACTTTAAAACTTTATAATGTAGAGGTAGTTTCAAAGTTTGCTCTCTGAGAGGCCTCAGGATATATAAGTTGTTTCATTCCACTACTCATTTCTACTCCATAACAAGCAGGACTAGCGCTACACACATTTAGGTGATCTTGTTGATTCTAGTAAAACTGAATAGGATGAGCAGAGTCTGGCTACAAGTGTTACACATTTCACTTTTATTTTCAAATGACAGGCAGGCTTTCTGAAGCCAAATCCTTCTGAAACAAATATTACTGAAGCTAATGAATGAAGAGAATAAGTGAACTGTGCAGGCAGCGGATTTAACTGCTACTGAAAGGCTTGACAAATACACAGTAGAAGTTTGTTTATACGGTAGGTAAAACATGAATATAATACAATCTTAAACAACAATGAAATAATTGACCTTTTGTTAAAAATTTTTATCAGGTCTGTCCAGATCCATAAATAAAGTTTAGATCCAGTGTAATTAGATGTGCAATTACTACAGATTATATTAGAATAAATATCCCTATATTTAAATGTCTGCAATTTGATTAATCTAAGCACATCTGTCATAAATATGAGCCGTAAGTTCCAGTCTGCTGGTTGCCAAATATCTGGTAATTCCAGGGTCAGCCTCAGATGTAACCAGAATGGAAAAGGAATCTTGGGATATTTGAAGTTATAGTCTTTGATTCATATTGGATCTAAAACTGGATGGATTTATGGTTTTTAATTAAATGAAAAGAATTTCATTCCTTCACTATGACTGAATTTTAAGCTCCTTTTGGGAGAGAACAATCTTCCTTTCTGTCTTCATGACAATGTTTACTTCAATGGGACTCTGCTTCAGCCTAAAAGGCACAGTCGTGATACAAACTTCTGTGGTGTTTTTGGTGAAGATTATTCATAATGCATGTGTTCCAGAACTGCTAAGCACTTAAACAACTAAATTAATAATAACACTCTTTTACCCCCCACAGGACATACAAAAAAATCCCAAGTACTGTTTTGCATGAACCTTTCCTGATTAAACAAGGGCAGATCAGATTAATCTTGTGATTAATTCATATTGAAAAAATTGGCTGACTGAATATTTAAAAGCAGAGATATACAAATACAGCTACTTTCTAAATACAGCTTCCTCATACTTGCCAAGCTACATGGTCTTCTTTTTTTTTCTTTCTCTTTTTTTTTTTCCTTTTCCTTCTTTTTTTCTTTTTTTTTCTTTTTTTTTTTTTTTTTTTTTTTTTAACTTTTAGGAGCACTCTAGCCACACTAGTAACAAAACAGCCATCAGGCAACTAGCAGCTATCCATTAGAGTCACATCTGGTAGGTTTGACTGACACTCAGTAGAACTGATTAACCACAGAATAACATGCCAGAAGTGTAACAGGAGAAGTCACTTCTGCCTGATACCAATCAATCACTTACTCTCTGCAAGTACAAATGCACATTCACAGTGGAATGAGTTTGACCCACACTCTTATCAGAATAATAGTGAGAAACTATTGCCAGACTTTTAGATGGGAAAAATAAAGTACAAGCCAAATGCCAGAAAGCAAATTCACAGATGGGAATACATGTTGTGAAATGGCATCATGGCATATGACCACAAGAATCAGACAGTTCTCCATATTGTAGAAGATGTGTTCAATATGATGATTGCCAGTACTTGAAATACAGAGCTGAAATATGTAAAATAATATAGCAAAATCCTGAAGCAGTATTTTGACAGCTCAGTGCTTTAAAGATCACTTTTTCCATCAATGCAAGAGATGATAGATAAGATAATCTAATGCTTAGAGCAAAAAGCAAGGGTCTCAGAAAGTGAGAGCTGCTTTTTGGCCTAGATTAAGCATGTGCTAGAGTCTTCTACTGACGTTTTTGTTAACTCAGAATATATTTAAGTTCCATGACGTGGAACATGCTTCTGTGCTCTGAATCAGTGTCTTTAGACTTGTGATTTCAGTATTTCAGCTCTCAAACTATCTGAAGATAATGCAGGTCAGATTCCACCTTGCTAGCCAGGCATACTCAAGGGAATAGAAAAGTAACTTTCCTACTCCTGCAACTTGAGGGAACTCTGAATTTGGTCCTAGACACCATGGTGTGATGTTGGGATAATCTGAGTATGTCATATGGAGTTGGGAGTACAAAGGCAATTTTACAAACCTCTTACAAGATGCAACAGTAAATACAAAATCATTCTTTGTCTCCAGTTCATGCAGTCTCTTATACATCCCCTCCAGTGCAGGCCCTGGCAGGACAGAGTCTAAAATCTAAAAACCATTTGCACAGCATTTGTCAGAGAGAACATACAAAGAAAATCATTCCCGTGACCACCTTCTGGATTCCAGAAGATTGACCTTATACTTAAATCCTTTGAATCTCTACTGCCCTTGACTGTAATTTTTTAAGACTTTTGTGTACCAGAAAGGAAGATTTTCTCGCTTGTAGTTTTTGAGCCAGCCATCTACTCCAGCTATGTTTTAACAGATACATCGTACAGTTAATCTTACAAACTTTTCTATTACAGCCTGTTAAAGCTATTGCAGCAAAAAAAAAAAATGCTATACCGCAGCCACCAGATCTGCCTATATATTTGTTAGACTGGTGTAAATCAAGACCAACTCAAAGCAGGGATAGTTTGAAAGGGAATAACAACTGAGAACAGAAGAGGCTTTTACACTGGAAAGAATCAGTCTATCTACAGAAGAAAATACCCATTACGTATAATTATTTCCTGAAACAAAAAATTGATTTCGTATCTAAGTGTAGAGCTTGCATAGTATTTCACAAGAAATGACTGTGCAATAATCTTTTCTAAAGAAGATAGCTTTCTGAAAGCAAGCCATATGCATAATGCCCCCTAATAAGAGATGAATCTGATTGAAAATAACTGTGCAGATAATCTCATTCCATTTTTAAAAGCACTAAGCTCTGTGTGATTGGCACAATTGCATTAATAATTTATAGCCATTGGGAATTGTTGGTTTCTGCCTTTTTTGGGAGTGTGAATCATGAATGATTGCTCATTTTAACAATATTGAAAAAGATTGGAGAAGTAAAGCTGAAGGGAGGAAATGTGCTGACAGAATGTGCAATAATTGTGTTGGCCAGCCTGGCTGCTGGAGCTGGCTATCAAGTATGTTTTTTCCACTCAACTAGAGAGAATCCTTATATGAGGAAAACATCATCTCTGGAAACAGTCCCCAGTGGCTGCTATTGTTTGAGAATGCCAAAAACTCCCTATTTTGTTTATATTTTAGATGTGGTATAAAATAAATTCCAAAATGTGCAACTAGGCTTTGTTTGGTTTGTTGCAATGTCAAAAAGCTTTATCGCTTAAACTGTCGCTGCTGTTCCTGACAGAGCAAAGTAGGACAATCAAAAATAATACATGAAAGGAGCTCTCTGTGCTTGACTTCACTGTTTTTAGCATGCGATGTAATATATTTCGTTATTGAACTTGTTTCTTTGGGGATCGAATGCAGCATGTTTTGCAGAAGGATCAGATGTTTAATATAAGATCAATTACTTTTCTTTGAGACATACGCTCAATGCACTTCTGCAATTTTGAAAGTGTATATATTTCCTGTACTGCATTATATACCATTTAGCTGTTTTCTTTAATGCTAAAATGCAAATCATGTACTGGAAAATTCATCTTTCCATCCATACAGACACAGAACAAAGATACACAGACTTTGGGAGGAACAGTTGGTGGCTTCCGAGCTACAAAAACAAATTCAATCAATGTTCATAAACTTTTACAAACATATAGTATTGTCAGCACAAGAATCAATTTGAATTAGTCAGAGGTTTCACACACATGTCCATTTGTTTAACAACAAAGCTATACTAGTGGCAGTTACTGTGCCTCTTCCAAACTACAGTTTTTGAAAACCTGACTCTGTGTCCATTCACGAATGATGGTATTGTGTCTAAGCAAGAAGTTCTGTTTAATATATTTGGTTCAAATTTCTAAGGAAAAAAACAGAACATTTTCTTCTGAATTCTGGTGTGGTAGGAATGCTCTTGGGAAAGAACTACAATCAGTTTATTGCTAGGAATAAGACTTAGACAGAAGAGTCCCTCACAAACCATGGTTTATGATTTTCATCTTGCTTGTTTTCCCTCACAGCTGTCTGGGCTGCCTTCTTCATTTCTGTTTCCCATCTTTCAACAGATGTGAACCAGCTGATCCTTGGGACAGTTTTTCCCCAGCAGTACAAAACAACTGTGAAAGTCCCAACCTCAGCTCTATTTTCCATTAACACAACATTAACATTGAAAGGTACAGATTAAGGCTGTCTTATCTCCAGCTTCCTCAGCCCTGTTGCAGTTCCTCCCAGTCCTGTCAGCTTTCAGCAGCTGCCACTCGCACAGCTCCCAGAGGCTCAGAGTGCCTTTGCCAGCAGGGATGCCCAGGCTGGGATGGGTTGGGAGGCAAGTCTGTCCTTGGTGGTATCTGGCTTCAGGTCACAGAAGTACATGGTTAAGCCTCATAGTGAATCTTCTCAGCTCAGCAGAAGCCAGCATACAATTCTTTTCACTTTTCAGCATTTCTTTGTTTTCCTGCGTAGGGACTCCTGGCAGAGGAGACCAATGAAGCAGTCCCCTGCTCCTTAGTCCTGCCTTGGCTCTTCAGCTCAAGGATGGCTAATTCCCATGTATCTTGCAGATAACCTGCCTCACCTGGGGAATCTTGCTCTCTTATGTTTCCCTCCTCTTTTTTAAGCACAGAATGTGCTTTCCTCACCCCCAGCCTTTTAGGGCATTGTCGTGGTTTAACCCCAGCCAGCAACTAAGCACCACACAGACGCTTGCTCACTCTTCGTCACCCCCCCGCAGTGGGATGGGGGAGAGAATCAGAAAGGTAAAAGTAAGAAAACTTGTAGGTTGAGATAAGAACAGTTTAATAACTGAAGTAAAATAAAATAGAATAGAAGTAGTAGTAGTAGTAGTAATAATAATAATAATAAAATACAATAATAATATACAAAGCAAGTGATGCACTATACAATTGCTCACCGCCTGCCGACCAATGTCCTGAGTAGCGATCGCTGCCCCCCGGCCAGCTCCCCCAGTTTATATACTGAGCATGGCATCATATGGTATGGAATAGCCCCTTGGGCCAGTCTGGGTCAGCTGTCCTGGCTGTGCCCCCTCCCAGCTTCTTGTGCACCTGGCAGAGCATGGGAAGCTGAGAAGTCCTTGACTAGTGTAAGCACTACTTAGCAACAACCAAAACATCAGGGTGTTATCAACATTATTCTCATCCTAAATCCAAAACACAGCACTATACCAGCTACTAGAAAGAAAATTAACTCTATCTCAGCTGAAACCAGGACAGGCATGCTGGGGTACACTTGTGATTTTTGCAACAGAAATGTTGCCTACGATACTTAAAAGCCCCAGAAAATCAAGAGGGTGGTACAATTTGCATGACTTCAGGGTTGCAAAATCCTGATGGGATCCTTTCAGCCAGCCTCCCTCCAGCTGGCTGTAAGCACTTCTGAAAATAAATGCTACAATTTTCAAAGGAGCTTAAGGGAGTAGGTGCCTGATCTCCTTGGATTCCTTAGAAAATCCTATTTTTTTAAGCATTCATAACATTAAAATGTGTGTTCTTCCTTTCTTTTTTCAGAAAAAGGGAAGACTGTTTACTGAAAATAAACTTCAAAAGCACATAGTGTTTTAAGTTTTTTTTCTTGTTCTTAATAGCTGCGCATTTTACAGTTCTTTATTAAGTATAGCTATTGATTTGAAGAAGCACGCGTGGAGGCATTCAGTGAATAGACTGAAGAGATAATCCCATTACATTCAATCTGATTGCAGGAGTTACTGTAATTTTGTTTTTTGTAAGGGAAGGTGTAAGGCTTTTATATGCATGCCTGTATATCTGAGTGTAAAGAAACTTGCAGTAATTAGATAAAGTCAGCAATAATAAGAAGCTGGAGCTTCCTATTAATCACTTCTTGAGCTATTTTTGGTGTGATTATTTGTGAGGAAATTAGGAAGATCTAAACCATTAAATCTTAGCAAAATACAGACCTATGCCCTATTAAAAATAAATAACAAAACAAAAGCTAAATACAAAATATATACTTCTAAGCAAATTACTATGCAGAATTGTCATTCTTGCCACAGGGTAACTGATGATGGTGTGAAAAATCTTAATTCCCACTGGATCTTTTAGACTTATTCTATACTCCCTGGGGTCAGGGAATTTTTCCTAGCAGCAATGGCTATTTCTGGCCTTTACTTGTTTTTCCAAGAATGTCTCATCTATGATCTGCTGTCTAGACTCACTTCACTGTCATATGTTTATTAATATGTTTTACTAATAATTTTTAAAACAAAAGCCAAAAATCACTGCAACAAACCCCAGAAGTATCTGCGGAAAATGAGTGAGCAGGCTCACAATTACTGATGTTGAATGCTACCTCATTTTCAGATTAGTTCTGTTGACTAAATCTCAACGTGAAGGGATAAGATACTACTTAGTGTTCTGAAGTCAAAATCTGATCTGATAAGATGAGTTATAGACTATTAACCATTTGTAGAATTTTTTTTTTCTTGAGTAACATGTCAGGAAAAAAACCTACAGTGTAAAAAATAAGTACCATATACTTATGAAAATTCTGCCACAATTTCAGACTTCTTCAGCTATTCTCCTTTTTTTCCTCCCAGTATCCAGTGATTTAATTCAGATCCAGAAAAGCACAATGGCTTTTGCTACCACGTTGAATGCAATGTAAATTATTTAAGGACAAATGTCAAATTTTCCTGTAGAGCAAGATATTAAACAGCCTAGGTAAATGACAAGAATTTGTCCACAATGTAATCTGAATACAACATTTATAAACTGTAGTATATTTTGTATTGCATTTTAATTTGTTTCAATGTAATTTTAATTTCTTTGCCCAGGGTACGTATTTCAGAAATCACCAAATTACTTAGTGTAGTTAATGATGTGTTATTTTATTATCCAGAAGTGAAAACCTGAAAGACAAGAACAATCAAAGAATAACAAAATATATTCTTTTTAAGTGATAGACAAGGAGAATGATGATTCATAATAGGATCTGTAAGTGTTGATTTTCCAAATGAGATGGGAACAATCGATTATGCTACTGTGCTTTTGAAACAAAAAGATGGAACGAGCGTAAGCAAGTGTCTAATTCTTCTTGATGCTGGCTCAGAATAATTTCTCTGCTTTAAACTGAAAAAGGGATCATATATCCCACACTGAGTTAACAAGCCTTTACTGTAGGTGTTTTCATTATTACTATTACATTATAGGCAGGCAATTATATTGAGTATAAAACCTTTTTTACGCTTCCCTGATTACATTTTTAGTAACAGGTCATGAACAAATTAATCACCTCTTTGGAGAGTGTTCATTAAAAATTGTCTTTTTTAGTCTTTCTCTAAGGCTTTCCAAGTTTGTGTAAACAATGATTACAGCTCACAACCTGATACTCGGCTCACATTGAGTAACACCTTCCCACAGTGATGCAGTGGGATTGTTTATGCTGTACAGTGGGAGTTAGCATACACACCATGGGCTCTATACCAGCCTGAACTGGTTCAATGATGTGAAGAATCAGTGGAAAGTACTTAGGGTCTTTAAAGCAATTATTCCAGAACCCAGCCTCTTTCAAAAACCGAGAGCTTTAGATCACTCTTGACTGTAAGATTGTATTCAGACCATGTTAAAAGTCTGCTAGCTGTATTTCCTGTGCTCATCTTTTTTGCTCATCTTTTTTGAACCTACTTATTCCTTTCGCTTCCGCAATTTCTTGCAGTCATGAGATCCACAATTTAATCCTGTGTTGTTTGAAGAATGAATACATTTTTTGTTTAATATTCTGCCTCATAATTTCAATGGGTGTATCCTAGTTCTCATAGTGCATGAAATAGAGAATTCTTGTTTTTCACAGTGTTAAAGGAGACATTAGATCTGACATTTGAGGAGATGCTTCAAGGGCTGTAATCTCTCTTCTATGCAAATGGACTTCGTGGGTTCAAGGAAAACCCCGGTGCCTGGAGCTCCAAGCATCTGCAGTGGCATACCACATCTTTGCAAGGTATTAGCTGAAGCTCATCAAAACTTTTTTTTAAAAAAGTGTATTACAAAATAGTATCCAGATGAGATTTTTTAGCATTACAAGTCCTTATGCAGCTTTTAGGAGAATCACTTACTTGCTAAATAGAGTGCAACAGCTCCTTGGGAGCCATTCCAGTCTATCAGGTAAATCTGTAATTAGTACCCAGTTGATCTGAAGCATGGTGCTGTCATTACATTGATATAGACATACACATTAGAAAACATTACTGCCTGGGCACAGCAGGCAATTCACAGACTCTAATAACTCAGCCATTTTATTTTTTCTAAAGCCTAGTAATTTTTGTTTCAGAGTTAAAATATAAAATCATAATTGCAACAACATTTTTAATTTTCAGTTAAGCGTAAAACAGATGATACATCTGTAATTTTTCCTGTGATTTCTGTGTTTTTAAAATAGTCTGTTAGACTATTTTAAAAGAACTGAGAGGGTTTTTGTTTGTTCTTTGTTTTTTAAGCAAATAGGTTGTGTGGTGACATTAAACTGGTAGCAACAGAAAAATAAGAGGAAAGACTGTCAGCTGCTTTTGTGAAAATAAATTTAAAAAAAAAAAAGTTTGGATTTAGAGCAGTTGAGTGGAATCCCACTTAATTTTGTTTGAATTTCAAAATTTAGTTCTCAAAATGACAGAGGTTCATGCCCTTTTGTGGTAAATGGAGGTCCCGTATTTTGGCATAAAGGTGTAAAATATGTAGCCATGAATAAAATAGAAGGAAATAAAATGATGTGTCAACTCATATCTACTATACTTCCATTATAGTCAATAAAATTTAGAATAATTAATATAATATATTAATATATATTAATAATTAATTAATAATAATTAATATAAATGGAATTCAGACATAAGAATGCTGTGAAGTTTCTATGGACAGGAGCAGAAGCACAAATCAGTTACTTTGGATAACGTCTCCATCTGATTACCAATTATATTGCATTTGCAAGTCATTCAATATTTTTTTGAATAGTTGCTTAAGCCTTTATTATTAACTAAGCATCACTTTTTCTTTTTCATACATTGACTAGAGGTTTGGGATATGAAAAGCAAAGCTCAGAGGTCTGATGGTGTGTCGTCTGATGCTTAGAAAATGGATACTGTCTGCAGACTCAAATACAGGAAAATGGGTCTCTTTTGTCATTTTTTCCATGGCATCAATATACCACAACCAGTGTAAGCATAAAACAGATTTCTTAACGAGCCAACATCAATAATAAACTATTCTAATTCATGTGACATGTTTGAAAGGAACAATGTGAATAAAGAGTGAATACTATATGGAGTATTTCAGTCTGATACATTTTCAAACAGAACTACAAAAGCTGTGAACCATTACATACATACAGGGTTGATTGATTTTGCTTTAAAATCACATTTAATGGGAAAAATTGTCTTAAAAATAAGCCAAATCAGGCATGCTAGTGTACCTGGCATAAGTAAAATCAGAAATGTGAGTGTTTATTGAATAAGACATCAAGACCAGTCTTGTGACTAATGCAATAGACTGGAGCTGAGGAAAACCTGATACATAATTATTTTTCAGTTTATTTGTAGGGTGGAGGATAATATGGGCAAGAGAATAACTCTTAATTCCAATTATGAAATATTTTGAAACAAATGGAAACAAATTTGAGTCAGCCAAGCACTGGTTGACCTACACATGGTCTTTTCAGTAAAAAAGTAAAATTCAGACTGAAGTATTCACCCAGGTCTGAAACTGAGGGCATCTTCTATATTCAGTCTCTAGCTTTTTCACCAGTCCCTTATATGGTTGGGGGAAACATGCGTAACCTCCTCTTGTCCTCGTCCCACGTCTGTAATAGGTATTAAAAAAAAAAAGGAAAAATAGCCTTGTGTAAGAGGGCAAAGGCTCTTCTTTATGCAGTATATGTACATCAACTAGCATAGGTGGGCTTCACCCTTCTTTGGTCTATAGGCTCTACTTTTATAAAGCTGCAATGTGATTGGGATTCTTTTTAAGCTATTTGTCTTGGCACTGAATGGGATCAGTGAAGATAAAATCTTTGAGAAAGAGAAATCTCATTCCAATGTCATGAAATGCCTTACTAGCAAATCCTTTGGATTAATTCATCACCCACAGTCTTTCCAGATAGATATTTATTCAAAACCTTTAATTTTCATCATAGATTTAACTTTGTCCTAAAGGAAACTCTGACAGAAATAAACTTTGTTAAACTGTACTGAGCACAAATATAGAGTGTAATTACAGTGAGCAAATAATAGAGAGACCAAAACCTGGAGGTCAGAATATTCAAAATATTCACAGAGAATAAAAATTACATTTGATTTTGTAAACATGTTGCCTGCTAACCCTGGTATTAAGACCTCATCCAATAGTTTAGGAGCATGTTTAAATGGGAGCTTCACATTATATGAATCTCTCAGCCTCTATTGACAGGCTGTCTGTAGAGCACCTCCTGTTTTCATTTTAGAATACTGCAAATGATAAAAACGATGTTCCAAATCCAGTAAGGACTTAGAAGTTATATCAGAGATATTAACAATTTAGTAAACAATCTTGGGCTGCAGTACCGTCGTTTAACAACCACAGTCAGACTGATGGTCGAATTCACACAACTCTTTTGTCACTATAAAAAATAAAGTACAACAACCAAAAAGTGCAGTAAAAGGTGAAAACAGTTAGTTTAGTGAGAGGCTGATCTGTAATTACTGCTCCAACTCCACTGAGAGTTCGAAACATTCTGTTGTTTCTGTTAACCTCTCTCCTTCCGACTGCCTCCAAATTATGCCACTCAGCCTCTTGCACCAGAAGACAAACTGGAGATGAATTTGCATGTTCATGTGCTGATACTTTATCAGGAATTTAAGGTAATTTTATTGATATAATAATATTTATATTATCTGGGTACTGAAGTTTTGTGACAACCTCTAATAAGCATCCAAGATTTTTTTTTCACAAGCACAGACGCAAATATTATCATATTATTAAACTGTTACGTGCGACAGTATATTTTGTAGTCTACCTCAGGCCATCTAGGTTTCCAGCAAAGTAAGGGCCAAGAAAGCAGAAAAGCTACAGAACACCCAGGGAGATTAAATATCACAACACCAACTCAATAAAGTTGAATCTTGACTCAAGAAAGCTCCAGCTGTTCAAAAAACTTTTAAGTATCACTCTTCATACATATTTTCTTTTCTCAAAGATCTCTCTAATGGTCTGATCTGAAAATCTTGTGCATTTACCATCATTCTTTTGCATATGACTTTATTGTTCACTCTGTGAAAAACAAGTTTTGTACTTTTATTTCTTCTCATGAAGAAGGGATTTTTAAGACTCCTGTCACTTTAGTGCATCAGCAATAAATAAAGCTTCAAGTCGGATTGAAAAGGAAGTATTGCCACACCATTTTCAACTATCTTATATATCAAAAGGTTTTATGTACTCTCGTGTTTCACTTTTTCCACTTTTGTATTTATGAGGACCAGGCAAGAGATCCAGGTGTAATATAAGGAATCTATTAATTAGAAAGCAAATTTGCCCATCTTAAAATCTCTCTAAGACAGAAAGCAATTTTGAAAAAAATGTGATTTTCTTTTAGCTAAATTTTTACGTCACTGGTTTTTTTTTTCCCCCTCTGCCTAGCTATTGGGAATTTCAGGGGGGTTGGTCAATTTTCTGTTGAAGGAGAAACAAATGACATGAAGTCAGTGCATTTTCTTAGTATAAACACTTTCAGCTTTAGTGTGCACAAGCAGAAGTACTTATAAATAGCCTGCAGTCAATCTTGTTTTTAAATATACCAGCGTAGACATCAGCAGTACTTTTCTAGAAGGCACCGTGCTGTAAGAGCTTGCTATAGTTACACAGAGTTATACTTGCCTATTACAAGGGCATCACAAAATTATCAATACATCTTTCTTCAAAGTTAAGCTATGGCTTTATCAGGTGATCATTAATACCTTTTCTCACTGCTATAGATTCACCTGGATCAAGAATCACGGTCCAGATCAGGTGTACAAATCAGCCAGAGTATGTAGTATGAACTTTACGCTTGTTTTATTTCACCCTTAGGACAGATGATACTCTCCTGTTAGTGTTCCATGAGATAACACATTATTTGGGTTGAAGGATTGTGTTTTGATTACATAAATGGTTGATGCTGTGATTGTACCTATGAAAGCCCCAGCAACTGGGTAAAATACACCCTGGAGTAAGTGGGTCACCTTGCCCTTATACCTGTGTCTAGTGGAATAGGATATATACGTTCTGTCAGGAGGACTTTGGCAGCCTACAGTTCTGTCGCAGGGAACTGCATTTTTTTCCTCCATCAGCCTTATTATTTTCTGGAATGAAGATTATAGTGATTTGGACTCAGTCTCTTGGGGAAGGAGAGGGGAGGGGCTGGATTAGATCAAGGGGATGGCAGTCTTCAGCAAAGACTGGCCATGTAGGAGTAATAGAGGTGAATCACAGAACTAGATGATAGGAGAGCAGGAATGGATATCATTGGGGTAATTAGCAAGGACTTTCAGGCTCATGGGAATTGTTTGTGAATATATGCTGGAGAACAGAACATTGAACAATTAGTGCTTGAAGCTGAAGGCATTACAAAACACCAGATTAACTGATCCGGGCTATGCTCATGTAATTGTTTTGCACATTAGCTTCTAAAGGTACAGACGATTCCGTGTTACAAAGGCTCCTGAGAATTTGCAAGTGTGAAAAGCTACTTAGTAGGCTAATGAGAGAGGTTAGATTTTCATTTCCAAAAGCTAGATATGGGAGTATACTTCTGAACAGGGATTTAACTTACTTTTATTTATTTCAGAGAAGATCCTTTGAGGCAATATGAACCTTCTGGTTATCACTTGCACTTGATGTTTATTGAATAACTATTCTTTCAAAAAAATCTTCTACAGAATTATTACTGAAATATCTGTTCAAGTTTGTATTCTGTGGATCTAATTCAAGATTATAGCTTCCGGTAGAATTAGAACAGGGATACATTTGTCCCCCTGTTGCTGTTTCTAGTTCTTATGCTTTTCTGTATAGGAACCCTGAATCTATGATTAAATGTTATTTATTAGGCCCTTTCCTTTGAGAGCTGTTTCAGAGAACAAATATGTGAACAGACTGGTAAAGGAATTTTCAACCTTTACTTTCAATTGATCAGACTTGAAATCATTACTGCTTTTCGTTTGGTCTTTTTCTCATTTCTTTAAAATCAATCTGTGCTCAAAGAACAGTTTATAAACTGAATACAAACTAGGGATGTCCTCTCAGCTCTGAACCAGAGTTATATTTGGTGAGCCTCAAAAGCACCTTCATATGTGTAACACAGAAGTTTTATAGAATGCCTGCTGTGGAAGTAGATTAGCTACCTTGCTGATAGGCCCCTTTAACTTACGGTAGAAACAGAGACAAAGGGAGAGGATAGATTGCCAACATATCCCACCTTTACAGAGTTATTTTCCTTCATTAACTTACTATGTTTTTCTTAAACATCATATACTGCTGTAAATATATTACTTTTGTTAGATTTGGACTAGGATTATTTTTACATGCATTCCAGGATGCATGGGATATGCATGCATCCCACAGGGGAAAAGATGATTATTTTGTTTTTGAGATAGTTGTGGAAAACTACTGCTGCTGTTACTCCGAACGCATATGAAACTCATCTGGTTTGAGACCTTTCCCTAAAATACTATCTAGCCACGGAACTGGCAAGAATTCCTTGTGGCTTGCAGATACTGAGAGAAAACTGGAAGTTAAATACCTGGCTTACTCTAAATATAGCTGAATAATAAGAAACCGAGGCAAACTTAACTTTCACTCACATCTGGAGTAGTGTGTCCTTTTGGACCGCCAGTACAAGAAAGACATTGACATACTGAAGCCAGTCTGGCTGAGAACCACGAAGATGACTAGGGAGCTGGAGGATGACATACCAGAAGACTGAGACCTACGTGTGTTCAGTCTTGGAGAAGGCCATGGAGGGGGGGGGATCTGATTGCTGACTTCAATTACCTAATGGGGGATTATAGAGAAGGCAGAGCCAGAGTCTTCTCAAGGTGCACAGCAAAAGGACTAAGGCCAACAGACACAAGATGTAGAAAGGACAATTCTAACCAGATATTATGAAAAAGATTTTTCATGGTGAGGGCAGTCCAAGACTAGCACAGTTGCCCAGAGATATTGTGGAATCTCCATCTGGGGAGATAATAAAAAAGATCTCTGAACAATTTGATCTAACTTTGAAGTTGACCTTGCTGTGAGTGAGGCTGGGTGGGATAACTTCCAGACATCCCTTCTAATCTGAATTTTTTTACTGATTTCAACTGTGGGTTTCTTAGTATGTACATAGGGGATGTAAAATCAGAGCTTGGGAGGCTACTCAAGTGAGAAGGACAAAGTATACTGAGAGAAAAAAAGAATGACAAACCAAAAGAAAGAAATCTGTTTACCCTTTGGAAAAAAATCACACATAGTAATTCTGTCTTGAGTTGTCAATTATTGTTTGCAGATAATAAAGGTTCTTTAAAAGCTTCATTCAAAGCAAAACAGCTGAAAGTATATTATTTTTGCCTTGATATGAGACACCAACTGTTAGAAAAGTTTTAATGTCCTTTAAATATTGTAGCATGCGGGAAAAAAAAATCAAAACAAGCTAACAAAAAAAAATTAAAAATGTGTTCCTCAAAACAAATTAACATTTTCAAATGCCTTAGCTTAGTGATTCCTATAGAGGCATGGATGATCACAAGATGTTGGCCCTAATTTTGTCTCTAGCTGTTTCTATGACTGCCTAAGCTGTTCAGTGACGAGATCCTGGAGATCTGTAAAAATATTTAGAAACAAGGAGGGTATTATACAGCTACACATGCTGCTAGGGCTATGTTTGAGGAGGAAGAAAGAGATGCCCACAGAGACAGGAGATCTAAGGCACCATGAAGAGAGGGGAGTGCAGAGGATAAACACCAGGTATCAGAGAATGGCACATAGGCTGGAGGAAAAAGTACTTCTAGACATTGGAATTTTTATGGACTTTGGTCCTGGTTTCCTCACACACCAGTATATAGGTACAAGAACACTGAAATAATGTAGTTACTGTGGTTTTTACGTTATTATTTTTGAGTTAGCTATTTGCAAACAGCCATAGAAGTTTAAAGATTTATAACCATCTGTCATGTAGCTAGATGTAATGTACTAACACAGGATGTTCAATCTTCTTTGCCCACCTTATTCCTGCTCTCTTAGGTTCTATATCTGGAAGTTAATAAGTGACGCAAATAACAGAAGTTCGACGACTTACTACATCCCAACTTCTTTAACACAGTCTGTACTATTAACATGGTAAGTGCATAACTTGAACAGTTATGTTTTAGCGATCCTGCCAGTAAAATAGTTGCTGCTTTTTTTAGCTCATTCCATGGCAGAGATTCTGTTGCAGGGTGCTGGATATTGCTGTAGAAGGCTCCAAAAATTTTCTGGGAAAAAGGTACTTTCATCTGCCATTTATTCACCTGCTGGAGGCTTATGTAAATACTGGGAAGGAAGTTACAGATATGCATTTGGAAGGGTTTTTGTCAGGATTTTTATTGAAGTTCTGTAACATATGAAACTGTAAGCTTACACAGCTTCAGATGATAAATGCCATTTAAATACAACGAGGAAAATATTATGTTGCTTATATTTTATATTTGGTGAAGATACAGATTTGGAAAGGAGGGCTTCAACAATACTAGACTTGTATTAAAGGTAATAAATAAAAAAGCCAGCCAGGCCAGTGGAATGATTTAGTAATTCTAAGAGAGTTGGAAAATAAAATAGTATGTAGTAATGACTTCTGTTGGAAATTGGGATGAAACATTGAAATTTGTTTTTTTTATACTGAGTAAAAAAACCCAAGATACAATAGGTGATCTCCCAAATTTGCTGCTTTTGTTTCTTAGTGCGCAGAAGGAAGATGAAATAGTTTTTTCTTATAGTACAAATGCACCATAAGAGGAAAAAAAATCAGATAAAAAAAATACATCAAATTTTCTTCTCTAGGATAAAACTCTTTGAAGTGTCCTTCAAATACTTGTCCAATTTCATTGCTCCCCTGGTTGCTGCCTATGGCTCTTTCAATGTATTTGTACTTATATGCAGGCCATGTTTCACTCCTAATCTATGAGAGCTGGGGGACAGAGGTGATAGGAATAATGGTGTAAGTTGCACATCACATACTGTAGCTCTTTCATCTTGCATCTTCTTTCATCTTTTCTCAGTTTCAAACCTCTTATCACACAGGTTGCATCATGCTGCACTAATAGGCTATACTTACCCAAGCTATAGAAATGTGTAAATTGTGTTAACTTATACCTACCTATCAAACTACTTTTCTAGGTGAAGGTTCCTTAAAAAGAGAATGTACTGTGCCCCTCCTTTCTCTCCATCTGCTAGAAAAGCTCATTTCTTATATCCTGTGAGAAAAGGCTACTGACGGAACGTACAGAACAATCCTATTACCTGCTTCTTGGTTACCTGATCATTTTCTGGGATGTTCAGATTTTTTTGTACGTTATTTAGATCCAAGGAGTTTACCTACTCTTGAACTCAAACCCACTTTTTTAAGCCACACATATATACTAACTCAGGGCCTGTCTCCCATTTGCTGTGCTTCTGATCTTGGTCTGTTGTGTAACAACTGTAGTAGCAAGAGATAGAAGAAAGTTTAAACTACAGCTTTCTTGAATTACTTCATGCCTTAAAGTGTATGTTTATCTTTGTTTTGTCCTCAGCCCGTAGGGACTAGAAGACATTTTTGGGGAATTTTTCTGTTCTTCCCGTTATGTTCTCCAGAGGGTGGAAATGGAAGAAGAAATGACAACAATGTCACACACTTAAATACATGTGAGTAATGGCACAAGCACTTGTTAAGTCAGATGTTTCTCTGAAACATCAAAAATGATTAAATATTCATGGGAAGCTTGAAACACTGTGTATTAAAGCACAGTCACTGTGGTTCACATTTTTAATAGCAGCCCTTGACTTCCCTTTCTGAGACCATCATGGCAACATCACATACCCATAGAATGATGCTTTGTTAAAATGATTATACAAAAATGGAATCGTGGTTCAACCCGCTGACATTAAACATTGCATGGGTGTCAAAACTGGCTAATTTTATATGAACCTTTCTACAAGGCATAACTACTTGAATGGCAGCCTTAACTTTTCACTAACCTTGATGAAACTGAGGGTTTGGAAGTGCATTTTAAACAAATGGTCAAAACAATGTGCCTTCTTAGCTATGGCTTTGGCTCCAGTAATCTGCAAAACTATGATGAACTTTCTCTGAGCTTCTTGTAGAAATCCACGCTTGGGCTGTATTTGTAAACAAAGGGGCAAGGCCAGCAGCTCTTAGTGGCATAATCCATACACATCAGTGACATGAATGCCAGGTCAAACATCACTTTTATTCTAGGTCAGACTGTGTTATTGTGTAGTAACATCTTGTAGCATAATAGTGCCAACTCAGGCTAAAACTTGTTCTACAGTCTGGAGCTGCTGCTGCACAAGTTTATGCGTTAAGAGAACTTTCTATTACATGAGCACATGTCAGTTCCAAGAATTAGCCAGAAAACAGCAGCAATCAAATGTTCTAAGCTTCCTAGATGTAAATGTGTAGCACCTCATAGCATTATGTTCAAAGTGTATATGCGGGGCAGTATAGCAGATCAAACAGTAGAATTTTTTTTCATTACCTTGGTTATACTTCATACCACCATAGTTAGATTTTTTGTATGCATTTAAAAAATATAGTTTTGAAAGTCTTAATTATTTAAATTTAAATATTTAAATAATAAATAAATAAATTTAAATAAAAATAAATTTAATTATCCAAGTATCATTATTTCTAAAGATTTCATAATCTTGATTTGCTGATGCAGTTGCATTTCCATTTATGTAAAATAGTAGCAATGAGAGGAAACAACAACAAAGAAAACTGAAGGGGTCAACTTCTGGTAACCTTGGGGCCAATATTTCTTAGTTCCCTACTACAATATTAAGCAGCACAAGTGAGTTCAAAATCTGTCCTATTGTAATGTCATTGTTCCTATGGTCACCTGTTATGAGCAATGTACACAGTGTTATGAGGTTCAGGTGAAAGCAAAGATCATAACTGAATACACATTGTATTCCCCCAATTTTTTTCATCAGTACAAGAGCAGGAAGGGGTTCTGATCTCATGCCTAAGTCTTGGCAGTACCTTACTCTAGAAGTTGTCCTGCTGTTCAATGGAGAGTGTGTAGACGGTTTCACTGGAATCTAGTCGTCAGACAAGTTGCCATACACAGCCATGGCTTGAAGCTAGAAACTGTTGTTAATTGACATAATAATACATTTGCACACACACACACAAAAATACACATTTAAAGCTCTCATAGTTCTTAAAAGCTTAATCAGTACTTACTGAGACTAGCATTTATATTTTTTTAGAAGCTGGGCTGAATACTTACTTGAACTATAAAATTCTAGCTTACTGCATAGGAGAAATAGGTTCCCTCTGTGAAGTTACCTCCTCTCCTCTAGCTACACTAGAGAAGATGAAGACATATTCCACTGAGAAGAGAGGGAGTGCATCTCCGGTGGCAGCTTCTCTGATTTCAGTGCAGGTTCTTGTACTCTGGATAATAAACATAAGACAAGTTGGCTCCTTAAACACCTGTGTGAGATTGGAGCAAGGGCATCATTCATCTGTAAGAGATTAATGAGAGGCCTTCATTTGCCAGCCCTCCTACAAGCACCTTATGCTTGCTGACATCTGATATTTCCCATGGCGACTGGAGTTAACACATTTCCAAGGTAGTGCCACATTGGAACCTTTATCACCTCATCAACATCTCTGCTTGTGTTGGCTCTACACAAGGGACAGGTCTTAGGTCACCCCTTCTTGATCAGTGCCAGGCCAGTCTCCGCAGCGTGCAAATGAGGCTGCTGAGCTGCCAGCTTGCCCTGATTTTTTATTTTTTCTTTGCTGTGCAAACAATCAGAATGCCTGAAGGTAATTCCTGTTGTTCAGACAGTCTATTAGACAGGTGCATTATTTTCAATTTTGTGACTTTACAGGTCTGTAAAGCACATTGGATATATATGATGTCACATAAGAATTCTTCTAGTTAGTATAAACATAAAACTTGAGAATATTGCCTAGAGAAGAAATGTCCTACTAAGGAGAAGAGAAAATCTTTTATCTTGTAAAACTTCCCAAAATCTTATTTATAGTGAGCAGAGAAACAAATACTTCCTCCATGCAGGCAAGGCTCTTCCCTTTTCTTTATATTATTAATACTGAAGTTCAAAAAAAAGTCATCGGAATAACCTATTAGCAAAATGATTGTTATAATACAGGTCAGAGGTGGTACTTAGTACAGATGATATATGGCACAATGCATGGTGTAAGAGTTAAGTTCCTTTTAAGATATCCACAGTAGATTTGAGTGGTAGGTGGAATGTAGAGCACCCTTACCAATTAAAGTTTTACGAAAGAAAATCTGCTTGTTGTTCAAGTTACATATTCTAACTACTTTGATATTTGTTTGTGCTAAGACAAAGAAACATGCCATGAATTTGTGAGTGACTTTATTAAAGTCTTTTCAGATAAAGTACATTGATTTTCATCTGGGCTGATATTCTAACATTCTGTTCAGGATTTGACAATTTTATTTTGTAGTTGCTTGCAAACGTTTTTTGCCTTAGATGTAGATATGTATAATAGCATTAACTGTAGTATAATAACATGCTGAATAGGGTATATGTTTGTTAATTGCTTTAATTTAGCTTAGTACATCAGAATGCACGATTTGTCTGTGATTAAAATTTTGTACACTTACAACACACACAAACACCCCCCCACCACGCATGCCATGCCATTTGTTCTGAAGTACCTTTTTGCTAAACTATCTTCATGGATGGACAGATCGTTACCTTACATCCGGTTCTCCTAAATATATCTGCATATATGTAGAAAGTTAGCATTGTATCAAAAGGACCTAAATTCACATTACTTGTTCCCTACATAGGGAAGATCTACATTTAAAACACCAAACTTTCTAGTTAGTGTATTTAAGTGGCTACATTACTAACAGTTCTGGTAGAACAGAACCTCGGATGTGTTTTCTCCTGAGCAGTGCTCATTGCATACCCATGTACTTCTGGACTCACTCCTAAAGGAAATTTACAATATAGAAACTTTCTTCTTTTGTTTCATGCTTGGTGTTATCACGGGATACAAACAAGTGGCCTGAAGCTAATTTTAAGGAAGCATATGCATATGCTGTTTTTCATTTTCAAATATATCTTCTTTTCTTTGGAATTGTAATGATTCACATTGTGCTTCATATTTTCAGCAGATAAACAACTCGATTGTGCCAATCCCTTAACTCCATCAATACCAATGCTTTCATCAGCAGACAAGCTAAATTCTCTTTTTGTTTGTCCTTCTAAGGGATTTCCTCCTTTCTTCCCCTGAATTTCATATTAGGTCAGAGGACAGCATCAGGGAATTAGGAGAGGTATTCTCTTTAGTAGAAACTCCACATGGAATTTCTTCCTTAGTCCTAATGGTCCTCCAGCTGAATGCAAAAGAAGCCATCCTAAGCAAACTAAGCCTGGTGAAAGCAGGAAAGATCTAATCTAATTTCTGTTGTAACACATTGACATCTGTGGGAAATATGTAAATGGGATGTTAGCATCCCACAAGTTAATTCACAATACATATCAGTTGGCAAAAAATATTAGATATTTTACTAAAATACTTGTACATTTTGGAGGTAATTGCTTTAAAGCATGATCCTGTACAGTCATCTGGTTTAAAAATCCAGCCTAGTAGAGCAAAAGACCAGAATGGGGGATACAGATGTTTATGCTGTGTTTGAAGCAGTTTCTGCCTACCCATCCCCTCTCACCTCAGAGCATGCTCTGCATCGTTACGGCAGAGTTCTGCTCCCTTTCTCCAGCACCATAAATCTGCTTTTACTTTCTGTAGAGCGGTATGGCTTTGATGGAAGGGATAAAGAAAGGCCTAAATGAGTTGTGAAAATAGTTTGCTCTCCAGAAAGGTGAGAAAAGTGAGTTTTTACTGTTACTTCTTCAGATAAGCAAGAGACTTGACTTTGACTCCCTTATTCCAGATTTGTGCTCTCCTGATCACAACAGGGCAGAGATGGCAACCACAGATCTTTTAAAGCAAAAACAAACCTTTAAATTCTTTCAAGTTTGTCCTTGCAAACTTCAAGTGGAAGCAGATGCTGCCTTTCAGTAGCATGTAAACCATTGACTCTCATGAAAGGTAAGTTTTTCAGGAGCTTACCCTGAATCTTTCTGTTCATGCTGCCTTTAAGCAGCTCTTTGATCATCGTACCAATAGTTAAGGATCTCGTCATGAAGCCTGTGATTCCCTGTGCCTTTCACTAAGGTTTCCAGACCCAATTCAGAGCTGTGTGTTTAAAGGCTCAGAAAGCTCAGTGCTACAACTCCTAAACCTACCCCCCACTTTTTTTTTTTTTTTTTTTTTAAAGTTGACCTTTTTGTGCCTCAGGAGGCCTCAATTTAATTTGAGTCTTTGACTGAAAACTCTAGAAGCCCCAGCTGAGGAGGCTGATGAGCAGATGCTGCAGGTGGGGAAGGGAGGAGCTGGTTCCTGTGAGGAGGCTTTGGGGGTGGCAGTGGCACCTGTGGGCGATTGAGGTAAAGTGGCTGGGCAGGAGGCTGCATCCAAGGGCATGGAAATGGTCAGGCTGGAGAAGCTGGAGCCTGTCTCAGGAGGAATGGAAGAGTTTTAGAAGAAGGTGTCTGTAGCCCGTTGCCTCACTCACTGTGGACTTTGGAGGGGTTCATCTGCTGTTGGGCTGCAGTGGCTGTGCTGTGTGCAGCACTGGGCGGGAGTGCAACTGCTTTATCTGTGAGTGATTTTTGAAGCACATAAAAGGGCTGGGGTGTTACTAGAAAGCTGCAGCTGAGACTAGGATAAATAGACAGCTACAATGGAAGGACTGCCTGGTATTTTTTTAGAGCATAAGGGCAGGGAAAAGCCCTTCCTTGGGGATATTACCTGGAGCGTGAATACGGTAGGGGCTTGTGAACTAAGATGGCTGCTGAGGTGATGTAAGGAGAGTGACTAGGGCAGATGCACGTTAATTTTGTGTTTAAAAGCAAATAGCTCAGAACACAGAATTTTAGTGCCTTGTCTTACCTTTGTTTTGCTGAGGAGAACTACTGCTCTTATCCATGGGATGGACGTTAGATCGAGTTTAAAGGTGAATTTTAGATGGTCCTTTAGAAGGCTGACTAACTTCCTGCATTTTCTCTAGGAAAGTATATGTTCTTTGGTTTACCTGAAGGACTAAATAATTTGTGCGCTTTAATTTTACTTCTTGAAAACAAGGGTGGAAAACTCCATGATAAGATGAAGAAAACTTAAAGCTAATAGGGAATGAAGTGGCGTAAGATGGTTTTGCAGGTTGTGGTCTGAGCGGGGATGGACATGCTTTGTTTGAGTGTGGCTGCAACAGTCAAAAGGCTCTTATGCATGGTTAAACTTCCAGATTTCATGGCATGGATAAAGTATAAGCTACTAAGTTGTTCATAACAACATGATTGGAAATAAGGTTCCAGTGATGAGGATAGAGCTAACTCTTGTAGTTAAATGGTGTAGTGTTATAGTTGGAGGAAAAAATGTTCTGTTAAGCTAGCTCCTTGATGGGATAAAAAACATATCTGGGATAAAGGATTACTTAACTAGTGCTCAAATTGAGAATTATGTTACTCCATAGACAGTCATTATGCTAGATCATTGCCACCTGTATTACAAGTCATGAAAGTAAAGGAATTGATTTCTTGTGGTTATCTCTTTACATTTTTTTCCCTGTGGGCTGTGAGGGAAGGTAATGAGAGAAGCTGGAATATAGGCCCCTTGCTCACTAGCTGCTGAACGCACCTTCCCTGATCCTGCAGACAGCCTGCACTAGCTCCTGAGACAACTGGGGACTCTGCAAGGTGAAACTGCTGTCTTTTAAGTAGTAAACTTAAGGTGCAATCAGGTGCAGTTACCATTTCCATCTGCCTTTTCATCCTCAGTCTCACTGATGTGTAGATGTCAAAGATGACTGTTGGCAATCTTCAGGAAGCTGATACTCAGGTGTGTCTAGGGCAGGTACAGGGACTAATTCTGTGCACAGCAGTGATAGGTGCTTGGTTTAATGATGGACAGAATGTGAGACTCTACCAGAACAAGAGAAGAAAAGCATGAAATCTGTCTCTGGTACATTGATTTATGTTAACCAGAACTCATACTGGATTCATATGGGTAACGTACAGCTGAAGATGCTATGATGTGTCTTAAACTCTTCTGGAGAAGAGTGAATTGCACGGCTGTTGGACAGAACTCAATTTAATTGTATTTTTATTTTAACTCTTGCTCACACCGCTCCCCTCCCCTAGCACATTTGGGAGAGAGGGGTGACATCCAATGTACTTGCCCTGCCTAACCTTTAGTGTACTCAATAGAGGGGAGGAAAAAGAGGCTTTATCAGAGGTTATGAGTATAGTATGAGTGCACTCAATGCTCTTCTGGAAAAGCCCATTTCTCCCCGTTAATTAGAGATGCAATTTTCTTCACATCAGCTACCTTTATGGGCTGAAGTTAATTTCTACTGTAGTGACAAAAAGGCTAATGCAATCCATGTATAAATGCTATAAAATGCTAAGCAGGCATGAAAAATTGCACAGCCTCTGCATTTGGTGCTCATATAATTGCTATTGGTGTATCATCTGGTGTTTACAGTTCTAGGAGGCCAAAACCTGCAGGGTTTAGAGGAGCTCTCTTTTTCTGACTTAAAATATAGAAAACATCTCCCAAGGTCAAGAAGCGTACTCTATAACTGTATCAAAGCAAAGGCTGAAGAACAATGTGATTGGTCTATAAATACATGCAACCAATTCAGTAATTTGATAGAGAATTAATCAGTGAATTCAGCAGACAAAATAGAACAAAAAAAATTAATCTTATAGTGGAAGAGGAATCAACTTGCACAATTTTAAGAATACATACTTAATCATTTATGTAAATTAATTGTTCTTGGAAGAACTTACCTTGGGTGATAATCATGTTATTGAAACATCTTTTAATCCACTTGGGATGCTTTCAGGAGTGTATGTTGTAGTTCAAGTAGAGATATCATACATGAAGCAGTAATATAAGGCAGTCTCATGGCCTCTGATATGTGGGCCATTGGGATAAAAGATTATAGAGGTTCCTCTGATCTGAAAAAAAGAAGGAATCATAGTAACAAATTTCCTTTAATTGAGCTACAAATGTGACTGCGTGAAGTAGGAGAAAACTGCCGCCTTAAAGGTGAAGCAAGCCTATGTGATCCAATGCTCTGCTTAATTGACTAGCCAGCACAAAAGCACTGCCTGAATGAGGGAGGAGAGGAAGTATATTTTTGAACTGACAGATCCCTACTTTTAAATCCCTTAGTTCAAAAATTTATCTATAATTAGAAAAAGACATCCATATGGTGACTTTTCTAGTCCCAGATGGGTAGCTGTCATTTTGCACATGATCTTTGCTTCTCTTTTGAAGTAGAAATGAGTAATCTTGGAAATATTAATCTGACTTCAACTATATTTATCCTTCTATCAACAGTGATGACACACTTTGATTTCTTTCCTGGCGTACACAGTATGTGCTGCGGTGCAGAGGATTCCAGTTGCCATAATTTTCAATGGAAAGAATAATTATTACAGGGAACTGTAAGTAAGTTGTTATGGAATATTTGTATATTTAATTAGCAAAGCCAAAATTTTCAAGAGTAGTGATGCAAAGATACGCCAAACTTGAAACTCCGCTAAGGGGGTGATAGAAGGTGTTCTGCAAGTGCTTAAAATTGGCTCCTCTCTTCAGCAGTGTGTTACCTGGCACAGCAGCAGCTGTGCATCTGCTCCTGCCTGGCAGGCTTCTGCTGAGAATAGTTACATCAGAGCAAACAAAGAAGTAAAAATAATTTACCATATCAGAAAAGATGTTTAGGTATCTGACTTATCTTTTTCTCTTAACTACTGGAGTATTAATCCTTAGCATGGATCTTTCTGTCCTTGTCAATATAGTTTCTGCGGTGACATAACTATAGGCATCTTGTGTATTTAGACTTCCATTTTCTTTTTTGGGGCTGGGAAGGGGAAAGCTATTGTGCGTGTAAGGGGAAGGTATTTTGTAGCAAGTGTTATGTCTGTGCGTGACTTTCCCCCTCTCATTTTACAAAAACTAATTTTGGTTGTTTGTGCTTAAATATCCATATAGAGAGGCTAGCAGTCTCTGTAAGTGGTGCAAAAACTTGACATTTCTCTTAGTAAGCATTCTCGTTAAACTGCAATCTTATTTTGGAGGGGAAAAATGTTACAGTACCCCTTTTTTACCACAGGCAGTGTCAGAGGCCAGAGGCCAGATCCAATCAAATGAAGTAAATGGAATTACCCTGAATTTACTCCTGTATAAGTGAGAGCTTGTTTCAAGCCCCAAGCTACATGAAAATGATTGCTGTTCTCTTTGCTAGCATTGCCCATATGAAAGCTGACATAAATACGACCTAGAGTGAACTTATTTAGCAAGTGATAGGGTACATTTTTTTTGCCATGATTGAAAGGCCTTAAGAATGCAAGTCTCAGATGTACAAAGAAATAGAGGTGCCTGAGTTCCATTAAGATTGATAGGAATTAAATGCTTAAGTGACTCAGGCCTATGCCTCCGAAAACATTCAAGCATTTTTCAGCAACTCAGTGATCATAGTTTCTTCTTTTTAGGACTATCCTTATGACAAAATTTGATTCTGGTTTTTTTTTTTTTTTTTAACATCTATGAAGCACAAGTGATGAGAATGAATGTCAGAAGTTTATTTTTTTAGGTTAATGCTTTTTATAAGCAATTAATATTTTAGTGTTGCTGGCCTAATACTAGGGGAAATTTTACTGTAGTCATAAATTTTGCAAGTAACTGAAGGGGTAAAAGATTTGAAAATTAACTTCGTCATTACAAGGGTAGGGGAGAGCTGCACTCCACAGTGAGGAGAAACCCTACACAGTCAGTCATGTGAAATCAGAGAATACAGTCTTGTATGCAGCTGTGTTATGACTTCAAAAGGACTTTAATACTTCATATCTTTTTTTCTTGATTTCCCGCCCCCCCCCAGCTACAGAGGATGGCAGAAGAAAGATATTCTGTCCCTCTATCAACCTTATTCTTAGAACTTCCTCTGGGATTTCAACCCACTACTTCAAGTCCCTTTACTGTTTTGCTTTAGATACTCTCTTAACATTGTTGTACGGAAAGATGCAAACTCAGTTAAGAAACTGTCTTTAGAAATAAACCCATGTGGATTAGATCAGTAAGAAACCAGTAGGAAAATAACATTGCTGTGGTCTACTTGCATGTTCTAAAACAAGATGAAAAAATGTATGCATCCAATGATGAAGTAGCTTGCTAATCAAACAAGTGGTATGTGGCTTATTTTGCTCCATGTCTCTTTAAAGTCATGAAGATTAGATATTAAAAAGGAACTGCATGTTTTACAGTTATGAGATTAAATAATCATCTAGCACTTAATATTTGGTAATTTTAATCTTGAGTTGTGCCTCTAAGTGCTTGACTAAGTACATAAATTTAATAAAACTTGTATATATGCTTGAAATATGTGCCAAAGATTTAAATATTGTGGTAGAACAATGGGTATAGGAATATTTGTTGTGTACCTCTCATCCTAATAAATCCTTCACAAATAAAGCAAGCCACAACTAAACTGTAACTAAGGCCAACTGATTTGTGCAACAACAATATTCAAATCTTCACTTCTTAAGAGCCTATGGAAAATGTAAAGTCAACTGAACCAGTACATTGTGGTTAATTAGAGGGAGGGAAAAGATATTACTGAGATTGAATGGTGGGTACCCAATGCAAATATTTGAATTGGACAGTTTCCAAAAAGATGTGCAGGTGGGGCAGGTTTCTGCCCCTGCACAGGGGAGCACTTGTCCCTTAAAACACGCAGAGTGAAGCTCAGCAGGTTAAGATGTAATACGTACCAAATTTTCAGTTTTGGCTATGGAATTTGAGAGTTGTGGATTCTCTCAGCTGACTTTTCTTCAGTCAGAACCTAACGAGTACCAGTGGGGAAAAGCTTCCTAGGTTAAAGCTCTCTTTCCATTTGCAGTTTCTGCAGGAGACTTGCTACCACATTAAATTGGCAGGAATCTTGCAGAAAAATACACAAGGTAACAAAGGACACTTAATCACACACAACACACTATGAAACAATATTTTCTTCCTTGTAGAACAACAGTAGACACCATGTCCAAATCTTTCTATCAGTTAAAATGACTCAAGACAAGGAAATTCTGCTGCTATGTTTCAGGACTTCTAATAAGTGATTGATGTTTAATAAGGCTTAAAATTTGTATACATACCCCTATGGGGTGTTGGGATTTTTTCCCAGTTTGACTAGGTACAGTCAAGAACCAAAATTCATATGAAATGGCAGGTTAATGAGTCCCTAAAATTACTTAGTGCCACCTAATCATGTTTTGCTTGACTTCGCTTAGAATTAATTACAGCTAAAGAAGCAAAAGGCTGAATTCATAAGAGTGAGAATGATTGCCAATTTATAAAGAGTTTTGGGGTGACCAAAATATCATGTAGCTCTAGCTGGTAAAACGTAGTCTTCAGCTGTCTTTAATGCTTGATGCACTTTTGTTATATGTTTGCCAAAAAATATTACTGTCATATAAACCTTCAAAAAAAACCAAACGAAAAAACAAACAAACAAAAAACCCCCAAAAAGACACAAAAAAAAAAAAAGAGACCAAACAGGTCAGTAGAAACAGTTAGGAATCCCTTTTATGAAGGGAAGGTTTGTGCATAAAGAACTTGTAGGGTCTCAGTGGGTGAAGCTGTATTCATGTACATTTTTCATTAGTGTAAGAAAGAGTTATAAACAGTTTGCAGTATAATCACCAAAGTAAAGGGAATAGTCCTATCAACGTGTGCAGATATGGCACCCTCCAGAGAGGTTTAGAAATCTGATTCCCGTTCTGTTCTCGTTCTGATCTTGTTCATTTAATTACATGCTGTTTGTCAGGATCTGGGACAATTTTAGAGCTGAATGCTCAGAGAGGAGACTCATACTTGTATTTATTATTGTGAATAGGAGTATGCAGGGATATTTTTACGTATAGCAAAAACTAGAATGCCTTCTCAAAGCTATGAATTCTGATTCTTTCCTGATGCTAGCTTTAATCTGTTGTATACAGTATGTAGATGACAAAACCCTTTAGCAAGTGTAAAGGCTCTACTTCTAATACAGATGTATAGAAAAGAGGGATGAGTCTGTGCAAGGAGGAGCCATTTAGAATGTGACAGCAGGGAGCTATGGGAAGCATTGCCCTGTGTTATTCCACATGTTGCTTCCTCACAAGGCTTCAGGCAAGTTAGAAACTATGTGATTGAGAATAGCTTCACAGAAATCTGAGAGGAAAGGTACAATTAATGTCAGTTAGTAATGAATTAATTATACAAAGATGAATGTTCAATTATTTTATTGTCTAATTTGTCTCCAACACATTTATGTCATCCATCTACATTCTGAGGCTCCACTGTTGTTGAATTTATTATTGGCCCAAGGTCCATCCACATATTTCTCTATACTTCAGCATGACTTAAACACAATGAAGACAAATGCTTAGAGACAGTTTTTAATAGTATTGAAGTGACATTTCATTCTGGGCTTTGGCCATGCTCTTATTAGTTAGATCTATTTACCCTTTACGTGGGTTCTAAGGGGCTTATTTAGCAGCGTATGGGTGGGAGCCCAGTTATATGTAAAACCTGTTTGAGACGTGCCTGCTTCTTAGGGAGGAAGCAAGTTAAGATGCTTAAATACCTTCCAGTAATCCTCTGCTGAAGTTTATGTGCACCCACAGATGGCTGTGGGAGACTTCTGTAAAGCCTGTACATCCTTATAACCTGTACCTGATTGTTCTTTTGTTATGTTACATCCCCTCTTCCTGTATAGATGAGGTGGAATGATGGGAAATTACCATGCAGATTCAAACAGTAGAAGCGATGCTGCTTCTGGGCACGAAGAGGAGTCTAATAATAAGGACGTCCCGCTCTGCAGGAATCTCTCCATATGGGAACTGTTCTATCCAAACTGTGTTGTAATTCTATTTCCAATGTCCATTTCTCAATTACTTGGAAACTGTCTGCTTTCCTAAGGGATGCTTCTTATTTCAGCACTTCAAAATTATGCATGAAATTTACTGCTCTATCAAAACAATAAGTTATTTGCTCCTCACAAAAAAAGGAGTCCTGGGACTGTAGGTGATTAAAATGTTGCAAGGCTGCTTTATCAGCCATGTTATAGCCTGAGTTATTGCCGTCAGCTGTTCTTTATCTGGTGTTTACAAATACTTGTTTACATCAGTGTTTTCTGCTGCTTTTTTATCTCCTTTTTATCACTATGTCACTAAAAGCTGGTTCTGTCACTCTTCTCTAGTTACCCATTTTTTGCCTCTGTTGACTGGGTAGTTGTAACATTATTATTTCTGTGTTATTGGAAAGCAACTTACTTCTTATTCTTTTTCAGCTCTCTGCTTCTGAAAGCTGTGATTGCAAAATCACACCAAGCAATTCTATTGGGTTTTTATCTGTCTCCCTCTGCTACTATTTGCATTTTACTGAAAGTCATTTCTGAATTCTTTTTTTTTTTTTTAGTAAACATAATTAGCTCCTGTGAATAGGAAACTGTTTTTCTTTATTGCTTTTTATTAAGTACATTTTTTTTCTTCTCCCTCGAGACAGGATTGTAAACAGGACTGTTTTAGAAGGTATTCTTCCTTGCTCTTGGATTTAGAAACAAAGACGACTAACATCTGTTATCAAATAATATTTTATTGAAGATTTGAAACTGTTGTTAAACTGTTAGAAAGCCTTTGAAATCTGTAAATCTCTACTTAATCTACACTATTTGAAATTCTTACTTAATTATTTTTCAAAAACATTGAAAGCCATGTGCCAGATTTAATCATTGCCTTATACTGACAGGAGTTTCTGAATGTCTTTCTGCTCAGTTAATTAGTTCATTCTCTAATAGGAATTATTTGGAAGGTACCTCTTGGGCATAGTGTGATGAAACAGTATTGAAAGGTGCAGGAGTATTCAGTGATCCGATCATATCTAGATGTTAATCTGACACTGATTTTCCGTATGTTCCTTTTCTTGAAAACCCCAAAGATACTCTATCATCCATATTACATTTCTAATCTTGATTAATCTGCAAGTCTTTAATTCACTGTTCCCTCTATCTGTTGGTAACTTAGGTATCTTGTGTCAGCTTTTTTACTTTGAAGGAATGTATACTTTTAGCATAGAATCATTCTGCATTTAGAAAGCAGAAGGGTAGTTTTTGCATTTAGATTTAATTTGATATGACATATTTTGAGTATCCTCCAGGATACTTTTATCTTTTTTTTTTTTTAAAATTACGTTCTTAGAATAGAACATGAATTCATTACCTTAAATAATAAAACGTTCAATTTATTTATTTTGGTATCACTAGGATTTTGTACTTCCTATGACTGGAAAGTTCTTACAAAAAGAAGCCTATAGGAGATAGTGGCATTGGGAGCAAGGCAGAACAATGCAAAATGAATGTCTGAGTAAAAGCATTTTCATTTCTCTTGAACTGAGATGAGATTCAGGGGATGATTTTTTTTTTTTTTTTAAAGCATGTAACTAGAAGAATCTGCTTGTTTACCTTGGTATTTTGCAAGGACTTTTATTGTTCCTTAAATTTGAAAACAGCTTGTGTATTTTTATGCAGTCTATCTTTATATACTCATCCCAAGATACCTTGTGATGATTCAACTGTTAATAATATCTGTAAGTTGGAGACAGCATGGTTTTTTGTATTGAATATTGAATATCTTGCTGCAGAAAAAGGCCAAAGCTCATATTAAAAGAGCAATTATGTTTCAGTTAGCTGGTTGATATTCTTACTTGGAATTGGTGTCCACTGAAAGCTAGAGCAAGATCTGTCCTCACATGTTAGGAGACTAGGTGTATTAAGTATTTCTTAAAAATCTGCAATTATATTAAAATATGGTAAATTTCCAACTACAAGCTTGACCCTTCTTAAATCCTGCTATGTTTACAAACCTGGCATGCTTATATGGCAAAGATGTGACAAAGTAAGCTATCCCTAATTGACTTCAGGTAAGATATGTGGTGTTGTATGTGTTTAACATGTTAAACTTCACAACTTCTACTGTGGAACTTCAGTGTGGTTACAAAATGTCTGTCAAGAGTTGCTGAAGTATGACACTATAAAATCCATGGCTTAAATCCTGGTGGTATTGAACTACTTCTTAATGAAGTTACATGTATTGGAGACCTCTTTCTGATAGGTTCTGATCCCAAATTACCTTTACCTATAATTGTTGCCACCTGCTGGTAAGTATTTACTTCCCTCTTACTCCAAAAGTTAACAGTCTGTTGAGGTGCAGTCCTTCACGTAGTTTGCAAAGGCCTTGAGCTCCTTTGGGAATTGAATTTGTAATAAAAATGTAAAATCTATCTCGAAATGGCATTGAAAAATACGTTGGAAAGAATTAATCAGTAGTTAAAGCTTGGCACTGTTGTAGCCTGGCTTAAGCTCTGTGACAGGGATACCTAGATACCAATGGGAGAGAAGGGGAAATAAGCCTCTTGCATATGTTTTGGCTGTCATGCTGCTTCTCTGATGCATACCAATACTTTATTGTTGCAGATGCCATCAGAAAGGCTTTTTCCCTTCCAGTAAATACTTTGGGGGCAAAGCAGGTGAAATCACTGGTAACTGGGTAATTTTAGCATAAAGCAAAATAAACTTAAAGTTGAGGCTCCAAATTCTGTTTTCCTTTCTTGATAGTGCTACATGAGAAATATGGCAACATTTACACTTTGATTAAATATAAGAGAGAAAGAAGGTGGGGATAGGAAGCAATCTGAAATAGAATGGACCCTATTTTAATCTGTGATTGTCCTGAGAAGAAATTGTGTTTTAAGGGTTAACTTGAAAATAGTCTGACAAAGTTCTAGGGGAACCTTTGGAAACAGACATCCATTTCCAGCACATTTTCAGTGAGAATTTGATGCTTTGTCCCATTATGTCTTTGGACATTTTTTCATTCTATATTGTATTGCTCACCAAACTTATTACAGAGGGTGGTATTTTCAGATTTCCTTCATAGCTCTTGGTATCCAATATTGATGGTCAACCCCAGAGTTAGTATTCTGCTGTTACCCTTAATAACCCTGTATATCTGCTTTTCTCTGTAGTCTCCTGGTCTTTGAATAAATTGCAGGCTCCCAGATCTTGCTGAGCTCTTCTTACTTTCTACCTCTTTTTCTGCCTGCCCTTGTGCTAGTCTGAACCTTCCCTCCCTGAAAATGAGGTAGCTTGAAGGGGAAGAACAATCTTTGTTTTCTCACCAGAGGGTTCCACCTGATCCAGTCACGACCTTAAAGAACATGAGTTGTTGTAACATAGAACAACTGTCGTCTGTTGCACCTCTTCAGGTGCTGCATTGCTTACTGGTGTCAGGATCTACATGGTCCGCATATTCCAAAGCGTCTGCAGTATTTCATAGATGTAATCTGGTGTGTGTGCCAAGACTTCCCATATTTTTGTTTATGCATTTGATATGTCTACTTTTAAAGCCATAATTTGGAAGCACAGTTTTCCTGGTTTTGCTTTGAACCCATTTTGTTTGTTTGTTTTTTACATCATGAACAGAAAACATAATGGGAATCCTCTGTGAGGTACTACCTTGCAAGTGTCCGCCATGCAGATGTAAATCCCAAGCATTATGGACCACTCTATGAAAAAATGCAGCTTTTACAAGTGTTCCCTGGTTTGGCACAGGAAAAGTTAAAATTTAGTCAAATAAAGGAAATCAAGTTTGATTCAATTGGCACATTTCAAAGCTTTTAAAAGAATTAGCTGTGATAATTTGGTATGTCTCTCTCATCCATACTTTCAGAAACTTTGACTTCAGTTTCTTGAACAAAAAAACACCTAGGAGCATAACTTTTCAGCTATAACGGTGCCTTTTTGTTACCTTCAAGCATTGTTTTCAAGGAGCGAGGTTTAACACGTTTCCTAAGAAAAGCATTTCATTTCGGTGATTTTGGTGTCTTAAATGAAGTTAAAAAAATACTGGCTGAAATATTTCTAAGATATTCTAAACAACTGTAATTACTTTATAGTTCCTAGCATATGTTAGGGGCCAATGTGCTTAAAATGCAGGATTTTTTTTTAAATTTCTTTTTCTTTTCCTTATAGGAATTAGTGGAGATAAACATATTCAGAATAACTGATCTCCCTTAATCATAGTGACTAGGCACAGCTGCAATGTTAAATAAATGGTTAAGAATATTGTAAGAGCCTCTTTCAGGAAATACATGAAAACCAAGAAACTTAAGGATTATATGTGAGTTTGTTCTTTAAAGCTTCACTTAAATTCTACTCTTTGTCATTTCAAGTTTAAATAATGGTAGTAGCAGTATAGGTCTTGATTGTAAATGTAATTTGTATATGTAGGATTTTCCTTTGTCACTTTATCTGAAGTATTTTTTCTGAAATTCTTTGAAGTGGCTTAGAAAACATGACTAAACATAGCTACATATGTGTCCATAGTGTGCTATTTTATAATACCTGAGGTGACTACATGGAACCAAGAATATTGCAGTATTCAAGTCTCCTTGTTGTTTTTATTGCTATGCTTCCTAAGCAGCTTAATGTTTGTCACTATAGAAATTTACATCAACTGTGTCACGAATGAGCGGTTAGGTCGTAAGGTGGTCCAGAGGAAAGGGGGCGGGGGGGAGGATGAACCACCACAAACTGTAAAAAAATTAATAAATTACCCTGTATTTACTAAATTCGGACATCCTGAGATACAGTTCAGTGCTGCCCAGAACATGTCTCCCAGAACATGCCCAGAACTCTGACTCCCTGTTTTACCTCCTGCTAGCGTGGCAGAACAAATACCTGCAACGGTGGGCTTAATTTAGCAGATACTAGCGCATCAGTATTTTTGCAACAAAGCAAGACATTTTCCAGTCTGTCAGCCTTGATTGTTTTTGTCACAGAGCACATGGAAAGGATACAGTTCTCCAATGAACAGATTTCAAAACAATTTTGATTCTGTCCCTCCAGAGTGTGTACAAGCTCTTTTAGATTAGTGACATCTACAGCTTTATAAACACGTAATGACTCGAAATATCCACACTGTTAAGATTAGATTAGCTGTCTATTAAGGACAGACTTGTGCAAAAGTTTCTTTGATATGACCTCATAGTCTGACAGCAAAATACTGATAATGGTTCTGAGTGCTTCATACCCTTGGCACCTTAGCTTAAGTATGGTAGCTGATGTCTGATATGGTAGCAGATCTCTGATCTTAAACCCTTGTTGGTAAACCAAAAGGCCAGTGTCTCACAGATGAGTATGTGGCACTCCCGTTTCATGTCTTACGAGCGTAAAAATCTACCTGAAGAGCTGCTCTTTAGATTTTTGTCTTTGACAGTCACCCTGGTGCAATATACAGCACTATAGTTAGAAAGTACACGTGCAGTCTTGCTTGTACTTCACCTCTTCAGCATGATTGTCAGATGGTGCATGACAACTGACAAACCAGTTAAAGGTAACATCTGTGAGTCAGTGAGTCTAAATAATTATGCCCAGCCTCTAGTGCGTGTCTGTATGCTTCGAGATAAACCCTTTTGAAATGGCATCTCAGAACATCAGCAGGAAAAAAAAGACAAGATATGCCTTTTGTTCTTTTGCCTTCATCTTCCACTTACCTTCAGCAGTTTTTGATATTTACTAGTGGTGTCTAGGAAGGCTCTCGCAAAGCTTTATTTTTGTAACATTTTCCTGCACCTCTTCCAAAATGAACTGTTGGGAAATAATCATGGTGACACAGCTAAAGGTAAGTCTGCCGCACAATCAGGCCATGTGATTGGCATGGAGTCTGAACAGATTCCCTCCTGTGTTGATGTGCTGTCACTTAGTCTATTCTCGCCTGTGTCTCTGTGGATAAATTGAAACATTCTCTGTGCCAAATGCCCAAGGATTATTTTCCCCCTCAGGAAACCCTGGGAGAATGTTCCTTCTAAATACAGAAGAACATTTAACAACTCCTGCACTCAAATGACAGCAAGCACTAGAAGAATAAATTCATGGGTTGTATGTAATTTGGGCAAAAACACTTGTAGGGACACAGGTGAAACCTACAGTGTAGACATAGCCCTAGTGTAACAGTTCTTTATAGAATAGTCTGCAATAATTTGGATTTAAAGAAGGTGTAAGAGGAGTCTGTGGACTACTACTTTGCTTCTTATTGTGGAAGACTCTTCTAGCTCAATTTCTTGTATCTTTTTTTTTTCCCTTGCCCTATTTTTTTTTTTTGCTATGCCTTTCTTACTGCATCTTTCCCTTGAACCTTCTCTTCCTGTATGTTATATTCAAGCTGAGAGATGCTCCAGGTGCTTCAAATGGCCTCTCCATTACTCTCTTTGCCCACTAACCCCACCTCAGCAGATTTGCCTGTTCATCCTTCACAGGGGGAACTTGGCATACTGATACCTCATGAAGACAATGTCAATATGTCCAAGGGTACCCCTCGAGCCTGAGCTATTTATGTTGTTTTCTTCACTTGGGGCAGCACTACTTCTCACAGTTAGTAAGTCTCAGCCATCTGAGTGCTGGAATCTAATTAACCTGCTTTATTCAACCAGCTGCTACAAAAAGCTGAAAAGTAGAAGTCCCTTTGGTGCTCATTATGAGCAGGTTTTGCTGTTTGTTTTGCAGAAGCATTCATGTTCCACATAAATAATAAAGAAGCTCAAACACACAAACTTGCTGTTATACATTGAAAAATAACATGAAGTTTCATATAAAGTATGACACAGTTGTATGAATAAGCCAGCTCCTGCTTTACTCAGACTGAAAGGATCACTGCTGATGGCCTTTGGCCTGAAACCCTCCAAATACTGTCCTGAATAGTCCAGAAGTGCCCTCTTAGTCCTGGCGTAGTTTTCGGTCAGTGGCAAGTTATGTGTACCTCACCCTCTCCTCATCTCTTTAACTCTATGTTGACATGTGAATCGCTATTATCTCTATTACTGTAGTCATGTGAATTTATTGACCACTATGATTAATTTATTGGGAGGCTATAAGCTGGTCATGTATGGCACTGTTATGTTTGGGTTAGGGAACAAAATAAATTTGTAGCATAGTTGAAATCAGTGGGCTTTTCCAGTTTTTCACACTGATGCTTAAAGCAGTTTGCTCCAATGTTTTAAGCACCCTGGTGCAGGGAAATACTAAGATTTCTGGAAAAAAGCTCCTAAGTCTGTCTGAACAGTGCTTTATGATGGTATTACACAGCTGTAGAAGAAAATTTGTTTATTGTACATCAACAGCCCTCCTTACATAGAACTGTCAGGTATAAAAATAATTTTGAAAATCAGGAATGTGTATATTCTGTTTGTATTCTTAACTAATCTTTTTTATTTTGACAAAAATAAACAAAACAAGCAACTGCTGGTCACTGGCATAGCTCTGTCTACTGAGTGGTGAAATCATTAGTTTTCTTCTAGCTACTAGAAGGACTGCTTAAAAAGTGCTTTGCACAGTCCCAGGTGGGAAATGAGGAATTGGAAAGTGATGGAAATTAGTTCTTTTACCCAGATGTGCTTACTCAGAGTTTTAGATATACAGGGCTCTGTGCATTTCATTTATATCTATTTGCTCTACATAAGGTGATCTGAAACTGTACTGCACTGTGGTTGGAAATCTACCTTTGTGGACTATGAATCAGAATTCCTAGCATCAGCTTTTTCCCCAAAATTAAATGGATCTATAATAAATCAATTTTCTTGGGAATAAAAATGTCAAATGTTGGCATTTCTAATTAACAAGGCGTGTCAGTTTCTTAAAATTTAATGTGTCCCATGTCTCTACCAAATAGTCTCTTACAGCTGTAATACTGTTCACTTGACACCTCATAAATAATAATTTTCACATGAAGACTTCTGTATGGAAGACACTTTAGATTAGCTGAATGAATTAATACATAAGAATTTTATGCATTGCGGAGAAACGGGTGAAATTAATACTGAGTACTAAAAGTCATCAACAGAAACTATGTAACTTTGGATGTAATTCTTAATGTTGTTGATGTTGTTATGCAATACCCTTCCTTCTGTTAATATTTTATGTATTCGGGTCAGCAAAGAAAAACTATCCTGCACTATAGGAACTCCTTATGTGAAAGCAATTCGCTAATTCCTTTTATGGTAGAGAGAAGAAAGTAATCCTCAATAGCAATAGGGTGACTCTCCTGGGAGTTTGTATGTGCATGCAACTTTAAAAAAACAAACAAAAACAACTGCCAAAAACCCTGCAACAGATGAATTCAAAATTCCTGTTTCCAAGAGGTGGTAATACATGTTATCCTGCCAGAAGTTGTATGCTATGAAGTTTCAGTGCATTTATGAACTTGTCTTCTCAACTTCAGATAGGGCCAGATGAACCTGAAGCAATTGCAAAAAACAAACCAAAACCAATCAAAGAAAAAGACCAAAACCACTTGTCTTTTGTTTTAAAAATTCTATATCTAAGTACTGTAAATAGGGCTCTGATATAAGGAGGGCTTCTGACTAATCACTGTTGTTATTAGCCCTTAAGGAAGATAAGAGTTTTGGGGTCTGGACAAAAATCAGACCTGTTCAGATGATCTGAGTTTACCCACTGGTCAGAGCGGGGGAAAATATTCTGCTTCTAGGGGAAGGGGAGTGCTGGCTAAGAGTGTGTTCTGAAAGACCAAAGTCTCCATCAGTTTTATAAGGGGGACATTCTCTTGGAGGTAAACACAGTGTGAAGGGCCCAGTGTTGATTGAGGCTTTACACAGGCTTGGGGTGAAAAAGGAGATTCCCAGAGCTCTTTTAATCTCCTGTTGCTTTTCCATATTTTATCTTGTATCTTTTTTTTCCCCCATGTTTACCTTAGAAAGAAGCAAAAATTCTTAAAACCTTTGTTCCTTGTTTCTAAGAAGTACTGGAGAGCAGTGAACTATCCTGGCAACACAAACTGGTAACAATCTGTCATCAGGGAAGGAATTATTCTAATTTTTTATTAGTAATTTGTAACGCGGGGGTAGCACCTGGAGGCCTTGATCAGACATAGCAGCAGTGTTTGTCAGCATAACAAATGGGCGGTCCCCACTTCAGACAAACTTACTACCTCAGAGGCAACAAAAATAAACTCTTCCTTGAGATGGGAAGGCCTGCAAATGAAGAAGGAAACTGATTCTGTAGCCTGCGGTCTTGTGGAGAAGTATGGGGAAAGGGAGCTTGCGCCTGCTGTCCTTCAGTGCCCGGGCATGTGACTATACAGCCTCTCCAAATCTATCTCCTAGGAAGGTTCATACACTCCACAAACCTCTGGCTGTGCTTCCTGCTAGTCCACACAGAGTATCAGGACAATCTGAGCTGGGATTTTCCATCTGTTTTTGAGTAAGGCATGCTACATTCCCCAAAGTAGTGATACAACTGCACATTCCTGTAATTTTTTACTTGATTCATAGAGGACCGACCTCACGCATGACACTTTTAACGTGGGTTTGGGGGGCTGGTTTATTTTTTTGTCTTGCTACTACATTTTCGCCCTTTTGAGGTGATTGACCTTAACTAATCTCTAATTCCTGAGTCAGGAATGCTCTGACTTTCCTTAGGGATATTTCACTTGCTCAGACTCTGTGCTGTGACCAGGGTACTGATCTGAAGTAAGAAGACATAGAATAGTATCAAGTATATTGCACTTTTTCTCCTGTAACTACCTCCCTCGTGCACATACTTATCTAGTTCTGTTCCAGATAGGTTTTTTTTGTTTGTTTGTTTTAAATTAGGTTTAGCAGTCAGTAACCTTCGTTTGTCCCAGGAAATTGGCTGCTAGCTTAAGGCTGTCTATTGTAGTGCATACACCAGCTAAATTTCTGCAAATTTTTCTTATTCTCAGGACCCAAGCTTGAGGCATTCTGTTTACTTGGCATATGTGATGTGGGTACATTTTTATTGCCCACATTCCACCTCTTCATTAGTCTCATTCTCTGTTTTCATCTTATTTAAAATGTCAGGATCTGCCACTTCTCTGCCAATTTCATGATGGCCTACACTGGCAAATACCCTGAATTGTGCTATAGTCATTTCTGCAGGTGGAAAGGGCAGTGTCTCTTGATGTTTCTTTTGGATGATGTCAGTTTTGGTGTTTGGACACTGTGTATTGAAGTTGCATTTTTTAGCTGTTTTAATCTCTGAATCTGATTATTTGGGATGGAAACAGAAACCTGTGACTGAAAGGGACCTATTTTTATAATTAAGTTCACGCAGTAACATGCTGTTTTGTTAGATTATCTTTTATATAATATATAATTGTTTTGTCTGTTCTTTTTTCCTGGTTAGGTAAAAAGTAAGGAGCTTTGGTTTCAGGTGTAGCCTTGCATGACAAAACAAACTCATTTGCATGGATGTATAAACTTCCTCAAAACATCTAGTGACTTGCCATGCTCAGGAAAGAGAAGTCACCGTATCTAAATGAGAAACTTTCTCAGCATGGCGTGTGATGTTTGCTATTTCTGCTTTCCAACAAGTAGGCTTTATTTTTTGTGTATCATGATTGGAAAGTATTTTTATTTAATTAAATATAAATACTTTAACCTTGTTGAACAGTGGGAGACAAACTATCAGACCTTCCTCTTCATTGCCTCTTACCTAGCCATACACAACAGCACAAAGGATTGTACCTTCCTAGTATTTGGTACCCCCTTTATACTGCGGTGAAATTATTCTAGATGTACAGTAGTGGCAATTGAAGCATATTGCAGCCACACAGGAAATCTCACACTTGTGGAATGCAGCATTTGTCCTGATGAAAACTCATTGCCCTTGAGGGGTTACAGTACAAGGAGGGCAGCAAAATCTCCTGTTATTTGCTGAACCTTGATGTAAATGAATTCATTTACTCCTGTAAATGTGCTCCTACAAAATAAGAGGATGTTCAGGTTTGCAGTTAGCCAGCTCTCGGCCAAAATAAAATTTTATCCTGGTCTCCTGTGGCAGGCTTTGCAGCAGAGATCAGCTGTGGAACCTTGCTATCAACACTGCATGCTGAGATCCTTCTTTCATGCAAATGATGAGTTTTTCTGTGAGCAAGTGATAAGCTTTTTCAAACCGCATGGTAACCTAGCAAATAAAAAGCTTCCGTATTCGCATGAAGGAGTGGCTTCTTTTGTATGCCTCTTAATGACCTTAATTTCCATGTGATAAAATTTTGATCTTTTAATGATTTCACTGCAATGGGTGACAGAGAAATGAGGGACAAGCAGGAGAAACTGGCACATCATTGCTTGCAAATGAGCTCATTTGAAAAATACATAAAATAGATTTCAAAATTCAAGAGAACTGAGTTCCTCTTCAAATTAAATTATGTTGTATTCTCCTTGTTATTATTTTTCATAAAGATGGCTGGATTTCCGATTAGGAAACAGATCATCAAATACAACTTGACTGAAGCATATAACAAAAATAATTGGAGAAACCCTAGAAAACTTGAGCCACCTAATGTTTCCTATACTGCTTATTTCATATTAAGTACATGAAGAGCACTCTTAGTGAGTTTAGTTGGATAATAATTACATGTTCAATTAGTAAGGTAATGTTTATTGTAAAATATTTTTGACACTTCCACTGTTGGAATGCAGAAATCTCAAAGATTACCTCAGTGAGAGCAATAGGGAAAGTAAACCACTAACTCAACCTAGTGGTCCAGACTCTGAATGGTCTTGCTTGAGTAGAAGTAGAATTATTTCCGTAGCTTCAAGTATTATTCATTTTAACTAAGTTATTTCTCTGTAAATTACATTAGGATTTGATCCATATGTGACAAAAAAGGTGTATGGGGGGAGTTGTCATAGAAGTGCAGTTAATAATACAAGGAGAACATTAGCCAGCATATTGATTCTTGTAAAAATGTCACAACGATGATCTATTAAATGCACAGACTTTTGATTATTACACTCTATATTGAACAATGCAAGCTCTTTGAATCTGACCTGATTTGTTTACAATAATTTTAGTGTCATTGACTTATTTTGCTGTAAAACAAATGAGAGTTAAAATTAGGCCCATGTTTTCCAACTGAGGAAGACTCCGTTAATGCTGTGTGAGATTATTGTTCCCCACTAGCTTAAGACCTGATTTCACTAAGAGATTCTTTTGAGCAAAACCACTGTAAACCTTACAGCTGTTTTCACAAGAAAAGGGAAGTGCCACACAGTAAACTTGAAATCACGACTTTAGGTTCTCCAGCAGCAAGGGAATCCTCTACCTGAAATTGCTCTCTACTAAGACCATGAATCAGACTTTTACTACTGAAAAAAGGTCTGCTGGCATAAGGTGGTGGTTTTCCTCCGTTAGGTGTTACTGTTTTACAGCAAACCTGTTTTGTACGCTTTTCATCTTAATCAGGAGAAACCTAGGGAAAGGTGGGAATAAAAGACAGTAAAAGCCTCTGGAAGACTTTGCTTAATTAAAATCAGTGGTAGCCAGACTTCTTCCCTGAACAGTGCTGAGCACAGTACTTTGTAAAGAACCAGTATTGACAGAGATGTCAAAACCTCAAACTTTTTATTGTCCTTTTTTCCTCAGGTATATTTTGCCATAAAATAAAAGTTTTCATGAAAAGGAAAACACTGTTATATTATCTGAAAGATGTGAGCTTTGGACATATATGTGACAATGCCTGCAAAAGCAAAAAAGAACCCCCTCGCCCCTCAAACAAAAAAACAAACACCAAATAAACCAAAAAAAAAAACAAAAGAAAGATGCAGTAAACCTTCTTCAAGAAATGTGTCATGAAATGTGTTTAGATACAATCTAAATGTGTTTAGATACAATCTAAACTCAGACTAGACAAGCTTATAGTTTTTTGCATTACAGTCTCAGCACAGCTCTCGTATGTATATCTTCACATATTTGCTGAGCACTAAATCCCCTTGCTTAAGGGCCTTGATTAAAAATTCCTTCTCTGTGAGCAGCAAGTAGGGTGGCAAATTTAATAACTGCTTTGTTGTGAAAGCTACTAGTAAAGGAATATAGATACAGCATCATGGTGACTTTGATAAGGAAAATACTAAGGATTTTTTTATTGTGTCAGTGTTCTATGCATACTGTTTCACCCTTTTATGTTAAACATGCACAAGGAGAAACGTAACATCATAACACTGGATGTTTTTTCTTTCCATTTGTTAATATTTGTATTTGTGGACTCTGTATCTGACAGTTTTAGCTGTGACAAGTCACAAGACTTCCTTTGCATAGTCAAACAGGCCTCCTAGATCACTAGACCATCCCCTGTGCCACAGTTGAATATGGCAGAATCAATCAGGGGGGAAAAAAAGGCATATACAGTTACAGGTAGAGATTCAGTGGTGGTATTTTACCTGAAGTTTTGAACTAGCATTAATAGAATGATCCTGATCTCAGAGCAGTTCCTCTTTCAGAGGTGTCACTTCTGATTTATAGTTACATACTGCCATCAGTTATGGCTATTTGTAGAATAGCAGAGCACTATAGGTTGCAAAGGGCCTCTCGAGGTTGTTCCAACTCCCTGTTTAAAGCAGGACCACTCAGATTCAGCCTGTAAACAACTTATGTGCCTCTGCATAGCACGGGCAAAGTTTGAGAAACAGCCTTTGTATTTATTCAAACCTAAATAAAACACTTGGTCTTGATGGAAGCTTGTAACTTCTGATAAAGTATTTTTGTGTCTGCTCTGGTTGTCTAAAATGTGTGGGATAAACTTCAGGCATTCATGTGTTTTATATATTGCTAGAGTTGCCTTTGCCTCCAAGTTTTATATGAAATACATCTTTTCAGTTTGGATGCAGAGGCAACTCTAGCAACATATAAAACACATGAATGCCTGAAGTTTATCCCACATGGACCAGAAGTATCAGCCTGTTGAGTTACCTGCATAATCTCACTGCTGTGAATTGGATTTCAAATATGAAAACACAATGAGGCAGACTATAGAATCCTCCTGCATATTAGAATATATTGTGATGAAACTGAAGAGATTACTATGAATGTAGGTAAATTCCTGTACCTACTCCACCGGAAATCAAAGCTTAGCTTTTGTATTTCCCATCTGTATTTCAGCCAGCTTTTTTAGCTTTAGTCAGGAACCCTTAATCTGGTAAGGACAATGCCTTTTATATATTTTGTTCTCTGTGAGAAGCTGCGAGCTAAAATGAAATACAACTTCAATGAAATCTGCATGTACTTTAGCAGGCACTGCAGTTCAAAGAAAAATGGGCTCTAACAGACCTTTGAAGCATCTTTGGCAGTTACGTGTTGTAATGTGGTGACTACTTTATATGTAAAATTGTCCTCAATTGTGTGGATTTGGAAGCACCAAAAACTGTAATGATAAGAGCAACTACAGATGATTTTGTTCAGACACTTCTATATGTTTCAAGAGCATTATAATCTGGATGTTTTTTCCAGTGCTCACATCCACTAAAAATGTCTTAAATGATTAGCACAGCAGCTTGTGGTATGGCTGTGGTTAAACACGGATGAGCCCAATAGGATAGTATTTCCTCTGTTCTCAAATATGTCACATAGGTGTATTGTGTGAAATGAAAGCTGTCATCGGAAGAGATGTTATGATCAAATCACAAATCTGAGAAGCTCTTCAAAACTTCCCTTGTTTTTATTGTTTTAAATAATTTAAGTTGCAGAAGTATTAAGAAAAGTGCTCTCCAGTAATTAAAGCAAAGAAAATACCAGCATGCACAAAAGTCGGGGCAGGGAGATAAAATAAAACATAACAAAAATCAGTCAGTACAGAGAAGGAAATGCAGTGAATGGTCAGCCTAGCTTTTCTGGCTGTGTATTGTATAACTGCCAAATCTGAGGTGGTGTCATATGCTGCTCTTGGCAGCAACTTTGCTTTGGAAAGTTATTTTCAGTTTGGATCATTTCAAAACTGTGTCTGTGACGAACTGCAGTGCGGGGAACAAGTATGGCTGGCTTGGGCAAAAGATGTTGTGGCCATTTCTTACAGTGGTTTTGCTACTGAGGAGAACATAATGTGTAAGCACATCCTACAAGAATGTCTATGCGGGGACTGAATTATTTTTAGCAGCTTAAACAACGCTTAATCTCTCTATAGGCAACCTTACTCATAATTAAATTGGTCTTAATTCAATTTGATCTAAATTACAGTGAAGGTGAATTAAGACACATGAAATAAACTATTTAAATTCTGAATTAAATCAGCTACACAGTTTTATGCAATTTAATCAATGTCCTTCAAATTCAGAGACCTAGTTAAAGTAGTTAACTTTTCTAAGATCCTTAAGTGCTGTGATGGCAATTTGAGTCTGAAAACTCTTGTAGGGCGCAATATTTGGAGAGTACAAAGGCAATATCTTTCTAAAATCCCATTGGCTAAATCTAAATAGTTCATATATTATCTTTACAGACAAAGGTCAGATTGAACAAAGCATGAATGAACTTGCTTTGAGCTGACAGAAAGTGTTCTTATGTATCCGGAGAGAATGACCAGTAGAAGTTTTTGTGTTCACGCCAAGTGCAAAGCTTCCTAATTAATTTTGTCATAGTTTAGAGGGTGAACGGAATTCTGATACCAAGGCTTAATATTTTTTGGCAATGTTTCAGGGCAAAGCTAAGAGATCAAGAAAATGAAGTATAGAAAATAAAAATGTTTTGATTCCTTCATTGGAACTGAACTGAATTTACGCTTCAGTTTTAGATTTAAAAGAAAGATCTGTGAATTAATTATATCCTGAAGAAATGCAGAGAACTCTTTGTTTTCAGAGGCGTGAGGATTAATACCATAAAACGTTTCTTTGTTTGAGTTTATAATAGAATATAGATTTCTCTTTGATATAGGGCTTTGTTTTAATCAGGCAGGTTTTCTGATTTTACATATGTAGTAAATTTTAAATTACTTCCAATAGTATCTGCCTGACCCTTGCCTCCTTCCCTTACCTATTTTATATGGTAGTCAGAGACTAATTGCCTCTGCATTATCATCACAGTGGTCTCTCTGTCTGCCTTCCTTTCTACCTGCCTTCCTTTCTACCTGCCTTCCTGCCTGTCTCCCTCCCTCCCTCCCCCTTCTCCCCCTAAATGTATTCTAGCATTTATAGGGCATTTATTTAACAAGTTGAAGGGAAAAAAAAGGAATTAGGTCTATGATGCAAGCTTCCACAGGGACTCCCAGAATTTGTCCATGCACTAAACTCATTTCTCTGCTCGTGTTCCTCTTGCTTAAGGGAACTTTGCTAAGGTCTAGCCAATGTCACTACAATGTCTGTCTTTGTTAGAAAACACTAAGAGGAGATGATTTAAGTGAGAAACATGGTAAATTATTGTAAAAACAATTTGAATGCTTTGACAAGTGTTATTTTAAAGGACGCAAAACCAAGTTATTACTTAATTCTTCAATGATGGCATCTTGTTCCATGCTGGAGCAATGGAGCTAGGGCACTTGTGGGTATTAACAGTTACTATTAAAATCATTTGCAGTGTACTGAATTGTCACTCAGAATGAACTATAAATTGGAAACATATGTTTTTGAGCATCAGTCCATTCTTACAAGCTGTTCTTCAGCTATGGCTTGAGTTCAACCATATGTATGAACAGGAAACTAGAAATACCTCACTTGTTTGCCAGCCATTCTTGATTCTTTCAAAAGAAGAAGGAAAGAGTCTCACTTTTTCTTATGGGGAGATGCACGGGGTCTTCAAAGCTGGTGAGAGCAGAAGGTGATGGTACATTTTCACCCTCTGAAAGATGTTGGTCTGGCCTATACTCCTCACTCCAGCAAATATCCTGACTTTTATTAAAGTGGAATTAGACGAACCCTTTCTTTTGTAAGGTTCTGTGGATATAATTGTAAAGCTTTAGGAAACATTTTGTAATTAAGCTTTTCAGTTGCTCGCTTTGCTGTTAGAAATCCCTGTGGCTTATATGCAAATACTGTTCAGTGTCAGTAAGTAAAGACAGTATGAATGCTACTTGAATACCATACCTTCCATGGAAAAACCTTGGGACATTTCACAGACCCACAGTGTCCTCACAATGTTCCTGTGAGTAATGAAATGTACGTGGATATTGGTTTTGAGCAAAGATTTGCTCAAGCCAGTGATTAATAACTGAGTTTTTGAAGACTCTCTATCTGTTATCTCACAATGATCCTATTTAGTTTTATTTTGCAAAAATGTTTGTGAGAAAGTCCTTTTGAGAACATATTTTCCAAAACTCTTCATGTAATTTTTTTATGTTGAGAGGTTATCTGAACTGTAAGCATCACATGGAAACCTTTTACAGGTTTTTACATGTGCAGAAAGGTTATATTTCTATTTTACAGGTATATATACTAGAGTTCAGTAGATACAGTCATTATAAGACTAAGAACAGAACAGAAGATTCTTCAATGGTGACATGTCTTTTCTTAGAAGGGATCACTTCATGAATTAAACAGCAAAAGCACTATGTTCTATGTAATCTCTTCCTCCTGTTGCCTTGTTTCATCCTTCTCATATTGGGAATAAATTCAAAACTGTCTTCAGAGCTCCATATTGTAGCTCATCTAAACATCATTATACAGTCTTAATGGGGCCCATACTGTGCAGCTGCATGTCTGTTTTATAAAAACCACTAGATCTCTTGTAAGGACGTCTCTTATCATAAGATATTACCTGCTAACTGTTCAGACAGTTGTCTTGCTTATGGTTTCCTTACCTTAGCAAACCCTTTATAGTGAAGGTGTTAAGCCACTGTTTTATATAGCTTTTCCAGCTGCATCAGTAAGTGGAAGGAAACAAAAGAGAAATTAAACTAGAAAGAAGGAAGATAAGAGATTTTTTTCCTAGACAATAGAAATCATAGAAAAGAATGATTCATTCCTCGCTTTTTTACACAGTCCTGATTCCTGCTATTTCAGTTAAGATTTCCCACTGTGTATGTTACCTCAAAGTAATGACATTCATATGCTGGCTAAGGTATTCCTACCAGTGATATTTTCTTTTGACATATGCAGTGTTCACAAATACACCATGACTAACAAGTCCCAAGCACGACAGTTGTGTTTTAGGGAAATAAACACCAAATTCAAAGGAGGAGCTTGCAATTATAGTTCTTATACACCAGACAAATCTCCCTCTAACCTGGCAGTGGGTAATTTAGAGGTAGGAGTTAAATTTCAGTCCTTTCCTTGACACTTCCAGTAGATATTCTCCTTCCCTAATACTGAGTGTTTTCTGTCTATATCAGCAAGTTTGTTTTTTAATGCATCAAATATGAATATAGTTGGCTTGAACAATCTGGAAACACTTTAAAATGTTTATTACTTTTTGATCATTATATCAAAATATTTCAACCTGCTGATCATTTTTCTCTTGGGAACCATTTGCTTCCTGCAGTAATGAGGCCCAGGACTTGTCTTGCTCATGTCTCTTTATATCATCCTAACAACTGAGAGGAAAGGAAGCTGTCACTAGGTGATAGACTTCTGCCAGACTTGACTGCCGGTTGAGTCTGTGATGTGCTTCTATGCATGTTTTTTTCCTGTGTTTTTACCTAACATTTCATAAGCATCATGTTGATAGAGTAAATTTTAGTATATGTGTTGAATCTGAAGTTATAATGCCAGATTACCTCTGTGATCTTTGAGGCAGTACCTCTTAAACAAATGCATTCCTCACTACAGTCCAATCTGTATTGAATTATTTGCAAGTATCCTGAGAGCTGTTCTTCAAGGTTCGTTCATTCCAGTATCAACCTGACTGACCTCCACCCTTCTATCCCCTCCAGATTTTATGAAATAATTCACTAGAGAGGAACTTGGACACTCACCACAGAGATTTGGTATTTTTCATCCTTTCAAATGATCAGTGAAGGGAGTCTAAAAATTATATTAACACAGCAGCCCTGACATAAGACAGCAAATTTCTGTTTCTGTCATATGACAATCAACATCTATGTTTGGCTAACCAGCTGCAGATCACCCAAGTCTATTGGATATTGATGAAGACATTCACCTAAAACATGGGTTAGTCTCATTATTCTGGTTAGTCGTCTTATTCTGAGATCTTTAAGTGAAAAAACAATGGAGTATTGAGGAAGGCATCTTCATCAAGTATTCAGTACCTGTGAAATGATATCCTGAATATCAGAACATTTTCCTGAATCAGAGCTTAGACTGCCTTTTTGAATGGTTTTATAAGAATCATGAGAGTCTCTGCTGACATCTATAGTTAGATAATTGCTTTGAAGCCGTAGTCTAGCCCTCCTACAATTTTCCCATTTATATATGCTGCTTTTCAGGTTTGGGGGCAGAATTATTGGATAATTTCTAAATCTATAACATATAACTATAAAAATGCTGTTTCTTGTCTCATTTTTATGGTATGCAATTATCTTTTATTTCATTCTGATCTAGTACTTCCAAAATACAGTTTATAGTTGATCCACAGCAACATAATTTCATTTTAACTTTTAAATATGTCATTTTAAACAAATTCATTTAAACTTTTGAGTAACTTGCTGATAGCTTTCCTCAGTGTTAATGCAGTGTTTGCATGTGGGATGCATGAGACACATTTTGTGTTTATAATTTGAAATGAGTTTGTGATCCAAGTTCCGTCTGTATGTGATCTGTAGTGCTGAAGAAGGTTTTAGAAATGGATTTCTATTCTGTTGTGGAGAAGTTGAGGGAAAGTGACAGCTGGACAGCCATTCTACCTGCATCTCGGAAGACTCATCAAATTACTCTGATATTTTGGAAGTTTAGCATCATCTCTTTAACTTCTATACGCTGATCTTAGAAGGTAGTGATCATAGTGCCAAGCAGTTCTGATTTACTTCATCAACAAAGACTTGAGTGTTTTGGAGTCTCTCTGCCTTTGGCAGCACAGAAAGGAAAGGGTTGCCTATAGCTGTAATTGTGTTGCCTTTTCATTCCCCTTAGGCTGGATTATTTTAATATGAAAAGCACAAATCCAATTCCATTTGTATTTAAATTTGTTTTTCATCCAAGGAAAGTACTGCCTACAACTCTTTATGTTGTAACAAACTTTCCGGACTAGTTTATTTGGGTACAATTTGATGTTAAATTAATATAGGCAGCAGCATAAATAATAAGATTCCTGGAGATATGTGATAAATTATTACTATCACAGCCTCTCTCTTATAGTCAGCATACTATTTGTTTTTTTTAATTCATGCTGTTTGCATTTTCATTAGCTGTTTGGAGATTAGAAGAATGGTGATATTTGCAGAACTGTTTGGACTATTAAAGAGATTTGGATATTAATAACCAAGACTGGGCAAATTATGTACAGATTATAGAAGTCTACACAAAATAAATCAGTGGGAGCTTTACTGTCTGCATCAGTGGGGCCAGGACTTCATATGTGACAGACAAGACACAAACATTTTAAATAGAAAAATGTATCTTGTATTCTTGTCCGTAAATTAAATTATCACAAAGGGAAGGGAGGAATAGTTAGATTTGAAGAATATGTGAAAGCGTTCAGAAATCATACTCTATTTGTCTAATAAAAACATATTTAAATTCAAACAATTTAAAGTCAGTGATGGTTCCTGAGGATTATATGAGAAGTTTCAGTGAGCACAAAAAAAACCCAACAGAAATGAACAGACCCATGAAGTCCAGATATTTAAAATGAAAGATTTGTTCATATCTCAAAATAGTCAGAAACAGCAAATGATGAAAAGCTCTTAAAATAGGAATGTACATGTACATAAGGGTGTAAACAACTCGTAGAGTTCTTCATGTCAAATTAACAGGATGGGTGGGAGGAATGTAATGTTCTGTTATGTACCATTGGACTATCAGAGGGCTTGAAGTAAAAAGGAAGAAAAGTTGGTGGACTTAATTACTAAAAGCAAGATGCAGGGTAAGCATGAGAAAAAAAGTCTAATGCAATTTTAACCACTTTAGTATATAATATTAATTAAGAACATAAAATAATGTATGCAGTATGTAAAATGAAAATAATTTCTTCTCTGAATTATTATTAATACTTTCTGGTGTCACAGCAGAGCTTGAAAAATTACAAATATTTAGTTAAATGTTAATCGAGAAAGCGTATTTTCAGATTAGTTTCCATACCTGAAGGTATATGTGCAGGTTAGATGTAGAGGAAAGCAGGTATTTTAGTAATGTCAGCATATTTGAAATAATTTGGGTAATCTTTTCATAGGTATATTTTGCCAAAAAGAATTCTATTCCACGTTCTGAAAACGCCATTGATTACAAAATTCCCTGAAGAAACTGAGCTGAAGTATAGCATAATAGCAGTGACTGAGAGCTTGTAGGCATTTTTTAATATTAATTTAAAGACTGTCAGCGAAACAGTGGAGGGTCAAGTTCCCAATAAGTGAGAATATGGTTGATGAGTGACAATCACCTATTCCAGATAATATTCAAAGCTGGTGTGAGAAACTTCTTTAAATAGTAATTTTTAATGCCTGAGACCTCCTCATCCTCCTGCCACCAAAGAGCTGTTTGTTACTCATACAGTGGTCTTGACAGTCATGGCTCAGTCCTCTACTTTCTTGTCCCTAACAATGCAAGCAAAAAATATTTTACGTTGATGCTAAGAGATCTCCATGTGAAAGTGGAGTTCTGCCTGCAGGCTACTCAGTGCAGAGTTTAGAGTTTGGGTCCGTTCTCAGTTCACATTGCATTCAGCACTCCGGTCGAGCAGTAAGCACGATATACTATTGCACTGTAGAAGGACCATCAGGATGACTTTTGAAAAACGAGAATGCCAGTGTCCCTGAACTGGGTAACACTAGGAGCAACCTTGCCTTTCACTGGAAATTGTGATAGCCATTCAATACCCTTGGAATGAAAAAATGTTACTTTTGTACCACAAAATGAATGTGCAGCAGATCATTGCATATTGTCAAGATCTTCCTACACCAACAGTGTGTTCAGCAGGTAACCCTGAAGTTTCTGTTCTCACCCAGTTTTCAGTCCCTATATTCAACTGTAGAAAGAGCTTCAAGAAGAGCTAAGGGTTGCCTCTGAGATACTATAAAGAAAGTTTATATTTTTCACAACCCCATTTTTTACACCCATCCATCTGTCCTTATTATGGTCAGTGCTTTAGTGCCCAAACAACTTTGACAGTTCTGGTATTTCAATTCTCAAGCAAAATCCTGTGTTACAAAGTTGTCTATTTTCCTGCACAATAGAGGTGCTTATTTAAATGCAATTTTCACTGTTTTTTTTGTTTACCAAAGTTATTTATCATGGGTTAATTACCATATGTTATTACCAGAGATTGATCTTGGACATTCTTTTAGAGGCAGTAACAGGCATAGCAATTTTAATCCTCATAGAAAACTGCTTCAGTAGTAAGTAAATGTGATATTACGATAGATTATTCCAGTGAGATATGTTTTACTGTCTATCCAAAGTGAGATGGAAATGTTAAATTTTTTTTTTTTAAAGTTTTAACAGGGTAAAACAGCTGAAATATTTAGTATGAAAACAGTTTAAAAAAAATTACTCCACATTAGCAGTCTTGTGAGACATGATTTATCTTAAAAGAATCCAAACAAGTGGGATGGAAATCTTCTTTTTTTTTTATTGGCCTTTAGGGTTTTGTGTTTCTATTATTTAGCACCTTTCTGGTTTGTGGACTGAAGGCGAATTAAAAGTCTATTTTGCTTAGTATGAACTGTTGAACTTTACAAACAAAATGGAAGAATTGGTCTAGTTTCTTGTTAAATGTTTAATCTAGATGTAATAAGCTTTCAAGATTTGTTATTCATTACAGCAAATAAATGTCTGTGAACAGTTTACATAGTTACAGAAGAAACTGGGCATTAGATCAATTTGCAATCCCTTTCAAGGGCACCTTTCAGGTTATAGGCTTTACATTCTCACTTACCACTATAAAACTAGGCTTTGGCATAGAATCTTCTTGCTTACCATCTAAGGTGGGTGCTAACAAATCCACTGAAATTCATTACTCCCAAGACTTTGTATAAAGGAATAGATGATACTTGTGAAGAAGTAGGGGGTATCACCCATGTTCTCTGTGAGGGCAGATCTGGACTGGCTGGGAGAATGCTGGGATTTTCCTGTTAGGATTATCTGGCAGGGGAAGAGAAACACAAAGGAAGCATCAGAGTCACATTACCTCCCAGGGTTAATCCTGACCTCATGCAATTTACTAATCACTCCTTACTTAGAATTTTGTTTAGAGATAGAAAGTAGGTCAGAACTTCTTAAAAAATATGTTCTTTCCTTGTTCCCAAATCACTTCAATTAAGACTCATTTTCTGTAGCAACCAACTAGCAACAGTCATCAGAAGGGCTGTTTCTTTGTTTAAGAAGAAAACTCCATGTTTCTCTCCTAGCGCTCTCAGGTCTGATATTACTCTGCCATGACATAAAATCTTCCATTTTCTGCTGGGTGAATAAAGCAAATTCTCTAACTTCCATCAGAACATGTGCATGAATGCTGGCATATCTAATGTTTGACACATTTGTTATAAACAAAGTAGCAGATGTTACCTTACCCACGTATATTAGTTCATTAGAGAGCATATTTTTTTCATTTCAGTTTTTAATGTTAACTCTTATGTGCACTTTTGCTGCTAACAGAAGAGCCAATATGGCCTTAAAGCTAATGCTTTATGCTCCATATTATTTTGAATGTTGTATTAGATGATGTTGTTTTGTTTTTTTTTTTCATGAGGCAGCGGGTCTGCTTTTTCCTTAACTTGGAGCAAAGTACTGTCATTGAATGTAGTCTCCTTCTTAAACTGGATTTGCTTACAACATACAGTAATGAAATGTGTTTGTATGTTTGTTTTATATATATGTATATAAAAGGTTCAGCAAGAGGAGTAGAAGAAAGTTTTGAGCAGGAAGCTGGACTAGATTAGCTCTTGAGGTCCCTTCCAGCCTGAATTATCCTATGATCTATCTGAGGTGGCTTTCAAATACTAGTGCCACAGGGAGACAATGAGTTAATGTTTCGCTTCTGCATCAACGTTTGATTCAAGTCATCCATGAAATGGGTTCATTGGTCTTAGCCTGAAGGCACAGCTTTGATCCTGCAAGCTTCTCTGCTGAGGTAGTCGTCTGTAGAGCTTCACCAAATGCAGCTAGTCACCCCTCCACACCTACGGCAATCTAGACATTAAACTGTGCGAGTTGTTGCACTCATTTCACTTAGAGCTTCTAGCTGACCTTAAGCCAGTTCTTGAGGAATTAACCGTTAGTGTGTTGTTAGGACATCTGACCCAAAACTGTCTTATGCCTAAGAACAATTGCTTGGTTTCTGGGCTTGGAAATCCAGTGATGTCCACAGTATGTTGGAAGAAGTTGTACCTATGAGACCACTGTATAAATAAGCTCACTTTGGAAAGCAGTGCACATACAGTAATAGAAACCCTGATTCTAGTCGATGAGGTCTAATTATGACTTCTAAATTATGAGGTCTAGCTGTATTTTATCTTTAAAATATCTTTGTGAGTCATCCATGTACACTTTTATTGCTAGAAAAAGCTATTCGGAACAAACTAGTAAATAATAAAAATCAGCTTCACAAGAAATTACTCCTTCAGTGGGTTAAAAAGAAAACAAACACTGTATGTGTACTTTGTACAATAGAGCAGTCATTTTTCTCTGTAAAATAGTTTTCAAAACATAAAATGGGTGCTGCTCTCTGACCATGATAAGTGGATAATGGTTTGGGTGCAGTGGTTGAAATCATAGCTTGTTTCCCACCCTCACTCTTGTCTGTTTGTGGATTGTATGTGCATGCATGCAGTTTTCATGTTTTTACATTTTCTAATGATTCTCAAAAGAGATTCTGAAACTGAGATTCTAGACATAGGTGTGACTATAAATTTCTATATGGGTGGTATGCTCTTTTAGCTGGAGTTAAATGGAGTTAACTAGATAATGGTCAAAAGTGGTTTTCTCTCCTCAGCAGCAAGAAAACTAATGTGATACAAAGAAGGAATTTTGTTGTACTGCAGAGAGGTCAATTACTGCGGGAATCACTTGACTACATCTTGTGTTTTAGTTAAAAATGAAATCTTGATTAAAAGCAATCAGCAGAGAAAGAAAACTAAAGTAAGCGGAGGATTGCAAAGTGGGGAAGGATATAAATCTTCCCATATCTCTTGCACCTGTAAATACATGAAATACAACTGGTACTCTTGCAAATCATTGTGTAGACAATGACTTCAGAGGCAAGGTAGCATTGTATAATGGGTGCAACAGAGACATTCTAGGGTTAGAACTTTGTGAACTGCAGAACAAAATTACCATGGAAATGAGTTTATACATCACTTCTCAAAATAAAAAGGTTTCATTATTTCAGGACTATAGCTGCTGATTCTTCTTCAGGAGGAGAATCTTCTCCTACATCAGCATCAGGGACAAAAAAAACCCTTATCATTGGCATTTTTTTGTTTCACCTTTGATTGATTTAGACAGCTCTTGACCAAACTATTCAATAACATGAAAATATTTAACACCCTGTAAACTGAAATTGAAATTTAGCCAAAACATACTGTATGAAGAAACAGAGGAATGTCTGTACTTCTAACTTGAAACTGAAGACTGTTTTCTTTAATATTTAGAAATGGATATTCTGTGAGATGCTTTGACTAAAAAGGGGAAAATGGGTAATATAAAGCTGCAGTTTTAAACTGTAGCCAGAGAACTAAGAAAAACATAATTGCCAAACTATTCAACAGTATTTGTAACAAGAAATTCTACTTCCTTCTGTTCTTGTGGTAAAGCACAGAAGCAAAAACCTTCTTCTGTGTACCTGTGGATGATAAAAGATATCTAAGAAATTTTAGAAACTATCAACAGTTTTTGTATGATAACTATAACTGCTTATTACCAATCTTTTCCCAAGAACAGACTGTATTTTTTTTTCCTCATTTAGTAATTTTGAAAACAGACCTAGAGTTTTACATTCCATTTGGCATTAGAGTGTATGGTTCATCCTATTAATGTTTTCTCTCCATTCTTTTAATTACAGTTCTACATTTTAAACTATATTCTAATTTCCATGGAATTAGACATGCTAATCCATCCTTCAATAATATGTTTACATTTTGCTTCTTCCAGGATGGGAGTAAATTTAGGTGCGTTTTAATTTATCTTGCAGTTCTGCATTTTCTGAAGTTTGCATTGCAGACTGATATTTTTGAATATATGCATGTATCTGTACCTATATAGATATGTATCATCATACACATACTGAGGACCAATGAAACCTCAGTCTAGTTTTACAGATCCTCAGGCATTATTTCTTTCCGAATTAATTATTCCTGCTGTGACCGCAGAGTAATAAAAAATATTAAATGGATTTCTTAGGAACCATTGGTAGTGTAGGCACTCCTGGAACTACTCTAATGTATTCCCTTGCAGAAGGGAATTGAGTATGGGTTAGCTCCCTCTGCCAATGCCACAATTACCTGCTTATTTTTTGTCAATATTGCAGGAATGTCTTTAGCCAGCTTCTTAGCCCTGTTTTTGTATACATTTCTGTCCCAGGGAGAAGTATATTAAGTTAACAAAAGGTGATATTAATGTTGCATGTAGAAAAACCTTCTATCTTCCAGCCATCTAAAACCCTCCCAGCATTAATCACTTTAATAAGAGTTATGAAGCCAAAAGGGAAGATATATGGATATATATTAAATGTGTCCCTTAAAGAAACAGAATGCAGGAGCTTTCGTAGTAGGTCAGACCTGTTTGTGTGTTCACTGTGGCCACAGTTGCCACAAAGTACAAGAAACCTCTTGTGAGCCATTGGGTAGTCAGCTCTCAAGATAACAGTGCTTTCTGTCCTAAGACTAATTATTTTATATCTGGAAGTATCAGGGCTTGTATCCCTTTATTTTCTGTTTAGTTGGCATGCCTCATTAGAAACAGAAACTGTGTATCAACTACATGATTGTTTCAGTTAATGCGGTCTCCCAGGGGGAGTTTTGCTGGTATGTTCTAGCTTTTTTTTTTTTTTTTTTTTTCTTCATTAATTGCTTTAGAAATACCAATATGTAAGGTATTAAAACCTAATTCAACAAGGTACTTAAGCAAGTACCATCTCAGGTATATATATATTCATGCTAATTTTGGCCAGAGTGCTCAGAGGTTTAATAACTTGCTGTACCAAAGCTAAAATGCTTTAAAACCCCTTTTGTGATAAGGCTAATGTTTAGAACGCAGACATCTAATGAATGTTGCTGCAACGGTTCCTGGAATTATGTCACCATCTTTTGTGCCAGAGGTTAACGTGCCCATACGAGAGTTGACAGAGCAGGATGTGTATGCACATCTCACCTTTCTCAGCTGACAGGTTGGCATCTCCTGTTAAGCTACTGTAGTGAGTGACCTCTATGGAAAGGTTGAGGTTGACAGCTTGGGGCAGTAATGTCTTAAGCTGCAAAATTCCTCTGAGGATACGTCAGTACTTAGAGAACTACCAGGGAAAAGTATGAGTGAACAAAGAGCTGCAGATTAGAGGACTGCTGTGCAAGGAACACCTTTTCATATTTTTGGACCCTCCTTTTGACACCCAGCACAGCAATAGGCATTTGTGATTTGAATGTGTCTTGTACCCATTGCTTAGCTCACAGAAGTGTGTTATGCTAAATCTGGTCTCTGGGATCTAGTCCAAGAAAGTGTGCCAGGACATTAGGTTGCTAGTTAATATGACTAAAGTGTGGGATTCATTTACTCCCTAAGTACTGGGTGTTTTATTTACCTTTTTAAGTTGTACTAGTGATCTACAGTCCCATTTTTAATTTGAAGCTTTGCTTTCTCATATTAATTTTCTGCATTTTGCATGCTTGTGCAGTGAGGGGCTTTTGCATGTTTTTCTTTGTTTTATTTTTAAAGAAAAAATGTGATAAGAATGGACGGAGGCCACGGTTCTCTTCCACAAAGGAGTAGGCAGCAAGATAGTTCTTGGTGATTAAAACTTAAGATGTAATATTACAGGCTATAAAAGATAATGACCCATTATAAAATGCTTCACAATTTGAAGACTCCACATTTTCCTTAAGCCTCACTAATTGTACTGGATCAGACCCATAAGGCTGAAGCAGACAGATCGTCTTCACAAAGGACAGACTCCCCATTGGGCACTGACACAAAGATCTGCTGAGCCATGAGTCTAGAAAGGTTCATTGATGGTGAGGTGAAATCTGAAGTACTTTTGAGAAAAATGAGTAGAAAATTAAATGGGAACTAACCTGTGTGAGATGATTGGATTGGAGTTTGTTTATTATTGTGTAATTCAGCTTTCCATTGGTGTTAACTTGGGCAAAGGTCCTTCCTGGTGAAAAGCTAGTTTTGGATGAACTTCAGATTTGCTGAAAATGGTCAACCAAGTATTTGTCATGGATACTTTCTGCTCAAAAAGGATGGTAGCTGGTGAAGGAAACCTAGAGAGTTCAAAGCAACGTTGAAACTGTCTGTACAGGCAAGAATCACTGAAACAGGATGTTGGTGCAAAGAAAAGATTAGACAAGAGTGATTACTCTGTTGTTTATACGAAAACTGGCACAACCACATGGTGATCCATACTAGGCTGTTGCAATTACTTGTTATCCCTCAGTCTTGTCAGTGTCTTTCATAACCTTTCTTCAAGTCTGCCTTTTTTCTACAGCATTTCCCTATTGTAACATACCTATATTCTAGTGATCTTGCTATTATAGCAACTTGTAACTAAGAGAGGTTAGGAGGCAGTCTGTCATTAGAAACCATACAGAAGATTTACTGTTTCACTGAGGAGTGAATTGCGTCCAACAGTGACTGGCATCTGAGCTGGCCTGCGGAAGGGGCAGTGTATGTGAGAGTATCTACAAGCCACTTCAGAAAAGCAATTTGTTGCACTTATAAAAGGGAATTGACCTTAGTTAGGTGCATCACTTCAGCTGAAACATTCTCCTGTCTGTTGTATCATGCAGTCTGCAGTTTAAAAGCTACAAAGATACACTAATATCAATTTCTACCCATTGTATTTTAATTTGAAGGTTTTTCCTTTTAATTTATGTGTTTATCATTGGAAATGCATGGCGATGGGTAGGAGAGGGTTTGAGCACTGGAATGCAGCTTCTGGTATGCACACAGAGTCCTATAAACTTAGGCTGGACCTTGGGTTTGCATAAATAATGTTGTGAGTATGATTTATTTTTCAAAGAGTGCTTGCCTTTTCTGAGAAAAAGTGATAACTGCTCTGAGTATTTGAAACAGAAACAATTCTTATTTTGAAACAGGCTGTACTGTAACTTGTAATAACCTGTAGATAATACATTGCTGATAAACATACTATCCATAAACTATTTCCATTTGTATGTGCACTATGCATTTTTCTAGCAATTTTAGGAGTTACAAAAGTCATGAGGTTTAGATTACAACGTTATGGTCATACACACATCACCTTACACACTGTTGCACCTGTCTACCTGGCAGAAGCATGCTTAGTTTTCCAAGGGATTGCATTAATATTTCAGGCTATCTCACTTTGCTTTTAAAATTATTGCCTAAACCTAGTTTCCTGTTCCTTCTTTATATTCTGTCTTTGATTGCACCTATATCTGGGGGGAAAAATGGAATAGGAAAGATAGTGATTTAATTAGTGGTGATGGCCAGAGGGTATAACTGTCATCACCAGAATGAATGGCTGCTTTCCAGTTGTAGCAGCAGAACTAGTAAAATTGTATCACCAAATTTATCTACCTGTTATTACACCCTGGGAATTCCCATGTGTGTTGATCACATACTTACCAGGTGACTGATTAGTCTGTAGCAAGACTACTGAACCTTTTCGCAAATGTTTCCAGTTTTTCCATATGCAGCTCTTCCATTTTGTCACATCTTGTTTCCCCAACTTGGACTCTGGAGAGATCTGTACAACACGTCTATGCAGATTAGTTTTGCTATTAATGCACAAGTCCTCTGTAACTGATGTGTCCTCCTTCCATTCTGACTAAACTGCTAAATTGTTTTCAGTGAATTAAAAATGAGCTCTGCTGTTATTTTCTCTTCTATAGGGATGTGCATTTCTAATTTCCAGTTAGAGAAGTTGTTTATTAAAAAATCTGTCCATTCATTATTTGTGCTTATGAAGGTGGAGCAACTTCATATGCAGAACGTAATTAGCACTTGGAATCGTTTTGATCTAGTTTTCTCTACGTAAACTCTTCACTGATAGAAGATTTCTACTGGTGAGAAAACTTCTCTTTTAGACTCTCGGCATCAAAGCCTAAGTAAGTGAATTTCATGATTCAGCTAGGTTTTCAGTGCAGTGCAAATAATTTGAAATACCTTTTCTCAAACACCACTTTTTATGCTAATTTCACTTGGGGTTATTTTGGGGGGGAGGTAGCATGAAATGCAAAATATTTCATGAATAAATTAAATAACTGAAGCATAGAACTTCTCCCTCAGTTTGAGGGCTTTATAGAAAAGTAACATACTGAAAAAAAATCCTCTTCTGGCTGCACATTAAGATACGGAGAAGAAAATGGAAAATATCTGTCATTTGAACTGCTGCAGGCACCTAAGAAAAGGTTTCATGTGGAAATCTGTCATCTGCCTCTGGTATTTTGAGGTGGTTGCATTAGTCACTCTGAGGTAGCTCTTTCTATAGCTGGTCTGCCTATTGCACCCTATTCTACCTCTTAAAAAACCTAGGAAACAGGACCCCTTTCCAGATTAGGGTTCTAGATTAGCCTCGTTTTTACGAAGGATGCAGATTAGGATGTGGTCCAATACTAGTAATGACAGACCCATTCTTTTGAAAACTGGATACATATCTTTTCTATTACTGGTAATAAAACAAGTAATAATGCTGTGAAAATCCAATTGCATTTTCAGCTGCTGGGTTATAACGCTCTATTTACTTTTTCTCTGATGTTACATTTCTGTCTTGTTTATATGCATGTGTAAATTAAGAACAGAAGAGAGAATGAGTATAATGCAAGGATTTTCAAGAAATTGTAATGATCAGTCAGGTTCTGAACATGTGAAATCTCAAAAATGTTGTCTTTTTATAAGACAAATATTTGTCTGGCTACTAGAATACTCCGTTCCCCATTATCTTTGTTCCACCTCATTTCTAAAGAGTGGAACAGTTGTCTTTGTGTTTCTCTTGCTCTGCTGAAAGTTGATATGAAGCCAGATCATTTCAAAAGTGTTACATTCATATAATAAAAATATATAGAGATAGAAACACAAACTCCTGCTCCAGGCTAGTATTTTTGGCTCTGTAGAATACATTTGAACATGAGCAACCATGTATCTTCCATTTAACCATCATCTTAATTTAATTTTACTTGACCTAAGGAGTTGACAGCATAAATCTTCTGTATTGATTAACCAGATGGAAAACAATTCTTCACATAACAGTAAGGTGACAGATTTATATCCAGAGAACAAGTACTAATGTGTTTAATTTGCTTGCAAATTGAACTGATAAGGTACAGATTATTTAGACCAAAGTTGGAAGTTAATTCTCATTAACTAGTCATTCTTGCTCAGACCATTAACAAAGACTCTAGACAATAGAGAGTTTGGTGGATTCTTAATTGTATTTCCATAGGTAAAACGAGGAGTTTCCACACAAAGGCATACATACTTTATATATAAATATATATTTATATTAAAAATATATACACAAAATATATACACACATTTTGTGTACTCTTAAGACTTTCCTCAGATTGGTTTTTACTGTTAAAGTACTGATAAAGTAAAAACCCAGCAGTGCTAGGTTAATGGTTGAACTTCATGATCTTAAAGGTCTTTTCCAACCTAAACAATTCTATGATTCTATAATTTAATAAATGAGACAACTATCAGATTTCTTCTGAATCTAGGTTATTCTTTTCTCATTCTGTATCACATCTTCCTCAAAGAGGAACAGGCATCTCCACTGATAAATGTGTACCTCTGCCTACATAACTTTCAAAACCCTAGATTTGGAATTAAAACCAGCACCACCTGATCTAGCTTCAATTAACAGTTTGCAGAATGGTCTTGCTTCTCCCTGAAATACAGAAAGTCTCCTGTAACATGGAAATTAGCAAATGCAATTGAAACAAAAAATGTCTTTGAAATGAAAAGAGAGTAAGAATTTTAATCCTTAACTTATCCATTATCACTCTCACCCTTCTGTTTAAGCCTCTTTGCTGCAGTAATCAAAACTGCAGTTGCTTAGTCACTGATAAACCTACATCATATATTCATTCCATTATTTTCCTGCAGGCCGTAGAAGTACCTTTTGACCATGATGCAGCTTGTCCAGTGATTGACAAGTGTTCTGATAGCTTGTTTCACAGCTTTCTTGCATTTTAGGGACTGAATTGCTGGAGGCACAAGCTGTGCAGGGAGAAAATCAAGCCTTATCAGTGCTTCCCAAATTCTTGTTCAGGTTTTTCCTCTTGAGCTTCTGCCTGCCTTTACTGATTTAATTAATGCTTCTATGTCCTTAGGTTACATACCTGCTGACTTTAAATCTGTTGCCATTTATCCATTATTAAAGTAACATTCTATGGCTGATGACTTGGCTGACAGCTATAGAACTACTGCCAAACTCTCATTCCCATCAGAGATCCTTGGAAACAAGGACATTAAAGATTTTTTTTTTTTTAATGAAAAGGGATAAAATTTATCTTAATAGTTTAAAGTCTGACAACCTGAAGCTCTTCAGAAGCTAATTAACTTACATTCCATTGCCTTGGATATTGCCATTTCTCCTTTCATTCATGTCAATGTTGCATTGGAAAAGAAACTCTTTTAAGAGCCACTTGACCCTGCTTTTAATGGTGAAGTTAAGGAAGGTAACTGATGGAACTGGCAATATCTTTAGCCTTAAAACTGTTTCTCTTGCTCTGGCCATCTTGCTTTGAAGTTCAAACTCACATGTGTTTTAAAATAACTCCCTCTCCCGGGGATGACCATATGTCAGAGTAAAAGGGGACTTGCAGCAAAACAAGAGGAAAGCATTACCATCTCTATGTGCTTCCTGACTTTGGGGAAGATCCATTCTACAGCCTGATCTGTGAAAGGGAAAGATCATGTCCCCTTCTGAATAAAAAAATCCTTTAGCTATTATATATTATATTAAAATGATGATGTACTATACCTCTCATTAGCCTCCCTGTAACTCAACAAGCTTAATGACTAATTCCTCCACACAGTTGTCTGCTCTGCCTTGACTTCAATGGGTTTTTCAGTCTTTTTCAAATCACAGGTTAGCTTTTCTGAGAAGTGGACCTCTGCATAATAGATTTAAAACTATTGATGAGAGACTTGCTTCTTTTAATTAACTCTTCCTGAGTTTGTAGAAGGAGCCCATAGGTCCTTAGATCTCTGCAGATCATGAGTGGAAGAGCTCTAGACTAGGATCCTACGGGACTAGTAGTGATTGGTTTAGGAGACAGTAGGTCCCTGTCTGTTTCCATTTCTGTATAGCTTTCTTCAGTATTTCTATACTAGCATTTCTGCACTCCTCCCTTTTCTGTCTTTTTGTAACCTTAAGCTTTAATTAAATTACCTTTTAAAACACATAAATTTTCATTTACTGAGCATCAAATATAAAGATAACACATGAAATACATGGATGAAAAGTTCCATAAAGAATAGTTAATCTTATGTTCACAACTTCATCTCAGCCTAAATCCAACTGATCTTTCAAAATGCTCAGAGGGCATCAAATGAAATTAGCAGGAGGTAGATGCAAAACAGGCAAAAAGGGATTATTCTTCATACAATACAATATTTCTGCAGGTTGTTGAGGGTCCTAAAAATTTACATGTGTAAAAAGTGACTGGGAAACATAATGAAAGAAAAAGGATCCCGTGAGAATTATTGAATAGAAAGATGTCATACACGGCTCAGAAGATCCTGAACTGCAAATTGCTGAAAGCCAGGAGCGTACAAGGTAAGTAAATTTCGCCTGTTCTTATACTATTCTCAGAACTGCTCCTACTTCTCAGCTTCTCTGCCCATTGTGAGAGATAAGATTCAGGGTGATCCTGTACTATTCTTATTTTACTATTGAAGTGCATTTTCCCCTTGACCCTGTCTTTCTGTTGGACTGCTTCAGGATTATCTCCTTGGTTAAACATTTGCTATCTATAATGCTTTAATAACAGATATTATTCTAGATGTATTCATTCAAATGTTACTACTCTGTGGATGGCACAGGTGTTTCTGTTGAAATTTTTATGCCTGATTTGATTTAATCTTTTTAACAATGTTTGTCCAAGATTTAACATTTGAGTGAATAAAATTAAAATGAACCTCAGCATTTGAAAACTAAGTTTGGGAATCCCATCTGCCATAAAATTCCTTGTTTTATACACCGCAAGTTTTGAAAGCATTGGAATCCCAAAATTACGACTTTGCTCAGTAAGATTGGCGTCAATTCCTTTTTTTTTCTTTTAACCATCTTAGACATTTTTAAGCTCCAATTGTAGTTGTATTTATAAGTAGCTTTTATATTTTTGGAAGATGACACTATGCAAATAATCTGCTGAGATTAAAATTGTAACATGTAGAGTCTGAAGTACACTGAATAATTCCTGCAAGTATTGATATAAAAATGTCTTTAGCTTCCTTCCCCCCCCATATTTGAACAAGTTGTGAAACAGGATCTCAGAAACTTTTAAATAAGTGTTTATTGTCATTACAGAAGAAGCTTATTTCTAGGTTTGAATAATACAAAATGTCCTTTTAGTTGACAGCTAACAGTGCACACTGAATGAATCCACAATTTGCCATACAAATAAACAAGGAAACAAGTACAAGTGGAGTTCAAAAAGTAGAAAAACAAAATTTTAAGTTGAGCCCAATGTATATTCTACTGTAAATGAAAGCTTTTAGAATCCTTTGATTTTTTTTCAAAAGTTTTCTTGTATTTCAAAAAGGTTGAAAGAAGGCTAGATGTATATGAGTTGCTTTACTCTTTCATGAAATGAGTACCCTGTCTGGGTACCAAGCATGCACATAGAGACAGTTTCAGATATTAGTACTGTTATGTCAGGAGCTGGAGCCAATTGTACATTTATCAAGAAAAAAAAGCTATAGCTGAATGTTGCTTAGATGTCAAAACAAAACATTCATGGGGAAATGACATTTAAGAATAATTTTTCAGCTCAAGTTTTTAGAAAATTTGGGGTTCATCAGTCTCAATTAAACAGAGAAATGAACATCAAAATTTCCCATATAATAGCTTTTAATTTTTAAATTTAGAAAATTAAAATTTCAAAATTATTCAATAAGTTTTCTAACATACTGAATCAAAAGTAATCACATTCTGTTGGAGGAGGTGGGAGAGCAATGGTAAAACTGTGTCCAGCTCAGCTGGTCTCTGTTGTAATTTAGCTGTGGTGTGGACTGACAAGATAGCCAATATATCCACTGTTCTGTGTCTGCCACTGCAATCTCCAATACGGTTTTCTTGGGATGGAGTAAATTTTTTCTTGCTCCTTCAGCTTGGTCTTTGCTGCTGTCTTTTTTTATTAACGTTGTCCTAATGTCCATGCTGGAGGAAGACAGCCTTGATTTGTCTAGAGGAATCCAAACTCCAACTGTCTGCTCCATACAGAGATGCTTATTTTGGAAGACTCGAACGTTATGTTTTTCCTGTTTGTTTTCATTGATAGCAGTTTGCTACATTTATTCTGGGCTGCTCCTTTGTTTTTGCCATGTCGAGTCTCCCATCATCTCTGTACTGGCTACCAGAGAGGAGGTTGCCTTCTCATTTCAAGCTGCCTCAGGCCAGATTTTCTATTGTCAGGGTTTCATGAGTTTCTGTGCTGGTTTCTGCCTGTCTTGAGAGTGTAGTGGATCAGGTCCCAATATGATATGGGAATGCAGATCAGGTGGATCACCTCAATTATTGGTCTTTTTGCATTTTCAGCAGTTAATTTTTTGAAAAGGTTTAGGCATAATCCTACTGCTCTAGTTTCAGAACCAGGGAATTACACTTTGCACGTTGCTACTCACTTGGGTTTGCTCCAAATCACGGCAACACACTGACAATGGCAGATTAAATTCCCTTCTGTTCCTTGTTACAATTTTCAGTTAATAATCAACATGCTGAAGATGTGGCAGTCCTGGTTGATGCTTTTTAGCACAAGTGACCTGGGTATTAGATTTCCCTTGGCACAGAGGGATATGGATTTGTGAGAGTTCTGCAGTTCTTCCTAAAAATCACAAGTTCTTATACAGTTTGAAGCAATTTCAAGACTGTATTTAAAAGAGGCTTAGGGTTCCACTGGCAATAATGTTGGGTGTCAAAGCAGAGGCACATTGGCAGAATGTAATAGGGAAACAGTTTTCTTTCTGCATTATACTTCACTCTGGCTAGTGTTATAAATCTATTTGTTTAATAATCATTCCTATTCACACACCCAATAAAAGGAGGTGTATCTGACTTGATCATTTTCGTTTTTTCTGGTTTCTACCTTCAGCTACTTCTTTTATCTTCACTTTGCCTCTTCATCCATATTCAGGGGAACCTCATTCAAATCCAGCAAGCAATTACACTGTGGTGTAACCATGAATAATATTGCTGTTTACACACACTTAAGATAGCCCATTTCTTGACAGGGAATGATATTATGTAGATTGATACTGTCTATTTTTTTTTTCTGACTTGCTATCCATCTTTTTAGACATTTATGAAATATCTGTCTTCATTGTAAGTTTCCATTAAAACTGGAGATGATGTTTTATCAAATGATGTATATTCTGCTAGTGCTTACAAAGCTGGAGAGTGCGTGCAGGCTGCATAAAGTCACTTACAGAAGGATAAAGTATGGTGAGAGAAAATCACGAAGAGCTCATCAATGGATAATGTGTGGAAGTGAGAACATTTTATTAAAGGCAACATTTCATCCTTTAAAAACACAGACCTAATACTGAAATCAAGAGGAATCTCATGTACAAAAGCTCACAGGCTAGTTAGATGACTGTAAGTTTTTCCTAGGGGACTGTTACGACAGGCTGCTTATCTTTATTATTAGTTACAGAGGGAAAACAAAAAGAAAAAAAATTTTTTTTTTCTTTTATGACCTGAGTGAACATGATTTCATGAATTTCAGTTGAGGAAGCTCCCTCCAGCATCAGAATGCAACTTTTTTTTCAGTTTGGTAGCCATAAAAAAAGTTTACGAAAAATCTCATGCTAAAATGCAAGTCTCCCTTACACTTTTTTTTTAGCAACATACCGCTTACCGTGCATCAGTTTTACAGAGAATGAAGAGACCGATCATTTTGAATGTATTTATGTATGGTGCAGTTCCTTCTTCTGATTAATACTATAGTAATAATTTTCCTCAGTAAAGAAGTAAAGATGTGTACTTCCAATCTGAAAATAGGTTTGTTTAGATTAAGAAGCTACCATCAAAAAGAAAAATTCATAAAAATTGAAAATTATACAGAAACCGGAACAATACGTCAACAAATTATGAACATTTATGAAGATCAACTAAGTGATTCCAGATCAGCTGAAGTTGCTCAGGCCTTTCAGAACCCACCACTTGTCACTAGTGACCACTTTTGTTCAGAAAACTAGGATTAGCTATTGACATAGCTTGAAAAAAGGCTCTTCACTTTACTCTCCCTTTTTGCCATCAGACGCTTGCTCTCCATTTTTCTTACTTTTTTAATTTTCAGAGTGTTTATTGAACGGCATTTTATTAAAAAAGAAAAAAAAAAGAGAAAAAAAGAATATTTAGTAATTTTGATAAGTCTGCAATTGTCTTACAACTTTGCAGTTTCATTTGCTTAGAAGATAGTGCCCATTAGAAAAAGGAAATAATACATATAGAAATGGAAATAACCTAATATGCAAGCTAGGATTTCCCACTATATATTACTTTAATACTTTATGTAAATGAATAAAATTAATGCAACATCAAATAATACAGTAGACCACAGAATAAAAGATTTTAGGTAATTCTTTTTGTTGAGGTTAGAACAGTTATTGCAACACAAGCAACTTGCTACAGAAGTCAATACTGGGCAGAACAACTCCACCAGAAACTGAGCTCAGCATGCAGACAGCAATTTGTTGTATTGGGTTAAGAAATCCAGCAAATTCAGATGCTATCCTTTTGATTTAAATGACTCCACATGTTTCAAAAGAGTATTTTCTCAGCTAGAGCCCAGTGCCATAAGATGCTTAAGAGCATGTTTAGCTTTAAGTCTGGAGCCTCTGCCCTTAACTATCAGATAACTGTCCGATATATGGCCTGTGCTTAAATACCTTGCTGAGCAAGAGTCATCAGGTGTGAGCTAATCTTCATGGAGATCAGTAGGAAAGTATCTATAAGGATTACATTTGGGCATGATGCTGCCTCTTCTTGAAATATGTACCTCTGAAGTGATCCGACTGGTATCAGTGGTGAAGCATTTTACTAGCTTTGTCTAGAATTTACAATGATTTTTAAAATATTAATCCAATTCATACTTCATTTAACAATCTCTGTTTCTCTTCAAGAGTCAAGCTCATGCATATAAACTCTTTAAATTACGATTGCCAGCATTATTCAGCAAATATCACCACTTTCCTCGTGAAATAGCTGAATAATTTTTTACATTTACATTTATAAATACTAAGTGACCAATTCTATAGTGTAATGAGATCAACAAGCTACCTCTAAGCTGCAGAGTAACTTAGAGGAGTGCTTTTTATAATTTATATATAATTGTATTCGACCAGGTCTAGAGTGTTTATTGTAGAGTATGGTTGTCTATGGATGGTAATAATAATACAAAATAAAAATAAATATGGTATTTCTTTGGCATGTCTAGGAGTTTCTCCCTCAGTCTGCCAAAGGAGATGGATTCTCACCAGTACAAACAAGTATAAAAGTCCTGTTTAATGATCCTCTTTCAACATACCTCACAACACTCTACTAGTAGAGACCATGACATTGGTTTACAAAACTGAAGACCAATTCTCATACAAACAGCAACAGCAAGGTAAAACAACATCAAAGAAAGCATTGATAGCAGGTAGAAAATTAGTGGTCAAAACTTATGTGAAGTTCTAGACTAGGTAATGATTACTTTTTTTCAGTCCACATTTGCAGTCACATCAGTACTTTGTATTATTTAAGCCAAAGTATTTCACATTTAAAAGATAAAATATCTGGAAAGAAATAGTTCATCCTAGAAAACAGTCAGTATTTTTTGTTTTGTTTTTTTTTTAGAAAAGGCTTTAAGGGATAAAATTAAAATAATCACGGCTACTGCTAATTTGAGTTTCCTAATGTGGTCCTCATTTCCTAATGATGAACTCACTGTGAAAAGAATTAATGTACTTGATTTTTTTTCTGTTGCAAATGTGAGGTACTCACAATTAGATTTTTAAACAGTTTTTCTTCTTCATCAATAAAAATTTATACAGGCATGCTTTATAAGTATGACTTTGGGCTATGCTTTTTGCATGCACATCTGTCCTGTTGATATAAATTCAACTTACATTTATTTTATAGTGCTTTTCTCTGTAGTGGGTTAATAGCAATAGCCTGGATCGCTGCAGTTTCCCGATAGAGGAAAGAAGTCTCTTTTGTCAGTATCAGTAGTTTTTACCAATGTCTCTGCTGCAGCCAAGGGTCTGATGTAGGCAGCAGCCCAGAACTCAAAACCAGCCCAAAAAAGTAAATACTTGCAGAATTAACCCTCAGAGGGTTACCCTCAGAGTGCAGAGTGCATGTGGACAACAAACCCCAAACAGTACATGTTACTGACATGTACTGTTGTAACAGTCATTACAGTGGTAATTAAGAATTTTCACTTATGTATTTTGATCTTGGATTAGGAAAATAGGAAGAAAAAGACTCTAGACCACCTTTTTTCATCCTGTCCTTTGTAGGGTGATGGCAACATTTCCTCAAATATAATTCAGAGCGTTTTTTAAATTACAGACATAGCAGTACATAAGGTTTCCTTATTTTTTTCTGTTGCATCCATGTAATTTTACAGAGGAACCTTTGCTTGAGTAGATGAGTCCATCCTCTGTAGTGTCAAAAGAATGGGAGGTTACACTTTAAGTTATTCAGTTATGCTAGGAATGTATCTATTGTTTGTGGGATTTGTTTTTGTGTAATTTCTACATGCCAGAGCTGTAGGGTTTTGCGTTTGTGACATTGTTAGAGTCTGGCTAATTTATTCTCAAATCCTCCTCTTTCCATAATTTTCTTTTTGTCTGGGAAAGCCCACTGATTTAACTAATGAATCTAGTACTGATTTCTGAACAGCTGCTAATAATAAGAAAATTGTCTTGATGGTTATTCTCGAGTCTGGAGAATGAGCATGCAAGCAAGTTGTTGGGTCTTTTTTTTTACTTTCCAGGATGTTTGGCTTGTTTGGAGAGCTCTCATGTCAAATCCCTTTTATCTGTAATTACAAAGCATTATGATTTCATCTTGGTGCCAAGGGATAGCAAATGACTGCAGGGAGTACTGAAAGCCTGTTTATTTATCTTAAGGCCAACTTTTGGTCACAGTGACATCATTCCTAAATTCTCGGTGAATTTATCTGTTTGGAGCTTTAACCCTATGCATGCTTCCCAGGACTGACTAGAGTTTGTATATGAACTCTACTGGGAGCAATTGGGAATATATTCCTTTTCTTTCTCTCTTAAATAGTATGGGCTAGACTATTTGTCCCAGGGAACTGACAGTCAAATTACAAATATATTATTTTTATCCCCACTTTTAAAATGAACTAATACCACAAAAAAAAAAAGAACTAATTAATCCTCAATGACGTAGGAAGTCCATTTCAGACCAGGAGATGAAACATATTTTTTGGAAGCCTAATCTTACTTCTTGGTTCAAAACATTTCTACCTCCCTTCTGTACTCTTCTACCCTTTCAAATGCTTTCTTGGAATTCAGAGGCATGATTTATTCAGATTGTAGCTGTACGCTGAGTGTAAAGGCAGGTTCTTTCCTTATTTCTGAGATTACATCATCTGTGTGGGATGTTACACTGGAGATCAGGATTTTGGCCTTTTAAAGACTGTGACTGACTGCCAGGTAAGGACATGGAATGAAAGAGCTACTGTCAAATGTATGAACGATGTTGCTACTGGTAAGACATAATAACACAGTTAAAATAGTTTGTGCCTCAGGATTCTTTGTTTCCAGACAGTCTGTAGTGTGACCGAATATATGTGCTTTTAGCTACTGTATAAGTCTGTCTAGGGAACATTATGCACTGATTTGCAATTGCAGTGTAATAACACTGAATTTTGGGGAAACCTCAGATACCTTTATGCTACTAATTACAGCTTTCATCTGCTGCTAACTGATAAAAGAAATGTGAGAAAAAACTCATTCCTAGGGGAACAGACTTTCTGTCCCATCTTTGCTGTGGGCCTTGAAGAAAAAAATAGGAGGGTTGTAATGGACTTTCAAAGACCATCTAGCCCATCTTTCTTCTTGAAGAAGTGTTCAACAATATCTAAATCATTCTTGACAGAATCAGTTCAATGTTTCTTTAAAATCATTTAGCAATGGAAACTCCACAGCCTCTGTATATAATCCATTTCATTGCTTGTCATTCCACACTGTTCAAAGGGGTTTTCTTCTAATGCTTGACTAAATTATCCTTATACCAACTAGATCTTTTTCCTGTCTCCAGTGGGGTATATTATTTTCCTCTTTTCAGCAACTCTACATAGATGTAATCATGTCACTCCATAGCTGTCTTTTCTTGGAATAAAGGGGAGAAATACTCTCTAAAATAACAAAGTTTTATTTTATCTTGGCTTTTGCTCTCTTCTTTATCTTCATAATTTCTAATCATCTGACCATTGCTGTTTCTCATTTATGGAGTTCATTTATAAATTTCTGGATGCTATTTCAGTTAAAGCCTTACTCATATGAGTAGAAGGATTATATGACATTAGAACTCAAAAATGCTTTTTGCAGAAAAGTGTCCTAGTCCATCATTTCCTACCTTGTCTGTTTTTCATGTCCTCATGTTAGTAGCACTTTGTAAATGCTGTTGATGATCTGTAGTGGTCTGAAATAGCTTGGATCATCAAGACCATTTGAATTCCAGTCATGTCTTACAAGCACTTGCAGTCCAAAATTGTTCCTTTCTTCAAATGTACTCTGTAGTCTGTCCTCTAAGTCATGACTGAAAATACTCATTGGTACTGAACCCCTGGAAAATGTTACTCAATGAAACATTTGCATTTCCCTGATTGCTATTATTTGAACATCGGAGTTTGCACCCATTTTACAGTAGTTTCATCTAGACAAGTTGTGAGGGGGAAAAAAGTAGTTTGGGGAGGGCTACAGAGGTGCTGGAGAGATACATGCAGAATCTTCCCCTGTTACATGATGAAGTGCCCTTCTGTTCCCACTCAGAGTCTTTCTTTCTCTTTTCACCTCGTACTTCTGAAGTGAGTTTGTGATTTTTTTTTTTTCCCTTTCCTGGCATCACTTATTTGCCCTGTGAAAAGAGCTAAAGACAATATGAAAATTAGATCCCTCTCTTTCTGTCTGAGGCCCCTTTCCTCACCAATGCTTTGATCCTCCTTGGCTTCACATTTGCACTCTTCTCACAAATGCTGTGATCCAATAGCAGAACTCTAAAACTGCTGTTGGAATGTCTGCCGCCTTCTATTAGGATAATGCTAAAGTCCATTGACATAAATGATCAAAACCAGATTCTCTAAGGAGTGGCAGAAGGACGTCAGCCTTTTCGAACACAATGATGTCCTGGGGAGGAGGGGCCTGGCTGAATACAATTAGAATCCTGGGTGCAATTACTGACTTTGCTGTAGAGTAAATTGAGCAAATCCTTGAAACTCATTCAGTGTTTGTTTCTGTCTGCTAGGTAATTCTAATTCAAATATAAGATCTTTGGAGAAGGGACTGTATTTCCAAAGTATACATAGTGCAAGCAGCTTCATACTGCCATCTAAAATATGATTTATTGTCAGTTATTAACTATATTGTGTCTTCTTAAAAAAACATAAAATCCTCTGTGTGTGTTAAGTATCAAGGGATCAGTGTCAACACCGATGTGTGTAAATATGTCACCCTTACCTTGCCAGTGGTATAGGCAGAGAAGCTGAAGACTTGGAGAATAGTCCAGGTTGGAAGGGACCTTGAAAGGCCATCTAGTCCAACCTTCATGGGAAAGAGAGCCTAGATGAGATTTTCTAGCACCCTATCCATTTGTGTCTTGAAAACATCCAGTGATGGGGACTCTGCCACATTCCTGAGGAGGTTGTTCCAGTAATTGATTGCTCTCACTGTAAAAAATTTTGTTTCTTATATCTAGATGAAACCTCTCCCAGTGCAGCTTGTACTCCACTGCCCCTTGTCTTCTCTATGTGGCTCCTTGTGAAGAGAGAGCCTCCATCCTCTTTGTAGCCACCCTTTAAGTACTGGAATACTATGATGAGGTCCCCCATGAGCCTTCCCTTCTCCAGGGAGAAGAGACCTAACTCTTTCTGTATTCTCTCTCCACTAAACATGAACTGTTTTATCCTCTTTTCAGTGACTCTCTGTTACAAATTACATAATCTGTACATAATATATCTCTTCGGTTGCCTGTTCTGTAGCATAAACAACTGTAGGGTTGTTTTGTTGTTTTCCTCACAGTTTCTTTTCTCTACACCTCTGCTTATTCATACTGACTGTTTAAGTAATAACTGATTACAATAATCTTACTGATTTTTCTTTTCCCTGGTACTCTCCAGCTGACCCTTATATCTCTGGAAGCATGATGGCCAAGGCTTGGCACAGTATTCTAGCTGCGGCTTTATTACGTCTGAGCAGAGTGGGAAGATTACTTTATGTGATTTTCCTATTTGGCCTGTCTGATTTTCTTGACTCATAGTCAGTTTTTATAGTGTTATAATTCCCAGCCCTGTGTTTTGCAGATCTGCTGCCTGAGCTGTTATTCTGAAACTTGTATGTCTATGTTATTATTCCTACCTATAATATAGAATAATTGTGTGTACATGATACTGTGCATTAGTCCTCAGTGGTCTGTCCTGTTTATTTCATACCACCATGCTATATGGTGAACACTTTTTGATTCTTATTTTGCTTTCCTTTTTTAAGCTGACAGGAGTTACCTGTAAATGTAATACTTTGCCTTACTGACTTAGACAATGAAATACAAATATATTTTGATATTTTAAAATAAACTCTTGAAGAATGTTGCTTGATTCTTCTTTGTCGTTTATTAGAGGCTTACTGATAACTGTGTTGTTCCATTATGGTCATACTTTACAGTAGGCTAATTTAACCCACATTTCCCAAATTTTTTACGAAAATGTGACACAAGCCAGTCAGAAGTCTTGATGAAGTGTATGATATCTACTGCTACTTGCCATCTTTTTGATTGGAGACCTTACCATTACAAATGAGCAGCTGACTTCGAAGATGTCACTGGGTAAATTCAAGACAGAAATCTGCACCTCTGATCAGGATGCTCCAGAAGATACTTTCTATGCTCACCAACTGAGTGCCAAAAGTGCCTTCCCTCCTAGAACCTCAGTCAGTCTGAAGTTTTGGATGAGAAACCTATAAAACAGCTTTCTGGCAATTCTTCCTCTTGTTGCTGAAGGAACAAGATGAAAAAGATGAGAGCAGAGGGCTCCTTTCTCTATCACAGCTTCAAGCCTTACATATAGGAATATGCACAAGGGGTATTAGGATTCTGTGTGTATGTGAAATAGTCTCCCAAGGGAAACAGGCATGTCATACAGCTTGAGAGATTGTACAGCTTGAAAATAGTAGAAAACATGATATGGAATAGTATGCTAGGAGATAAGATGCTTTTTATTCCCATCTGTGCTTCAGGGGTTGAATTGGCAGCAAATTCAAAAACCTTTACTAGGCAACAGAAAAGATCAAGAAATATAGTATATGCATAGCAGGGCTTTGGCAGGAGGTAGCGTATGTCCTAACTGGATAATAGAAGCCGGTATAGGGATTAATGTAGAGCATGTACTTTGCAAATGTTTTTTCTAAGATCTCATGCTATGTCAGTTTTTGCAGAGTCTTTATGGGCAATGGTTTTTTGACCTCTAGTTAAAATGCCTTTGAATAGAGCTCTCCAAGAGAAGCCCGAACACGGTATTATTTTTCTGGCATTCATTATTGTGTAACATATGGATATGTCCCTCTGCGGAGGTTGTGTTGTCTGTCTCAGCTGCTATTCCACATTGATAAAAATACTGGTTCTCTTCTCACTTGTATATATTAACAGCTTGAGTGTAAGTGAACATATATGCCACAGGTTCTGGAGACTTATGATCTCCAAGAGGGAAAAAATACCTCTGTTTATTATGGTGTCTCTCATGTGGTTCCCTTGTGCAGCTGACAAAGGGGAAATTAGCAGATGGTGTAAAACTTCTGTAGGTATTAAGAGACAGCATTATCAATTTTATACGTTTTTTCTTACTGCAGCCTTAGTCACCTCTTAAGTTTTGTAACCTTTCTCTTGATCTAGTGGACATTTTTGATAATCTGTCTTTTCCTCAGTTTTTTGTTTGTTGACAGGAATATGGCCATTCTGATATTAACAAACCCAAAATCTACCAGCCAAACAGAACCAACCAACCAAACCCCAAAGCCAATGCAGAGAGTGCAAAAAAATAACATTATGTCTTTATAAAGTAATGCCCTCTGTCTGCTTAAACATATTAATGCAAGCTTGCTTCTGTTAATGCTGGTCATGTGCTCTTTGGCTAGCATTCTGTAATGCTGACAGCATTGATGGGAGGTGTTGCACACCGTGCTGTCTTGCCTGTGTTTATCTCTTTTTTCGCTTCTTCTTCTCTTGTATATATATATATATATATGAGGTGCAATACATGTTCCTCACATTTTCAGATAAGACAATAGAAAAGAGTTTTCAAGGCTACTGATTACGGTAATATTTTACAAAGAATAGCTATGCAGGTTTTTATCTCATCTTTTTCTGAACCTGTGACCCATCCTAAAAGGTCACTGTTGGAGAGTGAACAAATATAATAGAACATACTGGAAAGTCATTATTGGAAAGTCAACTTCATCTTTCCCTGAAGTTGATTAAATGCATTGGCTACACTTCAACCTCTATAGTACTTTTGTATGAGAAAGTATTATTATACAGTGGTTGTGGTTATAATATTATAGATGCGGGGAATGGGATTCGAGCTGGTAAAAGACTTGATATTTTCTCTTTACTTAAGTGTAGTGTCCCTTCTCTTCCACCTGTTCACTCACACTCCACACAGACACAATGTTTTTGCAAATATATGTGTATTCTCTTCCTGCTATGAAAAGAAATATGTTTAAAATGGCAGAATAGTTTTTGTAGTGTATATAGGAGCTTTTCAAAATTAAATTTTTCTATTACTACCCTGTCAAGGAAGTGCAACCCCAAAGATAACTGAACTGTGATTGTCAGTAAATTTGGGGGTGATCAAAGAGGCATTTCCTGCTGAATACTCACCTAATACTGCTGTCTTTGGAGAATGATATCTCACCTAATAAAATCATCAGTTAATAATAAAATAAATTGCACACAGTGAAGTAACAGCATGAGGAATACCAGTATTTAGTGTGGCACTCATTTTGTGTAGAAACATGAAAACTCTTTTAATAGGTAAGCAGCCAAATACTAACTAAAAGTTGAAGAAGTTAGTGTCTAAGGCAGCAGTTTCTAAGAAGCTAGGCAGCAAATCACAAGGGACTTGGAACTGGGCCTCAAAATTCAATATATTTTGATGCTGTTTGTAGAAAGTGATAAGTTTTATACCTACACTTTGACTTTATGCAGACTTCAATATCCTAGTGGCTGTAGTAACTGTCTTTCACAAGGACATTGAATGTGCACATTGAAGCCAAGCAACAGCCTGAGAGTGGAGTCTTCCCTGCTCATTATGAGCTGTGTCAAAGTTACAAGACAACCAGGTAGATGAGATCCTGGAAGGATAATTGCATTTTGCTACAAGACAATGCTGCAGCTGTTATTTTGTTGAACTGCAGTCTCTGCTGAGACTGAGTCCAGGAGATCTACGCAATTCTGTCGTTTATCTGCTACATTTTCTTTCCCATACCATTTAGGTGGTGTCAGATTAAAAAAATTACTTGTAGTGGAGCCTAAAAATTTTTGCATATCAAAGAGTTAATGTGGGTTGTCTGTGGGTTTTGGTCTTCTGCACACTGACAAGCCTACCACTAACTCAGCAGTACAGGATCAGGGCATTTGCTATTAGAGTCATGCTGTACAAGGTTGTGTGTCCTGCTGTGTTCAACAGGGCACCTTTGTTATGAGCACTCTTAGCCTTGCGCTTTTTAGATGCAACTCTTAGAACAGAAAAAAACCCAAGCTCATAAATCACTGTTAGTAAAAACCAGAACAGTTTGCTCTGCATAGGCAGACTTGTGCAGAGTCTTGTGCATAATAGCATACACAAGCTGTCTCTGCCTTAATGGATCCTGTCAAGTTGCTCTCTATCATTCTTAGTATTATCATTCCCCAAGCAGTAATGGTAAAATATATTACAGCCTTAAAGGACACTTTTCATCCCTAAACTTTAGACTGTCTCTTCTTTAGAATGTCACATTTTTTAGTATTTAAAGCACAAAAGTAAATTAGGGATATAGATCCTATCTTGAAAAGCGATATAAGGCCCCTAAAATGTAGCAAGGCAGTTAGGTGGATTTTCCAAATCAGTGTTACCCTTTGATGGTATTGCAAACACAAATGTTTTAGGGAGTCAGGCTCCAAAGGTCAAGCGACTGATGTGGAAAATCATGTAAAATATGTGTGTGCATACACATGTACACAGAGAGAGAATTTTTTTTTTTCTGAGACTATTACATCAGTATGGAAGTTGAGAGCCCAAGTGAGGTGCTGGGTGTGAGTGGATGCTCAGGGAGACTGCACGAGTTCACTGGAGAACATCAGTTTTGAAAATACCATGCAGTCCTCCTGGCCACTTGAAATGGGTGTTGGAAAGTAGCCACTGAACCATGGCATATGGCAAAGACAGTACTGATGCCACAGTACTCCAGTCTATCTTTATTTCTTTCAATTGCATGATTTTTTTTCATTCCTAGTATATGGGGGAGTCAACAGGATGTCTCTGTGCTCAGTAGTCAGGGCTGCCTCCTGCAGAGTGTGTATGAAAAATCCCTACTGAAGTATAGCACTGCCTTGAAAAGAGACAGAAAAGTAGGCATCCTTGAGCTGTCTCCTTACCCCTGTAAGGACAAAACAAAGCCTAGTTTCTTTTCACCTGTAGCAGGGAAAAAGAACACAATTATGATATTTTTGCAATGCTTCTGTTGCTTAAAGAAATAGTAAGTAACAGGTAAAGTGCTCTTTCCCTTGGGGACCAATTACTTTGGGGAATTACATGCACTAACATTGGCAAAAGTCTCTCAAATAATAACTACTGTGATCAAAATGTTAGTGTAAGCCCAAATACCAGAGAGTGAAAATGAGGCCAACAGCTGCGTGCAGTATAAAGAAGAACGTGCTTCTGTTTAGGGAGTATTAGTGGCTCCACTGACACACCTGCTGCTTGGTAGGACTTGTTTCCTTGACAAAATAACCCTGCAAATGACCACTGAGAAGGCTTGTGATTATTCCCATTTTTCAGTTCTAGTTTGTAGCTGCACCTCAGATTGAGCAGCAGCACTGCCTGACATTCTCTTTTGATTTGAAATCATCACTGTTGATAGTGTATTGTGCTCCCAACCTTATTTATTGTGAGGGATGCCCACAACACTTGGTGTGCAGGTTCGGAAGATGAACTCTGCCAGTGCAACATCAACCCCTATTAACAAGCAGTAATGCCTCTTACAATGCCTCTTACAACGCAGGTGAAGTTGCTAAGCAAAGGAAGCTAGTGTTGACTTAGACAAGGTGCAACTACGTGTGTAACAGTGTGAGTGTATTGTTAAAGCCCTGGAGAGACAAAAAAAATGAGGTTTACCTTTACTAAAAAAAAAAAAAGAAAAAAGGGCATTTTGCAAAATGATTTTGTTTTGGGATGCAAAATTGCTCTCAAGTTACCTGCAGAGAAAGATAGGTACAAAGAGCTTCTTAATGCATCTGTGAAGACCAGTCTTACTATAACATTGCTTTGTGCACTTAGGTACAAGTAGCATCTCATTCTTTTCTCTTATGTGAAACTGGAGCAGCGGTGATAGATTGGGGTTCTAGACCTATCTCAGCCTCAGCTAAGCTTGAATCCATAGCTTCTGCTTCCCAGAAAGCTCTGAAGCTCTGCAGGTGAAAAATAAAATGAAACTGAAGAGAACACCTTGCTCTTGAAGCAAGACCATGATCTTGTCAGAAGAGCAGTCCTGGGTTGAGGAGGGCCTATCCAGGGAGCCCTGGCTTGTTCAGCCATTGTTTATTTGGCATATTCTGACATAGGAAGAATCCCCAAAACTAGAGGGAGAATTGATTTTCTTCCAGAGTCAAAAAGTGTAATTTGTTGTCACTGGTGACAAATATGTTTGTCTTACGTTTTGCTAACCTGGTAGGGCCAGTACAGCTGAATGAGGAGTGTCAAATTCTTCATGGTGCATCTTCTGCAGAAGTGTTTACTAGGTCCAATCGGCTGCATTTTTCTGACAGCAGCTTTTGTGCAGATACAGGATATAACCAGTATCCTAATTTGGTCCTGACTTTCATTAATGCAGCTATATGGGGAAGAAAGGTCTGGTTTAACGCTTATGTTCCAGATTGAGTTGGCAGGTATGAGGACATATCTTACTTGCAGGCTGAGCAAATTTGAGTCTGGAAATCTCTAAAGCATGAAGCATGAATTCCAAGAATTGTTTTTTTACAGCCACTTTTCAAATTAGAGCTGTAAGTTGGTGTTTACATTGAAAGTTTTCCCCTGGGGTTTTAGCTGTAATAGCATTTGCTGGCTCTTTTTTTTCCCCATCTGTAGGCTGAGATTAATGTGCTATTATGTCACATTTTTCAAATGAATTGATTTAGTAGTTTAGCATAAAACATTGAAGTTTATCTTCCCTCATTAGTCACACTCATCTGCCATTACCCTCCTAAATATGGTCCTACACAATGTATACTAGGAGAGCCAGCTGGGCTGATTGTGCAGTTTGCTAGAGCAGAGCACGAGTGCTACAAGAGGTGTGCTCTGTGAGTAATAGCCCAAGCTGCCAATGACAAATTCACATTGCACAGTCTCTTTCTTCATCTCTTCTAATGTCACCCCATGACATCAAGCCTGTTTTTCAGAAAACACTGCTCATGTTTTGGGCAAACACTAGAGATAAACTTGAGTTTGAATCTGAAACAGTCAGGTTAGACTTCTGCACTCTTCTATGGGCAACCTAGTGGGAACTGCAGAATATGGCATGAAGGATCATCTTGTACATCTCTTCAGGTGGGCAGCACCTGGACAGAGTGGTCAGAACCTGATAGGAATGTAAGGTAAATGTAATGCACATCTTGTAAACCGGGACAGTGTCATGACTCGAGGTGAATTTTGGAATACTGCCATTATATGCTACATCTTCTGCCAAACTACTGGTAAATCAATAATTTTATCTGCAATTAGAAAACATCAGATTTTGTTCTCCCAAACCAGTCTCATTTCTAGAGGATTAGTTACCAGGAATTTTCTGAGTAGTTCCTGGTACTTAATACAGCCAACAGCATTAATAATAGTTTCACCCTTTTAGGACTTTGTTATTGAGCTAATATAATATAATATCAATAGACACAATAATTTGACTTTCCCATTCATAAAAATAACAATGCTCACTTGTTAGTAATGTGGTACTCATTCTATTTTCACATTGTCAGCACTGGGTGATATATGAGATGATACAATCTAACACAATAATGCTTCCTGTCATAACTGGTTTTAGCAAAATAAAATTATCCATGCCAAATAGAAAGATGATATAATTACAGTAAAGACTATATTTATCACTGGAAGTCATTCATGTATTCAAGTATAGAGACCAGGACTAAATAAAATGCACAGGATTGTGTGCAAAAGGGATTTGTGGACTAGGGTTATTTATTTAGTGCCCAAAATTCAATAACCATTCTATAAGAACAGAGCAAAGAATTAATCTTTTCCTAAATCTATTAAAACCTAAAGTTTGAGTTGTGGAGACATGTTGTAGGTAGTGTGAAATGTCATGAGACCTGATCCTCTATTTATATAAGTCACCATGTCTTCAGTTTGTGTAAATTGAGGATCATGCTCAAAAGATTTAGTCATGAGAACAGCTGTTTCCAGGGTGAAGGAGTCTAAACCAGATAACCTTTAGACTTTTAGACTCCATAGCTCTGTATATAGACCATGTTCATTTCTTGGCAATACACTTTTTTGTTTGTAGTGCAGCGCATCTCTGTTAATATCAGAGCCTTATGGAAGAAATGCTTATGGGAATCCAGTGCAGTTCTTGCTCATGGTGACAAAAGGTTCAGGCTAACATAAGAGAAAAAACCACGCAGGGACACAAAATCAGATGCGGAGTGGGGGGGGTTGAGGGTTTTTTTTCATGTATCTAGAAGAACGAAAGCCTAGGCAGAGGCACTTCTAGCGAAGCAGTTGTCGTTTTTGCCATCCATGATTCCAGTAGAGGAATTTGCTGATAGAAACAACATGTGAATTAGATGGATTGGTGGTGGAGCTGTAACAGTAAGCTGTGTCTACCATAGGTTAGGCTTGTATTCCACGGGGATCCCCAGGCTTCCCTGTGGGTTGCAGGGCTGCCCAGAATTTTTCAGGCGCTGTGGCCATACTCTGTATGTCTCTCCGGAGCACCCTGGCAGAATAGGGTTGTTTCTGTAGTTGTGCCTGAGGCAGGAAAATGCTCCTGTAATCAGAAGTGGGGCTTTTACGGATTATTTCATGGCATCCATAAAGGCATATAGTGAAAATGAGACTTTTGTACTGTTTAATGTGGCTGACTCCAGCCACGTCTGAATTGATGTTTTCCTTCTGATAATGTGTCATGGCTTCCTAGGAATCCTAAATTATCTAAAGAATTTGTACCAAGTCATGCACTAAGTTAATTTTGAAGCTAGGTATCCTGATTCTTAGTTTCTTCTTCTGAAATTGATCTGATATCACTGCAGCAAAGCAAAGAGAAGCAGCTACCCAAGCACTCTCCTTTTCTGAGGTTCTGTTCATTGTCAGGTTTGCGAGCCATTAGCAGCACTAAAAGCCTGTAAAGGACTTTCTGTTCCAGCAGACTTGGTACACAGATGTTATATACAGATTTTTCTGTAATGAACATGAAAAAATTTTGAAGTGATATACACTAGCGTTTCATCTGTTCTTATTGGGTAGTTCAAATCCTGGGATGTGGCTGAAGCTTATTGCAAAATTCCCATGCATTCATGAGGACCAGGATCTGGCCCTGTGCATGCTTACTTTTTTTTCTTTCCTCAAAGCTGTAATTAACTGATCAAGTGACACAAGCTGTCTGTGGTGCTTGGAGGCTTACAGGGCACATGGAGCTTTTCAGGGCTTGCATTCCTTGTGTGTATTATGTTACATTCCATGTAACAGGCATTGCACATATGTAATGCATACAACATGCAGCTGCTTTCCAAAGAACCTCTTGTTCACAAGACTACTAATGGCAGAGTCAAATCATCATTTGTGCCGAGATCAGCCCCACTGGCTGCAATGAGAGGCTCCAGAAGCTCAGTTAATACTCAAAAATAGACCAAATGATACAAGTTTAGGAATGAGCCAGCAAGTTGGATTCACATAGAATCAGTTTTATTGCCAGGTAAGAAATTCATAATAATATAGTGAATACATATGTTTACAAATAAACATTCTTAAAAAACAAACAAACATTTTATTGTAGGAAGTATTATTGGTATCATAAACTCTGTAGTTAACAAGTATTAACACGGGTTTACTTACAGAACATACAGTTACTAAAATATTTCCACATAAAATATGCTCAAGTTACACGAAACCTGTGTAAATTAGAGTGCAGCTGTAATGTGTATCTAAAGCATATGGATTAACAGCAACATTCCATAAAGGGTCAAATTAAGTCAGCCAGTTGTGAAGGCAATAAAGATTAAAGGAATAAAAGTAAGATAGTGGAGAATCTGGGTTGTGTGCAAAGTATTTGTCCCGTGGGCTTTGTCCACTTCTGAAAGTCTTGAAACATATGATCATACAATTTAGCAGCACACTTATGGAGAGATGCCAGTGCTCTCAGGATGCAAATCAATCTTGATATAGCTAAAAAAATGCTCTCTCCATTTAACCACATTTCAAATTCTTAGCCCTTGCATCCTTGACTAAGAAGAAGCATTGCCAGTCAGTTGAGTACAGTAAGAAATGCCACTTCCAATTCTTCTTACAACATAACAGTTCTCACTCCTCCCTGCATACTCTTCCAAAACTAATCTCCAGAAGAACCGACAGCTGGTGAGAATGCAACTGTAGTAAGATAGCTAGTTGGGATTTAGCCAAATGACTTGTTTTGGGGGAAGGGCAGGTATTTAAGTGAAAGACTGAGTGCATTGCCTGCCATCAGGCTGTTGCAGCACTGCTATCCCATCCCAACTTTGTTTATCTCTTTGTGGATGTGCTGAAGCCCTTACAGGCCCAGGACTGCAAGTCTGCTACCAGTGCCCAATTCAGGAGTGGTTTTACTCATACGAACAAGGCATCCTGCTCCTCAGAACCACAGTCAAGACCATGAGTCCAATTGTTTATTTAGTTTAAACCCAGATCTCTTTGAAGTTTGAGGCTAGTCCATTAGCCTCTTCCACCAAATAGTCCACCAAGAGGGAACGCCACTATAGAAAGCCAAACGATAGAGACAATATACCATATAACATTTAGTTGAGCTACAAAGAACTACCATGGCTAAAAGCAAATACAAAATGAGAGACTAGAGGGAAAAAGTTTAAATTGGGAAAATGGAGGGGCTAACTAAAGTCTTGACTGTGCAACCACTGCATGGAGATGTAGTCCAATTTCCTTTCGGGACAAACAGAGGAGGTTGAGCAGGGCAGAACCCTTGTCATCCTTAGCAAAACATGAGGAAATAGCTTAAAGGAACAGAGGGGTCACTCTGAGAAACAAGACTGTCATTGAACAATAGTAATACAGTAAAGGCACCACCCACGCTTAATTTCAGTCTGAAGCAGTTGAAGATAGGCAAAACATTTACGTGAAGAAAAAGTCCTGACAGTCTGCAAAGTGAGAATTGTTACCATCTGCCTGAAAACAGGAGGACTGAGAGGGAATATTCTGATGCCCTTATTCCCCCAGCAGCTTTCTGTGTCATATGATATGTCTCTTCTTATTTTGGAGGTTCCCAAAAATTTCAAATCAAACGAAGTAAACTGAAATAAAATCTTCTGCTGTTTGTTATCATCCTGCAGAATTGTCTACCAGCCAGAAAGGTCCCATATGCTCTTAATCATAACAGTCTTCATAAATTCCATGTAAAAGAGTCTTTGTCCCTTATTGTATATATATATTTTTTGCGCTTTCTATAGGATGGTGTGAAAGTACAATAGTAGATGTTAGGGGTTGTACCAAGATGTTGCTCTTGGCTTTTCACAGGTCTAGTGATTATTAATAGGTTTTATACAAAATTCCTCTCTGAAATAATATATTACAGTATATTTTTCTCTCTTTCTTCCTCTGTCTCAAGGCAGGAACATAGTGTAAATGTTTAAGCAGACATAAAGTTTCTCTAGATTGTGCTACTTCTCATCATGGATTTTAGTTTCAAGTAAAAAAATTTAGTCGCAAGGGTTTGTGTTCCATTGTGAAATACAAATGGAGTTTATAATTCAACCTTCAGTGTGTATTGCTGAATGGTATTAACCCACTCTTCGGCCTACAGTTGGCTGGATACCAAAAGTGTCCAGGTGGAAGTTCCTTCCTTCCTTCTGTTTCCTTTTATTTTTAATTTTATATTTTTTAATTTATTTTTTGCCTTTCAGTTGAGTGTTTGTGTTGTGTGTGTATTTGTGTGTGGTTTTTAAAGGATTTCATTAAAAAAAAAAAAAAGGAAAACAAACTCAAACAGTTACTTCTGTCTTGCTGTTAGTTATGAAGTATGGCTGTGGGCCCAAATAATGCTGGCTCCGGGTTGTCAGTGGGTCGCTTAACGTTGGGTCTGCCATACCATGCTTTCCCTTGTTTGTGTATGCTTGCCGTCTAAGAGACTGGTCATTGGGATCCCAGGTCTTGTAGTGGGAATTGTAACCGAACGGGTGTGTGTGGATCTTTGCGATTTTGGATTTCTGCCCATTCTGTTTGGTTAGGCCACTGTCGATCGTGTAAGCTCTGTCTTCATCTAGGCGCACTGGATGGAGTGGCAGGCTCCCCTTGGCAGCCAGTTCTGCAAGATGTCGGCGTTTGGTATAGAAGTCATCGTTGACTTTGTCGGCTATTTGGATTTTAAAGGGGGAGGGGACAAAAAAATCAGTTGGACACAAGAAAAATATTACACAGTCTACAGTAGGTCATGCACAGTTACATCTGTGGACCAGATACAGTTACAGGTACATCATTAGGAGAAATCCATGCCACCTCCCACCCCTTATTTTCTCTCTGTAGTATATTTTTGGATTCTATTATGCTAGGCTTTTCATATATGCAGATTAAAACCTGTTGTCCTTTAACAAGAGACTGTCCCTGGCCCAAATCTCTCAGGCTGTGCTGATATTTACATTATGGGGACAGGTCCTATGAATCTTATCGCTGCTCATCTCACATAGCATAAGAAGTTTAGGAAGTGTTCAGAAGTATGCAAACTTTCCTGGAAATATAGGGGCATCTTGAGATGCCCTGTTGTATGAGAGCACATCCTTTCAAATGCAAAGTGTTATGTGGGTGTTTAACCGAGCCAGTTGTAAGGTCCAATGGTGTATGAGGTGGACACGTTCCTGTTGAATAATGCCTTAGGGCAAAATGAAGAACGGGATCTGTTCTTCTAAATGGTTGGAAATTCACTAATGCTTTATGAGGCTGAAAATACTTCGGGTTGCTGAAGGTTAGGTACTTACCCTGTGATTTTACAGACAATGAAAATCCTAAATTCCAGGTTCTGACATCATTTTCTGGGGCCAGTACCACTAAGAAATACAGCAATAGCCCTGCCAACAAATACTGCATTGTAGTTCTCTAATTAGGATTTTGCCCTCTGTGATTTCCTGGACAAGTGTCTTCCAGTGCATGCTTTTGCTCGTTTGATTGTTGTTTTTGCTGGCATTTATTTGGCCTTGCTTAAAAGTATGAACCATGCTCAGGAAGCTAAAGGCATTCTGCAGCAGTCCAGCAACTCATTTAAATTTTGAGACTGAGTATCAGGGGCTTAAGGGGAGCTTAACTGAATTTCATTTTCTAAGATCTTGCCTTTTACATAAAGAGGGTTTATTTACCCCCTTCAAAAATGTAGATTTTGATTTAAGATAGTGCAAAATATGTAGATGAACTAACACCGTAGTGTGTTAATCAGTAGTGGTGTGCTTTGAATATATGATTGTATCGGCCTGGATTTGACTTTTGCTGTGCCCTAACTAGATCCATCCATTTTACTCGAAGCTATGCCATGTAAGGCTTCTCTGCAGAAGTCTTGTACATGTACAGCTCAGCTCCTCTCGCCTTCATGATGAGTAGGTTTTTAATTCCCTGCGCTGTTTTTGTTTATTTTGCCTTTTTTACTCTTTCCCCAGTATTGCTAGGAGGCTTTTGTTGCACTCTGAATTTTCTCCTTCTCTCTAGTTCTGAACTGGACCTTTATGCAAGGTGGTGAAATTCCCGTGAACACCACATTAATCTTCAAGATCAAGCTTCAGTTCTGCATCTCCCTTATCCTGGCCTCTCAACAGGGAGGAATATTACCAAAAGCAGTTGCTGTTTATCATCTCATGACATTTTTTTGTATAATGACTGTGAGACTGGACTTTGCTCTTAAATCCTTAATTTTGTCATTACCAAGGTGTTTCCTCTTTGGTGAACTGGAATTGTTCTTGTCTGTGCTGTAAAATTAGGCTTTGCATCCATCTCCATCTGTCTCTTTTTTTAATTGATGAGTGAATGCTTTTCTATAGCATACAGGTGTCTTCTGTTTTAAACAAATCACAGGATGTGGATAATGGCTTATACTAATTTCAGTAGAGGATGTGCAGTTGCAGTCGCTGATAGACCTGTAATGTGTTACAAAGATAAACCTACTAAGTTCTGCTTTGATTTTGGGGTGAGTTGTTTCATTTAGAGATCTGTAATCTGAATAATTAAGAAGTTGTACCTGTTTCTGCTTGGAAGAGCTTTTTCCAGTTCTAAATGTGGCTTGTCCTTTTAATTTGTTAATATTCACTGAATGCCACAAAACGCTATTATATACAAGTTGAATAAAAACATGAGGGAAATTCAGTCTGTATTGCTAATTTCTCATGAATCTGTTATCAATAATTGAGAAAAACAGTTGCAGGAAAGGCATTGTGAATATCCACACAAGTATTTATTTGTATAAATTTTTACATCAAAGGCACTGCAAGTCAGCTGGTTAGGGAAGCGAGCTTCTATATCTTATGACTTAGACCTTGTCTATATATGAAAAGTCACTAGCTTATGTAATTTAAATTCAGCATAGTTCATTATGTCCAGCTCCTAATATAGATACATTTGTCTGCCTATTTCACATTTAAATTAGTTTAATTTGCATAGAAGAAGTTAAAAACTAAGCTAATCTCATGTAAGGGTAAAATTCTAAGTTTGTACATTTAATTTGATCTTAGTTAAGCTGCAGCAATTTATTTTACATAACCAAGATCCTTAATGATCAGTTACAAGGTAAATAATGACTTCTATTTAGAAAAATAACAGTGGTGATGCAGTTGTGTAAATAATGACCAAAAATCGCAGACATTTTCATTGCTTAATTTTTCGTGCCATTTTTCTCTTCAGTATGGCTAAGTGAAAAAGGCCACAACAAGCTCAAGCTACTTCCTTAGTTTCTTTTTATTTTTTCTTGCTCACACCTTTTCCCACTGCCAGCAATGGTCCTGGATCTCTGAATTTTGTCAGATATTACGTGTGTTACTCAGATCTCCAGACGCATCAAGTTTGATGTCCTCACAGAAGAGTAAATTGTATTACTGTTGCATATAAACATACCTCCACTGTAACAACTAAGGAAGGAAGAAATCAGCCTCACAAGGACTGTGCCTATGACACATCTGTGAGATTGATTTTGCTCTTGTTTATGCCATGTTATATGTAAAATTTTCAACTCTTTATTTGTTTCTTATGGAAGATCATACAGTAAGTGAAATGATTAATTTGTTATATGTAAATATGGTTACATTAAAGTCGCTTTAATTAATTTAGTCCATAGTCCCTTTCGAGGGACTTCTCAACTGTTGTCTGGAAAATGGGCTTGAAGAGAACAAACTAGGCTTTGATCTGTAAATCCTTGTCAGCAAAGTCAAGCAGAAAGCTGGCAAACATATGACGCATGGCTGACTGCGTGCGTTTTGTGTGGCAGTGACAGTGTGGGAGAGCTGCTGTTTGTATTTGTCCTGATCAAATAATGGTTTGCAGGGTTTTGCCTGAGAATTTCTTGTGTATGCCTAGGAGCTAAATGCTAACAGGTAAAGCCAGTCTCTTTATCTAATATTTTAATCTCTCTAAAACAGTCTTCTTTCACCATGCACGTGCAGGCTTACACATAGGGACATGTACAAGAATTGGGTAGGGGAAAATACCATTGTAGCAAATATGTAGCAAAAAAAGCATTGATAAAACCAAATTTTTCGGTTGTTCAAAAGGGCTTATGGCAAGTCTTGAAGCAGTCCTCATTCCTGCCTACTGACTGGATTATAGTTTTTAATACCACTGCTCTATGCCCCAGTGTGAGTGACAGTGTGATGCCAGTATAGTGCAGAAACAGTTTTTTTTACTTCTGATTTTCAAAGCAGAAAAGATTCGAAGACTAATATTGAGCATGGTTTTTTACCAAATATTTTATCAAGAAAAGCATATTTGTAGTATCCTGATGCCAACTACTTTGAAAATCAACTGTGAATCTCAGGAAGTTCATTTTTCTTCTTAACCAGCCCCTATAAATATTTTGTGGACTTAAAACATGCAAAGAGAAGTTTTGGAGTTACAGGGTGGATTTATTATGTGACCTTGGGTACATGACTCAGCTTTTCTCTGCCTTGGTTTCACCAGCTGTAAAATGAGCTGTTAATACATTGGAGGAGGTAGTTAAGTGTTAAGAAGATTAATTGCTATTTGTAGAGTATACTGAGTTTTCAGATGAAAGGTTCTATAGAAGTCCCTTTTGCATTGGCTTCTGTATATAAATCAGTAAAATAGGATTTAAAGATATCACTGTCATGTTTGCAAAAGGAGTAAAGAATTAGAATTGCAGAATTGCCAAATGAGCAATAGTAAAAGAAGGGCTTTAATTCTGAGTGTTGTTCTTTGTGTTCCCTCCCTCCAGTCTTAGTAGCTAATTATACAAATATTCTCAGTTTCAATATTTTTGTAAGGTTTTTACTCCTTTAAGGTAATGCACCCACAAATCTAGTTACTGTTGTAGCTGTTCATCTGGAAAAAATGTTGAAATATGAATTTTTTCCAACCTAAAGCATGTGCCTGGGAGGGGGGAGAACTTGGGCTTTTATTCCTGCTGTGCGTGAAATGAATAACTGAAAAAATACAGAAACAGTGAAGGATCAAAAGCAGGACTCCTTCCTCCCAGCTGAGTGCCTTAACTATTAAGCTAAAGAGATGCTTTCTCTTCCTCTGTCTTCCTAGACTAATAAATCTTGAATTTTCTTCTGCTCCACAGCACAAGTTCATCAGGATGTGAATCTGGGTGGGGACCATCCTAGCAAAAGCTGGGATGCACCTTGCTCAGTAGGGAATGTAGATTTAAATCCCACTCAGCTGGAGCCATGTACAACCATGAGCCTATCATCTAAAAGGTGGATCACTCCACTCCTCACTCTTATCCGAATCCAACAATGCCTTAAAGTGACCACAACTGTCTGTTTTATTTTGATCTTGACTTTGCCAGTACAGATGTCACATGTCTCAGATTGGGACCCTTGCCTTATTCCTTGAACTTTGATTTTGAAAGGAAATGGCTACTAAGCTGCTTGGCATAGCAAGATCATGGGAATGCCTAGGAAAATTTCAGTGAGTTTAAGCCCATTTAGATGAGGTGGCCAGATAGGAATGGGCTTTTGATAGTATGTTTTGATTCAAGTTTCACCATTCTGCCTAAATCTGTCACTAACAGAGACAAGCTTTGTTCTTTTGCTGGTTCATAATTGGCCCTGACCAGACTTGGAAGTTTCGCATATTTCTTCAAAATCCACAGTTATATAACAAAAGCATGTAAACCAGTGAGTTGCTTATAAACTAAATACCATGGATTAAAACATGTTTTCTTGAAAATCAGTGGCAAAAATCCTTGTGGCTGTAATAGGGCCAGGATTTCTCAGTGCGCTTATTTGAGTGTATGTTATCTGTGCTGAGGTGTGGCCCTAAAGCTATGTAATATTGTTCTGCTCCCTAAGTTAAGTAGTCTTCAAGGTGGCTGTGTAACCACTTTTGGCATAAAGAGTCATGTGAACATGCATCAGTATTGTGTAATGCTTTCTTTTTCTTGTAAAATATTGCAGTTACAAGCATTTCTGTGTAGAAAGTACAGCTAAATAAGGTGGTCTTGGGTAATTCTGAAGCAGTATTTTTTCAGTCTTTTCCTCATTGACAATCCTCTTATCTTTGTGGGTCCATAAAATGGCTCTGAATTCTTGCACGACTTCTTACAGTTGTGGGAGGAGTGTAGAATCCTGAAAGACAATTATGTCCTACAGCTTTTGTGCAAGTAAGCACCTAGGAGTGGGAAGAAACCTCTGAAGTAAGAGAGAAGAATCCACAAAGGAGCGAGGCCTTATAAAAGCTCTGAAGACATTAAAAAAAAAAAACAAAAACAACAACAAAACAAACAAACAAAAAACCCAAACAAACAAGCTTCAGTGAGAGCTTGCAGTCACAGTCAGAAATATATAGGGAACTCTCTTTCTCAGTAGATGTTTCACAGAATTGTTTGTTATCTGAACTTATTTTAGGAACTACTTTGTGAAACACAGAGCTGTATTCTAGCCACAAAGAGTCTGTATTTCAAATTTAGGGCTAGAAATAGAGAAAGCAAGTCAATGGAAAGTGCTGGGGGACAGGGTAGCAATGAAATGACTACAGTGACACACCAGATAACAGCTAAAATACACTAACTGCTTATTTGTAGATGTTTTCTGTGTAACAGTAAAGCTATCCCTATGTAATATTTAACAGTTTATAACAAGATTTTCCTTCTCCAGCCATAACTTTGCTGAGATGTTAGTGTAGTTACCTGAAGCTATGAGAACCTTACATTTCTCTCTCTAAGTAATCAAAGTGAAAACTCAAGGAAAGACAAAAGGGTAATGAATCCTGGCTCAAAGACAACACGAGAATTTTGCCCAGGGAAATACTAGGATGCTGCCTTTGGTCATGCTTTTGTAGATCCTGTCTGAAAGTGTGATTGTTTATTCATTTGCTTTTCTAAGCTGGCATCTAAGGCCATATGTTCAAAAGCTTCCAAGATATAAGCCAACTCTATGTGAGAGTTTTTGCAGGAGTTCATCTGAAAATCAAAGGAATATCATTTCTACACTAGCACAAGTTTTTTCTTGGGTGAGAGGAAGAAACTAACATGGACTGAGTTTAGATTAGCTGTCCTCAAGTATGAATTGGATCCAATAAATTAACTGAAAAGTGTGTTCCATCTAGTAAAACAAATAACTAATGACCTGTCTTGTGAATGAAGGGGTTCACCAGGCATCATGGAGCATAGAAGAATTTGCTTTGCATAACATGAAGTCTATTGGAAAACAGAATACAGCTAGAGGTTGCAGGTAGATATGCATATGCTTCTGTTCATTTAATGCCAGCAGTGGGTAGAATGATATGACAGACCTGTATGTGGGTAAGAGGAAGGAATGTAGCTACTTCATGGTTGGTCACTAGCTGTTCTCACCTCATGGGCACTGGTGTGGCTGTGGATAACGTGGGGCAATTTTAAACCATACTAAATTCTAAGAAAGGGTGAAGGCCATTTAAAATTATTTTTGCATCCCTCCTTCTCCATTCTTGTATTGAGCTCTGAGAATGCAGAATTCAGCCTGTGGGCTGCAATAAATTGATTTCTGTCCTAAATATTTGCCTTTCCTCCCCCAAAAGTTCTAACACCAGTTTGCTTTTATTTAAGACATTCCGAAAAGGAAGATAATATTTATGTCTGTGGATTCTTTCTCATTATTTTTATTCCCTGTTACTGACAGAGGTAAAGAAAAATACATAATGCATAGAACCACCCACAAATTACTTTCATAATTTTGGTAGAACCTACTTTTTGTGGCTCTGTGTTATTCCTCTCCTGGCCCCCTTTACCACTTTATCTATTTACTAATTTCTTACGGTGATCTGGAGAGACACCAAGCATGAAAAGACATATCATATCAACTTTTACTTCTGCAGACATTGTTTGAAAGGAGCTTGTCCACCTCCAGATACAAGACTGCAATTTTTTTCTCAGTGAAATAAAATTCTACTTTCATGATATGAGACATGATGAAATATAAATATGTAAGCCCAAACATTTCTTCCCTTCTATTGATTACTTTCATGACAGTTTCTGAAAGGCTGAAGAGGCCAGCATATTTCTGGGTTTTGAAACACATTAGGAATGGTTTAGAATTGGAATGTAATTAGACTTGGTAAGTAGAGCTTCTAGTCTCAGCAATGTTCTCTTCATCCACTACAGGCAGTGAAGGCTGCTGCTTGGCTGGGAATGCTGAGACAGGGTTTGATTAACTCCTCAGGCACCACACATCATGTGTGGTACCTCGTGTACAGGGTTGCAGTGCCCTGGAACATAAGAGTAGCCATATGTCTGTGAGCAGAAGCACCTCTTTTCTGACAACGTGCCAAAAAAGCACAGCACTGCAAAGTCTATTTTTTCTTCTTCTTTTAATTTTTACAAACATTTGTTTACTGTGTAAATTTAGGCAAGTTTCTCTTTGGACATGTAAAACAGCTTTTCCAGTTGGGCTTTGTATACTTGACTGCATTGATTTACATAGTATTAAACTGCAGGATTTATGATTCAATTTTGCAAAGTGCTGCAGTGATATCATGATTTGGTTTTGGTCAAAATACTCCAGACACACACACATTGTACTGAATGTAGAGACGAACGACGTGCAGAATACTTGTATCTAACCAGTGTAAGAAAAAAAGAGCTTTTCTGATTTACCAGAATCAATAGGTTCTGTCAACCTGGAAACAAATGGTGGCTACATCATGTTATTGTAAATGTTTTCAGAAGACCTGAAATGTGTTGCATGCAGATAGACAAAGATCACACTACTTTGTTATATCCTCAAGTGATTTAACATTTTAAATTTAAGCATCAAGATGTTAAATTGCTCGTTCAGTATCGTGCAATGAATGATAATTTTGAGAAGGAAATAAGATTGCCAGTTCTATTCTTGAACCAATGGATGAAATAGTAAAAGAAGTCTGAGAGAATTCAGATCTCTGACTTTTCTTTGAAAATGCAGCCAGTGGCTGTCCTGTAAGTGTAAATCTGGGTTTTTTTGGTGTTTTTTGGTGTGTTTTTTTTTTTTTCCTAAAGGCCTCGAAGCTCATGTCCTTTCATGGCATCTACAATGGCAAATAAATATGAAAAGTTCTACTGTGAAATATTTATTTTGTTTTATCTCATTTAGGTATATTTATCAGTTTGAATTTTACTGGAAACCTCATATATAGCAAGAAAACTTGCCTTTTGAAATAGAAACTATCTAAGGAGTCATGCTGTCATGCTTAACTTCTGAATAAAGCATGACTGCAGCATAAACAGATTATAGGAAATGAAGGTTTGGCTTGCTTTCTAAAAATGCTGTCCGAAGCCAAAGAGGTTAACAGTTAGGAGATTTGCTTAAAAGGCTTCTTCCAGTTCTTCCTTCAGTAATCTTGCTTGCTTTTTTCACTAGGTAGTTTTTAATGCTTCTCAAGCAATTCAGTTAGGACAAATCTGATTGTGTCAAAAGTTTGCAGCAATGCTTTCATACATCAACAATAATATGAAATTGTTTGTAACCTTTTTGGTCAGTGAGGACCTTCAGTTTGTTTAAGGGCAGGGCTTCCTAACTATTCCAGGAGCACTACTTCATTGCACATTTGCAGAAAAAGTGTGCAGTCATGTGCAATAACAGGCCCTACTCCTGCAGTCAGAGTAATTCAGGCAGTCTGCACACAGCAACGTGTGTTGCTCCTGGGAGCGGACTGCAAACCAGGTGGACTGTCCTGGCAGGCTGCACACTGAGTAGTATGTGGGTCATGTTGGAAAAAATTTCACAGTGTTCTGCAATGTGATTCAGCGTCTAAAAACGAGTGTTTGTTTTTCCTTAAGGTGTCAATTTATCTTATTTAATGTTGACTGAAAAAACTGTTATACTCCTGACCACATTTATTTGTAATAACTGTTCTTAGCATGAACCTAATTTCATTTTCTTCACACATTGCTGTTGGCATTCTTCTGTGTCCTGAATTTCATTTTCAGCGTTAATACTTTTTATTGGATGTTGTTGTTTCTTTTAGTATGCTGCTGGTTATAACTCTTAAACATATGTCTGAATCAGCTACAAATCAGCTACAAATACTCCTAGTTGTGATGATGTAGAAAGCTGCATGAGGACACAGAAGACCCAGTTCAGGTCTCTGAATACATAATTAAGGTGTGGGTTTAGTGCTGAAATAAACCTGTGTTTTTCTGTCTTCCAACTGACGTCACACTAGATTTGCACCATAATTTCTGAATACAGGGTGAGGCCTAAAGGCTTTTTGAATTGTACTGGTTAAATGAAAAAAGTCCCAGTGATGTAATAACTATTTTTTGCAGGAGTTATTTTTATTTGATGTTTCTTAACTGCTGTAATTTTAAAGAATTTTTAGCAATCATTTCGGACTGAAGTAATTTTTTTTTTTCCAAAATTAGCTGTAGCATAAGTTGTTTCTATTAGAAAGTTACCTTTTTTTATTCTTTTTTACCAGAAGGAATCCTTTTCAAGAGAGAGTTATTAAGAAAGCGAAAAAAAATTCAGAAGTAATTCCATAGCTGTACTTGCACACATTCAGTTCTGTTTTTTTCATCTTCTTTCCTTCTCTTCTGTCTGCCTCCTATTAGACTGCGTGGCATTTGTATTATTAAAGTCTTGTGCATAATCGTCAGAGGTTTCCAAACCAGACATGTGTGTCAAACTGAAAAGAGTGTTCCCTGGCAATTGCCAAATTTGCACTGTAAGAAGAAAATCAGTTTCATATGGTTTTCATACAGATTGGGCAAAACCAAAGGCAAAGCAGAACTAATGCCTTGTCCTGGTTTCGTCTGGGATAGCATTAATTTTCTTCCTAGTAGCTGGTATGGTGCTGTGGTTTGGATTTAGGATGAGAAAAATGTTGATAGTACACTGATGTTTTAGTTGTTGCTAAGTAGCGCTTACACTAGTCAAGGACTTTCCAGCTTCCCATGCTCTGCCAGGTGCACAAGAAGCTGGGAGGGGGCACAGCCAGGACAGCTGACCCAGACTGGCCCAAGGGCTATTCCATACTGTATGACGTCATGCTCAGTAGATAAACTGGGGGGAGTTGGCCGGGGGCAGTGATCACTGCTTGGGGACAGGCTGGGCTTCGGTCAGTGGGCGGTGAGCAATTGCATTGTACATCACTTGTTTTGTATATTTTTTTATCATCGTTATTATTTTTTTTCTTCTTCTGCTGTCCTATTAAACTGTCTTTATCTCAACCTATGGGTTTTACTTTTTTTTCCGATTCTCCCCTCATCACACTGCAGGGGGAGGAGGGTGAGAAAGTGGGTGTGTGCTGCTTGGTTGCTGACTGGGGTTAAACCACGACAGTTCTGCTCTGAACAGAACCCTCTGAGTAGTCCTCACATAAAGCAAAAGCATTTGTGACTGACAGACAGTCAAGCAAAAATCAGTAATGAAGCTCACTTCAATGAATATTTAATGGCGCGCACACACACAAGACTTCTGCCATATCAGAGTGTTCAGCTTCCACCTCTACCTTTTTTTCCCAGGATTTGCAATCATAACTATCACTTGTGAAAATGAGAACCAACAGTGCTGAGCTGCACATTTTCCTCCCCCACTGTGGCAGGTCCCTTGCAAGGGAAGGTGAAATTTTCACAGGGGCACCTTCCATAGAGTAGAAAGCTTTGCAAACTTCCCAACTATAAAAATTACCTATTGTACTTAATATTATCATTAGGATGGGGCAGACTGATATTTTCGTGGTGATTTTTTTGATGCTGTAGTATCATAGCTACTACATATCAGATTTTTTTTTCAACTTCTCTTTTCCTCTTATCCTTCTTCAAATAAGCTGTCAGGGGAAGGACTTTTGAAGAAATTAACTGTGTGCATTACAAATCATGTTATTGCTCTTCCTCCCTCCATGCCTCAAGCCCTTTGTTATTATAGTATGAATGTGTAGGAGTAAAGCAATGATCTCTGTGGCTTTTATCTGTGTAATTTCTCTCTTAAACACACTTACTGTCTTTAGAACATCCTTTGCAGAACCAAAATAGCAGATAGATAACTGCTGCTATTTATATTATATTGTTAATAAGGGATTCATTCCTATCACTTGTCTTACTAGTCTTCATTGGTATTCATGAGTAATTCTGAAGAAAATCACACTACTGCTGTTGACATATATCCATGTGCAAAGCTGAAGAGTATTAAAGCTTCTCTGGTTTGAGTTTTTTCATTTGGTTAGAAGCAAAAAAAGTATTATTTGTTTACTTAAGTAAACTTGACTTGCAACAAAGTAATCCTCATAACTGCTTAAAATGACCAAGCCAAACCTGAATGCATGTTCACCTCACAGATATCATAAATGCAACAGACTTGAATGAAATAGTTTAAAGCTCTATTGTCCACATGGAGGCAGATTCTGATGTACTTGAAGAAATAATACTTTCATACAAAAAATAACCCCAATGTGAATCAGTAGAACTATGGAAAATAAAGTGTGAATATAGGAATTGAAGTCTGTTTCTCACTGAGTTTGCTTCCCAATCCCGAACCTCCTAAATTTATTCCTGAATTAAGCATATTGATTGTAGAGGAATTTCAGAATTGTACACTCTGTCTTCATTCCATTATTCTTGTTCTCTTTGGTCAGTTCCTGGGAAAATGTAAATCAAAGCCCTTCCTTAAAAAGCTAGTTTTCATTTTTACCTTTTGAGTTTTAAAAAGAAAAAATCCTGGATCAATCATTATAACCTGATTTATATTTTAATATTGTCAGCATGAAAGACTGCTCAATAAATAAAAGTGGTCCCCAAAAGTCCCTAGTTAGAGAAACTTTTAATTTAATTCAAGAAAATTCTCTTCAAGACTTTTTCCCCCAAATGCATCCGTAGTTGACACTTTGAAATTGTTTAGAAATTTACTTCCATGTGCTGAGTTTAGAACACTTTCTAAGCACTGCAGGTATTTAAAAACGGTGATGAACTCAAGACAGATTCTCAAAATCTCTGATAATTTTTTGAAAAACATTGGGGGGGGGGGATTTGAGTCACCAGTAAAGTTATAAGTTTTGATAATTTGGCACCTCTGAGAACCACTTGCAGGATATCAGATATTGAGCATCTGTATGAAACTCTTATTGCAAAAATATTGCCATAAATGAGTTGTACAGCCAATAGTCCAGGAGCAAAAAATGAGTGGAGTATGTTCAGAACAACCAGTGCAACTGATGTGTAGGCTCCATGGTTGGAACTGTAAAAGTCGCACTTCAGATTAAACCTAGATTTTAGCTGGGATCCCACAGCGTTGCTATTTATCTGCACGCATTCACAACTGTTTTCATATCTTTATGATCAACCACCACTCTTAAATAATCAATAAAAAAAATTGCATTGCAGAATGAGAAATACGTTTATATGTAGATATATGTTTATAGTGCAAAATAAAACAGTTACGAAGAAGGATGTTTAAGAAGGTTGCAAGTGAAAATGCTTAACATTGTTAATTTAGTGGTATAGCCTAAGCAAAAAGTTTCACTCACTCATGTCTTCACATCATTTAATGTGTAAAAAATCTTGTGCATAATTCATTAATGTGTCATAGAAATAGGTTTGAACAACCCATGCTTGATTTAGATTTACTAGTTTCCTTCCTGTGGCCATCACTGATCGTAACAGATGGAAATAAAGCTGGTTATCGTAAGCTTGTTACCTCCAAAGACTGCAGTCTTCAAAGACAAAAGACAAGCAAAAGACAGTAAAAAACAAAGACAGACTAGCATTCTCTAGTGGTAAGCTGAACTCACATTACTGTTATTTTAGATCTGCCTGTTGTGTGTTATAAAAAGGAAATTATTGTTTGTTTCATTTTGATTCATTATCACATAATAAGGAATTTAAAAATCAACTCGTTTCCAGAGAACCAACCTAATTTTTAGTGGAAGGGTTTGAGTTCACTATGATGTATAACTACAAATGGACTGTGGAGTGGCATTTATAATCCGAACTTTTATGACTTTATTGGTGACAGTTTCATTTTCACTGTTTTAAAATACATGTTGGTAATAAGAAAAAATGGATGTTTCTCCATTGTAGGGTATCCGCTGTAGGGAACACAGGTGGAAAGAATACCAATTTCAAGAACAAGAATTAAGGGTGCACAGATTTAAATTTGCTATTTTGGCATGAAAAATAGGTTAAGAATTTAGTAGATCCTTATAAACATTCTTCATCCATCATAAAACTAGGTAGTGGACCACATTCAGACAAAAAAAATTCACTAGGTGTGAATCCAACCCAGAAAACTAAAAATCCTGAGATAAACCTAAACTAAATGGACCGGATGGTCAGATTTCCTTTCTTTCACAAGTTCAATGTGTTGCTAAAGTCTTAAAAATGAGAACGTAGATGGAAATGTTTAAGAGCATCTTATTTTGGTGTTAAAACTGCTTCTTGTAAAAGGACTATTTGCAATTTCCTCCCAGCAGCCTAGACGTCGCTTCTGCTAAGACCAGTGTATCCCCAAAGAGTTACCTTTTCACAGCTTCGTTTATTTGCTAAAGGATGGCATGGGCAGTGGTTCCTTGGATGTCTGAGTACTTACAGCAGAATTCCCCAGCCTCAGAAAGAATATCATCCTGTAGATTTTATAATAAAATGTTGTTTCTTTAAAAGACTGTAAAAGAATGTCAGCAATGCAGCTGATCTTGCTCAAGATGCTGAGGCTTTGCACAAACAACATATTTATAATGAAAATATGGCTACCTCACTGGAAGAAGAAATGAGTGTGCTGGATGATAAAATGGGAAAATATTTTGATCAGGACTCCCCAAGCATTTTTTATTTACCTATGACAGAGTGCCTGTGGGTATCAGAAGCCAATTTGGTAAATAACAGAGAAAACAATTAAATGATTTAGTGGAAGCAAGAAAAGGGCTTGGAAATCTGCACACACTGGGAAGGATGTGAAGTTTGGGGGATCTCAGCAGAAGACACAGGTGGAACAAGTGACACTGGCACTTCATGTGCTTGGGAAATGGGAAGGCTGAGGGAACAGTGCTAGCAAGGGCATTGGTAAAGTGAGGCTTGCTACTGAGTGCTGCTTCGCTTTTCTCCTGTGCCTGAAGGAGAAGCAAAGATTAAAGCATGAAAGACTTCCTTAACAAATGAACACTCAAAAGCTTCAAATTCTCCAGCCACACTGGGCTAAGTAAATAATAATAATAATAATAAAAAGATACCAAGCTTTTATGTCATACTTCCTTGACACAGATCCGTAGTTCTAGTGTTGAATCGGGCAGATTGCCTAGTCTAGCATTATCCATGACACTGAACATACCTCTATATATATGGAATCATTAACTGAATCACCCTCTGCATATGACAAATGATGCCTTAATCTGTACTTCCCTGTCTGTTTTCATGGTGTTAAATCCAAGGCGATACTCCCATGTCCCTGATATTTTTAATCCATTTTTGTGCAACTGCTTATGGAAGTAGTAGCTGAAAATTTCTTTACTCTTTGAAATGAAAGCACAATTCCTTTTTAAGCTTTCCAAAGAAATATGAATATTTACCTGTTGGTGTAACAGTGTGGTTGGTATAGGAAAGTAAAGTAACACAAACATATTGTGTCCAATAATTCTGTAGTTTTACTTTTTCTAAAAGTTGACCGTATCAGCCCCTGCGAAAGCGTGGGCAGGCTTTTATCCCTGTTGTGTGTTTCCATTTTTCCAATTACAATACTTCTTTCCAGCCTTCCCTGTCTTTGTACAGAGGCACCTGAGGCAGAGCACAATGAACTATAGGGAACAGTACAGAATCTCATCTTCTGGTGAGACAGCTATCAGATTCTTAGGGGGCAGTTGTGAAGTCACGTCTGTTCTCATAAGATAGATCTTGTATCAGCATAGAGTTACAAACATTTCTATGGAAATTGAAGATCTGAAGCTTAAGAGAAGGCATCAGCAAATTTCATATCAGACAGGAGGATGGCTCAAAGATAACGCCTTAGAGTTAACCTTATGGGGATCTAACCCTTTGGATCCTTCTGTGTGTGTAGGTGTAAAGGACAAAAACTGGACAGTTTTCTCACATGCTTCACCTTTTTGAGGGAGACATTGCCTTGTGCATTGGCGCGCTTTCGGCCACAATATTTTCTACATAGTAACAGTGACCTAAACAGGAGATATTTATTCTTTGAGTGTCATATTTGCAGACTCTCACTTTGGAGTTTTGCAGCTGCAAGCACAGCTGGAGCACTGTCTAACGTTTCCATTGGGATCAAAGAACTGTGAAGCTTCAAGAAATGCTGGGAGCTGTAGACTCAGAGATGTGATGGTGAGTCTGCTGCCAATTATATCCTCCTTCTAGTTTCACTATATCCAATCAATTAGATCTGATTTCATCGCACAGGAGACTACAACTCCCAGCATCACCAAAGGCCTTCTGGGTCTGAGTTTCAAGGAGGAATTACGTCCATTGTGGTTTTTTTTTTTTTTGGCAAAAACTTTAACAGGCTGAGTTATCTCATCTTAAGTCATGCCCAGTCAGTTCCTCAAAGGTCTGGGTGTGAGAGAGGGGAAGAAGAAAGTTTATGAAAAAAATATAAAATCATGATAAACTGTAGAAATACTTGTATTCTCAGTTTTTACATGTACATCTGTGCACCTCTCCAGCAGCTAAGTGATCTTTCTCTCAGTCTTGCAGGGCTTTAGAAAGTTGGGTTTGAGGTATTTTTTAATTTTTGCAATAAGTTCTAAAGAAAGTTAGTCACATTGCACTCCCTGAAAATCAGGAAAGAAAATTAACTGTTACTGAGCCAGGCTTACAGAACAATGTTAGTGACTGAATAAATATAACTACTACCTCAGGATAGTGAGGCCAATTGGAGCTCTGGACTCCAACTCTTGCAGCTTAGCAGAGTGGAATTTGAAGTTGGATTGTTCATGCTTTCTGAATGAGTGTCCAAATGATGTGTATAAAAATTTGTGATGAGCTACCTTTGTGTGTTCTGGGACTTGAAATTCATGAAGGTGTTCACATACAAGATCTCAATCCACTTGTAGCTTTAGGCATGTCAGGATTGCTTAAATGAGCAATAACCGTTTAAGCATGGAGTAAAAACATGGTTGATGAACTGGAAATAAGAATAATTTATGCAGAAAAACCTCTTTCTGCACTTTTAATATAAATAATCAAATACTGCAAAAGCACTGAAGGAAACCAGAATCATGTAGTCTCAGGTGACCAAAAAATTGAAATATCTAAACACTGGGTGTTTTATTGCCACACAACATTCAGTGACCACTTTTGGTGAGACTGGTCTTAGAGCTTGTTAACCCTTTTCCCTCAGATACAGTCTCTGATATTCCTTGGTGGGACAAATTTGGCACTGTTGAAAAAAGATTCTCTGTCTCAAAAATGGAAAAATAATGGATGAACAGAGTGCACTTATCAACCAGTCATGCTAGAGATGCTAGGAGATGGATTGCTTATCTATTCTTTCAAGAAGTGCATGTTGCTCTGTCTCATTTCCAAGGGCTCCTCTACCTTCTGCTGATTATTCTCTGGTGGTGTATGTGTTAAGGTAGAAGGAGAGTAAAATTCTGGTGCAGTGAGGAAAACTGAGTAAATCTCAACTCACTATTACCTTGTTGCACTCCAAGCACTCATCTGAGAATATAAAATAGACACAGAATGTCCTTGCATTGTTCAGAGATGTAAGTGCCAGCAGACAGTAAGAGGAAAAGGTGAATTTGGTCAGTAGCTGCTGGTCAGTACTTAAGGAATTCTGGAGGCTGCAACAAATAAAGAAATTCCTAACAAGAAATGAGGAAAATATACTCTTCCATTGAGAGTGTAAGGGTTTGACTGTGCGGTTTGAACTGGTTCACATAAAAATATTTTGCTTTTTAAATAAGATACATTTACATTGGCCTTTTCAACTCTCTTCCCTGTTGTGCTGAATCAGACTCTGCAATGCACACGTTGCATTGCATACATGCATGAACAGTCCAACTTCAAATTGCACTCTGCTAAGCTATATGATTTGGAGTCTAGGATGTAGCTTTGAAATAGCTTCCTAGGGATCAACTTGGCCTCACTAGCAAGGTAATGGTCATTCTCATTCAGTAACACAATGCAAATGAATAACAATGGCACTGTTGTCTCTTGTTTTCACAAGCACTTGAGTCTTAGGTACTGAATTTAATGCAGGTCCCAAACAAGATCCAGAACAGAGATTACTGTGACTCGCTACTTTTCCATGAACTGAATTTTTACAGCAGCCAGTCACTGAGGGATGAGTAGCTCACTTCTAAAATTAGACAGCCAAATATTTAGGACATCTGTAGTTCAGAAGGAAGCAGCTGTGTGGAAATTAATTTAATACTGCCTCTGGTAAAGCATCACTTTTTCAGTTATCTAAACTTCTTACCACTTATGGCCACATTATGATGAGTGATGTTAATGTAGTATAGCTACAGTTGCTACAAAGCAATAGGAATGCTTCTTCCTCCACCCCCCATTAAAGAAGGGAATTAAGTACAGTGGACTACACCCAAACAATGGCATCATGCAGAGTAAGAGGCACTTAAATGAATATGGTTTGCCTCAAATGCATAGAGAAATATAGAACACATCCCTTATTAAATTTCTGTTGTGGCAAATGAATCCACCCTCAAGCCACTGTCAATGAATGCAAAGGGAAATGGACTACATGCACCCATTAACCTGCTATGGGGATCAGTGTGATCAGCGACTCAATGTTAGCATCTGAAAAATGCCATTGCTCTGTGACATGAATACCAGGTCAGGGTGAACTTGGTCTATGTCTATTTGTTCAAAAGATGTTGTCAGGTTAAATTAATATTGGTGGGCCTGATGTAGGCCGGTTGCTCTTTCCTCTCAGAGCTCTCATAAAGCCAATATGAACTCTGCAATGTGCAATCTGGCTAGCTTGATGTCAGCGTGGTCACAAACCCAGGCCTGGCTGGCATCATGGAAAAACTGCTTTGTGATCTTGGGATGTACTCAAGAGGTGCCTCTTGGGAGGAATCATGGCCTTGAGAGTCTGAAAGTGGTTAAAAACTGAGTGTATTTAACCATTGCTCCATATGTCCAGACAGAAGGTATGAATGCATAACAGTTTCAAAATCTCTATTGTTTTCTGCTGAACAGTTTGGATAACAATGCAGCACTTTTGTACTTTTCTTGTGAAAATCTACCTGAATCTAAAACTTGGCTAATGTGGTCTAAGATCAGTAGATCTACAGGGGAAAAAACAGAGAAGGGATAGGAAGGATAGGGGAAAAGTACAGGAAGATGGTACAATCCTCCTAGAAGAAACTGTCCCTGAAAGTTATGTATAATTTACTTTAAGATTCTGAGAGGCATCATACAACTTCTGGAGCTGAAGTGCACAATCTTTCAAGGTTGATTTAACTGTATAGTTATAACCTAGCTGCTTTAAAAACTTGTACTCAGACACCCAAAAAATATCTAAGTTCTAATTTAATAATTTTTTTTAAAAAGTACATTCAGTGGCTCTTGGGCAGATGAAAGAATTTTCTTTTGAGTGTTTCATCTCTCGTTTTATTATGCTTAAGTACCTTTTAGCTTTGGTGGTTGGCTTGACCTAAATTGACATCTGAAAAAGAAGCCTTATATCGATGCATAAATCTGTGATAATCACCACATCATTACACAGTATCACCTTTTGAAGAAGGAATTCTAAAGTTACTCTGCTCGTATCCAAAATTCAGCAGAAAGCTATTAACCCTTGCCTTTTATAAACAAATTAAAAAATGCCACTTGAGAGAGACAAAAATAGTAAGCTAAAACAGAGATAAGCTATTTGAGATGGGACTTGGATGTACATTTTGTTAGAGGTCTGCTATCCTGACGTTTGGATAAAGGAATTTCAGTTTGTGACGAAAAATTTTTCTAGCATGATGAATACTAGATTCTTAAGTCAGAATGTTCTCAGCTGTTCTGCTGTTTTTCTGAGCCAAATAACTCTGTCTGGAAATAGGCAGTGTGATACTGCTCTAAATTCATGGGGAAATGATGTTAACATCCATATGTGTAAGCTGAGCAAGGGTTAGTGAGAAGCTGTTTATGAATAGACCCCCCCAGTTCTTAATTTATTATTGTCTAGAAGGGGCCTGAAACGTAAGGCGATAAAGGTTTTCTGTCTTCATGTGGTGTGCAGCAGGTATTTATAGCCCCTGAAAAGTATTATCAACTTATGCTTCCAATAAGAAAATTATGTTGAAATCCATTGTCCTTTTCCCTCTCCACAACTGTTTCTTTGTGGATGTTCCCCCATTCGGTTAAAATAATAGTGTATGACATTAATCGGTCACAGAAAATAGCCACCACTGGAATCTTTATTAGGAGCTTTATGATGCACTAATTGTTTGAAATCATAAGGCTTCAGAATATTCCTCCAGTGACCTACTAATGCACATCCTGCAGAAAATGTGAAAGCTGTTATTTTGGAAGCTTACAAGCATCTTCTCTTTTTGGAAGTATTTAGCAGGTGTCTAAATTATATGCTTTAAATTTTCAGCATATCTGATGTTTTTCTCTCTCATTTGTGCAAATAGATATGGAAAATACATACCAAAATGCATAGGTAGGCATGTTCAGGGCATACAGAACTAGGGCTGAACATTATGCATACAACACAGGTGAAACTTGCTGAAAAATGGTGTACAGTAGGTATGGTGTGTTTTTGTATGCATATATAGACACACATGCATATGAACACCAATTCTTACATGTAATTTTCTTATCACTAATTGCAGTCCCCCTGTTAATTTTTAATACATTTCCAACTAGCATGATATTCTATATGATATTCTATCATGAAGTAGTCCAGATGAGCAAGACTTTGTTTTTAACTTTGAAGCAGAATGTCAGCTGACAACAGCAAATGCAACATACTGATCTAAAGGAGAAGTCATGCATCGTGTTGCTTACTTACCAACTGCCTTTAGAGAGGCGTACTTGTTAAGCTCTTTGCCTGGGGGCTGTTGCTCATATGGGTTTGTGATCTGTCCCAGGCTGGGATATGAATGTTGATGTGCCATCTGAGGAAGGAGGGGAGATGTTGGCATGACATTATTCATCTGTGGTGGATCTGTATTAAAGAAAATCGACAAGCATTGAAAAAGAAATAAATGAGTCTTAAGGTTTTAACATCATTACCCAGTACAGATTAGACAGGATATGTCATGAGATTTAATGCAACAAAACACTATTTACTACAAAGTGGGAGTTTGAGTACAGCAAACCTGTACTTCAAATAGTTAATGGCATGATTAAAAGCTGATGAATTATTGTAGCAATACATGCTAACTTTTGTATAAAAAAAGATCTCTGAACTAAAAAATAGGGTTTCAAAACAATTGAACACCAACACAAAGACTGAATTTGCTGCAGCATTAGGATACAACCCAAAACTCGAAGTTTATTCCAAGGTAGCTTGAATACAGGGCAGTAGTATCACTCTGTCTGTGCAGTTAAATAGCAAGGCTAATTTAAAGTGGCTCAGGCAGCCTGCTGCATATATGCAGTTACACTGCTTTTAATACCAGAACCAGCCTGATTATTTGCACAGCATTATGATGTGTTCCGTAGATGTGCCCCACAGTGCTGAACATGCAATTTTGGCTCATGACTACCATGAGGTAATTTCTTCAAAGCTCACACTTCGTCCTTATGTTTTCTCCTTTTCCCTGACAGTAGGTATCACAATATCGTATCAAGATAACATTTTCTGTAGCAGACATACCTAAAAGCAGGAGCTAATTACTGTGTATGTGCAGTTTTATACAAGCACTCACCCGATATCCATTCTGTAGTTGATTTATTCCTTTATAGTAGAGAATACAGCCTGGATACTTTTCTTTCTAAGATATACCATAATTTATTAGTTGTTTTTAATGTTTGATTCCAGCCTCTAAATAGTTTGGTCAGAATTGTATGCTGCATTCAATTTGCAAACCTAAATTTCAACAGATTTCAACATGCTCAGCATATCTTTTTTGCTGAGTCTTTCTCCAGGCTGTGTATTTTGAGATATTTGGAGCTGATTGTTAGTCCTAGAACTTTATGGCTTCTGAAATCACAGATGAGTGCATTTTTCTCCTGCAATGAAAACCATTGTGCTGAATTGGTGGCAATACAGTAACTCCCACAGCATCAAGCACAGGCTTATGATCATGTAGAAAGAAAGCTGCGCAGTTAGGGGAAAGAAGGCTTATTATGATGGAGTGAGTGGACCACCCCCCAAGTGCCCACAGGATCTGGCAGGAGCCAAATATGCCTGCAGTTTGCCAGGATTTTAAGGGAATTGAGCCACTTGGCTTTCCACAGCTCATTAATGAAGCTGAGTGCATGAGCAGGAGTTCTGAAGCCAGTGAACAGATTTACTGCTGCGAGAGAAAAGGAAAGCTAAGGCATTTTTTAACTTTCTTCTTCACCATTGCTGTTGCCTGGCACAATCTCTGCTGTTCAGACTGAGGCTGCCCCTGCCTCTGCAGAGCAGTGTAATCACATCCTCCTACCACACACAGATACAAACAAGTTGTGAGGGCACCTCGAGGCAACTCAAGAAAAATGGTAGAAGTGCTACCACCTAATAACAGTATGATTCTTCTTGCTGTTACTGGTTATTAACAGGGAACAAACTGGTTGTGGATCGGAGGTACAGCTGAATGAGAAATGATTTTCCCATAACAAAAGAGTTTTTCAGTAAGTGTTTTTTTTCTTTTACCAAACAAATGAAATCTGAAGTTGGACTTCAAATATTGTGTCAGATCAGGAGAAATATTCTGTTATGATTTCAAAATTACATATGTTTATATATAAAATAAATTGGCTCAGTTTTTAAAAGAGAAATGTTATTTTGGATTGAAAACCAGAAACTTTTCTGTTCCGGAATTTCCAAAAAAAGTATTGGAACACTTTTTGCATCTTTTTTGATAGGTTTACCTTGAAAGGGTATGTTTATTAAGTCAATCCGTTCACAGAAACATTTGTTATTTTAATGAATTGCTATTTTCTAATAAAGAAATGCTCTCAGGAAGTTTCAGTTCAGCTATAGTACTAGCACGTCTGATGTAACTAAGTGGAGTGACTCTTCTAGACCAAGAATTCACGAAATCCTATTCTGTTCCCATTCTGTCTCTAGAGTACAGCTGAGGAAAGCCTCTTACTCTAATGGCTTGAACCATAACATAGCTGATCACTCTTTCCAAACCATCCATATCTTCCAAATGTCTCTCTCTATGGTTGCATCTACAAGTATACTTTTGGGAAGGAATGCTAGCACAGCCATATTTCAGTAACAGGAAGGTGTCAACCTTTTACCACTACATTCACTAATTTTTTTCTGAGTAGATCTAAATCAGCACTTCGTAGATGTTACTACCACAAAGTTCCCTTGTGGCAATTCTTATCATTCAGTCTGTCAAAACATCATGATTTCCCTGTGACGAAAGTACTGTGAGCACCAGTATTTCAACACTCACTGCCAAAGTGACTTGCAGCTGTGGAGACTTGCAAAAAAAATGTAAATAAGGTGTAGTTAACCAGGACTGTTTTTCTACCTCTGTCTCTTGCTTAGACCTATCATTTTTACTCAGTCATCTCTTTAAACATAGTGAAGAAAGTTACGCAAGAAATGTACTGGGGAAAATTAATTAGCTGTACTTGTTTTTCATCCAGGTGTTCAGTGGCAGACTATGTTGTTACTAGGTTGCAAGGTTACTAATGTTGCTGGGGTTTGGTTCTTTGAGTGTTTATGAAGATCTAAAGAAATATGTTTTCCATTTCCAGATAATCTCTGACTTCTCTTTTGTCTTCTTAAAAGTCCAGGACTCTCCTGAATTATGAATTTCAAACAAATTAATGACAGTCATTCTTTCATTGCCGCACTGACTGCACACTGCCCCTCAGTCATACCTAGATGCTTACACAAGACTAAGTCATCACATAGAAGACACAGTTCAAATTACTCATTCCGTTGGTCATTTGCAGAAAGTAAATTAAGCAAAAGGCCAAATTCTGGTGAAGTGCATTGAACTATACTGAAGAAAGATTTGTATTTATAAAGAGACTCTTATTGGAATCGCCTCCTAGGGCCTAAAAGGAAAATCTCAGCTTGATATATACATCTGTCTAAATCTGAATCATACTAAATTTTCGTCTAACTGGCCATAACTGGTGAATGTTGCATTTGTTTACAAGCTCACTAAACTGTGTGTGATCTGGTTCCTTATCTTTGGGTTTCTAGAAATAAGTGAGCAAATGGGACACTTACATTGTTTTCTCCACACATAGTTAATGTACTGATGATGGGTAAATTCACCCATATTTGGATGTTATTTAGGAAATGTTCGTAATTGAAGTAACAATGGTGTAATGCAAATTCTGCAACAGGCACGGTGATGGGGAGTGTAAGTCTAACCGCTGGGGGGAGCCCAGGCTTAGCCGTGAGCAACGAGGAGGTTTTAAACAGCACTTGTCTTGCCCACTCTGTGGCAATCCACATTTATAACTAAAAAAGATATTGGTCTCGGCAGTGTTGTGTTATACTTGTAAATACTGCTTCAGCCTCAGCAATACGGAATAGAGACTCTCTCAGGAAACAGAGAAATTTGTCTGCAACTACCTTCATAATATCTCAATGTGAAATTTGAGGTTTTTCAATTTGAGATTTTGACTTTTTTCCTGAAATTGGAAAAAAATAGTAAATGTTGAATTTTGGGGAGCAAATAATAATTTATTGGATTATTCAAAATATTTTGGGATATAAGGGATTGGTTTCAATTGGAAGAAAGTTTAACCAGAAAAAACCCTACCAGATTTAGCACTGACATCTAGTGCCAAGTTAAATCCTTTATACTTATAAACCAGATACTCTGTGATTGGTGTTTGCAAATAAGCTGGCTTCACTGAATGGGGACAACTTTAACCTGAAAGCTGTGGCTGTGCTGATACATTACCTTTGGCAACCTGACACTGGTACATTGTCCAGCACGGTATTCCATATAACCAGCTGCACTGTGCCATTGCCAATTTATGTACTTATTTTTAAAAGACAGAGAATACGAACATCACAAAGAGTCAAAAATCTGTTTGTGCCACAGCTTCTAGCATGAATAATCAGATCTGATTAGCAATGATGATATTGTAAAAACCCTGCAATATTCACAACCTGTCTTATTTCCTGCTGAAGCAAGGAAATACAATGCCAGGCTGCTTCCTAACCTCCCAAGACTTTGAAGAGTCATTCTAGAGGTAGTGTTGTTAGTGGTTTGCTCTCTGTCTTCCTACTACCAGCCCAAAAGAAAGAGTTTGAAGAAGTGTGCTGAAGCTCACCACACAAAAGCTGTCTGCTGGGCAGAAAATGAGACATACAGGAAAAAAGAAAAACAAAAAACTGAAGAGTGCCTTTGACTGTTATCCCCTTAAGAGGTCTAGGTATACAAAAGCTTGTGGGAGACAAATGGAGCACAAAACAAGAACTGGAAGGAAGCTGCACCAAAACCAGTTTATAGCTAGAGAAAGTGACCTTGGCTTCTGGTCCCAGTAGTTGATGAAGACTGATCATTACATTATCTGTTTATTATCTTGACCTGTATCTCAGCCTGTGCAATTGAAACTTGTATCCAGATGTCACAGCTAACAGCTTACTGCATTTTTCAAGTGAAAATACTTTTTTTGGAGTGTTTCCACCCCTCCCTGAATGTGAATTTTGGAGTTGCTTTAGTGTGCATCATGGTGACAACAATAACATAATTGGTTGCTGCAGTTATAGAATCATAGAATCGTTAAAGTTGGAAAAGACCCTTAAGATCATCGGGTCTAACCATTAACCTAGCACTGCCAAGTCCACCACTAAACCATGTCCTCAAGCACCACGTCTACCCCTCTTTTAAATACCTCCAGGGACGGAGACTCAACCACTTCCCTGGGCAGCCTCTTCCAATGCCTGACTACCCTTTTGGTGAAGTTTTTCCTAATATCTAACCTAAACTTCCCCTGGTGCAGCTTGAGGCCATTTCCTCTTGTCCTATCACGTGTTACTTGGGAGAAGAGACTGACCCCCACCTCACTACAACCTCCTTTCAGGTAGTTGTAGAGAGCAATAAAGTCTCCCCTCGGCCTCCTCTTCTCCAGACTAAACAACCCCAGCTCCCTCAGCCGCTCCTCAGAAGACATTTGCTCTAGACCCTTCACCAATTTCGTTGCCCTTCTTTGGACACGCTCCAGCATCTCAATGTCCTTCTTGTAGTGAGGGGCCCAAAACTGAACACAGTACTCAAGGTGTGGCCTCACCAGTGCCGAGTACGGGGGCACTATCACCTCCCTGGTCCTGCTGGCCACACTATTCCTGACACAAGCCAGGATGCTATTGGCCTTCTTGGCCCCCTGAGCACACTGCTGGCTCATGTTCAGGTGGCTGTCAACCAACACCCCTAGGTCCTTTTCTGCCAGGCAGCTCTGCAGCCACTCCTCCCCCAGCCTGTAGCGTTGCATGGGGTTGTTGTGAGCCAAGTGCAAGACCCGGCACTTAGCCTTGTTGAATCTCATAGAGTTGGGCCCACCCCAACGGTCCAACCTGTCCAGATCCCTCTGCAGGGCCTTCCTACCCTCCAGCAGATCGACACTTCCACCCAACTTGGTGTCATCTGCAAACTTACTGAGGGTGCACTCGATCCCCTCCTCCAGATCATCAATGAAGATGTTGAACAGGACCGGCCCCAACACTGAGTCCTGGGGAACACCACTCGTGACTGGCCGCCAACTGGATTGGACTCCATTCACCAGCACTCTCTGGGCTTGGCCGTCCAGCCAGTTTTTAACCCTGCGCAGAGTGCACTTATCCAAGCCATGTGCAGCCAGCTTCTCCAGGAGAATGCTGTGGGAATGCTGCACTCTATCTAATTAAGATAGTATCATATCTAATTTATGCACTTCATTCAGAAATCAAGGAATGGACATCTTACCAATTATTAAATACAAATAAGAACCCAATGCAGAAACACGTGACACAGCAGGTCACATGTATGAATGTGGTAAGACAAGGCAAAAGCCCCAAAACTTTTTTGGTTTTGTTTTTGTTTTGTTTTGTTTTCTGCATTGTTTATAGAATATATTGTTCTGTTCACCTAGTTTGATTATTCTTGTCAAGAAGCTGCCAGGATTATGGGAAATACTCAGAGTCGGAGGAAGGGATGATAGTAGCCTGCTAGCAATAATAAGCTTGTTCACTGTTTGAGAACCAACAACCTGCCATGAATGTCCCTTAAGCTCAGCCACTATCCTCCTCCTCTTCAGCCATGGGAGAGTGAAATCTGTTCTGTAGAGTGGTCTGGGGATTCTTTCTTTTCTGCAGCAACAAAGTCAATGATTCAGTGCTTGAAGACAGGGAAAATGAAAAAAGTCCATAAGCACAGAATGGAAGCTATTAGTAAATGAGCAGTTACAGGCATACGGAAAAGAACAAATGAGACAGGCGATGCAGTAACAAAACAGGAGAGGATGGGGGAAGGGCAGGAAAGCAAAATGAGATTTTGCTGTAAAAGCCACCTGCAGGCACACATACAAAAGAAATGAGGACAAGACAGACGAAAGAAGACTGGGAAGTCAAGGGGGAAAAAAGGGAAAATTCAGAGCAAAATATAATAATAGCTGAGCATTTTCAGATACTCAAGAGAAAAAGATATGCTCTGAACTAACGAAAATTGAAAATAACAGCCATGAAAACAGATAGATCTGAGTGATTAGAGAATACCAGTATAAAATTGCTCCCCTCCCATCCATAACGGCACTGCCACCAACATGTGCATTTGCCTCTTTCTTCTTGAATGTATTATACTTGATTATAAAACTAATCCATACTCACATTCCTACAAGACTCACCAACAGAAACCACAGGTGCTATTTCTGAAAAATCCCAAATATGATGAAAGTTGTGGGATTTTAGCAACTTGACTATGCCTGTTAAGTAATTCCTTTCAGACCAGTTCCTTCCTGGATAAGATGACTGTTTTCCATTCATGGGACTGAGCCTCCTGTTGGGATGAAACTCCTTGGCCTATATACTTGCTTTTGCCTCTCTGTAGGTTGTCCCAGTGCAGTTGAACTGACCCTCCCTGAGGTTTTGTGTGTGTGTATTTTCCTACACCTATATAACTTGAGTTTTTTCTCTCTTTGTAGTATTGTATTGCCATTGTCATTGTCTTTTTATTTAGGTTCTTTGCCCCTTGCTTCAGATTTGCATTAAATGTTGTGTTTTTAAAGGGTATTTCAGAACATCATTGCATGCAGGCACATACAAGGGTATGTTCTGCAACAGCTTGGTACCTCAAAATCAGGCTGCACACCCATTAGGTAATGCACTGTTTGTGCACATACAGACATGTACGTAATATGTGTGTTCCATCCCGTTTAGTAGCCACTCTCTGTCCAGTACTAGATGTGTGACAGGAGGGTGCAAGAGCCCCAGTGGTATTTATATGCAAAATTGTCTCCGAAAGGTGTGTGTTTATCCCTTACGCTAGGGGTTATGCCCAGAAACAGCAATGCAGGTTATTCCCCAAAACTGCAATCTTCTTAAACCCTTTGGTTTGCATTAACTTATAGATCTGCATGGTCGTATTCTCCACATAGTCATAAAATGGTATTTCAGCTCTCGTTAAATTAATGGCATTCTGCAGCAACATTTTCCACAGTCTAGTACAAGTCCTAAGCTGAAAAGTATTCCTATTATCTAATCTTAATTTCTCTGCCTTGCAATTTAGCTGATTTTGTATTTTAGCAAGAACAGATACTTGCAATCCAGCTTCTGTACCATTCATTATGTCATATGCTTTTTTCCCACTTTTCAAATATTTGTCTCTTTTCTGAAATAAATAATTACATTCCTTTCAATCTTTCTTCATCTGACAGTCTTTCCAAACTTTGATCGTTACTGCTGCTATTTCTCAGCACTTGTAGCCTTGTAATTCAGCTTCTGAGATGAGGTTCTACCCCCAATAACACATGGAGTTGTGTCATTCTGTATATAATGGTATCACAAGTCATTCCTATAAGTCTCTGTCCCTTATGATATAAAGACTTTTTTGTTTTCTCATCAGTGATGCACAAGTCATGTGAGTAGTCATATTTTCCCTAAATGTGATAGCTCTGAGACAATACATATTTTTCATGGCAATTTATGCTAGCCAGTTATCTGTTCTGTCTCTACACCATATCATAAAAACATTCTTGTAACACAGACAACCTACCCATCTAATCACCATCACAAAAAGGATCCGAGATGAGTGGGATGGCATTTCATCCAGCAAGAAAATGTTTCTGTTTAATGGAAGTGACAGTCTACAGTGTAAATGCCTGTCATCAAACATACTGTCTTGTGTCTTCCCCTCTCCTATCAAGCAATTGTAGGAGTTAGTCCCATGCTACATGCTATACTCTTGATTCTCCATGGTGCCACTGAATGCGAGTGTCTCTCAGCATACTGATGTCTAGTGCTGTATGTTTTCTATTCACTTCCTACACGGTTAACCTCTTGGTCTGTTGCTGTCTTCCATGGTAGAGGTTGCATGGTGTTTCACATATGGGTATCCTCAGTGGATTTCTGAGGAGAAGCATTTTTCCCCAAAACAGAAAAATGCTGGACGCAGGACCTTCTTCAGTTACACTGTCAGATTCAAAAAGGTATTAAACTTCTTATGACACAATGGTGTTGTGGACTGTGCTGACAGCATAGAGCATAGGAAAGTGAAGTGTATCCCCTGCTGCAAGCGTTTATGAATCAGCAGGGTTTGTAGTGCTGACTGACACCAAAATTGCTGTTGGTTCAAGTTGAAAATTGGCAAGAGAGAGTACGGCATTGTAACTCTTAGCACCTTGTTGATTTAATTTGACACACTGATGAACAAGGTTATTGTGGATGCAGTCTTTATGAGAAAGCATTATTGTAGGGAGATTCATGAGCTGATGTTCAGAGACAATGTCACTCATCTGGTCATGGGAAAGAAGGTCAAGGAGCCAGGTCACAAAATCCACAGTGTTCTGCCCTTGGTGCGTATCTTGGGAGGAACAGGCTTTCTTCTGGCAGGAGAGGTAAACTGTACAGACATACCAGTGAGCTGTCTAGTCAGAGTGCTGTTGTTGATGGCACAATGCCCCATGCCTGTTTTTAAATGGCAAAATTCCCAGGTTTCCTTCCAGTGCAGTGGAATGCTGTGCTGCTATCAGATGAAGGCAATGCTATCTACACACACTCAAAAACAGCTGGACTCTTCATTCTCAATACTTTTATCTGAAGTGCAGATGAGGACATCACTAATTTTACAATACAAATCCTCCCCTCCTTCACCTCTTTAATTTTCTATCTACATCATTCAGGCACTCACCTATGTGAAAGTCAGAGATTATATTTCTTTAAATAATGATTGTAGGGAGGAGGTGAAACGTAAAAGAAGGAAAATTAGTAGTAATGTGGCCAAAGAGGTGCAGGGCTCCACTGCCACCTGAGTCCTGCCAGGGAAATGCACACAATGTTCCTCTAAAAGGGCCTTTTTCTTATTGAATATGCTGCTGCCACTTTATGTTTAAATCTATGGGAATCATTTATATATATAAGAATATTATGTCTGTGATCTCTTCTGAACTCTGTGTGACAGGTTACAAATGGGGAAAGAGACAACTGCATCTTTGTGTATCAGTTAAATTCAAGAGCCAGTGACCGAAACATCCCACTGTCTTCTGGATGAAGTCTCTGATGCTGTGAGGTGCTGAATTCTCTCTGGTCACAGTGATTTAAGAGACGTGGCCTTCATCATGTTTCAGGTTTGGGCTCCTCGTTTCTGGTTATACTCCAAGTATGTAGGAGCAGAGCTCTGTGAAATCAATTGGCTGTTTTACTGCCATCCAAGGAGGGTGGGAGTGGGCTATCACTGGCCTTGTGACTAAACTGGCTGGAAGCCTCTCTCTTCTGCTTTTCATTTCCCTTGGGCTCCATGCTGTACCATCGCACTCACATTCTTGTAATATTTTCTGGGCTCTTGCTTTGCAAAAGTGCTACAGTCTGAGGTTGGTTTTCCATGTAGACTTTTATTACGTGACACCATATCTCCTTTTATGAAGGTTATTTTTGTGTCCTCTGAAGGTTTGCTTTTCCTTCATAATTACTCACAACCTGACAGATTTATAATCCTCTGATAGGATTTGTGACATTGTAATCTTCTCTAGAGCAACCCATTGTGGCTTCACAAACAGAAGATTATAACCTTTAAGAAGGCAATAAGCAGATGAACTCTTGAGATATCAAGACCCTGCTTTCATATCAATTTCCAGTGCTTGAGTTGTGGGAGGGCAGGGAGCGGTGCTGTGTTCTCACTCCCACCCACATTTTTGGTTTTCTTCATCTTCTTTTGCCTCAAGTAGCAGAGTTGAGAAATTAATTAAACTCACTAGTTATACACACTTTGAGCACTGCAAATATCCTTAGCTATGCAAATTAGGAAAAGATAAATTCAGCAAATTTGACTTACACAACAGATTTTTTTTTGCCCAGAAGAATGTTTTTTACACTTTCCCATAAGGTATCAGTTGTTTTACAAATCAAACACTTCTGTGCCTTTTCACAGAAATAAAAAGACTGCTAAGATGTACCAGCCAGCTCAGATTCTTTGTTTTGCCTGTTTTGTCTCTCAACGAAATTAGTTTTCTTCCAACAATTAATATACTTTTACTTAATGAGAATGTGCCTGTCATGATAATATTTATTCTAAATGTTTATATGCCTTCCTTGTTTATTGCTTTCTCTTACTGTAATGATTATTGATGACCAATAAGTATAAATTTTTATGCAGCTTGAATATATTAAAAATTCCTTTACTTCAGGCTTTCCACTAGTTTGTCTGTTAGCTGTCCCAATATAGCAACTGTTTAGAAGGAAAAGACTAGACAATATTAAAATTATAAAAGCAAACATGTTACCGACTTCATTTCTTTGTTATTTACTGTTATGTCTAAGCAGTAACTTAATGGTCCCCTGCCTATAATTTGTGGGTAACAAATTGCCTGCAGGATTCTCGCATTTTTCATGGGCAAAGGCAATTGAAGAGTTAAGATTTAAGGCAGAGATAGAGTTAAAATTAGAAGGAAGTTGCTCAGCATTGTTCCCCTTCATTCAGCAAAGGTTGAGGGCAATTCCACTACATAATCATCCAGCTAATGTGGGGTTTGAGAACTATTTTACTTAAATATGTATCTCACCTGAGCATATCCCAGTGGCATATTCTGTCCTGATATACCTGACCCAGCAATGGAGAAGAGTGCACTTTTTACTTTCTGACATAATTTAGTTGTCCTTTTAGAGTTTCTCTAGAGATGAAAATATATCAGTGTGCTACAGTGTGGCTGTAATATCCAGTTATAGATCTCTTCTTTCCTGATCTGCATGTGTAAGTCTTATTAATGTCAGTGCCATTTTTGTTTTGTTAGTCTGTGTTTAGCAAACAAAAACTCAGAGAAAGAACTCAGAAGGCTGGTGAAGAATTATAGGTCTGTTCTCAGATAAATAGCCATAATTTGGTATCTTTTAGAATAGAGCAGAACTAAATTTACTCATTATGGAGGAGGATGCATTTTATCTTGTTGTATAGAATCAGAGAAAATACAAACGACTGGCTTTTCAAAAGATTACCTCATTTATCCCATACTCCTCTCAGGAAGGATTACCTATACTCTTGAGAGATGTTAGTCATGTTTTTAAAAAGCCTCCAGTGAGGGGCTCCAGAGCCTACCTGCACAATCTGGTCCAGTTCTAATGCTATTCTAGTGGTATCCTCACCATTAGAGAACTTGTCCTATTATCTGTTTTACATTTCCTTTAAAGCAGTTTAAGTCCATATCCTCCAAGGATATGGAGAGCAGATGATTACTGTCCCTTGTGCTGCAGCATTTTATGTATTTTGAAGTCTCTGTACTACAGAATAGGAATGCTTTCAGTATTCTCATACAGAATGATTAGAGGTCTCAGAAATCCAGCCTTTCTGAACACGTCTTTCTTGAGGTTTGGCATCTCATATCTTCTTATATTTCTCATATCTTGTAGGATCTCTACTTATTTATGCACCCTAGCATACCATTTCTTCTCTGGCATCAGCATGATCTTCTTGATCACTTTCTGCCTTCGCTCCCCTAAAGCCCAGAAATTCTTTTATGTCAGACTGCTCTTTACCGTCTCATTCCTATCCTGATTATTCTTATACGTAGAATGTTGTGTCTCATTTAATAAGGATGCGCCTTGTTTTTTCACACCATTTTTCCAACTTCTTAGGATCTTTTGAATTCTAATTCTGTCCTTCAAGGCCTTTGAAAACTCTTCCAGCTTGGTGTTGTTGACAAATTCAATAAGTGTATGTATGCTCTGTCCCATCATCCTCCTCATTAACAAAAATATTGCACAATATTGGAGAGAGAATAAATCCGTACAGAACTCTGTTCAGTATATCCTTCCATTTAAAAAAAATATGAGTCATTGGGGACTATTCTCTGAATGCAGTTTTTAGACCATTTTGCACCTACCTTCTCGAAACAGCTTCTGAAATCTTATTAAAAATCAAGATTTATTATATCTACAGCTTTCCCCCATCTGAAGGGCCTGTTACATTGTCAAGGAAGGAAATTGCTCAGGTTTAGCTCCATTTGTTCTTGACAAATCTTTGTTAGTTGTTATTCATGACCATGTTTTGACCAGATGCTATAACAAGTTTGATGAATTAACTGTTGATTTCTGTTCCTTCCTCCCTTCCTTTCACCTGTTCTTTAATTCATAAATTAAATTATTACCAAATGATTTTAATTGTGTTCTTTCTCCTCTTTTAAGGCTTGACAGCACACCTTTGTTTTTGACAGTTTTACAGAACTTCATCCATTGGGCAAGTTCTTAAAGATAATGGCACTTAGAGGACTCGAGTCCTTTCCTTAGAAAGTGTGCAGGATGAATCAAGCAGAAACAGGTTATAATATTTCCAATTTTTCCAGCCTGCCCATACTGTCCTCAGGTGTGACCCCTCCCTTTTCTGATGCTGATTTTGGTTAGTTTCTTGAAACTGCTGCCTTTTTTAGTGAATACTGAGACACTGTCTTCTAAAAGGGACAATTTGATTCTTTGAGTCTTCAGATGTTAACTTTTAATAACTAAAAATTACACAAAAATGAAGTATTTCACAGTCCTATATATGGTTCTCTTTTAATCAACACCAAGCCTTATATAAGAGAGCATTTATATAAGCCACAGTAATTTGGATTGGCCCTTTATGTAGAATAATAGCTTAACATTTAGCTGCTTAGTTATAATGTGTTCCACATTGTTATTTCAATAATTGCTAGATTTAAATTATTTTCTATTTAGATAAAGTTGTTTTATCCAAATATACACACAAGAGTTTTAGGGGAAAAAATCAGGTGAGACAGAAGATCAGACAAATAGCTTCTTTTGAGAAAAGAAAATGCTATCTTTGGGGGGAAAAATAGTATATTCTTAACTTCTCTCTTATTTTTAGCCCATCTCATTTGCTTTAGGCATCTGAAGTGAAACTTGAAATTCAATAATGCAAGCAAAGTAGACTAAGTATACCTTATGAGAGTAAACGTAAAGCTAATAAGTGTCCGGCTTGTTTTCTTTAAAGTAAATCCCTTCTAAGCATGCAGCCTAGGAAAGAGGTTATCATGGTACCTTGCAGATAGGCAGTCTGACTAAAAGTTATATATCCTGTTTACAGAGCTTGACATTCTCACCAGAAAGAAAACATACTTAAAAACCCCTATGATTTGAGAAGAGGCATGCATTGTCAGCTTACAAGGTCCACTGGTCTTTTTAGTCATGGCATTGTTACCAGTGCGTGGCAGATGTTTAGGTTATAACTCTTGCTATGTACTTGACACTGGCCACAAACCAGTTACTTGCTTGTAACTTTCTCATTACTCACAAATGTTTACTAGTATAGCTACTAATGACATTTCAGAAAAAGGTGAAATAACTCTGTTAGTTTCATGCTTAGGCACTAGAGACAAGAAGAAAAAGAAAATGGAAAAATAGATTTTTAAAAATACTTTCCTTTTTGTACTTGAAATTGTGAATTTCTGAACCTATCCTGAGAAACAGGGGAAGAATATCTGTCCATTTGTTTTTTTCCTGGAATTATCATCCAGGTATTTACTAGGGGAAGTGACTTATTCCTAGGTTTTTTATTTGATTTTAAATTGCAGTTTTGAAAGGAAATGAACATCATATTACCACATGCCATTTAATTTTAGTATTCTAAATAATCTTAAGGATCATTCAAAAGTATACCAAGTGACTTCAGCCTCCCATTATTATATCCTCTCTACTGATGATGTACATACCGACATATTGAAGGAAGTGCCAAGTAGATATGAGAGTGGAGGAAATGGAGGACAGAGAAAATCTTTACATAATTAGGACATAGGCAATCCTGTATCAACAGGAACACGATTTTCCTTTTTAACATTTCAGCAATGTTCCCATTTTATTTTGAATCTTTGGACTTAAAAGGCAACTGCGATAGCTGCTCTCTCAACCCCCATGTTATTTTAAGAACGTCTTATGTGTAATTTCTGTGATCAATAACGTCCATGCACATCCACTGACGTGCAGCATAAAGATGACCTAGTTCTATTTTTGCATTTTAACACCCTTTTGTAGAATGGTAACTCTACTGTTAAAGGGACAATGATGTACATATGCTTCAATAAATGAGAAAATTCTGTTGCTTTGAAGAAGCAAATTTCAATGGCTTTTAAAGGACTTCAGCCACGTGAAGAGTGGTTGAGATTATCCATCCTATTACAACCTTTTTGCCAAAGTGCAAATATTTTCTTCTAAATAGCCTTTACTGAAAGCAGTTATCAAAATAACTGCAGTAGGCTAGGCACAGGTCACTCTGAGAATAAGGCATAATGGGCTACGTTATCATAGGCAAGTTGCTTAGTCAAGAATACTCTTCAAGATATGCAGCTGACATGAAAGGAAAGCTGGAAAAAGCCTCCAGCTGTCCAATGGTGGAAATCAGAATGGATTAGCCATGTAAGGCTGTGCACGTGAGCTTGTGTGAACTGTTGTGCTATGAGCTGTAGATGTACTACACTACTCCTTTTTAGTACGTATTTACATTAACACTGTTGTTTTCAGTGCTGCAAGTACTACAGCTGGGACCGTTTCGTTGGATCAGTGTCCCAAGGGCATACGTTCATGGCTTATGCACCGTCCTCTTTCATCCTGCCATGCCAGAGGTAAATCTGAGACCTGCAGTTCTTCCTGCCAGAGAATTGTACTGTGTTGCCAGGTTTCTCTCAGAGCTTTTTCTTTTGTTATTGCTTATTTCTGTTCTACATTACCCTAAGTTAGACCTTTTTCTGTGTCTTCCTTCTCCCTATAATCTGTGTAGGGAATGACCGCTTGGCTGTGTGGCATCTTCAGCCATGTCTTCTCTTCAAGTTTATAGCTGTCTGTGCTACATTTCCCTGAAAAACATCTGCACTGCAGTTGTCTGTACTATCTCAGAGAGGCAGGAATTAGGATATGGATCCATGAAAATATCTCTAGCCTAACTCTTTGGTCTCCACCCTATGTCTGGAGAGCCAAGATGACTGGCTCTGGAGTCATCCCTCATCCCCTGCTCTGCCTCAGTGCCCAGACACATCATTGGTGCTAGCTGAGGTCTCTGCCAGGCACTGCAGGTGCCCTGACCCAGGCAGAGGTACACTGACTCCAGAAGAGCCTCTGGCACCACCACTGGGACAGACTCCCAGGCTTGTGAGGGGCCAGCACAGCTGGAGGTAACTCTGCAGTCTCTTCAGAAATGTAGCTGTAGCCAAAAAGGCATGACAGAGAGAGAACAGTGTCAGCAGTCCTGTCCTCTTCCTGCCAGCTTATCTGGGGACCTGTTGCTCACCCTATCTCAGTACAGATTACAAGCAACATCTCACCCCAATCCAGCACTCCATCACTGAAGGCGTATGTAGAAGGGCCTTTATGTCCTGGCTGCCAATACCACCCATGCTGGAAAGGTGGACAGTGAAGGCCTTCTGGGTCACTTCCAGGGTTGGAAGGAGGATCCGGGGAACTACAGGCCTGTCAGCCTGACCTCGGTGCCAGGGAAGGTCATGGAACAAATCATCTTGAGTGCCATTATGCAGCAAGTGCGGGACAACTGGGGGATCAGGCTCAGCCAGCATGGGTTTATGAAAGGGAGATCCTGTTTCACTAACCTGGTCTCCTTCTATGACAAGGTGACCTGCTTAGTGGATGAGGGGAAGACTGTGGATGTTGTCTACTTGGACATTAGTAAGGCCTTTGACACTGTCTCCCACAGCATTCTCCTGGAGAAGCTGGCTGCACACGGCTTGGATAAGTGCACTCTGCGCTGGGTTAAAAACTGGCTGGACGGCCGAGCCCAGAGAGTGCTGGTGAATGGAGTCCAATCCAGTTGGCGGCCAGTCACGAGTGGTGTTCCCCAGGACTCAGTGTTGGGGCCGGTCCTGTTCAACATCTTCATTGATGATCTGGAGGAGGGGATCGAGTGCACCCTCAGTAAGTTTGCAGATGACACCAAGTTGGGTGGAAGTGTCAATCTGCTGGAGGGTAGGAAGGCCCTGCAGAGGGATCTGGACAGGTTGGACCGTTGGGGTGGGCCCAACTCTATGAGATTCAACAAGGCTAAGTGCCGGGTCTTGCACTTGGCTCACAACAACCCCATGCAACGCTACAGGCTGGGGGAGGAGTGGCTGCAGAGCTGCCTGGCAGAAAAGGACCTAGGGGTGCTGGTTGACAGCCACCTGAACATGAGCCAGCAGTGTGCTCAGGGGGCCAAGAAGGCCAATAGCATCCTGGCTTGTGTCAGGAATAGTGTGGCCAGCAGGACCAGGGAGGTGATAGTGCCCCCGTACTCGGCACTGGTGAGGCCACACCTTGAGTACTGTGTTCAGTTTTGGGCCCCTCACTACAAGAAGGACATTGAGATGCTGGAGCGTGTCCAAAGAAGGGCAACGAAATTGGTGAAGGGTCTAGAGCAAATGTCTTCTGAGGAGCGGCTGAGGGAGCTGGGGTTGTTTAGTCTGGAGAAGAGGAGGCCGAGGGGAGACCTTATTGCTCTCTACAACTACCTGAAAGGAGGTTGTAGTGAGGTGGGGGTCAGTCTCTTCTCCCAAGTAACACGTGATAGGACAAGAGGAAACGGCCTCAAGCTGCACCAGGGGAAGTTTAGGTTGGATATTAGGAAAAACTTCTTCACCGAAAGGGTAGTCAGGCATTGGAAGAGGCTGCCCAGGGAAGTGGTTGAGTCCCCATCCCTGGAGGTATTTAAAGAACGGATAGATGTGCTCGAGGACATGGTATAGTGATGGACTTGGCAGTGCTAGTTAATGGTTGGACCTGATGATCTTAAGGGTCTTTTCCAGCCTTGACGATTCTATGATCCTATGATCCTATGATTCTATGATTCTATGATTCCATCCCAAACATTTTATCTTGATCCTTTTCATAGCTGCGTTTAAGGAGACTATTACAGCAGGCGAAAGATAGACTCTTGTCTCTACCTACCACACAGATTGCTCTCCCGTCTCTGAGAAGGCAAGAAATATATATACTGGAAGTTTTTGGTTCTGAAGAATAAAAATGCCAAGCTAGCCTGAAGCTACAGGAACAGGAGTACTTCCATTGACATAGTTGTGTCCAGAATGGTCACACCAGACACATTTCCGATCCACTTTCTTTTCTCCTCTATTCTCACTTTCATGTTTCTGGTTTGAGAAGACAAAGTTACAGGCATGTGCCACCCTTCTTTGGCATAACAACAAGAAAAATAAAGGAAGATGATTATTCCCTTCTAGTTGCTGCTAAGTCAATTTTAAAATAAAAGGTGTTCAGCTCTTATGATTATAATATAAATTCCCACAGTGTGAACCTACAGTGAAGAAACCGGCCTCCATAAACTACTTGTTGCACAGATTCTTTTCTTTGGAATAAAAAAAAAACCCAACATAATTAATGAAGTCTCTCAGGTCCTAGGTTATTCCTTTTATGACCTCTGTTGGCTATTATATTCATTCTTCTCTCTTTCTCATTACAAATTGGTGCATTGTACAATTTGTAAGTTGAGGCAAAAGTATGAAAATGTAGATCTGATATTTTGAAAACTATCTTATTTCGGGCAAGGTTTTGATCAGTGCTCAGGCTAGCCTTTACTTTGTTCCCAGTGAAACTGAGACTTCAAGAATAGCAGAATCAGGCAAATTTAGAACATTTCCGAAGCTCTGTCTGAATGTATTTTATGAACACCTACTTTAATGGAGTTAGGCCAATATTTAGAAACTGAATTGCAGTAATTCAGCTTATCTTCTGTAGTGATACCTCATCACTGTTTAATTTACAAATATGGTGCTGATGAATTAGATTCACAGTACCTTTTATATCCTCAACACAGTGCACATGTCAGTGTGTTTATTTGCGCTTCTCATTGTTGGTATGCCCTAACTTCACACAGAAGCCCCATATCTCACTGAGAACTTCTCACCCCATTCATCTCTTTCAACCTTCCTGATGGCACCAGCTTCTTATTAGTTTCTCTTTCAGAGCTGTGTTTTATAATGTGGTCACTGGAAAGTGACCAAGATCAACAACAGTTTTCACTAAAGCCACTGAATAAAAAAGAGATGTTAAATTAATTCTTAGTCCCTTGCAAACAAACATGGGTTATGTTTGCACTTATGCCTTGGAGGTGGGGTGATTGTTATCCCATGGCAGTTCCCTGAGCTCTGGTTCTGTCTTTTATTAAACCATAGGAACATTATTTTGAGTCTGGTATATAACTGCTCTCACTGGTATCTGTATTCATGCAGTATTATCTTTCCTAAATGAGGCAATGTACTGATGACTGACATTTCTGACTTAAGGATTTTACTTCATTTGTTTAGTTACAATCCAAATAAAAAGCTGTTGTCTTGCAGTCCTTTATCTTTCAGCAGGGTAAGTTGGATGGGTTTACTGAGTGCGAGAAGCCTTTCAAAACTGGACCTTTTCCCTCTTGATAAATTGATACTCAAACAGTAATACAGGGTGTTGGGTTTCAATAATTTGTCACAGTGCGACTACATCAAATATAAGCTCCTTTAAGAACCATGATTAGCTGATATGAAATGATGAATGGGGCACTGGGGTAGTTTATTTAGCAGTGGTACTAATTAACAGTGCTGTTGAACCCAAGTGCATCTTGGCATGAGAACAACAACCCAGGACAGATTTTGAGTGCCTGCCCAATGCTACCTGCCTAAAGTAAAATGTGTCAGGCAGGCTAAATAGGGAACACAATTTATGTCCCTTTATAATATGATCTTTTTTGTCACTTCTCTCTCATTACCTGGACCGTTGTCACCCAGTGGTCTTTCACAGTACAGTTCTTCATCTCAAAAATAAAGTACAGGTCCAAAAGGAAAAGTAAAATTGATGTTTCTATTCTCAGACATTTCTAGTTATAACCTATTACTCTGCATACATTATTTTTAATGAATTGTGGAATGCCTCTTTAGCTTTCTCAGAATGTCTTCCAAGAACAAGGCTTTGTGGACTCCTGCCAGGCACACACACGTATGATTTGTCTGCTGTCCTTTTCTTTTCTTGTTGGTAGCAAAACAGTTTTGACAACAGCCTTCCTACGCTTCCTCCAATTGCATCTTGCTCTAAAACTTGAAGAAGCCAAAGCCTCAACCTTCTCTGCCTTAGTGTCAAGTCCAGTCAGGTGCTGAGGGCCCCAGTTTTCTGTGGGCTTTCATTTATGACAGCTTAAATGAACAGCCCCTGGAAGAACTGAAATTCTAGGCACAGCAATATCAACAGGAGCTAGACGTGGGGTCAGGTTTTCATCCCCGGGACTGTTACCTGCCTGGAAGGCTTTGCTTGTGAGCAAGAAGCTTCCTGCGCAGCTGACTGAAGCAATGAACTCTTGCAATGTCACATAGATTATTATGAAAACTTTCCCATGCAATCTTATTATTATTTATTTATTCCTGATGTGTTAAGAACTTGCCAGGCAGAAAAAGACACAGTCCCTGACCCAAGGGGAGCCTGCTGGAAGCTCTGATATTTGAATGCCTGTGAACTTCCTCTGTAACCAAAGGCTATGTCCTTGTATTAATTCTGTCAGAACTATTGCTTCTCACAGCGTGTTACTGTAAATAATCTCTGTTTACAATAATGGATCATTACTCAAACTTCCCACAGAAACCCAATATGCTGTAAATGTATTTCCCTTTGTCTTTATTTTACCTCCAACTTTAATCAATGCTACTTCAGGAAAATTCCCTCTGTATTGCATATTTACAGCCAGAAGTACCGTGGTTAATAGTTCCCTTCTAGTATAATTAAAAATAAAGCACACAGCAGTCATTTAATCTTCCTTCTGTATCTTAATTATGGATTTTTGGACCATGTTCTAATATTTTATGTAATATTTCTATGACCTGTTAAATAACTGTCACGTTTCACGCAAGGGTGATTCTTGCTGATAGTTGTAGTGTTCCCTTTGCTTGATTGGTAGAGTAATCTGCCTCTCTTTCTCTCTTTCCAAGGAGAAAATTAGTAGTCATTTAGTAAAACAGTAGTAGTAGACTGAGAGTCCAGTACCTCAATTTCTGACTACACCACAATGGCTTGTGTACTCATGGTGAAGTCATCAAAAGTCTTGCAATGTAAACAGTGCGTCTAGTATATTTTTTGGAAACACTTCATAGACTTCTGCTAGTGTTTTTTGCATTTGCAGATGGAGAATTGTTATAATACAACAACGTTTTTACATTTTAACTGGCCTATACAGACTTTATGGCAGCTAGCGTTTGCTCATTGCACTGGCCTGGCAGAATGGATTCACGTAGGGTTAGAAAACTAGGTATTATCATGAGGCAGCTTAGTAGGAATGTTTCAGTTTTCAGTGGGAAGAAATGATTGAAACGTATGATGACATCCTACAGCTTTGTTTTATCAAATAGTTGGAAACAAAAATCAAGTTAGACAAAACTTTGTAAGCAAGGAAACAACAATAATGTCTGCAAGACAGAGGGGTCTGCCATCCTAATGCAGCACATTTAGTATTGAGCCTTTCCACATCCAGTATAATCCACACACAATGTAATTTTGTAGCCAGCAGCTCAGATGCCTGTGTTAGAACTTGTGTTCTTAGTGCACAGAAAGTATACGGACAAGGAACCCCCCATTTTATTTCAGCAGCAAGATCTTTTTCATTAAATTCCCTACCTGGGAGAATCACTTATATCCACAGAGAGCCACTAATGATTTGTTATATCCTCTAGTGCTTACGGGAATTCAAGTCAAAAAAAACAAAATAAATGAAAAAACTTTGAAACAGAGTGTGTCTTTTGTTAAATACCAGTTGTTCTTGCAATTTATGGTGAGCAACTGAATATAAAATGCAGAGAACATTCTATATACAGAAACAGGATAGGGCACCAGAACAGTTTCTCTTCTGAATACTCCATCTGACTTATGTTGGGATTACTAAATGCTCGTTAATCCTAAATCTTGCAGAAAATTGTAGGGGAAAAAAGATTATATACTTATACACTGTACGTATTTAATGGAATGTTATGGATATTAATGATGCAATAGGCATGCAGAACATGGAAACTAGAAGTGTGTCCAGCTTCTCTCCATTTTGATTAGGTTTTTATTTAAATGTTTGCAATGGAAGAAACTTGGCTGTGTTTCCAAGTCATAGCATAATTCTGTGTTTTGTCTGCAGTCAGGGTAAGATGGAGAAAGCTGTACAACTCTGAGACTTTTGTCCCACAAATAAATACCATAAGAATGCCTCCTCTGTGTGTCAACAGTTATTGCATTCATTGAAATAAATTGCAAGATCTTTCACTCTTCAGATTGAGGCAGACCCAGAAGGCAGATAAATATGTGCTTAACTGCCAATTGTGAATCTGTTTGGCCTTGACAGGACTAAAAAATATAATAGGACTTTTCTGTCTCTTCTCTTTGAAATTCAATAAGAAGAGAATAAAGATTTTTCTGTTATGTTTTATTTTTTTTCCTCATAGGTGGATGAGCACCCTTTGCTTAGCTATTTCTTTTCACAAAATAATAGAGGCACAAAGGGCACTTCTGTAATTTATTATACATGCATCAGTCCACTTGACTAGAGATTTGTGAAAGAACCTGACCTTTATTATGATAAAGGGAATATAAGTGGGGGACAATTTTGATGTTGTAGGCACTCTGTCTTGTAGATGTATATGAGTATCTCTTTGTTTTAGAATGTTAATTATTGTCATTTCCTAGCAAGGTTTTCTTAGAGAATAGTTCTTGTTCATACTGGTACTCGGACTTCTTACTGTGCATTTAAGACAAAAGCTTGAGAGATTTTGCTTAGCTAAAGACAGTACCACTTAAATGCATCCAGAGGAGGGCAACAAAGCTGGTGAAAGGGCTGGAAGGAATGTCCTATAAGTGGCTAAGGACTTTGGGCTTGCCTAGTTTGGAGAAAAGGAGGCTGAGAGGCAACCTCGTTGCTCTCCACAGCTTCCTGAGGAGGGGAAGTGGAGAGGGAGGTGCTGAGGTCTTCTCCCTGGTATCCCGTGGTAGGACACGTGGGAATGGTTCAAAGCTATACCAGGGGAGGTTTAGACTGGACATCAGGTAGCATTTCTTCACCAAGAGGGTGGTCAAACCCTGGAATAGGCTTCCTAGAGAGGTGGTCGATGCCCAAGCCTGTCAGTGTTTAAAACGCATTTGGACAATGCCCTTAATAACATGCTTTAACTTGGTCAGCCTGAACTGGTCAGGCAGTTGGACTAGATGATCATTGTAGGTCCCTTCCAACTGAAATAGTCTATTCTGTTCTATTCTATTCTGTTAAGCCTGAAGTTGAGAAAGAGGCAATGTATTAAACACCTATTTTCCAGAAGTATTTTTTTGCAAGTAAACTATATATTCTATGCTTCAGAATATTAAAATATGAGGCTTTTCTGTGGAGCGAAGGTGAAAACAGGTGCTGTGGTTTGTAACGAGTGAGTTATTCTGCTAGCAGCAGGGTTGCTGACTTTTTGTTCATTTTATACCAGTCTGCTTGGGGAGCCACATTGCTCAGCCACTGATGTAATCTAGTGTATAACAGGGTAACACAAACAGTATAAGGGGGGGAAGCAGTATTTTTTATTTTAAATCCGAACCTGTAAAATCTCAGCTCTGGACAGGAGTACATTCGAGTTAGAAGGGCCCCTGCGTACAGATATCTCGGCAGGGACAGCTGTGTCTGGAAGAGCTCAGCAAGCCTGATCAGATACTACACATAACCGTGTCATCAATGTAGACACATTATTCATGTGAAGTCCTAGCCCGGTTGAGGGCAGGAAGGGACAACAGCAGGCTTTCACCCATAGTATTTTATTTTCCATATGGGACCGATTTGATAAAAAGCACTTGAGCACAATGTATTAAACGTCTAAAGCCATCCCGCACAATGGCACTATGGAGGCACCTAAGTCTTTTTCTGGATAAAGACCACATACCCTCAGTTTAATCCCTGATGATGGATCATTTTCATTGTATACAGTGGGGTTTGGAGAAAACCCCAGGTTTCAGTAATACTGCTTACAGGAATTGCTGTTTTCAGGATTCAGCCCTTTGCAGTTCAACCTTCAACCATGCAAGCTGATTATGCAGGGAAATAGCCAAGATTTGCATGAGGCACTGGAAAATATGTTATAAAATTTTTATATATCCTCCTCCAAATAGCTTTAGTTCATACCTATTTTTAGGTAGAATTCAATTAAGCAATATCAGAGCCAATATCAACAGTGCAAAATGATATAGCTGTACATAGCTGTAAGTAACAGCACCTGTTGATAATCTAAATCATTATGTTACTTTTGTATGTTATTGTTGTGATTGTTTCCAAAAACAGAATTGAGAGAGATGTGCTAAACATTTAAAGTTTTGGCAATTATCGTACATTAGCAGCAGTTATATGTGAACCAGACAACCACCCACTCCTGCATTTGTTGCTGTGTAATACTACACATGTTTAACTGTGTTGATATACTGTAGCCAGTGGTTGTATATGTGCCTGGTTCATAGAAAATCTGTATTTTGACAGTGTAACGGATTTTACATGAGAGCAATACTTTCAGTAGAAGAAACGGTTGTAGGCTCTGGATGCTGAAGTCCCAGTGTGGCTGCTATACAGACAGCATTGATACTCTTTATCCGTAACTACAACATGAGGAGAATGATGCTTTATAAAAATGATTTGAAATAAACTATGGCTGCTTTGTTTTTAGGAAGAAAGCCTGATATATTTACTCTGGAAAAAGAGTAAACTTTTCTAAGTAAAACTCATAGGAGTTTTGGCCATATAAGAAAGGCCAGCTTTGACCCTTGGTTAATCAATAGAGTAGGCGTATGTGAGTTGCCTGTCCCAGTGGCACACTTACTGTGCTAGAACACAATGCTACTAGACTTATATATAGGAAATCTTTAAAATTTTAGTTTTGCAGAATACAACTGTAAATACTGTATGAATGTTGTATTCCTAGAAAGAATTAAAAACACACATAGAAAGAATTAAGAATACATAGCCTGGAAAGATTAAGGTAAAATAAGTGGTTGTTGGGAAAGTTAGCCACCCTCTCAAGAACAAGACAGTTGAATCCTGGATTCAGGGCATGATTTTTTTTTTTTTTAAAGCACTAAATCTAGAAGTGTTAATAAAAGGTAATAATTATGAGCAAATACAAAGGACTATAATTTATGATTTGTTAAATTCTGAATTCATTTTTATTTTCCAAAATACCTGAAGCTAAAGGAGTCTGTGCAAAGACCTGAAGCCCTGTAGTAAAACTTCAGGTCCACGGCTCAACACTGGTGAATCTTGAATGAATTGTTCTGATTTCAAACCAAAGTGCAATTAGAACAGGCTATTGAATGTCAACTAAATACAAGTAGCATAACCTTCATGTAAGTAAAATATCGAGTCTTTATTCTAGCTATGTAAAATTATATAAAATTCAGTTGTGAATTAATGTTTTGCTTTAGTAATATCAGTGAGGGAAAAATAAGCAGAAATAAATGTCTGTGGGCAATTCAATTATAATTGCTGCTGGCATTAATGACATTTATTATTCATGTTTTTTTCCCCACTCCTAAATAGCATAAATCATTAGTAATTTTTTTCCTTCTTCAAGAAGGATAAAATGAGGACTAAAAATGTAAATACTGTAAATTCATGTAAATATAAGGTTTTTCTCTTGTCCCGAGTCTTCAGAAACAGACTATTTCACAAAAGTCTTAAAGAATGCTGTTGTTTATCTCTTGGTTGTTCTTAGTGTGAAATCCATTAGGCTCTAATCCTGAACACATTAAAGCCCATGGCATCAGGCCTGCATCTCAAGAATGTGGTGCTCTCAGAAGAGTGGATTTGCAAAGGAGTCTGATGGAGACAGGCATCCAGCTCTTGTGGAATTTGTGATTTGGAGCCTCAGCTAAAGCTGGTCAGAAATACTTTGACTGGTGAATGCTGGTTTGTGAAGATCAAAGCATTACCCAGGGGCAATTTGGTTTTAACCAAAGGCTAATGAAAAATGGACAGGTTTTGAAAGTTATATCAGTGTCTGCCAGCTTATCTGCCAAGCACCTCTGCTGCCTGCCCAGCGAGCTGATGGGGAAGCAAAAGCTCAAAGCCGCCCCCCAGCTCCCTCATCTTCTGCTGCACATCTGATGAGCTGCTGGGGAGACGGCTTCAGCTGTTGGCTGTTGTGCAGCTTTCCTGGTGCACTGATGTGGCACTGGGATTTTGCTTTTCCAGTTTGCAGCTCCTCGGCAGTCGGTTGCTCAGCTCCACAGCTGTGTCCCATCCAGCAAGGTGCAGGACAGCCAGAGCTTCAGTGCTGGTCTGACCTTTTGCAGAGTGTGCCAAAATACTTAGTTTTCATCCAAACCAGACGTAAACCAAATGCCAAAATTTCAAAAGCCTTCCAAGCGCAAAGCATAATCTGCTCTCATTACTTTGTTACTCTTAGTTGTAACTGTTGTGGTTTTTTTCTGGTAGTAAACAACAAATGGGTGCATATTCAGTCATTACTGAGCAATAATATGTATCCAGAATTTCTCTGTCTTGCAGCTACTGTCTCCAAAACAACCTCAAAGTGCAGAACATATTCTCCTGGCAAATGCATAAGCAGAAAAAAATTCATATAAGCAACGTTGCATAATCTAGTTGCACTAGAAAAGCATCTTTCAGCAAACAAAGTTTTAATAGTAAATAATTCAGCATTCTGCTGACCTTTACAAGTTTAGCCTTTATGTAGGAATGAACTGTTTGAAAAATATTTCTAATTCATTTGTCACAAACAGACACCAGACTTGTGGCTGACCTGTTTCATGAGCAGAGGCATCATTTTGATTTTTTACAAGCATCAAGCTTGATTTTATGTCGTCTCCCATAGTTCTCAGCTGCCTGATCACTTCTATTTCCTCACAAACAAAAGGATGCTTGAAAAAAACTGTGCATGTGACTAAGATAATGAGGATAATAAAAAGGTAATCTTGGCAATTATTGTTGCTTACACATTCAAAACGAGACCCTGTCTCTGTTCCAGGAACCCCACTGTGCCAAGCTGGTTGATGAAGGAGGAAGGATACAGACTTACCGCTTATATGCACACTTACATACATATATACATGAGTGAGAAGAATATCTTTGATCTACATGCTTATAACCAGCAACAGTGTAGACTGTTGCTTGCTATACAGACAAGGGTATGAGACATAATAACAAACAACAGCAACCCAGACTCCAGCTGTAGCTGGTCATTATGTAATGACACTTGCTCACAGATTTGGACTCCTTTCCAATCAAATCGAGCTCCTGATTCATAGCAGCTAGCAAGACAGAATATATTAAATTGTGACAGAGGAAGGAAATGCGAGGAGTGGCAGACAATGTCTGATACTGTAAGCCCTCAGACCAGCCAGGCCTCCTCCAAGCAGAGAATTAAAAAGACAAATATGAAAGAAACTAAATATTTCAAATCAAATTTTGCTACTTGAAAATGTGTGAGAGGGCATGTCAGGACCCCATTGTTATTAGAAACAAATAATGTCAATAATCAGCAAGAAAAAATGTTGTGGAGAATATTCTAAACTAGAAACTGACTTTCTGAATCTACTTTTCTAGTTTTACTTACTATCAGTTCTTTTCCAAACAATGCTTATGTAGGTGAGAAAGTACTCTGCCTGTATAAAAAACTGTTTCTATATTTCATTAAAGACAAAGGCATAATTGGATTATTAAACTTCATTACTTTTCTGGAGCTAATGTAATGCTCCTTTTGCTGTGGATACACTGCAGTGGTAGTAGAGGTTGTTTACAGCTGGACTTAGACAACGTGCAGGTAGTTGTTATGAAACATGCTATTATTCTTGTAGATTAGTTACTGTAAGATAGAGAGCAGTTTCACTGAATCACTAAATGCTGTACTTTATAGGTAGCTGAGTCAAAGGTCATCTCTGTTCTCCTGTTACTTAGTGTAAAAATGCACCAAAGATTATGCACCAGGGGTGAGAGTTTCTCTTGTGAATGGAGCGAACATGTAGCCCTCATGGCAAGTGCGTTTTGTTTATATACTATATAAATGTTCTCAGTGTATTTTGACTGGCATCCCCTAAAGCAGAGTGGCTTTTCTTTCACAGGCCTACAGGAGTAACTTTCAGACACACCATGGGCTCATGTGCAGTTAGCAGTGTAGCTGTGTTTAGATGGATGGTTGGATGTGAGCTCAGTCCTCGCAGCACAGAGCAGCCCATGGGAAAACCCAGGAGGGCTGGGATGGACCAGCAGATGGGTGTGTTGCATTTTGCCAGAACTCTGCTCCCCAGAGCCAGAGGAAATGTAGGGAATTACCAGGTTCCTCCTAGCCCTGTGCTACATGAGTCCAGAGGTGCTCGGATCCTTGTGTCCCGCCGTAAGTACAGCAGTGGCAGAAGGGCCTGTTGAAATCTATGAACATGAGGAAGGGCTTGCGGCACACCCAGTGCCTTGGGAGGGTGATTCAGGCTGCTGGAGCAGTGTTGCAAAGACTGGGTGGCTGAGTGGGAAGGGAGCCAGCTGGGCTTTTTCTTCAACTAGCGTAGACATGAACATGAGTGTGAGAATTATTTTGATGGGGTCAGAGTCACAGTAACAAGTATTATGCCTGTTGCAGTGGCGTGAATCTATATTTTACGCAATTTCCTTCCTCCGCTTCTTTTTAAAAGGAATAACAAGAGAAGAATGGCAGAAAAGAAAGCCATGCAGTGCAGCTCTGGGTAATAAGGCATTGGTGCAAAGGAACCGCAGGAGGTCTTTTGCGAGGCCCCAGAGGAGAGGCTGCCCAGTCCTTTTCGGGTTTGTTGTGTGTACACTGAGTCCTCTGTCCCTGCCTGGCTGCTGGGGCTGCTGTGGGGAAGGAGGGAAACACAACTTCTCTGTGCCTGCTGGGGGCATTGGGAATGCCTGTAAAGAGCAAAAGGCTCCTATGTTTGTCAGGGATCATACTTTTTGTCCTTACAAATAGCTGATAGGAGGCAGGGGAGAATTGCATCTATTTCTCCCATGTGCTGCATATTTGAAGAAGTATCATATAAGAGCTGATGAAAAATACCATTATTTTTTTTTTTTTTTCATTTAGTTTCTTTCTCCCATTAGCTGCAGGTTTTTACACCCAGAATTGAAACATTCAGCTCTTTATGAAATGACCTTTCTAAGGAAAAGAGTATGGAAAGGTTTATGAGCATAAACCAAAGCCTCTCTAATTAATACCTCAGAGAAATATTTTTATTTAATGATTTCTTAATGCTAGTGTCCTAATATTACAGTGAAATATGTTAAATTCCCTGCTACTTTGACTTGACTGATGAAAAGAAAGGAAGCATATTCTGTCACCTACAGTAATCATCCCACCTAAAATGGAATTGTTTTCCATATTTACATAATGTGCTGGTAGTCTACATACTCCCTAATTGTACTGATGTTTAGAACCAACTAATCTTTAACAAGTTTATCATCATCATGTTTTCATGCCAGTGATTCATCTTTATATCCAGACCCTCCAAAAAATGGAATGATAAATCTAAGTATTACAACACCAAAGAGATTGTGCTATTTCTATTAAGTATGTCTCTGATTTACAGGCAGTTGTAGACTTAAATAAATAGCTATTTCCATTCAAACAAAATGAAGGAACAGTTCTGTCTCTTTGTTACGTGTCCCTTTTTGATACAAGTTGAAACAGCGTAGCCTGCCGTCCAAGGCCTCTACTAAATTCAAATGTAGGAGTTTGATTGATTTGTTAGTAACTGTGCGTAGAAAGCAAGAAGATGAATTACCCTAGGAAAAACAACTAGAGCTGCCAGCTCCAAGCTGCAGAGGAGTCGCCAGGGCAGCAGAGAATAGTCTTCCAAATGTTTTAATAAAGGGAGCAGGAGAAAAAGATCAGTAGCTGATTAATCATGTTGCTAGTGTTTTCAGGGACATAGGCTAATAGAGAACCAAATGTTAGGAAAATATGTTTCAAGGGAAGGCCAACAGAAAAATCAGAGGAATGCACCCACTGACAATGTTGTGTAGAGATTTAAAAGGAAATATGAAAGAAAGAAGAGCAGATGAGAGGGCAACTCAGGAAGGATCAAATGAAAACCACACAAATAATTATTTTTAAAGGTCATAGCAATAAAAGAAGAATAAAATGAACAAACAAATGAAAAAACTAACTCCCTGACATTGTGTTTTCTTGTGAACAGCTACTGTAGGTGTTGTGGGGTTGGTTGTAAATGACAAAATGGCAGTCATCTGTGTCTTCAAGTCACCATGTGTAAATTGAATAAATACTGAAAACCTACTCTGACAATGGACTTTGGAAATAATTTTTCATCTTTGACATTGGCATTTCCTAAGCCATTATTTGTCAGCTAACTTCTAGAGGCACTTCCTTCTGCATCCCTTCAGGCTGGTCTCCCCTGTTACAGAAACATGAACTGGGAATTTTGAAGGCAGCAAGATATCACCAAATGCAGGCAGAAATGGCAGCCAGCCAGAGGGAAGAGACTCGTCAGCACATTATATATATTGAAAATTACCACACTGACACTATCCAGCATCCCTGTGCAGTTGAGACCGTTCTGTTTCAGTGCAATAGCTGAAAAACATTAATTCTGTATCTGACAGAATAGTCATAGTTTCATTTGAAAGATTTAATGAGCTTCACAGTCTTACTGAAGAACAGGAGGGATTTTTTTGTTGTCAGGATGATTTATTAGTAATTGTATCTATTAACATTTTTAAAATGTTCAATAATTCCTTCAATACACCTTGTAAATTAATCTTAATAAATATGCAGTAGGAATCAGCTTACCCCAGTAACTGACATTTAATAGCATACAATAGCTATAATTTACAAAGATAACTTCTCAGAGTAGTTTAACTCTTAATTAGCCCTAGGGAAAGAGCTAACCCTACAGACAGTTATTTGTTTTTAAAAAGTGTAATGTGAGAAAACATGCATGAATTTGTTTTTGCAGATTTCTACAGGGTAAATTATGTGTATGAGAACAGCTAGCAAATGGAAAACAGAAGAGGATAAATATATTTTCACTTTAATCTGCTGCATTTATCACTTTCAAATTACAAGTGCAACTTTAATTTTTTTTTTTTTCCTTTCATGCATTTTAAAAACCTATCATTACTTAATTTTATTGTGTGGGCAGACTTGGACTAATATGAATTAAAAGAGACAAGATTCTGAGCAATTCTGTTTCTCTAAGAGAGTTACAGCGCTCTAGACCAATTTTTAGTGGGGACTCACCCATGAGACTGGCTCATGATGATGGTCGTACCAGAGTCTGAAAGAAAGCTGTGATTTTAGAGAGAGATTCCTTCAGATACCTTGGCCTTATCACCCAAATACCTTCAAATCTGCTAATACTTGATCTTCACTTCCCAAATCTCTCTTGATGGTTCTGCAAAACTGATCCAGGGTAACCTCCAAAGAAAACTGGAGGTCTCCAGGAGAGAGGCTACATTCAGAAGTGTGAATTGCTTGGGGTAATGCAGATACTGAAGAAATTGTTCTAGCCACATACAGTTACCCGCTAACGCTTATCTTCAGAGATTTCCTTCTGAGCACTCTTTCAACTGATTTAACTAGTTTAAACGGTCTTTTGCAAAGCCTTTGTTCCTAGTGACATTTTAGTTCTTACTAACGAAACAGACTTATCATGTAACTATATCACTGCTATTAATTATTAGACCTCTCATTTTTCCTGTGATTGCTACCTTTTTTGGGCATGCTGTTTTAACAACAGTGACACATCAGAAGAAAAGACACTTTGAATGAAGTGTATAGCAGCCAAATTCAGCTTTCAGGTGTTATTGTCTTTTTCTAATATTACCAAGCCAAAATGTTCCAATTTATTTTGTGTATAAAACTATATTTGCTACGCAAACCCACTTAACCAATAAAGAAAGTAATAATTACTGTCAGATTGCTTAATAATATGACTTCATTTTTGTTTGATTCTATTTCTAGTTCTTTTCGTTATCTTTTATGAGGTCATGCATCTTCCACATTAGTACTCTTGTATTTTGAGGCTGCATTTCCACTGCGGTGATTTTACTTGTAATCTTCCTCCCTTTCTTCCTCTCTTTCTCTCTCTCTGTCTCTCACTCCCCCTCTCCCCTTCCCTTGCCTTTTTTTCTTTGATTATTTTTCTGGCCATACTTTGCCAACTGGGCACAGCCATTCAATTTCTGAAATGTCCGTTCCATTTAAAAATAAATAAATGGCAGCACATTCACTTTTGCCTCTTCTCAGCCTCATGTCAGTGAGGTTCTCTTCTTGTTGCAATTATGCAGGAGTCTAAAATAAAGTTTTCAGCCTCACACCATTATAATCATTCCCTGCCCACACCACTTTGATATAGGTCCATGTGATTTAGGTTTTTCCTAGAAAGCATGAAGTACTGATTCCTTCTACCAGCTCATTTCAAGGTTCAGGGAAATTGGCTCACCCTTAGAGAACACAAGGATACATTCAAACAGTATGAGGTACATTTTCAAAGTGGTACTTAGGAATTACACATCTCATTAGCAAATAATTGAGATTCATCGGCACAACTCACTTGCTCCTTGGAAAATGTTTCCCCATAAAAGCTATAATTTGCTGAAGTTAAAAGAGGGCAAACTACGTTAGAGTGCATCTTAATTTTCAGTGAAAGCATATGTATGTGCCTGGAAGTTTTGAATCAGCTTTAATCCTGGGTAAATGCTCTGACTCCCCTGTCACTGCTGCTTACCCTGGCCTGTTGGACATGGAGATGGCATGGATTCCTTCTCTTACAGCAAGAAGGCATATTGAGGAAAAAGTGTAGTTCTTCTGCCCTATACTCAACTGTACCTAAAATAATGCAAAAAGACTTTGTCCATTTTTATTGCACCGCCTGGCCAACTGTAGAAAATTAAGGAAAGGTTGTGGCTTGGAGGAGATAGGGAGCTTGCTACTGCATAAACTGAAAAACAAAACAAAAAAAACCCTGAGAAATTATACCAGGAAAGACATATTCTTAAATATGAAAAAGGCTCACAAATTAGTGCTCCCCCACAAAACAGAGTTTTTCTGTGTCTGAGCTCCTGCTGTCACTGAGGTTCCTCTAAAGCTATCAGGACCAAATACTCCCATCTCCAGTTCCAGGTACATTTCTGTTGACTTCTACGGTTACCAGGATGCTAGAGGGCAAGATTCGGTTTACTGCATTCGTAACTAATGAAATGGTGTGAAATTTTCATTTTTCCACCTGAGACTGCTGAACACTGAAGCATAGACTCTCCCGACACAATCTGCTTGGTGCTCACACTGAGTGGGCTCACCTCATGGGCAGCAGTCCAAGGAATTTTAAATTCTGTTCTCACATTCATTCTGGACCATGCTTGTCTCATTTCAGTATAGCTAGGTATCAATTCCCATGTAACAGCTTGAAAAGGTTCTTTGTCAATTCTTGTATCTGTTGTATCACCCAAGAGAAATCACTTATGCATATTGCTTTAGAGTGTTATCTTGAACAGAGATGAGTTTCTAAGCTGGTGTCGTTGTAAAGGAAAAAGCAGCAGCCTCGATTCTCGATACTATATACAGAAATATTACAGAATGACGAAAAAGATATGCTAAACGAGATTTTTTTATTTTTCTTGGTGGGCTGAGTGACTATATGGGGGAGGTGTTCTATGAGTTTTTCCATTGGGAAAGGCTCTTAGGCTCATATCATTATACTTGCTTGTATACATCACTTGGTCCTAGCCAAACTGAAAAGACATATTCTCTGGAATTCCATGGGTGTGTTCTAGCACAGTCCTCCTCCATTTAAGATCAGTGGTAATCTTGGTTATGAAACTTGATATGTCAATGTGTGACCAACCTCTCTCCCCCTCAATTAATATATGTTGTGTAAAACCTACATTCTTTCTAAAATTTGACTATATTGATAATCAATATAATGACAACAGAATAAAATCTCAGAATAGTCCATCTAAAGAGGAAGGTCTCTTAAGGAGAAGCTTTATGTGAAATGCTAAATCCTTGTAACCCAAAAGATAAGAGAACCCTGCATCTATATGCAGTATATGCCCTGATAAAAAATGTAGTTCTTAGTAAGATAACCCTGTTTTCTACTGTTGCTTGTAGCTTTGAAATACTGCTGCCCAAACATAATAACTTATTGAAAAAGGTCGTTTATACTTATAAATATATATGTATATTTAAGTCATTAATCTGCATTCTCTAGAAAAAGGAAGATTATTCCTCTATACCTTTTCCTCAGTGGGGACACATAGCCCTTACACTCTTTCGATATGAGTTGATAGATACAGGTGTGCATGATGTAGCAAGCTGAGAAAAACATCATAAAGATGAATTACAACATCTATGAAGGGACACGGTGAACTGAGATTAATTTCACATCAGCATATAAATTGACACACAGCAGAAAAGCATTTCATGGGGCTTGGCATGTATCTAAGTGAGACAGCCATCTCGAAGTATAAATAAATACAAAACAATTGTATGTGAAAGATGCATTTCAGAAACACTGAAATTTGCCCTATACCTGCTCTTTTATGTCAGCGTTTGATATTTTTTGGCAACAGAAAGTATTGAAATTTATATAACCTCTTTATTAGAGATTTCTGATAATTTCTTAAAGTGAGCATCTTAACAGAGACCGGCAGCCACCCTATTTGGATAACTGAGCATCTCTCTCCATTAGTATAACTCTCTCTGTTTTCCTTATCCTTCTGTCTGATACATTATCTTTTAGGGACAGGATAGACTATGAGAGGATAGAGAATTTATAAGAGAGTCCTGAAAAGGAAAATACCTTTTCACTTTCAATCTTAGTTCCATTTTTTCTAACAAAGTATTTATTAAGATTCAGCATTAGACTATATGCTACCTTTTTTAAATAAAAACCAAAACCTCTTGACTGTCAGAAAAAGAGAGAATGAGGAAGTGTAGGTTTTTATGTGTGTGCTTATTCACAGACTGCAGAGGGCCAGGATGGTGGCAATGTGCTTAAACCAAACCAGATTTAAAGAGAGTACAACAATTCGATTCCATTTTGAAACAGGCAGTTTATAAACTTGCCAGGGTATCCCTCCTCTTTATTCTTCCACTGATTTCTCTGACATCTGTTTTCCTTGTAATCTGTTTGTCTAGTTTCTCTTTACTACATGTCAAAATGAAGGTCCTATTTTAAAAATACACAGATTGTAACCATTCTCCTTTGTATGATTGTCTGTGTGCATGTTTCTAAGGCAGGTCCACATGCACTCCTTCAGAAAACCTCTTTCCTTCTGAACCACATAACTACTTCTGAAATGAAGCTTAATTGCTTAAGTCTGGCTGCTGCTTTATATGTACTTGATGGAAGGATGTGAAAATACTTGCTGCTTAAAAGCAAGAAGTGCCCCAGCTGACTGACCTTTGGTCCTGGTGAATCTTTTCTACTCCTACCAGAAGAGGAGAAAAGCATATTAGTTTTGCAAACCTAGTAGCTTTCCCGGTCATTTGTTGATGACTTCTATACAGGGGTAGGTGAAGCTGTGAAGCTGAAAACACATGAGACAGAAAGTGCTGCCTAAGAAGTGTCAATGGGCCAACAATTGTGTTATGGCCCCAGTCCTCCCACCAGTGAATGATCCACTGGTGCCATTTGCCCTGCTTGGCAGCCACTGCAGTGAAAGTTGTGATCTCCTCCAGAAGTGCATCTGCTTCACCTCTGCTTCAACTCCTGCTTGTAAGTGGCACACTAAAGTCAGATATCTGCTATTCTAAAAAAAGCAAAGATGTTTTAATGTTTAAACCACTGCTAAATAATTCATAAGTGCTTACTGAAGAAGTACTTGACCAGATTGGGAAACTATGAGCCATCCCCACCTATTCTGTGACTACCTAAAAGTTATCCTAGCAGTACAGGTTGGAAGGAGAGGAAAGCCCTGCTTGCTCTTTTGAAATCTGTTATTGAGAAATATATATCATATATTGGAGAGATGTATCTTGGTATCAAAGTACCTACAGTTGTATCTTGAGTATTAGTTCCCTGAGGTATGAGTGGAGTTAGGAAAAGAGTTTCATGGGTTTCATATTATTTTTAGAAAAATGACCTTGTTTCACAGGTAGGGAGAAATGTTATCAATTTCCTTGAGATGAATGTGAAGAAACTAGGAACACTGGAAAAAAACAGGTACTTAGGCTGTGCCAGTAGTCAGAGGTTGATTCACAGTTTTGATAAGGCAATGATTCTGTGGGAGAGTTATCTGCAGTGTGTTTGCACTCCTGATTTCTCCTTCAACTTCAGTGCTGCTCTCTCACCACTCCCTCCAAGTGGCCTGGAAACGCTCAGGCTCTGTGCTCCTGAGATTAAATATGCCGCCCTCAATCACTTAGTAGTGTTTTGTTGTCTATGTGGATATTGTTTTTTCCAATTTTTAGCAGAACTTATTTCTTGAGTTATGTTTAGGTTATCTTTTGCTATATAACTTAACTCTACAAATGCTCTCAAGTAGCTGGACTTTTACAAAGAAATAGCACTTAATTAATGCAACAGCCTACAATATGACCATTGTTTTTCTAATTATAAAGCAGTTTCCCTTCTTTATTGGACAAATGAACGGACAGGAGGAACAGTATTGTGAGAGCTAAAGCTTTTTTTGCAGAATGTTTTATGCTTATATGCTTGAAATAATGGCTGTATGTTTTTTTATGACTGCCTCTCTTTTATCAGTTGCATTAGGAAAAGTATAAAAATATTACACATTTAACTTTAAGGGTATTTCTTGTATTTTGTTGTCATTTTTGTCATATATTCTGATACCATATTCTTAGCTAAATCAAGTCCCAGGCTTAACTCAAGCAAATGCTTTATAAAGCAGATGTACAATGGCCATTGCTCTGTGACATTCAGGTATGAAATCACATGAAAGGTACAGTCTACCTTCCACTCTCCAGAATGGAAGTTCTTCTTATGGAACTGTGCTTAGCCAGGATATGTCACAAATTAGACCTGAGGCTCATACTAAAATATTAATTGTTTTGGTTAAAATAAAAAGTTAAAAGATTAAATGTTAAAACAAAAAAAAATCAAATGCGAAGTTCAATGCAATTGGTAAATTGTGCTGATCCTTGTCCCGGTGATTTACTTTAATCTCCTTGTGTAAAAGAATGTGTACAGCAATGATAATATATGTGAGAAATATAAGTGCCGTGGTTTAACCCCAGCCAGCAACTGTGCACCACGCAGCCGCTCGCTCACTCCCCCCGCAGTGGGGTGGGGGAGAGAATTGGAAGGGTGAAAGTCAGAAAACTCACGGGTTGAGATAAGAACAGTTTAATAATTGAAGTAAAATGAAATAGAATGGTAGTAGTAGTAGTAATAATAATAATAATAATAGTATAATACAATAATAATATACAAAGCAAGTGATACAAGACACAATTGCTCACCACCCACTGACTGATGCCCAGCCCGTTCCTGAGCAGCGATTGCTTCCCCCCCGGCCAACTTGCCGCAGAGTTGCCATCCCACCGCTGCCACCAATACTGAGCATGACATCATACGGTATGGAATAGCCCTTTGGCCAGTCTGGGTCAGCTGTCCTGGCTGTGCCCCCTCCCAGCTTCTTGTGCACCTGGCAGAGCATGGGAAGCTGAAAAGTCCTTGACTGGTGTAAGCACTACTTTGCAACAACTAAAACATCAGGGTGTTAGCAACATTATTCTCATACTAAATCCAAAACACAGCACTATACCAACTACTAAGAAGAAAATTAACTCTATCCCAGCTGAAACGAGGACAATAAGGAGCCCATTCACTCTTAGAGCCAGGTGCAGATACACCAAAATTTGTCTCATATCTGTGTCGCATTCAATCTCTGCATTATCTTTAGTGTTTTTCCAGCTAACACAAAATGAACACTCCTTCTGCTCCAACAGAGCCTGAGTCTGAAAAATCTAGTTACCTTGTTAACCATGTGCACTCCCTAAGGGTTTGTTAATAAAGGAGTCCTTTTGAATTGCGGTCTTTTTAATGCATAAAATATGCTTCAAGTAAGACATTAATATTTTCTTTTTTATCTCATTTTTGAAGAAAAGTACAGAACAGCAAGGTGCTACAACATGTTACAGAATATATTGATCCTTAGGTGTGTTTTGATAATACCACAACTGAAAAGTAAAGAAGCTTGGACTTAATGCTTGTTTCATTATAAGTTCCCCAGAAAAAAAAAAACTCTGAATTTATAATTAAGGCAAGACTGTGACAAATCTTAGTGGTTTTAAGAATTATTTTTTCTTTTTTAAAAGACAAAAATTATCTCGGAAGAGAATTTTAATCTGATGCTCGCAGTCATAGAGGATGGAGTAATTTCATTGGCTGCATAGGTCTAAAGGCATGAAGCAGGCTAGAATTCAAGGGCCTGATGCCAAAAGCAAATATTTAATCCTGCAAATTCTTGTTGATTAGAGTACTTCCCATGCATATCACTTTACCACAATAAGGGTTTCTTCTAGGGAATATGTACCAAAAGGTGTAAGCATAGTCCTACTCCTTTCTGTGCTGTTCCAACCCAAGCAAGGCAAAGGAACAAACTCTTTTCTCAAGATTAGCAAAGAGCAGAAGTTACCTCCCTGGCCAGTCTGTCTTGTTGCATCCCAAAGATAACGTATAAAGCAGCTTGCCTGGTGTTCCCCCCAAAAAACGAAAAACACAAAACATTTACCAGAGATCTCTAGGAGGTGGAGTTAGGAAGGCAGAACACATGGCTCTGCAAGGAAGGAAAAACCAACTACTTCAGTAAACCTATATTTACTATAGTGAGAAATATTAATCAGAATTTTAAAAATCCACCAAAAGCTATCATCCAATTAAAAATAACCCTCTGCTGTCACTAGTCTAGTGGATAATTATACAATGAGTAATGTTGAAAATGTCATTACTAGAATTAGATTAGGCAAATTTCACTTAATAGAATGAGTCTCCCTGGTGACAGTGGCTGGGGGTACCTGGACAGGCAGTGAAATGCACCATCCCTGCCTCTGCATCCCTCAGCATGTTGCTGGCTGCCAGGGGAGAACCCCAAGGGCAGTTCTGAGGTTACATATCCCCAAACACATCACATGGCATTATTCCACGTCATAAATTGTATTTGCTATCATGGATGTCTTGTGAGAAATAGTGCACTGGCACTCTACAGATCTGAGTCAAGTATTCTCTATACTTAGTTGGTTAAATATAGCAGTAAAGTCAACTGGAAAATCTTAAGCTCTGCTGTGGAGAGCAGAGCTATTAAGAAGCCACACAGCTGTGGCATATAAAATGGCGATATATTCACCCATTGGACCTTTGTCTCATTTGCTCAGCTACCCAAATTTACAGTAAAACCACAGTGTTTTGTCTGCTTGTTCATATGATCTTATTATTGAAAATGTTCCTTGACAAATCTATCGAGCAGAAGTGTTCATCCATAGGATGCTGGATAGCCTGGCCAGTGACTCTATAAGCATCTTCTGTTCATATGCCTCAGTCACAGAAATACAACACACTATGAAAGACTGAGAAGGGCTCTTGCTGAGGATTCAGGATATTATTGATTTCCTTGATGACAGAGGCAATCAGGAAGTTTGTGCAACGTGTGTATTTGACAAATAAGAGCCACAGGGGTGTTTAAGTTACGGTAGCAGAGAGACTCCATCTGCTTTACAAACTTCATAACAATGATACAGAATGGGCACAAATGCTGCCCAAATGCTATTAGTTGCTGAGCATAGTTATTATAAGTGGTGGTAGAAGACTTACAGTCAACACGAATTACCAAGCCCTTATATTTTTATAGGAGACAGAAATAAATGGCAAATTTCTTCAGATTTGGTTTTGATGCCCATTTGAGTATGACATTTACCTAGTGGGCTATAGCCACTTAAATCTGAAATTCCTCCACTGAAAGGACTGTATAGTAATTTCCAAACGGCTGTGTTTTGCATTCTTGCTTTTCTGAAAGATACATCAGATAATCAATGTGCTCCCTGAGAGAGGTCAGTGCATCTTAGCAACCAGAAACTTCAGCACTTGTAATAATTCTAATATTGGTCCTCAGTATCACTCAGAAAAGTTTATTCAGACTACACAGAACTTCTGAAACAAAAAGTTTTACTTTCACATCAACTTCTGAGAAAGCAAGTTCTTTCCTAAACCTGTTCTGAGATCCAAACTGGGCTTTTGGAGGGCTTGGTGGGAAATAAAGCTGCTCTGAGCAAATAGTTAATTGATACATGTAGTGGTTTTGTTAAGCATTTCTTGCTTAGCTATATTCACATCTAGGTTCTTTGCACTTGTTTATTCACCCTGAGCTGTGTGTTAAGATTAACATGCTGTCACAGCTAATGCACAAGGAGTGTAATTATCTGTTTCCCCTGGTTCATTTTTCAAATGCTTGGATTTTGGCATAGTTGGAGGTTCTCACCTCTTTTCACTTCTATTATAATTCATCTCAGTAAAAAGAAAAAAGACAAAGTAAAATTCTGCTCACATCTTTGGTATGTTCTCTTGCAACTTTTACTGCCATCAAAGCCTATTTCCAATACTCTCACTCTTCCCCAATCTCTAATTTGTCCTGCCATGATGCAGTTTACCATCCACTCTGTTGCACAGATGCAACTGTTCATGGGTCTATACGGTAAAACGGGTCATGAAATTATCAGGTTTTTGTTTTTTTTTTTTTTTGTTAAAGAGCAACACAGGGGAGAGGGGGAAGTGATGAGGATGAGGGCAGGTCAACTCTTCTTCTGAGGTGAAAATTATTTATGGAATTACATCCTTATCAGTAATAACTTATCTATTGTGCTCCATAATACAAACAATACCGTAATAGCTAATACAGTGTAGTACAGTAATGGCAAGACAAAATCATACATACTGATGGTAGAGTCATTCCTTTCCTGATAGGTCCCAACCAAGCACTTGCCATTTGGTGCATATTTACCTTCTAAAGATTTGTGGGTTAGGGGAGTGGCAGCCCTCTGTCATGTTTCATCTCTGTGCTAATTATTTATCTTTTAGTGGCAGAAACTGAACCTCCACTTTTATCAGAGTGATGTACCACTGCAGTGTACAGCACAGGGGAAAATGAGACTATAGATGACATACTAACTGTGGACCTGGTTTTGGCCTGAGGAAAAGTCCAATCAGAAGGTGTCCACAAGAATCGCACCTTCCAGCACTAGTTCCTGCCTTTCACTTACTTTATTTTGTCATTTTCTTTGTTGTTTTCCAGTACATGTAAATGCTGTATGTGTTCCCATGGGTGCTTTATATACTGCATAGCATCAGAAGTTCTTGTACAAAATACCTGCAGGAATGAGCCTATCATGCTGTCATTGTTTTATTTTGCTTCATTGAGTCTTATTTTGCTTTCTTATGTGGGAGCAATTTTTTTTTTTCTTTTACAGAGTTCTATCTAATGAGGTTATTTTTTGTGATGAGAATCCTGCTATGATAAGAAAGATAGCAGGAAATCAGGCTAACCCCAGTGAGTTCTGTTCATCCTTGTGTAATTGTGAACAACATCTGATTTTGTTTAGCTTCTCTACTTTGTGGTGCTCTCTCTGGCAATCCTATCAAGCCTTGATTCAACAGCCAATGATTTTTTATTTGTTTCTTGGGAGAGTTTTTGGGGCTCTGGTGCAGGTTATTGATGAGACTGAGTTTTATTGCTCAGGAAACACTGACATTGCCCTTTGATAACTATTCTTTTGTCTTCTGTCTAGTGAATCATATGACACAGGTACTCTTGGCAGACAAAATGCTGTCGCAGGTGGACTTGCACTTAAACTCAGCGAATGCTGATAAAATGTCTGGGTGAGTGACTAGATTGTGTTTTAAGCTGTTACATAAAAAAAAAAAAAAGGGGGGTTCTAAAAGATTTCTGAACCCAGAGGGACTCATCAATACCCCTATTACATCATGCTTTGTAATGTCAAGTGCCAAATTTACTGCTGCTCAGCAATCCAGATTTACTGTTCCTTCTCTCCATCAGCAAGAATGGAGAACCAGTCCCTCCCATTAGGCAGACAAATGAAAAGGCTGTTAAACTGCATGGAAGTTATATTTATATTTCCTTGTGTTTTGTGCATCGAGTGCACTGCGTTAAAGTGAGTAATGAATGTAAGTAGAATGGTGTTATGGCAATAATGAAGACGGTCTCTAAGTTGGATGGTCAGTAAATGTGTTGGACTCATGACACTAACAAAGAGAAATGTTCCTATCCACACCTATTGCTTTATCTTTCTCTTTAGATCCATAAACTCACTCTAGTTGCTTTATTCTGCTTTGGACTGTACAATTCAATTGTACCCTGTGCTTCCCTCTGTCTCCTGATGCATAATGCAGAAGGTTCTCCATGTCATTACAGGAAATTCAGCCTCATTTAATTCATAGGTGGTTTGCATTGCCAGCATACAGTCTTAGTGCCTGGCAACTCCATTCTTTTCATTCCTCTCTCTTTTTCAGAAGTTAGGGGGCTCATTTTCTACCTGACTCTGGTGTAGTGACCTACACACCATCTTCCTTTACACAGAGAAAAAGAGATTGAGACTCTCTACAATGTAGTCTTCATCTTGCTTCAATTTTTTACTTTCTCTTGCTCCTTTTTCAGGCCCTATAATCACCCATTTCTAACATAGAAAAGTCAGTCTCCCTGCTGAAGGCAGCTGTCCATCTTCTGCATATTACCCAAATAGTTTCTGATGCCTGCTTCATGCTGATTAATTTCTCTGCAAGAGATCTTGTGTCTTTAAAGCAGAGATCAGAAGCTGCTGGTTACTTGTAATGATATTGCCAATACAGTTAACTTCTAAGTACAAATAAAGGAAAAAAGAGGGGGAAGAAATGGTTGTTAGGCACTGAGTAGGATGAAACGGGTAGTTTTAGGGAAGTTTTTTAAGGTAACAATAGCACTAAGAAACACAGATCTGTTGTAAACCTTCACATCTGTTGTTCTGAATTCTTTACCGAATTGCCAAAAATACTTCATAGTTGGTTTGCAAAGGTGATGCTACAAAGTCGAACATTTTTGCCTCAATTTTTACATCAAATATTTGCTACCCAACTTGCAGTATAAATCAAAAGATTTTTATTTTTTTTTATCCACTAGACATCTGCAATCTGTAAACAAACTGGTTTTATCTGCCTCAATGGTTGCAGTAGTTTGTTGTGGCAGACTGGAGTCCATGTCACTGTAACTTCTGCAGTGCGAACTCCTGCAGGCAAATTTGAGTGCTTGTTTCACTGAAACAGGCATCTGAAGCCTACTTACTCTGTTAGAAGGAATTTATTTTTGTGTTCGCTGACAATTGCATTGGGCTTCAGTGTAAGGTCCTGTTTAAGTTGGAACTGCCTCATCCCATCTCACAAACTGGAGAATGAGGGATACAAGGAAAGCAAAAAAGGAGAAGAGACTCTACCTTCTGCTTCCTCCATCTGCAGAAGGAAAGAAGGAAGGAAGGGTGAGCAGTTCCCCAGCTATTGTCTCACCTCTCATTTGGAAAAGCAACTAAAAGGATCAGAGCGCACAGCTCTGACTATTGATACCAGCGCCCTATTCCCAGAGCTTGGAGAGGCACAGGCGATAGCTGGGACTGTGCACAACACTCCAGGAGTTTCACCCACTAAAACTGAAAAAGCAACAGCTACAGCCGGGTCCTCATTAGCTTTTGTCTGTGTGGTCCTTTCTCTTTTAGGCTGGGAGTGCCATTACCCTGCTGCTACTTGTGCCTGGCCTTTCCCAATCCAGCCTGTGCTGCCTCTGTGAACGACCGAGCAAAGGCTGCTTTGTTCTGAGCTTGGGCTCAATTCCCCTCCTGAGGGAACCATGGCAAGGCTCTCCCACGGATGTCTGTGGGAGCTCTTCAGCCCTTTTTACTACTGCCACCAGAAAAGACATTCTCAGTCTTTGCCATTCCAATGCTGCATTTGCTGTGGTAAATATTGTGGTATATTCTGTTGAGCAGTGTGTGTTAAGTGCACATGCTGGCTGTCATTTTTCATTGCCCTAAATCTTGTAAAGTCTTTGTTCCAGTACAAAATGGATGTCAGATACTGATCTAGCAGCATTTTGCACCCAGGGCTTGTTTTATTGTGTGGTGGGATAATTTATCAACCTGTATCTAAAGTACCTTCTTCCCTGGAGACAGATATTTAAAATCAGTTGCTTAGAACATTAACTTCTTTCACTAATATGAATGATCAAAATGTGTAACTATTTGAGACATTTTATTTTGTGAAATGGTCAACGTATGTGTACTGTGACTAATTACATATCAAATTTCATATGCATGTTTAATGGTCACAAACAGGATTTGTTTATCTTAGTATAATTTGGATTCTGCACTAAAATAGTATCTTTTCCCCCTTTTTTTCACTCTTTCAATAATATTTCCCACTTTCATTCAGCCAGAGCTCGACTGCTCTCATTTACACAGTGGATGAGAGGGAACTCAGATGAGGGCAGATTCTGGCCCAGAGAATTACATAAATGCAGATGAGTACCATCTCATGTGAAATGGAACTTCTGTGTAACTTGTTGGGAACTGGTAGATGAGCAAAAAATCAATTTTTTAATTTTCTCTCGTTTTACTTAATGCTTATGAAGCATTCTCTTGGCTCACACAACAGTGGCCTCAGGAAAAATGGCTATGTAGAAAAGATATTAAAAAATATCAAAGCTGTTAGTGCAATACAAAATATTTACAGAAAAGGTTAAAATGTCCCATGTGGAATCATCTTCTTCTAATAAAAAATTTGGAGCACATCAGCTTGGTGTTCCTGCACCTATTGTGCCATACTGGGGGAATTCCATGTGCCTGACCAGAAAACACTGAAATACATTCCTATTTAAATATATTTTTCTGTCTTCATCTTCCTATTGTTCTAAGTGATATATTCCATACAAGATGAATTAAGCAACATGCTTCTCAACTCTGACATTTTTCCTCTTATGGTTCAAAAATAAGTATAGACTGGTATTCCACAAAAGTACACACTGAATCATTCCCATTAATTAAGGATGGCTTTTACATCCACTTCAAATTATTTTAATAATAGTCATGAGATTATATGTTTTGTTAAGCTGAAATATATGAGCTGCTGTGTTACTCCTACAGCTTTGGGCAAGATGCAGGAATGTAGCACCTATGCGCACCATCAGGGTCCTGTGAGAGCAGACATAATTGCCCCCATCCATGCAGTTCTTTTGCATACCTGGGGCCTGATTGCACAATTAATATTCGCATTAGTATTTGTATTATTGTTACACTGTGATTCTCAGCAAGCAAATACTTCTGGCGGGTTGGTAAGAGTAGCAGAGCTGGCAGGTTGGTAAGAGTAGCAGAGCTGGGTCTCTTGTGGCTTTTTTTCATTGAAGAGCCTGAAGCTGGTGGTATTAGTCATCTGCTTAGTCAAACATGTGCCTAAACACCTTGCTAAACTGAAGCTGTAACATGGAGACAACCATAAAAGTCTATTGCCTCCTGGTTGTAGATAAGAGTCTGAATACCA